>NC_138138.1:42664856-43864856 GCF_964188305.1 Podarcis bocagei | reverse complement strand
ACATTACTCTGAAGTAAAAAGGGACATCCCACCATACCCTCCAACATTTTTCCTATGAAAATAGGGACATCCTAAGGAAAAGTGGGACATTCAGAGATCAAATCAGAAACTGATACAGCTTCAGTAAAGCGGGGAAATCCCTGGAAAATACATACACTTGGAGGGTCGGTAGTCTGCTGAGATTTAATTGCATTCCACCAAAATATTGAAGTAGTTTATGAAGTGTGCAGCTATCTGCATTATTTCCACAAATATGACACTGAATGAGAGATGTGAGGGGGAAATGTGGACTAGTCTACATGGGCCAACAGATACTTGCCTTGTGCAAAGGAATAACAGAGCAAAAGAGACAAGCGAAGACCACATCAGGGCCTGGTTCAGTTGGCTAAAGACAGGGCTAACTGAAGAAAAAAACATCTGATGCCTGCTGCTGTTTCAAGGGGCTGGTAGTTTTGCTTTGTAATCTGCTGTGTTTTCTAAATGTTGTTGACTGCTTTGACGAGTCGAGTAAAGAAGTGGGATATAAAACAAAAAAGCCTTTCCCCTTACCACCACTAGACTCTAAAAGTCTTCAGTAAACATGTTTTTGTTTTATTTTCAGACATGGATGACTGTTTTCAATGTCCAGAAGATCAGTACCCAAACATTGGCCAGGATATATGTCTTCCAAAAGATATTAGCTTCCTGTCTTATGATGAACCTCTGGGAATCAGTTTGGTCACTTTTGCTCTTTTATTGACTTTCATTACAGGTTTTGTGCTTAGGATCTTCATCAAGCACAAAGACACTCCCATAGTCAAAGCCAACAATCGGACCCTCACCTATGTTCTCCTCATAGCCCTCATTCTCTCCTTTCTTTGTCCTTTGCTATTCATTGGCCAGCCCACAAAAATAACCTTCGACAAACTGCTTTTGCAGTGATCTTCTCAGTAGCAGTGTCTTGCATCTTAGCAAAAACAACTATAGTGGTTCTAGCTTTCATGGCTACCAAGCCAGGCTCCACAATGAGGAGATGGGTGGGGGGAAATCTGGCCATCTCCATTGTTCTTTTCAGTTTCCTCATTCAAATGATGATTTGTAGTGCCTGGCTGATAGTTGCTCCCCCACTCCCTGATTTAGACAAGCACTCAATGACTAAAGAAATTGTACTGCAATGTAATGAAGGATCAGTCACCATGTTCTACTGTGTCCTAGGCTTCATGGGAATGCTGGCCATGGTCAGTTTCACTGTGGCTTTCCTAGCTAGGAAGTTACCAGACAGTTTTAATGAAGCCAAGTTTATCACTTTCAGCATGTTGGTCTTTTGCAGTGTGTGGCTGTCCTTTGTTCCTACCTACCTGAGTACCAAGGGAAAGTACATGGTGGCTGTGGAGATCTTTTCTATTTTGGCCTCTAGTTTTGGATTACTGGGCTGCATCTTCTTCCCCAAATGTTATATTGTTTTGGTGAAGCCCGAGTTAAACAGCAGGGGAAAGCTTATTATAAGAAAGAATTAAAGCATGAACAAGTCTATTTCACAAAACTGTTCCCCAAAGCCAACAGAGGAGCCCATGTAGCTGTTCTCCCTGGACTTTCCCCTGACAAAGTACTCTGATTAAGGGAAGCAGTGGTTCATGTATCCTAGACTCATAGAGCTGGAAGGGACCCTAATTCCAAGATGCTGACTACACATTTTAGAAACTCCATGGGTTACAAGGTCTTCTTTAATGAGGTTCTAACTTCTAACTTCATCAATATACCACTGATCCCTTATTAACTAATGAAAGGAAAATTAAAATTACATTTCTGAATATGTGACAAAAACATTTTTTTCAGCAATTCCAGCGGGATTCCTTAGCACTGAATGATTAACTATGGGCTATAATTGAATGATTAACTATGATGATTAACAGGGCTATAATTTGAGCTTCTGTTTCTCAAAAACCCCTGTGGACTTACAGGTACAGTGGCCACTGGCAAACCTAATGCAACGTATACTAAAATTAATTAGAATTAAACAGACTTGTGATCCACAAGTCACATTTTAGATACTCCCAGATTGTGTCTTCTCAAGAAAATAAACTACCATTTAAATGAGACCATATTTATCTTGGAGAAGATAAAACGTTTTTTCTGCGTAGAACAAACAGTTGCCTTTGTATTGAGAATGGTGGTTTTAGTGGTCTTGCTGCTGGAACTGTTTTCTTACAAAGTATGTCAGGCTCACCTAGCAGAATGCAGGCTCCAAGGTCCACACCGTCCACTTCACATGTATCATCAGCCAGGAGAGTTCCTCATTGGTGGCATTGTTTACCATGGTGGCATCATGTCTTCTCCAGCAACATTCACTGAGGAACCCCCACCAGCGCTGCTTGAAAAGCTTGTGTAAGAACTAAGCCACTCATTTATTACAGCACAGGAATGATCAAACCTAGAGTTGCAGCCTCAGAATAATGACTGAGACTGCAAACCTCTATCCATTGACCTAGGGATAACCACTTTTGATTTCAGTGGGACATATGCTGATGTAAAAATACATAGGAATGTCTTCTGAATTAAGAGAATAGTCTTGAAGCTCCCATTTCTCGATAGGGAAATGGATACAACTGTATTGAAATGTATATATATTTGTATGTCTGGGATATCCCTTTTGAACAGCCTTGGTTTTGACAGACTTGGTTTGAACACACGTGTTAGTAAGAATGAATTTTAAAAAGCAGCAACACCTGTACTGAACCTGAATGCTCATATCGTTTCATTTTCTGACTCAGGCTAAAGTTTGTTTCACATTGAAGGTATATATTATGAAGAATAGAATTCTGTGAATTACAACCACCGTCACTTCCTCATGAATAAGAAAGGCGTCTAACAGGAGAGAGCTCAGAAACTTTGTAAATGTCAGGGAAAGTCCTAGATGTGTCAGAGAAAGAGCTCAGGGGTTCCACGTTTCCTATGGGCACCACATTAGCAACCCCTGGTCTAGATATCATTGGCCTTAAGATTGGAGAACTGGGACAAAATGAGCAAAATGAATTTCAATAGGGACAAATGTCAGTTTCTGGTTTTTTTATTATTATTTTTTTATAAAAAATTTATTGGTTTTTCACAATTTTTATAAACACAAACATTACACAATACAAACAAACAAACACACAAACAAACATGTATAATTTCAAATCCTTTTTTCTTAAACCTTACTTCGCCGACTTCCCCATACCTGCCCTTTCTGCATCCCGATTTCCAATTTTTTTTCAGCAAATCCTGCCCCTTGGTTTTATCAAATTTTCCCTTATTTTTTCTTTTACTTAATCTTTCACAGCTATAATCCCTTTTTTTCTAAAACCTCAACATTTTAGCATTCATTAATTTTACAATGTTTCTTAAGATAGATTTTAAATTTCTTCCAGTCTTCATCCGCTGTCTCTTTCCCCTGGTCACGGATTCTGCCGGTCATTTCAGCCAGTCCCATGTAGTCTATCACCTTCATCTGCCATTCTTCCAAAGTGGGTAGATCTTGTGTCTTCCAATACTTTGCAATGAGTATTCCTGCTGGTGTTGTAGCATACATAAAAAACGTTCTATCTTACTTTGACACCAATTGGCCGACAATGCCCAAGAGAAAGGCTTCTGGTTTCTTAGGGAAAGTACATTTAAGTAACTTTTTCATTTCATTATATATCATTTCCCAGAAAGCCTTAATCTTCGGGCACGTCCACCAAAGGTGATAAAAAGTACCTTCAGTTTCTTTACATTTCCAACACTTATTATCAGGCAAATGGTAGATTTTTGCTAGCTTGACTGGGGTCATGTACCACCTATAGATCATTTTCATAATATTTTCCTTTAAGGCATTACATGCCATAAATTTCAAACCGGTGGTCCCAAATGTCAGTTTCTGCACTTAGGCAGGAAATACCAGCTGCACAAATCTAAAATGGGGAACACCTGGCATGCCAGTATAACATGTTGTCAGAGCTGCTTCAAGATCCTAGCTCACAGAGGATCACGCTAGCCAGCGGTCATTAAGTAAAAGTCTTTATTGAGTTACAGTTTCCATTCCCAAGCTGCTGCATGCAACTCTACGTCTAATGGCTAGATCGGCGAAGCTCCGTCTGAGTCTCCGCCCCTTGTGCACCAACTTAATATCCTAGCCCTGCTCCACCTTTTCCGCCTGACTGCTCTCCTCTGGGTCCCTCTGCCCCCCGGGGTCTCTTCCTTCCGGGATTCTTCTGACGCCGACCCCCCGGACCTCCCTGTCTCCTTGCGCCGGGCTTTAGGACCTGGCTCCCTTTCCTGGCTGCCTACTGCGTCACTTTCCTGTGCATTTGAACTTGGCGCGCGCGCCCAACCTTCCACTTTCCGTCTGACCGTTTCTTCGCTCCCCGATGGAGGTGTGGCCACTCCTGACTCGTGCCCTCCCCCCTGTTGCGAGCTGCCAGCGCTTGATCTCTGGCGCTCTTCCTCTTCCCTGCTCTCTGGCTGTGACGCTGGTCCCGATTTTCAACTGCTCTCCTCGGAGTCCCCTCTGGCCCTATCTTCCTGGGGTGTCCCCCTAGGCTCCCCCCTTGCCCTGACCACTGGTGCTCCTTTCTGTGAATCTTCTGATTCACTGGAAAGACTCGGAGATCTCGGGTCGTCATCATCACTCATCTTTTCTTCTGCCTCCTCCCCCTCGCTCTCTGTTTCCTCCCTTGCCCTTGCCTCTGCTCCTGAACCCCTGACACATGTGAAAAGGATCAAGGATAACATGTGAAAAGGATCAAGGAGTCTGCATCAACAGAAGTATAGTGCCCCAATCAAAAGAAATCATAGAGCAGCTCTCTTTTGCCTTGCTCAGACCTCACCTGGCGGATTGTGTTCAGTTGTGATAGCCATTTACAAGTATCTCAAGGGCTGTCACCTAGAAGATAGAGCAAGCTTGTGTTCTCTTGCTCCAGAGGGTAGAACCCAACCCAATGTATTCAAGTTGCAAGAAAAGAGATTCTGTGCAAACATCAAGAAAAACTAGCTTGTTATAAGAACTGTTCAGCAATACACTGGACTGGGAGTTAACTCCACTGAACTCGATATGATTAACTACTGTGTTGATATGTAAAAGGATATATCAGTTCCTTATGATACTGTTTGCAACTCTCATTCTAGGGTGGTGCCTAAGGTTTACCAGCACATCGTGTCCTTGGCATTTGCAGTCAAGGAGATCAACGAAGACCCTCACATCCTACCCAATATCACCTTGGGCTTTCACTTATATGACAGCTATTCCAATGCAAGGAGCACATATCTTGCCACACTGGTACTTTTATCCATGGAAGAGAAATTTGTTCCTAATTATATATGTGATGTTGAAAATAATCTGGCAGGGGTCATTGGGGGACTTGATTCTGAAATCTCCTTTTATGTGGCAACAGTTTTGGATATCTATAAGATTCCACAGGTAGGACACCTACGTACAATACCTCTATCAGCTTACACAAAGAAAGAGGCTGAATTCACAGCAACATTTCAGGGTGAGGAGAAAATGGGGAGCAGAACCATGTACACCACCTTCGGAGCATTGAAAAATAAAGGAGATACAGAGTTAAAATAAAATAAAGTAACCTAAATAAGAATGGCTGCAATACCAGAAAAAATATGCCACACCCCCAATCTCTAACACACACCTCAAGGACATCCCAAAGGCCAATGATGGGAGAAGGGGTTTCTTCATCTCCAGCCATAACACCATATGTTAATGTTTAGGGGGAAATGGCAGTTCTGCTTTGTGCTGGGATATGTGCATTGTGAAGATGACAGAAGCTACACAAAAGAAATGTTGCAATTCCAACCCAAGATGCAATTCTGACGTGGCTGCAGTAAATAATATCTAAAGCAGTGCTGGGCAATCCTCTCTTTAGGGCATGGTTTGTCCCTTCAATCTGTTTTATCCTTCATAAAAGTCCCTACCAAATTTTGCAAGCATGAATAAGCTTTTAAAAAATAAAGATAAAATAGGAACATTGTTCCTCTCTGCTCAACAGAACAAATGCTTAACAAGCAGGAATTGGAGAAGATTCCAATTTTCACCCAATCTGCACCTGTGTCATTTGTATAAATGAGAGAGGGCATGCAACCCCTGGTGGGTGACAAAGGGCATGTCTAATAGGATTCACCACAAAATGTATATTAATAGTTTGAAAGAACAATGCAAGTATTACAGTGTCTCATCTCTTCCTCCATTCCCTCTTTAGCTTATTTATGGATCTGCTCCAGTGATGAATGATAAAAGCCCAGGTCTTCCCTTTTACCAGATGGCAGCCTCAGAAGCCCTTCAGTATGAGGGAATTCTCTCTTTGCTTCTGCATTTCAGGTGGATGTGGATTGGAGTCATTGCAACAGACAATGACAATGGAGAAAGATTTGTGCAAACCATTTCCCCAATGTTTACCAAGAGTGGTGTCTGCTTTGCATTCCTAGGAAGGATTCCCAATTTTAGTTTTATTTCTGAAGTTGATGACATGCTACGTCAGGGGGCAATAATAAGCCAGAAAATTTTTAGTAGCAAAGCTAACGTAGTGGTTGCCTCTGGAGAATCTTATTCCATGGCAACTTTTAGATGGCTTCCATACATTTCAGAACATGATGACATAAAAAATAATGTAAAAAGTAAAGTATGGATAATAACAGCCCAGGTTGAGTTCGCTTCATTTGTCTTTCAAAGGTACTGGGATTCGGGAATATTCAGTGGCGCTATAGCCTTTGAAATTCACTTTAGAAACCCACCAGGATTTTATCAGTATCTTCTGCACAGAAACCCTTCCAGCACAGATGGGGACGGTTTTATCAGGGACTTCTGGCAACAGACCTTTGAATGTGTATTGCCAGATATCTCTGCAGACAAGGTGGAGGGGAATATTTGCACCGGAGAAGAGAAGCTGGAGAGCCTTCCTGGATCCCTTTTTGAAATGAGCATGACAGGCCACAGTTATAGCATCCATAGTGCTGTCTACGCCATGGCCCATGCTTTAAATGCCATGTCCACATCCAGACTCAGGCACAGAGGAATGGTGTACAGAGGGAGAGGGAAGAATCCAAATCCACAGTTTTGGCAGGTAAAGGCTGAACATCCTCAACTCGCAAAACCCAAAATTTATAATTCTGCAGACAGAGTTGGTGATATTGTGCTGCTTGCAATTGGCCGTAGACCCTATAGGGAAGGGAAGTGATGGTTGTGTCCTTCTTTGAGCAGGTACTGCCCTGTGTTTGAGCATAAAGCATTTGTATGAGAGAAGCTTTGCAGCTTAATGAGATCCCATGCCATTCATAGATAGGAAGCTGTGGTAACGGTCGAGAGAGATTTTCAGCATCCCCTCTATCCCATATCAAACAAATCCTTCATTATAGCAGGTGTAGCACACCACTGCAGTGTCTTATGTGGTGTTCAGGGAGAGGGATGGAGGGAGAGGGGGGGAAGCTCACTACCTACACCTATTTAACTTGTGGGCACTCAGAGAAGGATTGTAAGGAAGACTGAGAGAGATGCCTGTGTGTGAAAGAAAATTGGTTGAATCTCTCCATGCTTGGACCTGAATCCACTGACAGTTGACTGAATCACCCCCACCATTTCTTAATCCTCCGTCCTGCATTAGACTGCAGTCTTTTCCAAACAATTGCCTTTTCTGCTTTCAATATAGCTCCATCACTTTCTGAGAAGTAAATCATTTAACAATACATCAGGAGATGTGGTCTTCATCAACCCGAATGGAGAGGCATCATCTAGCTTGGATATTATCAATTGGATTATATTCTCCAACCAAAGTTTGCACAGAGTGAGAGTTGGGAGGATAAATCCTCAGGCTTCACCAGATCAATCATTCATCCTTGATGAAGATGCCATCACATGGCACAGTTGGTTTAACCAGGTAGAGTTGCATTGTTTGCTAATTCAAAAGAGAGTCAGTTTTGAATAAGCAATCATTATCCACCAGCATGTTTTCTCACTGTTTTTTGAGCCACAAGTTGAGGAGTGGTTTATGACCAAAGCATCCAGGTACCAGATTAAGAGCCAAAAGCTTACTGCTAGAAGCCACACAAGGAATAAAGGCAAATATTTTATTAACGGGGTTACAAAACAGAAGAACCATTTTACTACAAAATACAGTTAAGCAAGTCTAACAGCGTAAATATGCCTTAGGAGGATCCTAGTTCAGATGAAAATAAGAAAAGCTAGGTTTTCTCACCCTAATCCCAACCATTCACAGACCCCACTACAAGCTACATCCAAGCAAATGTGGTTTTTGCATCACACAATTCATCATATGAATGTGGGTCATTAGGTCCAGGTCAAATACCAGTTTTTCTATGAAAGGGCCTGGAGACAGGAGGGAAGGTTTTCTGTCAGTCAAATAGAGCCTCTGGTTCATTTCCTTATCACAAGAGGGTATACATGCTCAGAGACCATGAAGCTATCATCTTCACGATCATTTTCACCTTGAAGCAAACTTACATCAAAAAGTGCACACAAGTGGTAAGTTGGACTAATTAAATGGATTATTTTTTTCCACTAGAAGACTTCAACCAGAATCCTAAGTATAAAATAAAACTATTGTAAAATAAACCAAAGAAATTGGGATTGCTTTACACTTATTAAGTACTCATTTCTGACTGAGTGAAAAATGATGTATGAATTGATAAGCCCCAGGAAATTGTCTTTCCTGCTAGAGAATTGGGGAAAGTATGCATAATAATACCAGAGGAAGAAACTAAGAACAGACAGCAGCAGGTGCAGGAGAACACTCATCTTCTCAGGGTGCCAGTGGAAGAGGTGGAAGGAGGAGAAGTGGTGGAGAATGAGAGAGTCAGGGAGTGACATGAGAGCAAAAGTTGTGAAGAGCAAGAAGACAGAGCATTAGAAAAATGAGTTATCTCAAAATATGTATTCAAAAGCATTTTCTTTTTAACATGCTCAGAATTGTGTTGCAGCATGCCAAGGAGGGCCTTAGGGCTTTGATAGCTTCCTTCCAATTCATGTATTTGTCCAGAATATTTTTGTATTGGAATTCACAAAGATTGTGTTCCTCAAAAATTAAAAACAACACCAACTATAATAGCACCCCCATTCTTAGTAGGGTTTTCCAGCCACTCTGGGTAGCATTTTCGGAACTCTTCTCCAGGCAGCATCTGATGGGTCCAAGAACAGATGTACCCACCAGCACCGAAATCAGTTCTAGAACTGTCTACCAAGTGGACAAAATACTCAAAAGTAACAATTATAACAAAATTAACAGAGAAACTAGAATAACTTCAAAGTGTACCTTAATGGACAAAGCAATCTTTGCAGAACAGATGGGACATCGCACATCCTAGAGCAATATAGAGGGAATATGACATAATTTCAAACATTACTACTAATAATAAGAAAAAAAGCAATGGCTCTTTGTATAGCCATTACACATTACTGAAAGGCTGTGTCAGTTTAGTAATATAGGGAAAGTCCCAAGAACATAAAAGGTTCCAAACTAATTAGTCTCTTGATGAACCTTCTGCTGTTTCATTTATGGATTAGATTCAGCCTCTTTCTGTCTGTACTGAGAGATGTCTTCCAGGATCCAGCAAGAAAGTGAAGGAGGGACATCCCCCTTGTTGCTACGATTGCATCCCATGTCCAGAGGGGAAGATTGCAAACCAGGATGGTAAGAGAAATAAATAGTTAAATAGATCCAGACTCAGTACTAAGCATTGAAAGGTGCTGTAAAGACGGATGACTTAATTTTCAAAAGAGGAGATGATATACTGTGTGAGAGATCCTGCATCTTTGTGATCATTGCCCTTCAGATAATCTAAATATGCTGATCTAATGAGAATGACTATGCATTGAGAGTAGTTGGATGGTATGTGGTTCAAATCAAATCTAGAAGGGGATTTTCATTCCTTTTGACTTACACAGGCTGCACCCAGGCTAGTATAATGATATGTTCCAAAATCATGAGGAGGAATGGCCCTGGCTCTGCAGTTTACAGAGCAATATCTTTGAACAGATTAAATGCAACAATACCACGTTACAGAGCATCAGGCAGTATTAAATGTGTTTTAATTTGAGCAGAGCTCTTTTCTTCTCAGACAGAAAGTCAACATTTCAGGAAGCTGACGTGATATGAACTAAAGGTCATTTCCTTATTTTTTTCCAGATATGAATGACTGTAATAAATGCCCTGACAAAGACTATCCAAGCAAATACCGTGATGCCTGTCTACCCAAGGATATCAGCTTCTTGTCTTATGAAGAACCTTTGGGCATCAGTTTAGCCTGCTGCTCTCTTTCCCTTTCCTTGATCACAGCTCTGGTACTAGGTACATTTATAAAACACCATGACACACCCATTGTCATTGCAAACAACCGAAACCTCACCTACACTCTCCTCATCTCTCTCCTGCTCTGCTTCCTGTGTGCATTACTATTCATTGGCCGACCTGAGAAGGTGACATGCCTCCTCCGACAAACAGCTTTTGGCATCATCTTCTCAACTGCTGTTTCTTGTGTCCTGGCAAAAACCTTCACGGTGGTTTTGGCCTTCATGGCTACAAAACCAGAATCCAGGATGAGGAAATGGGTGGGGAAAGGACTAGGCCACTCCATTCTCCTTTCCTGCTCCATTGTTCAAGCAGGGATATGTACTGTGTGGCTGGCAACCTCTCCTCCATACCCAGATGTGGACATGCATTCTGTGATGGAAGAAATTATACTAGAATGTAATGAGGGGAGTGTGACAATGTTTTACTGTGTCCTCATCTACATGAGCTGCCTGGCAACTGTGAGTTTTGTTATGGCTTTCTTTGCCAGGAAATTACCAGACAGTTTCAATGAAGCCAAGTTTATCACTTTCAGCATGTTGGTCTTCTGCAGTGTTTGGCTGTCCTTTATTCCTTCCTATCTGAGCACCAAGGGAAAATATATGGTGGCTGTGGAGATCTTCTCCATCTTAGCCTCTGGTGTTGGGTTGCTGGGCTGCATCTTTTCCCCCAAATGTTATATAATCGTTCTTAGGCCTGAGCTGAACAATAGAGAACAGCTAATAAGGAAGAAAAAGTAAATAAATAGGACTTCCGGGTTAGCGCGATCGACTAATGGCAGATTCCCTCTGAGCTCCAGAGGGAATCGGATCCGTAGGATAGGGTCTTGCCACTGCAGCGACGCGGGGACCCTTAAAAATCACAGGCGGGGAAGCCTGTGAACCTGGTGACTCGGTGGGCACCATTTGCGCCCCCCCGACCCGTGAAGGAGCCTTTTTAAAGGCTTCGCAACGGGAGATGGGGTGAGTGGCGCGGTGCTGTGACTCGACTGCTTCTCCTACGGAGTGAAGCCGCATGCCATGGTCGGAGAGCGCTGACTTCTTCTTGTGATCAATTGCACTCTTAAGCAGCAACCCATGAGTAGTACAGAAATTGGACTTTCAAAGGAAAATCTTTTGTTGAATTAGACACGATCGGGGAAGGCGTAAACAGGAAGTCCGTCTCCCCGTCTTATAAATAATCTAAAGCAAGGACTGACTAACTAAGGTCGAGAGGATTTTTTCCTTCATATTGGGCAAAAGATATTAATTTCACGATTTGGCAGTTTAAGTAATTTCTACTGGAGGACAAGAGTTAATTTTTGGAGCTGAAGTGTCACCCCCCCCCCGGACCCGGGAGTGATCCGCGAGAAAGCCTGTTGGAGAGATATTGAAGAGTTGACAGTTGCCAAACTAGCTGTCAAGACGGAAAAAGCGAACTTTGTTTTCTGTCTCTGCTGGATATATTTGTTACAATTTGGTTATATTTTGTTGAAAACAAGGAAGAACCGATACAAACTAACTTGATTTTTGGATTTGAACTGGATGGAATACTAAGTAACCAAAATCCCTCTAGAGGGGTTTTTGGGACATTACAAGAATGACTGAAGGAGGGAAAACTCAAGCTAAATTGGACAGAATTTTCTTTCTCTTGGGAAAGTTACAAGGCCAAATTGATGTTTTGGCTACTAACGTTGCAACCCTGGACTTAACAGTAAACAAGTGCATTGAATTTGATAAGGACTTGGTCCAGGAAGTTCATGCAGCTGGACAAGAGAAGAAAGTTGAGAACTTTGAGAGTATGGAGAAAGAGACATATGTTGTTTCTGAGGAAAGGGAAGGAGGAGATGTGGTGTTGCAGATGACAAAGGAGAGCCAGAGTCCTGACATGATGGCTACAAAGGAAACTAAGAATTGGATGATGAAAACTTGGTCTAATTTGGAGACTGAAGAATGGAGAGATCTCTATATGTGGAGATCTGAAGATCCAAGGATTACAAATTTGATCAAGGTGAAAGCTGGAGCTTTGGGGACATTTGGATTTGAAAGGAGTAAGAAACAAGATTTGGGCTCCACTTTTAAGTATGGTGGTCTGGCTGGAGGAAGCACTGTCCTTATTGGATTAGAGCATCTCCGAGATCTGGTGTTTAATATTAAGGACTATCAAAAAATCCGGCAGAGAGGAACTGAGAGACAATTAAGGGCCTCAGATGTGAGATCTCCAGGCTGATAGCAGACTAAGATTGATGGACATTTGTTGAGGATTGAAACCGGGAAAGGGGACGGGGTGGGGTTTGGGTATCCGAAGGGTGTATAAATATAATTTGTCTTTTTCTTTTATTCTGTTTTGATATCAGTATGAAAAGTGGGGAATTCGTGGAAAGGAATTTGGGTCGACTTTAGAAAAAAGGATTTAAGAATGAGTACTGAGGTATAAATCTTGAGGTCTATAAGGTAAAATTGGTTTTTTAAAATGAATTAAGTATAAAAAGGTTAAAAACTGGGGATAAGAACTTGTTGAATTTACAATTCGAATGGGAATATAAGAAGGGGGGTGTGGGGAAGTCAGGGAAAGATGTTATAGAAAATAAGGATTGCAAATTGTATATGTTTTTAATTTTTCTTTTTGTTTTTTCTTTTTGGCTTTTTAAAATGGAAAATTCCTAATAAATATTTATTTTTAAAAAAGTAAATAAATAATAACCTGTCCTTTGTTGTATCTTGTGCTTTTTTCTTTGTGTGCAGTAGAATATTTGCAAACATGTGTTCAGCTACTGCCTTGCATAATTTTTTCTAGATGTTTTTTCTAGATTTTCCTTGTGGTGATTGATGTTAGGCAATCATAGATATTGACTATTGAATTCACTATGGAAAAAAAGAGTGAACAGGGGAACCACCCCTGATGCTCTGAAAAAGCCATTTTCTGTGTTGGGGAAGCAGGAAGCTGTCAGCTCCCAGGAATCCTGACAAAGTTAAGGGACTTACGAGTATAAGAACCATCATCCTGCCTCATTTTGGGATATATTGAATAATTCCCCAATGTTCAAAAAGTCACATTGTCTCCTGATTTTGAAGTGGATGTTAGAATGCTGAAGACAAATGTACAGAATTCAAGGGACACTGTCATCATCTCTATTTTGTCTCTTCCTTTCTTAATGTGGGTGAAGGATTCCAGTTATAGGGAAGTTCACCACATAAATATGATGTACACTCAATAATTCATATTATTTCCATATGACAGTATCAACCCAATTCTCTCCCCAATGCTTTTTAACATCTTTATGCGCCCTCTTGCCCAGATTATCCGGAGCTTTGGGCTGGGCTGTCATCAATATGCTGATGACACTCAGCTCTATCTACTGATGGATGGCCACACCAACTCGGCCCCTTACACACTGACCAGATGCTTGGAAGCTGTGGCTGGATGGTTTCGTGGGAGCCGATTGAAACTAAATCCTTCGAAGACAGAGGTCCTATGGCTAGGTCGGGATAGCATGGGGATGAGGGACCAACTCCCTTCTCTTGCGGGGGCCCAATTAGTGCCATTGCCTTCCGTTAAGAGTTTGGGTGTAATCCTTGACGCCTCCCTTTCCATGGAGGCGCAAGTCACAGCAACAGCCAAGGCGACATTTTTCCACCTTCGCCGCACCAAGCAGTTGGTCCCTTACCTTTCCCGCCCCGACCTGGCCACAGTGATCCATGCAACAGTCATCTCCAGGCTTGACTACTGTAACTCGCTCTACGCGGGGCTGCCCTTGAAGCTGTCCCAGAAACTCCAGCGGGTACAGAATGCTGCAGCGAGGCTCCTCACGGGGTCTCTGCCATGGGAGCATATTCATCCAGTGCTTTTCAAGCTGCACTGGCTCCCGGTGGAGTACAGGGTCAGATTTAAGGTGCTGCTTTTGACCTTTAAAGCCCTTCACGGCCTAGGACCCTCGTACCTACGGGACCGCCTCGCCTGGTATGCCCCACGGAGAGCCTCAAGGTCCATAAATAACAACACCCTAGTGGTCCCAGGCCCTAAGGAAGTTAGATTGGCTTCAACCAGAGCCAGGGCCTTTTCAGCACTGGCCCCAACTTGGTGGAACGCTCTGTCTCATGAGACCAGGGCCCTGCAGGATCTGATCTCTTTCCGCAGGGCCTGTAAGACAGAGTTGTTCCGCCTGGCCTTTGGATTGGAGCCAATTTGATTCCCTCCGCCCCCTTTTTCTTTTTTCTTTTCCTTCTCCTGCAATGAGGCTCCATTTTAATATTTTAATGTTCCATTATTTTAATGTTGTATTTTATTTTTGTTTTTAAGTTGTAATCACTCATCTTGTTTTTATTATTGCTTGTAAGCCGCTCTGAGCCCGGCCTTGGCTGGGGAGGGCGGGGTATAAATAAAAAATTATTATTATTATTATTAACCCATTCCTTCACTGCAGAGAAATAATTATGAAATAAAAGCTCCACAATTTATGTTTGGATTGTATAAAAACTACTTTATCATTTACTAACAGATATATCCCATTTCCACATGTAATGATCACTGCAGTTCAGGTTATATCTCCCGTTGCTCTGTCCCAGCTTCTGCCAACCTAGCAGTTCAAAAGCATTCCAGTGCAAGTAGATAAATAGCTACCACTGTGGCTGGAAGTTTTGGATTACTTCTAGTTTTGGATTACTGGGCTGCATTCACCCCCGCACCCAAATGTTATATCATTTCGCTGAGGCCAGAGTTAAACAGCAGGGCACAGCTTATCATAAGAAAGAATTAAAGCATGAACAAGTCTCTTTGACTAAACTGTTCCCCAAATCCAATAGAGCATCCCATGTAGCTCTTCTCCCGGACTTTCCCCTGACAAAGTACTCTGATACCAACAAGGAACACAGGCAGCTATGTGGGCATGAACCATAGCAGAGCCATCCTTCCAAGTTCATTCTTCTCTGAATTTGATGTTCTTTCCCCCTCATACTAAAGTTTAAAAAGGAACACTTCTGTACAAATATTTTAAATTATGAATTAAAAGCTAAGGGTTGCATTTCAGACTACTAAAGATATTGTTGTAAAATTCATCATATTTTACAAATGATTTAAAAACCATGGAAGTGTAGTTCCAAGTAACTACTATGTGTAGGGTTGCAGTCATGCCACATGGCTGGTGTGAAACCAGGTCTACTCATTTCGACTACACCATACTACATTTTGGGATCTCCATTGGTTCCAAGGTCTTCTGTGATGAACTTCTAACTTTACCAATACACCACTGGCCCCTTATTATCTAATGAAAGGAAATTAAAAATAACAGTCCTGAATATGTGACAAACACATTTCCTTCAGCAGTTCCACAGGGAATCCCTAGCTCTGAATACCTACATTCCTCCTTGGTTATTAACAGAGCTATAATTAAATCTGCTGCTCCTCAAAAAAAATCACTCTGGATTTTCACTGGCAACTGGCAACATAACACAAAGGATACAGCAACTTAACCAGAATTACTTAAATAGTGTCTGGGATACACCCAGATTGCATCCTCTTAGGAAACTTAACTACCATTCAAATGAGACAATTTTTATCTTGGAGAAGCTGATTATACTATTGCCAGAGAAATCATGGTTTCTGTGTAGAAGAAACAGTTGCCCTTGCATGGATGGTGGTTTTAGTGGTCTTGCTGCTGAAACTGATTTCTTACAATGCATGTCAGGCTCACATAGGAAAATGCAGGCTTCAAAGTCCACACCGTCCACTTCAAACGTACCATCAGCCAGGAGAGTTCCTCATTGGTGGTATTGTTTACCATGGTGGCTTCCTCTCCTCTGCAGCAACATTGACTGAGGAACCCCCACCAGCGCTGCCTGAAGAGCTTGTGTAAGAACTAAGCCACTCATTCATTACAGCAGAGGAATGATCAAACCTAGAGCATAATGGCTGAGGCTGCAAACATCTACCCATTGACCTAGGGATAAGCACTTTTGATTTCAGTGGGACATATGCTGATGTAAAAATACGTCGGAATGTCTTCTGAATTAAGAGAATACTCTATAAGTTCCCATTTCTCAATAGGGAAATGAATATAATTGTATTGAAATGTATATATATTTATTAGCCCTTTTGAACAACTGATTTTGATAGACTTTATCTGAGCAGGAGTGTTAGTGAGAATGAATTAAAAAAAACTTTACAGAAGCTGAATGCTCTTATTGTTTCATTTCCTGATCTTAGGCTAAAGTTTGTTTCACAATGACGGCATATACAGTGGTACCTCGGGTTAAGTACTTAATTCATTCTGGAGCTCCATTCTTAACCTGAAACTGTTCTTAACCTGAAGCACCACTTTAGCTAATGGGGCCTCCTGCTGCTGCCGTGCCACGGGAGCACGATTACTGTTCTCATCCTGAAGCAAAATTCTTAACCCGAAGTACTATTTCTGGGTTAGCGGAGTCTGTGACCTGAAGCGTATGTTTCCTGAAGCTTATGTTACCTGAGCTACCACTGTAATATGAAGTAGAGAATTGCGTGAATTACAACCACCATCTTTGCATCATAAGTAAGGAAGGGGTCATTGCAGGAGAGAGCTCAGACACTTTGTAAATGTCAGGAAAAGACTTCAGATGTTTCAGGGAAAGACCCCAGGGGTTCCAATGTTCCTATGGGCACCACATTAGCAACCCCTGGTTTAGAAACCATTGGCTTTAACAGGCCTTAACTGGGACAAAACAAAATGAATTTCAGTAGGGGCAAATGTCAGCTTCTGCAGGAAATACCAGCTGTACAAATATGAGATGGGGAACACCTGGTTTGCCAGTGCTATGTGTGAAAAGTCTGCATCAACAGAAGCATAGTACCCCAATAAAAAAACCCACAGAAGAGATCTCTTCTGTGCTGCGCAGAACACACCTGATATATTGTGTTCAGTTGTGTTCAGCACAATTTAAGAAGGATACTGACAAGCTACAACATGTGCAGAAGAGGTTGACACATATGATCAAGGGTCTGGAAGCCAAACCTTATGAGGAAAAGTTGAGGGGGTTTGCTATGTTTAGCTATGAAAATAGGAGACTGAGGGGATATAGGATAGCCATTTTCAAATATCTCGAGGGCTGTCACCAGGAAGATGGAGCAAGCTTGTTTTCTCTTGCTCCAGAGGGTAGTACGAGAACCAATGGATTCAAGTTGCAAGAAAGGAGATTCTGTGTAAACATGAGGAAGAACTTGCTGATTATAAGAACTGTTCAGCAGTGGAAAGGACAGGGAGTAAACTCCATTGAACTCAATAGGATTAACTATTGTAATTCATATCTGTTCTTTCTGATACTGTTTGCAAATCTCATCCTAGGGTGGTGCCTAAGCTTTACCAGCACATCGTGGCCTTGGCATTTGCAGTCAAGGAGATCAATGAAGACCCTCAAATCTTACCCAATATCACCTTGGGTTTTCACTTATATGACAGCTATAACAATGCAAGGAACACATATCTCGCCACACTGCTGCTTTTATCCAGGGTGGAGAAATTTGTCCCAAACTATATATGTGATGTTGAAAATAATCTGGCTGGGGTCATTGGGGGACTTGATTCTGTAATCTCCTTTTATGTGGCAACAGTTTTGGATATCTATAAGATTCCACAGGTAAGACACCCATGTACGATACCTCTCTTAGCTTGCTTTGAGAATGAGGCTGAATTCACAGCACCAGTTCAGAGTGTATCACCAGTTCAGGGCGAGGATGAAATTGGGGGCAGAACCATGCACACCACCCTCACCAGCCATTTTTGGATTTGCAGCATTTCCTGCTTAACGAGAAGGGTATCTGAATTGAGTTGCAGGGGAAGCAGGGGAATTGGTAATAGGATAAAAATTCACAAGTATTTCCGAATACAATAATTATTTGCCTTCACGACCCCACACCCAATATGTCAATATTTAGGGGGAAAGGGCTTTCAAATTAAACACACTCTGGAGTTATGGCAAACTGCAGATACAGTCCAGATCTGCAGGAGAACAGCAATAGTATTCAGCAGCTGGTTCCAAAGTGAAATAAATGTTCATAGATGAAGTCTGAGAAGTCTTGAAGGAGAAAAGGCAGAAATGGCAGTTCTGCTGTGTGTTGGGGGATGTGCTTTGTGAAGACAAAATAAGCTCCAGAGAAGAAATGTGCATCTGACCCAAGTGGCAGTTCTGAAGTGGCTGCAGTAAATAATGTCTAACACAGTGTTAGGCAATCCTTTGTTTAGGACATCGTGTGTCCCTCCATTCAGTTTAACCCTGCCAAATTGGGAATATTATTATTATTATTTTTTTAAAGACTATAATAGGGAAAATGCGCCTCTCTGGTCAACAGAACAAATGTTGAACAAACAGGAATGAGAGATGACCTCAATTTTGAGCCCATCTGCATGTGTGTCTTTTGTATAAATGAGAAAGTGCATGCAACCCCTGGTGGGTGGCAAAGGGCATGTCTGACTGACAGGATTCACCACATAATAAAGTGTATGAATACAGTGGTACCTCAGGTTAAGAACTTAATTCGTTCTGGAGGTCCATTCTTAACCTGAAACTGTTCTTAACTTGAGGTATCACTTTAGCTAATGGGCCTCCCGCTGCTGCCGCGCAATTTCTGTTCTCATCCTGCAGCAAAGTTCTTAACCTGAGGTACTATTTCTGGGTTAGCACAGTCTGTAACCTGAAGCGTCTCTAACCTGAAGTGTCTGTAACCCGAGGTACCACTGTAATTTGAAAGAACTCTGCAAATATTACTTTGTCTCTTCTCTTCCTCCATTTACTTTTTAGCTCATTTATGGCTCTGCTCCAGTGATGAATGATAAAAGCCCAGGACTTCCCTTCTACCAGATGGCAGTGTCAGAAGCCCTTCAGTATGAGGGAATTCTCTCTTTGCTTCTGCATTTCAGGTGGACGTGGATTGGAGTCATTGCAATAGACAATGACAATGGAGAAAGATTTGTGCAAACCATTTCCCCAATGTTTACCAAGAGTGGTGTCTGCTTTGAATTCATAGAAAGAATCCCCAATTTTAGTTTTCTTTCTGAAATTACTGACATGCTACAACAGGGTGCAACAATAAGTCAGAAAATTTTTATCAGCAAAGCTAACGTAGTGGTTGCCTCTGGAGAATCTTACTCCATGTCAACTTTTATGGTGCTTTCATACATATCAAAACATGATGACAAGACAAAGAATGTAAAAAGTAAAGTATGGATAACAACAGCCCAGGTTGAGTTTGCTACATTCGTTTTTCAAAGGTACTGGGATGCAGGAATATTCAGTGGCGCTATAGCCTTTGAAATTCGCTTCCGAAACCCACCAGGATTTCATCAGTATGTTGTGCACAGAAACCCTTCCAGCACATATGAGGACGGTTTTATCAGGGAATTCTGGCAACAGGCCTTTGAATGTGTATTCCCAGAAAACACTGCAGACAAGGCAGAGGGGGATATTTGCACCGGAGAAGAGAAGCTGGAGAACCTTCCCGGATCCCTTTTTGAAATGAGCATGACAGGCCACAGTTACAGCATCCACAGTGCTGTCTACGCCATGGCCCATGCTTTACATGCCATGTCCACATCCAGACTCAGACACAAAGGAATTGCATATGGAGGGAGAGGGAAGAATCTGAATCAACCATTTTGGCAGGTAAAGGCTGAACTTCCACAACTGGCAAAGCCCTGCTACTTCCTGTCACTTTTTGGGTTCCCAAGATCCTATCAGCTTGTTCTTTCCTCTCAGAGTTCAAGCATTTGCACTAGTGTATCTGGAAGAAGAACCCAGAATTGAATTTATAATTCTGCAGAGTAGGAGGTGGCACTGATATGATGGTATCCTAGATGATTTCCCCATATATTTTTCTGCTTTCAAATGGCAGTAGACTCTATAGGGAAGGGAAATGATGTTTGTGTCCTTCTTTGAGCAGTTATTGCCCCATGCGTGAGGAGAAAGCATTTGTTATGATGGAAGCTTTGCAACCCAATGAGATCCCATGCCATTCATAGATTGGAAGCAGTGGTAATGGTTGAGAGAGATGTTCAGCACTCCCTCTATCCGATATCAACCAAATCCTTCCTTAGAGCTGGTGGTCACAAACTACTGCCGTGTCTTCTGAGGTGCTCAGGGAGGGAAGGACGGAGAGAGAGAGAGAGAGAGAGAGAGAGAGAGAGAGAGAGAGAGAGAGAGAGAGATTGCTGCTTAAACATTTTTAATTTTTGGACAATCAGAGAAAGAATGATTGTAAGGAAGATTGAGATAGATGCATGTGTGTAAAAGAAAATTGGTTGACTCTCTCCATGCTTGGGCCTGAATCCACTGGCAATTGACTAAATCACCCCCACCATTTGCTGTAGGTTCTTCCCATAGAAACAAAATGCTCCTCCCTGCATTAGACTGCAGTCTTTTCTAAACCCCTTTCTTTTCTGCTTTCAATCCAGCTCCATCACTTTCTGAGAAGCATCTCATTTAACAATACTGCAGGAGATGTGGTCTTCATCAACCAGAATGGAGAGGCAGCATCCAGCTTGGATATTGTCAATTGGATTATATTCGCCAACCAAAGTTTGCACCGGGTGAGAGTTGGGAGGATAGATCCACAAGCTCCTCCAGACCAATCATTACTCGTTGATGAAGATGCCATCACATGGCACAGCTGGTTTAACCAGGTAGGGTTGCATTGTTTGCTAATTCAAAAGAGATTCAGTATTGAATAAGCAATCATTATCAACCTGCAGGTCTACTCACTGTTTTTTGAGCCACAAGTTGAGGAGTGGTGTATGACCAAAGCAATGAGGTACCAGATTAAGAGCCAAAATCTTACAGCTAGAAGACACACATGGATTAAAGGCAAATATTTTATTAAGGAGGTTACAAAACAGAAGAACCCTTTTACTACAAAATACAGTTAAGCAAGTCTAACAGTGTAAATATGCCTTAGGGGATCCTAATTCAAATTGAAATACAGTTGTACCTTCAGTTACAGACACTTCAGGTTACAGACTTTGCTAACCCAGAAATAGTACCTTAGGTTAAGAACTTTGCTTCAGAATGAGAACAGAAATCGTGCAGCAGCGGTGTGACAGCAGTGGGAGGCCCCATTAGCTAAAGTGGTGCTTCAGGTTAAGAACAGTTTTGGGTTAAGAACGGACCTCCAGAATGAATTAAGTTCTTAACCCGAGGTACCACTCTAACAAAAAATAGATTATCTCACCCTAATCCCAACCATTCACAGACCCGACTACAAGAGCATCCATGCAAATGTGGTTTTCGCATCACACAATTCATCATCTGTGGGTCATTAGGTCAAATACCAGTTTTTCTTTGAAAGGGCGTGGATATAGAAGGGCAGGTTTTCTTCCAGTCAATGGAGCCTCTGTGTACATTTCCCCAGCACAAGAGGGTGTACATGCTCAGAGACCATGAAGCTATAACGTGGATTTGGAACACATCCCCAGGAATCAGATGGCTCCAAGAATAAATGTACCCACTGGCACCAAAATCAGTTCTAGAGCTGTCTACCAAGTGGACAAAATACTTAAAAGCAACAATTATAACAAAATAAACAGGGAAACTAGAGTAACTTCAAAGTGTACTTTAATGGACAGAAAAATATTTGCTTAACAGATGGGGCACTGCACATCCTACAGCAATATAGAGGGAACATCACATAATTTCAAACATTAATATTAATAATAAGAAAAGACGAAATGGCTCTTTGTATAGTCATTACATATTACTGAAATGCTGTGTCAGCTTAGTAACATAGAGAAAGGACAAAGAACATAAAGGGTTCCAAATTCATTAGTTTCTTGATGAACCTTCTGCTGTTTCATTTATGAAATAGAGTCAACCTCTTTCTGTCTGTACTGAGAGATGTCTTCCAGGATCCAGCAAGAAAGTGAAGGAGGGACAGCCCCCTTGCTGCTACGATTGCATCCCATGTCCAGAGGGGAAGATTGCAAACCAGGATGGTAAGAGAAATAAATAGTTAAATAGATCCAGATTCAGTACTAAGCATTGAAAGGTGCTGTAAGGATGGAGATCTTAATTTTCAAAAGAGGAGATGATCTACTGTGTGTAAGATCCTGCTTCTTTGTGATCATTGCCCTTCAGATAATCTAAATATGCTGTTGACTATGCATTGAGAGTAGTTGGATGGTATGTGGTTCAAATCAAATCTAGAAGGGGCTTTTCATTCCTTTTGAATTACACAGGCTGCACCCAGGCTAGTGTAATGATATGTTCCAAGATCATGAGGAGGAATAGCCCTGGCTCTGCAATTTACAGACCAATATCTCTGAACCGATTAAATGCAACAATACCACGTTACAGAGCATCAGACAGTATTAAACTTGTGTTTGAATGTGAACAGAGCTCTTTTCTTCTCAGACAGATAGTCAACATTTCAGGAAGCTGACGTGATATGAACTAAAGGTCATTTCCTTATTTTTTTCCAGATATGAATGACTGTAATAAATGCCCAGACAAAGAATATCCAAGCAAGAAAAAGGATGCATGTCTACCCAAGGATATCAGCTTCTTGTCTTATGAAGAACCTTTGGGCATCAGTTTAGCCTGCTGCTCTCTTTCCCTTTCCTTGATCACAGCTCTGGTACTAGGTACATTTATAAAACACCATGACACTCCCATTGTCATTGCAAACAACCGAAACCTCACCTACGCTCTCCTCATCTCTCTCCTTCTCTGCTTTCTTTGTGCATTGCTCTTCATTGGCCGACCTGAGAAGGTGACGTGCCTCCTCCGACAAACAGCTTTTGGTATCATCTTCTCAACCGCTGTTTCATGCATCCTGGCAAAAACCTTCATGGTGGTTTTGGCCTTCATGGCTACAAAACCTGAATCCAGGATGAGGAAATGGGTGGGGAAAGGACTAGGCCACTCCATTCTCCTTTACTGCTCCATAGTCCAAGTAGGCATATGTACTGTGTGGCTGGCAACCTCTCCCCCATACCCAGATGTGGACATGCACTCTGTGATGGAAGAAATCATACTAGAATGTAACGAGGGGAGTGTGGCAATGTTTTACTGTGTCCTCATCTATATGAGCTGCCTGGCAACTGTGAGTTTTGTTGTGGCTTTCCTCGCCAGGAAATTACCGGACAGTTTCAACGAAGCCAAGTTTATCACTTTTAGCATGTTGGTCTTCTGCAGTGTTTGGCTGTCCTTTATTCCCTCCTACCTGAGCACCAAGGGAAAATATATGGTAGCTGTGGAGATCTTCTCCATCTTAGCCTCTGGTGGTGGGCTGCTGGGCTGCATCTTTTCCCCCAAATGTTATATAATCATTCTGAGGCCTGAGCTGAACAATAGGGAACAGCTAATAAGGAAGAAAAATTAAAGAAATGATAACTGTCCTTTGCTGTATCTTGTGATTTTTTTCTTTGTGAGCAGTTGAATATTTGCAAACACATGTTCAGCAACTGCCTTATATGGTTTTTTCTAGACGTGTTGATTGTTGATAGCCATTCATAAATATAGAATATTGCCTTCACATCAGAGAAAAGTGTGAGCTGGGGATTAACCTCTGATGCTCTGAAAAAGCTGCCTTAATAATGATGCTGTATTGTTTTTAACACTTGATTGGAAGCAGCCCAGAGTGGCTGGGGAAACTCAGCCAGAAGGGTGGGGTTTAAATAATAAATTACTATTATTATTATTATTGGGAGACCAAGAAGCTGTCAGGTCCCAGGAATCCTGACAAAGTTAAGTGACATGACTGGAAGAATCAACTTCTCACCCCCAAAACACACAAAAACCCCGAGGGCATGGGGTTTGCCAAAGCCTCCCTTTTGTAATTATCTCTGAGGTGGCTATAATTTATGACTGAGATAAGTTTTTATCTTTGTTGGTGGAAATTTACATTCTGTGATTGAACTTTCTGGCTTTTAATAGAAGGGAAGAGAAGTCGATCATGAATGGGCTGAAGTCAGAATAAAATGTATGCGCTAATTAAAAATGTTTTAAACAGGCTTCCGGTTCCGGCTGCCTTGATAGAGCCAGGTCCCACGATAATGGGAGATCATTGGCAAAGATGAAACAAGGATAATTGAGAGTAATTAACCTTACAAACTCTCTCCCAGGATGGGGAAAATGGGCTGCGCTCGCAGATCATCTTGGTACCTGGCTCCCGCTCCAGCATGGAATGCGGGAGGCAGGGAGGCACTGAGCGCAAAAGGTATCCCTTTCTTGTTGGTATCCCTCCTATGACACCATTAAGGAGCAGAGGTTCTTCTGTTCATTAGAGATTATTTTGTTACATAAATGACTCAGCAAACCCACCAAGAATACCAAAAACTTTTTTATGTAGCAAGTGAAGATGAGGGGAAATGGGAATACAGATATGGATTACAATTCCAAACTGAACTAAATAAAATAAAATAATTTTTAAAAGGCTTGGAATTCATAACAACTGGGTGGAGTTAACTTTCACTTTATCTCTGGCTGAGCGGAGAAAAATTGGAGCTTAAGGACTTGCCAAGGCTTTGCCAGGCTGCCAGATCACTCTTCTGTGAGTAGATTTCTTCTCTTTGGTAGATTTATTGCTTTATTGTTCGGCGCCCAGCCACGCTTCCCCTGGGAGCCGTAGATTGTAAAGCAATTAGCAGAGTAACACAGCGACGTGTGTCGAAAGAGCAGTAAAAGAGTCCCAAACGTTTCTTCTGCCCTAGTATCTCTTTATTGGCACAAAAGTAGCGTATTTACAAACTCCAACTTCCATCTGATTCAAGCTGCATCTTCTCCCTCTGCTTGCAGCGACGCAACATACTGCTTTCGGTTTCCATTCAGTACACAGCATACCAAGCTGCTTTCGTCACGTCCTGGCTTACTTCCCTTGTAAGCCCATCCCCTCAGTCTCGAGACACAGAAGGTTAATCCTTCACTACACCCAACAATAGCTATGGGGTTTTTTTGCTGGACGGAGAAGGGAGAACCTGGAGATGTGCCAGGGCTTTGGCGGGGAGGCTACTCCTTTTCCTAGACTGAAAAGAAATGGCGAAGAGCAGTGACAGAGCTTTGCTACTACATCCAAAGGTGTTGAAAAAAGAAGAGATTTCTTTAGAACGACATCGAGACAACAAGGCCACAAGGCATGATGGGGATCAGGAATAACCAAGATAGACATTTGGCAAGGACAAAGGGGAATAATTTGGTTAAAATAAATACCACACACAGGAAGAATAAAGGAGAGCTTCACTTGCAGATTCATAAATTATTAAATGTGTCAACACGAATTGAAGTTAAAAAGATTGTAGTTTTGGATAAGGGATTATTATTAAGATTGGATTGTAAGTGGACTGAATAACAGTTTGGAAGCAGAATTAAAGGGAATTATTAAACCTTGAAATTTAGCACATGGGGGGCCACCTAAATTGGGTAACTGGCTATCTGATTGATTAGTATTTGAATTGGTATTGTAATTTGGTATTGATATAATAAAGCTTACATTGGATTTTTGTAACTGACAAATAATAAAAAATATTGCAAAAAAGGATAGGGAATGTTTTAAACAAAGGAGTTCTGTATGCTAAGAAATTTTATTTTCTTCTTTTTATCAGTTAAAGTGTAGCCAAGAAATTGAAAGTAACTTTACCACTTCATGTTTCCTCTGTGGGAAATAAAGGTGTTTAATTTTATAAGAGTTAACTCTGTGAAAATCTCAAGGTGAACATGGGAGATTTAATGCATATTTATTCACCATTTTATGCATCTGAGCTCTGAGCTCCTTCACTTGCTCATCCAATAATTGCTGCATGATGCCAACACTCAGTGGGGATGTTCAACAGTATATTTGCCACCCTAGCAGTCTCTGCCTTGAACACTTGTGTCTGTCTCCTTATCAGAGGAGTACATTCCTTCCCACAGTTTCCCACAGATTTCAGTTTCACTTTGAAGCCAGCACTTTCACAAAAGGGATGAAGCGTTAAAAATAATACAAAATGAAAAGTTAACAATCAGAACACCTTTCCCTATTAATAATCTTTCTTAGTTGGAAATAATAATAAAATGCTTTTTGTTTTGTTTTCAGCCTGTTAAAAAGGACCTCTTCTTAAGCTAGCTGTCACCTCACATACCAAGTGAAATTTCCAATTAGCAGACGGATCACATGTCATAATTTATCACCATCCTTAACCACCACATAGTTCTATCTAACAATGGAGTGTCAACAGTAGATGACTAGCCAACCATCTTTGCTCCCAGAAGTCTTCACTCTCTTGGTCTCCCGTTCAGAATGACTCTGAGAAGACTTTTGCTGAAAAGCAATAAACATGTTTTCTTTAGTAATATTGCAAAGAATCTAGAACACAAGTCAAGCGATTACCTCACCTGTAATTATCCCATTATTCATAATAGCATCCTTCCCATGCCCTCAGGACTTATCCTGGCCATATGCAAAGGAAGGTCTCGTTAATAACTATTCAGAGCTGGTTATATATTGTACTATTCTGGCTTTGCATCATCTGAGGGAGTGACCATTCAAGTCAGGCTTTGCTACTCAGGATCATTTGAATAGCAATGGCAGAATAGTTAAATTTTTGCCAGAAATAAAGAATCCCTTGCAAGATGGTAGTATTTTTATTGCAGGTGGTATTACTGCCGCTACAGGGTTTGTGCAAGTTTCTTCCTCTTCCTCTGTGTTCTGTCAGAGAGCCAGTCCGTATTCTTCACAAATATTACCAGGCAGGTGACCTCATCGTTGCTGGTATTATTTCTCAGATCTATATCTTTTCAGACACCATGACCTTTGAAAAATACTCAGCTCAGGAACTTTCAGATGACCATATGTAAGTAGTTGAATTTTTAAAAGCCATGTTCTAAAATGATGCTATTCACAGCCAACCTTGTCCTTGGAGTTGGACTTCCACTGGATATACCCAGTGGGCTGGCAAATTATTGGAGTTTCAGTGGTTCTACCAATTCATTTAATCTACCCCCATTTGATCTTGTGTTTATGCATGTAATTCTAATATTTGTCTGCACATGGCCATCCTGTTTTGCTATGAGACACCATGCGTAAGTAATGAATTCATGCAGCACGGGAGTTTAACAAGCCATTTTTATTTCTCTTCTATTTTTGATGTTGCTGGCAGATTTAAAGTGGTTTGACTGCAATATGAAGTCACATTTTGAATGGCATCTTTAAAAAAGAAATCTTACGATTCACTTGGGGTTCTGAAAAATTCCTATATTGATTAAGCCTGTAATCAAAGATATAAGAAATCAGAACAAAATAGGTATTTTTTCCAAGACATCTTAACATAAAGTGTGATTTTAATTCAAAGGGCACTGCATACATCCAGTACATGAAGTCATATGGATGTTCCTTGTTTATCCCCCTCTAGTCTGCAGGATTATCCTTGAAGTTTCACCCTAGTATTCTGCCTGACAAGATAGCTTTTCTAAAGATATGTCTATCACTGCTGAATTTTCATGATGATTTTTTAGGATAAATGCAACATGATGTGATCATGCAGAAAATTAAATTAGGAAAAAAGAAATGACAGATTGCTTCATCTCTAACACACAAATACACACAAAGAGAAACCATGAATGAGTTGCTATGGCAGTGCAGCAGATTCAGACAGTGCATGAATCTTGAAATGAATCAGGCAAATTTGGGTGGACCTGGACTTTGACTGAGTTAGGTGGAAGCAGCCCCAGACTGCCCCAGGTTGGGTCTGGCCTCTAGGAAGCCTCTGGGACAGTCAGAGTCAAGGTGTCAGGTGTCTTGCCCAACAAACCCTATCATAGAATATGATTTTGAGAACAGGAGCAGCAGCAGCTGGGAAGAGATGAGTTCAGGGATATAGTATATTTTTTAAAAAAACATAGTTTCATATGTTTTGTGTCTTTGTTTCTCAATTGATCCTTTTCCATGATTTTGTATGTTTTCGGTATTTTATGCATTTTGACTGGCTGTTATTTTTACTGATTATAGATTGGTAATTCTTCATTGTGATTGATGTCCAAACTGTATTTATTATTGACTGAAGTTTAATTTTACTGTTTCCTATTAGATTCCAATGGATTGTTGAATGTTGCTTTGTTTGATATAAATTGTTTATTTTAAAGTTATTGTGACTTTTATATTGGATCAGATTGTTACTATTAATGTTTGAAGTTTTATTATGTTTTCATGTGTTGGAAGCCACCCAGAGTGACTGGGGCAACCCAGACAGATAGGCGGCGTGTGGAGTATAAATTATTATTATTATTATTATTATTATTATTATTATTATTATTATTATTATTATTATTATTATTATTTACCCCAGCTCTAATCTTATGACAATATATTGTGGTGCACCCTTCAACTCTCAATACAGGATGATGACTCAGCTCTACCAGCAAATCCTAGCCTTGGCATTTGCTGTAAAGGAGATCAATGGAAATCCCTGTGTCTTGCCCAATGCTACTCTCGGATTCCACATGTATAACAGCCATTTTAGTGAAAAGTGGACCTTTCAAGCTTCAATAGAACTTCTCTCAAGAAGGGCCAAATTCATCCCTAACTACAAGTGTGATGCTGAGAATACTCCAGTTGCAGTCATTGGAGGACCAAACTCTTATATTGGACCTCAAATGGCACCCATCCTGTGTACCTACAAGATACCACAAGTAAGATTTATATGTGGAAGATAAATACACATGTTTAAGAAACATTTTGAACTTCTCTTGCATTTCAGACATTATGCTATTGTGCTACATTTTGTCATCTAATATTCCTGTTTAATACGTAAAGCCAAAGATACAAATTGTAGAGTGAATCCATATGCTTTCAGGACACCAAAAGACTGATTTCAATTCTACAGACACTTTTACAGATTCAACAGAAATTATGGTCATGCTTGTCCTAGACTATATCCATTTTACAAGAAGGTGTTTGAATGTGTCTCTTTCCCAACATTTTGAACATAGTAAAGTGCTTTTCGTACAATCACTCTAGCATTCTCTCTGACAAACTAATTGTTTGTCCATGCAATCTACAGTAACTTCAATAGGTTCCGCGTGTCTAATGATACTTTTACAATTTTTTGTATACATCACAAATAGATTGTGAGGGTGGAGAAGAGGATGTAGCTGGTGGGTCACACCTTGAGTTTCCCCATTCCATAGACTACCTTCATAGGGACAGAGGTGCCCATCTGTCACCTGATATTTATCTTGTGGTTTCAAGCAGCTTCTTCAACTTTCCCATCCCTGATATAGTCTATAACGTGAAACCTTGGAAATGTGCTTATGGCTTGTCCAAGATGGCATGTTGGGCCAATATCCAAGGCCTGGTAGAACAGAGGTTTCCTGCTACAGATCTGTAGTGTGCAAAGTGAGAGTTTAACACAATTTAATGTATTAAAACCCATAGCTATACTCCATTCCAAGATATGTACCAAGCTAATTTGAATCTAAAGAGAATTCTCAACGTATGAAGTCCCCTCATATGAAATGTGTGTACTTTAAGCTTGGTGGGTATAAGAATAAGTAGGTGTGCATTCAGTGTATTCTATATTGTTTCAAGGAAAGGTTAGAGAATGTCTTCCATAGCTGATTCTATTATCTTAATTTCACTGAGAAAACTTTGAGGCAAGTATGTCATAGACCAGATTCCTGATGATGAGAGGATGGCACAAGGCACTTTTTAAAAATTAAAAAAAAATTAATTAAATTTCCAATTAACAGAACAATCACATCACATTAGTTTCAAATTATACCAATACATAATAAACTCCAAAAGTTTCCAAATATTTAGCCAAATTTTGTTGGGGGTACCCATGTTTCGAGCTCAGAAAGGGTCCAATCCGTGCAAAGGCACATTTGCAGACTTCCATACCATACTTGGTTTTGTCACAATGAAGAGGCACCAGAACATCAGTAGAAAGGCTGGCCAGAACAAAAGCACTCAGCTATTTTATCCCGATGCCTATCAGCCTGTTTAGCTTTATCACAAATTTCCAACAAGTGATCCACCATGTTGAGTAAACTTACTGTATTGCCTCCTGCTTATAAGGCATATTTTCTAACCCTGTGTCACATTTGTAAATATTAGGAGTGGATATAAGCTAATATAATCACATGATTTTCAAATATAACCCAAATCACTCTCTTTCATATCCCTTTAACATTTTTGAAATATTATTTAGCTCATATATGGTTCTGCTCCAGTCATTAATAAAAAAACTGAAGGGATTTTCTTCTACCAAATGTTCCCAAATGTGAACCACCTATACAAAGGGATTCTCCACTTACTGTTGCATTTTGCATGGACATGGATTGGGATGCTTTCTCAGGATGAAGACACTATAGAGAAGTTTAAAGAGGACATGTTCCCATTGTTTTCCAAAAAGGGCATCTGCTTTGACTTCATAGAGAAATTCCCCAAACAAACTTCTTCCAGTGATTTTGGTGACATGCTAGAAGAGGGCTTGAAATCTATCAAAGTTGTTATGGAAAGCACTGCCAAAGTTGTGGTTGTATATGGAGAAATTCAGAGTATAATGGCAATGAGATCAATGCACCAGCTTTTACACTTTGCAAATATATCAATGAACATCCAGACAAAAGTCTGGATTATGACAGCTCAGATGGATTTCACATCATTTCCGATCCAAAGAAGTTCAGACATAAATTTCCTCCATGGTGCTATATCTCTTGCAATTCACTCAAAGGAGGTGTCAGGATTCCATAAATTTATTCAGCATAGGAACCCTTACTCAGAAAACAATGATGGTTTCATAAAGGACTTCTGGGAAGAATCATTCAGCTGTACATACCCCAATTCTTTTGTAGACAAGATGAACAAGAAAGTCTGCACTGGAGAGGAGAGGCTAGAGACCCTTCCCGCATCTGTTTTTGAAATGTCTATGACAGGAAATAGCTACAGCATCTACAATGCTGTCTATGCAGTGGCACATGCATTCAGTACAAGGCATTCATCCCAAGTCAAACACAGAGCAATGGCAGATGGAGTAAGATTGGACCAACAACCATGGCAGGTAATGTCCTGCTCACACTTTTAAAGATTGGGGTATGCTCCCATATTTGTAGGTGCAACCAGTGGGGTACGAAGGGGGGCAGAGGGGGCGGGTCGCCCCAGGTGCCACCCGGGGGGTGACAAGATGGGCTGCTGCCTCCCCCCAGCTGTGGGGCAGCAAGGGGTGCGTGCACAGTCAGTATGGGCGCCGCTCACACAGCATCCATGTGGGCTGCCACTTGCACACTGTGTGCATACAGGCTTTCATATGGCTGCCGCCATTCGCCCCACCCCTCGACGTGCTGCCCCAGGTGACGGAGAGGGTCTCTTCGTCACTGGGTGCAACAACTTCCCATTGCATGCATCTCAACCCAAGACCTCTAGCAACTATTCGCTGATTTTATGGCAAGCAGAGATAGGTGAGACTTAGAAAGCTCTTTTCAGTTTAACTCAAAATTTCTCTGTGGGGGGGGGGGACCTGATGTATGAGCTAGAAAAAAGTATCATTTCCTTTCTCCAATTCCTGTCAGTTGTATCCACATGTATTCCTGGGAGTTGAGTGAACACATTGAGGGGCAAACACAGAAAGTTGAGCAAGAATGCCACATCCTATGAAGAACCAGCTTCTTGCCCCTTCTTTGATGATTTTCACTTCGAAATTGATCCAACAGGCCAATGGCCAGTGTGGTGTAGTGGTTAAGAGCGGTAGTCACTAATCTGGGGAACTGGGTTCACGTCTCCGCTCCTCCACATGCAGCTGCTGGGTGACCTTGGGCTAGTCACACTTCTTTGAAGTCTCTTAGCCCCACTCACCTCACAGAGTGTTTGTTGTGGGGGAGGAAGGGAAAGGAGAATGTTAGCCGCTTTGAGACTCCTGAGGGGAGTGAAAGGCGGGATATCAAATCCAAACTCCTCTTCTTCAAAATTACGATGATGATGATTTCATTTCTGTACCACATCTGGGAATTCCCAGACATTTCCTCTTTTGTGGGTCCTACATGCCCATCTGGGGGGAATTTTATATGGGCTGCTGCTCCATGGCACTGTCTCAATTCCATTCTTGCTCCTTATGGGCAGCAACCCCAGACATTTTGCCACCTCCAACAATAAAGTTAGCCAGAGCACTATTTTATTTTATTTTATTTTATTTTATTTTATTTTATTTTATTTTATTTTATTTTATTTTATTTTATTTTATTTTATTTTATTTTATTTTATTTTATTTTATTTTATTTTATTTTATTTTGCACCATGGCCTTCTGTGCCACCTAACATTTCCCTTCCACCAACCATGCTTTAGCAGATTATTGATCTTCCCATCAGCTGCTTGTGACATCAGTGCTGGTTCTTTTGCTACAGCCTTTCCATATTAACCTAGCAATAGTATCTTATGTGCATGTGTTTAAACTATCTCTTCAAGTCTAAAAACCAAGAGGAAAACTCAAAGTTTCCTCTCCTTATTTTAGTGAACCCCTTTTCATTTTAGTGATTATGGGGTAAGTGGGTAGGTGTGGATTCTTCAAATTTTTTTCTAGGGGAAGAATTACTGGAAACACAGAGGAGAAAGCACATGTTCATAGGTGCCAGAGCATCCTTCCTGCACTGTGCTGTATTTAGAAAAAGGGAGTGGGTGGTGCTGTGGTTTAAACCACTGAGCCTCTTGGGTTTGTAAGGTCGACAGTTCGAATCCATGCAATGGGTGAGCTCCCGTTGCTCAGTCCCTGCTCCTGCCAACCTAGCAGTTCAAAAGCATGCCAATGCAAGTAGATAAACAGGTACTGCTGTGGCAGGAAGGTAAACAGCATTTCCATGTGCTGTAGGACGGTGTCCTGATGCGCCAGAAGTGGTTTAGTCACGCTGTCCACATGAACCAAAAAGCTGTCTGTGGACAAAGACCGGCTCCCTCAGCCTGAAGCGAGATGAGTGTCGCACCCCATAGTCAAGTTTTACTTAACCATCCAGGTGTCCTTTACCTTTACTTGGAAGGGCATATGTCATAATCAAGCACTATCTCAGGGCCACTGTGGGAAATAAATACATCTCCTGACCTTTTAGGTGGTTTACTATCATTTCTACCAGAATTAGCCTGCATACATCCTTTCAAGGAAACATAATCCAAAATCTTTATGTCTGATAGATTATAACCTTGATGTGTATTTACATCCTTTGCACCTTTTAAGTACAACCTCCTATTTTTTCACCCTCATAAATTAGCTCCACCATGTTCTCAGAAGTATTTCTTTTAACAACAGTGTGGAGGAAACAGTTTCCTTTGATCAAAACGGGGAATTATTTGCTGGATTTGATATTATAAACTGGATCACATTTCCAAACCACTCCTTCCTCAGGGTCAAAGTTGGAAAGATTGAGCCCATGGTTCACCAGGACAATGTCTTCATCATTAATGAGGATGTCATCGTATGGCCCAACCAGTTTAAACAGGTAGTAACTGTGCATATTTTTGGATCTATTGAATAATTTCCTCAATGTTCAAAAAGTCACATTGTCTCCAGATTTTGAAGTGGATGTTAGAATGCTGGAGACAAATGTACAGAAATCAAGCAATACTGTCGTAATGCATATTTTGTCTCATGTTTTCTTAATGTGGGTAAAGGACTCCAGTTATGGGGAACTTCACCACATAAACACAAACACAACATGCACTCAAGAATTCATTATATTTCCTTATGACAGTATCAACCCATTCCTTCACTGCAGAGAAATAATAATGAAATCAAAGCTCCACAACCTGTTTTTGGATTTTTTTTAAAAAAAACTACATTATCATTTATTAACAGATATGCCCCATTTCCATATGCAATGATCACTGCAGTTCAGGTTATAGAAGAGCTAAGAAAGAAGGGATGGCATTTTGCTGCTATGATTGCTTTCCATGTCCAGAAGGGAAGATTTCAAACCAGAAAGGTAAGGAATGTCATATGTAGATGTGTTCTGTTCAACAGTTGCCACCTATTTAACAGATGAATACTATTTATTTTATAAATAGATTGGCTACAATCCAGCTTGCTCCCATCAGCCTTTTAAATGCTTAAATCAATTGCTCTAACATTCAAAATTGTGAAATGTTAGCACACACAAAGCATATGTAAAGGGTTAATGGCAAGAACCATAGAACTCTGTGACGTCATACATTCTGTGGCAGTTATGGCAGTTAGTTGAATGGTCTTAACAGTTAGAACAGGAGGTTTGCTGTGTGCTGCTTCTGTCTGCCTAAGAGTTATCTGAAGAAGTGTGCATGCACACAAAAGCTTATACCCAGAACAAACTTAGTTGGTTTCTAAAATGCTACTGGACAATTTTCTTATTTTAGATAGATTAAACCGCTACATAGATTAAACTGTTAGCAATCCAAGTATCACCTACCTGCATTGAACATAACAATCTGCAACTGCAAGAATACTAAGTCAAAGTTATTTGTTCTTTAAACTTTATACAGAGAGTATCTTGTGTAGGTTTTATAGGAGGGAAAATAGAAATAATAAAAGGGTCAAACGATCCAGGGCTGTCTTCCACATATTTCACATGAGGTAACTTGGGTGACTGAAGAGAATATCAGACAAATTCATAGATGATAAGAATATTAGTGGGTTGGATCAGTTGAAACAAAAAGACTGTGCAAGCCCCAGTCCCGAACACACAAATCACATAGTGTGACACCTTCAGCCGCTAGCAGGATGGCTGAGATTTGTTTATATTTCTGGATTTCTTAGGACCCATGAGAAAGCAGAATTTCTATTATAATTACAGTGATACCTCAGGTTAAGTACTTAATTGGTTCGGGAAGTCCGTTCTTAACCTGAAGCGTTCTTAACCTGAAGTGCACTTTCCCATTGAAAGTAATGGAAAAGTGGATTGATCCGTTCCAGGCAATAAAAAACACCCCCTAAAACAGCAATTTAAGACAAATTTTAGTGTCTAACAAGACCATTGATCCATAAAATGAAGGCAATAATCAATGTACTGTACTATGAAATAAATAAGACAGTATTGTAGATGAAAAAAATTAATTTTTTTTTTCTTACATGCACTGATTATAGTCATTGTTTGGATGGGGGCTTTTATCCATTTCTGAAGTCACACAATCAACCAGTGGCTGAATTGGGCTCCACATGATCCCCAAAACAATGGCATAAGGCAGAGTCCCCCAGAAGTCCAACAAACAAAGGAACAAAGCAGAGACAAAGGCACAGGGCAGACTCACGTAAACAAATCCCAAACCTGGCTAGGTGCTACACCTGGGGATGGGGCAAGGGTTGGTAAAGGACTTTTCGGCCCAGACTCATCTTTCTTTTCTTAACAGCTTCATTGTTCTTGGTCTTCGTTAGGTAAGTGCTTCTTACCTAACTTTGGGGCTGGGATGTGACCTCCTGATGTCAGGGCCTGGCTCCGGGCATTCGCAGAGGCCTCAGAGAGCTCTCGCTGCTGGAGCCCCAGTCACAGAGCCACCGTAGGCCCCACGGATGTCTGGGCTTGCTCTGGGCAGCGGTGAGGCCTCCAAGAGCTTGGAACACTTACTTCCGGGTTAAAAACGTTTGTAACCCAAAAAACCGTAACTCAAGGCATTCGTAACCAGAGGTACCACTGTACTACAAAATTAACATTTGATATTCCAAGTTCACTACCCACATTCAGGAACAGAATGCCATACTTAAATATCATATTATATCTATTTTTCATATTTGATTTCAGACATGGATGATTGTTTTCAATGTTCAGAAGATCATTATCCAAACATTGGCCAAGATGGATGCCTCCCAAAATACATAAGCTTCCTGACTTACAATGAGCCTCTGGGGATTATATTGACCACATTTGCAGTTTTATTTTCTTTAATCACAACTTTGGTTCTTGGAATATTCCTCAAGCACCAGGACACTCCCATAGTCAAAGCCAATAATCGGAACCTCACCTATGTTCTCCTGTCCTCTCTCCTCCTCTCCTTTCTTTGTGCTTTGCTATTCATTGGCAAACCAGATGAAGTGACATGTCTCCTACGACAAACTACTTTTGGTGCAATCTTCTCAGTGGCAGTTTCCTGTGTATTAGCCAAAACCACAATAGTAGTTCTAGCTTTCATGGCTATCAAGCCAGGCTCTAGAACGAGGAGATGGGTGGGGAAACAACTGGCAACCTTTATTGTTCTTTCCAGCTTCCTTGTTCAGACGGTTTTTATTACTGTGTGGCTGGCAACCTGTCCCCCATTCCCAGATGTTGACATGCACTCAATCAATGAAGAAATTGTACTAGAATGCAATGAAGGGTCAAATACCATGTTTTACTATGTTTTGAGCTTCATGGGTTTCCTGGCTATTGCCAGCTTAACTTTGGCTTTCCTAGCTAGGAAGTTGCCCGATAGTTTTAATGAAGCCAAGTTTATCACTTTCAGCATGTTGGTCTTCTGCAGTGTGTGGTTGTCTTTTGTCCCAACTTACTTGAGCACAAAAGGGAAACACATGGTGGCTGTGGAGATCTTCTCCATCTTGGCCTCCAGTGGTGGCTTACTGTGCTGCATCTTTTTCCCAAAATGCTTTATCATTTTGCTGAGGCCAGAACTGAACAGCAGGACACAACTAATACGAAGAAATAAAGAATAATCAAGTACCTCATCAAGTCAACCAACACACCTGTAATCTTACTGATTTCAATTGCATCAAAATAATTGATGATTGACGGATATATTCCAATTCACAAATGATGTTTTTTGAGTTGCAACGAGTGATATAAATATGCAGTTCTCAACACACTGGGTGATAACCATTGTTACTCATACTCAGAGTACAGCCACATAAATATAATCCATAACTCCCTTGAATTTAATGGGCATGCTCTGAGTATGACTTGGATTAGACATCACCCTTTCAGAATAATATGGGAGTACATTATAATTATTATTGCTTTGAAGTACTTCCGTTTTCAAAAATTTTCTAAATATCAATAGCTCACTAAAAAGAATAAAAGAAGGGGCCTAGCATCTATCTCTCTCACTTAAGAAAAGGCTTTGGCTGAGATATGATAAACATGTTTTCTTTAAAATATTGCGCAGCATCTGTGATTCAAAGCAAGTGATTACCTCTCCTGTAATTATTCAGAATTACATCTTCTATCCTGCCCTAGGGTCCTCTTCTGCCCACATGCAAATGATGAAACTAAGACTGGAGGATCTTATTAATCACTATGAACTCTATTTGGTTGGGTCTATAGACATACAGAGACTCATGAGTCTGGCTTTGAATCAGCTGTGTGAGTGACAATTCAAGTTAGGCTTTGCTGCTCAGGGTCACGGGAATGGCAGTAGCAGAAGAGGTGAACTTGTGCCTAAATAAAGAGTACCTTTCAAGATGGTAGTGTTTTGGTTGCTGGTGCTCTTACTGTTGGTGCAGGGGATGTGCAAGTTTCATCATATTCCTCAATGTTCCATCAGGGTACCTGTCCCTATTCTTCACAAATATTATCAGTCAGGAGACCTCATCATTGCTGGCATTATTTCTCAGATCTACATATTTTCAGATACCCTATCCTTTGAGAAGCACCCATCTCAGGAATTTTCAGATGACCATATGTAAGTAGGTGCACGTTTCATCCAGATTTACTAGAAGTCGGAATAAATAAAAGCACCTTATTGATTTTTGTCTTCTGTAGTTGTATTTAAAAAAATGATTTACCCATTTCAAACACTCATTTCTTTTATTCCAAATTTTATTGAAGAATTTTAAAACATTTACGAAGCATAAAATATTGGCTTACAGGACAAACACTTGTACAAATGTCCAGTCTTGCCTGCAGACATCCACGTGGCATCAAAACAGGCTTGAAACATGTATTACATTACAAATTAAAATTCAAAAATTCATGAACCAGTTTACTTTTATAAGCCTGTGAGATGTGAAATTACAACCTGTTTTTGTACAATATCTGAAATGGATACTGAATTGAAAAGCGGTCTATGTTATGGTCTGAAGCAGATGAACCTTGATGCAGCATCTAACTCTCAATACAGGGTGCTGACTCACCTCTACCAGCACATCCTGGCCTTGGCATTTGCTGTAAAGGAGATCAATGAAACTCCCCAGATCTTGCCCAACGTCACCCTGGGCTTCCACATTTATAACAGCCATTTCAGTGCAAGCTGGACCTACGAAGCCTCAATAGAGCTTCTCTCAAGAAGGGCCAAGGCCATCCCTAACTATAAATGTGATGCTGAGAGCACTCCAATAGCAGTCATTGGGGGACCTAACTCTAATGTCTGTCTTCACATGACACCCATCCTGTCTACCTACAAGATACCGCAAGTAAGATCTAAATACATTCACACCTCAATTTCACTGAATTCATGCTTTCAGAAGCAATACATGAAATGCAGCCATTCTTTGAAAGTCCCACTTCTCCGGATTTTGCAAAGCAGTTCTCCAATCAAATAATGTGTCAAAAAATGCACAGATTAAGGTAAAGTTTGCATAAAAAATGCACATTAGTAAAAATATCCTTCAAATTCATTGTATTCGTGAATATTGCTTTACAAAGATGTGCATGTTAGGCAAAATTTGCATATAACAAGTTTTGTGTTTTAGGAGAAATTTTCATGAAGCTTAAAAAAAACGCCTCATTCATGCAGTTAAATAACTTAAATAGGACTCACCACCCCTAGAAAGAGGTGTGAAGGCCACTCCCTTCAAGGCCCTACTGAAGAGGCTCCTCATGAGGCCAGAGGAACATTGCCTGGCTGTTGTTTTATTGATTTAATATGCTGTAAACCGCTTTGAGATTCTTATTAAAAATATAAAGCGGTATAGAAATAAATAAATAAGAAACTGAAGAGAAATATTGACAAATCCTCCCAATCTTAAAACACATACACAGGGATGTGTCAGATTTGGGGGTCAGATTTAGCCAAAGCCCAAATAATGAATTGGACAAATTTGGGTGGAACTAGATGAATTAGTTAGAAACAGTCCCAGATTTGGTCTGGCCTGCAGAAGTGATCTGGGGTTGTTGGGGCGCGGTCTTGGTAGGAAGAATGAGATTTGTTTTCACATGGCTGTACAAACCAGCAGATTGAAGCACACTGTAAAACCGAGCAATTATATACCCTAGGCTCAGTATCTGGTGAGTTGAGGTTTCAATCCTGCTAGTTGCAGGGGCCTACTTCCTCAGAGTGTTGTTTGCAGGAAATGCACAGGGAAAGTAGACTCCAATAGGTGAACAGATAATTCAATCCTACTATCTGCAGGATATACTTAACCGTTATGGTCCCGGCCAGAAATGTGCAGAAGAAAGAAAACACAAGTACATACAATTATTTCATATTGAAAACCATTCTTCTTTTTCTCTCTTTTTTAATATAAAAAACCTTAGCTCATATATGGCTCTTCCCCAGTCATGAATAAAAAGTCTCAAGGAGTTTTCTTCCAGAAGATGTTCCCGAATGGGGACCATCAATATAGAGGAATTATCCAGTTACTGCTGCATCTCCAGTGGACATGGATTGGAGTGGTTTCTCAAGATGGGGAAAATACAGAAGGTTTTATAGAGAATGTACTTCCAATGTTTTCCCAGAGTGGCATCTGCTTTGACTTCATAGAAACATTCCCAAAGCTAACATCTTCCAGTGGAATCACTGACATGGTGGGGGAGGGCTTTCACTGTGTCAGTGTTATTATGGGAAGCACTACGAATGTTGTGGTTGTACATGGCGAAATTCAGACGATGATGGTATTGAAAATGGTGCCCCAGATTGTAAAATTTGAGCATATACCAATGAGGACTAAGGGTAAAGTCTGGTTCATGACAGCCCAGATGGATATCACATCATTTCCATTCCAAAGAAATTGGGACATAAGTTTCCTTCATGGTTCTCTGTCCCTTGCCATTCACTCAGTGGATCTGTTAGCTTTCCAGAAGTTCCTTCAGATCAAGAACCCAAGCACAGAAAAAGAAGATGGTTTTATCAAGGACTTCTGGGAAGAGTCATTTAACTGTTCATTCTCCAGTTCTGTTACAGATAATATAGGTAGGCAAATTTGCACTGGGGAGGAGAAGATGGAGGCACTTCCTGTGTCTGTTTTTGAAATGAGAATGACAGCTCATAGCTACACCATCTACAATGCAGTCTATGCGGTGGCACATGCTTTGCACATCAGACATCCATCCCAATTAAAGCTCAGGAGAATGGCAGAGGGAGCAAGATGGGAGCTTCCAAATCTACAACCGTGGCAGGTAATGTCCTGAAGATACCTCCATATATTTTGGTGAGGAAATATGGGCGAGCTTTCTCAACCTTCCATGAGATTAACAAGAAATTTATTTTTGGAGAAAAACTTTACAATATATCTAGCATTTGGTTTTCCCCCCTCTGCAGCACCCCACCCCAGAGATTGACAAATCTCCCCGTAGTTTGTTAAAGAATTTCTTACCATCCCTTCACCTGTGGGCCTGTGCATTTTTGGGGGAAGGAGTTTCATAACTTGGTGCTGCTCTGAAATTTTGTCCAGTATTTATTTTTTTAAATGATATTTATTGAAATACAAGATTTTTAAAAAAAATTACACAAAAAAGACAAAATTACAAAAAAAGGAAAAAAAGAATAATAGAAACACAAAAAGAAAAAGAAACAATAAAACCATTTTTTCCAAATTCTCCACATTTCATTACCTTCTTTCACTGACCTCCTCCCCCTCCCATCTCTTGTTTCTTGATTAGTAATTGTCCCAGCAAATCCTTTCCATAGTTCATAATATTTTATCATTATGTTATCTTACTCTAATCTCATTTTAAGAACAATCTTAAAGTTTAAAACTCAAATCTTTTTTTTTATCAATTTCTCAAAACCAACCCTTTTACCAGATTCTTTAAATATTTTAACCAGAGCCAATTAATTTCATTTCAGCATTTTCCCAACATTCATAAAACTTTTCTAATAATAGTAATAATAATATAAAAAAGTTCAATTCAATCTTCTTCCAGCGTCCCCTCCCCCCGGTCCCGGGGTTGTCAGTCTTTTTTCCCCATTAGTCTAGCACATTAACCTGGTGCCCTTATATCCGAGGCCTTCAAATCTCTTCCATGTCCCTTTCGCAGCTCTTCTTCATTTCTTCCTTTCAGTCGCAGGAACTCCAGCCTTGTAGTATTTTTGACCCTTTTCGACAAATCAGCCCCTTTCACATAATCCAGACTAAGCTCCATGTAATGTTTTACAGCATGTTTCAGATTCCCTCCAAACTTAAAAAACCCAACAGCTCCAAATCTCTGACGGCCCATTTCCAAACTCTAAAAGTCCAAACATCCCAGCATAGGGGGTTCAATCCAACCCCCCATTTCTAGTCCAAACAAGACTTTATCTTTCCAGGTCTGGTTTTTCCCAAATTCATTTATCATTTTCCTGCTGGGCCAAAAGTCTCTCCATCTCTGGCTCCCAAGATTCAACAAAGTCCTCTTCTTTTTGTTGTTCTGTCTTGGCACACTCCTGTTTTAATTCCTGAATGGGCTCCTTATGATTTTCCACTGCCTGATCAAGAGCACTGGCAGCTTTTGTCATAAAGTCCATCTTCTGACTTAATTGGTCCAATAGGGCACTTATGTTACAGAGAGCACCCAGCAGTGCTTCTGAAGGCATTGTCTTACAAGGTCACAGAACTCTTCCCACGATCAAAATCAGTAAACAATTGCAGTTCCCAGGTTACAGTTTCATGGCTCCCCTCTAGGGGGAGAAGCTTCTGATTGTTCTTTACCTCAAGTACCCAAGGAACAAAGTATCTTCCTCAAAATATTCTGTCCACTTTCTTTTTTCTTTTTTGAAAGCGAAAAGAAACAATGGAGTCACAATGTTTCCCTCCTTTTAACTATCTGTCAAAATATTTATTTCTGGTCAATGAGCTTCAAACGTCAAATCTGACCCTCCGCTCCAGGGTGAGGACGGTGGAAAATTACTTTACTTTCACTTTATTTCCGCAGGTTTTAACAAGTCAATAAAAAGAACCCCTTCTTCTCCTGCTTCCGAAGGGGGGTTCCACTGTTTTAAATGGTGAAAGACGATCTTTTAAGAGAGATTTTTAAGGCTCTAGTTTGCTTTGTCTTTGCTTTGTTATAACACAAGGGAACGGAAAGGCGACTTCCTGTTTAGCTCTTTCCGTTTCAGTACCAAATTGGGGTAAATTTTAAAGTCCAGATTCCTTTAACTTCGCCAGTACTTGTTTAAAATCCAGATGTTTAACGTTCCAGTACTCACGGTTGGTTATTTCAATGCCAAATTGTCCCAGGAAAAAGGCAGCGCTCTCCGGTGACAGCTATGCGGCTTCGCTCCGCAGAAAAAGCAGTCGACTCACAAATTTTGTCCAGTATTTAATTCAACCATTCATTGAGGGGAATGGGAATGGCACCATTTATCTGATCAAATCTTTGATTAGCTATAAATTAATCTGTTCTTTGGTAGAGAAGGGCATGCCTGACATATTGGATCTGTTTGACTTCTGTTGTTGGTTTTCTAGTATTTTATTCAGCTATTTCATGTAGGTCTGATTATGTATTGCACTTCACGCTAGGATTTCGAGGTCTAGAGTGGGCTTGAAATACATTTTTTTTAAGCAAAAGAAAAGAAATAACCAAGATGGGGCTGGGGTTTCAAAGGTTTATTTAGAGTGTCTTACATTACAAAGAAAGTCACCTTCTACCGAGTACAGACGTACAGTCCATGCAGATCAGTGTTGTCTACACTAACTGGCAATACTTCCGCAGGATACCAGGCAAAAGCCCTTCCCAGCCCTACTTGGAGTTGCCCGGGATTGAACCTGGGATCTTTTGCATTCAAAGAATGTACCATCAGTCTCAGAGCAACATGCTCTGGCACCAGGAGTGGCGAACAGGAGGGAGGGAGTGACTGTTGGGGGTCACGGGGGCGTAGTGCATGTTGCGGTGTGTGCACAATGAGCTTCAGGGGGTGGCGTGCAGCACACATCCCGGGGAGTTGGCGAGCGGCACACGTTCCCAGGGGTGGTGCGAATGGCAGCCAGGGCAGCCCGCTGCCCCTGCCCCTGTCCCACCTTCGTCCTCAAGTGTGTACCATACCACTGAGCCAAAGCTCTGCCCAAGCTGCCTTACTGGTTAAGTATCTCCTTCTACAGTGGTACTTCGGGTTAAGTACTTAATTCGTTCTGGAGGTCCGTTCTTAACCTGAAACTGTTCTTAACCTGAAGCACCACTTTAGCTAATGGGGCCTCCTGCTGCCGCCGCGCCGCCGGAGCACAATTTCTGTTCTCATCCTGAAGCAAAGTTCTTAACCCGAGGCACTGTTTCTGGGTTAGCGGAGTCTGTAACCTGAAGCGTATGTAACCCGAGGTACCACTGTATTCTCATTAGATTTGCCAATATCACAAGCAGCAACAGCATCAGAATTGCTAATCTATAATCAATTAAAAACAGCAAATCACAATGCATAAAAGTGTTCCTGAACTCCTCTCTTTCCTGCTGCTGCTGCTCTCAAAGTCATGTTCTGGGAAAGACTCCCAGGGCTGGATGGTGATATTGCTGCAGATGTAGACAATATTCCTTGATGTTTTAAGTTTTAAGTGACCTTTTGCTTTTTCTAACATTAGCTTGCAAAAAACTTTCATGGAATCATAATCCCGTGCCTTGGTTGTACTTTCACCCTGTTTATGATAACATAGTTTGAACTTTTATATATATATTCCATTTTATTTTCATTATTCAGCTCCATCAGATTCTCAGAAGTATTTCATTTAACAACAGTGCAGGAGAAAAGGTGCGTTTTGACCCAAATGGTGAATTAATTGCTGGCTTTGACATTATAAACTGGCTCATGTTTCCAAATCAGTCCTTTCGTAGAGTCAAAATTGGGAAGATAGACTTCCTAAGCACTCAGGAAAAACCGTTCACCATTCATGAGGATGCCATTGTATGGCCCAACCCATTTAACCAGGTGGGTTCTATGCACCTTTCAGGGTTCTTTCCATCACTTGTCCCATAGTTGTTTCTCAGCATTCTGTAAATTTATTGACCCAATTCAAACTATGGCTTTCAATCTGAACATTCACATTGTAGTTGAATGATAATGTGCCAATTAATGTTCATTCTGGGGGTGGCGGGGGAGACTTTGGCAATTCCACTCACCACTGAATTCCATGTGCAAAATGTATATGCAAAATGTATATATGTATGTATCCCCAAAATGTAACCCTCTCATAATTTGAGTGTGGACTTCATACATATCAATGAAACAGGTGAAGACACACTTCTTCCAGGATGCTTTGACTTTTGTAATTAAATTTTGTAGTTAAATTAAATCATTTTTCATTAAAATAATCATTTTAAGTGTTTGAGTCACACGGTTACAGTTTTGTGTTATTTATAAGATTATTTAGGTTCAACATATCTTGCCTTTTTCCATACATAAGCTTTTAATTATTAATATTCCCTCTTGGTACTTCTGCCACCCTCAGAAACCTGGGGGATGGTAGTCTAGGAAAGGGAATTATCTGTGGCAGTTCCCAAAATATGTCCCCGTCCCCACAGTGGGATGTCAAACAACCTCATTTATAGTTACTATGGATTGGTGAAAATGCACCGCTTTACCCTGGCCACTGTCAAACCATTTCTATTGTTCGACGCACATTCCTTTGTTTTGTTTTTAAATATTTTATTGATTTTAATGACTTTTTATGTTTTGATTTAATAACATATATATGGACTATATGTATGTTGCTCACTGTTTTGTTGGCCTTTGTTGGCGCCGGGCTCCCACAGCTTGCGGAGAGTTGCCTGTTCTGGGGGCTGGGGTCGGGGGAAGCTCGGGCTTCTCCCGCCCCAGCCCCGCACCTGGGAGGGAAATAATTTTTGCCCCTTTATTTCCCCCCCAAAAAACTAGGTGCGCCTCATGGGACGGTGCGTCCTATAGGGCGAAACATATGATAAATAAACCATACCATAATATGAGCCAAGGACTCAAGTTCTAAAAGTCCACTGCATTTGTAATACTTTCTAGTGTTCGCAATATTTCCTAAAACATTATATTTTAATATTTATGGACAGACCCGGCCCATTTCTATATGTAATGATCATTGCGGTTCAGGTTATAGTCGGACCAAGAAGGAAGGGAAGCCATCTTGTTGCTATGGTTGCATTCCATGTCCAGAAGGAAAGATTTCCAACCAGGAAGGTAAGAAAGGTTAAAAAATGCACACAGATTCGCCTTTAAAATGAGCTGAGTAACAGCTGCAGAATCAGAAAGTGTGGAACCACCCATTTGGGTCAGCGGTTATTCTATTGAATTCCATCAAAATACTGAAATAGTTAACAAAGTGCACAAGTATTTGCATTATTCCACAGAAATGACCTTGAGTCAGAAATGATAAAATGTGGGGGGGGGGCAGGGGGGGCTTTGTCTTTGTGAGCCAACAGAGACTTTGGTGAGTCAAATAAAAAAGAGGGATATAAAGCAAAAAGACTGTGGAAGCCTTCCGACCACCTCTGACTCTCTTTAAGAGCGTGTAATTAATATCTTCCTTCCTTCCTTCCTTCCTTCCTTCCTTCCTTCCTTCCTTCCTTCCTTCCTTCCTTCCTTTCTTTCTTTCTTTCTTTCTTCAGACATGGATGACTGTTTTCAATGTCCAGAAGATCAGTATCCAAACATTGGCCAGGATAAATGTCTTCCAAAAGATATAAGCTTCCTGTCTTATGGTGAACCTCTGGGAATCAGTTTAGTCACATTTGCTCTTTTATTGACTTTCACTACAACTTTGGTGCTTAGGATCTTCATCAAGCACAGAGAGACTCCTATCGTGAAAGCCAACAATCGGACCCTCACCTATGTTCTCCTCATAGCCCTCAATCTCTCCTTCCTTTGTCCTTTGCTATTCATTGGCCAGCCCACAAAAATAACCTGCCTCCTTCGACAAACTGCTTTTGGAGTCATCTTCTCAGTAGCAGTGTCTTGCATCTTAGCAAAAACAACTATAGTGGTTCTAGCTTTCATGGCTACCAAGCCAGGCTCCAGAATGAGGAGATGGGTGGGGAAACATCTGGCCATCTCCATTGTTCTTTTCAGTTTCCTCATTCAAATGATGATGTGTAGTGCTTGGCTGATAGTTGCTCCCCCACTCCCTGATTTAGACAAGCACTCGGGGACTAAAGAAATTGTACTGCAATGTAATGAAGGATCGGTCACCATGTTCTACTGTGTCCTAGGCTTCATGGGAATGCTGGCCCTTGTCAGTTTCACTGTGGCTTTCCTAGCTAGGAAGTTACCAGACAGTTTTAATGAAGCCAAGTTCATCACTTTCAGCATGTTGGTCTTTTGCAGTGTGTGGCTGTCCTTTGTTCCTACCTACCTGAGTACCAAGGGAAAGTACATGGTGGCTGTGGAGATCTTTTCTATTTTGGCCTCTAGTTTTGGATTACTGGGCTGCATCTTCTTCCCCAAATGTTATATTGTTTTGGTGAGGCCCGAGTTAAACAGCCGGGGACAGCTTATTATAAGAAAGAATTAAAGCATGAACAAGTCTATTTCACAAAACTGTTCCCCAAAGCCAACAGAGGAGCCCATGTAGCTCTTCTCCCTGGATTTTCCCCTGACAAAGTACTCTGATTAAGGGAAGCGGTGGATCATGTATCCTAGACTCATAGACCAGAGAGGGACCCTAATTCCAGGATGCTGACTACACATTTTGGAAACTACATTGGTTACAAGGTCTTCCATAATGAGGTTCTAACATCTTCCTTCCCCAATACAACAGTGGTCCCTTATTATCAAGTGAAAGGGAAATTAAAATAACAGTTCTGAATATGGGACAAACACATTTTCTTCAACAATTCCAGAGGGAATTCTAAGCACTGAATTAAATTGCTTCTTGATCATTAACAGGGCTATAATTTGAGCGGCTGCTTCTCTAAAAACAATGGGGACTTCCAGTGGCCACTGGTAAACCTAATGCAAAGTATATTAAAATCAATCAGAATTAATCAGACTTGTGATCCACAAGTCTGATTTTGGATACTCCGACATTGCATCGTCTCAGGAAAATAAACTACCATTTAAACGAGACAATTTTTATCTTGGAGAAGATAAAACAGAGTTTTTGCATAGAACAACCAGTTGCCTTTGTATTGAGAATGGTGGTTTTAGTATTCTTGCTGCTGGAACTGATTTCTTACAATGTATGTCAGGCTCACATAGCAAAATGCAAGCTCCAAAGTCCACACCGTCCACTTCACATGTATCATCAGCCAGGAGACTTCCTCATTGGTGGCATTGTTTCCCATGGTGGCTTCATCTCCTCTCCAGCAACATTCACTGAGGAACCCCCACCAGCGCTGCCTGAAGAGCTTGTGTAAGAACTAAGCCACTCATTTATTACAGTACAGGAATGATCAAACCAAGAGTTTCAGCCTCAGAATACTGACTGAGGCTGCAAACTTCTACCCATTTACCTAGGGATAACCACTTTTCATTTCAGTGGAGCATAAGCTGATGTAAAATCCATAAGAATCTCGTGTGAATTAAAAGAATACTGTAGAAAGCTCCCATTTCTCAATAGGGAAATGAATATACCGGTAAATGTATTGGTGTGTGTGTGGGTGGGTGTGGGTGTGTCTGAGATAGCCCTTTTGAACAGCTGATTTTGATAGACTTTATCTGAACAGGAGTGTTAGTGATAATGCATTAAAAAAACTTGTTCTGAACCTAAATGCTCATATGGTTTCATTTCCTGATAAAATAGAATAATAGAATAGAATCATAGAGTTGGAAGAGACCACAAGGGCCATCGAGTCCAACCCCCTGCCAAGCAGGAAACACCATCAGAGCACTCCTGACATATGGTTGTCAAGCCTCTGCTTAAAGACCTCCAAAGGAGGAGACTCCACCACACTCCTTGGCAGCAAATTCCACTGTCAAACAGCTCTTACTGTCAGGAAGTTCTTCCTAATGTTTAGGTGGAATCTTCTTTCTTGTAATTTGGATCCATTGCTCCGTGTCCGCTTCTCTGGAGCAGCAGAAAACAACCTTTCTCCCTCCTCTATGTGACGTCCTTTTATATATTTGAACATGGCTATCATATCACCCCTTAACCTCCTCTTCTCCAGGCTAAACATGCCCAGCTCCCTTAGCCGTTCCTCATAAGGCATCATTTCCAGGCCTTTGACCATTTTGGTTGCCCTCCTCTGGACACGTTCCAGTTTGTAAGTGTCCTTCTTGAACTGTGGTGCCCAGAACTGGACACAGTATTCCAGGTGAGGTCTGACCAGAGCAGAATACAGTGGCATTATTACATCCCTTGATCTAGATGCTATCCTCCTATTGATGCAGCCCAGAATTGCATTGGCTTTTTTAGCTGCCGCGTCACACTGTTGGCTCATGTCAAGTTTGTGGTCAACCAAGACTCCTAGATCCTTTTCACATGTACTGCTCTCAAGCCAGGTGTCCCCCATCTTGTATTTGTGCCTCTCATTTTTTTTGCCCAAGTGCAATACTTTACATTTCTCCCTGTTAAAATTCATCTTGTTTGTTTTGGCCCAGTTCTCTAATCTGTCAAGGTCGTTTTGAAGTGTGATCCTGTCCTCTGGGGTGTTAGCCACCCCTCCCAGTTTGGTGTCATCTGCAAATTTGATCAGGATGCCCTTGAGTCCATCATCCAAGTCGTTGATAAAGATGTTGAATAAGACCGGGCCCAAGACAGAACCCTGTGGCACCCCACTAGTCACTCTTCTCCAGGATGAAGAGGAACCATTGATGAGCATCCTTTGGGTTCGGTCAGTCAGCCAGTTACAAATCCACTGAGTGGTAGCATAGTCAAGACCGCATTTTACCAGCTTCTTTACAAGAATATCATGGGGCACCTTGTCAAATGCCTTGCTGAAATCAAGGTAGGCTACATCCACTGCGTTCCCTTCATCTACCAGGCTTGTAATTCTGTCAAAAAACGAGATCAGGTTAGTCTGACATGACTTATTTTTCAGAAATCCATGCTGACTATTGGTGATCACAGCATTCTTTTCTAGGTGCTCACAGACTGTTTGCTTAATGATCTGTTCCAGAATCTTCCCTGGTATTAATGTCAGACTGACTGGGCGGTAATTATTTGGGTCCTCTCTTTTCCCCTTTTTGAAAATAGGGACAACATTTGCCCTCCTCCAGTCTGCCGGGACTTCGCCTGTTCTCCAGGAGTTCTCAAAGATGACTGCCAGTGGTTTTGAGATCACATCTGCCAGTTCTTTTAATACTCTTGGATGCAGTTCATCTGGCCCTGGAGACTTGAATACATCTAAACTAGCCAAGTATTCTTGTACTATCTCCTTAGTTATTCTGGGCTGTGTTTCCTCTGCTGAATCATTTGCTCCAAATTCTTCAGGTCGGGCATTGTTTTCTTTATCGGAGAAGAGTGAGGCAAAGAAGGTATTGAGGAATTCAGCCCTTTCTGTGTCCCCTGTTTGCATTTCACCATCTTCTCCTCTGAGTGACCCCACTGTTTCTTTGTTCTTCCTTTTGCTACAAACATACCCATAAAAGTCTTTTTTGTTGCTTTTAACCTCTCTAGCAAGCCTGAGTTCATTCTGTGCTTTAGCTTTTCTGACTTTGTGTCTACACGTGCTGGCCATTTGTTTGAATTCCTCTTTGGTGGTTTCCCCCCTTTTCCATTTTTTGTACACATCCTTTTTTAATCTTAACTCAGTTAAAAGTTCTTTAGATAGCCACCCTGGCTTCTTTAGGTACCTTCCATGTTTCCGTCTCATTGGTATTGCCTGAAGTTGTGCTTTTACTATCTCCCTCTTAACAAACTCCCAGCCATCATGAACTCCCTTTCCTTTTAGTATTACTGTCCATGGGATCTCACCCAGCACTTCCCTAAGTTTTATGAAGTCAGCTTTCTTAGGCTAAAATTTGTTTCACAATGATGGCATATAATATGAAGTATAGAATTCTGTGAATTACAACTACCATTTCTGCCTCATGAATAAGAAAGGGGTCTAACAGGAGAGAGCTCAGAAACTTTGTAAATGTCAGGGAAAGTCCTAGATGTTTCAGGGAAAGACCCCAGGGGTTCCAATGTTCCTTTGGGCAACACATTAGCAACCCCTGGTCTAGATACCATTGGCCTTAATAGAATGGAGAACTTGGACAGAAAAACAAATTGCATTTCTATAGGAACAAATGTCAGGTTCTGCACTTAGGCAGGAATACCGGCTGTACAAATATAAGATGGAGAACACCTGGATTGCCAGTGCTATGTCTGAAAAGGATCTAGGAGTCAACAGAAGTATAGTGCCAGAATCAAAAGAAGTAATAGAACAGCTCTATTCTGCCATGCTCAAACCACACCTGGAGTACTGTGTTCAGTTATGTTCAGGATATTGACAAGCTGCAACATATGCGGAGGAGGGTGACACGTATTATCAAGGGTCTGGAAGCCAAACCTTATGAGGGAACATTGAGGGGGTTGGGTATTTTTAGCTATGAAAATAGAAGACTAAGGTGATGTAGGATAACCATTTTCAAATATTTCAAGGGCTGTCACCAGGAAGTTGGAGCAAGCTTGTTTTCTCTTGCTCCAGAGGGCAGGGCCAGAACCAATGGATTCAAGTTGCAAGATAGGAGATTCTGTGTAAACATCTGGAAGAACTTGCTGATTATAAGAATTGTTCGGCAATAGAATGGACTGGGCGTTAACTCCCCTGAAGTCGATATGATTAACTACTGTGTTGATATGTAAAATGATATATCAGTTCCTTCTGATATTGTTTGCAACTCTCATTCTAGGGTGATGCCTAAGGGTTACCAGCACATCGTGACCTTGGCATTTGCTGTAAAGGAGATCAATGAAGACCCTCACATCCTACCCAATATCACCTTGGGCTTTCACTTATATGACAGCTATAACAATGCAAGAAACACATATTTTGCGACACTGCTGCTTTTATCCAGAGTGGAGAAATTTGTCCCTAACTATATATGTGATGTTGAAAATAATCTGGCTGGGGTCATAGGAGGACTTGATTCTGAAATCTCCTTTTATATGGCAACTGTTTTGGATATCTATAAGATTCTGCAGGTAGGGCACCCATGCACAATGCCTCTCTTAGCTTGCATAGTGAAAGAGGGTGAATTCACAGCACTAGTTCTGAGTGTATCACTAGCTTAGGGCAAGGATGAAATTGGAAGCAGAACCATTCACCACCTTCAGATCCTTGGGAAATAAAGGTGGTACAGAATTAATATAAAATATAATAACCTAAATGAGGGGAAAGAAATTCTGCAATAGCAGAAAAAAATATGTCATCCCCCTCAATCTCTTACACACACCTCAAGGAAATCCCAAAGGCCAATGATGGGAGAGTGGGTTTCTTCATCACCAGCCATGACACCATACCCAATATGTGAATGTTTAGGGGAAAAGACTTTCAAATTAAACACACTCTGAAGGTATGACAAATTGCAGATATAATCCACTTATGCAGGAGAACAGTAATAGTACTGAGAAACTGGTTCCAAAGTGAAATAAATGTTCATAAATAATGTCTGAGGAGTTTTGAAAAACAAGAGGCAGAAATGACAGTTCTGCTGTGTGTTGGGGTATGAGCATCGTGAAGATGAAAGAAGCTAGAGAGAAGAAATGTGCATCTAACCCAAGTTGCAATTCTGACATGGCTGAAGTAAATAATGTCCAATGCAGGGGTAGGCAATCCTCTGTTTGGGGCATGGTGTGTCCCTCTAATCAGTTTTGTCCATCATAGAAGACGCTGCGAAATTTTGCAAGTATAAAAATAAAATTGGAACATTGCCCCTCTCTGGTCAACAGAACAAATGCTTAACAAACTGGAATGGGAGATGACCCCAATTTTCAGCTCATCTGCATGTGTGTCTTTAGTATAAATGAGAAAGGAATGCAACCCCTGGTGGGTGGCAAAGGGCATGTCTGACTAACATGATTCATCACATAATGAATATGAATAGTTCGAAAAAACTCTGCAAATATTACTTTGCCTCTTCTCTTCCTCCATTTACTTTTTAGCTCATTTATGGCTCTGCTCCAGTGATGAATGATAAAAGCCCAGGACTTCCCTTCTACCAGATGGCAGCCTCAGAAGCCCTTCAGTATGAGGGAATTCTCTCTTTGCTTCTGCATTTCAGGTGGACGTGGATTGGAGTCATTGCAACGGACAATGAGAATGGAGAAAGATTTGTGCAAACCATTTCCCCCATGTTTACCAAGAGTGGTGTCTGCTTTGCATTCCTAGAAAGAATTCCCAATTTTAGTTTTATTTCTGAAATTTCTGGCATGGTAACACAGGGGGCAATAATAAACGAGAAAATTTTTAACAGCAATGCTAACGTAGTGGTTGCCTCTGGAGAATCTTACTCCATGGCAACTTTGAGATTGCTTTCATACTTTTCAGAACATGATGACAAGACAAAGAATGTAGAAAGTAAAGTATGGATAATAACAGCCCAGGTTGAGTTCGCTTCATTTGTCTTTCAAAGGTACTGGGATGCAGGAATATTCAATGGCGCTATAGCCTTTGAAATTCAGATTAGAAACCCACCAGGATTTCATCAGTATGTTGTGCACAGAAACCCTTCCAGCACAGATGGGGACGGATTTATCAGGGAATTCTGGCAACAGGCCTTTGAATGTGTGTTCCCAGATATCACTGCAGACAAGGCAGAGGGGAATATTTGCACCAGAGAAGAGAAGCTGGAGAACCTTCCTGGATCCCTTTTTGAAATGAGCATGACAGGCCACAGTTTCAGCATCCACAGTGCTGTCTACGCCATGGCCCATGCTTTACATGCCATGTCCACATCCAGACTCAGACATAGAAGAATTGCATACAAAGAGAGAGGGAAGAATCTGAATCAACAGTTTTGGCAGGTAAAGGCTGAACATCCTCAACTGCGAAAGCCCTGTTACTTCCTGACACTCTATGGGTTGCCAAAATCCTATTAGCTTGCTCTTTTCTCTCAGAGTCCAAACTCTTGGGAAGGTGCATTAGGAAGAAGAACCCAGAACTGAATTTATAATTCTGCTGACAGAGTAGGAGGTGGCAGGGATATGGTGGTATCCTAGATAATTCCCCACATATTGTGCTGCTGGCAAATGGCAGCAGACCCTATACAAAAGGGCCATGGTGGTTGTGTCTTTCTGTGAGTAGGTACCGCCCTTTGTTTCAGGAGAAAGTATTTGTATGATGGAAGCTTTGCAGCCAAATGAGATGCCACTGCATTTGTATATAGCAGGCACGTCCAACAGGTAGATCATGACCTATCACTGGTAGATCAGTGGCTCCCCTCCAAAAAGCTCAACAACTTTGGCTCCCCTAACAAAAGATTAACATTTTGTACCTTATCTGCCAAAAATGGTCCTTCATCCTCCCTAAAAATGCTCAACAACTTTGACCTGAACCCCCCAAAAGGGGGTAGATCACTGCCAGTTTTTAACTCTGTGAGTAGATCGCAGTCTCATGGGAGTTGGCCACCCCTGATATATAGGAAGCAGTGGTAATGGCTGGGAGAGATGTTCTTCATTCCCTCTATCCCATATCAACCAAATCCTTCCTTAGAACAGGTGGTTGCACACCACTGCCATGACTTCTGAGATTTTCTGGGAGAGCAGGGAGGGGGGCAAACCTCTCTACTCATACATATTAAACTTGTGGGCATTCAGAGAGAGAAGGGTTGTAAGAAAGATTGAGAGAGATGCATGTGTCTGAAAGAAAATACAGTGGTGCCTCGCAAGACGAAAAGAATCCGTTCTGTGATTCTCTTTGTCTAGCGGTTTTTTTGTCTTGCGAAGCAAGCCCATTGACGGATTAGAGGATTAGCGCTATTAGCGCTATTAGCGGCTTTTAGCGGCTTATCAGCTTATCGGATCAGCTGATAAGCGGCTTAGCGGCTTAGAAAAAGGGGGGAAGGGGGGGAAAACCGCAGGAACTTGCAAGACATTTTCGTCTTGTGAAGCAAGCCCATAGGAGATTCATTTTGCGAAGCATCTCCAAAACGGAAAACTATTTCGTCTAGTGAGTTTTCCGTCTTGCGAGACATTCGTCTTGTGGGGCACCATTGTAGGTTGGCTCTCTCCATGCTTAGACCTGAATCCACTGACAATTGACTAAATCACCCCCACTATTTGTTGTAGGCTATTCTCATAGGGAAGCTTCACCATGCATTAGACTGCAGTCTTTTCCGAACTGCTGTCTTTTCTGTTTTCAATCTAGCTCCATCACTTTCTGAGAAACATCTCATTTAACAATACGGCAGGAGATGTGGTCTTCATCAACCAGAATGGGGAGGCAGCATCTAGCTTGGATATTAACAACTGGATCATATTCGCCAACCAAAGTTTTCACAGAGTGAGAGTTGGGAGGATAGATCCTCAGGCTCCACCAGACCAATCATTCATCCTTGATGCAGATGCCATAACATGGCACAGTTGGTTTAACCAGGTAGGGTTGCATTGTTTGCTAATTCAAAAGAGATTCAGTATTGAATAAGCAATCATTATCCACCTGCAGGTCTTCTCAATGCCTTTAGAGCTGCAAGTTACTGAGCTGTGTATGACCAAAGCATCCAGCTACCAGATTAAGAGCCAAAAGATTACTGCTAGAAGCCACGCAAGGAATGAAGGCAAATATTTTATTAAGGAGGTTACAACACTATATTTTAACTATGAAATGAAGTTAAGCAAGGCTAAGAGTGTAAATATGGCTTCAGGGAATCCTACTTCAGACGAAAATAGCAAAAGTTCAGTTGTCTCAGCCTAATTCCAACCATTAACAGTCCCCACTGCAAGCTGCATCCATGCAAATGTGATTTTGCATCACACAATCCTTCATTTGAATGTCGGTCATTCAGCCAATTAGAGCCTCTGGGTACATTTCTCCACCACAAGAGGGTGTGCACGCTCACAGACATGAGAGTAAATGTGTGAAGAGCAAGAGACAGAGCATTAGGAATAGATGAATCAATTTATAAAAAGATGGATCTCAAAATCTGTTTTCAAAGGTATATTTTTTTCTTAACATGCTGAGAATTGTATTACAACATTCCAAAAATTCTCATAGCCATTGCATTGCTTCAATCCAGTTCATGTATTTGTCCAGAATATTTTTAATGGAATTCAAAAAGATTGAATTTAACAACAACAACAACAACAACAACAACAACAACAACAACAACAACAACAAACAATACCCCCACCTGGGTGGGTTTTCCTTGCCACTCTGGGTGGCACATTCAAAACTCTTCCTTAGGCAGCATCTAATGGGTCCACTGGCACCAAAATCAGTTCTAGAGCTGTCTACCTAGTGGACAACATACTCAAAAGTAACAATTATAACAAAATTAACAAGGAAACTTCAAAGTGTACCTTAATGGACAGAGCAATCTTTGCAGAACAGATGGGGTACTGCACATTCCAGAGCAATGTCAAGGGAATATCACATAACTTCAAAAATTACTATTACTAATACCAGAAGAAGCAATTGCTCTCTGTATAGCCATTACATATTACAGTGGTACCTCGGGTTACAAACACTTCAGGTTACAAACGCTTCAGGTTACAAATTCCGCTAACCTGGAAGTAGTACCTTTAAGGGTACTACTTTACTTTACTTCAAGATGAGAACAGAAATCTAGTGGCAGCAGTGAGAGGCCCCATTAGCTAAAGTGGTCATCAAGTTAAGAATGGTTTCTGGTTAAGAACGGACCTCTGGAATGAATGACATTCTTAACAAGAGGTACCACTGTACTGAAATGCTGTGTCAGTTTAGTAAAGTAGAGAAAGGCCCAATTACTTAAAGGATTCCAAACTCATTGTTCCTTTGCTGATCCTTCTGTTCTTTCATTTACGGAATAGACTCAGCCTCTTTCTGTGTGTACTGAGAGATGTCTTCCAGGATCCAGCAAGAAAGTGAAGGAGGGACAGCCACCTTGCTGCTACGATTGCATCCCATGTCCAGAGGGGAAGATTGCAAACCAGGATGGTAGGAAAAATAAATAGATTAAATAGATCCAGACACAGTACTTAGGATTGACAGGTGTTGTAAGGATGGCTGAGTTAAATGTTCAAAGGTGGAGATAATCTACTGTGTGTGTGATCCTGCCTCTTTGTGATCATTGCTCTTCAGATAGTCTAAGACTATCCCTGCCTCCGGGTCTGGCCTTGACCAGATGGATACTTGAATCAACAGGGGAAACCCACATAACCTGAAGGTGTTGCTGTGTAATGCCAGGTCAATGATGAATAAAACCACTGCCATCCACGACTTGATTGTGGATGGAGGATTTGACCTGGCTTGTGTGACAGAGACCTGGTTGAATGAGGCAGATGGGCCTCTCCTTGCTGCCGCTTGCCCACCAGGTTTCTCTTACACACAGCAACCCAGGTCATGTGGGCGGGGAGGGGGGGTTGCAGTGATTTTTAGGAAGTCATTAGTCTGCACCAGGCGTCCTATTGGGAAGACCCAGTTCTCTGAGTGCATGTTCTGGAAGTTGGGCAATAGGGGCAGTACAGGATTCCTTTTGGTGTACCGACCTCCCCGCTGCACCAAGGATTCCCTGTCCGAGCTGCTTCAGGTCGTGGCGGATGTTCTCCTGGAGACACCTAGTTTGGTTGTCCTAGGGGATTTTAACATCCACGCCGACACGACCTTACAAGGGGCCGCTCGGGACTTCGTGGAAAGCATGGCCTCCATGGGGCAGTCCCTGAATAAGTTGGGCCCAACTCATAGTCATGGACATGCCTTAGACCTGGTATTCACCTCTAGTGACGTGGGTGATCTGACACTAAGTAAAAATGAAACCAAAGAAGTGCCATGGTCACATCACTTCCTGGTGCAACTGGACTTCTCCGCGACCCTTCCCCTCTGCAGGGAGGTGGGACCAATTCGGATGGTCCGCCCCCGCCACTTAATGGATCCAAATGGTTTCCAGAGAGTGGTAGGGGATGCTTTATCCCATGTTGATGGCCTTTCAGCTGATTCCCTGGTGGCCCGCTGGAATGTGGAGTTAACCAGGGCTATCGACTGTCTGGCTCCGAAGCGCCCTCTCCGATTGCATGGAGCCCGGACAGCCCCGTGGTTTTCTTCGGAGCTGAGGGCAATGAAACAATCGCTGAGACGGCTAGAGCGTCGGTGGCAGAAAACTCACTCCGAATCTGACCGGACACAGGTTAGAGCTCAACGTCGAGCCTACCAAGTGGCGATAGCGACGGCGAAGAAGACTTTCTTCACCGCCTCTATTGCATCTGCAGAAAATAGTAGCAGGAGACTCTTTCAGGTGGTCCGCAATTTAACGGAACCACCTTTACCACCGGGGCCTTGTAAAGACCCCAAGATCTCCTGCAACGATTTTGCAAAGTTTTTTGCAGATAAAATCACTCATATTCGGAAGGAGCTAGACACCACCGTGGGAGCAGGGCTGGGGCGGGAGAGTGCTAGAGCCCTGTCTGGTCAAGTTGCATGGAATCAATTTCAATCCGTTACCCCCGAGGATGTGGACAGGCTGCTTGGACGAGTGAAACCAACCACCTGTCTCCTTGATCCTTGCCCATCCTGGCTTATAAAAGCTAGCCGGGAAGGGCTGGGCGATGGGCTCTGCGGGGTGGTGAATGCTTCCCTCTGTGAGGGAACATTCCCAGATCCGCTGAAAGAGGCGGTCATTAAACCGCTTCTTAAAAAACCATCTTTAGACCCGACCAGTATGGCCAACTATCGCCCAGTCTCAAATCTTCCATTCTTGGGCAAGGTGATTGAGCGTGTGGTTGCTGAACAACTCCAGGCACGCCTGGAGGATGCGGACCATTTGGATCCCTTCCAATCAGGGTTCAGGCCTCATCATGGGACTGAAACTGCCTTGGTCGCACTGGTTGATGATCTCTGGCGAGCTAGGGACAAAGGTGAGAGTTGTTTCCTAGTTCTGCTGGATCTCTCAGCGGCCTTTGATACAATCGACCATAACATCCTTCTGGACCATCTAGAGGGGTTGGGAGCTGGGGGCACTGTTATACAGTGGTTTCGCTCCTTTCTCCTGGGCCGTGTTCAGAAAGTGGTGGTGGGGGATGAGTGTTCAGACCCTTGGGCCCTCACTTGTGGGGTGCCTCAGGGTTCTGTCCTCTCCCCCATGCTTTTTAACATCTATATGAAGCCGCTGGGAGAGATCATCAGGGGGTTTGGACTGGGTGTCCATCAATATGCAGATGATACCCAGCTCTACCTTTCTTTCAAATCAGAACCAGTGAAGGCGGTGAAGGTCCTGTGTGAGTGCCTGGAGGCGGTTGGAGGATGGATGGCGGCTAATGGATTGAAGTTGAATCCTGACAAGACAGAAGTACTGTTTTTGGGGGACAGGGGGCGGGCTGGTGTGGAGGACTCCCTGGTCCTGAATAGGGTAACTGTGCCCCTGAAGGACCAGGTACGTAGCCTGGGAGTCATTTTGGACTCACAGCTGTCCATGGAGGCACAGGTCAATTCTGTATCCAGGGCAGCTGTCTACCAACTCCACCTGGTACGCAGGCTGAGACCCTACCTGCCTGCTGACTGTCTGGCCAGAGTGGTGCATGCTCTAGTTATCTCCCGCTTGGACTACTGCAATGCGCTCTACGTGGGGCTACCTTTGAAGATGACTCGGAAACTACAGCTAATCCAGAATGCGGCAGCTAGACTGGTGACTGGGGGCGGCCGCCGAGACCACATAACACCGGTCTTGAAAGACCTACATTGGCTCCCAGTACGTTTCCGAGCACAATTCAAAGTGCTGGTGTTGACCTTTAAAGCCCTAAACGGCTTCGGCCCAGTATACCTGAAGGAGCGTCTCCACCCCCATCGTTCTGCCTGGACACTGAGGTCCAGCGCCGAGGGCCTTCTGGCAGTTCCCTCATTGCGAGAAGCGAAGCTACAGGGAACCAGGCAGAGGGCCTTTTCGGTGGTGGCACCCGCCCTGTGGAATGCCCTCCCATCGGATGTCAAGGTGATGGACAACTACCTGACATTCAGAAGACATCTTAAGGCGGCCCTATTCAGGGAAGCTTTTAATGTATGATATTTTAGTGTTTTTTGGTTTCTGTGGAAGCCGCCCAGAGTGGCTGGGGAAACCCAGCCAGATGGGCGGGGTACAAATAATAAATTATTATTATTAATATTATTATATGCTAATCAAATGAGAATGACAATGATTTGACAGGAGCCGGGTGGTATGTGGTTCAACTTAAATCTACAAGGGGCCTTGTCACTCCTTCTGACTTACACAGACTGCACCTAGGCTAGTGTAATGATACGTTCCAATATCATGAGGAACCATTTACAGACCAATAGCTCTGAACCAATTAAATTCAACAATACCAGACTACAGAGCATCAGACAGTATTAAACATGTGTTTTCATTTGAACAGAGCTCTTTTCTTCTCAGACAGATAGTCAACATTTCAGGGAGCTGATGTAATATGAGCTAAAGGTCATTTCCTTATTTTTTTCCAGATATGAATGACTGTTATAAATGCCCAGACAAAGAATATCCAAGCAAGAACCAGGATGCATGCCTACCCAAGGATATCAGCTTCTTGTCTTATGAAGAACCTTTGGGCATCAGTTTAGCCTCTTTCTCTCTTTTCCTTTCCTTGATCACAGCTCTGGTACTAGGTACATTTATGAAACACCACGACACACCCATTGTCATTGCAAACAACCGAAACCTCACCTACACTCTCCTCATCTCTCTCCTGCTCTGCTTCCTGTGTGCGTTGCTTTTCATTGGCCGACCTGAGAACATGACGTGCCTCCTCCGACAAACAGCTTTTGGCATCATCTTCTCAACTGCTGTTTCTTGTGTCCTGGCAAAAACTTTCATGGTTGTTTTGGCCTTCATGGCTACAAAACCAGAATCCAGGATGAGGAAATGGGTGGGGAAAGGACTAGGCCACTCCATTCTCCTTTCCTGCTCCATTGTTCAAGCAGGGATATGTACTGTGTGGCTGGCAACCTCTCCCCCATACCCAGATGTGGACATGCACTCAATAACAGAAGAAATTATACTAGAATGCAATGAAGGATCTGTGACAATGTTTTACTGTGTCCTCATCTACATGAGTTGCCTGGCAACTGTCAGTTTTGCTGTGGCTTTCCTCGCCAGGAAGTTACCAGACAGTTTCAATGAAGCCAAGTTTATCACTTTCAGCATGTTGGTCTTCTGCAGTGTTTGGCTGTCCTTTATTCCCTCCTATCTGAGCACCAAAGGAAAATATATGGTAGCTGTAGAGATCTTCTCCATCTTAGCCTCTGGTGTTGGGTTGCTGGGATGCATCTTTTCTCCCAAATGTTATGTAATCATTCTGAGGCCTGAGCTGAACAACAGGGAACAGCTAATAAGGAAGAAAAATTAAAGAAATAATAACCTGTCCTTTGTTGTATCTTGTGCTTTTTTCTTTGTGTACAGTAGAATATTTGCAAATACAGTGGTACCCCGCAAGACGAATGCCTCGCAAGACGGAAAACCCGCAAGACGAAAGGGTTTTCTGTTTTGGAGGCGCTTCGCAAGACGAATTTCCCTATGGGCTTGCATCGCAAGACGAAAGCCCATAGGGAAATGCTGGCGGTCGGGAGCAAAGACTTTCGCCCACAGCCGGCCTTCAGAAGAGGACCTCTTCTGAAGGCCGGTGGGGGGCAAAAGTCTTTGCTCCCCCCCCCGCCTGCCTCCCCCCCGCCTGCCCCGGGCGATCTTAAAATGCTGGCGGGCGGGAGCAAAGCGTTCGCTGCCGACCCCCAGCATTTTAAAACGCTGTTCCGAAGCGGGGGGCGGGAACATCTGCCCCAGCCGCCCCACTTCGGAACGATGTTCCGAAGGGGGGAGGGGGGGCGGGAACAGCTGCCCCATCCGCCCCACTTCGGAACGATGTTCCGAAGGGGGGAGGGGGCGGGAACAGCTGCCCCATCCGCCCCACTTCGGAACGATGTTCCGAAGGGGGGAGGGGGGGCGGGAACATCTGCCCCATCCGCCCCACTTCGGAACGATGTTCCGAAGGGGGGAGGGGGGCGGGAACAGCTGCCCCATCCGCCCCACTTCGGAACGATGTTCCGAAGGGGGGCGGGGGGGGCGGGAACAGCTGCCCCATCCGCCCCACTTCGGAACGATGTTCCGAAGGGGGGAGGGGGGGCGGGAACATCTGCCCCATCCGCCCCACTTCGGAACGATGTTCCGAAGGGGGGAGGGGGGCGGGAACAGCTGCCCCATCCGCCCCACTTCGGAACGATGTTCCGAAGGGGGGCGGGGGGGGCGGGAACAGCTGCCCCATCCGCCCCACTTCGGAACGATGTTCCGAAGGGGGGAGGTGGGGCGGGAACAGCTGCCCCATCCGCCCCACTTCGGAACGCTGTTCCGAAGTGGGGAGGTGGGGCGGGAACAGCTGCCCCAGCCGCCCCACTTCGGAACGATGTTCCGAAGGGGGGAGGGGGGGCGGGAACAGCTGCCCCATCCGCCCCGCTTCGGAACGATGTTCCGAAGGGGGGAGGGGGGGCGGGAACAGCTGCCCCAGCCGCCCCGCTTCGGAACGATGTTCCGAAGGGGGGAGGTGGGGCGGGAACAGCTGCCCCATCCGCCCCAGTTCGGAACGATGTTCCGAAGTGGGGAGGTGGGGCGGGAACAGCTGCCCCAGCCGCCCCACTTCGGAACGATGTTCCGAAGGGGGGAGGTGGGGCGGGAACAGCTGCCCCAGCCGCCCCCCTTCGGAACGATGTTCCGAAGGGGGGAGGTGGGGCGGGAACAGCTGCCCCAGCCGCCCCACTTCGGAACGATGTTCCGAAGGGGGGAGGGGGGGCGGGAACAGCTGCCCCAGCCGCCCCACTTCCGAACGATGTTCCGAAGTGGGGAGGGGGGGCGGGAACAGCCGCCCCAGCCGCCCCACTTCGGAACGATGTTCCGAAGGGGGGAGGGGGGCGGGAACAGCTGCCCCAGCTGCCGGGCTTCGTAGCGGTGGTGCGAAGCCGGGCGGGGGGGTGGGAACACCTTCTGAAGGCGGGCAGGGGGCGAAAGTCTTTGCTCCCCCCTGCCTGCCTTCCCAGGGGCTTTTAAATCGCCCCGGACAGCGGAGAAGTCCTCCGCTGTCCGGGGCGATTTTAAAATGCCGCCCGCCAGCATTTTAAGATCGCCCGGACAGCGGAGAAGTCCTCCGCTGTCCCAGGGTTTTTTAAAATGCTGGGGGTGGTAAGAAAAGCCCTTGTCCCCCCCCCCCAGCCTTCAGAAGAGGTCCGGGGACAGACTGTCCCCGGACCTGGCCTGAAGGTGGTTTCCCTAGGAACGCATTAATTGATTTTCAATGCATTCCTATGGGAAACCGTGCATCGCAAGACGAAAAACCCGCAAGACGAAGAGAATTGCGGAACGAATTAATTTCGTCTTGCGAGGCACCACTGTACATGTTCAGCAGCTGCCTTATATGGTTTTTTCTAGACGTGGTAATTAATGATTGCCCATCATAAATATTGACAATTGAATTCACTCCAGAGAAAAGTGTGAGCAGGGGATTAACCTCTGATGCTCTGAAAAAGCTGCCTTAATGCTGTATTGTTTTTAACACTTGATTGGAAGCTGCCCAGAGTGGCTGGGGAAACTCAGCCAGTTGGGCAGGGTATAAATAATATATTATTATTATTATTATTATTATTATTATTATTATCATCATCATCATCATCATCATCATCATCATCATCATCATTATGAGACCAAGAAGCTGTCAGCTCCCAGGAATCCAGACCAAGTTAAGTCACATGATTGGTTTGCAAAAGCCTTCCTTTTGTAATTATCTCTGAGGTGGCTATAATTTATGACTGAGAGTAGTTTTTCTCTTTGCTGGTGGAAATTTACATTCTGTGATTGAGCTGCTTTCTGGCTATTAATAGAAGGGAAAGGAAGTTGATCATGAATGGGCTGAAGGCAGAATAAAATGTATGCTCTAATCAAAAATGTTTTAAACAGGCTCCCAGTTCCGGCTGCCTTGATGGAGCCAGCTCCCACGACAATGGGAGATCGTTGGCAAAGATGAAACAAGGATGATTGAACGTAATTATCCTTTCAAACTCCCCCATGAAACGGGGGAAGCAGGCTGCACTCACAGATCATCTGGGTACCTGGCTCATGCTCCAGCATGGAATGCGAGAGGCAGGGAGGCACTGAGTGCAAAAGCACTTTGCCTGTCGGTCTCCCTCCTATGACGCCATTAAGAAGCAGAGTTTCTTCTGTTCATTAGAGATTATTTGGGACTAATGTACAGATGCGTGTGGGAAAAGATGGGATAAGATCACAAACTGCCGAATTGAAACAACTACAAGTCGTTAAGATTTGATTTAGAAAAAAGACTTCTTTCAATGCAAACAACGGTATGTGGGGGTGGGGGGACCCTACGGATTCTTTCTATTTCTTTTGTTACATAAATGACTTGGCAAAACCACCCAGAATGGAGAAGGGAGAACTTGCAGATGTGCCAGGGGTTTGGCGGGGTGCCACGCTACTCCTTTTCCTAGACTGAAAAGAAATAGCGAAGAGCAGTGACGGAGCTTTGCAAGTATATCCAGAGGTGTTGAAAGAAGAAGAAGAAGAGATTTATTTAGAACGACAGCAAGACAACAATGCCACAAGGCATGATGGGGATTAGGAATAACCAATATAGACATAACATTTGGCAAGGACAAAAGGGAATGATTTGGTTAAAGTAAATACCACACACAGGAAGAATAAAGGAGAGCTTCACTTGCAGATTCATAAATTATTAAATGTGTCAATACGAATTGAAGTTAAAAACATTGTAGCTTTTGTATACGGGATTATCATTAAGATTGAATGGTAATTGGACTGAATAACAGTTTGGAAGCAGAATTAAAGGGAATTTAATTTAATTTAATTAATTTAATTTAATTAATTTAAATTGTGTAACTGGCTATCTGATTTATATGTGGAACATAAATACACATGTTTAATAAGCCATTTGAACTTCTCTTGCATTTCAGACATTATGCTATTGTGCTACATTTTGTCTTCTAATTTTCCTGTTTAATACATAAAGCCAAAAATACAAGATTGTAGAGCAGATCTATGTACTATCAGGACACCAAATGAGTGCTTTCAATACCTTGGACAGTTTTACAAATTCAGTAGAATGTATGGTCATGCTTCTCCTAGCCTATATCAGTTTTACAAGAAGGTGTTTAATGTGTCTCTTTCCCAACATTTGAACATAGTAAAGTGCTTTTGGTACAATCACTCTAGCATTCTCTCTGACTAACTAATTGTTTGTCCATGCAATCAACAGTAACTTCAATAGGTTCCGCGTGTGCTAATGATACTTTTACAATTTTTTGTATACATCGCAAATCCATAGTGAGGGTGGGGAAGAGGATCGAGCTGGTGGTTCACACCTTGAGTTTCCCCATTCCATAGACAACCTTCATAGGGACAGAGGTGCCCATCTGTCACCTGATATTTATCTTGTGGTTTCAAGCAGCTTCTTCAACTTTCCCATCCCTGATATAGTCTATAACGTGAAACCTTGGAAATGTGCTTATGGCTTGTCCAAGATGGCATGTTGGGCCAATCTCCGAGGCTTGGTAGAACAGAGGTTTCCCTATACAGATATATAGTATACAATGTGAGAGTTTAACACAATTTAATGTATTAAAATCCATAGCTATACTCCATTCCAATATATGTACCAAACTCATTTGAATCTAAAGAAAATTCTCAGCAAATTCATCATATGAAACGTGAGGTAAGAATAAATAGATGTGCATTCAATGTATTCTGTACAATCTCTTCAACTAATGTAAAGCAGCATTCATTTATCCTGGATGGAATACAAACCCACCCCCCACCCCCAAAAAAAATTCACATAGAAATACTGTTACATTTTTAAATAGTATTATTTCAAGGAAAGGTTGCAGATTGTCTTCCATATCTGATTTGTAAAGAAATATTTGTAAAGAAATATATGAGAAATCACTGAGAAAACTTTGATGCTAGTATGTCACAGCCTAGATTCCTGATGATGAGAGAATGGCACAAGGTACATATGCAGACTTCCATGCCATTCTTGGTTTTGTCACAATGCATAGGCACCAGAATATCAATAGAAAGGATGGCCAGAATAGAAGCACTCAACTCTTTTCTCCTTATGCCTATCAGCCTGTTTGGCTTTATCACAAATTTCCAATAAGTGACCCACAATGTTGAGTAAGCTTAATGCATTGTCTCCTGCTTCTAAGGCATATTTTCTAAGCCAGTGACACACTTGCAAATTCAAATGTGGAGTGGCTATAAATTGATGTTCAGATATAATCACAGTTTTCCAAATCTAACCCAAATCTCTCTTACACCTATTCTTTTAACATTTTTGAAATATTATTTAGCTCATATATGGCTCTATTCCAGTCATTAATAAAAAAAACTGAAGGGATTTTCTTCTACCAAATGTTCCCAAATGTGAACCACCTGTACAAAGGGATTCTCCACTTACTGTTGCATTTTGCATGGACATGGATTGGGATGCTTTCTCAGGATGAAGACACTATAGAGAAGTTTAAAGAGGACATGTTCCCATTGTTTTCCAAAGGGGCATCTGCTTTGGCTTCATACAGAAATTCCCCAAACAAACTTCTTCCAGTGATTTTGGTGACATGGTGGAGGAGTGCTTTGAATTGATCAAAGTTGTTATGGAAAGCACTGCCAAAGTTGTGGTTGTATATGGAGAAATCCAGAGTATAATGGTAATGAGATCAATGCACCAGCTTTTACACTTTGCAAATATATCAATGAGCATCCAGACAAAAGTCTGGATTATGACAGCTCAGATGGATTTCACATCATTTCCGTTCCAAAGAAGTTCAGACATAAATTTCCTCCATGGTGCTATATCACTTGCAATTCACTCAAAGGAGGTGTCAGGATTCCATAAATTTATTCAGCATAGGAACCCTTACTCAGAAAACAATGATGGTTTCATAAAGGACTTCTGGGAAGAATCATTCAGCTGTACATACCCCAATTCTTTTGTAGACAAGATGAACAAGAAAGTCTGCACTGGGGAGGAGAAGCTAGAGACCCTTCCCGCATCTGTTTTTGAAATGTCTATGACAGGAAATAGCTACAGCATCTACAATGCAGTCTATGCAGTGGCACATGCATTCAGTACAAGGCATTCATCCCAGGTCAAACACAGAGCAATGGCAGATGGAGTAAGATTGGACCAACAACCATGGCAGGTAATGTCCTGCTCATGTTTTCAAAGATTGAGGTATACTCCCATATTTGTATATGCAAAAACTTCCCATTGCATGCATCTCCATCCAAGACCTTTAGCAACTATTTGTTGATTTTATGGCAAGCAGAGATAGGTGAGACTTAGAAAGCTCTTTTCAGTTTATGGTAGAACGAGGGAGGAAAGACCTGATGTGAAAGCTAGGGAAAAGTATCATTTCCTTTCTCCAATTCCTGTCAGTTGTATCCACTTGTATTCCTGGGAGTTGAGTGAACACATTGAGGGGCAAACACAGAAGGTTGGACAAGAATGCCACATCTTATGAGGAACCAGCTTCTCGCTCCTCCTTTGATGATTTTCACTTCGAATTTTTTCTTTACTTATAGAATGTTAGAAGAGCCTGTTGGATCAGGCCAATGGCCCATCAAAATTATGATGATGATTATTCATTTCATTTCTGTGCCACGTGCAGGAATTCCCAGACATTTCCTCTTTTGTGCGTCCTATACCCATCTGGGGGGGAATTTTATATGGGCAGCTGCTCCATGGCACTGTCTCAATTCCATTCCTGCTTCTTATGGGCAGCAACCCCAGACATTTTGCCACCTCAACAAATAAGTTAGCCAGAGCACTTTTATTTTATTTTATTTTATTTATTTTTATTTATTTATTTATTTATTTATTTATTTATTTATTTATTTATTTTTCTTTTCTTTTCTTTTCTTTTCTTTTCTTTTCTTTTCTTTTCTTTTCTTTTGCACCATGGCCTTCTGTGCCAGCTAACATTTCCCTTCCACCAACCATGCTTTAGCAGATTATTGATCTTCCCATCAGCTGCTTGTGACATCAGCAGCAGGTTCTTTTTCTACAGCCATTCCAGATTAACCTAGCAATGGTATCTATGTGCATGTGTTTAAACTATCTCTTCAAGTCTAAAAACCAGGAGGAAAACTCAAAGTTTCCTCTCCTCATTTTAGTGAGCTACTTTTCATTTTAGTGATTATGGGGTAAGTGGGTAGGTGTGGATTCTTCAATTTTTTCTAGGGGAGGAATTACTGGAAACAGAGGAGAAAGCACAATTTCATAGGTGCCACAGCATCCCTCCTGCCCTGTGCTGTATTTGGAACAAGGGAGCGGGTGGTGCTGTGGTCTAAACCACTGAGCCTCTTGGGTTTGCCAATTGTAAGGTCAACAGTTCGAATGCATGCAACGGGTGATGTCCCGTTGTTCGGTCCCAGCTACTGCCAACCTAGGAGTTCAAAAGCATACCAAGTATGCAAGTAGATAAATAGGTACTGCTGTGGCAGGAAAATAAAAAGCATTTCCATGTGCTGTAGGACGGTGTCCCGATGTGCCAGAAGTGGTTTAGTCACGCTGCCCACATGACCCGAAAAGCTGTCTGTGGACAAATCCTGTCTCCCTCAGCCTGAAGCGAGATGAGCGTCACATCCCATAGTCACCTTTAACTGAACTTAATCATACAAGGGGTCCTTTACCTTTACTTGGAACAAGCATATGTCATAATCAAGCACTATCTCAGGGGCATTGTGGGAAATAAATACATCTCCTGGCATTTTAGTTCATTTACTTTCATTTTTACTAGGATTGGCCTACATACATCCTTTCAAGACAACATAATCCAAAATCTTCATGTCTGATAGATTATAACCTTGATGTGTATTTCCATCCTTTGCACCTTTTAAGTACAGCCTCCTATTTTTTCATCCTTATAAATTAGCTCCATTATGTTCTCAGAAGTATTTCTTTTAACAACAGTGTGGAGGAAACAGTTTCCTTTGATCAAAATGGAGAATTGCTTGCTGGATTTGACATTATAAACTGGATCACATTTCCAAACCACTCCTTCCTCAGGGTCAAAGTTGGAAAGATTGAGCCCATGGTTCACCAGGATAATGTCTTCATCATTGATGAGGATGTCATCATATGGCCCAACCAGTTTAAACAGGTAGTAACTGTGCATATTTTGGGATCTATTGAATAATTTCCTCAATGTTCAAAAAGTCACATTGTCTCCAGATTTTGTAGTGGATGTTAGAATGCTGAAGACAAATCTACAGAATTCAAGCGACAGTCATAATGCGTATTTTGTCTCATGTTTTCTTAATGTGGGTAAAGGACTCCATTTATAGGGAAGTTCCCCACATAAACACGACGTGCACTCAAGAATTCATTATATTTCCTTATGTCATTATCAACCCATTCGTTCACTGCAGAGAAATAATAATGAAATAAAAGCTCCACAAACTATTTTTGGATTTTAAAAAAACTATTTTATCATTTACTAACAGATGTGCCCCATTTCCATTTGTAATGATCACTGCAGTTCAGGTTATAGAAGAGCTAAGAAAGAAGGGAAGGCATTTTGCTGCTATGATTGCTTTCCATGTCCAGAAGGGAAGATTTCAAACCAGAAAGGTAAGAAATGTCATATGTAGATGTGTTTTGTTTAACATTTGCTATTTAATAGGCTGATGCCTTCTATTTTAAAAATAAATCGACTACAATCCAGCTTGCTCCCATCAGTGTTTTAAATGCTCAAACTAATTGCTCTAACATTCAAAATGGGGAAATGTTAGCATCCGCAAAGCATATGTAAAGGGTTAATGGCAAGAACCGTAGAACTCTGTGATGTCATACACTCTGTGGCAGTTATGGCAGTTAGCTGAACAGTCTTAACAGTTAGAGCTGCTGCCTTTTGCCTAAGAGTTAGTCAGTCTGTAACCGTTTAATTTATGTAAAAGCTGCTAGCAATTTAACTATCACCTACCTGCATAGAATATGATCATCTGCAACAGCATGTATACTAATCAAATTATTCTTTAAACTTCAAAAAGAGAGTGTCCTGCGTAGTTTATATAGGAGGGAAAAGAGAGCTAATAAAAGGGTCAAATGATCCAGGGCTGTCTTCCACATACTTCACATGGGTTAACTTGGGTGGCTGAACAGAATATCAGACAAATTCATAGGGCATAAGCATATTAGTGGGTTGGATCAGTTGAAACAAAAAGACTATGCAAGCCCCAGCCCCAAACACACAAATCAATAGACACAGAGGCCTCTGACACCTTCAGCCGCTAGAAGGATGGTTTTGATTTGTTTATATTTCTGGATTTGTTTGGAACCCATGAGAAAGCAGGCCCTTGAGGCCTTGAACTCAGATTATGCAGGAAGTAGAATTTCTTATTATTCTTACTGCAAGATTAACTTTTGATATTTCAAGTTCACTACCCTCATTCAGGAACAGAATGCCATACTTATATATCATATTATATCTATTTTTCATATTTTATTTCAGACATGGATGATTGTTTTCAGTGTTCAGAAAATCATTATCCAAACATTGGCCAGGATGGATGCCTCCCAAAATACATAAGCTTCCTGACTTACAATGTGCCTCTGGGGATTATATTGACCACTTTTGCAGTTTTTTTTTCTTTAATCACAACTTTGGTTCTTGGAATATTCCTCAAGCACCAGGACACAGCGGCGTAGCGTGAGTTGTCAGCACCCGGGGCAACGCAAGTAATTTGCGCCCCCTAACCCGGGGCAAGGCACGTAATTTGCGCCCCCCTAACCTGCGAGTTGCCGCTGGCGCTGCCGCCCAAACGACGCCGCTTGCCTGGAGGAGGAGGGGGGCAGAGAGGCGAGGAAAATGCAACGGCCCAGCAGCTGCAGCAGCAGCAGCGGAGACGGGGCTGTGAGGAGGGGCTGCCTGGCGCGTCCTCCGCGGCGAGCGCTGAGAGCTGCTGCCTGCCGGGCGCCTTCAGCCCGGACGCACACACAGCTCGTCGGTTCCGCGAGACATGCGGCTCTGCTACAGCCTGTGCCCGAGGCTCTTCGGCGACTCCGGAGGCAGCGAGCGCGCCCCCCCCAGATGTTGCGCCCGGTGCGGCCTGCCCCCCTTGCACCCCCCACGCTACGCCACTGCCAGGACACTCCCATAGTCAAAGCCAATAATTGGAACCTCACCTATGTTCTCCTGTCCTCTCTCCTCCTCTCCTTTCTTTGTGCTTTGCTATTCATTGGCAAACCAGATGAAGTGACATGTCTCCTACGACAAACTACTTTTGGTGCAATCTTCTCAGTGGCAGTTTCCTGTGTATTAGCCAAAACCACAATAGTAGTTCTAGCTTTCATGGCTATCAAGCCAGGCTCTAGGATGAGGAGATGGGTGGGAAAACAACTGGCAACCTTTATTGTTTTTTCCAGCTTCCTTGTTCAGACTGTTTTTATTACTGTGTGGCTGGCAACCTGTCCTCCATTCCCAGATGTTGACATGCACTCAGTCAATGAAAAAAATTTACTAGAATGCAATGAAGGGTCAAATACCATGTTTTACTCTGTTTTGAGCTTCATGGGTTTCCTGGCCTTTGCCAGCTTAACTTTGGCTTTCCTAGCTAGGAAGTTGCCTGATAGTTTTAATGAAGCCAAGTTTATCACTTTCAGCATGTTGGTCTTTTGCAGTGTGTGGTTGTCTTTTGTCCGAACTTACTTGAGCACAAAAGGGAAACACATGGTGGCTGTGGAGATCTTCTCCATTTTGGCCTCTAGTGGTGGCTTACTGTGCTGCATCTTTTCCCAAAATGCTTTGTCATTTTGATGAGGCCAGAATTGAACAGCAGGGGACAACTAATACTAAGAAATAAAGAATAATCAAGTACCTCATCAAGTCAATCCTCACAGATCTGTAATTAAATCATATTAATTTCAATTGCATCAAAATAATTGATGATTGACAGATACATTACAATTCACAAATGTTGTGTTTTGAGTTGCAACAAGAGTGCAACACCCAACACACTGGGTGATAAATAAGGTCCATGACTCATTGATTGGTGAGTTGAGGTTTCAGTCCTGCTAGTTGCAGTAGCCTGCTTCCTCAGTGTGTTCTTTGCACGAAATGCGGAGGGAAAGTAGACTCCAGTAGTTGAACACATAATTCAATCCTGCAGGATCTACTTAACCATTATGCTCCCGGCCAGAAATGAACAGAAGAAAGAAAACAAAACTACACACAAGTAGTTGTTTTATATTGAAAACCATTCTTCTCTTCTCATCTTTTTTTACATATAAAAAAACCTTAGCTTATATATGGCTCTTCCCCAGTCATGAATAAAGAGTCTCAAGGAGTTTTCTTCTATCAAATGTTCCCAAATGGGGACCGTCAATATAGAGGAATTATCCAGTTACTGCTGCATCTCCAGTGGACATGGATTGGAGTGGTTTCTCAAGATGGGGATAATACAGAAGGTTTTATAGACAATGCACTTCCAGTGTTTGCCCAGAGTGGCATCTGCTTTGACTTCATAAAAACATTCCCAAAGCTAAAATCTTCCAGTGGTACCACTGACATGGTGCATGAGGGCTTTCACTGTGTCAGTGTCATTATGGGAAGCACTACGAATGTTGTGGTTGTACATGGAGAAATTCAGACAATGATAGTATTGAAAATGGTGCCCCAGATTGTAAAATTTGAACATTTACCAATGAGGACCAAGGGTAAAGTCTGGTTCATGACAGCCCAAATGGATATCACATCATTTCCATTCCAAAGAAATTGGGACATAAGTTTCCTTCATGGTTCTCTGTCCCTTGCCATTCACTCAGTGGATCTGTTAGCTTTCCAGAAGTTTCTTCAGAACAAGAACCCAAGCACAGAAAAAGAAGATGGTTTTGTCAAGGACTTCTGGGAAGAGTCATTTAACTGTTCATTCCCCAGTTCAGTGGCAGATAATATAGGTGGGCAAACTTGCACTGGGGAGGAGAAGATGGAAGCACTTCCTGTGTCTGTTTTTGAAATGAGAATGACAGCTCATAGCTACACCATCTACAATGCAGTCTATGTGGTGGCACATGCTTTGCACATCAGACATTCATCCCAATTCAAGCAAAGGGGAATGGCAGAGGGTGTAAGATGGGAGCTTGCAAATCCACAACCTTGGCAGGTAATGTCCTGAAGATACCTCCATATGTTTTGGTGGGGAAATATGGGCGAGCTTTCTCAACCTTCCATGAGATTAACAAGAAATTTATTTTCGGAGAAAAGCTTTACAATACATCTAGCATTTGGTCCCCCCCCCCTGCAGCACCCCATCCCAGAGATTGACAAATCTCCCCATAGTTTATTAAAGAACTTCTTACCATCCCTTCACCTGTGTACCTGTGCACTTTTGGGGGGATGGAGTTTCATAACTTGGTGCTGCTCTGATATTTTGTCCAGTATTTAATTCAACCTTTCGTTGAGGGGAAGGGGAGAGGTGAATGGCACCATTTATTTCATCAAGACTTTGATTTGTTTTAGATTAATCTGTTCTTTGTTTGAGAAGGGCATGCCTGACACATTAGCTCACCCAAAGCTTTCAAGAGATCATAATCCTGTCCCTTGAATGTATTTTCACTATATTGTATGATAACATAGTTTGAGCATTTATATGTATCTTCCATCTTATTTTCATTATTTAGCTCCATCACATCCTCAGAAGTATTTTATTTAACAACAGTGCAGGAGAAAATGTGCATTTTGACACAAATGGTGAATTAATTGCTGGCTTTGACATTATAAACTGGCTCATGTTTCCAAATCAGTCCTTTCGTAGAGTCAAAATTGGGAAGATAGACTCCCTGGGTATCCAGGAAAAACCGTTCACCATTCATGAGGATGCCATTGTAAGGCCCAACCAAATTAACAAGGTGGGTTCTCTGAATCTTTCAGGGTTCATTCCATCACTTGTCTCATGGTTGTTTCTCAGTATTCTGTAAATTTATTTAGCCCAATTCAAACTATGGCTTTCAATCTGAACATTCATGTTGTAGTTCCATAATAATGTGCCACTTAATGTTCATTCTTGGGGTGGCAGGGAAGACTTTGGCAATTCCACCCAACATTCAATTACATGCATTCTAACTATAGGCAATTTTGGCTTCACACACTAACCCCAAAATGTAAATGTCAATGAAACAGGTGAAGACACATTTCTTCCAGGACGCTTCGACTTTTGTAATGAATTTGAGTCGCACAGTTTTGTGTTGTTTATAAGATTATTTAGGTTCAACATATCTTGCCTCTTTCCATACATAACCTTTTGAGTATTAAGATTCCCTCTTGGTACTTCTGCCACCCTCAGAAACCTGAGGGATGGCAGTCTAGGAAAGGGAATTATCTGTGGCAGTTCCCAAAACATGTCCCTTTCCCCAAAGTGTCACGTCAAACATCCTCATTTATAGTTACTATGGATTGGTGAAGATGCACCTCTTTACCCTGGGCACAGCTAACAATTTTGGGGTCAGACCACCTCTATTGTTTGATGCACATTCCTTTGGTTTGTTTTAAAATATGTCATTGATTTTAATGCTCACTGTTTTGGTGGCATTTGCTCTAAAAAGTGTTATATAAATAAATAATAACGTACCATAATATGAGCCAAGGACTCAAGTTCTAAAAGCCCACTGCATTTGCAATACTTTCTAGTGTTCGTGATGTTACCTAAAACATTATATTTTAATATTTATGGACAGACTCGGCCCATTTCTATATGTAATGATCATTGCGGTTCAGGTTATAGTCGGACCAAGAAGGAAGGGAAGCCATTTTGTTGCTATGACTGCATTCCATGTCCAGAAGGAAAGATTTCCAACCAGGAAGGTAAGAAAGGTTAAAAAATGTTTTCTATAGATGTATGCATACCACCTATTTCATAGATGATTTTGATCTGGTTATGTATATCAATAGGTTTCTTTTTTAACAGTGATTTCCTTGAAGTTTAAAATATTGCCCCAATTCATGGGCAATTGATTTGAAATCCATTATAAGTGAACTACAAACCTATTTTTTATACAGTGTTGTATCACTATTTAGTTATGTTTAGAGAGAAGCATTTGAATAAATGGGAAATCACATAAACAAGAACCACTGATTTCAGTGGATCTTCAGTAAGCATTTCCATTGGCACTTGAAGCTGATCAGCTTCACCATGCACACAGATTCACCTTTAAAATGAGCTGAGTAACAGCTGCAGAATCAGAAAGTGTGGAACCACCCGTTCTGGTCAGCTGATATTCTATTGAATTAGATCAAAATACTGAAGTAGTTTACAAAGTGCACAACTATTTGCATTATTCCAAAGAAATGACATTGAGTCAGAAATGATCAAATGTGGGGGGGGGGGAGAGGTGTGGCCTTGTCTTTGTGAGCCAACAGAGCCCACCACCTCTGACTCTCTTAAGAGTGTGTAATTTCTTTCTTTCTTTCTTTCTTTCTTTCTTTCTTTCTTCCTTCAGACATGGATGACTGTTTTCAATGCACAGAAGATCAGTATCCAAACATTGGCCAGGATATATGTCTTCCAAAAGATATAAGCTTCCTGCCTTACGATGAACCTTTGGGGATCAGTTTGGTCACGTTAGCTCTTTTATTGACTTTCATTACAGCTTTGGTGCTTAGGATCTTCATCAAGCACAAAGAGACTCCCATCGTGAAAGCCAACAATCAGACCCTCACCTATGTTCTCCTCATAGCCCTCAATCTCTCCTTCCTTTGTCCTTTGCTATTCATTGGCCAGCCCACAAAAATAACCTGCCTCCTTCGACAAACTGCTTTTGGAGTCATCTTCTCAGTAGCAGCGTCTTGCATCTTAGCAAAAACAACTATAGTGGTTCTAGCTTTCATGGCTACCAAGCCAGGCTCCAGAATGAGGAGATGGGTGGGGGGAAATCTGGCCATCTCCATTGTTCTTTACAGTTTCCTCATTCAAATGATGATTTGTAGTGCCTGGCTGATAGTTGCTCCCCCACTCCCTGATTTAGACAAGCACTCAGTGACTAAAGAAATTGTACTGCAATGTAATGAAGGATCAGTCACCATGTTCTACTGTGTCCTAGGCTTCATGGGAATGCTGGCCCTTGTCAGTTTCACTGTGGCTTTCCTAGCTAGGAAGTTACCAGACAGTTTTAATGAAACCAAGTTTATCACTTTCAGCATGTTGGTGTTTTGCAGTGTGTGGCTGTCCTTTGTTCCTACCTATCTGAGTACCAAGGGAAAGTACATGGTGGCCGTGGAGATCTTTTCTATTTTGGCCTCTAGTTTTGGATTACTTGGCTGCATCTTTTCCCCCAAATGTTATATCATTTTGCTGAGGCCAGAGTTAAACAGCAGGGGACAGCTTACAATAAGAAAGAATTAAAGCATGAACAAGTCTATTAGATGTAGCAAATCATAACTGGACTACATCTCCTTGTATTCATTTTGTTTCTTCACAGAATGCCTCAACCCAACAAAGCCAACCGCAGATGAAGTTGATGGACTATATGGAATGGGCGGAAATGACTGGCAGAATCCAAGACCAGGGAGAAGAGTCGGTGGAAGAAGACTGGAAAAAGTTTAAAGACCATTTACAGAAATACTGTAAAATTAATGAATGTTAGAAAAATGTTGGAATGAAGTTATATGGCTTTAGTAGAAATGTGATAAGGAATTAAGTATAAATAGATCAATAGAGTATTGAAGGGAAAAATAAGGTTAGAATTTGTTAAGATAATTAAAGGATAGAAAGCAGAGGAAGATGGAAAGGAATTGCTGAAACAATGAACAGAAGTGGAATACAAAAAGGGAGGTGTGAGGAGGTCACTGAAATAAGTGAATGAAAGATAAGATACTGAAATTGTTTGATGTCTTTTAAATTGTTTTTGTTTTGTTTTGTTAGTTTAAGGTGTTATGTAGTGTTTTTGTAATGTATTGTATTGTTCTTTTTTCTTTTTATTTTCTGTCTGTGTCTGTTTAAATTGTTGGAAAAAAATAAATATTATTTTTTTAAAAAAAAAACACCAACAAAGCCAACAGAGGAGCCCATGTAGCTGTTCTCCCTGGACTTTCCCCTGACAAAGTACTCTGATTAAGGGAAGCAGTAGATCATGTATCCTAGACTCATAGACTGAGGAGGGACCGTAATTCCACGATGCTGACTACACATTTTGGAAACTACATTGGTTACAAGGTCTTCTGTAATGAGCTTCTAATTTCTTCCTTCCCCAATACAACAGTGATCCCTTATTATCAAGTCAAAGGGTAATAAAAATAACAGTTCTGAATATGTGACAAACACATTTTCTTCAACAATTCCAGAGGGAATTCTTAGAACTGAATGAGTAATTACATTGCTTCTTGATGATTAACAGGGCTATAATTTGAGCTGCTGCTTCTCAAAAAACAATGGGGACTTACAGTGACCACTGACTTGTGATCCACAAGTCTGGTTTTGGATACTCCGACATTGCATCGTCTCAGGAAAATAAACTACCATTTAAATAAGACAATTTTTATCTTGGAGAAGATAAAATGTAGTTTTTGCATAGAACAACCAGTTGCCTTTGTATTGAGAATGGTGGTTTTAGTATTCTTGCTGCTGGAAATGATTTCTTACAATGTATGTCAGGCTCACATAGCAAAATGCAGGCTCCAAAGTCCACACCGTCCACTTCAAATGTATCATCAGCCAGGAGAGTTCCTCATAGGTGGCATTGTTTTCCATGGTGGCTTCTTCTCCTCTCCAGCAACATTCACTGAGGAACCCACACCAGCGCTGCCTGAAGAGCTTCTGTAAGAACTAAGCCACTCATTTTATTACAGCACAGGAATGATCAAACTTAGAGTTTCAGCCTCAGAATAATGACTGAGGCTGCAAACTTATACCCATTTACCTAGAGATAACCACTTTTCATTTCAGTGGGACATATGCTGATGTATAATCCATAAGAATCTTGTGTGAATTAAAAGAATACTGTAGAAGCTCCCATTTCTCAATAGGGAAATGAATATAAATGTATTGAAATGTGTATATATTTGTATGTCTGAGACAGCCCTTTTGAACAGCCGTTTTTGATAGACTTTATCTGAACAGGAGTGTAAGTGAGAATCACTTAAAAAAACCTGTACTGAACCAAAATGCCCATATCATTTCATTTTCTGATCATAGTCTAAGATTTGTCTCAGAATGATAGTATATATTATGAAGTATAGAAATCTGTGAATTACAACCACTAACACTGCCTCATGAACAAGGAAGCTGTCATTGCATGACAGAACTGAGAAATACCGTAAATGTCAGGGAAAGACTTCAGATGTTTCAGGGAAAGACCCCAGGGGTTCCAATGTTCCAATGGGCACCACATTAGCAACCCCTGGTCTAGATACCATTGGCCTTTACAGATTGGAGAACTGCGGCAAAACTAACTAAATGAACTTCAGTCGGGACAACTGGCAGGTTCTGCACTTAGGAAATATCAGCTCCACAAATCTAAGATATAGAAAACCTGGCATGCCAGTAGCACATGTGAAAAGGATCAAGGAGTCTGCATCAACTGAAGTATAGCGATCCAATCAAAAGAAGTAATAGAGAAGCGCTATTCTGCCATGCTCAGACCACACCTGGTGTACTTTGTTCAGTTGTGTTCAGCACTATTTAAGAAGGATATTGACAAGCTTCAACGTGTACTGAGGAAGATGACAAATATGATCAAGTGTCTGGAAACCAAACCTTGTGAGGGAACATTGAGGGGGTTGGGAAAAGTAATAAATATTGAGGGGAAGTAGGATAGCTATTCTCAAGTATCTCTAGGGCTGTCACCAGGAAAATGGAGCAAGCTTGTTTTCTAAAAATCTGGAAGAACTTGCTGATTATAATAACTGCTCAGCAATGGAATTGACAGGTAGTTAACTCAACTGAATGCAAAATGAATAGCAACTGTGTTGAAATGTACGGTAAAAGGATATATCAGTTCCTCCTGATGCTATTTGCAACTCTCATTCTAGGGTGGTGCCTAAGCTTTACCAGCACATCGTGGCCTTGGCATTTGCAGTCAAGGAGATCAATGAAGACCCTCACATCTTACCCAATATCACCTTGGGCTTTCACTTGTATGACAGCTATAACAATGCAAGGAGCACATATCTTGCCACACTGCTGCTTTTATCCAGGGTGGATAAATTTGTTCCTAACTATATATGTGATGTTGAAAATAATCTGGCAGCGGTCATTGGGGGACTTGATTCTGAAATCTCCTTTTATGTAGCAACTGTTTTGGGTATCTTTAAGATTCCACAGGTAGGACATCTATGTATAATACCTCTATTAGCTTGCATAGAGAAAGAGGCTGAATTCACAGCACCAGTTCAGGGTGTATCACCAATTCAGGGTGAGAATGAAATCTGGAGCAGAACCAGTTCCTTGGAAAATACAGAAGGTACAGAATTAAAATAAGATAAAATTACCTGAATAAAGGGAAAGAAATGCTGCAATACCAGAAAAAATATGTCACACCCCCAATCTCTTACACACACCTCAAGGACACTGATATCCCCAAGGCCACTGAATATTTAGGGACAAAGGGGCTTTCAAATTAAAGATACTCTGGAGGTATGGCAAACTGCAGATACAGTCCAATTCTGCAGAAGAACAGTAATAGTACTGAGCAGCTGGTTCCAATGTGAAATAAATGTTCATAAGTAAAGTCTGAGAAGCCTTGAAAAAGAAAAGGCAGAAATGGAAGTTGTGGCAGTTGGGGTATATGCATCATGAAGACAAAAGAAGCTTCAGAGAAGGAATGTGTATCTGACCCATGTTTCAATTCTAACATGGCTACAGTAAATAATGCCTCAAGTAGGAGTGCAGAATCCTCTGTTAGGGACGTGTGTCCCTCCAAACAGTTTTATACATCGTACAAGACCCTGCAAGTATGCCTAAGGTTTTTTTTGGTGTGTTTTTTAAAAAATAGGAACAATGCCCCCCCCCCATTAACAGAACAAATATTTAACAAGCAGGAATGGGAGGTGATCCCAATTTTCAGGCCATTTGCATGTGTCTCTTTTGTATTAATGAGAGAGGGCATGCAACCCCTGATGGGTGGAAAGTGCAAAGCGGATGTCTGACTAACAGGATTCATAACATGATGTATATGAAAAGTGTGAAAGAACTCTGCAAATATTACTTTGTCTCTTCTCTTCTTCCATTCCCTCTTTAGCTCATTTATGGCTCTGCTCCAGTGATGAATGATAAAAGCCCAGGGCTTCCCTTCTACCAGATGGCACCCTCAGAAGCCCTTCAGTATGAGGGAATTCTCTCTTTGCTTCTGCATTTCAGGTGGACGTGGATTGGAGTCATTGCAACAGACAATGAAAATGGAGAAAGATTTGTGCAAACCATTTCCCAAATGTTTACCAAGAGTGGTATCTGCTTTGCATTCATAGAAAGAATCCCCAATTTTAGTTTTATTTCTGAGGTTGCTGGGATGCTACGTCAGGGGGCAATGATAAACGAGAAAATTTTTAGCAGCAAAGCTAATGTAGTGGTTGCCTCTGGAGAATCTTACTCCATGACAACTTTTAGATGGCTGCCTAACCTATCAGAACACGAGGACATAAAAAATAATGTAAAAAGTAAAGTATGGATAATATCAGCCCAGGTTGAGTTTGCTTCATTTGTCTTTCAAAGGAACTGGGATGCAGGAATATTCAATGGTGCTATATCCTTTGAAATTCACTTCCGAAACCCACCAGAATTTCATCAGTATGTTGTGCAAAGAAATCCTTCCAGCACAGATGGGGATGGTTTTATCAGGGAATTCTGGCAACAGGCCTTTGAATGTGTACTCCCAGATATCTCAGCAGACAAGGTGGAGGAGAATATTTGCACCGGAGAAGAGAAGCTGGAGAACCTTCCTGGATCACTTTTTGAAGTGAGCATGACAGGCCACAGTTACAGCATCCACAGTGCTGCCTACGCCGTGGCCCATGCTTTACATGCCATGTCTTCCAGACTCAGGCACAGAGGAATGGCGTACAGAGTGAGAGGGAAGGATCTGAATCAACAGTTTTGGCAGGTAAAGGCTGAAAATTCTCAATTGGCAAAGCCCTGTTACTTCCTGACACTTTTTGAGTTCCCAAAATGCTTTCAGCTTGATCTTTCCTCTCAGAGTTCAAACATTTGTGGTAGTGTATTAGGAAGAAGCCTGGCATGCTCTGGTCCATGGGGTCACGAAGAGTCAGACACGACTAAACGACTAAACAACAACAATTAGGAAGAAGACAGCATCTTAAAAGGTAGAGACATCACCTTGCCAACAAAGGTCCGTATAGTAAAAGCTATGGTTTTCCCAGTAGTGATGTATGGAAGTGAAAGCTGGACCATAAAAAAGGCTGATCGCCCAAGAATTGATGCTTTTGAATTATGGTGAATTTGAATTATGGTGAATTTGAATTATGGTGAATTATGGTGCTGGCAGAGACTCTTGAGAGTCCCATGGACTGCAAGAAGATCAAACCGATCCATTCTGAAGGAAATCAGCCCTGAGTTCTCACTGGAAGGACAGATTGTGAAGCTGAGGCTCCAGTACTTTGGCCACCTCATGAGAAGAGAAGACTCCCTGGAGAAGACCCTGATGTTGGGAAAGATGGAGAGCACAAGGAGAAGGGGACGACAGAGGACAAGATGGTTGGATAGTGTTCTTGAAGCTACCAGCATGAGTGTCACCAAATTGCGGGAGGCAGTGGAAGACAGAAGTGCCTGGCGTGCTCTGGTCCATGGGGTCACGAAGAGTCAGACATGACGAAAGGACTAAACAACAACAACAAATTAGGAAGAACCCAGAACTGAATTTATAACTCTGCAGGCAGAACAGGAGGTGGTACGAATATGATATCCTAGATGATTCCCCACATATTATGCTGCTTGCAAATGGCAGTAGACCCTATAGGAAAGGGAAGTGATGGCTGCGTCCTTCTCTGAGCAGCTATTGCCCTGCATTTGAGGAGAAAACATTTTTATGAGAGAAGCTTTGCAGCCTACTGAGATGCCACTGCATTCACAGATAGGAAGCAGTGGAATGGTGTAGAGAGATCAGCAGAGACATCACCTTGCCAACAAAGGTCCGTATAGTAAAAGCCATGGTTTTCCCAGTAGTGATGTATGGAAGTGAGAGCTGGACCATAAAGAAGGCTGATCGCCGAAGAATTGATGCTTTTGAACTGTGGTGCTGGAGGAGACTCTTGAGAATCCCATGGACTGCAAGAAGATCAAATGTTTCCATTCTTAAGGAAATCAGCCCTGAGTGCTCACTGGAATGACAAATCGTGAAGCTGAGGCTCCAATACTTTGGCCACCTCATGAGAAGAGAAGACTCCCTGGAAAAGACCCTGATGTTGGGAAAGATTGAGGGCACAAGAAGAAGGGGACGACAAAGGACAAGATGGTTAGACAGTGTTCTCGAAGCTACAAACATGAGTCTGACCAAACTGAGGGAGGCAGTGGAAGATAGGAGTGCCTGGCATGCTCTGGTCCATGGGGTCACGAAGAGTCGGACACGACTAAACGACTAAACAACAACAAATGAAGAGTTGTAAGAAAGACTGAGAAAGAGGCGTGTGTGTGAAAGAAAACCTATTGGCTCTCTCCTTGATTCGACCTGAATCCACTGAGAGGTGACTGAACCAACCCCAACCACTTGCTGTAGGTTCTGCCCACGGGGGGGGGGGGGGATGCTCCACCCTGCATTAGACTGCAGTCTTTTCCAAACCCCTTTCTTTTCTGTTTTCAATCTAGCTCCATCACTTTCTGAGAAATATCTCATTTAACAATACGGCAGGAGATGTGGTCTTCATCAATCAGAATGGAGAGGCCGCATCTAGCTTGGATATTGTCAATTGGATCATATTCGCCAACCAAAGTTTGCACCGAGTGAGAGTTGGGAGGATAGATCCACAAGCTCCTGCAGACCAATCATTACTCCTTGATGAAGATGCCATTGCATGGCACAGTTGGTTTAACCAGGTAGGGTTGCATTGTTTGCTAATTCAAAAGAGATTAAGTATTGAATAAGCAATCATTATCCACCTGCAGGTGTACTCACTGTTCTTTGAGCCGCAAGTTGAGGAGTGGTGTATGACTATTGAGGTACCAGACTAAGAGCCAGAGGTTTACTGCTAGAAGCCACACATGGATTAAAGGCAAATATTTTATTAAGGAGGTTACAAAACAAAAGATACAATGTAAATAGAATTAGGGGGATCCAAATTCAGACAAAAATAACAACAGCTAAATTGTCTCAGCCTAATCCCAACCATTCACAGACCACACTACAAGCTGCATCCACGCAAATGTGGTTATTGCACCACAGAATCCTCCATCTGAATGTGGGTCATTAGGTTCAGATCAAATATCAGTTTTTCTATGGAAAGGCCTGGAGACAGGAGGGCAGGTTTTCTTTCAGTCAAATAGAGCCTCTGGGTACATTTCCTCAGCACAAGATTGTATACATGCTTAGAGACCATGAAGCTACAAAGTGGATTTCTTCACAGTCATTGTGATCTTGAAGCAACCTTACATCTAACATTGCAGACAAGTGGTGAGTTGGACTAATGAAATGGATTATTATTTTCCGTTGGAAGACTTCAACCACAATCCTAAGTAAAAAAGAAAACTATTGTAAATTAAACAAAAGCAATTGGGATTTCTTTACACTTATTAAATACTGATTTAATAAGTATTGAAAGATGATGTAAGAATTGAATAGCCCCAGAGTTTTGTCTTTCTTGCTAGAAAGGTGGGGTAATGAGGTGGTTGGGGAAAGGAGGCGTAATGCAGGAGACCACTAGTCTTCTAAGGGGGCCAGTGGAAGAGATGGAAGCAGGAGAAGTGGTGAAGACTGAGAGAGCGAAGGAAGGAAAGAAGAAGAAAGGTGTGATGAGCAAGAGACAGAGCATTAGGAATGTAGGCATCAAACTTTTTAAAAGAGTGATCTCAAAATATTTTTTAGAGGTATATTTTGTTTATAGCTTGCTGAGAAAAGTTTTGCAGCATTCCAGGGAGTGTCATAGGTCTTGGATAGCTTCATTCTAATTCATGTATTTGTCCAGAATATTTTTGTATTGGAATTCACAATGATTGCGTAATAATAATAATAATAATAATAATAATAATAATAATAATAATAATAGGAATACTCCACCATCTGAGTAGGTTTTCCCAGCCACTCTGGATGTCTTATTCTGAACTCTTCCCCAGGCAGCATCTGATGGGTCCAAGTATAGGTGTAGCCACCGGCACCAAAATCAGTTCTAGAGCTGTCTACCTAGTGGACAGCATACTCAACATTAACAAAATTAACAGGGAAACTAGAGTATCTTCAAAGTGTACTTTAATGGACAGGGCAATCTTTGCAGAACAGATGGGGTACTGCACATACCAGAGCAATATCAAGGGCGTATAACATAACTTCAAACATTACTACTACTAATACAAAAAGAAGCAATTGCTCTCTGTATAGTGATTACATATTACTGAAGTGCTGTGTCAGATTAGTAACAGAGAAAGGCCTAAGAACATAAAGGATTCCAAACTCATTAGACTCCAAATTCCAAAATTTATTAGTTTCTTGATGAACCTTCTGTTCTTTCATTTATGGATTAGACTCAGCCTCTTTCAGTCTGTACTGAGCGTTGTCTTCCAGGATCCAGCAAGAAAGTGAAGGAGGGACAGCCACCTTGCTGCTACGATTGCATCCCATGTGCAGAGGGGAAGATTGCAAAGCAGGATGGTAGGAGAAATAAATAGATTAAATAGATCCAAACTTAGTACTCAGATTAAATAGAACAATAAACATTTCAGTAAGCTGACATGATATGAGCTAAAGGTCTTTTCCTTAATATTATTTCCCCAGATATGAATGACTGTCATAAATGCCCAGACAAAGACTATCCAAGCAAGAACCAGGATGCATGTCTACCCAAGGATATCAGCTTCTTGTCTTATGAAGAGCCTTTGGGCATCAGTTTAGCCTGCTGCTCTCTTTCCCTTTCCTTGATCACAGCTCTGGTACTAGGTACATTTATAAAACACCATGACACACCCATTGTTATTGCAAACAACCGAAACCTCACTTACACTCTCCTCATCTCTCTCCTGCTCTGCTTCCTGTGTGCATTGCTCTTCATTGGCCGACCTGAGAAGGTGACATGCCTCCTCCGACAAACAGCTTTTGGCATCATCTTCTCAACTGCTGTTTCTTGTGTCCTGGCAAAAACCTTCACGGTGGTTTTGGCCTTCATGGCTACAAAACCAGAATCCAGGATGAGGAAATGGGTGGGGAAAGGACTCGGCCACTCCATTCTCCTTTTCTGCTCCATTGTTCAAGCAGGCATATGCACTGTGTGGCTGGCAACCTCTCCCCCATACCCAGATGTGGACATGCACTCAATGACAGAAGAAATTATACTGGAATGTAATGAAGGGTCTGTGATCATGTTTTACTGTGTTCTCATCTACATGGGCTGCCTGGCCACTGTATGTTTTGCTGTGGCTTTCCTCGCCAGGAAGTTACCGGACAGTTTCAACGAAGCCAAGTTTATCACTTTCAGCATGTTGGTTTTCTGCAGTGTTTGGCTGTCCTTTATTCCTTCCTATCTGAGCACCAAAGGAAAATATATGGTAGCTGTGGAGATCTTCTCTATCTTAGGCTCCGGTGTTGGGTTGCTGGTTTGCATCTTCTTCCCCAAATGTTACATAATCACTCTGAGGCCTGAGCTGAACAATAGGGAACAGCTAATAAGGAAGAAAAATTAAAGGAATAATACACCTGTCCTTTTCTGTATTTTGTGCTTTTCTCTGTGTGTACAGTAGAATATTTGCAAACACGTGTTCAGCAGCTGTCTTATATAATTTTTTCTAGACCTGGTGATTTTGACAGCTGTCCCATTTCCATTTGCAATGATCACTGCAGTCCAGGTTATAGAAGAGCTAAGAAAGAAGGGAAGGCATTTTGCTGCTATGATTGCTTTCCATGTCCAGAAGGGAAGATTTCAAACCAGAAAGGTAAGGAATGTCATATGTAGATGTGTTCTATTTAACAGTTGCCGCCTATTTAATAGATGGATACCATTTATTTTATAAATAGATTGACTGCAATCCAGCTGGTTCCCATCAGTGTTTTAAATGCTTAAACTAATTTCTTTAACATTCAAAATGGTGAAATGTTAGCATCCACAAAACATATGTAAAGGACTGTAGAACTCTGTGATGTCATACACTCTGTGGCAGTTATGGCAATTCTGGATTTGCTTGGAACCCATGAGAAAGAAGGCCTTTGATGCTATTGAGCTCAGATTATGCAGGAGGTAGAAATTCCTATTATTCTTACAGCAAAATTAACATTCGATATTTCAAGTTCACTACCCTGATTCAAGAACAGAATGCCATACTTAAGTAACATTTTATGTTTATTTTTCATATTTGATTTCAGGCATGGATGACTGCTTTAAATGTTCAGAAGATCATTATCCAAACATTGGCCAAGATAGAGGCCTCCATAAATACATAAACTTCCAGTCTTATGATGAAGCTCTGGGGATTATTTTGACCACATTTGCAGTTTTTTTTCCTCATTAATTACAACTTTGGTTCCTGGAATATTCCTCAAGCACCAGGACACTTCCATAGACAAAGCCAATAATCGCAACCTCACCTATGTTCTCCTGTCCTCTCTCCTCCTCTCCTTTCTTTGTGCTTTGCTATTCATTGGCAAACCAGATGAAGTGACATGTCTCCTACGGCAAACTACTTTGGTGCAATCTTCTCAGTGGCAGTTTCCTGTGTGTTAGCCAAAACCACAATAGTAGTTCTAGCTTTCATGGCTATCAAGCCAGGCTCTAGGATGAGGAGATGGGTGGGGAAACAACTGACAACCTTTATTGTTCTTTCCAGCTTCCTTGTTCAGACGGTTTTTATTACTGTGTGGCTGGCAACCTGTCCTCCATTCCCAGATGTTGACATGCACTCGATCACTGAATAAATTGTGCTAGAATGCAATGAAATATCATGTTTTGCTCTGTTTGAGCTTCGTGGGTTTCCTGGCCATTGCCAGCTTAACTTTGGCTTTCCTAGCTAGGAAGTCACCTGATACTTTGGATGAGATATGATAATCATGTTTGCCTTAAAATATTACACAGAATCCATAATTCAAAGCAAGTGATTACCTCACCTGTAATTACCAGATTATTCAGAATTACATCTTCTCCCCTTCCCTAGGGACCTCCTCTGCCCACATGCAGAATGAGGAAACTAAGACTGGAGGCTCTTATTAATAAGTATGAAGTGAACATGGTTGGGTCTATAGATATACAGAGGCTCGTCAGTATGGCTTTGAATCAGATAAGTGGGTCACCATTCAAGTTAGTCTCTACTGCTCACAGTCACTTGAATGACAGTAACAGAAGAGGTGAACTTGTTCCTAAATGAATAATCCCTTGGAAGATGGTAGTGTTTAGGTTGCTGGTGCTCTTGCTGCCACTACAGGGGATGTGCAAGTATCTTCCTCTTCCTCAGTGTTCCATCAGAGAACCTGTCCCTATTCTTCACAAATATTACCAGTCAGGAGACCTCATCATTGCTGGCATTATTTCACAGATCTACATATTTTCAGATACCCTATCCTTTGAAAAACACCCATCTCAGGAATTTTCAGATGACCATATGTAAGTAGCTGAATGTTTCTTTTAAAAAAAACATATTATATGCTGATGAAATATGTCTGGTCTGCTCACTTTTGCATGCATGTACTCCTAAATCTCTTTCCCCCTCTGTCTGCATTAATCTGTTTCTTTGCTTTTCAAAAAGAACAAACATTCCACAAACAAAAATAAATTAAAAATTGTTTTAATTTCACCATTTCCAATACTCTTTTCTTCACACAAACTTTATTGAAGAATTTTAAAACATTTACCGAGCATATAATATTGGCTTCCAGGACAACTGCTTCTACAGATGTGAAGTCTTGCCTGCAGAGATCCACATGGCATCAAAACAGGCTTGAAACATATTTTATATTATAAATTAAGCTCACATCCATGGGATATACATAAAATTGGAGCATTAAGATAATTTCTCCCTAGTGGCTGCTGTGACCCTATGTATTTTTTTACCCCTTCTAAGAAAAACCCAAAGAAAAATGCTACGTTGGTATTTCCTTATTAGGATGTGTATCCTGTGTGAATGAAGAACATGTAAACTACAAGTAACTTTTGACAGGCAGATATTAAACATACAAAACACCTCATCCAGATTCCCTATGGGCCAGAATAAATAAAAACACCTTATTGAATTATGTCTTCTGTAGATATACTAAGAGACTCTCTAAGAAGTCCTGGAATTTGAGATGGTTTTAGGAGACGTCATAGATTCATGAGCCAGTTTACTTTTACACGCCTGTGAAATGTTAGATTACAACCTGTTTTTGTACAATATCTGAACTGGATACTGAACTGAAAAGTAATCAATGTTACAATCTGAAGCAGATGAACCTTGATGCAGCATGTAACTCTCAATACAGGGTGCTGACTCACCTCTACCAGCACATCCTGGCCTTGGCATTTGCTGTAAAGGAGATCAATGAAACTCCCCAGATCTTGCCCAACGTCACCCTGGGCTTCCACATTTATAACAGCCATTTCAGTGCAAGCTGGACCTATGAAGCCTCAATGGAGCTTCTCTCAAGAAGGGCCAAGGCCATTCCTAACTATAAATGTGATGCTGAGAGCACTCCAATAGCAGTCATTGGGGGACCTAACTCTAATGTCTGTCTTCACATGACACCCATCCTGTCTACCTACAAGATACCGCAAGTAAGATCTAAATACATTCACACCTGAATTTCACTGAATTCACACTTTCAGAACTGATACATGAAATGCAGCCATTCTTTGAAATTCCCCCTTTTACGGATTTTGCAAAGCAGTTCTCCAGTCAAATAATGTGTCCAAAAATGCATAGATTAAGGTAAAGTGTGCATTAAAAATGCATGTTAGTAAAAATATACTTAAAATGCATTGTATTAGCAAATATTACTTTGCAAAGATGTGCATATTAGGCAAAATTTGCATAAAGTTTTGTATTTTAGGAGAAATTTTCATGAGGCTTAAAAAGAAATCTAATTGATGTGGTTAAATAAGAAACTTAAGAGAAATATTGACAGATCCTGCCATTCCTAACACGCACATGCACAGTGAAAGAGCAATCAATAAGGAGCTGTAAGGGTTGTGGGTCAAATTTAGCCAAAGTCCAAATTCTGAATTGGGTGGAACTAGATGAATTAGGTGGAAACTAGGTGGAAGTAGATGAATTAGGTGGAAACATTCCCAGATTCGGTGTGGCCCGCAGGAGTGATCTGGGGCTGTTGGGGCATGGTCTTGGTAGGAAGAATGAGATTGTCTTCACATGTCTGTAACAAGCACACAGTAAAACTAAGCAATTATATACGCTAGGCTGAGCATCTGGTGAGTTGAGGTTTCAATCCTGCTAGTTGCAGGGGCCTGCTTCCTCAGCGTGTTCTTTGCATGAAATGCACAGGGAAAGTAGACTCCAGTAGTTGAACACATAATTCAATCCTGCAGTCTGCAGGATCTACTTAACCCTTATAGTCTCGGCCAGAAATGAACAGAAGAAAGAAAACAAAACTACACACAAGTAATTGTTTTATATTGAAAACCATTCTTCTCATCTTTTTTCTTTTTTAAAAAATAAACCATAGCTCATATATGGCTCTTCCCCACTCATGAATAAAGAGTCTCAAGGAGTCTTCTTCTACCAAATGTTCCCAAATGGGGACCATCAATATAGAGGAATCATCAAGTTACTGCTGCATTTCCAGTGGACGTGGATTGGAGTGGTTTCTCAAGTTAGGGAAAATACAGAAGGTTTTATAGAGAATGTACTTCCAGTGTTTTCCCAGAGTGGCATCTGCTTTGACTTCATAGAAACATTCCCAAAGCTAACATCTTCCAATGGAATCACAGACATGGTGGGGGAGGGCTTTCACGCTATCAGTGTTATTATGGGGAGCACTACCAATGTTGTGGTTGTACATGGAGAAATTCATTCCATGATGGCATTGAAAATGGTGCCCCAGGTTTTAAACTTTGAGCATATACCAATGAGGACCAAGAGTAAAATCTGGTTCCTGACAGCCCAGATGGATATCACATCATTTCCATTTCAAAGATATTGGGACATAAGTTTCCTTCATGGTTCTCTTTCCCTTGCCATTCACTCAGTGGATCTGTTAGCTTTCCAGAAGTTCCTTCAGATCAAGAACCCAAGCACAGAAAAAGAAGATGGTTTTATCAAGGACTTCTGGGAAGAGTCATTTAACTGTTCATTCTCCAGTTCTGTGGCAGATAATATAGGTGGGCAAATTTGCACAGGGGAGGAGAAGATGGAGACACTCCCCGTGTCTGTTTTTGAAATGAGAATGACTGCCCATAGCTACAACATCTACAATGCAGTCTATGCAGTGGCACATGCTTTGCACATCAGACATTCATCCCAATTCAAGCACAGAGGAATGGCAGAGGGAGTAAGATGGGAGCTTCCAAATCCACAACCATGGCAGGTAATGTCTTGGTCAGATGAAAGCTGAAGGTACCTACGTATCTTTTGGTGCAAAAATGATGGTCGAGCTTTATCAACCTTCCATGAAATTAACAAGAAAGTTAATCTCATAGAATAACTTTACCATACTTCAAGCCTTTTATTTTGCCTCCACAGCAGAGATTAACAGAACTCCTCTCAGTTTGTAAAATAATTTCTTTCCATCCCTTCACAATCAAGGTAGTAAGTGCAGTGTTTTTAAAGCAAAACAAAATAAATGACCAAGTTGGGGCTAGGGTATCAAAGATTTCTTCAGAGTGTCTCACATTGCGTAGAATGCTGCTTTATACCATGTAGAGAACACTGGCAGCAACTCCCCAGTGTTTCAGGCAAAAGCCTTTCCCAGCCCTACATGGAGCTGTTGGGGATTGAACCTGGAACCTTCTGCATTTAAAGCATGAGTCACCAGTGAGCCAAAGCCCTTAGCCAGCTGCCTTACTGGAGAAGCAGAAAAGGGTATCACTGCCCATTTCCTTGCAGTTTTGAAAATACCAGAAGCAGCAACAGGGCTGCCAACCATATTGTTGGCAGTCGTGATATCTCACTCCACAATAGATACATCCATACCACAGACTTAAACCATGGGGACTGTGGTCTTTTAAAGATAGTAGAGGTCTCTTGATGGAAAAATCTTAACCTCTATTGATAAGCCTACAATGCGGAAAGTTCTTTAGTGTAACACAAAACAGTGAAAGTTAAAGTAGTGGTGCAGATGTAGTCAATATTCCATGCTTTGGGATTTTAAGTGACCTTTTGCTGTTTCTAACATTAGCTTGCACAAAGATTTCATGGGATCATAATCCTGAACCTTGGATGTATTTTCACCGTGTTGTATGATAACATAATAAGAGCATTTATATAAACCTTTCTTATTTTTATTATTTAGCTCCATCAGATTCTCAGAAGTATTTCATTTAACAACAGTGCAGGAGAAAAGGTGCGTTTTGACGCAAATGGTGAATTAATTGCTGGCTTTGACATTATAAACTGGCTCATGTTTCCAAATCAGTCCTTTCTTAGAGTCAAAATTGGGAAGATAGACTCTCTGGGCACCCAGGAAAAATCGTTCACCATTCATGAGGATGCCATTGTATGGCCCAGCCAATTTAACCAGGTGGGTTCTCTGCACTTTTCAGGGTTCATTCCTTCACCTGCCCAATGGTCAGGAAGAAGATAGTTACTCAAATGGCTGTTTCTCAGTATTCTGTAAATATAGTGAGACTTGTTCAATCTGAACTTTCATGTGCCACTTAATGTTCCTTCTGCAATTACAAGGAATCATTCATTCAGAGCGGTAGCACCAACACTCCAGAACCCACTCCTGATTAATATTAAGCATGCTCCTTCACCTTTTTTTGTTTTTTGCTAAAACCCCTTTTCATTCGTTAAGCATGTGGTGGCAGGATAGGTAAGTATCAATATCTCTCCACATTGAACACTACTGTCAGCTGATTGAAGCGGGTGGTGGTGTGGTCTAAACCACTGAAACTCTTGGGCATGCCGATCAAAACATCAGCGGTTCAAATCTGTGCAACGGGTGAACTCCCATTGCTCTGTCCCAGCTTCTGCCAACCTAGCAGTTTGAAAGCATACCAGTGCAAGTAGATAAATAGTTACCACTGTGGTGGGAAGGTAAACAGCATTTTTGTGCGTTCTGGCTTCCGTCAAGGTGTTACGTTGCACCAGAAGCGGTTTAGTCATGTAGGCCACATCATCATCATCATCATCATCATCATACATTAAATACATACACATTGCCCGGAAAGCTGTCTGTGGACACGCGGCAGCTCCCTCAGCCTGAAGAGAGATGAGCACCACACCCCATAGTCACCTTTGACTGGATTTAACCATCCAGGGGTCATTTACCTTTACCTTTTTATCTACACAGATACATACAGAGAGGGGGGGAGAGAGATGGAGGGGGGGAGAGAGGCGGGGGGGAGAGAGAGGGAGAGAGAGAGAACTCGCTACTTACATTCAACTTGTGGGTACAGTGGTACCTTGGCTTACAGATGCTTCAAGTTACAGACGCTTCAGTTTACAGACTCCGCTAACCCAGAAATAGTAACTCGGGTTAAGAACTTTGCTTCAGGATGAGAACAGAAATCGTGCTCCGGTGGTGCAGCGGCAGCGGGAGGCCCCATTAGCTAAAGTGGTACCTCAGCTTAAGAACAGTTTCAGGTTAAAAACGGACATCCAGAACGAATTAAGTTCTTAACCTGAGGTACCACTGTACTGCATTCGTAATACTCTCTAGTGTTCATGCTATTACCTAAAACATTCTATTCTGATATTTATGGACAGACCCTGCCCATTTCTATATGCAATGATCATTGCAGTTCAGGTTACAGTCGAACCAAGAAGGAAGGGAAGCCATTTTGTTGCTATGATTGCTTTACATGTCCAGAAGGAAAGATTTCCAACCAGAAAGGTAAGAAAGGTTTTAAAATGTTATATATAGATGTATGTAAGCCACCTATTTCAAAGATGATTTTGACCCTCCCTAGGGTATATAAATGTTCAAGAGGGCCACTCTGGGCTACTAATGAATTTTGTTGAGTTTTATTTAATCTGAGTTTTAAATAAATAAAATGAGTTTTATTTAATCTGTATATGCTCTCAGCTCAGCTAAAGCCTTACCAAGCAAACAGAGCCCTTTCTGTCATCAGAACACGCTTTCCGATCTGCTTAAACCATGAGCCAGAACTTTCTTGTCAAAATCTCTCCTCTATTTCACTGATCACCTTCATCATATCAGGTGCAGTAACAGCTGCAGTTCAGAAAGTGTAGAAACACCAATTCTAGTCTCATACCCTTCAACATTTCTCTGATCAAAATAGGGATGTCCTATACCATAATAGTAATAATAATAACTTTACTATTTATACCCCATCCATCTGACTGGGTTGCCACCCTGGGTGGCTTCTAACATATATAAAGCATGATAAAACATTAGACATTAAAAAAAACTTCCCTATGCAGAAGGCTTGGGGGGGTCAGATAACTCCACACCCTACAACATTTCTCTGCTGAAGATAGGGACATCCCACCATACCCTCCAACATTTCTCCTTTGAAAATAGGGACGTCCTAAGGGAAAGTGGGGCATTCTGGGATCAAATCAGAAACCAGGATGGTGTTAAGGATGTGTAAATTGATCTCTCTACACTCAGAGAAGCCTTGACACTGTGATGGTTTTATGGTCTTTATTTATTGCTGTTTATACAACCCGGGTGGGAGCCCGTGTAAATCAGTCTTCCTCGGAGCTGTCAGTTGGGAGCACTGACTTCCTCTTCCGTCTAAAACACAGAAAGCGTGGGATCTTTATGACACTTTCCCTGCATTCCCAAAGTCTCCCAAGATGCCTTGAGTGCAGAGATTCATGCATCTGCTCCGCCTCTGACCCTGAACTTAACCCTTGCAACGCCTGTGAATCTGCCTGTTCTCTCTCCTGTGTCTCTTCTTCCTGCGTTCCCTCCCAGACCAAGTCCTCCTCCCCCTGCATGGGCTGGGAATACCAATAACCCCTGCTCACTCCATTGCCTCCTTCCGCTTCAGAAACTCCATCTTCAATCCCATCCTCCTGCCTCTCATACAGCTCAGTCTCACGGGTGTGCTCTGAGGGCACCCTGACAGATGGCTTCTGTAAAGCGGGGACATCCATGGAAAATATGAACACTTGGAGGGACTGTAGCCTTTAGTTGTATTCCACCAAAATACTGAAGTAGTTTATGAAGTGTGCAGCTATTTGCATTATTTCCACAAATATGACACTGAATCAGAGATGGTCAGATGTGAGGGGAGCAATGTGGCCTAGTCTACATGAGCCAACAGACACTTGCCTTTTGGGAAGAAAGGACAGAACAAGAGAGGCAATCAAAGACCACATCAGGGCCTAGTTCAGTTGGCTAAAGACAGGGCTAACTGAAGAAACAAACATCTGGTGCCTGCTGCTGGCTGGTTCAATAGGCTGGTTATTTTGCTTTGTGATCTGCTGTGTTTTCTAAATGTTGTTGACTGCTTTGAAGATTTGAGTAAAGAAGTAGGATATAAAACAAAAGGCTGTGGAAGCATTTCCCCCTACCACCAATGAACTCCAAAAGTCTGCAGTAAACATATTCTTTGTGTGTGTTTTTTATTTTTAGACATGGATGACTGTTTTCAATGTCCAGAAGATCAGTACCCAAACCTTGGCCAGGTTATATGTCTCCCAAAAGACATAAGCTTCCTGTTTTACGATGAACCTCTGGGGATCAGTTTGGTCACGCTTGCTCTTTTATTGACTTTCATTACAGCTTTGGTGCTGAGGATCTTCATCAAGCACAAAGACACTCCCATAGTCAAAGCCAACAATCAGACCCTCACCTATGTTCTCCTCCTAGCCCTCATTCTCTCCTTCCTTTGTCCTTTGCTATTCATTGGCCAGCCCACAAAAATAACATGTCTCCTTCAACAAACTGCTTTTGGAGTCATCTTCTCAGTAGCAGTGTCTTGCATCTTAGCAAAAACAACTATAGTGGTTCTAGCTTTCATGGCTACCAAGCCAGGGTCCAGAATGAGGAGATGGGTGGGGAAACAACAGGCTACCTCCATTGTTCTTTTCTGCTCCCTGATTCAAGCCATTATTTGTAGTGTGTGGCTGGCAACGTCTCCCCCATTCCCAGATTTGGATATGCACTCTGTGACTAAAGAAATTGTTTTGGAATGTAATGAAGGGTCAGTCACCATGTTCTACAGTGTCTTGGGCTTCATGGGCTTGCTAGCCATTGTCAGCTTCACTGTGGCTTTCCTAGCCAGGAAGTTACCAGACAGTTTTAATGAAGCCAAGTTCATCACCTTCAGCATGTTGGTTTTTTGCATTGTGTGGCTGTCCTTTGTTCCAACCTACCTGAGTACCAAGGGAAAGTACATGGTGGCTGTGGAGATCTTTTCTATTTTGGCCTCTAGTTTTGGGTTACTGGGCTGCATCTTCTTCCCCAAATGTTATATCATTTTGCTGAGGCCAGAGTTAAACAGCAGGGGACAGCTTATTATAAGAAAGAGTTAAAGCATAAATAAGTCTATTTGATGTAGCAAATCATAACTGGACTAAATCTCCTTGAATTCATTTTTCTTCATCTCAGAATGCCTCAAGCCAACAAAACTGTTCTCCAAAGCCAGCAGAACAGCCCTGACAAATTACAGTGGTACCTCGGTTGTCGAATGTAATCTGTTCTGGAAGACCTTTGACTTCCAATACACTAGACAACCAAGGTGCGGCTTCCAATTGCTTACAAGAGCTTCTAGCACTCAGCGGAAGCCACGTCAGACGTTAGACATCCGAGGTACATTCAATAATGGAAAAAATTACTTCTGGGTTTTCGGCATTCGAGAACTGAAACAATCAACAACAGAGGCATTTGGGAACCAAGGTACCACAGTACCTCATGTCTCCTAGACTGAGAGAGCTGACTACATATTTTGGAAACTCCATTATTTACAAGGTCTTCTATTTCTTACTTCTAACTTCACCAGTACACTACTGGTCCATTTTTATCTAATGAAAGGAAATTTAAAATTGCACTTCTGAGTATGTGACAAATACATTTTCTTCAGCAATTCCAGAGGGAATTCTTAGCACTGGATGAATAATTACATTGCTTCTTGATGATTAACAGGGCTATAATTTGAGTCTGATTTTGGATGCTCCCAAATTGCGTCATTTTGGGAAAATAAACTACCATTTAAACAAGACAATTTTAACTCAGAAAAGAGAAAACGTGGTTTCTGCATAGAACAGTTGCCTTTGTATTGAGAATGGTGGTTTTAGTGGTCTTGCTTCTGGAACTGTTTTCATACAAAGTATGTCAGGCTCACATAGCAAAATGCAGGCTTCAAGATCCACACCGTCCACTTCACATGTATCATCAGCCAGGAGAGTTCCTCATTGGTGGCATTGTTTCCCATGGTGGTTTCATCTCCTCTCCAGCAAAATTCACTGAGGAACCCCCACCAGCACTGCCTGAAGAGCTTGTGTGAGAACTAAGCCAGTCATTCATTACAGCAGAGGAATGATCAAACCAAGAGCTTCAGCCTCAGAATAATGACTGAGGCTGCAAACTTCAACCCATTTACCTTGAGATAACCACTTTTGATTTCAGTGGGACATATGCTGATGCAAAAATCCATAGGAATCTCTTGTGAATTAAGAGAATCCTGTTGAAGCTCCCATTTCTCAATAGTGAAATGAATATAAATGTATTGAAATGTATACGTGTGTGTGTGTGTGTGTGTGTGTGTGTGTGTGTGTGAGAGAGAGAGAGAGAGAGAGAGAGAGAGAGAGAGAGAGAGAGAGAGAACCCTTTTGAAAAGCCAGTTTTGATAGACTTTATCTGAACAGGAGTGTTAGTGAGAATGAATTAAAAGAACCTGTTCTGAACCTGAATGCTCATATCGTTTCATTTTCTGATCTTAGGCTAAAGTTTGTTTCACAATGATGGTATATATTATGAAGCATAGAATTCTGTGAATTACAACAACCATCACTGCTTCATGAATAGGAAAGGGGTCATTGCAGGAGAGAGCCGTGGCGGCAGCAGGAGGCCCCATTAGCTAAAGTGGTACCTCAGGTTAACAACAGTTTCAGGTTAAGAACAGACCTCCAGGACAAATTAAGTTATTAACCTGAGGTACCACTGTATCTCAAGGGCTGTCACCAGGAAGATTAACTATTGTGCTGATATGTAAAATTATATATCAGTTCCTTCTGATATTGTTTACAACTCTCATTCTAGGGTGGTGCCTAAGGTATGTAAAATGATATACCAGTATATGTTCCTTCTGATGCCATTTGCAACTCTCATTCTAGGGTGGTGCCTAAGATTTACCAGCACATTGTGGCCTTGGCATTTGCAGTTAAGGAGATCAATGAAGACCCTCACATCTTACCCAATATCACCTTGGGCTTTCACTTGTATGACAGCTATAACAATGCAAGGAGCACATATCTCGCCACACTGCTGCTTTTATCCAGGGTGGAGAAATTTGTCCCAAACTATATATGTGATGTTGAAAATAATCTGGCTGGGGTCATTGGGGGACTTGATTCTGAAATCTCCTTTTATGTAGCAACTGTTTTGGATATCTTTAAGATTCCACAGGTAGGACACCTATGTATAATACCTCTATTAGCTTGCATAGAGAAAGAGGCTGAATTCACAGCACCAGTTCAGGGTGTATCACCAATTCAGGGTGAGAATGAAATCTGGAGCAGAACCAGTTCCTTGGAAAATACAGAAGGTACAGAATTAAAATAAGATAAAAATTACCTGAATAAGGGGAAAGAAATGCTGCAATACCAGAAAAAATATGTCACACCCCCAATCTCTTACATACACCTCAAGGACACTGATATCCCAAAGGCCACTGAATGTTTAGGGGGAAAGGGTTTTCAAATTAAACACACGCTGGAAGTATGGCAAATTGCAGATACAGTGGTACCTCAGGTTTCATATGCTTCAGGTTATATACACTTCAGGTTACAGGCTCCAGAAACCCAAAAATAGTGCTTCAGGTTAAGAACTTTGCTTCAGGATGAAAACAGAAATCGTGCTCCGGCAGTGCAGCAGCAGCAGGAGGCCCCATTAGCTAAAATGGTGCTTCAGGTTAAGAACAGTTTCAGGTTAAGTACGGACCTCCAGAATGAATTAAGTACTTAACACGAGGTACCACTGTACAGTTCAATTCTGCAGGAGAACAGTAATAGTATTGAACAGCTGGTTCCAATTTGAAATAAATATTCATAAGTGAAGTCTGAAAAGCCTTGAAAAGGAAAAGGCAGAAATGGAAGTTGTGGCAGTTGGGGTATGTGCATTGTGAAGACAAAAGAAGCTTCAGAGAAGGAATGTGTATCCGACCCGTGTTGCAATTCTGACATGACTACGGTAAATAATGTCTAATGCAGTTTTAGGCAATCATCTGTTTGTGTCCCTCCAATCAGTTTTATATATCGTACAAGACCCTGCAAGTATGCATAAATTTTTGCTGTTGTTGTTTTAAAAAAGCAACAATGCCCCCCCTGTCAACAGAACAAATATTTAACAAGCAGGCATGAGAGATGGTCCCAATTTTAGGCCATTTGCATGTGTATAAATGAGAAAGGAATGCAACCCCTGGTGGGTGGCAAAAGGCATATCTGACTAACAGGATTCATCACATAATGTATATGAATAGTTTGAAAGAACTCTGCAAATATTACTTTGTCTCTTCTCTTCCTCCATTGCCTCTTTAGCTCATTTATGGCTCTGCTCCAGTGATGAATGATAAAAGCCCAGGGCTTCCCTTCTACCAGATGGCAGCCTCAGAAGCCCTTCAGTATGAGGGAATTCTCTCTTTGCTTCTGCATTTCAGGTGGACGTGGATTGGAGTCATTGCAACGGACAATGAAAATGGAGAAAGATTTGTGCAAACCATTTCCCCAATGTTTACCAAGAGTGGTGTCTGTTTTGCATTCATAGAAAGAATCCCCAATTTCAGTTTTATTTCTGAAATGTATGGCATGCTACAACAAGCAGCCCATATACAAGATCAAATTTTTAGCAGCAAAGCTAACGTAGTCATTGCCTCTGGAGAATCTTATTCCATGGCAACTTTTAGATGGCTTTCATACCTATCAGAACATGATGACATGACAAAGAAAGTAAAAAGTAAAGTATGGATAACAACAGCCCAGGTTGAGTTTGCTTCATTTGTCTTTCAAAGGAACTGGGATTCAAGAATATTCAATGGTGCTATATCCTTTGAAATTCACTTCAGAAACCCACCAGGATTTCATCAGTATGTTGTGCACAGAAACCCTTCCAGCACAGATGGGGACGGTTTTATCAGGGACTTCTGGCAACAAGCCTTTGAATGTGTACTCCCAGATATCACTGCAGACAAGGCAGAGGGGAATATTTGCACCGGAGAAGAGAAGCTGGAGATCCTTCCTGGGTCATTTTTTGAAGTGAGCATGACAGGCCATAGCTATAGCATCCACAGCGCTGTCTATGCCATGGCCCATGCTTTACATGCCATGTCCACTTCCAGATTCAGACATAGAGGAATGGCGTACGGAGGGAGAGGGAAGAATCTGAATCAACAGTCTTGGCAGGTAAAGGCTGAATATTCTCAATTGGCAAAGCCCTGTTACTTCCTGACACTTTTTGCGTTCCCAAAAGCCTATGAACTTGTTCTTTCCTCTCAGAGTTCAAACGTTTGAGCAGGTGTATTAGGAAGAAGAACACAGAACTGAATTTATAATTCTGCAGACAGAGTAGGAGATGGCACTGATATGATAGTATCCTAGATAATTCCCCACATATTGTGCTGCTTCAAATGACAGTAGGCCCTATAGAAAAGGGAAGTGATAGTGGTGTCCTTCCTTCAGTAGGTACTGCCCTGTGTTTGAGCAGAAAGCATTTGTATGAGGGAAGCTTTGCAGTCCAATGATATCCCATTCCATTCAAAGATTGGTTTCAGATAATCTCCGTTGCCAAATGTTTCAGCTCCGAAATGTTGAAAACCCGAAAATAAGTGTTCCGGTTTTCAAACTGATATTGAAAGAGGCAATCGGAAGCCACGCCTTGGAAATCAAACGTTTTAGAAGTCAAAAGTCCTTCCAGAATGGATTAAATTTGAATTCCAAGGTTTCACTGTTCTATCCTATGTTTGAAGAGAAAGCATTTGTATGAGGGAAGCTTTACAGCCCAGTGAGGTGCCGCTGCATTCATATATAGGAAACTATGGTAACGGTTGAGAGAGATGATCAGCATTCCCTCTATCCCATATCAACCAAATCCTTCCTTAGAACAGGTGTTCGCACACCACTGCAGTGTCTTCTGAGATGTTCAGGGAGACAAGGGAGGGGAGGGGAGGGGAGGGGGGAGAGAGAGAGAGAGAGAGACCTCACTACATACACATATTAGACTTATGGGCTAAATAAAGGGTTGTTAGAAAGATTGAGAGAGAGGCATGTGTGTGAAAGAAAACTGATAGGCTCTCTCCATGCTTGGACCTGAATCCACTGACAGTTCATTGAATCATCCCCCACCACTTGCTGTAGGTTCTGCTCCTAGGGGAAAATGCTGCAGTCTTTTCCAAAACCTTGTCTTTTCTGTTTTCAATCTAGCTCCATCACTTTCTGAGAAGCATCTCATTTAACAGTACTGCAGGAGATGTGGTCTTCATCAACCAGAATGGAGAGGCAGCATCTAGCTTGGATATTGTCAACTGGATTATATTCTCCAACCAAAGTTTGCACCGAGTGAGAGTTGGGAGGATAGATCCACAGGCTCCTCCAGACCAATCATTACTCCTTGATGAAGATGCCATCACATGGCACAGTTGGTTTAACCAGGTAGGGTTGCATTGTTTGCTAATTCAAAAGAGATTCAGTATTGAATAAGCAATCATTATCCACCTGCAGGTCTACTCACTGTCTTTTGAGTCGTAAATTGATGAGTGGTGTATGACCAAAGCATCCAGGTACCAGATTAAGAGCCAAACGTTTGCTGCTAGAAGACCAATATTTTATTAAGGAGGTTACAAAACAGAACCCTTTTACTAAAAAATAAAGTTAAGCATGGCTAACAGTGTAAATACGACTTAGGGGGTTGCTAGTTCAGATGAAAATAACAAAAGCTAGGTTGTCTAAGCCTAATCCCAACCATTCACAGACCACACTACAAGCTGCATCCATGCACATGTGGGTTTTGCACCACGCAATCCTTCATCTGAATGTGCGCCATTAGGTCCAGATCAAATATCAGTTTTTCTATGAAAGGGCCTGGAGACAGGAGGGCAAGTTTTCTTTCAGTCAAATAGAGCCTCTTGGTACATTCCCCCAGCACAAGAGGGGATACATGCTCAGAGACCATGAAGCTACAAAGTGGATTTCTTCACAATCATTGTGACCTTGAAGCAACAATATATCAAACAATGCAGACAAGTGTTAAGTTCGACTAATTAAATGGATTATTTTTTCCACTGGAAGACTTCAACTAGAATCCTAAGTAGAAAAAGAAAATTATTGTAAAATAAACCAAAGCAATTGGGATTTCTTTACGCTTATTAAATACTGATTTCTGACAGAGTGAAACATGATGTAAAATTTGATAAGCCCCAGGATTTGGTCTTTCTTGCTAGAAAGGTGGGGAAAGGAGGCAAAATAATACCAGAGGAAGAAACTGAGAGCAGACAGCAGCAGGTGTGTTCTCCTGCACCTCAGGGTGCAGGTGGAAGAGTGAAGGACTGATATGAGAAGAAAGGTATGAAGAGCAAGAGAGCATTAGGAATGGAAGCATCAATCTTTAAAAAAGGAGTGATCTCAAAATTAGTTTTTCAATGTATTATCAGGGACTGGGTAGAGGAGGAATGGTGGAGACCACTTCCCCAGTCTGACCCTTCCAGAGAAGAAGAAGACAGTTCAGAATTACAACAGGGGTTTAATGGAGGTCCCAGCTCAAAGGAAGGTGTGGGGGGGGGGAGAGTTGGGAAATATTGGGGGAAGAGGAGGAGGCAGAGCTGGAGCAGCTGGCTGACACTTTATCACTAGAAAGCATTCCAGGCCCACCATCTCCCAGATCCCGGCAAGCCTCATAAGAGTGAGAGCAAAGGTCTTGAAGACAGATGGCACTAAGTGGCAACCATAGGCAGGGTGCTGTTGCTGAATGAGGATGTGGGAGAGAAGGGGGCTGGAGATTTACTGAGGACAATGCCATTATTCCAAGAGGCTGCATTCCCAAGCCTCTCTCTGTAAATATTGAATAACAAGTAGATGGTAAGGACTTTTCCTTTTCTCATCCATTCCTGGCAACCTGCAGTGGGAGTTGGTTCCCCTGCTGCCTGCCAGGTATATTTTGTTCTTAACCTACTGAGAATTGTGTTGCAGCTTACCAAGAAGTGTCATAGGTTTTGGATAGCTTCATTCCAATTCATGTATTTGTCCAGAATATTTTCGTATTGGAATTCACAAAGATTGCATTCCTCAAAAATAATAATTATTATTATTGTTATGTTTATTTGTTTATTTATTTATTTATTCATTCCTTCATTTTCCGCCCATCTGGCTGGGTTTCCCCAGCCACTTTGGGCAGCTTCCAACAAAATCTTAAAATGTAATAGTCCGTTAAACATTAAAAGCATTCAATAATAATAATAATAATAATAATAATAATAATAATAATAATAATAATAATAATAACAACAACCACCCCCAATCTGGGTGGGTTTCCCCAGCCATTCTGCATTCCTCAAAAAAAAAAAATGATGATGATGATGATGATAATGATGATAATAATGATAATAATGATAATAATAATATCCCCTATCTGGGTAGGTTTTCCCAACCACTCTGGGTGGCATATTCAGAACTTTTCCCCAGGCAGCATCTGATGAGTCCAAGTATAGGTGTAGCAACAGGCACAAAAATGAGTTCTAGAGCTGTATACCTAGTGGACAGCATACTCAAAAGTAAGAATTATAACAAAATTACCAAAGAAATCAAAGTGACTTCAAAGTGTACTTTAATGGACAGGGCAATCTTTGCAGAACAAATGGGGTACTGCACATCCCAGAACAATATTAAGGGAATATCACATAACTCCAAACATTACTACTACTACGAATATGAAAAGAGTAGTTGCTCTCTGTATGGCCATTACATATTACTGAAATTCTGTGCCAGTTTAGTAACATAGGGAAAGGCCCCAAAACATAAAGGATTCCAGAGTCATTAGTTTCTTGATGAACCTTCTGCTCTTTCATTTATGGATTAGACTCAGCCTCTTTCTGTCTGTACTGAGCATTGTCTTCCAGGATCCAGCAAGAAAGTGAAGGAGGGAGAGCCCCCTTGCTGCTACAATTGCATCCCATGTCCAGAGGGGAAGATTGCAAACCAGGATGGTAGGAGAAATAAATAGATTCAATAGATCCAGACTCAGTACTTAGGATTGAATGGTCCTGTAAGGAAGGCTGAGTTTAAGTTTCAAAAGAGGAGATGATCTGCTGTGTGTGTGATCCTGCCTCTTTGTAATCATTGCCCTTCAGATAGTCTACATATGCTAATCAAATGAGCATGACTATGCATTGAGAGTAGTTGGGTGGTATGTGTTTCAAATCATATCTAGATTGCCACTCCTTCATAGCTGTCAACCGTCCCTTATTTGGCGGGAAACTCCCTTATCCCAGCGCCATGTCCCGCTGCTGTCCCGGATTGATAATGTCCCTTAAATTTCCCGGGTTTAAAAGGAAGCAGCTCCTCTCCCTCCCTCCCTGCCAGCCAGGGAGGAGGGAGGCTCCAGCTGTGTTGCTTGGCTGCGTTGCTCACCTCAGCTCAACTCACCTGAATTATCTAGAAGGGGTTGTTGGCCTCCGCTCTGGGCGCCGGCTCAGAGGAGAAGGAGTGAGGCTGGCGCCACAACTGCTTGGGCCGCGAAGGGCTGTGCTAGCCCACCAGCATGGCAGCGAGGGCGGCCGCCAAGAGCCCGGCAACTAAGTGCAGCATTTTCCACCAGCTCGCTGTCATCCACGCGAGCACAAACCTCCGCCGGTCCCTGCTGAGGCAAAGCCGGCTGGAAAAGCCATCCGCTTCCGCCTCAGCCCACTTGAAGGGTAGGGCGGCTGCCCACCAGCTCCGCCGTATTTGGTTAGGCCCTCCCTTCTTCGGCTCCATTGGAGAACCGCCTCCGCTGTCAGAGCACGCAAGGTGAAGCAACAAGCACCTGGCCAGGCCGTGCAGAAGCCATAGTGGACCGGTCCAAAGGGCTGTGTGCGGCATGGATGAATGGGTGCGCCTCTCGCACGGGTGCCTTCTTTCCTAAGCCAAGTGTCTCCCATACCTGACATCAGGACTCAACCCTCGCTTGGGGGACCTGCTGCTGCTGCTTAAGCAGCAACATACAGCAGGGGCGTAGCAAGGATTTGGGGAGGGGGCAGGACAACCACCTGCCATCATCCTGTGCAAATTCAGAATGAAATTCCTCAGCAACAGTTGTTTAAAATTACTTCCTTTTGACCCTCAGTGCTCAGACAAATCTGTCAAAATCTTTCTACAATTTCTTTTAGTTAAATATTTGTATTTATTTACTTGATTTAGGGTTAGGCAGCTGCTAAGCCCCTGAGCTATAGCATACCTCTGAAAAACAAGCAAAAAACACAAACATTTTCCGTTGTAGAAACGGTTTGCTTGCTTTTTTTATTATCTCGCTGTACACTGCTTTGATGGCTTCAGGCTGTGAATCAGTTTAAATTAAAGGAATAGCAGTAAATGTCGCAAGAGGAGAAGGCTTGCGGATATGGTGCCAAAGTGGCTGGAATCTGGAAAGCTTCTTGAAGGGTACCTGGTATTTGAATTTGAATAGCAGACCTCATCACAAATTAGTTTTGAAATCTCTGTGAGCTTCAAGACCAGGGAGGTGGGCGAAGTTCTCATTGCTCCTAGACTGTAGCTGGTAACTTCAATTTGAGTTGCTGGATAGACCAGTCACAAAACTCTTGACAGCACAATCTGGTCTATCACAATAAGCTCAATAAAGCCTACTTCCATGTAAATGGGTATAGGATTGCAGCTTCCAAGTTGAAGCCTCCAGAAGTGCGCCATTGAGGTTCCCAACCTGTGTGTGTGCAGGCGCACAAATGTGAATAATAATAATAATAATAATAATAATAATAATAATAATAATAATGTATTTATACCCTGCTCATCTGGCTGGGTTTCCCCAGCCACTCTGGGCAGCTCCCAACAGAATATTAAAACACGATAAAACATCAGACATTACAAACTTCCCTAAACAGGGCTGTCTTTTAAAAGTAAGACATGGGGGGGTGCCAAACTGGGTCTTTGCCCCAGGTGAAAAAATCCTAGTTTCACTCCTGGGTTGGAGTAGGTGGCCCTTGAGGTCACTTCCCAACGCTGCAGATTCTATGATTCTAAGTTCAGTTGGCCTTTTCCCTTCAAACATAGGCATCTCCTAGGGACACTGGCCCCCCTTCCAGGACTGGATTCAGGTTTGATGAGGCCCTAAGCTACAGAAGGTAATGGGGCCCTTTCTATGTCCAGCTGTCCTTTGTCAAAAACAAATTGTTGCTGTTTTTTTGTGTTGAATATATGCTATATGGTAATTTATGGACCTAATAGGTATCTAAAGCCATTTGCACGCAACAAAATATGTATTTTATCCAAGTAACTGTTGATCCCTTATTTTGACTGCTGATCCCTTATTTTCGAGGCTGCTGGACCCTTATTTTCAAATCTGTAAGTTGACAGCTATGCACTCCTTCTGACTTGCGCAGGCTGCACCCAGGCTAGTGTGAATAAACATTCAGTTGTCATTGGCTCTGGCTGTGGCACCACATAGTTCTGAACCAATTAAATTCAACAATACAACATTGCAGCACATTAGACAGTATTCAACATGTGTTTTAATATGAGCAGAGCTCTTTTCTTCTCAGACAGAAAGTCAACATTGGACCCAACAAGGTGATATGAGCTAAAGGTCATTTCCTTATTTTCCCCAGATATGAATGACTGTAATAAATGCCCAGACAAAGAATATCCAAGCAAGAACCGGAATGCATGTCTACCCAAGGATATCAGCTTCTTGTCTTATGAAGAACCTTTGGGCATCAGTTTAGCCTGCTGCTCTCTTTCCCTTTCCTTGATCACAGCTCTGGTACTAGGTACATTTATAAAACACCATGACACACCCATTGTCATTGCAAACAACCGAAACCTCACTTACACTCTCCTCACCTCTCTCCTGCTCTGTTTCCTTTGTGCATTGCTCTTCCTTGGCCGACCTGAGAAGGTGACATGCCTCCTCCGACAAACAGTTTTTGGCATCATCTTCTCAACTGCTGTTTCTTGTGTCCTGGCAAAAACCTTCACTGTGGTTTTGGCCTTCATGGCTACAAAACCAGAATCCAGGATGAGGAAATGGGTGGGGAAAGGACTAGGCCACTCCATTCTCCTTTCCTGCTCCATTGTTCAAGCAGGAATATGTACTGTATGGCTGGCAACCTCTCCCCCATACCCAGATGTGGACATGCACTCAATGACAGAAGAAATTATACTAGAATGTAATGAAGGGTCTGTGGCAATGTTTTTCTGTGTCCTCATCTACATGAGCTGCTTGGCAACTGTAAGTTTTGCTGTGGCTTTCCTCGCCAGGAAGTTACCAGACAGTTTCAACGAAGCCAAGTTTATCACTTTCAGCATGTTGGTCTTCTGCAGTGTTTGGCTCTCCTTTATTCCTTCCTACCTGAGCGCCAAGGGAAAATATATGGTGGCAGTGGAGATCTTCTCCATCTTAGCCTCCGGTATTGGGCTGCTGGTTTGCATCTTTTCCCCCAAATGTTACATAATCATTCTGAGGCCTGAGCTGAACAATAGGGAACAGCTAATAAGGAAGAAAAATTAAAGACTTAAGAAACCTGTCCACAAAAATAACCTGCCTCCTTCGACAAACTGCTTTTGGAGTCATCTTCTCCATAGCAGTGTCTTAGCAAAAACAACTATAGTGGTTCTAGCTTTCATGGCTACCAAGCCAGGCTCCAGAATGAGGAGATGGGTGGGGAAACACGTGGCCATCTCCATTGTTGTTTTCAGTTTCCTCATTCAAATGATGATTCGTAGTGCCTTGCTGATAGTTGCTCCCCAAATCCCTGATTTAGGTAAGCACTCAGGAACTAAAGAAATCGTACTGCAATGTAACGAAGGATCAGTCACCATGTTCTACTGTGTCCTAGGCTCCATGGGAATGCTGGCCATGGTCAGTTTCACTGTGGCTTTCCTAGCTAGGAAGTTACCAGACAGTTTTAATGAAGCCAAGTTCATCACCTTCAGCATGTTGCAGTGTGTGGCTGTCCTTTGTTCCTATCTACCTGAGTACCAAGGGAAAGTACATGGTGGCTGTGGAGATCTTTTCTATTTTGGCCTCTAGTTTTGGGTTACTGGGCTGCATCTTCTTCCCCAAATGTTATATCATTTTGGTGAGGCCAGAGTTAAACAGCAGGGGACAGCTTACAATAAGAAAGAAATAAAGCATGAACAAGGGTATTTGATGTAGTATAATAATAGATGGACTAAATCTCCTTCCATTCATTTTGCCACAACCCAACAAAACAGTCCCCCATAGCTCATAGCCTATGTAGCTCTTCTCCCTGCAATTTCCCCTAACAAAGTACTCTGATTAAGGGAAGCAGTGGCTCATGTATCCCAGTCTCATAGAGCTGGAAAGGGACCCCAATTCCAAGATACTGACTACATATTTTGGAAACCCAATTGGTTACAATGTCTTCTTTAATGAGCTTCTAACTTTTAACTTCTAACTTCATCAATACACCACTGGTCTTCTATTATCTAATGAAAGGGTAATAAAAATAACAGTTCTGAATATGTGACAAACACATTTATTCAGCAATTCCAGAGGGAATTCTTACCATTGGATGAATAACTACATTCCTGCTTGATGATTAACAGGGCTATAATTTGAGTCTGATTTTGGATACTCCCAGATTGCATCATTTTGGGAAAATAAACTACCATTTAAACAAGACAATTTTAACTCAGAAAAGAGAAAATGTAGTTTCTGCATAGAACAAACAGTTGCCTTTGTATTGAGAATGGTGGTTTTAGTGGTCTTGCTTCTGGAACTGTTTTCATACAAGGTATGTCAGGCTCACATAGCAAAATGCAGGCTTCAAGATCCACACCGTCCACTTCACATGTATCATCAGCCAGGAGAGTTCCTCATTGGTGGCATTGTTTTCTATAGTGGCTTCATCTCATCTCCAGCAACATTCACTGAGGAACCCCCACCAGCGCTGCCTGAAGAGCTTGTGTAAGAACTAAGCCACTCATTTATTACAGAACAGGAATGATCAAACCTAGAGATTCAGCCTCAGACTAATGATGGAATATATTATGAAACATAGAATTTTGTGAATTACAAAATGAATTTCAGTAGGGGCAAATGTCAGGTTCTGCACTTAGGCAGGAATTACCAGCTACACAAATCTAAGGTACGGAACACCCGGCCTGCCAGTAGCACACTTGAAAATGATCAAGGAGTCTGCATCCACAGAAGTATAGTGCCCCAATCAAAAGAAGTAATAGAGCAGCTCTATTCTGCCATGCTCAGACCACACCTGGAGTACTGTGCTCAGTTGTGTACAGCACTATTTAAGGAGGATATTGACAAGCTGCAACATGTGCAGAAGGAGGATGGCACATATGATCAAGGGTCTGGAAGCCAAAATTATGAGGGAACATTGAGGGGGTTGGGTATGTTTAGCTATGAAAATAGAAGACTGAGTGGATGTAGGATAGACATTTTTAAAGATCTCAAGGGCTGTCACCAGGAAGATGGAGCAAGCTTGTTTTCTCTTGCTCCAGAGGGAAGGACCTGAACCAATGGATTCAAGTTGCAAGAGAGGAGATTCTGTCTAAACATCAGGAAGAACTTGCTGATTATAAGAACTGTTCATCAATGGAATAGACAGGGAGTTAACTCCACTGAAGTCTATATGATTAACAACTTTGTTGATATGTAAAACGATATACCAGTATATGTTCCTTCTGAAACTGTTTGCAACTCTCATTCTAGGGTGGTGCCTAAGCTTTACCAGCACATCGTGGCCTTGGCATTTGCAGTCAAGGAGATCAATGAAGACCCTCACATCTTGCCCAATATCACCTTGGGCTTCCACTTATATGACAGCTATAAGAATGCAAGGAGCACATATCTCGCCACACTGCTGCTTTTATCCAGGGTGGAGAAAATTGTTCCTAACTATCTATGTGATGTTGAAAATAATCTGGCAGGGGTCATTGGGGGACTTGATTCTGAAATCTCCTTTTATGTGGCAACTGTTTTGGATATCTATAAGATTCCGCAGGTAGGACACCTATGTACTATACCTCTGTTAGCTTGAGTTTCAGGTAGGTAGCTGTGTTGCTCTGGTGCAGTAGAAATATATAAAATTAAAAAATTTAAAAAATTGTCCACTAGCACCTTAGAGACCAACTGAGTTTGTTCTTGGTATGAGCTTTCATGTGCATGCACATTTCACAGCACCCGTTCAGGGTGTATTACCAGTTCTGGGTCGGGATGAAATTGGAGCAGAACCAGTTCTTTGGAATGTAAAGGTGGTACAGGATTAAAATAAAATAAAATTACCTGAATTAGGGGAAAGAAAGGCTGCAATACCAGAAAAAATATGTCACACCCCCAATCTCTTACACACACATTAAGTATCTGAAGAAGTGTGCGTGCACACAAAAGCTCATACCAATAACAAACTTAGTTGGTCTCTAAGGTGCTATTGGAAGGAATTTTTTTATTTTGTTTCGACTATGGTAGACCAGCACGGCTACCTACCTGTAACACACATTAAGGACATCCTAAAGGCAATTGGTGGGAGAGTGGGCTTCTCCCTCACCAGCCATGACTCCACACACAATATGTGTATGTTTAGGGGGAAAGCACTTTCAAATTAAACACACTCTGAAGGTATGACAAATTGCAGATATAATCCAGTTAAGCAGGAAAACAGTAATAGTACTGAGCAGCTGGTTTCAAAGTGAAATAAATGTTCATGAATGATGTCTGAGAAGCCTTGAAAAAGAAGAGGGAGAAATGGCAGTTCTGCTGTGTCTTGGGGTATGTGCATCATGAATACGAAAGAAGATCCAGAGAAGGAATGTGTATGCGACCCAAGTTGCAATTCTGACATGGCTACAGTAAATAATGTCTTTTACAGTGTTAGGCAATGCTGTGTTTAGGGCATTATGTGTCTCTCCAATCAGTTTTATCCATTGTACATGACCCTGCCAAATTTTGCAAGTATGTGTAAGTTAAAAAAATATAAGATAATATAAGAACAATGCCCCTGTCTGGTCAACATAACAAATGTGTAACAAGCAAGAATAGGAGATGATCGCAATTTCCAGACCATCTGCATGTGTGTTTAGTATAAGTGAGAAAGGAATGCAACCCCTGGTGGGTGGCAAAAGGCATATCTGACTAACAGGATTCACCACATAATGCATATGAATAGTTTGAAAGAACTCTGCAAATATTACTTTGTCTCTTCTCTTCCTCCATTCCCTCTTTAGCTCATTTATGGCTCTGCTCCAGTGATGAATGATAAAAGCCCAGGGCTTCCCTTCTACCAGATGGCAGCCTCAGAAGCCCTTCAGTATGAGGGAATTCTCTCTTTGCTTCTGCATTTCAGGTGGACGTGGATTGGAATTATTGCAATGGACAATGAAAATGGAGAAAGATTTGTGCAAACTATTTCCCCAATGTTTACCAAGAGTGGTGTCTGCTTTGCATTCATAGAAAGAATCCCCAGTTTTAGTTTTATTTCTGAAATTCCTGGCATGCTAACACAGGGGGCAACAATAAACGAGAAAATTTTTAGCAGCAATGCTAATGTAGTGGTTGCCTCTGGAGAATCTTACTTCATGACAACTTTTAGGTTGCTTTCATACTTTTCAGAAAATGATGACAAGACAAAGAAAGTAAAAAGTAAAGTATGGATAATAACAGCCCAGGTTGAGTTTGCTTCATTTGTCTTTCAAAGGTACTGGGAGGCAGGAATATTAAATGGTGCTATATCCTTTGAAATTCACTGCAAAAACCCACCAGGATTTCATCAGTATGTTGTGCACAGAAACCCTTCCAGCACAGATGGGGATGGTTTTATCAGGGACTTCTGGCAACAGGCCTTTGAATGTGTGTTCCCAGATATCGCTTCAGACAAGGTGGAGGGGAATATTTGCACCGGAGAAGAGAAGATGGAGAGCCTTCCCGGATCACTTTTTGAAATGAGCATGACAGGTCACAGTTACAGCATCCACAGTGCTGTCTACGCCATGGCCCATGCCTTACATGCCAGATTGAGACATAGAGGAATGGCAAACGGAGGGAGCGGGAAGAATCTGAATCTACAGTTTTGGCAGGTAAAGGCTGAACATCCTCAACTGTGAAAGTCCTCTTCCTTCCTGACACTTTTTGGCTCTTTCCTGTTAGAGTTCAAACATTTGAGCAGGTGTATTAGGAAGAAGAACAAAGAACTGAATTTATAATTCTACAGACAGAGTAGGAGGTGGCACTGATATGATAGTATCCTAGATAATTCCCCACATATTGTGCTGCTTTCAAATGACAGTAGGAAAGGTAGTGGTGTCCTTCCTTGAGTAGGTACTGCCTTGTGTTTGAGCATAAAGCATTTGTATGAGGGAAGCTTTACAGCCCAGTGAGGTGCCACTGCATTCATATATAGGAAGCTGTGGTAACGGTTGAGAGAGATGTTCAGCATTCCTTGTATCCCATATCAACCAAATCCTTCCTTAAAGCAGGTGGTCGCACCCCACTGCCATGTCTTCCAAGATGTTCAGTGATGCTGAGGAGTACGAGAGAGAGAAACCTTGCTACTCACACATATTTAACTTGCGGGCATTCAGAGAGAGACGGGTTGTAAGGAAGTTTGAAAGAGAGGCATGTGTGTGAAAGAAAACTGGTTGACACTCTCCAAACGTGGACTTGAATCCACTGACAGTTCACTGAATCACCCCTCACCATTTGCTGTAGGTTCTGCTCATAGGGGGAAAATACTCCTCCCTGCATTAGACTAATGTCTTTTCCAAACCCATGTCTTTTCTGTTTTCAATCTAGCTCCATCACTTTCTGAGAAATATCTCATTTAACAATACGGCAGGAGATGTGGTCTTCATCAATCAGAATGGAGAGGCCGCATCTAGCTTGGATATTGTCAATTGGATCATATTCGCCAACCAAAGTTTGCACCGAGTGAGAGTTGGGAGGATAGATCCACAGGCTCCTCCAGACCAATCATTACTCCTTGATGAAGATGCCATCACATGGCACAGTTGGTTTAACCAGGTAGGGTTGCATTGTTTGCTAATTCAAAAGAGATTAAGTATTGAATAAGCAATCATTATCCACCTGCAGGTCTACTCACTGTCTTTTGAGTCGTAAATTGATGAGTGGTGTATGACCAAAGCATCCAGGTACCAGATTAAGAGCCAAAAGCTTTCTGCTAGAATACCAATATTTTATTAAGGAGGTTACAAAACAGAAGAACACTTTTACTACAAAATAAAGTTAAAGATAGCTAACAGTGTAAATATGACTTAGGGGGTTGCTAGTTCAGATGAAAATAACAAAAGCTAGGTTGTCTCAGCCTGATCCCAACCATTCACAGACCACACTACAAGCTTCATCCATGCACATGTGGGTTTTGCATCACGCAATCCTTCATCTGAATGTGCGCCATTAGGTCCAGATCAAATATTAGTTTTTCTATGAAAGGGCCTGGAGACAGGAAGGCAGGTTTTCTTTCAGTCAAATGGAGCCTCTGGGTACATTCCCCCAGCACAAGAGAGTATACATGCTCAGAGACCATGAAGCTACAAAGTGGATTTCTTCACAATCATTGTGACCTTGAAGCAACAATATATAAAAAAATGCAGACAAGTGGTAAGTTCGACTAATTAAATGGATTATTTTTTCCGCTGGGGGACTTCAACCAGAATCCTAAGTAGAAAAAGAAAACTATTGTAAAATAAACCAAAGCAATTTGGATTTCTGTATAGAATTTTTGATTGGAGCAGCCCCTGATAGCTGCAGTCATTTTTACCATCTCGTCAAACTCACAAATCTTAACTTGCCATCCCAGAACAATACTGAGGGAATATAACATAATTTCAAACATTACTACTACTACGAATATGAAAAAAACACTTGCTATCTGTATGGCCATTACACATTACTGAAATTCTGTATCACCTTAGTAACATATAGAGTGGCCCCAAAACATAAAGGATTCCAAAGTGATTAGTCCCCTGATGAACCTTCTGCTCTTTCATTTATGGATTAGACTCAGCCTCTTTCTGTCTGTACTGAGCGTTGTCTTCCAGGATCCAGCAAGAAAGTGAAGGAGGGGGAGCCCCCTTGCTGCTACGATTGCATCCCATGTCCAGAGGGGAAGATTGCAAACCAGGATGGTAAGAGAAATAAATAGTTAAATAGATCCAAACTCAGTATTTAAAATTGAATGGTGCTGTAAGGAAGGCTGAGTTTAAATATGCTAATCAAATGAGAATGACTATGCATTGAGAGTAGTTGGGTGGTATGTGGTTCAAATCATATCTAGAGGGGTCTTGGCACTCCTTCTGACTTACACAGGCTGCACCCAGACTAGTGTGAATAAACATTCAGTTGTCATTGGCTCTGGCTGTGGCACCACATAGTTCTGAACCAATTAAATTCAACAATACCACATTGCAGCACATTAGACAGTATTCAACATGTGATTTAATTTGAGCAGAGCTCTTTTCTTCTCAAACAGAAAGTCAACCGGACCCAACAAGGAGATATGAGCTAAAGGTCATTTCCTTATTTTTTCCAGATATGAATGACTGTGATAAATGCCCTGACAAAGAATATCCAAGCAAGAACCGGGATGCATGTCTACCCAAGGATATAAGCTTCTTGTCTTATGAAGAACCTTTGGGCATCAGTTTAGCCTGCTGCTCTCTTTCCCTTTCCCTGATCACAGCTCTGGTACTAGGTACATTTATGAAACACCATGACACACCCATTGTCATTGCAAACAACCGAAACCTCACTTACACTCTCCTCATCTCTCTCCTGCTCTGCTTTCTTTGTGCATTGCTCTTCATTGGCCAACCTGAGAAGGTGACATGCCTCCTACGACAAACAGTTTTTGGCATCATCTTCTCAACTGCTGTTTCTTGTGTCCTGGCAAAAACCTTCACTGTGGTTTTGGCCTTCATGGCTACAAAACCAGAGTCCAGGATGAGGAAATGGGTGGGGAAAGGACTAGGCCACTCCATTCTCCTTTCCTGCTCCATAGTCCAAGCAGGTATATGTACTGTGTGGCTGGCAACCTCTCCCCCATACGCAGATGTGGACATGCACTCAATGACAGAAGAAATTATACTAGAATGTAATGAAGGGTCTGTGGCAATGTTTTTCTGTGTCCTCATCTACATGAGTTGCCTGGCAACTGTAAGTTTTGCTGTGGCTTTCCTCGCCAGGAAGTTACCAGACAGTTTCAACGAAGCCAAGTTTATCACTTTCAGCATGTTGGTCTTCTGCAGTGTTTGGCTGTCCTTTATTCCCTCCTACCTGAGCACCAAGGGAAAATATATGGTGGCTGTGGAGATCTTCTCCATCTTAGCCTCCGGTATTGGGCTGCTGGTTTGCATCTTTTCCCCCAAATGTTACATAATCATTCTGAGGCCTGAGTTGAACAATAGGGAACAGCTAATAAGGAAGAAATAGTAAAGACTTAAGAAACCTGTCCTTTCTGCATTTTGTACTTTTCTCTGTGTGTACAATAGAATATTTGCAAATATGTGTTCAGCAGCTGCCTTATATAATTTTTTCTAGACCTGGTGATTCATGATAGTTAGATATTGACTATTGAATTCACTCCGGAGAAAAGAGTGAATAGGTGATTAACCTCTCTTGCTCTGAAAAAGCCATTTTATGTGTTGGGGAACCAAGATGCTGTCAGCTCCCAGGAATCCTGGCAAAGTTAAGAGACTTATCAGAAGAAGAATCAGCATCTTGCCCCAAAACCACATGAAAGTCCACAGTTTCCCACAGATTTCGGTTTCACTTTGCAGCCAGCACTTCCACAAAAAGGACCAAGAGTTAAAAGTAATATAAAATGACAATCAAAACACCCTTCCCTGTTTATAATCTTTCTTACCTGGAAACAATAAAAAAGGCTTTTTGTTTTGTTTTGCTAAAAATGGTGTCTTCTTATGCCAGCTGTCAGCTCACATTCCAAGTGAAATTTTCCATTAGCAGACAGATAAAGACTCTCCTCCCTGAAAGGGAGGGGAGGGGTTGTGGTCGGGGCCCGAGCTCCGGCTAGCAGGGGGCGTGGCCCCCTGCTGCCCGCTCACCTGGCTGGCGCTCACGCCCCCTCGGTGGCCATCCAACCGGGGGCCACGGTGGGGGCGTGTTCAGCAGCATTTTGCTGCAGCGCCAGCCTTCCCCGGCCTCATTCTTCTTTCCTTCGCCCCTCGCGATTTCTTACGGATTGTTATCCCAGATACGCGTAAAACTCAGGACAGTTTGCTGGTCCAGGTTCGAGGCACGGCTCTTCTCTGCAGCATACGCTATAGCCTTTTTTGGTGCGCTCAGAGTTGGTGAGGTGGTGTGTGAAGCTAGTGCACGGGGTTTAACTCGCGGCCTCCTGTGTGAGGACGTACAGCTATCCGAATCTGCTGTGTCAGTACTTGTGCGTCAGTCCAAGATTGATCAGGCTGGCAAGGGTGTCCTGCTCAAGCTCACGGCGTCGGCCCAGCAGGGCCCATGTCCGGTAAAGGACACGAGGCGGTACCTCTGCCTCAGACCAGCCGTCCCGGGACCGTTTCTGATACACGAGGATGGGTCGCCCCTGTTGAGGTACCAATTCACTAGAGTATTGCGCAAGGCTATTGAGGCTTGTGGCCTACCCTCCAAGGAGTACGCTGCACATTCGTTCAGGATCGGGGCCGCTACCACGGCCGCGCACCTGGGGTTACCGGCAGAAAGGATAAAAGAGTTGGGCCGGTGGAAATCCAATGTTTATAAGTCATATATTCGCAACTTTGCGCCCACCCCTTAGTCTGCTTACCCTTCCTTTTGTTCTATCTTTATCCCCAGCTATGCCCGGAAGAAGCGTGTGGATTTGCGGCCACAGTATAGTCCATTGGGCCAGCGTGCGAGCGGTGAGCTGCGGCCTGGCACCCAACCTTGGTCTGCCACGTGATGTTCGAGTTTCCTGGTTTTTGAGAAGAGGCATGCGTTGGGAAGAACTTTGCTGTGGGAGAAAGTAGCCAAGCTCGGCTCTCCCGACATCCTGGTGATTCACTTAGGGGAGAATGACCTTGTCAACAAAAGGAGTGTGGACTTGTTGTAGAGCATAAAAAGAGACTTGAATGCATTCGCAGCCTTGTGTCCCAGAACGACAGTGTTCTGGTCCTCCTTCCTGAAAAGAACTGTGTGGCGTGGTGCGCAGAACTGTATGGCCATTGAAAGAACCAGGAAACTCGTAAATCGGGCGGTAGCCCGTTGGGTGCGCTTTATGGATGGCCGAGTGATTTATCATGACCGTATCCGGATCAGCGACAAAGCTTTGTACCGGGATGACGGTGTCCACCTATCGGATCTGGGGAATGACTTTTGGTTAGCTAGTGTCATTAAAAACATCTGGGATTGGTTGCAGCTTTGAGGGTATTGGCGGCGAGCCTTTGGCTCGGGTGGCGGTTAGGCATTGGAATAATGTGTTGCGCTGTGTGGAAGTGCTAGGTGTGGCCATCGCCTATGCCTTCAATTTTTAGGGGTATTCCGTTAAAGGAATCTGGGGGTCGTGTATTCCGTCCGATGCCTGCTTGGCGGGAGGCCTTGGCACGACCCTCGGTGACAGCAGGGGTGAGCCTATAGTTGGATTAGCATCAACAGGCTCCACCTACTGGTGAAGAACCCACTTGTTTCGATCCAATGCCTAAGCCAATACCTTTTCAATTGCTGTAACCAATAAAGTTGTGGCCTTTTCTAGCCCATTAACCTTATATCACGTGTCCATGTGTCTTCATTTCACTTCACCGGGGTCGGGTCCTCGAACCACAACACCACTTGTAATTTATCAGAGTCTCAAAAGTAATTTAAATAATGGATATTTAGCTGACCTAATGCTCCGTTTGTTTATCTTTGGGGCTATTATGTGGTGTTTGGGCCTTTCTCTACATCACTCACCCCATCTGAAAATTTATTTGTCTTCCCTTTGTGAAGCAGCTTTTTTTTTTAGAGCACCATATCATTAACCAACACATAACTGCATCTGTTAATGGAGTGTCAGCAGTAGATGACAATTGAACCATCTTTGCTCCCAGAAGCCTTCACTCTCTTGGTCTCCTGTTCAGGATGACTCCGAGAAGACTTTGGCTGAAAAGCGATAAACATGTTTTCTTTAGTCATATTGCAGAGACTCGACAACCCATATCAAGTGATTACCTCACCTGTAATTATCCCATTACTCCTAATAACATCCTTCCCACACCTTCAGGTCTTATTCTGGCCACATGCAAAATGCTAAAATTAAGACTATTAATAAGGAAAGTCCTGTTAAGAACTATGAACTATTCAGAGCTGGTTGTATGGAAACACAGAGAATCATCATTGTGATGACCCTTTTTATATATTGTACTATTCTGGCTTTGCATCATCTGAGGTAATGACCATTCAAGCTGTTGGCTTTGCTATTCAGGATCATTTGAATAGCAATGGTAAAATAGTTAAATTTGTGTCAAAAATAAATAATCCCTTGCAAGATGGTAGGGTTTTCATTGCAGGTGGTATTACTGCCGATACAAGTTTCTTCCTCTTCCTCCATGTTCTGTCAGAGAGCCAGTCTGTATTCTTCACAAATATTATCAGTCAGGAGATCTCATCATTGCTGGTATTATTTCTCAGATCTACATATTTTCAGATACCCTATCCTTTGAAAAACACCCATCTCAGGAATTTTCAGATGACCATATGTAAGTTGGAATTTTTAAAACCCATATTATAAAATGATGTTATTCACAGCCAACCTAGTCCTTGGGGTTGGAATTCCACTGGATATAGCCAGTGGGCTAGCAAATTATTGGAGCTTCAGTTGTACCAATTGATTTAAGTCTACCCTACTTGTGTTTATATACGTAGTTCTAATGTTTGTCTTCACATGGACATCCTATGGGATACCATGTCCCTATGGGATACCATGAGTAAATTCTAAATACATGCAGCATGGGAGTTAAACAAGCCATTTTTATTTCTCTTCCATTTTTGATGAGGCTGGCAGATTTAAAGTGGTTGGACTGCAATATAGAGTCACATTTTGAATGTCAGATTCACTTGGGGTTTTGAAATAAAAAATAATAATATACCTATATTGATTAAGCCTATAAACAAAGGAATAAGAATTCAGAACAATCTGTGATTTCAATGCTAAGGGCACTGCATACATCCAGTACATGAAGCCATAAGGATGTTCCTTGTTCATCCCCCTCTAGTCTACAGGATTATTCTTGAAGTTCTCCCTAGTATTCTGCATGACAAGATAGCTTTTCTAAAGATATGTATATCACTGCTGAATTTTCATGATGGTTTTTTTAATATAAATGCAACATGATGTGATCATGCAGAAAATTAAATTAGGAAAAAAGAAATGACAGATTCCTTCATATCTAACCCACAAATACACACAAAGAGCAACCATGAAGGAGTTGCTAGGGCTGTGCAGCAGAGTCAGACAATGCTAGAATCTTGAAATGAATCAGGCAAATTTGGGTGGACCTGGACTTTGACTGAGTTAGGTGGAAGCAGCCCCAGACTGCCCCAGGTTGGGTCTGGCCTCTAGGAAGCCTCTGGGACAGTCAGAGTCAAGGTGTCAGGTGCCTTGCCCAACAAACCCTATCATAGAATATGATTTTGAGAACAGTAGCAGTAGCTGGGAAGAGAGGAGTTCAGGGATATTTTAAAAAAGTAGTTTCATAAGTTGTGTGTCTTTGTTTCTCAATTTGATCCTTTTTCATGGTTTTGTATGTTTTGCGGTATTTTATGCATTGTGATTTGCTGTTAATTATATTATTATAGATTGATGTGTGAACTGTTTAATTATTATTCGCTGGTGTTTAATTTTACTGTTTACTATTAGATGACGATGGATTGTTGCTTTGCTTGATGTAAATTGTTTATTTTAAAGTTATTGTGACTTTTATATTGGATCAGATTGTTACTATTCATGTTTGATGTTTTATTATGTTTTCATGTGTTGGAAGCCACTCAGAGTGGCTGTGGCAACCTAGCCAGATGCGCGGAGTATAAATAAAAATTATTATTACTATTATTATTATTATGCACCCCAAGTCTACTCCTATGACAATATATTATGGTGTACCCTTCAACTCTCAATACAGGATGATGACTCAGCTCTATCAACACATCCTGGCCTTGGCATTTGCTGTAAAGGAGATCAATGGAAATCCCTGGGTCTTGCCCAATGCTACTCTCAGATTCCAGACTTCCGTTGTGGCGCCATCGGTAATGGTGGATTCCCTCTGATCCGGAGGGACCAGCTCCACGGAAAACGGGTCTTTCCCGCTACGGCGAAGCGGGGACCCTTTTAAAAATCACAGGCGGATGAAGCCTGTGACCATGGGACTCAGCAGGCACCTTTAGCACCCCCCCAACCCGTAAAGGAACCCATTTACGGGCTCTGGAGCGAAGAGGGGGAAGTGGCGCGGTGCTGAGAGTCAACTGCTTCTTCCGTGGAGCGAAGCCGCACAGCTGTTGCCGGAGAGCGCTGCCTTTTTCCTGGGACAATTTGGCTTTTAAAACAACTACCCGTGAGTACTTTAATTTTGGACAATTGGACTTTAAATAATGAAATGCGAGCAGAAAGGAAGATTGGACTAAGAAATTCATCTCAATTTGGCACTGAAACGGGAAGGTCTAAACAGGAAGTCAGCCTTCCGTTTCTTGTAGATAGATTAAAGCAAAGACATGGCAAACTAGAGTTCAGAAAATCGCCTGTAAAGGATTAACTTTCATCATTTAAAACTGTTGAACCCCCTTCGGAAGCAGGAGAAGAGGGGGGGGTTTCCGGACTTTTTAAACTTGCAGAAGAGAGTGTAAAGCAAAGTAATTTTCCACCGTCTTGATCCTGGGAGTGGGGTGTCAGGACTGACGTTCTTTGGGAAGCTCATTGACCAGAGACAAACGTCTTTGACAGATAGTTAAAAGAAGAGAAACATAGTAATTCCATTGTTCTCCTTCGCATTTTAAAGGAACAAATATTGACAAAATATCTGAAAAATGAAACTTTGTTGTTAGATCTGCCTTTAAAAGAAAAGAACAAATAGAAGTTCTTCCCCTAGAGGGAGCCTGTGAAACTGTTACTAAATCTGAATTGGGGAGCTCTGCAGCTGCAACAGATTACGATCGTGGGAATAGACTTCTGACCTTGCAGAACAATGTATCCAGAAGCTTTGGTGAGTGCTTTCTGCAAAACAAGTGCCCTACTGGAACAGCTACATGAGAAGACGGACTTGATGACTGCTGTGATTAGAAATTTTGAACAGGTAGTGGGAAACTATATAGAGCACACCCAGGAATCAAATCAGGAGTGTGCTCTGACAGATCAGATGAGGGAAGAGGATGTTGCTGAACCTCAGGCGCCAGAGATGGAGAGAGCTGTGGCCCAGCAGGAACATGAGTTTTTGGATCTGACAAATGAACTTGGAAAAAGCCAGATTTGGAAAGATAAAGTTTGGTTTGGTTTGGAAATGGGGGGTTGGATAGACCCCCACTATGCAGGGATGTTTGGACTTTTCAAGTCTGGCATTGGGCCGTGAGATGTTTGGGGTTGTGGGGGCTCTTAATTCTGGAGGGACTCTGAAACATGTTTTTAAATACAGTGGTGCCCCACAAGATGAATGCCTCGCAAGACGGAAAACCTGCTAGACGAAAGGGTTTTCCGTTTTTGAGCTGCTTCGCAAGACGATTTTCCCTATGGGCTTGCTTTGCAAGACAAAAACGTCTTGCAAGTGTTCCGATTTTTTTTCGCTCCCCCCCCCTTTTACTAAGCCGCTAAGCCGCTAATAGCCTTTTAGCCGCTAATCCGCTAATCCTTTAATAGCCGCTAAGCCTTTAATAGCGCTAATCCGCTAAACCGCTAATAGGGTTGTTTCGCAAGATGAAAAAGCCGCTAGAAAGGATTTGCTGTGACAATTAACAACTATGATACAAAAAAAGGGAGGAGTGAGGAGGTCAAAGAAAGAAGGTAATGACAGTTAAGGATTTGAGAATATTGGATTTGTTTTTAAATGTTTGTGGCTTATTTTTGTCTTTTGATTGTGCTGTGTTATTTTTTTATTTCGATTTATCAATTTGTATTGTTTGATTGTGGTTTGTTTTTATTTTGTTTTCTTTCTTTCCTTTTCTTTTTTGTTTTTTTCTGTAATTCTAAAACTCTTAATAAATATCATTTTTTTAAAAAAATGCTACTCTCGGATTCCACATGTATAACAGCCATTTTAGTGAAAAGTGGACCTTTCAAGCTTCAGTAGAGCTTCTCTCAAGAAGCGTCAAGGTTATCCCTAACTATAAATGTGATCCTGAAAGCACTCCAATAGCAGTCATTGAGGGGCCTAACTCAAATGTATGTCTTCATATGGCACCCATCCTGTCTACCTACAAGATACCACAAGTAAGATTTATATGTGGAACATAAAGACGCATGTTTAAGAAACCATTTGAACTTCTCTTGCATTTCAGACATTATGCTATTGTGCTACATTTTGTCTTCTAATATTCCTGTTTAATATGTAAAGCTGAAGAGACAAGATTGTAGAGCTGATCTATGTACTATCAGGACACCAGAAAAGTACTTTCAATTGCATGGACAATTTTACAGATTCATCCTTCTCCCAGCCAATATCTGTTTTACAAGAAGGTGTTTGGATGTGTCTCTTTCCCAACATTTTGAACATAGTAAAGTGCTTTTCGTACAATCACTCTAGCATTCTCTCTGACAAACTGATTGTCCATGCAATCTACAGTAACTTCAATAGGTTCACATGTGTGCTAATGATACTTTTACAATTTTTTGTATACATCGCAAATCCATAGTGAGGGTGGGGAAGAGGATCTAACTGGTGGGTTACACCTTGAGTTACCCCATTCCATACACCACCTTCATAGGGACAGAGGTGCCCATATGTCGGTCATCTGATACTTACTTTGTGGTTTCAAGCAGTTTCTTGAACTTTCCCATCCCTGATATAGTCTATAACGTGAAACCTTGGAAATATGCTTATGGCTTGTCCAAGATGGCATGTTGGGCCAATATCCAAGGCCTGGTAGAACAGAGGTTTCCCACTACAGATCTGTAGTATGCAAAGTGAGAGTTTAACACAATTTAATGTATTGAAACCCATAGCTATACTCCATTCCAAGATATGTACCAAGCTCATTTGAATCTAAAGAGAATTCCCAACATAGGAAATTCCCCTCACATAAAATGTGTGTACTTTTAGCTTGGCGAGGTAAGAATAAGTAGATGTGCTTTCAATGCATTCTATACAAGCTGTTCAACTAATGTAAAGCAGCATTCATGTATCCTGGGTGGAATACAAAGAAAAATGCATAACTTCACTTATGTGACCTGGACTCAGGAATTAAGTATTTATCATCACAAAAGAATGGCCAGGCTGTCCAGGTGAACCCATTAACAGGTTTCCTGCCAGACAGGATTCTGCTGTAGACCGCCCCTTCTGTGATGTATGTATGATGTTTTTGGGGGTGGTCTTGAGCTACAGGGTGGCCACGACCCAAAAAGCTGTCTGTGGACAAACACCGGCTCCCTCGACCTGAAGCAAGATGAGCCACATAGTCAAACTTTACTTAACCATCCAGGTGTCCTTTACCTTTGCCTTTACTTGGAAGGGCATATGTCAAAATCGAGCACTATCTCAGGGGCATTGTGGGAAAGGATAGGTGGGGTATAAATAAGTTGTGGTTGTTTCCCACAGTTTCCCACAGATTTTGGGTTCATTTTGCAGCCAGCACTTCCACAAAAGGGACAAAGAGTTAAAAGTAATATAAAATGAAAATTCTTAACAATCTAATTTCCAATTAGCAGACAAATCACATCAGTTGTAATTTGTCACAGTCTCAAAAGAAAATTAAAGAATGCAGATTTAGCTGACCAATGCTCTGTTAATCTTTGGGGCTATTACATGGCGTTTGGGCACAATGGAGGTTCCACGCACTACATCATTCACCCCATTTGAAAATCCATAACTCCTTTGATTTTAATGGGCCTTCTCTGGTTATGACTTGGATTAGACATCACCGTTTCAGAAACATGTGAGTATAATTAATCATTTTTATTGATTTAAAGTCCTTCTGTTTCCTATTTTCTTTATAAAATCCAGTGGTACATGAAAGACAAGAAAAGAAGAAGGGACTTAGAAAAGGCTTTGGCTGAGATAAATATGTTTGCCTTAAAATATTACACAGAATCTGTAATTCAAAGCAAGTGATTACCTCTCCTGTAATTATTCAGAATTACATCTTCTCCCCTTCCCTAGGGACCTCCTCTGCCCACATGAAAAACAATGAAACTAAGACTGGAAGGTCTTATTAATAACTATCAACTATACAGAGTTGGGTCTATAGACGTAGGGAGATTGATCAGTCTGACTTTGAATCAGCTGTGTGAGTGACCATTCGAGTTAGCCTTTGCTGCTCAGGATGTCAGGAATGGCAGTAAGAGATGAGGTGAACTTGTGCCTAAATGAATAATCCCTTTCAAGATGGTAGTGTTTTGGTTGCTGGTGCTCTTACTGTTGGTGCAGGGGATGTGCACGTTTCTGGATATTTCTCAGTGTTCCATCAGAGAACCTGTCCCAGTTCTTCACAAATATTATCAGTCAGGAGATCTCATCATTGCTGGCATTATTTCTCAGATCTACATATTTTCAGATACCCTATCCTTTGAAAAACACCCATCTCAGGAATTTTCAGATGACCATATGTAAGTAGCTGGATTTGGAGGGAGGCGGGGACATAGTACATCATAAATAAATTTACAGCCAACCCAGCCTGCCTGTTGGGATTTGCCTTCACCTGGATTTGCTTCCAATGGAATGAGAAATAGGTGGACCTCATTTCTTAACATCCACCACATTTGATCTTACAGGCAGGAATCTGATATCTAAACCCATTGAGCAAGATAATATTTGTGTTCTCTCTCCATTTTACTTTGGGAGATTTGACAGAACTCCTGGAACTGATTTAAATAGGACTATTGATGGGACGCAGGTGGTGCTGTGGGTAAAAGCCTCAGCGCCTAGGACTTGCCGATCGAAAGGTTGGCGGTTCGAATCCCCGCGGCGGGGTATGCTCCCGTCGCTCGGTCCCAGCGCCTGCCAACCTAGCAGTTCGAAAGCACCCCCGGGTGCAAGTAGATAAATAGGGACCAATTACTAGCGGGAAGGTAAATGGCGTTCAGTGTGCTGCGCTGGCTCGTCAGATGCAGCTTGTCACGCTGGCCACGTGACCCGGAAGTGTCTGCAGACAGCGCTGGCTCCCGGCCTCTAGAGTGAGATGAGTGCACAACCCTAGAGTCTGTCAAGACTGGCCCGTACGGGCAGGGGTACCTTTACCTTTACCTATTCTAAAAAGGTCATTGAATTTCATGACACTCTTCATATCCACATATAGAAGTTAGTATTTTTTAAATTTTCATGTCCTATATCTTTGTTGTGAATGCAGTGAGAAACATTGCAAAATTCATTTATTTGCTGTGAAATGAAGGTATACCCTGACTAATTGGCATTGCTTACTCAAATTTGTGAAGGAATAAATCAGATTTTATCTTGCAAGATTTACTGTATTTCACAGAACACAGCAGTCAAAACTGCTAAACCATTGGCCGAGTTCAACCATTATTATTTTTTAGCCTTCCCCCTTTACTAAAGCCTAAGCAGTTGATTAAGAAAGCACGTTCACTGCTGGGGATAATAATCATTTGAAGAATAGACAGGGAGTGATTTTCCTACTCATAGCAATGCTGGCTTGGTCACACATTAGTCTATACAGGTCAGTCGAAGAATTTAAATTCATATTTTGATTTACCCATTTCAAATACTCATTTTTCTATTACAAGCTTTATTTAATTTTTTAAAAACATTTACCAAGGATAAATATTGGCTTCCAGAACAAATGCTTATACAGATGGCGAGTCTTGCACGCAGACATCCACATGGCATCAAAACAGGCTTGAAACATATTTTACATTAGAAAGTAAACACACCCACAGGGTATACTTAAAACTAGAGCATGAAGATAATTTCTCCATAGTGGATGCTGTGAGCCTACGTAATTTTTAACCCATTCTTAGAAAAACCCAAACAAAAATGCTACATTGGTATTTGCTTATTAGGCTGTGTATTCTGTGTGAATGAAGAACATGCAGACTACAAGTAACTTTTGACCTGCAGATATTAAACAACCAAAACACCTCATCCAGATTCCCTAGAGGCCAGAATAAATAAAAACACCTTATTGAATTATGTCTTCTATAGATATACTAAGAGACTCTCTAAGAAGTCCTGGAAGTTGAGATGGTTTTAAGAGACATCATAGATTCATGAGCCAGTTTACTTTTACACACCTGTGAAATGTTAGATTACAACCTGTTTTTGTACAATATCTGAACTGGATATTGAACTGAAAAGTAACCAATGTTACGATCTGAAACAGATGAACCTTGATGCAGCATCTAACTCTCAATACAGGGTGCTGACTCACCTCTACCAGCACATCCTGGCCTTGGCATTTGCTGTAAAGGAGATCAATGAAACTCCCCAGATCTTGCCCAACGTCACCCTGGGCTTCCACATTTATAACAGCCATTTCAGTGCAAGCTGGACCTATGAAGCCTCAATGGAGCTTCTCTCAAGAAGGGCCAAGGTCATCCCTAACTATAAATGTGATGCTGAGAGCACTCCAATAGCAGTCATTGGGGGACCTAACTCTAATGTCTGTCTTCACATGACACCCATCCTGTCTACCTACAAGATACCGCAAGTAAGATCTAAATACATTCATACCTCAATTTCACTGAATTCACGCTTTCAGAAGCAATACATGCAATGCAGTCATTCTTTGAAATTCCCACTTCTCTTGATTTTGCAAAGCAGTTCTCCAGTCAAATAATGTGTCCCAAAAAACACAGATTAAGGTAAAGTGTGCATAAAAAATTCACATTTGTAAAAATATCCTTCAAATGCATTTTATTCATGAAATTGCTTTGCAGAAATGTGCATGTTAGGTAAAATTTGCATCCAGGTTTTGTATTTTAGGAGAAATTTAATCCTGCAGTCTGTAGGGTCTACTTAACCAGCATGGTCCCTGTCAGAAATGAACAGAATAGGGAGACTAGCATGTTGGTATCATGGTATCATCTACTCATCACTGGAGAATTCACTCCTGCAGAGTTCAGGGGTCTGCTAAGCAACTAGTTCTGAGATTTTGAATCACTTGAGTTTGCACTGAAATAGTGATTGCAATATTTTTTTAAAAAATTAATGCTGTCATTATTGTGAGCAGTTTTGAGGTCAGTTTTGTTGTTTGGAAAGCAAATGTAAATATTACTTAGAAATCACAACTCAAATAAAATATTTTCCCTCCAGGGTATGTACTGGCAAAAAAGTATCCTACAGGATTGAATCTACTCATCTCTGCAGTATTATGGTAGTGGTTCAGCCATACGTTTATGTTATATTGCCTCCCACTGATAGAAGCGATTGTCCTTCATTCACATTAATGCCTCCTAATATAAACATTGAAGGATGGATTGGGTTTCTGATGATGTTTGAGTATAATCACCACAATATGGCAAGCCTCTCACTAAAAATTCACAGAGAACACAAATACACACAAGCAAATGTGTTATATTGATAATAACTTTTCCTCTCTCACTTCTTTTTTAAAACCTTTAGGTCATATATGGTTCTTCACCAGTCATGAATAAACAATCTCAAGGAGTTTTCTTCCACCAGATGTTTCCAAATGGGGACCATCAATATAGAGGAATCATCAAGTTACTGCTGCATTTCCAGTGGACGTGGATTGGAGTGGTTTCTGAGGCTGATGAAAATACAGAAGGTTTTATAGAGAATGTACTTCCACTGTTTTCCCAGAGTTGCATCTGCTTTGACTTCATAGAAACTTTACCTAAGCTAACATCTTCCAGTGGTGTCACAGACATGGTGGGGGAGGGCTTTCATGGTGTCAGTGTTATTATGGGAAGTACTATGAATGTTGTGGTTGTGTATGGAGAAATTCAGACAATGATGGTAATGAAAATGATGCCCCAGGTTGTAAAATTTGAGCATATACCAATAAGAAACAAGGGTAAATTCTGGTTCCTGACAGCCCAGATGGATATCACATCAAGGGAAGTAATAGTGCCACTGTATTCTGCTCTGGTCAGACCTCACCTGGAGTACTGTGTTCAGTTCTGGGCACCACAGTTCAAGAAGGACACTGACAAACTGGAACGTGTCCAGAGGAGGGCAACCAAAATGGTCAAAGGCCTGGAAACGATGCCTTATGAGGAACGGCTAAGGGAGCTGGGCATGTTTAGCCTGGAGAAGAGGAGGTTAAGGGGTGATATGATAGCCATGTTCAAATATATAAAAGGATGTCACATAGAGGAGGGAGAAAGGTTGTTTTCTGCTGCTCCAGAGAAGCGGACACGGAACAATGGATCCAAACTACAAGAAAGAAGATTCCACCTAAACATTAGGAAGAACTTCCTGACAGTAAGAGCTGTTTGACAGTGGAATTTGCTGCCAAGGAGTGTGGTGGAGTCTCCTTCTTTGGAGGTCTTTAAGCAGAGGCTTGACAACCATATGTCAGGAATGCTCTGATGGTGTTTCCTGCTTGGCGGGGGGTTGGACTCGATGGCCCTTGTGGTCTCTTCCAACTCTATGATTCTATGATTCTATGATTTCCATTTCAAAGAAATTGGGACATAAGTTTCCTTCATGGTTCTCTTTCCCTTTCCCTTCACTCAGTGATGGGAAGAGTCATTTAACTGTTCATTCTCCAGTTCTGTTACAGATAATATAGGTAGGCAAATTTGCACTGGGGAGGAGAAGATGGAGGCACTTCCTGTGTCTGTTTTTGAAATGAAAATGACTGCCCATAGCTACAACATCTACAATGCAGTCTGTGCAGTGGCACATGCTTTGCACATCAGACATTCATCCCAAGTCAAGAAAAGGGGAATGGCAAAGGGAGTAAGATGGCAGCTTGCAAATCAACAACCGTGGCAAGTAATGTCCTGAAGATACCTCCATATATATATGAGGCATCTGATCAAGGCTTGTATTTTAAAATGAGCTTAAAAAATATATTTGTAAATGTTTGTATCTTTCATGCCAGGCAGAAAAGCAGCTGGCTAAGTACATTGGCAGATATTTGTCTTCCTGCTCAGAGGCCCCTCTGATTTATAGCAGTAGCAGGAGACACGTTTCTCAAAGTTGTAAAAGGATATTACAGGCTGGGAGCAAAGGTTACAGTGACCCTACATATTACAGAATACAATCAAGCTGCAAAAACACAATTAAGAGTTGGTAAATAGTAAGTTTTATTGTTTAACAGAAGACTCGAGCCATATTTTCATAAGGTTAAAGGGCAAGAGCTAATAGGAACAGCAGCTGGCTGGGGAAAGAGGGGTTGTAAATTGAAGAGGTTTGAAGCTGTTTTGAAGCTGTTTCCTTTTTACGAAGTTCCTTTTCTTCTAAAAAGCTATATATGTTAATGTATGAAAATTATTGGCTAAATGTAATTATGCATAGGATTTAGAAAGTAAGAAATGTTAGATTCTTATGTTAGATTCTTATTTCATTGATGGTGTGTGAGAATGTGAACCCAAGATCTCTGTTACCATGAACCATCTGTTTTAGCCATCTGTTTTGGAGTGAATAGGGCAATAGGGCAATAGGGCAAAGATGATCTGGTAATTAAGGTGCCTTGTCGACGCAAATGTAAGATATATGGCTACTTGTCTGCCATTTATGGATAGAAGGAAATATGGCTCTTTGTCTCCCATAGGTAATAGGAAATGGGTGTATCTTTTATGATTGGTTCTAGCAAACAGCCAATAGGAATTTTAACCAGGCTGATTGGACAGAGGCAGCCAAAGGAGGAGCAAGGGGGCTGGGCTGAGGAAATATAAGTGCTGGCCATCAGGGCTGGAGTGGGCAGAGCTTTGGTATCCATATACTACTGTGTCTCTCATTTATTTGTCTGACAAATAAATTATTATTTTAATTTCTCTATTGCTGCATTGAATATTTCATTCCAGCTAAGTGTTAACCACAAGCAGGGTGCTACATATATTTTTTGGGGGATGGGCAGGCTCTCTCAACCTTTTATGAGTTTAACAAGTTGTTGGCCTTTTATTGTTTTATTCAGCTATATAATTTAGGTCTGATTGTGTATTGCAATTCACTCTGGGATTTATTAGCGTAGAGTGACGTTTTTTTTAAAAAAAAGATTTTGTTTTTTAAAAAACAACCACATTGGGGTTAGGATATCAAAAATTTCTTAAGCATTTCTGTCATTGCATAGAAAACTCTTATATCAAGTACAGGCCACTGGCCCATGTAGATCAGTATTGTCTACAATGACTGACAGAAACCCCCCAGGATTTCAGGCAAAACCCTTTCCCAGGCCTACTTGGAGAAGCCTGGAATTGAACCTAGAACCTTCTGCATTCAAGCATGTACTCTACCGCTAAACCACAGCCCTTCCCCAGGTGCCTTACTGGAAAAAGCAGAGGAGGGTATAACTCCTCATTTTCTTTCTAGTTTTGCCCATACTAGAAACAGCAACAGGACTGACATCAGTAGCATTGCCAGCCATGATATCTCACCCCATAATAGTTGCATCCATACCACAGACTTAAATCATGGGCACTGCAGTCTAAAGGTAGTAGAGGTATTTTGATAGAAAGACCTAAAGCTCTCTTGATAAGCCTACAATGTGCAAGGCTCTTTAGTGTAAGCCAAAACAGTGGAAGTTAAAGTAGTGGTGCAGTTGTGGCCAATATTCCATGATGTAGGATTTTATGTGACCTTTTCCTGTTTCTAACGTTAGCTTGCACAAAGCTTTCAAGAGATCGTAATCCCAAGCCTTCCTGTTGCATGCATTTTTACCACATTGTATGATAGCATAGTTTGAACTTTTATATGTATCTTCCTTCTTATTTTCATTATTTAGCTCCATCACATTCTCAGAAGTATTTCATTTAACAACAGTGCAGGAGAAAAGGTGCATTTTGACCCAAATGGTGAATTAATTGCTGGCTTTGACATTATAAACTGGCTCACGTTTCCAAATCAGTCCTTTCTTAGAGTCAAAATTGGGAAGATAGACTCCCTGGGTACCCAGGAGAAATCATTCACCATTCATGAGGATGCCATTGTATGGCCCAACCAATTTAACCAGGTGGGTTCTCTGCACTATTCAGGGTTCATTCCATCACTTGACCAATGATCTGGAAGAAGATAGTTCCCTATGTGGCTATTTCTCAATATTCTGTAAATATAGTGAGCCCTATTCAAACTACAGCTTTCAATCTGAACATTCATGTTGTAGTTACATATTAATGTGCCACATAATGTTCATTCTGCACTTACAAGGAATCATTCATTCAGAGTGGTAGCACTCTGAAACTCCTTTACCAGTATATTAGGCATCTTCTTTCACTGTTATTTTGGGGTTGGTTGGTTGGTTGGTTGGTTGGTTGGTTGGCTGGTTGGCTGGTTTGCTAAAACCCATTTTTCATTTGTGAAACCTACTCAGCAATGCCAGTGATGGCAGGACAAGTAAGTACCATTATCCCTCCACATCAACCATTACCACCATTTGGCTCGAGAATTGATGTGATGATGATAGATAGATAGATAGATAGATGATAGATAGATAGATGATAGATAGATAGATAGATGATAGATAGATAGATAGATAGGTAGATAGATAGATAGATAGATAGATAGATAGATAGATAGATGATAGATAGATAGATGATAGATAGATATAGGTAGATAGATAGATAGATAGATAGATAGATAGATAGATAGATAGATAGATGATAGATAGATAGATGATAGATAGATGTTAGATAGATAGATGTTAGATAGATAGATGTTAGATAGATGATAGATAGATAGATAGATAGATAGATAGATAGATAGATAGATGTTATGGTGGAGGATCTAAAAGCCCACTGCATTGACAATACTCTCTAGTGTTCATGATATTACCTAAAACATTATATTCTGCCATTTATAAACAGACCCAGCCCATTTCTATATGCAATGATCATTGCCGTTCAGGTTATAGTCGGGCAAAGAAAGAAGGGAAGCCATTTTGTTGCTATGATTGCTTCCCATGTCCAGAAGGAAAAATTTCCAACCAGAAAGGTAAGAAAGGTTAAAACATGTTACATATTGACGTATGTATGCCACCTATTTCATAGTTGATTTTGATCTGGTTATGTATATCAATGTGTCTGTTTTTTTACATTGATTTCCTTGATGTTCAAAACATTGCCCCAATTCACTGGTAATTGATTAGAAATACGTTATAATTTAACTACAAACCTGTTTTTTATACACTGCTGTATCACTATTTAGTTATGTTTTGAGAGATCCATTTGAATACATAGGAATTCATGTAAACAATGGATCTTCACTTCATCTAAATTTGATCCATTGGCAATTGACTGAAACAAATACTACAGCCTCAGTGGAGAGAAGGGACGTAATGTTAAGTGACATTGTGTAATATCTAGGAAGAAAAGACAACTTCACAATGTGGCTATCTTTACCTACAGAAAATGGCACAAGACCTAGATTTTTTGTGAAACTACAGTTATTACCTACATGGTGAGGCTGTTGAAAATGAGTTTCTTAATTTGCCTGTATGGGTGAGATGGTAGTGACCAAACAGGGGCGGTGAGATAAAAATGTGTTTGGGAAAGTGTATTTTAAAACATCAGCAGAACAATGATTATATTTCAGCTTATTAAAGTGTGGACATTTTAATAACAAAAAGAAGTCAACAACATTAGTTCTGTAGTAATAAATTATGGGTTAAGCACCTGTAGAAAATGTTTTCCATTGTTTTGGAGGTTAATGTGATCCCAAGTTCCTAGGGTATAGGGAGATACAAGAAAGTCACTCAGAGCTGCTAATGAGTCTTGAATTCTTTTATCTGTACATGCTCTCATCTCAGCTAAAGCACCAGGCCCAGGAAACAGAGCCTTTCTATCATTAAAACAAATGTTTCGGTCTGCTTATACCATGAGCCAGAACTTTCTTGTCAAAATCTTTCTTCTATTCCACTCCACAGCTGATCACCTTTACCATGCACGTAGATTCACCATTAAAATGAGCTGAGTAACAGCTGCAGATTCAGAAAGTGTGGAACCACCAATTCTAGTCTGCTGAGATTTAATTTGATTCCAACTACTGAAATAGTCTGCAAAGTACACAGTTATTTCCATTATTTCCACAGATAAGACATTGAGTCAGGAATGGTCAGTTGTGGGGGATACAGGGTAGGGGCAGCGGGGCCTAGTCTGTGTGTGCCAACAGACACTTTGATGAGTCAAGTAGAAAAGTAGGATATAAAGCAAAAGGACTGTGGAAACCTTCCCTCCTACCACCACTAACTCTTAAGAGTGTACAATGAATATGTTTTCTTTATTTCTTTTTCCAGACATGGATGACTGTGTTCAATGTCCTGAAGATCAGTACCCAAACATTGGCCAGGATATAAGTCTTCCAAAAGATATAAGCTTCCTGTCTCACGGTGAACCTCTGGGGATCAGTTTGGTCACTTTTGCTCTTTTATTGACTTTCATTACAGCTTTGGTGCTTAGGAGCTTCATCAAGCACAAAGAAACTCCCATAGTCAAAGCCAACAATCGGACCCTCACCTATGTTCTCCTCCTAGCCCTCATTCTCTCCTTCCTTTGTCCTTTACTATTCATTGGCCAGCCCATAAGAATAACCTGCCTCCTTCGACAAACTGCTTTTGCAGTGATCTTCTCAGAGGCAGTGTCTTGCATCTTAGCAAAAACAACTATAGTGGTTCTAGCTTTCATGGCTACCAAGCCAGGGTCCAGAATGAGGAGATGGGTGGGGGAGAATCTGGCCATCTCCATTGTTCTTTTCAGTTTCCTCATTCAAATGATGATTTGTAGTTGCTCCCCCACTCCCTGATTTAGACAAGCACTCAGTGACTAAAGAAATTGTACTGCAATGTAATGAAGGATCAGTCACCATGTTCTACTGTGTCCTAGGCTTCATGGGAATCCTGGCCCTTGTCAGTTTCACTGTGGCTTTCCTAGCTAGGAAGTTACCAGACAATTTTAATGAAGCCAAGTTCATCACCTTCAGCATGTTGGTCTTTTGCAGTGTGTGGCTGTCCTTTGTTCCTACCTACCTGAGTACCAAGGGAAAGTACATGGTGGCTGTGGAGATCTTTTCTATTTTGGCCTCTAGTTTTGGATTACTGGGCTGCATCTTCTTCCCCAAATGTTATATTGTTTTGGTGAGGCCCGAGTTAAACAGCCGGGGACAGCTTATTATAAGAAAGAATTAAAGCATGAACAAGTCTATTTCACAAAACTGTTCCCCAAAGCCAACAGAGGAGCCCATGTAGCTCTTCTCCCTGGATTTTCCCCTGACAAAGTACTCTGATTAAGGGAAGCAGTGGCTCATGTATCCTAGACTCATAGACCAGAGAGGGACCCTAATTCCAGGATGCTGACTACACATTTTGGAAACTACATTGGTTACATTGGTTCCCCAATCCAACAGTGGTCCCTTATTATCAACTGAAAGGGTAATAAAAATAACAGTTCTGAATATGTGACAAACACATTTTCTTCAACAATTCCAGAGGGAATTCTAAGCACTGAATGAATAATTACATTGCTTCTTGATCATTAACAGGGCTATAATTTGTGCGGCTGCTTCTCAAAAAACAGTGGGGACTTACAGTGGCCACTGGTAAACCTAATGCAAAGTATATTAAAATTAATCAGAATTAATCAGACTTGTGAACCGCAAGTCTGATTTTAGATACTCCGACATTGCATCGTCTCAGGGAAATAAACTACCATTTAAATAAGACAATTTTTATCTTGGAGAAGATAAAACGTAGTTTTTGCATAGAACAACCAGTTGCCTTTGTATTGAGAATGCTGGTTTTAGTATTCTTGATGCTGGAACTGATTTCTTACAATGTATGTCTGGCTCACATAGCAAAATGCAGGCTCCAAAGTCCACACCGTCCACTTCACATGTATCATCAGCCAGGAGAGTTCCTCATTGGTGGCATTGTTACCCATGGTGGCTTCTTCTCTTCTCCAGCAACATTCACTGAGGAACCCTCACCAACGCTGCCTGAAGAACTTCTGTAAGAACTAAGCCACTCGTTTATTACAGCACAGGAATGATCAAACTGAGTTTCAGCCTCAGAATAATAACTGAAGTTGCAAACTTATACCCATTTACCTAGGGATAACCACTTTTCATTTCAGTGGGACATATGCTGATGTATAATCCATAAGAATCTTGTGTGAATTAAAAGAATACTGTAGAAGCTCCCATTTCTCAATAGGGAAATGAATATAAATGTATTGAAATGTGTATATATTTGTATGTCTGAGATAGCCCTTTTGAACAGCCATTTTTGATAGACTTTATCTGAACAGGAGTGTAAGTGAGAATCAATTAAAAAAAAAAACTGTACTGAACCAAAATGCCCATATCATTTCATTTTCTGATCATAGTCTAAGATTTGTCTCAGAATGATAGTATATATTATGAAGTATAGAAATCTGTGAATTACAAACACTATCACTGCCTCATGAACAAGGAAGCTGTCATTGCATGACAGAACTGAGAAATACTGTAAATGTCAGGGAAAGACTTCAGATGTTTCAGGGAAAGACCTCCAGGGTTCCAATGTTCCAATGGGCACCACATTAGCAACCCCTGGTCTAGATACCATTGGCCTTTACAGATTGGAGAACTGCGGCAAAAGTAACAAAGTGAGCTTCAGTCGGGACAAATGGCGGGTTCTGCACTTAGGCAGGAAATATCAGCTCCACAAATCTAAGATATAGAAAACCTGGCATGCCAGTAGCACATGTGAAAAGGATCAAGAAGTCTACATCAACAGAAGTATAGTGAGCCAATCAAAAGAAGTAATAGAGAAGCGCTATTCTGCCATGCTCAGACCACACCTGGTGTATTTTGTTCAGTTGTGTTCAGCACTATTTAAGAAGGATATTGACAAGCTTCAACGTGTGCTGAGGAAGGTGACAAATATGATCAAGTGTCTGGAAACCAAACCTTGTGAGGGAACATTGAGGGGGTTGGGAATTTTTAGCTATGAAAATGGAAGACTGAGGGGAAGTAGGATAGCTATTCTCAAGTATCTCAAGGGCTGTCACCAGGAAAATGGAGCAAGCTTGTTTTCTAAAAATCTGGAAGAACTTGCTGATTATAATAACTGTTCAGCAATGGAATTGACAGGTAATTAACTCAACTGAATGCAAAATGAATAGCAACTGTGTTGAAATGTAAAAGGATATATCAGTTCCTCCTGATGCTATTTGCAACTCTCATTCTAGGGTGGTGCCTAAGCTTTACCAGCACATTGTGGCCTTGGCATTTGCAGTCAAGGAGATCAATGAAGACCCTCACATCTTACCCAATATCACCTTGGGCTTTCACTTGTATGACAGCTATAACAATGCAAGGAGCACATATCTCGCCACACTGCTGCTTTTATCCAGGGTGGAGAAATTTGTCCCAAACTATATATGTGATGTTGAAAATAATCTGGCAGGGGTCATTGGGGGACTTGATTCTGAAATCTCCTTTTATGTAGCAACTGTTTTGGATATCTTTAAGATTCCACAGGTAGGACACCTATGTATAATACCTCTATTAGCTTGCATAGAGAAACACTGCAATACCAGAAAAAATATGTCACACCCCCAATCTCTTACACACACCTCAAGGACACTGATATCTCAAAGGCCACTGAATGTTTAGGAGCAAAAGGGCTTTCAAATTAAAGATACTCTGGATGTATGGCAAACTGCAGATACAGGCCAATTCTGCAGAAGAACAGTAATAGTGTGTCTTTAGTATAAATGAGAAAGGAATGCAACCCCTGGTGGGTGGCAAAAGGCATATCTGACTAACAGGATTCATCACATGATGTATATGAAAAGTTTGAAAGAACTCTGCAAATATTACTTTGTCTCTTCTCTTCCTCCGCTTACTATTTAGCTCATTTATGGCTCTGCTCCAGTGATGAATGATAAAAGCCCAGGGCTTCCCTTCTACCAGATGGCAGCCTCAGAAGCCCTTCAGTATGAGGGAATTCTCTCTTTGCTTCTGCATTTCAGGTGGACGTGGATTGGAGTCATTGCAACAGACAATGACAATGGAGAAAGATTTGTGCAAACCATTTCCCAAATGTTTACCAAGAGTGGTGTCTGCTTTGCATTCATAGAAAGAATCCCCAATTTTAGTTTTATTTCTGAAGTTGCTGGGATGCTACGTCAGGGGACAAAGATAAACGAGGAAATTTTTAGCAGCAAAGCTAATGTAGTGGTTGCCTCTGGAGAATCTTACTCCATGACAACTTTTAGATGGCTGCCAAACCTATCAGAACACGATGACATAAAAAATAATGTAAAAAGTAAAGTATGGATAATATCAGCCCAGGTTGAGTTCGCTTCATTTGTCTTTCAAAGTATTTGGGATTCAAGAGTATTCAATGGTGCTATATCCTTTGAAATTCGCTTCGGAAACCCACCAGGATTTCATCAGTATGTTGTGCAGAGAAACCCTTCCAGCACAGATGGGGATGGTTTTATCAGGGAATTCTGGCAACAGGCCTTTGAATGTGTACTCCTAGATATCACTGCAGAGAAGACAGAGGGGAATATTTGCACCGGAGAAGAGAAGCTGGAGAGCCTTCCCGGATCACTTTTTGAAATGAGCATGACAGGCCACAGTTACAGCATCCACAGTGCTGCCTACGCCGTGGCCCACGCTTTACATGCCATGTCTTCCAGACTCAGGCACAGAGGAATGGCATTCAGAGTGAGAGGGAAGAATCCAAATCAACAGCCTTGGCAGGTAAAGGCTGAACATTCTCAATTGGCAAAGCCCTGTTACTTCCTGACACTTTTTGCGTTCTCAAAATGCTTTCAGCTTGATCTTTCCTCTCAGAGTTCAAACATTTGGGGTAGTGTATTAGGAAGAAGCCTGGAGTGCTCTGGTCCATGGGGTCACGAAGAGTCGGACACGACGAAACGACTAAACAACAACAACTAGGAAGAAGACAGCATCTTAAAAAGTAGAGACATCACCTTGCCAACAAAGGTCCGTATAGTAAAAACTATGGTTTTCCCAGTAGTGATCTATGGAAGTGAAAGCTGGACCATAAAAAAGGCTGATCGCCCAAGAATTAATGCTTTTGAATTATGGTGAATTATGGTGCTGGAGGAGACTCTTGAGAGTCCCATGGACTGCAAGAAGATCAAACCGATCCATTCTGAAGGAAATCAGCCCTGAGTTCTCACTGGAAGGACAGATCATGAAGCTGAGGCTCCAGTACTTTGGCCACCTCATGAGAAGAGAAGACTCCCTGGAGAAGACCCTGATGTTGGGAAAGATGGAGAGCAAAAGGAGAAGGGGACGACAGAGGGCAAGATGGTTGGATAGTGTTCTCGAAGCTACCAGCATGAGTGTGACCAAACTGCGGGAGGCAGTGGAAGAAAGACGTGCCTGGCGTGCTCTGGTCCATGGGGTCACGAAGAGTCGGACACGACGAAACGACTAAACAACAACAACAAATTAGGAAGAAGAACCCAGAACTGAATTTATAACTCTGCAGGCAGAACAGGAGATGGTACGAATATGATATCCTAGATAATTCCCCACATATTGTGCTGCTTGCAAATGGCGGTAGACCCTATAGGAAAGGGAAGTGATGGCTGCGTCCTTCTCTGAGCAGCTATTTTTTTAAAAAAATATATTTTTTATTGGTTTTACAAAAAAATTTATAGACAGTACAAACAAATAAAGAAACAGACAAACATGTATAATTTCATATCCTTTTTTCATAAACCTCACTTCTCTGACTCCCCCAAACCTCCCCTTTCTACATCCCAATTTCCAAAATTATTTCAGCAAATCCTAAACTTAATTTTATCAAATTTGTCCCTTATTTATTCTTTTCTTTTACTTAATCTTTTGTCATTGTAATCTCCTTATCTTTCTAAAAACCTCAACATTTTAACATTCATCAATTTTGTAATATCTCTTGAGATAAATTTTAAATTTCTTCCAATCTTCATCCGCCGTCTCTTTCCCCTGATCACGGATTCTGCGGTCATTTCAGCCAATGTCATATAGTCTATCACCTTCATCTGCCATTCTTCCAGAGTGGGTAGATCTTGAGTCTTCCAATGCTTCGCGATGAGTATTCTTGCTGCTGTGGTAGCATACATAAAAAAGGTTCTGTCTTTCTTTGACACCAGTTGGCCGACAATGCCCAAGAGAAAGGCCTCTGGTTTCTTAGGGAAAGTACATTTAAGTACCTTTTTCATTTAATTATATATCATTTCCCAGAAAGCCCTAATCTTCGGGCACGTCCACCAAAGGTGGTAAAAAGTACCTTCAGTTTCTTTACACTTCCAACACTTATTGTCAGGCAAATGATAAATTTTTGTTAGCTTGACTGGGGTCATGTACCACCTATAGATCATTTTCATAATATTTTCCTTTAAGGCATTACATGTCGTAAATTTTATACCGGTAGTCCACAACCATTCCCAGTCAGCAAACATAATGTTATGACCAATGTCCTGTGCCCACTTAATCATAGCTGATTTAACTGTTTCATCTTGTGTATTCCATTTCAGCAACAAGTTATACATTCTTGACAAATTCTTAGCATTGGATTCTAGCAGTTCTGTTTCTAATTTTGATTTCTCCACCTGGAAGCCAATTTTCCTGTCTTGTTTATAAACCTCCATTATTTGAAAATAATGGAGCCAATCTCGTACTTTGGTTTTCAATTTCTCATGACTCTGTAGTTTCAATTTATCACCTTCTTGTTCCAAAATTTCCCAATACTTTGGCCACTTGGCCTCCATATTGAGTTTTTTCACAGCTTTAGCCTCCAAAGGCGACAACCATCTAGGAGTTTTGTTTTCCAACAAGTCTTTATATCTAGTCCAAACATTATATAGTGCTTTTCTAACAATGTGATTTTTAAAGGCCTTATGCACCTTAACTTTATCATACCATAAATATGCATGCCATCCAAATGCATTATTGAAACCTTCTAAATCCAAGATATCTGTATTCTTGAGGAGCATCCACTCTTTCATCCAGCAGAACGCTGCTGATTCATAGTACAATTTTTAGTCCGGCAGGGCAAATCCCCCTCTTTCCTTTGCATCCGTTAATATCTTAAATTTTATTCTGGGCTTTTTGCCCTGCCAGACAAATTTCGAAATATCCTTCTGCCACCTCTTGAAACAGTCCATCTTGTCAAGAATTTGCAATGTTTGAAACAAAAATAACATTCTAGGCAATACATTCATCTTTATAGCTGCAATTCGGCCCAACATTGAAAGCTTCAAATTTGACCATATTTCCAGATCCTTTTTAACTTCTGACCAACATTTCTCATAATTCTCTTTAAACAAATTCAAATTCTTAGATGTCATGTGAACCCCTAAATATTTCACCTTCTTAACCACCGTCAAACCTGTTTCATTCTGGATCTCTGAGCAGCTATTGCCCTGCATTTGAGGAGAAAACATTTTTATGAGGGAAGCTTTGCAGCCTACTGAGATGCCACTGCATTTACAGATAGGAAGCAGTGGAATGGTTTAGAGAGATCAGCAGAGACATCACCTTGCCAACAAAGGTCCATACAGTAAAAGTCATGGTTTTCCCAGTAGTGGTGTATGGAAGTGAGGGCTGGACCATAAAGAAGGCTGATCGCCGAAAAATTGATGCTTTTAAACTGTGGTGCTGGAGGAGACTCTTGAGAATCCCATGGACAGCAAGAAGATCAAATGTATCCATTCTTAAGGAAATCAGCCCTGAGTGCTCACTGGAAGGACAGATCGTGAAGCTGAGGCTCCAATACTTTGGCCACCTCATGAGAAGAGAAGACTCCCTGGAAAAGACCCTGGTGTTGGGAAAGATTGAGGGCACAAGAAGAAGGGGACAACAGAGGACAAGATGGTTAGACAGCGTTCTTTAAGCTACAAACATGAGTCTGACCAAACTGCGGGAGGCAGTGGAAGATAGGAGTGCCTGGCGTGCTCTGGTCCATGGGGTCACGAAGAGTCGGACACGACTAAACGACTAAACAACAACAAATGAAGGGTTGTAAGAAAGTCTGAGAAAGAGGCATGTGTGTGAAAGAAAACCTATTGGCTATCTCCTTGATTCGACCTGAATCCACTGAGAGGTGACTGAACCAACCCCCACCACTTGCTGTAGGTTCTGCCCACGGGGGGGGTGCTCCACCCTGCATTACACTGCAGTCTTTTCCAAACCCCTGTCTTTTCTGTTTTCAATCTAGCTCCATCACTTTCTGAGAAATATCTCATTTAACAATACGGCAGGAGATGTGGTCTTCATCAACCAGAATGGAGAGGCAGCATCTAGCTTGGATATTATCAATTGGATCATATTCGCCAACCAAAGTTTGCACCGAGTGAGAGTTGGGAGGATAGATCCGCAGGCTCCTCCAGACCAATCATTACTCCTTGATGAAGATGCTATCACATGGCACAGTTGGTTTAACCAGGTAGGGTTGCATTGTTTTCTAATTCAAAAGAGATTAAATATTGAATAAGCATTCATTATCCACCTGCAGGTGTACTCACTGTTCTTTGAGCCGCAAGTTGAGGAGTGGTGTATGACCAAACTATTGAGGTACCAGACTAAGAGCCAGAGGTTTACTGCTAGAAACCACACATGGATTAAAGGCAAATATTTTATTAAGGAGGTTACAAAACAAAAGATACAATGTAAATAGAATTAGGGGGATCCAAATTCAGACAAAAATAACAACAGCTAAATTGTCTCAGCCTAATCCCAACCATTCACAGACCACACTACAAGCTGCATCCACGCAAATGTGGTTATTGCACCACAGAATCCTCCATCTGAATGTGGGTCATTAGGTTCAGATCAAATATCAGTTTTTCTATGGAAAGGCCTGGAGACAGGAGGGAAGGTTTTCTTTCAGTCAAATAGAGCCTCTGGGTACATTTCCTCAGCACAAGAGTGTATACATGCTTAGAGACCATGAAGCTACAAAGTGGATTTCTTCACAGTCGTTGTGATCTTGAAGCAACCTTACATCTAACATTGCAGACAAGTGGTGAGTTGGACTAATGAAATGGATTATTATTTTCCGTTGGAAGACTTGAACCACAATCCTAAGTAAAAAAGAAAACTATTGTAAATTAAACAAAAGCAATTGGGATTTCTTTACACTTATTAAATACTGATTTAATAAGTATTGAAAGATGATGTAAGAATTGAATAGCCCCAGAGTTTTGTCTTTCTTGCTAGAAAGGTGGGGAAATGAGGTGGTTGGGGAAAGGAGGCATAATAATACTAAAGGAAGAAATCAAGGACAGCAGCAGATGCAGGAGACCACTAGTCTTCTAAGGGGGGCAGTGGAAGAGATGGAAGGAGGAGAAGTGGTGAAGACTGAGAGAGCGAAGGAAGGAAAGAAGAAGAAAGGTGTGATGAGCAAGAGACAGAGCATTAGGAATGTAGGCATCAAACTTTTTAAAAGAGTGATCTCAAAATATTTTTAGAGGTATATTTTGTTTATAGCTTGCTGAGAAAAGTTTTGCAGCATTCCAGGGAGTGTCATAGGTCTTAGATAGCTTCATTCTAATTCATGTATTTGTCCAGAATATTTTTGTATTGGAATTCACAAAGATTGCATAATGATGATGATGATAATAATAATAATAATAATAATAATAATAATAATAATAATAATAATAATAATAATAATAATAGGAATACTCCACAATCTGAGTAGGTTTTCCCAGTCACTCTGGATGTCTTATTCTGAACTCTTCCCCAGGCAGCATCTGATGGGTCCAAGTATAGGTGTAGCCACCGGCACCAAAATCAGTTCTAGAGCTGTCTACCTAGTGGACAGCATACTCAACATTAACAAAATTAACAGGGAAACTAGAGTAACTTCAAAGTGTACTTTAATGGACAGGGCAATCTTTGCAGAACAGATGGGGTACTGCACATACCAGAGCAATATCAAGGGCATATAACATAACTTCAAACATTACTACTACTAATACAAAAAGAAGCAATTGCTCTCTGTATAGTGATTACATATTACTAAAGTGCTGTGTCAGATTAGTAACAGAGAAAGGCCTGAGAACATAAAGGATTCCAAACTCATTAGACTCCAAATTCCAAAATTCATTAGTTTCTTGATGAACCTTCTGTTCTTTCATTTATGGATTAGACTCAGCCTCTTTCAGTCTGTACTGAGCGTTGTCTTCCAGGATCCAGCAAGAAAGTGAAGGAGGGACAGCCACCTTGCTGCTACGATTGCATCCCATGTGCAGAGGGGAAGATTGCAAAGCAGGATGGTAGGAGAAATAAATAGATTAAATAGATCCAAACTTAGTACTCAGATTAAATAGAACAATAAACATTTCAGTAAGCTGACATGATATGAGCTAAAGGTCTTTTCCTTGATATTATTTCCCCAGATATGAATGACTGTCATAAATGCCCAGACAAAGACTATCCAAGCAAGAACCAGGATGCATGTCTACCCAAGGATATCAGCTTCTTGTCTTATGAAGAGCCTTTGGGCATCAGTTTAGCCTGCTGCTCTCTTTCCCTTTCCTTGATCACAGCTCTGGTACTAGGTACATTTATAAAACACCATGACACACCCATTGTCATTGCAAACAACCGAAACCTCACTTACACTCTCCTCATCTCTCTCCTGCTCTGCTTCCTGTGTGCATTGCTCTTCATTGGCCGACCTGAGAAGGTGACGTGCCTCCTCCGACAAACAGCTTTTGGCATCATCTTCTCAACTGCTGTTTCTTGTGTCCTGGCAAAAACCTTCACGGTGGTTTTGGCCTTCATGGCTACAAAACCAGAATCCAGGATGAGGAAATGGGTGGGGAAAGGACTAGGCCACTCCATTCTCCTTTTCTGCTCCATTGTTCAAGCAGGCATATGCACTGTGTGGCTGGCAACCTCTCCCCCATACCCAGATGTGGACATGCACTCAATGACAGAAGAAATTATACTAGAATGTAATGAAGGGTCTGTGACCATGTTTTACTGTGTTCTCATCTACATGGGCTGCCTGGCCACTGTATGTTTTGCTGTGGCTTTCCTCGCCAGGAAGTTACCGGACAGTTTCAACGAAGCCAAGTTTATCACTTTCAGCATGTTGGTTTTCTGCAGTGTTTGGCTGTCCTTTATTCCTTCCTATCTGAGCACCAAAGGAAAATATATGGTGGCAGTGGAGATCTTCTCTATCTTAGGCTCCGGTGTTGGGTTGCTGGTTTGCATCTTCTTCCCCAAATGTTACATAATCACTCTGAGGCCTGAGCTGAACAATAGGGAACAGCTAATAAGGAAGAAAAATTAAAGGAATAATACACCTGTCCTTTTCTGTATTTTGTGCTTTTCTGTGTGTGTACAGTAGAATATTTGCAAACACGTGTTCAGCAGCTGTCTTATATAATTTTTCTAGACCTGGTGATTTTGACAGCTGTCCCATTTCCATTTGTAATGATCACTGCAGTCCAGGTTATAGAAGAGCTAAAAAAGAAGGGAAGGCATTTTGCTGCTATGATTGCTTTCCATGTCCAGAAGGGAAGATTTCAAACCAGAAAGGTAAGGAATGTCATATGTAGATGTGTTCTATTTAACAGTTGCCGCCTATTTAATAGATGGATACCATTTATTTTATAAATAGATTGACTGCAATCCAGCTGGTTCCCATCAGTGTTTTAAATGCTTAAACTAATTTCTTTAACATTCAAAATGGTGAAATGTTAGCATCCACAAAACATATGTAAAGGACTGTAGAACTCTGTGATGTCATACACTCTGTGGCAGTTATGGCAGTTAGCTAAACAGTCTTAAAAATTAGAGTAGCAGGTTTGTTGTGTGTTGCTGCCTTTTGCCTAAGAGTCAGTCAGTCTGTAACAGTTTAATCTATGTAAGACATACAGTGGAACCTCAGGTTGCAAATGTGATCCATGCTGGAGGCACGTTCGCAACCCACAGTGTTCACAACCCACAGCGCTGCGTCTGTGCATGCGCAGGTCGTGATTCGATACTTCTGCGCATGCGCAAGTGCTGAAACACGGAAGTAACCCGTTCCGGTACATCCAAGTTCGGCACAGTCACAACCCGAAACCATATAACCTGAAGCGTATGTAACTCGAGGTACCATTGTATTAGCAATTTAAGTATCACCTACCTGCATTGAACATAATAATCTCCAAATGCAAGAATACTGAATAGATGTATTTGTTCTTTAAAGTTCAAACAGAGAGTGTCTTATGTAGTTTTTATAGGAGGGAAAATTTGTACTAATAAAAAGGTTAAATGATCCAGGGCTGTCTTCCACATACTTCACATGATGTAACTTGGGTGGCTGAACAGAATATCAGACAAATTCATAGAGGATAGGAACATTAGTGGGTTGGATCAGCTTAAACAAAAAGACTGTGCAAGCACTGGTCCCAAACACACAAATCAATAGACACAGAGGCCTCTGACACCTTCAGCTGCTAGAAGGATGGTTTTAATTTGTTTATATTTCTGGATTTGCTTGGAACCCATGAGAAAGAAGGCCTTTGATGCTATTGAGCTCAGATTATGCAGGAGGTAGAAATTCCTATTATTCTTACAGCAAAATTAACATTCGATATTTCAAGTTCACTACCCTGATTCAAGAACAGAATGCCATACTTAAGTAACATTTTATGTTTATTTTTCATATTTGATTTCAGACATGGATGACTGCTTTAAATGTTCAGAAGATCATTATCCAAACATTGGCCAAGATAGAGGCCTCCATAAATACATAAACTTCCAGTCTTATGATGAAGCTCTGGGGATTATTTTGACCACATTTGCAGTTTTCCCCCCTCATTAATTACAACTTTGGTTCCTGGAATATTCCTCAAGCACCAGGACACTTCCATAGTCAAAGCCAATAATCGGAACCTCACCTATGTTCTCCTGTCCTCTCTCCTCCTCTCCTTTCTTTGTGCTTTGCTATTCATTGGCAAACCAGATGAAGTGACATGTCTCCTACGGCAAACTACTTTTGGTGCAATCTTCTCAGTGGCAGTTTCCTGTGTGTTAGCCAAAACCACAATAGTAGTTCTAGCTTTCATGGCTATCAAGCCAGGCTCTAGGATGAGGAGATGGGTGGGGAAACAACTGACAACCTTTATTGTTCTTTCCAGCTTCCTTGTTCAGACAGTTTTTATTACTGTGTGGCTGGCAACCTGTCCTCCATTCCCAGATGTTGACATGCACTCAATCACTGAAGAAATTGTGCTAGAATGCAATGAAATATCATGTTTTGTTCTGTTTGAGTTTAGTGGGTTTCCTGGCCATTGCCAGCTTAACTTTGGCTTTCCTAGCTAGGAAGTCACCTGATACTTTGAATGAGATATGATAATCATGTTTTCCTGAAAATATTACACAGAATCCATAATTCAAAGCAAGTGATTACCTCACCTGTAATTACCAGATTATTCAGAATTACATCTTCTCCCCTTCCCTAGGGACCTCCTCTGCCCACATGCAGAATGATGAAACTAAGACTGGAGGCTCTTATTAATAAGTATGAAGTGAACATGGTTGGGTCTATAGATATACAGAAGTTCGTCAGTATGGCTTTGAATCAGCTAAGTGGGTCACCATTCAAGTTAGTCTCTACTGCTCACAGTCACTTGAATGACAGTAACAGAAGAGGTGAACTTGTTCCTAAATGAATAATCCCTTGCAAGATGGTAATGTTTAGGTTGCTGGTGCTCTTACTGCCACTGCAGGGGATGTGCAAGTATCTTCCTCTTCCTCAGTGTTCCATCAGAGAACCTGTCCCTATTCTTCACAAATATTATCAGTCAGGAGACCTCATCATTGCTGGCATTATTTCACAGATCTACATATTTTCAGATACCCTATCCTTTGAAAAACACCCATCTCAGGAATTTTCAGATGACCATATGTAAGTAGCTGAATGTTTCTTTTTAAAAAAACATATTATATGCTGATGAAATATGTCTGGTCTGCTCACTTTTGCATGCATGTACTCCTAAATCTCTTTCCCCCTCTTTCTGCATTAATCTGTTTCTTTGCTTTTCAAAAAGAACAAACATTCCACAAACAAAAATAAATTAAAAATTGTTTTAATTTCACCATTTCCAATACTCTTTTCTTCACACAAACGTTATTGAAGAATTTTAAAACATTTACCGAGCATATAATATTGGCTTCCAGGACAACTGCTTCTACAGATGTCAAGTCTTGCCTGCAGAGATCCACATGGCATCAAAACAGGCTTGAAACATATTTTATATTATAAATTAAGCTCACATCCATGGGATATACATAAAATTGGAGCATTAAGATAATTTCTCCATAGTGGCTGCTGTGACCCTATGTATTTTTCTACCCCTTCTAAGAAAAACCCAAACAAAAATGCTACATTGGTATTTGCTTATTAGGATGTGTATCCTGTGTGAATGAAGAACATGTAAACTACAAGTAACTTTTGACCAGCAGATATTAAACATACAAAACACCTCATCCAGATTCCCTAGAGGCCAGAATAAATAAAAACACCTTATTGAATTATGTCTTCTGTAGATATACTAAGAGACTCTCTAAAAAGTCCTGGAATTTGAGATGGTTTTAGGAGACGTCATAGATTCATGAGCCAGTTTACTTTTACACGCCTGTGAAATGTTAGATTACAACCTGTTTTTGTACAATATCTGAACTGATACTGAATTGAAAAGCGGTCTATGTTATGGTCTGAAGCAGATGAACCTTGATGCAGCATGTAACTCTCAATACAGGGTGCTGACTCACCTCTACCAGCATATCCTGGCCTTGGCATTTGCTGTAAAGGAGATCAATGAAACTCCCCAGATCTTGCCCAACGTCACCCTGGGCTTCCACATTTATAACAGCCATTTCAGTGCAAGCTGGACCTATGAAGCCTCAATGGAGCTTCTCTCAAGAAGGGCCAAGGCCATTCCTAACTATAAATGTGATGCTGAGAGCACTCCAATAGCAGTCATTGGGGGACCTAACTCTAATGTCTGTCTTCACATGACACCCATCCTGTCTACCTACAAGATACCGCAAGTAAGATCTAAATACATTCACACCTCAATTTCACTGAATTCACGCTTTCAGAAGCAATACATGCAATGCAGCTATTCTTTGAAATTCCCCCTTCTCCGGATTTTGCAAAGCAGTTCTCCAGTCAAATAATGTGTCCAAAAATGCATAGATTAAGGTAAAGTGTGCATTAAAAATGCATGTTAGTAAAAATATCCTTAAAATGCATTGTATTCGTGAATATTGCTTTACAAAGATGTGCATGTTAGGCAAAATTTGCATAAGGTTTTGTGTTTCAGGAGAAATTTTCATGAGGCTTTAAAAAAAAATCTAATTGATGTGGTTAAATAAGAAACCTAAGAGAAATATTGACAGATCCTCCCATTCCTAACACGCACATGCACAGAGAAAGAGCAACCAATAAGGAGTTGTAAGGGTTGTGGGTCAGATTTAGCCAAAGCCCAAATCCTGAACTGGACAAATTTGGGTGGAACTAGATGAATTAGGTAGAAACAGTCTCAGATTCGGTCTGGCCCGCAGGAGTGATCTGGGGCTCTTGGGTAGGAAGAATGAGATTTGGTAGGAAGAATGAGATTTGGTAGGAAGAATGAGATTTGTCTTCACATGGCTGTAACAAAGAGTGGATTGAAGCACACAGTAAAACTAAGCAATTATATACCCTAGACTGAGCATCTGGTGAGTTGAGGTTTAAATCCTGCTAGTTGCAGGACCCTGCTTCCTCAGTGTGTTCTTTGCACGAAATGCGGAGGGAAAGTAGACTCCAGTAGTTGAACAGATAATTCAAACCTGCAGTCTGCAGGATCTACTTATCCATTATGGTCCCAGCCAGAAATGAACAGAAGAAAGAAAACAAAACTACACACAAGTAATTGTTTTATATTGAAAACCATTCTTCTCATCTTTTTTCTTTAAAAAAACAAACAAAAACCATAGCTCATATATGGCTCTTCCCCACTCATGAATAAAGAGTCTCAAGGAGTCTTCTTCTACCAAATGTTCCCAAATGGGGGCCATCAATATAGAGGAATCATCAAGTTACTGCTGCATTTCCAGTGGACGTGGATTGGAGTGGTTTCTCAAGTTAGGGAAAATACAGAAGGTTTTATAGAGAATGTACTTCCAGTGTTTTCCCAGAGTGGCATCTGCTTTGACTTCATAGAAACATTCCCAAAGCTAACATCTTCCAATGGAATCACAGACATGGTGGGGGAGGGCTTTCACGCTATCAGTGTTATTATGGGGAGCACTACCAATGTTGTGGTTGTACATGGAGAAATTCATTCCATGATGGCATTGAAAATGGTGCCCCAGGTTTTAAACTTTGAGCATATACCAATGAGGACCAAGAGTAAAATCTGGTTCCTGACAGCCCAGATGGATATCACATCATTTCCATTTCAAAGATATTGGGACATAAGTTTCCTTCATGGTTCTCTTTCCCTTGCCATTCACTCAGTGGATCTGTTAGCTTTCCAGAAGTTCCTTCAGATCAAGAACCCAACCACAGAAAAAGAAGATGGTTTTATCAAGGACTTCTGGGAAGTGTCATTTAACTGTTCATTCCCCAGTTCAGTGGCAGATAATATAGGTGGGCAAATTTGCACAGGGGAGGAGAAGATGGAGACACTCCCCGTATCTGTTTTTGAAATGAGAATGACTGCCCATAGCTACACCATCTACAATGCAGTCTATGCAGTGGCACATGCTTTGCACATCAGACATTCATCCCAATTCAAGCTCAGGGGAATGGAAGAGGGAGTAAGATGGGAGCTTCCAAATCCACAACCATGGCAGGTAATGTCTTGGTCAGATGAAAGCTGAAGGTACCTACGTATCTTTTGGTGCAAAAATGATGGTCGAGCTTTATCAACCTTCCATGAAATTAACAAGAAAGTTAATCTCATAGAATAACTTTACCATACTTCAAGCCTTTTATTTTGCCTCCACAGCAGAGATTAACAGAACTCCTCTCAGTTTGTAAAATAATTTCTTTCCATCCCTTCACAATCAAGGTAGCAGGTGCAGCGTTTTTAAAGCAAAACAAAATAAATGACCAAGTTGGGGCTAGGGTATCAAAGATTTCTTCAGAGTGTATCACATTGCATAGAATGCTGCTTTATACCATGTAGAGAAACTGGCAGCAACTCCCCAGTATTTCAGGCAAAAGCCTTTCCCAGCCCTACATGGAGCTGTTGGGGATTGAACCTGGAACCTTCTACATTTAAAGCATGAGTCACCAGTGAGCCAAAGCCCTTCCCCAGGTGCCTTACTGGAGAAGCAGAAGAGAGTATCACTGCCCCTTTCCTTGCAGTTTTGAAAATACCAGAAGCAGCAACAGGGCTGCCAACCATATTGTTGGCAGTCACGATACCTCACTCCACAATAGATACATCCATACCACAGACTTAAACCATGGGGACTGTGGTCTTTTAAAGATAGTAGAGGTCTCTTGATGGAAAAATCTTAACCTCTATTGATAAGCCTACAATGCGGAAAGTTCTTTAGTGTAACACAAAACAGTGAAAGTTAAAGTAGTGGTGCAGATGTGGCCAATATTCCATGGTTTGTGATTTTAAGTGACCTTTTGCTGTTTCTAACATTAGCTTGCACAAAGATTTCATGGGATCATAATCCTGAACCTTGGATGTATTTTCACCGTGTTGTATGATAACATAATAAGAGCATTTATATAAACCTTCTTTCTTATTTTTATTATTTAGCTCCATCAGATTCTCAGAAGTATTTCGTTTAACAACAGTGCAGGAGAAAAGGTGCGTTTTGACGCAAATGGTGAATTAATTGCTGGCTTTGACATTATAAACTGGCTCATGTTTCCAAATCAGTCCTTTCTTAGAGTCAAAATTGGGAAGATAGACTCTCTGGGCACCCAGGAAAAATCGTTCACCATTCATGAGGATGCCATTGTATGGCCCAGCCAATTTAACCAGGTGGGTTCTCTGCACTTTTCAGGGTTCATTCCTTCACCTGCCCAATGGTCAGGAAGAAGATAGTTACTCAAATGGCTGTTTCTCAGTATTCTGTAAATATAGTGAGACTTGTTCAATCTGAACTTTCATGTGCCACTTAATGTTCCTTCTGCAATTACAAGGAATCATTCATTCAGAGCGGTAGCACCAACACTCTAGAACCCACTCCTGATTAATATTAAGCATGCTCCTTCACCTTTTTTTGTTTTTTGCTAAAACCCCTTTTCATTCGTTAATCATGTGGTGGCAGGATAGGTAAGTATCAATATCTCTCCACATTGAACACTACTGTCAGCTGATTGAAGCGGGTGGTGGTGTGGTCTAAACCACTGAAACTCTTGGGCATGCCGATCAAAACATCAGCGGTTCAAATCTGTGCAACGGGTGAACTCCCATTGCTCTGTCCCAACTTCTGCCAACCTAGCAGTTTGAAAGCATACCAGTGCAAGTAGATAAATAGTTACCATTGTGGTGGGAAGGTAAACAGCATTTTTGTGCGTTCTGGCTTCCGTCAAGGTGTTACGTTGCACCAGAAGCGGTTTAGTCATGTAGGCCACATCATCATCATCATCATCATCATCATCATCATACATTAAATACATACACATTGCCCGGAAAGCTGTCTGTGGACACGCGGCGGCTCCCTCAGCCTGAAGAGAGATGAGCACCACACCCCATAGTCACCTTTGACTGGATTTAACCATCCAGGGGTCATTTACCTTTACCTTTTTATCTACACAGATACATACAGAGAGGGGGGGAGAGAGATGGAGGGGGAGAGAGAGGCGGGGGGGAGAGAGAGGGAGAGAGAGAGAACTCGCTACTTACATTCAACTTGTGGGTACAGTGGTACCTTGGCTTACAGATGCTTCAAGTTACAGACGCTTCAGTTTACAGACTCCGCTAACCCAGAAATAGTAACTCGGGTTAAGAACTTTGCTTCAGGATGAGAACAGAAATCGTGCTCCGGTGGTGCAGCGGCAGCGGGAGGCCCCATTAGCTAAAGTGGTACCTCAGCTTAAGAACAGTTTCAGGTTAAAAACGGACATCCAGAACGAATTAAGTTGACCTGAGGTACCACTGTACTGCATTCGTAATACTCTCTAGTGTTCATGCTATTACCTAAAACATTCTATCCTGATATTTATGGACAGACCCTGCCCATTTCTATATGCAATGATCATTGCAGTTCAGGTTACAGTCGAACCAAGAAGGAAGGGAAGCCATTTTGTTGCTATGATTGCTTTACATGTCCAGAAGGAAAGATTTCCAACCAGAAAGGTAAGAAAGGTTTTAAAATGTTATATATAGATGTATGTAAGCCACCTATTTCAAAGATGATTTTGACCCTCCCTAGGGTATATAAATGTTCAAGAGGGCCACTCTGGGCTACTAATGAATTTTGTTGAGTTTTATTTAATCTGAGTTTTAAATAAATAAAATGAGTTTTATTTAATCTGTATATGCTCTCAGCTCAGCTAAAGCCTTACCAAGCAAACAGAGCCCTTTCTGTTATCACAACACGCTTTCCGATCTGCTTAAACCATGAGCCAGAACTTTCTTGTCAAAATCTCTCCTCTATTTCACTGATCACCTTCATCATATCAGGTGCAGTAACAGCTGCAGTTCAGAAAGTGTAGAAACACCAATTCTAGTCTCATACCCTTCAACATTTCTCTGATCAAAATAGGGATGTCCTATACCATAATAGTAATAATAATAACTTTACTATTTATACCCCATCCATCTGACTGGGTTGCCACCCTGGGTGGCTTCTAACATATATAAAGCATGATAAAACATGAGACATTAAAAAACCCCTTCCCTATACAGAAGGCTTGGGGGGGGGGTCAGATAACTCCACACCCTACAACATTTCTCTGCTGAAGATAGGGACATCCCACCATACCCTCCAACATTTCTCCTATGAAAATAGGGACGTCCTAAGGGAAAGTGGGGCATTCTGGGATCAAATCAGAAACCAGGATGGTGTTAGGGATGTGTAAATTGATCTCTCTACACACAGAGAAGCCTTGACACTGTGATGGTTTTATGGTCCTTATTTATTGCTGTTTATACAACCCGGGTGGGAGCCCGTGTAAATCAGTCTTCCTCGGAGCTGTCAGTTGGGAGCACTGACTTCCTCTTCCGTCTAAAACACAGAAAGCGTGGGATCTTTATGACACTTTCCCTGCATTCCCAAAGTCTCCCAAGATGCCTTGAGTGCAGAGATTCATGCATCTGCTCCGCCTCTGACCCTGAACTTAACCCTTGCAATGCCTGTGAATCTGCCTGTTCTCTCTCCTGTGTCTCTTCTTCCTGCGTTCCCTCCCAGACCAAGTCCTCCTCCCCCTGCATGGGCTGGGAATACCAATAACCCCTGCTCACTCCATTGCCTCCTTCCGCTTCAGAAACTCCATCTTCAATCCCATCCTCCTGCCTCTCATACAGCTCAGTCTCACGGGTGTGCTCTGAGGGCACCCTGACAGATGGCTTCTGTAAAGCGGGGACATCCATGGAAAATATGAACACTTGGAGGGACTGTAGCCTTTAGTTGTATTCCACCAAAATACTGAAGTAGTTTATGAAGTGTGCAGCTATTTGCATTATTTCCACAAATATGACACTGAATCAGAGATGGTCAGATGTGAGGGGAGCAATGTGGCCTAGTCTACATGAGCCAACAGACACTTGCCTTTTGGGAAGAAAGGACAGAACAAGAGAGGCAATCAAAGACCACATCAGGGCCTAGTTCAGTTGGCTAAAGACAGGGCTAACTGAAGAAACAAACATCTGGTGCCTGCTGCTGGCTGGTTCAATAGGCTGGTTATTTTGCTTTGTGATCTGCTGTGTTTTCTAAATGTTGTTGACTGCTTTGAAGAGTCGAGTAAAGAAGTAGGATATAAAACAAAAGGCTGTGGAAGCATTTCCCCCTACCACCAATGAACTCCAAAAGTCTGCAGTAAACATATTCTTTGTTTTTTTTTTATTTTTAGACATGGATGACTGTTTTCAATGTCCAGAAGATCAGTACCCAAACCTTGGCCAGGTTATATGTCTTCCAAAAGACATAAGCTTCCTGTTTTACGATGAACCTCTGGGGATCAGTTTGGTCACGCTTGCTCTTTTATTGACTTTCATTACAGCTTTGGTGCTTAGGATCTTCATCAAGCACAGAGAGACTCCCATCGTGAAAGCCAACAATCGGACTCTCACCTATGCTCTCCTCCTAGCCCTCATTCTCTCCTTCCTTTGTCCTTTGCTATTCATTGGCCAGCCCACAAAAATAACCTGTCTCCTTCAACAAACTGCTTTTGGAGTCATCTTCTCAGTAGCAGTGTCTTGCATCTTAGCAAAAACAACTATAGTGGTTCTAGCTTTCATGGCTACCAAGCCAGGGTCCAGAATGAGGAGATGGGTGGGAAAACAACAGGCTACCTCCATTGTTCTTTTCTGCTCCCTGATTCAAGCCATTATTTGTAGTGTGTGGCTGGCAACGTCTCCCCCATTCCCAGATTTGGATATGCACTCTGTGACTAAAGAAATTGTTTTGGAATGTAATGAAGGGTCAGTCACCATGTTCTACAGTGTCTTGGGCTTCATGGGCTTGCTAGCCATTGTCAGCTTCACTGTGGCTTTCCTAGCTAGGAAGTTACCAGACAGTTTTAATGAAGCCAAGTTCATCACCTTCAGCATGTTGGTTTTTTGCATTGTGTGGCTATCCTTTGTTCCAACCTACCTGAGTACCAAGGGAAAGTACATGGTGACTGTGGAGATCTTTTCTATTTTGGCCTCTAGTTTTGGGTTACTGGGCTGCATCTTCTTCCCCAAATGTTATATCATTTTGCTGAGGCCAGAGTTAAACAGCAGGGGACAGCTTATTATAAGAAAGAGTTAAAGCATAAATAAGTCTATTTGATGTAGCAAATCATAACTGGACTAAATCTCCTTGAATTCATTTTTCTTCATCTCAGAATGCCTCAAGCCAACAAAACTGTTCTCTAAAGCCAGCAGAACAGCCCTGACAAATTACAGTGGTACCTCGGTTGTCGAATGTAATCCGTTCTGGAAGACCTTTGACTTCCAATACAGTAGACAACCAAGGTGTGGCTTCCAATTGCTTACAAGAGCTTCTAGCACTCAGCGGAAGCCACGTCAGACGTTAGACATCCGAGGTACATTCAATAATGGAAAAAATTACTTCTGGGTTTTCGGCATTCGAGAACTGAAACAGTCAACAACAGAGGCATTTGGGAACCAAGGTACCACAGTACCTCATGTATCCTAGACTGAGAGAGCTGACTACATATTTGGGAAACTCCATTATTTACAAGGTCTTCTATTTCTTACTTCTAACTTCACCAGTACACTACTGGTCTATTTTTATCTAATGAAAGGAAATTTAAAATTGCACTTCTGAGTATGTGACAAATACATTTTCTTCAGCAATTCCAGAGGGAATTCTTAGCACTGGATGAATAATTACATTGCTTCTTGATGATTAACAGGGCTATAATTTGAGTCTGATTTTGGGTGCTCCCAAATTGCGTCATTTTGGGAAAATAAACTACCATTTAAACAAGACAATTTTAACTCAGAAAAGAGAAAATGTGGTTTCTGCATAGAACAAACAGTTGCCTTTGTATTGAGAATGGTGGTTTTAGTGGTCTTGCTTCTGGAACTGTTTTCATACAAAGTATGTCAGGCTCACATAGCAAAATGCAGGCTTCAAGATCCACACCGTCCACTTCACATGTATCATCAGCCAGGAGAGTTCCTCATTGGTGGCATTGTTTCCCATGGTGGTTTCATCTCCTCTCCAGCAAAATTCACTGAGGAACCCCCACCAGCACTGCCTGAAGAGCTTGTGTGAGAACTAAGCCAGTCATTCATTACAGGACAGGAATGATCAAACCTAGAGATGCAGCCTCAGAATAATGACTGAGGCTGCAAACTTCAACCCATTTACCTTGAGATAACCACTTTTGATTTCAGTGGGACATATGCTGATGCAAAAATCCATAGGAATCTCTTGTGAATTAAGAGAATCCTGTTGAAGCTCCCATTTCTCAATAGGGAAATGAATATAAATGTATTGAAATGTATACATATATATGTGTGTGTGAGAGAGAGAGAGAGAGAGAGAACCCTTTTGAAAAGCCAGTTTTGATAGACTTTATCTGAACAGGAGTGTTAGTGAGAATGAATTAAAAGAACCAGTTCTGAACCTGAATGCTCATATCGTTTCATTTTCTGATCTTAGGCTAAAGTTTGTTTCACAGTGATGGTATATATTATGAAGCCTATAATTCTGTGAATTACAACAACCATCACTGCTTCATGAATAGGAAAGGGGTCATTGCAGGAGAGAGCCGTGGTGGCAGCAGGAGGCCCCATTAGCTAAAGTGGTACCTCAGGTTAAGAACAGTTTCAGGTTAAGAACAGACCTCCAGGACAAATTAAGTTATTAACCTGAGGTACCACTGTATCTCAAGGGCTGTCACCAGGAAGATTAAGTATTGTGTTGATATGTAAAATTATATATCAGTTCCTTCTGATATTGTTTACAACTCTCATTCTAGGGTGGTGCCTAAGGTATGTAAAATGATATACCGGTATATGTTTCTTCTGTTGCCATTTGCAACTCTCATTCTAGGGTGGTGCCTAAGCTTTACCAGCACATTGTGGCCTTGGCATTTGCAGTCAAGGAGATCAATGAAGACCATCACATCTTACCCAATATCACCTTGGGCTTTCACTTGTATGACAGCTATAACAATGCAAGGAGCACATATCTCGCCACACTGCTGCTTTTATCCAGGGTGGAGAAATTTGTTCCTAACTATATATGTGATGCTGAAAATAATCTGGCTGGGGTCATTGGAGGACTGGATTCTGAAATCTCTTTTTATGTGGCAACTGTTTTGGATATCTATAAGAGCCCGCAGGTAGGACACACATGTACAATACCTCTATTAGCTTGCATAGAGAAAGAGCCTGAATTAACAGCACAAGTTCAGGGAGCATCACGAGTTCAGTCTGAGGATGAAATTGGGGCAGAACCATGTATGCCACTTTGAGATCCTTGAAAAATAAAAGTGGAACAGAATTAAAATAAAATAAAATAAAATAAAATAAAATAAAATGACCTTAATAAGGGGAAAGAAAGGCTGCAATACCAAAAAAAACTGTCACACCCCCAATCTCTTAAACACACCTCAAGGACACTGATATCCCAAAGGCCACTGAATGTTTAGGGGAAAAGGGTTTTCAAATTAAACACACTCTGGAAGTATGGCAAATTGCAGATACAGTGGTACCTCAGGTTTCAAATGCTTCAGGTTATATACACTTCAGGTTACAGACTCCAGAAACCCAAAAATAGTGCTTCAGGTTAAGAACTTTGCTTCAGGATGAAAACAGAAATCGTGCTCCGGCGGTGCAGCAGCAGCAGGAGGCCCCATTAGCTAAAGTGGTGCTTCAGGTTAAGAACAGTTTCAGGTTAAGTACGGACCTCCGGAATGAATTAAGTACTTAACGCGAGTGTCAGGGGTTTAGGAGCAGAGGCACGGGCAAGGGAGGAAACAGAGAGCGAAGGGGAGGAAGCAGAAGAAAAGATGAGTGATGACGACGACCCGAGATCTCCTAGTCTTTCCAGTGAATCAGAGGATTCACAGAAAGGAGCACCAGTGGCCAGGGCAAGGGGGGAGTCAAGGGGGGCACCCCAGGAAGATAGAGCCAGAAGGGACTCAGGGGGGAGCAGCTGGAAATCGGGACCAGCGTCACCGCCAGGAAGCAGGGAAGAGGAAGGGAGCCAGGGGGGAAGCGCTGGCAGCTCGCCACAGGAGGGAGGGCATGAGTCAGGAGTGGCCACACCTCCATCGGGGAGCGAAGAAACGGTTAAGAGGAAGGTGGAAGGTTGGGCGCGCGCGCCAAGTTCAAATGCAGAGGAAGGCGGCGCAGTAAGCAGCCCCGAAAGGGAACCAGGTCCTAAAGCCCGGCGCAAGGAGGCAGGAGGGTCCGGGTCAGCGTCAGAAGAATCCCGGAAGGAAGAAGCCCCGGGGGGTAGAGGGACCCAGAGGAGGACAGTCAGGCGGAAAAGGTGGAGCAAGGCTAGGATATTAAGTTGGTGCACAAGGGGCGGAGATTCAGACGGAGCTTCGCCGATCTAGCTACTAGACGTAGAGTTTGCGCGCAGCAGCGTGAGAATGGAAACTGTAATTCAATAAAGACTTTTACTTAATGATCGCTGGCTAGCGTGATCCTCTGTGAGCTAGGATCTTCAAGCAGCTCTGACAGTAAGCTCCGTCTCCCCATTGTGGGCATCTACAGCCTCGAGGAGGGGAGAGAAACAGGTGCCTACTAGCGAGCTCACGAACGGCAGACGACATGACGGCTGAGCAGCAGATAGAGGACCTCAGAAAAGCAGTGGCACAACTGAACGCCGAGGTTCTCGCATCCAGGAAGAGAGAGGAGGAGGCAGCTGCCGCCTGCAGGGATCTCCAGGTCAGGTTAGACGTGCTGACAAAGCAGACACCCCGGCAGGAGGGAATTGGGTTGGCGAGACGGACAGGCGGGCTGGTCTCTCACTTCGATGGGAACCTGCAACAGTATCCCAACTTTAGAGCCGACGTACTGTGCGCACTGCAACTGCTGCATAAAGACTTTAGAGATGAACAAGAGAGAGTGGGGTTCATCATGTCCCATCTGCATGGGGATGCGAAAGCATGGCTACGTAATTTATGGAGAGATAAGGATCCGGCGCTCCAGAATGCGGATGCCTTTATTAAAGCGATGGATGGGTGCTTTTTATCAAGTATTGACGTGGATCTGGCACGGAAGGAGGTGCATGGGCTGAGACAAGGGAGGGCCAGCGTCAGGCAGTATCATGCCCGCTTTTTCGCCTTGGTCAGTGCCCTGGAATGGGACAGAGATTCGGCTCCTGTAAGAGACCTCTTTTGGGAGGGGCTGCACAACTCGATTAAAGATGAGATTGCGAGGGGAGAGAGACCCCGAACCACCCAGGAGGTCGTTCAGAGGGCACTGGCAGTGGGGGTGAGGCTGGAAGGACGTCCGTGGAGCAAGGACGAAGGGCGTGGAGGGCGCGAACCAGCCGGGGGCCCCTCCTTCCTTCCCAGAGAAGCAGCGCGGGCGCAATCCACGCCTCCGCCAGGAGGAGGAGCCGAACCTATGGAGGTTGGAGGTGCAAGGGCTCAGTCAGCAACCAGAGCCCTAGCACCGGCAGCGGTGAAAGCGAAGCCTCCTAGAGGGAACAGGAAGTGTTACGTCTGTGAGGAACCAGGGCATATGGCAAAAGAGTGTCCCCAGAGGCCCCACAAGCTCACTGCAGCCTCAGCAATGGTGACTGCAGCAACGCAGCAAGGAGGACCACAGCAGGGAAACGACGCAGTCTGGCTGGAGGAAGAGGCACTGGGGCCCAGCCAGACGTGTTAGTGACGCAGTCCCCAGAGATTTTACAGCCCGTGAACCCCCTCCCGCCCAAACCAGTAGTGAGGCTCACAGCATCGCTCCAGCTGCCCAATGGAATCACCATAGACGTGCCAATCACCATTGACTCAGGCAGCAATGCGGACTTTATAGGGCAGGACTTTGTCGACAGGCACGCTGTGCAGTTGCTGCCGGCCACACTGCCCCTGCAGGTTGTCACGGTGGATGGCAGGGAGCTGCTCGGGGGGCAAGTGGTGAAGCAGACGCCACCAATGGTGATGCGACTTGGGAATCACAGAGAAATCATCAGCTTCAACGTCACTCAACTATCTGACACGCCCGTTGTATTGGGCATGAGTTGGCTGGACAAGCACAGCCCAACGATGGCTTGGTACCAGAGGCAGCTGACCTTCGGCTCTTCCTTTTGTGCTGAACACTGCATTGTGCCCAGGCAGGAAGGAGAGGAAGAGGAGTCACAGCTGCTGCTAGGCACGCTGCAAGCGATTCCCCACAAGTACGCTGAATTTTTGGAAGTTTTCTGCGAGAAAGAGGCAGACAGGCTACCCCCTCACAGACCATATGACTGCAAAATTGACCTGCTGCCGGGGGCGGCGCTGCCTAAAGGGAGACTGTATTCCATGTCAGAGGACGAACTGCAAGAACTCAAGGAGTTCATTGATCATAATTTGCAGCGCGGCTTCATCCGGGAGTCCAAGGCAGTGGGGGGCAGTCCCGTATTCTTTGTTAAGAAGCGGGACACGCCCCAAAAGAGACTCGTAGTAGATTACAGGATTTTGAACAGTGTGACTAGGCCATCGGACTTCCCCATGCCCCGAATTGACGACCTCCTCGCAAAGGTACGGAAGGGCAGAGTGTTCACCAAGTTGGACCTGCGGGGGGCGTACAACCTCATTCGCATGCGGGAGGGTGATGAGTGGAAGACAGCCATGTTCACGCCACTGGGGACCTACGAATATAGAGTTATGCCTTTTGGATTGCAAAATGGCTCCCACGTTTTTCAAGCATTTATGCATCACGTGTTGGCGGGACTTCTCTACAAGACGTGCGTCTGTTTCTTAGATGACATCCTGATCTTTTCGGAGTCGCAGCAGGAGCATGACAAACACGTCAAGGAAGTGCTGAGCAGGCTAAAGCAACATAGGCTCTACGCCAAGCTGGAGAAGTGCCAATTCGACGTGACGGAGGTGGATTTTCTGGGCTACAAGCTGTCTGACAAGGGGCTCGCCATGGACAGCGCCAAGGTTCGAGCGGTGTTGGATTGGAAGAGCCCGCGCAACCGGAAGGAGGTCCAACGGTTTGTCGGCTTTGCGAACTTCTATCGCAAGTTTATCAAGGGCTTCGCGATGCAGACGGCGGCCATCACTGACACGCTTAGCTCCAAGAAAAAGAAGTTCATTTGGACAGAGCAGGCGGAGCAGTCCTTCCAGGCACTCAAGCGTCTCTTCGCGTCGGAAGAGCAGCTGCTTCATGTCAACCCCAGCAAGCCGATGAGGGTGGAGACAGACGCTTCGGACAGAGCCGTGGGGGCGGTCCTGCTGCAGAAAGACCCGCAGGGGGTGTGGCGACCGGGAGCGTTTTACTCCAGGAAGCTCAGCAAGTCCGAGCAGAACTACACCATATGGGACAGGGAGTTGCTGGCCATTCACGCAGCGTTCAAGGCGTGGAGGCACTTTCTAATCGGCGCCAAGCACACGGTGCAGGTTTGCACGGACCACAAGAATCTAGAGCACTGGCGCACGGCACAGTTCCTGAACCAGAGGCAGATACGTTGGGCTGAGTTCTTTGCGAACTTCGACTTCCGAATAGAGTATGTCCCGGGGGACACCAACATCATGGCAGACGCTCTCTCCCGTAAGCCACAGTATCTGGAGGACGCAACACCAGCGGCCGCCATGCACATCTTCGCACCGACAGTGTGGGCGTGCGCCGCGGCGACCGTGGACCTAGAGGCGGTGCGACGAGCGTTGCAGGGGGACTCCTTCGCACAAGCAAAGATGGCAGAGGTGCAAAGGGGCAAGGCAGCGGCCGACGGTTTCCAGCTAAGAGATGGATTGCTCATCCGTAAAGGGGCCATCTACGTGCCGGGAGACGAACTTCGAGCCAAGGTGCTGCAGCAGCTGCACGACGCGCCCACGGCCGGGCACTTTGGCAAGGAGAAGACGGTGGAATTAGTAGCCAGGGATTTCTGGTGGCCTGGAATGAGAGGGGAGGTCGCAGACTACGTGGCGAGGTGTGACACCTGCCAGAGGGCCAAGCCAGTGCACAAACCGCCGGCCGGACTGTTGGAACCGCTGCAAACTCCGGTCGAACCTTGGGAAAGGGTGGCCCTGGACTTTGTCACGGATCTGCCCAGCTCAAGGGACAAGACGGCAGTGCTGGTGGTGGTGGACCTGTTTTCCAAGATGGCCCATTTCATTCCGTGTGCTAAGGTGGCCACGGCGGAGCAAACCGCCAAACTGTTCATAGACCACGTGTTCAAGGTTCACGGTCTGCCACGGTCTATTCTGTCCGACCGGGGGCGGCAGTTTATCTCGAATTTCTGGCAGAAGCTGATGGGCTTCCTGAACGTCAAGATCAACCTGGCGTCGGCAAGACACCCGCAGACCAACGGGCAAGCGGAGCGGGTCAATGCCATCATGCAGCAGTACCTGAGATGTTATGCCAATCAACAGCCTGCGACGTGGGTGGATTACCTGCCGCTTGCCGAGTTCGCCTACAACAACACGAAGCACGTGTCCACGGGGGTCACGCCGTTCTTCGCCAACAACGGGAGGCACCCCAGAACCTTCCCGGGACTGGAAAGAATGGGGGAGGGGGAGCCGCAGACAGCAGATGCGTTCGCGTCGGAGCTGCAGGAAGTCCACGATCAGCTGAGGCGCCACCTGGAGCTGGCCAAGCATGCATACAAGGTACAAGCAGACAAGCACAGAAGGGTTGGAGAAGAGCTCCACGTGGGAGACTGGGTTTGGTTAGCAGCCCACGCAGTGCCGGCCAGGTCGTTGGCCAAGAAGAAACTAGGGCATAAGCAACTGGGGCCCTACCAAGTCGAAGAGCAGGTCAACCCGGTAGCTTTCAGACTGGCACTTCCGGAGGGTTCCAGAATGCATCCGGTATTCCACAGATCGGTGCTCACTCCCTACAAGGCACCGCACAGGTTCCAGGAACCCGGAACGGCGCCGAGTCCGGCCAGAGACAGAACAGGGCACGCGGGAGTGGCACAGAAGGAGCGCATCAACGAAGTCACGGAGATTTTGGACTCCAGATGGGGGGAAGAGGGGGTAGAATACTTTCTCGCCAAGGAGGGCACCCCGGCCAGTGCGAACAGCTGGGTGCCGGGCTACGCCTTAGACGAACCTCTGCTCAAAGACGAGTTTCATGCCCTCTTCCCACATAGACCTATGCCAGCAGACTTTTTCGACGACTGGCTTTTCACGCCCACGCTTTCGGCCAGCACGTTCCGGGGGTTCGACTCGGACGAGGAACCGACACGAGACGTCCGTTCCCCGGAGGGGTCACCCTCGGGATCTGCCTCAGAACCCTCGTATTGGTGGGACGATAGACCAGAGGAGCAGTGGCGCAGGAAGTGGCTGGAGGGTCCAGGACGAGCAACGCCGCCAGGAGGAAGTGAGGGAGAGACGGACATGGACATTTTCGGGGACGACCCTGGTTTCGAGCACGGCGGCACAGAGATGGAAGCGGAGGTGACTGTCGTCGACGAGAGCAGGGAGGAAGAACCGGAAGACTTCAGATGGAGGCCCGCCACGGGAAGCGACCGATATCCGACGTTCGTCCCTTTGCAACAGCAGCCCCCAGCTCCAGCACCGGAAGGAGGGGAGGGGGGAATGGGGGGCTTCGAGGGGGGGATGGATGTCAGGGGTTTAGGAGCAGAGGCACGGGCAAGGGAGGAAACAGAGAGCGAAGGGGAGGAAGCAGAAGAAAAGATGAGTGATGACGACGACCCGAGATCTCCTAGTCTTTCCAGTGAATCAGAGGATTCACAGAAAGGAGCACCAGTGGCCAGGGCAAGGGGGGAGTCAAGGGGGGCACCCCAGGAAGATAGAGCCAGAAGGGACTCAGGGGGGAGCAGCTGGAAATCGGGACCAGCGTCACCGCCAGGAAGCAGGGAAGAGGAAGGGAGCCAGGGGGGAAGCGCTGGCAGCTCGCCACAGGAGGGAGGGCATGAGTCAGGAGTGGCCACACCTCCATCGGGGAGCGAAGAAACGGTTAAGAGGAAGGTGGAAGGTTGGGCGCGCGCGCCAAGTTCAAATGCAGAGGAAGGCGGCGCAGTAAGCAGCCCCGAAAGGGAACCAGGTCCTAAAGCCCGGCGCAAGGAGGCAGGAGGGTCCGGGTCAGCGTCAGAAGAATCCCGGAAGGAAGAAGCCCCGGGGGGTAGAGGGACCCAGAGGAGGACAGTCAGGCGGAAAAGGTGGAGCAAGGCTAGGATATTAAGTTGGTGCACAAGGGGCGGAGATTCAGACGGAGCTTCGCCGATCTAGCTACTAGACGTAGAGTTTGCGCGCAGCAGCGTGAGAATGGAAACTGTAATTCAATAAAGACTTTTACTTAATGATCGCTGGCTAGCGTGATCCTCTGTGAGCTAGGATCTTCAAGCAGCTCTGACAGCGAGGTACCACTGTACAGTTCAATTCTGCAGGAGAACAGTAATAGTATTGAACAGCTGGTTCCAATTTGAAATAAATGTTCATAAGTGAAGTCTGAAAAGCCTTGAAAAGGAAAAGGCAGAAATGGAAGTTGTGGCAGTTGGGGTATGTGCATTGTGAAGACAAAAGAAGCTTCAGAGAAGGAATGTGTATCCGACCCGTGTTGCAATTCTGACATGACTATGGTAAATAATGTCTAATGCAGTGTTAGGCAATCCTCTGTTTAGGGCATGGTGTGTCCCTCCAATCAGTTTTATATATCGTACAAGACCCTGCAAGTATACATAAATTTTTGTTGTTGTTGTTGTTTTTAAAAAGGCAACAATGCCCCCCCCCCTGTCAACAGAACAAATATTTAACAAGCAGGAATGGGAGATGGTCCCAATTTTAGGCCATTTGCATGTGTATAAATGAGAAAGGAATGCAACCCCTGGTGGGTAGCAAAAGGCATATCTGACTAACAGGATTCACCACATAATGCATATGAATAGTTTGAAAGAACTCTGCAAATATTACTTTGTCTCTTCTCTTCCTCCATTGCCTCTTTAGCTCATTTATGGCTCTGCTCCGGTGATGAATGATAAAAGCCCAGGGCTTCCCTTCTACCAGATGGCAGCCTCAGAAGCCCTTCAGTATGAGGGAATTCTCTCTTTGCTTCTGCATTTCAGGTGGACGTGGATTGGAGTCATTGCAACGGACAATGAGAATGGAGAAAGATTTGTGCAAACCATTTCCCCAATGTTTACCAAGAGTGGTGTCTGTTTTGCATTCATAGAAAGAATCCCCAATTTTAGTTTTATTTCTGAAATGTATGGCATGCTACAACAAGCAGCCCATATACAAGATCAAATTTTTAGCAGCAAAGCTAACATAGTCATTGCCTCTGGAGAATCTTATTCCATGGCAACTTTTAGATGGCTTTCATACCTATCAGAACATGATGACATGACAAAGAAAGTAAAAAGTAAAGTATGGATAACAACAGCCCAGGTTGAGTTTGCTTCATTTGTCTTTCAAAGGAACTGGGATTCAAGAATATTCAATGGTGCTATATCCTTTGAAATTCACTTCAGAAACCCACCAGGATTTCATCAGTATGTTGTGCACAGAAACCCTTCCAGCACAGATGGGGACGGTTTTATCAGGGACTTCTGGCAACAAGCCTTTGAATGTGTACTCCCAGATATCACTGCAGACAAGGCAGAGGGGAATATTTGCACCGGAGAAGAGAAGCTGGAGATCCTTCCTGGATCATTTTTTGAAGTGAGCATGACAGGCCATAGCTATAGCATCCACAGCGCTGTCTATGCCATGGCCCATGCTTTACATGCCATGTCCACTTCCAGATTCAGACATAGAGGAATGGCATACGGAGGGAGAGGGAAGAATCTGAATCAACAGTCTTGGCAGGTAAAGGCTGAATATTCTCAATTGGCAAAGCCCTGTTACTTCCTGACACTTTTTGCGTTCCCAAAAGCCTATGAACGTGTTCTTTCCTCTCAGAGTTCAAACATTTGAGCAGGTGTATTAGGAAGAAGAACACAGAACTGAATTTATAATTCTGCAGACAGAGTAGGAGGTGGCACTGATATGATAGTATCCTAGATAATTCCCCACATATTGTGCTGCTGCAAATGACAGTAGGCCCTATAGAAAAGGGAAATGATATAGGTGTCCTTCCTTGAGTAGGTACTGCTCTGTGTTTGAGCAGAAAGCATTTGTATGAGGGAAGCTTTGCAGTCCAATGATATCCCATTCCATTCAAAGATTGGTTTCAGATCATCTCCGTTGCCAAATGTTTCAGCTCCGAAACGTCGAAAACCCGGAAATAAGTGTTCCGGTTTTCAAACTGGTATTGAAAGAGGCAATCGGAAGCCACGCCTTGGAAATCGAACGTTTTAGAAGTCAAAAGTCCTTCCAGAATGGATTAAATTTGAATTCCAAGGTTTGACTGTACTTTCCTATGTTTGAAGAAAAAGCATTTGTATGAGGGAAGCTTTACAGCCCAGTGAGGTGCCGCTGCATTCATATATAGGAAACTATGGTAACGGTTGAGAGAGATGATCAGCATTCCCTCTATCCCATATCAACCAAATCCTTCCTTAGAACAGGTATTCGCACACCACTGCAGTGTCTTCTGAGATGTTCAGGGAGACAAGGGAGGGGAGGGGAGGAGAGGGAGGGAGAGAGAGACCTCACTACATACACATATTAGACTTATGGGCTAAATAAAGGGTTGTTAGAAAGATTGAGAGAGAGGCATGTGTGTGAAAGAAAACTGATAGGCTCTCTCCATGCTTGGACCTGAATCCACTGACAGCTCATTGAATCATCCCCCACCACTTGCTGTAGGTTCTGCTCCTAGGGAAAAATGCTGCAGTCTTTTCTAAACCCCTTTCTTTTCTGCTTTCAATCTAGCTCCATCACTTTCTGAGAAGCATCTCATTTAACAATACTGCAGGAGATGTGGTCTTCATCAACCAGAATGGAGAGGCAGCATCTAGCTTGGATATTGTGAATTGGATCATATTCGCCAACCAAAGTTTGCACAGAGTGAGAGTTGGGAGGATAGATCCACAGGCTCCTCCAGACCAATCATTACTCCTTGATGAAGATGCCATCACATGGCACAGTTGGTTTAACCAGGTAGGGTTGCATTGTTTGCTAATTCAAAAGAGATTCAGTATAGAATAATCAATCATTATCCACCTGCAAGTCTACTCACTGTCTTTTGAGTCGTAAATAGATGAGTGGTGTATGACCAAAGCATCCAGGTACCAGATTAAGAGCCAAATGTTTGCTGCTAGAAGACCAATATTTTATTAAGGAGGTTACAAAACAGAACCCTTTTACTAAAAAATAAAGTTAAGCATGGCTAACAGTGTAAATATGCCTTAGGGGGTTGCTAGTTCAGATGAAAATAACAAAAGCTAGGTTCTCTAAGCCTAATCCCAACCATTCACAGACCACACTACAAGCTGCATCCATGCACATGTGGGTTTTGCACCACGCAATCCTTCATCTGAATGTGCGCCATTAGGTCCAGATCAAATATCAGTTTTTCTATGAAAGGGCCTGGAGACAGGAGGGCAAGTTTTCTTTCAGTCAAATAGAGCCTCTGGGTACATTCCCCCAGCACAAGAGGGGATACATGCTCAGAGACCATGAAGCTACAAAGTGGATTTCTTCACAATCATTGTGACCTTGAAGCAACAATATATAAAAAAATGCAGACAAGTGTTAAGTTGGACTAATTAAATGGGTTATTTTTTCCACTGGAAGACTTCAACTAGAATCCTAAGTAGAAAAAGTAAATTATTGTAAAATAAACCAAAGCAATTGGGATTTCTTTACGCTTATTAAATACTGATTTCTGACAGAGTGAAACATGATGTAAAATTTGATAAGCCCCAGGATTTGGTCTTTCTTGCTAGAAAGGTGGGAAAAGGAGGCAAAATAATACCAGAGGAAGAAACTGAGAGCAGACAGCAGCAGGTGTGTTCTCCTGCACCTCAGGGTGCAGGTGGAAGAGTGAAGGACTGATATGAGAAGAAAGGTATGAAGAGCAAGAGAGCATTAGGAATGGAAGCATCAATCTTTAAAAAAGGAGTGAGCTCAAAATTAGTTTTTCAATGTATTATCAGGGACTGGGTAGAGGAGGAATTGTGGAGACCACTTCCCCAGTCTGACCCTTCCAGAGAAGAAGAAGACAGTTCAGAATTACAACAGGGGTTTAATGGAGGTCCCAGCTCAAAGGAAGTGGGGGGGAGAGAGAGTTGGGAAATATTGGGGGAAGAGGAGGAGGCAGAGCTGGAGCAGCTGGCTGACACTTTATCACTAGAAAGCATTCCAGGCCCACCATCTCCCAGATCCCGGCAAGCCTTGAAAGAGTGAGAGCAAAGGTCTTGAAGACAGATGGCACTAAGCGGCAACCATAGGCAGGGTGCTGTTGCTGAATGAGGATGTGGGAGAGAAGGGGGCTGGAGATTTACTGAGGACAATGCCACTATTCCAAGAGGCTGCATTCCCAAGCCTCTCTCTGTAAATATTGAATAACAAGTAGATGGCAAGGACTTTTCCTTTTCTCATCCATTCCTGGCAACCTGCAGTGGGAGTTGGTTCCCCTGCTGCCTGCCAGGTATATTTTGTTCTTAACCTACTGAGAATTGTGTTGCAGCTTACCAAGAAGTGTCATAGGTTTTGGATAGCTTCATTCCAATTCATGTATTTGTCCAGAATATTTTCGTATTGGAATTCACAAAGATTGCGTTCCTCAAAAATAATAATTATTATTATTGTTATGTTTATTTGTTTGTTTATTTATTTATTTATTTATTCATTCATTCATTTTCCGCCCATCTGGCTGGGTTTCCCCAGCCACTTTGGGCAGCTTCCAACAAAATCTTAAAATATAATAGTCCGTTAAACATTAAAAGCATTTAATAATAATAATAATAATAATAATAATAATAATAATAATAACAACAACAACAACAACAACAACAACAACAACAACCCCCAATCTGGGTGGGTTTCCCCAGCCATTCTGCATTCCTCAAAAAAAATGATGATGATGATGATGATGATGATGATGATGATGATGATGATAATAATAATAATAATAATAATAATAATAATAATAATAATAATAATATCCCCTATCTGGGTAGGTTTTCCCAACCACTCTGGGTGGCATATTCAGAACTTTTCCCCAGGCAGCATCTGATGAGTCCAAGTATAGGTGTAGCAACAGGCACAAAAATCAGTTCTAGAGCTGTATACCTAGTGGACAGCATACTCAAAAGTAAGAATTATAACAAAATTACCAAGGAAATTAGAGTGACTTCAAAGTGTACTTTAATGGACAGGGCAATCTTTGCAGAACAAATGGGGTACTGCACATCCCAGAACAATATTAAGGGAATATCACATAACTCCAAACATTACTACTACTACGAATATGAAAAAACGTAGTTGCTCTCTGTATGGCCATTACATATTACTGAAATTCTGTGCCAGTTTAGTAACATAGGGAAAGGCCCCAAAACATAAAGGATTCCAGAGTCATTAGTTTCTTGATGAACCTTCTGCTCTTTCATTTATGGATTAGACTCAGCCTCTTTCTGTCTGTACTGAGCGTTGTCTTCCAGGATCCAGCAAGAAAGTGAAGGAGGGAGAGCCCCCTTGCTGCTACAATTGCATCCCATGTCCAGAGGGGAAGATTGCAAACCAGGATGGTAGGAGAAATAAATAGATTCAATAGATCCAGACTCAGTACTTAGGATTGAATGGTCCTGTAAGGAAGGCTGAGTTTAAGTTTCAAAAGAGGAGATGATCTGCTGTGTGTGTGATCCTACCTCTTTGTAATCATTGCCCTTCAGATAGTCTACATATGCTAATCAAATGAGCATGACTATGCATTGAGAGGAGTTGGGTGGTATGTGTTTCGAATCATATCTAGATTGCCATTCCTTCATAGCTGTCAACCGTCCCTTATTTGGCGGGAAACTCCCTTATCCCAGCGCCATGTCCCGCTGCTGTCCCGGATTGATAATGTCCCTTAAATTTCCCGGGTTTAAAAGGAAGCAGCTCCTCTCCCTCCCTCCCTGCCAGCCAGGGAGGAGGGAGGCTCCAGCTGTGTTGCTTGGCTGCGTTGCTCACCTCAGCTCAACTCACCTGAATTATCTAGAAGAAGTTGTTGGCCTCCGCTCTGGGCGCCGGCTCAGAGGAGAAGGAGTGAGGCTGGCACCACAACTGCTTGGGCCGCGAAGGGCTGTGCTAGCCCACCAGCATGGCAGCGAGGGCGGCCGCCAAGAGCCCGGCAGCTAAGTGCAGCATTTTCCACCAGCTCGCTGTCATCCATGCAAGCACAAACCTCCGCCGGTCCCTGCTGAGGCGAAGCGCGGCTGGAAAAGCCACCCGCTTCCGCCTCAGCCCACTTGAAGGGTAGGGCGGCTGCCACCAGCTCCGCCGTGTTTGGTTAGGCCCTCCCTTCTTCGGCTCCATTGGAGAACCGCCTCCGCTGTCAGAGCACGCAAGGTGAAGCAACAAGCGCCTGGCCAGGCCGTGCAGAAGCCATAGTGGACCGGTCCAAAGGGCTGTGTGCGGCATGGATGAATGGGCGCGCCTCCCGCACGGGTGCCTTCTTTCCTAAGCCAAGTGTCTCCCATACCTGACATCAGGACGCAACCCTTGCTTGGGGGACCTGCTGCTGCTGCTTAAGCAGCAACATACAGCAGGGGCGTAGCGAGGATTTGGGGAGGGGGCAGGACACCCACCTGCCATCATCCTGTGCAAATTCAGAATGAAATTCCTCAGCAACAGTTGTTTAAAATTACTTCCTTTTGACCCTCAGTGCTCAGACAAATCTGTCAAAATCTTTCTACAATTTCTTTTAGTTAAATATTTGTATTTATTTACTTGATTTAGGGTTAGGCAGCTGCTAAGCCCCTGAGCTATAGCATACCTCTGAAAAACAAGCAAAAAAACCAAACATTTTCCGTTGTAGAAACGATTTGCTTGCTTTTTTATTATCTCGCTGTACACTGCTTTGATGGCTTCAGGCTGTGAATCAGTTTAAATTAAAGGAATAGCAGTAAATGTCGCAAGAGGAGAAGGCTTGCGGATATGGTGCCAAAGTGGCTGGAATCTGGAAAGCTTCTTGAAGGGTACCTGGTATTTGAATTTGAATAGCAGACCTCATCACAAATTAGTTTTGAAATCTCTGTGAGCTTCAAGACCAAGGAGGTGGGCGAAGTTCTCATTGCTCCTAGACTGTAGCTGGTAACTTCAATTTGAGTTGCTGGATAGACCAGTCACAAAACTCTTGACAGCACAATCTGGTCTATCACAAGTCCATCATAGTTAAGATTTATTTGGCAGAAAGACCCAATAAGCTCAATAAAGCCTACTTCCATGTAAATGGGTATAGGATTGCAGCTTCCAAGTTGAAGCCTCCAGAAGGGTGCCATTGAGGTTCCCAACCTGTGTGTGTGCAGGCGCACAAATGTGAATAATAATAATAATAATAATAATAATAATAATAATAATAATGTATTTATACCCTGCTCATCTGGCTGGGTTTCCCCAGCCACTCTAGGCAGCTCCCAACAGAATATTAAAACACGATAAAACATCAGACATCACAAACTTCCCTAAACAGTGTTGCCTTCAGATGTCTTCTAAAAGTTGGGTAGTTGTTTATTTCTTTGACATCTGATGGGAGGGCATTCTACAGAGTGAGCGCCACTACCGAGAAGGCCCTCTGCCTGGTTCCCTGTAACCTCACATCTAATAATAATATGCATAATAATAATAATAATAAATAATTTATTATTTATACCACACCCATCTGGCTGTGTTTCCCCAGCCACTCTGGGTGGCTTCCAACCGAATATTAAAAACACAATACAGCATTAAACATTAAAAACTTCCCTAAACAGGGCTGTCTTTTAAAAGTAAGACATGGGGGGGGGGCGGGGTGCCAAACTGGGTCTTTGCCCCAGGTGAAAAAAAAGGCTAGTTTCACTCCTGGGTTGGAGTAGGTGGCCCTTGAGGTCACTTCCCAACGCTGCAGATTCTATGATTCTAAGTTCAGTTGGCCTTTTCCCTTCAAACACAGGCAACTCCTAGGGACACTGGCCCCTTCCAGGGCTGGATTCAGGTTTGATGAGGCCCTAAGCTACAGAAGGTAATGGGGCCCTTTCTATGTCCAGCTGTCCTTCGTCAACAACAAATTGTTGCTGTTTTTTTGTGTTGAATATATGCTATAGAGGAATTTATGGACCTAATAGGTACCGTATTTTTCGCCCTATAGGACGCACCGGCCCATAGGACGCACCTATTTTTTGAGGGGGGAAATCAAAGGGAAAAAATTGATTTCCCCCCAGGTTTGCGCAGCCATCCCCAAGCTAGAAGAGGGAGACGGAGCACTTCGTCTCCCTCTTCTGCCTTCAGGGACAGCCTCCCAAGCCTCTCTGGGGCAGCGCACTGCGCTGCCCAGCAGAGGCTTTGCGCAACCATCCCAAGCTAGAAGAGGGAGATGGAGTGCTCCGTCTCCCTCTTCTGCCTTCAGGGACAGCTTGGCCCGCTATCCCCCGAGCTTGTGGGGCTGGCGGGGGGGAGAAGCAGGCTTGCTTCTCCGCCCGCCAGCCTCCAGATCAGGTCGGGGAATAGGGGGATGGCGGAGCGCCGCCATCCCGCTATTCCCCGACCTGATCTGGAGGTTGTGGGGCTGGCGGGGGGGAGAAGCAGGCTTGCTTCTCCCACCCCCAGCCTCCAGATCAGGTCGGGGAATAGCGGGGTGGCGGAGCCTGCATTCGCCCCATAGGACGCACCCAGATTTCCCCTTCATTTTTGAGGGGGGAAAGTGTGTCTTATAGGGCGAAAAATACGGTATCTAAAGCCATTTGCACGCAACAAAATATGTATTTTATCCAAGTAATTGTTGATCCCTTATTTTGACTGCTGATCCCTTATTTTCGAGGCTGCTGGACCCTTATTTTCAAATCTGTAATTTGACAGCTATGCACTCCTTCTGACGTGTGCAGGCTGCACCTAGGCTAGTGTGAATAAACATTCAGATGTCAATGGCTCTGGCTCTTCAACAATACCACATTACAGAGTATCAGGCAGTATTCAACATGTGTTTTAATATGAACAGAGCTCTTTTCTTCTCAAACAGAAAGTCAACCGGACCCAACAAGGAGATATGAGCTAAAGGTCATTTCCTTATTTTCCCCAGATATGAATGACTGTAATAAATGCCCTGACAAAGAATATCCAAGCAAGAACCGAGATGCATGTCTACCCAAGGATATAAGCTTCTTGTCTTATGAAGAACCTTTGGGCATCAGTTTAGCCTGCTGCTCACTTTTCCTTTCCCTGATCACAGCTCTGGTACTAGGTACATTTATAAAACACCATGACACACCCATTGTGATTGCAAACAACCGAAACCTCACATACACTCTCCTCACCTCTCTCCTGCTCTGCTTCCTTTGTGCATTGCTCTTCATTGGCCGACCTGAGAAGGTGACATGCCTCCTCCGACAAACAGTTTTTGGCATCATCTTCTCAACTGCTGTTTCTTGTGTCCTGGCAAAAACCTTCACTGTGGTTTTGGCCTTCATGGCTACAAAACCAGAATCCAGGATGAGGAAATGGGTGGGGAAAGGACTAGGCCACTCCATTCTCCTTTCCTGCTCCATTGTTCAAGCAGGGATATGTACTGTGTGGCTGGCAACCTCTCCCCCATACCCAGATGTGGACATGCACTCAATGACTGAAGAAATTATACTAGAATGTAATGAAGGGTCTGTGGCAATGTTTTTCTGTGTCCTCATCTACATGAGTTGCCTGGCAACTGTAAGTTTTGCTGTGGCTTTCCTCGCCAGGAAGTCACCAGACAGTTTCAACGAAGCCAAGTTTATCACTTTCAGCATGTTAGTCTTCTGCAGTGTTTGGCTCTCCTTTATTCCTTCCTACCTGAGCGCCAAGGGAAAATATATGGTGGCAGTGGAGATCTTCTCCATCTTAGCCTCCGGTATTGGGCTGCTGGTTTGCATCTTTTCCCCCAAATGTTACATAATCATTCTGAGGCCTGAGCTGAACAATAGGGAACAGCTAATAAGGAAGAAAAATTAAAGACTTAAGAAACCTGTCCTTTCTGCATTTTGTGCTTTTCTCTGTGTGTTTAATAGAATATTTGCAAAGATGTGTTCAGCAGCTGCCTTATATAATTCTTTCTAGACCTGGTGATTCATGATAGTTAGTCTTGTGTAGTTTTTTTATATGAGGGAAAATAGATAAGGTTACCAGACGTCCCCGTTTCCCGGGGACAGTCCCCAGATTTACAAATCAGTCCCCATACAAAATCCATTGAAGTTGAAAAGTGTCCCTGAATTAATCTGGAAAAAATCTTAAAGAAATAATAAAAGAGTCAAACGATGCAGGGCTGTCTTCCACATACGGTACTTCACATGAGGTAACTTGGGTGGCTGAACAGAATATCAAATAAATTCATAGGGGGTATGAATATCAGTAGTTTGGATCAGCTGAAACAAAAAGACTGTGCAAGCTCCAACCCTCTGTGAATAGACACAGAGGCCACTGACACCTTCAGCCGCTAGCAGGATGGTTTCAATTTGTTTATTTTTCTGGATTTGCTTGGAACCCATGAGAAAGCAGGCTCTTGATGCCATTGAGCTCAGATTATGCAAGAGGTTGAATTTCCTATTATTCTTACTGCAAAATCAACTTTTGATATTTCAAGCTCACTACCCTCATTCAGGAACTGAAAGCCATACTTAAATACCATTTTAACTTTATTTTTCATATTTGATTTCAGACATGGATTATTGTTTTCAATGTTCAGAAGATCAGAATCCAAACATTGGCCAGGATACATGTCTTCCAAAAGAAATAAGCTTCCTGACTTACAATGAGCCTCTGGGAATCAGTTTAGTCACATTTGCTCTTTTATTGACTTTCACTACAACTTTGGTGCTTAGGATCTTCATCAAGCACAAAGAAACTCCCATAGTCAAAGCCAACAATCGGACCCTCACCTATGCTCTCCTCCTAGCCCTCGTTCTCTCCTTCCTTTGTCCTTTACTATTCATTGGCCAGCCCACAAAAATAACCTGCCTCCTTCGACAAACTGCATTTGGAGTCATCTTCTCCAAAGCAGTGTCTTTGTTGTTGTTTAGTCGTTTAGTCGTGTCCGACTCTTCGTGACCCCATGGACCAGAGCACGCCAGGCACTTCTGTCCTCCACTGCCTCCCGCAGTTTGATCAAACTCATGCTGGTAGCTTCAAGAACACCATGTCTTGCATCTTAGCAAAAACAACTATAGTGGTTCTAGCTTTCATGGCTACCAAGCCAGGCTCCAGAATGAGGAGATGGGTGGTGAAACACGTGGCCATCTCCATTGTTGTTTTCAGTTTCCTCATTCAAATGATGATTCGTAGTGCCTTGCTGATAGTTGCTCCCCAAATCCCTGATTTAGGCAAGCACTCAGGAACTAAAGAAATCGTACTGCAATGTAACGAAGGATCAGTCACCATGTTCTACTGTGTCCTAGGCTCCATGGGAATGCTGGCCATGGTCAGTTTCACCGTGGCTTTCCTAGCTAGGAAGTTACCAGACAGTTTTAATGAAGCCAAGTTCATCACCTTCAGCATGTTGCAGTGTGTGGCTGTCCTTTGTTCCTATCTACCTGAGTACCAAGGGAAAGTACATGGTGGCTGTGGAGATCTTTTCTATTATGGCCTCTAGTTTTGGGTTACTAGGCTGTATCTTCTTCCCCAAATGTTATATCATTTTGGTGAGGGCAGAGTTAAACAGCAGGGGACAGCTTACAATAAGAAAGAAATAAAGCATGAACAAGGGTATTTGATGTAGTATAATAATAGATGGACTAAATCTCCTTCCATTCATTTTGCCACAACCCAACAAAACAGTCCCCCATAGCTCATAGCCTATGTAGCTCTTCTCCCTGCAATTTCCCCTAACAAAGTACTCTGATTAAGGGAAGCAGTGGCTCATGTATCCCAGTCTCATAGAGCTGGAAAGGGACCCCAATTCCAAGATACTGACTACATATTTTGGAAACCCAATTGGTTACAATGTCTTCTTTAATGAGCTTCTAACTTTTAACTTCTAACTTCATCAATACACCACTGGTCTTCTATTATCTAATGAAAGGGTAATAAAAATAACAGTTCTGAATATGTGACAAACACATTTATTCAGCAATTCCAGAGGGAATTCTTACCATTGGATGAATAACTACATTCCTGCTTGATGATTAACAGGGCTATAATTTGAGTCTGATTTTGGATACTCCCAGATTGCATCATTTTGGGAAAATAAACTACCATTTAAACAAGACAATTTTAACTCAGAAAAAAGAAAATGTAGTTTCTGCATAGAACAAACAGTTGCCTTTGTATTGAGAATGGTGGTTTTAGTGGTCTTGCTTCTGGAACTGTTTTCATACAAAGTATGTCAGGCTCACATAGCAAAATGCAGGCTTCAAGATCCACACCGTCCACTTCACATGTATCATCAGCCAGGAGACTTCCTCATTGGTGGCATTGTTTTCCATAGTGGCTTCATCTCATCTCCAGCAACATTCACTGAGGAACCCCCACCAGCGCTGCCTGAAGAGCTTGTGTAAGAACTAAGCCACTCATTTATTACAGAACAGGAATGATCAAACCTAGAGATTCAGCCTCAGAATAATGATGGAATATATTATGAAACATAGAATTTTGTGAATTACAAAATGAATTTCAGTAGGGGCAAATGTCAGGTTCTGCACTTAGGCAGGAATTACCAGCTACACAAATCTAAGGTAGGGAACACCCGGCCTGCCAGTAGCACACTTGAAAATGATCAAGGAGTCTGCATCCACAGAAGTATAGTGCCCCAATCAAAAGAAGTAATAGAGCAGCTCTATTCTGCCATGCTCAGACCACACCTGGAGTACTGTGCTCAGTTGTGTACAGCACTATTTAAGGAGGATATTGACAAGCTGCAACATGTGCAGAAGGAGGATGGCACATATGATCAAGGGTCTGGAAGCCAAACTTTATGAGGTAAAGTTGAGGGGGTTGAGTATGTTTAGCTATGAAAATAGAAGACTGAGTGGATGTAGGATAGACATTTTTAAATATCTCAAGGGCTGACACCAGGAAGATGGTGCAAGCTTGTTTTCTCTTGCTCCAGAGGGAAGGACCCGAACCAATGGATTCAAGATGCAAGAGAGGAGATTCTGTCTAAACATCAGGAAGAACTGGCTGATTATAAGAACTGTTCAGCAATGGAATAGACAGGGAGTTAACTCCACTGAAGTCTATATGATTAACTACTTTGTTGACATGTAAAATGATATACCGGTGTATGTTCCTTCTGAAACTGTTTGCAACTCTCATTCTAGGGTGGTGCCTAAGCTTTACCAGCACATCGTGGCCTTGGCATTTGCAGTCAAGGAGATCAATGAAGACCCTCACATCTTGCCCAATATCACCTTGGGCTTCCACTTATATGACAGCTATAAGAATGCAATGAGCACATATCTCGCCACACTGCTGCTTTTATCCAGGGTGGAGAAATTTGGTCCTAACTATATATGTGATGTTGAAAATAATCTGGCAGGGGTCATTGGGGGACTTGATTCTGAAATCTCCTTTTATGTAGCAACTGTTTTGGATATCTATAAGATTCCACAGGTAGGACACCTATGTACTATACCTCTGTTAGCTTGAGTTTCAGGTAGGTAGCTATGTTGCTCTGGTGCAGTAGAAATATATAAAATTAAAAAATTTAAAAAATTGTCCACTAGCACCTTAGAGACCAACTGAGTTTGTTCTTGGTATGAGCTTTCATGTGCATGCACACTTTCACAGCACCCGTTCAGGGTGTATTACCAGTTCTGGGTTGGGATGAAATTGGAGCAGAACCAGTTCTTTGGAATGTAAAGGTGGTACAGGATTAAAATAAAATAAAATAACCTGAATTAGGGGAAAGAAAGGCTGCAATACCAGAAAAAATATGTCACACCCCCAATCTCTTACACACACATTAAGTATCTGAAGAAGTGTGCATGCACACAAAAGCTCATACCAATAACAAACTTAGTTGGCCTCTAAGGTGCTACTGGAAGGAATTTTTTTATTTTGTTTCAACTATGGTAGACCAGCACGGCTACCTACCTGTAACACACATTAAGGACATCCCAAAGGCAATTGGTGGGAGAGTGGGCTTCTCCCTCACCAGCCATGGCTCCACACACGATATGTGTATGTTTAGGGGGAAAGGGCTTTCAAATTAAACACACTCTGAAGGTATGACAAATTGCAGATATAATCCAGTTAAGCAGGAAAACAGTAATAGTACTGAGCAGCTGGTTCCAAAGTGAAATAAATGTTCATAAATGATGTCTGAGGTCTTGAAAAAGAAGAGGGAGAAATGGCAGTTCTGCTGTGTCTTGGGGTATGTGCATCATGAATACGAAAGAAGATCCAGAGAAGGAATGTGTATGCGACCCAAGTTGCAATTCTGACATGGCTACAGTAAATAATGTCTTTTACCGTGTTAGGCAATGCTGTGTTTAGGGCATTATGTGTCTCTCCAATCAGTTTTATCCATTGTACATGACCCTGCCAAATTTTGCAAGTATGTGTAAGTTAAAAAAATATAAGATAATATAAGAACAATGCCCCTGTCTGGTCAACATAACAAATGTGTAACAAGCAAGAATAGGAGATGATCGCAATTTTCAGACCATCTGCATGTGTGTTTAGTATAAGTGAGAAAGGAATGCAACCCCTGGTGGGTGGCAAAAGGCATATCTGACTAACAGGATTCACCACATAATGCATATGAATAGTTTGAAAGAACTCTGCAAATATTACTTTGTCTCTTCTCTTCCTCCATTTACTTTTTAGCTCATTTATGGCTCTGCTCCAGTGATGAATGATAAAAGCCCAGGGCTTCCCTTCTACCAGATGGCAGCCTCAGAAGCCCTTCAGTATGAGGGAATTCTCTCTTTGCTTCTGCATTTCAGGTGGACGTGGATTGGAGTCGTTGCAATGGACAATGAGAACGGAGAAAGATTTGTGCAAACTATTTCCCCAATGTTTACCAAGAGTGGTGTCTGCTTTGCATTCCTAGAAAGAATCCCCAGTTTTAGTTTCATTTCTGAAATTCCTGGAATGCTAACACAGGGGGCAACAATAAATGAGAAAATTTTTAGCAGCAATGCTAACGTAGTGGTTGCCTCTGGAGAATCTTACTTCATGACAACTTTTAGGTTGCTTTCATACTTTTCAGAAAATGATGACAAGACAAAGAAAGTAAAAAGTAAAGTATGGATAATAACAGCCCAGGTTGAGTTTGCTTCATTTGTCTTTCAAAGGTACTGGGAGGCAGGAATATTAAATGGTGCTATATCCTTTGAAATTCACTGCAAAAACCCACCAGGATTTCATCAGTATGTTATGCACAGAAACCCTTCCAACACAGATGGGGACGGTTTTATCAGGGACTTCTGGCAACAGGCCTTTGAATGTGTATTCCCAGATATCGCTTCAGACAAGGTGGAGGGGAATATTTGCACCGGAGAAGAGAAGCTGGAGAGCCTTCCCGGATCACTTTTTGAAATGAGCATGACAGGCCACAGTTACAGCATCCACAGTGCTGTCTACGCCATGGCCCATGCTTTACATGCCAGATTGAGACATAGAGGAATGGCAAACGGAGGGAGAGGGAAGAATCTGAATCTACAGTTTTGGCAGGTAAAGGCTGAACATCCTCAACTGTGAAGGTCCTCTTCCTTCCTGACACTTTTTGGGTTCCCAAAATCCTATCAGCTTGCTCTTTCCTGTCAGAGTTCAAACATTTGAGCAGGTGTATTAGGAAGAAGAACAAAGAACTGAATTTATAATTCTACAGACAGAGTAGGAGGTGGCACTGATATGATAGTATCCTAGATAATTCCCCACATATTGTGCTGCTTTCAAATGACAATAGACCCTATAGGAAAGGTAGTGGTGTCCTTCCTTGAGTAGGTACTGCCTTGTGTTTGAGCATAAAGCATTTGTATGAGGGAAGCTTTACAGCCCAGTGAGGTGCCACTGCATTCATATATAGGAAGCTGTGGTAACGGTTGAGAGAGATGTTCAGCATTCCTTGTATCCCATATCAACCAAATCCTTCCTTAAAGCAGGTGGTCGCACACCACTGCCATGTCTTCCAAAATGTTCAGTGATGCTGAGGAGTACGAGAGAGAGAAACCTTGCTACTCACACATATTTAACTTGCGGGCATTCAGAGAGAGACGGGTTGTAAGGAAGTTTGAAAGAGAGGCATGTGTGTGAAAGAAAACTGGTTGACACTCTCCAAACGTGGACTTGAATCCACTGACAGTTCACTGAATCACCCCTCACCATTTGCTGTAGGTTCTGCTCATAGGGGGAAAATACTCCTCCCTGCATTAGACTAATGTCTTTTCCAAACCCATGTCTTTTCTGTTTTCAATCTAGCTCCATCACTTTCTGAGAAATATCTCATTTAACAATACGGCAGGAGATGTGGTCTTCATCAATCAGAATGGAGAGGCAGCATCTAGCTTGGATATTGTCAATTGGATCATATTCGCCAACCAAAGTTTGCACCGAGTGAGAGTTGGGAGGATAGATCCACAGGCTCCTCCAGACCAATAATTACTCCTTGATGAAGATGCCATCACATGGCACAGTTGGTTTAACCAGGTAGGGTTGCATTGTTTGCTAATTCAAAAGAGATTAAGTATTGAATAAGCAATCATTATCCACCTGCAGGTCTACTCACTATCTTTTGAGTCGTAAATTGATGAGTGGTGTATGACCAAAGCATCCAGGTACCAGATTAAGAGCCAAAAGTTTTCTGCTAGAATACCAATATTTTATTAAGGAGGTTACAAAACAGAAGAACAAAGTTAAACATAGCTAACAGTGTAAATATGACTAAGGGGGTTGCTAGTTCAGATGAAAATAACAAAAGCCAGGTTGTCTCAGCCTGATCCCAACCATTCACAGACCACACTACAAGCTGCATCCATGCACATGTGGGTTTTGCACCACGCAATCCTTCATCTGAATGTGTGTCATTAAGTCCAGATCAAATATCAGTTTTTCTATGAAAGGGCCTGGAGACAGGAAGGCAGGTTTACTTTCAGTCAAATGGAGCCTCTGGGTACATTGCCCCAGCACAAGAGGGGATACATGCTCAGAGACCATGAAGCTACAAAGTGGATTTCTTCACGATCATTGTGACCTTGAAGCAACAATATATAAAAAAATGCAGACAAGTGGTAAGTTCGACTAATTAAATGGATTCTTTTTTCTGCTGGGGGACTTCAACCAGAATCCTAAGTAGAAAAAGAAAACTATTGTAAAATAAACCAAAGCAATTTGGATTTCTGTATAGAATTTTTGATGGGAGCAGCCCCTGATAGCTGCAGTCATTTTTACCATCTCGGCAAACTCACAAATCTTAACTTGCCATCCCAGAACAATACTGAGGGAATATCACATAATTTCAAACATTACTACTACTACGAATATGAAAAAAACAATTGCTATCTGTATGGCCATTACACATTACTGAAATTCTGTATCACCTTAGTAACATATAGAGTGGCCCCAAAACATAAAGGATTCCAAAGTGATTAGTCCCTTGATGAACCTTCTGCTCTTTCATTTATGGATTAGACTCAGCCTCTTTCTGTCTGTACTGAGCGTTGTCTTCCAGGATCCAGCAAGAAAGTGAAGGAGGGACAGCCCCCTTGCTGCTACGATTGCATCCCATGTCCAGAGGGGAAGATTGCAAACCAGGATGGTAAGAGAAATAAATAGTTAAATAGATCCAAACTCAGTATTTAAAATTGAATGGTGCTGTAAGGAAGGCTGAGTTTAAGTTTCAAAAGAAGAGATAATCTACTGTGTGTGTGACCCTACCTCTTTGTAATCATTGCCCTTCAGATAGTCTAAATATGCTAATCAAATGAGAATGACCATGCATTGAGAGTAGTTGGGTGGTATGTGGTTCAAATCATATCTAGAGGGGGCCTTGCCACTCCTTCTGACTTACACAGGCTGCACCCAGACTAGTGTGAATAAACATTCAGTTGTCATTGGCTCTGGCTGTGGCACCACATAGTTCTGAACCAATTAAATTCAACAATACCACATTGCAGCACATTAGACAGTATTCAACATGTGATTTAATTTGAGCAGAGCTCTTTTCTTCTCAAACAGAAAGTCAACCGGACCCAACAAGGAGATATGAGCTAAAGGTCATTTCCTTATTTTTTCCAGATATGAATGACTGTGATAAATGCCCTGACAAAGAATATCCAAGCAAGAACCGGGATGCATGTCTACCCAAGGATATCAGCTTCTTGTCTTATGAAGAACCTTTGGGCATCAGTTTGGCATGTTTCTCTCTTTCCCTCTCCTTGATCACAGCTCTGGTACTAGGTACATTTATAAAACACCATGACACACCCATTGTCATTGCAAACAACCGAAACCTCACTTACACTCTCCTCATCTCTCTCCTGCTCTGCTTCCTTTGTGCATTGCTCTTCATTGGCCAACCTGAGAAGGTGACATGCCTCCTCCGACAAACAGTTTTTGGCATCATCTTCTCAACTGCTGTTTCTTGTGTCCTGGCAAAAACCTTCACTGTGGTTTTGGCCTTCATGGCTACAAAACCAGAGTCCAGGATGAGGAAATGGGTGGGGAAAGGACTAGGCCACTCCATTCTCCTTTCCTGCTCCATAGTCCAAGCAGGTATATGTACTGTGTGGCTGGCAACCTCTCCCCCATACGCAGATGTGGACATGCACTCAATGACTGAAGAAATTATACTAGAATGTAATGAAGGGTCTGTGGCAATGTTTTTCTGTGTCCTCATCTACATGAGTTGCCTGGCAACCGTAAGTTTTGCTGTGGCTTTCCTCGCCAGGAAGTTACCAGACAGTTTCAACGAAGCCAAGTTTATCACTTTCAGCATGTTGGTCTTCTGCAGTGTTTGGCTCTCCTTTATTCCCTCCTATCTGAGCACCAAGGGAAAATATATGGTGGCTGTGGAGATCTTCTCCATCTTAGCCTCCGGTATTGGGCTGCTGGTTTGCATCTTTTCCCCCAAATGTTACATAATCATTCTGAGGCCTGAGCTGAACAATAGGGAACAGCTAATAAGGAAGAAAAAGTAAAGACTTAAGAAACCTGTCCTTTCTGCATTTTGTGCTTTTCTCTGTGTGTACAATAGAATATTTGCAAAGATGTGTTCAGCAGCTGCCTTATATAATTTTTTCTATACCTGGTGATTCATGATAGTTAGATATTGACTATTGAATTCACTCCGGAGAAAAGAGTGAATAGGTGATTAACCTCTCTTGCTGTGAAAAAGCCATTTTATGTGTTGGGGAACCAAGATGCTGTCAGCTCCCAGGAATCCTGGCAAAGTTAAGAGACTTATCAGAAGAAGAATCAGCATCTTGCCCCAAAACCACATGAAAGTCCACAGTTTACCACAGATTTCGGTTTCACTTTGCAGCCAGCACGTCCAAAAAAGGACCAAGAGTTTAAAGTAATATAAAATGAAAATTCTTAACAATCAAAACACCCTTCCCTGTTTATAATCTTTCTTACCTGGAAACAATAAAAAAGGCTTTTTGTTTTGCTTTGCTAAAAATGGTGTCTTCTTATGCCAGCTGTCAGCTCACATTCCAAGTGAAATTTTCCATTAGCAGACAGATAACACCAGTTGTAATTTATCAGAGTCTCAAAAGTAATTTAAATATTGGATATTTAGCTGACCTAATGCTCCGTTTGTTTATCTTTGGGGCTATTATGTGGTGTTTGGGCCTTTCTCTACATCACTCACCCCATCTGAAAATTTATTTGTCTTCCCTTTGTGAAGCAGCTTTTTTTTTAGAGCACCATATCATTAACCAACACATAACTGCATCTGTTAATGGAGTGTCAGCAGTAGATGACAATTGAACCATCTTTGCTCCCAGAAGCCTTCACTCTCTTGGTCTCCTGTTCAGGATGACTCCGAGAAGACTTTGGCTGAAAAGCGATAAACATGTTTTCTTTAGTCATATTGCAGAGACTCGACAACCCATATCAAGTGATTACCTCACCTGTAATTATCCCATTACTCCTAATAGCATCCTTCCCACACCTTCAGGTCTTATTCTGGCCACAAGCAAAATGCTAAAATTAAGACTATTAATAAGGAAAGTCCTGTTAAGAACTATGAACTATTCAGAGCTGGTTGTATGGAAACACAGAGAATCATCATTGTGATGACCCTTTTTATATATTGTACTATTCTGGCTTTGCATCATCTGAGGTAATGACCATTCAAGCTGTTGGCTTTGCTATTCAGGATCATTTGAATAGCAATGGTAAAATAGTTAAATTTGTGTCAAAAATAAATAATCCCTTGCAAGATGGTAGGGTTTTCCTTGCAGGTGGTATTACTGCCGATACAAGTTTCTTCCTCTTCCTCCATGTTCTGTCAGAGAGCCAGTCTGTATTCTTCACAAATATTATCAGTCAGGAGATCTCATCATTGCTGGTATTATTTCTCAGATCTACATATTTTCAGATACCCTATCCTTTGAAAAACACCCATCTCAGGAATTTTCAGATGACCATATGTAAGTTGGAATTTTTAAAACCCATATTATAAAATGATGTTATTCACAGCCAACCTAGTCCTTGGGGTTCGAATTCCACTGGATATAGCCAGTGGGCTAGCAAATTATTGGAGCTTCAGTTGTACCAATTGATTTAAGTCTACCCTACTTGTGTTTATATACGTAGTTCTAATGTTTGTCTTCACATGGACATCCTATGGGATGCCATGTCCCTATGGGATACCATGAGTAAATTCTAAATACATGCAGCATGGGAGTTAAACAAGCCATTTTTATTTCTCTTCCATTTTTGATGAGGCTGGCAGATTTAAAGTGGTTGGACTGCAATATAGAGTCACATTTTGAATGTCAGATTCACTTGGGGTTTTGAAATAAAAAATAATAATATACCTATATTGATTAAGCCTATAAACAAAGGAATAAGAATTCAGAACAATCTGTGATTTCAATGCTAAGGGCACTGCATACATCCAGTACATGAAGCCATAAGGATGTTCCTTGTTCATCCCCCTCTAGTCTACAGGATTATTCTTGAAGTTTCACCCTAGTATTCTGCATGACAAGATAGCTTTTCTAAAGATATGTATATCACTGCTGAATTTTCATGGTGGTTTTTTTAATATAAATGCAACATGATGTGATCATGCAGAAAATTAAATTAGGAAAAAAGAAATGACAGATTCCTTCATATCTAACCCACAAATACACACAAAGAGCAACCATGAAGGAGTTGCTAGGGCTGTGCAGCAGAGTCAGACAATGCTAGAATCTTGAAATGAATCAGGCAAATTTGGGTGGACCTGGACTTTGACTGAGTTAGGTGGAAGCAGCCCTAGACTGCCCCAGGTTGGGTCTGGCCTCTAGGAAGCCTCTGGGACAGTCAGAGTCAAGGTGTCAGGTGCCTTGCCCAACAAACCCTATCATAGAATATGATTTTGAGAACAGGAGCAGTAGCTGGGAAGAGAGGAGTTCAGGGATATTTTTAAAAAGTAGTTTCATAAGTTGTGTGTCTTTGTTTCTCAATTTGATCCTTTTTCATGGTTTTGTATGTTTTGCGGTATTTTATGCATTGTGATTTGCTGTTAATTATATTATTATAGATTGATGTGTGAACTGTTTAATTATTATTCGCTGGTGTTTAATTTTACTGTTTACTATTAGATGATGATGGATTGTTGCTTTGCTTGATGTAAATTGTTTATTTTAAAGTTATTGTGACTTTTATATTGGATCAGATTGTTACTATTAATGTTTGATGTTTTATTATGTTTTCATGTGTTGGAAGCTACTCAGAGTGGCTGTGGCAACCTAGCCAGATGCACGGAGTATAAATAAAAATTATTATTACTATTATTATTATTATGCACCCCAAGTCTACTCCTATGACAATATATTATGGTGTACCCTTCAACTCTCAATACAGGATGATGACTCAGCTCTATCAACACATCCTGGCCTTGGCATTTGCTGTAAAGGAGATCAATGGAAATCCCTGGGTCTTGCCCAATGCTACTCTCAGATTCCGGACTTCCGGGGTGGCGCCATCGGTAATGGCGGATTCCCTCTGATCCGGAGGGACCAGCTCCACGGAAAACGGGTCTTTCCCGCTACGGCGAAGCGGGGACCCTTTTAAAAATCACAGGCAGATGAAGCCTGTGACCATGGGACTCGGCAGGCACCTTTAGCGCCCCCCAACCCGTAAAGGAACCCATTTATGGGCTCCGGAGCAAAGAGGGGGAAGTGGCGCAATGCTGAGAGTCAACTGCTTCTTCCGTGGAGCGAAGCCGCACAGCCGTTGCTGGAGAGCGCTGCCTTTTTCCTGGGACAATTTGGCTTTTAAAACAACTACCCGTGAGTACTTTAATTTCGGACAATTGGACTTTAAATAATGACCTGCGAGCAGAAAGGAAAATTGGACTAAGAAATTCATCTCAATTTGGCACTGAAACGGGAAGGTCTAAACAGGAAGTCAGCCTTCCGTTTCTTGTAGATAGATTAAAGCAAAGACATGGCAAACTAGAGTTCAGAAAATCGCCTGTAAAGGATTAACTTTCATCATTTAAAACTGTTGAACCCCCTTCGGAAGCAGGAGAAGAGGGGGGATTTTTTTCGGACTGTTTAAACCTGCAGAAGAGAGTGTAAAGCAAAGTAATTTTCCACCGTCTTGATCCTGGGAGCGGGGTGTCAGGACTGACGTTCTTTGGGAAGCTCATTGACCAGAGACAAACGTCTTTGACAGATAGTTAAAAGAAGAGAAACATAGTAATTCCATTGTTCTCCTTCGCATTTTAAAGGAACAAATATTGACAAAATATCTGAAAAAGGAAACTTTGTTGTTAGATCTGCCTTTAAAAGAAAAGAACAAATAGAAGTTCTTCCCCTAGAGGGAGCCTGTGAAACTGTTACTAAATCTGAATCAGGGAGCTCTGCAGCTGCAACAGATTACGATCGTGGGAATAGACTTCTGACCTTGCAGAACAATGTATCCAAAAGCTTTGGTGAGTGCTTTCTGCAAAACAAGTGCCCTACTGGAACAGCTACATGAGAAGACGGACTTGATGACTGCTGTGATTAGAAATTTTGGACAGGTAGTGGGAAACTATATAGAGCACACCCAGGAATCAAATCAGGAGTGTGCTCTGACAGATCAGATGAGGGAAGAGGATGTTGCTGAACCTCAGGCGCCAGAGATGGAGGGAGCTGTGGCCCAGCAGGAACATGAGTTTTTGGATCTGACAAATGAACTTGGAAAAAGCCAGATTTGGAAAGATAAAGTTTGGTTTGGTTTGGTTTGGAAATGGGGAGTTGGATAGACCCCCACTATGCAGGGATGTTTGGAGTTTTCAAGTCTGGCATTGGGCCGTGAGATGTTTGGGGTTGTGGGGGCTCTTAATTCTGGAGGGACTCTGAAACATGTTTTTAAATACAGTGGTGCCCCACAAGATGAATGCCTCGCAAGACGGAAAACCCGCTAGACGAAAGGGTTTTCCGTTTTTGAGCTGCTTCGCAAGACGATTTTCCCTATGGGCTTGCTTTGCAAGACAAAAACGTCTTGCAAGTGTTCTGATTTTTTTCGCTTCCCCCCCCTTTACTAAGCCGCTAAGCCGCTAATAGCCTTTTAGCCGCTAATCCGCTAATCCTTTAATAGCCGCTAAGCCTTTAATAGCGCTAATCCGCTAAACCGCTAATAGGGTTGTTTCGCAAGATAAAAAAACCGCTAGACGAAGAGACTCACGGAAAAGCTTAATTTCGTCTTGCAAGGCACCACTGTACCATATGGAGTTTAGTGTGGAATATGGAAAAGGGACTGATTTGTCGAGAAGGGTCAAAAACACTGTCAAGTTGGAGTTCCCACGAATGAAAGGAGCAGGAGATAAAGTAAAGTACAGGTATAAATATGAAGAAGAGCCGCGGAAACGGACATGGAAGAGACTTAAGGGCCTCGGACATAAGATTACCAGGTTAATGCGCTAGATTGATGGGATAGAAAGGACTGACAAAACCCGGAACCAGGAGGAAGAGTCGCTGGATGAAGATTGGAAGAAGAAAAAATTATTAGGATTGCTTTATAAAATTGATGAATGTTAGAAAAATGTTGGAACGAAATCATTTGGCTTTAGCAAAAATGTTAAAAGAATTATGTAAGAATATTATGGTTATGAGAAATTGGTATAAATAAGATCTAAGTTTCAAGTTTTAGGGTCTTCTATAGTAAGGATAAAATAGACTAAGGTAATGTAATGACAGAATATTATGAAAAATGGAAAGGATTTGCTGTGACAATTAACAACTATGATACAAAAAAAGGGAGGAGTGAGGAGGTCAAAGAAAGAAGGTAATGACAGTTAAGGATTTGAGAATATTGGATTTGTTTTTAAATGTTTGTGGCTTATTTTTGACTTTTGATTGTGCTGTGTTATTTTTTTATTTCGATTTATCAATTTGTATTGTTTGATTGTGGTTTGTTTTTATTTTGTTTTCTTTCTTTCCTTTTCTTTTTTGTTTTTTTCTGTAATTCTAAAACTCTTAATAAATATCATTTAAAAAAAAAATGCTACTCTCGGATTCCACATGTATAACAGCCATTTTAGTGAAAAGTGGACCTTTCAAGCTTCAGTAGAGCTTCTCTCAAGAAGCGTCAAGGTTATCCCTAACTATAAATGTGATGCTGAAAGCACTCCAATAGCAGTCATTGAGGGGCCTAACTCAAATGTATGTCTTCATATGGCACCCATCCTGTCTACCTACAAGATACCACAAGTAAGATTTATATGTGGAACATAAAGACGCATGTTTAAGAAACCATTTGAACTTCTCTTGCATTTCAGACATTATGCTATTGTGCTACATTTTGTCTTCTAATATTCCTGTTTAATACGTAAAGCTGAAGAGACAAGATTGTAGAGCTGATCTATGTACTATCAGGACACCAGAAAAGTACTTTCAATTGCATGGACAATTTTACAGATTCATCCTTCTCCCAGCCAATATCTGTTTTACAAGAAGGTGTTTGGATGTGTCTCTTTCCCAACATTTTGAACATAGTAAAGTGCTTTTCGTACAATCACTCTAGCATTCTCTCTGACAAACTGATTGTCCATGCAATCTACAGTAACTTCAATAGGTTCACATGTGTGCTAATGATACTTTTACAATTTTTTGTATGCATCACAAATACATAGTGGGGATAGAGAAGAGGATCTAGCTGGTGGGTTACACCTTGAGTTACCCCATTCCATACACCACCTTCATAGGGACAGAGGTGCCCATATGTCGGTCATCTGATACTTACTTTGTGGTTTCAAGCAGTTTCTTGAACTTTCCCATCCCTGATATAGTCTATAACGTGAAACCTTGGAAATATGCTTATGGCTTGTCCAAGATGGCATGTTGGGCCAATCTCCAAGGCCTGGTAGAACAGAGGTTTCCCACTACAGATCTGTAGTGTAGAAATGAAAAATCATGGGAGACGAGAGAGGCAGGTGTAGCTAGGCGTCTGTCAGGGCGGACCCTGAGAGCCTATTTTATTGAATATTGCAAGCATTGCCCCAGGTGGGCCTGTGGTTGATTGGTTGATACATACACACAGAAACTTGTAATTGGTTAACATAAGTACTAAGGCGGGAATTACATCTGAAAGGTGGGGATTACATGTGATCATTTATCATTGATGCTGAGAATCGGAGCCAGAACTAGACAGGCATGAAGCCTCCTAATTGAATTGTAACTAGGGATTAATTGGCACAAACAATATAACAATTGGGTTCTGTATGTGCGGTCAGCTAGGCATGGAGAGCAGGTACAGTTTGTTTTCCATGAGCTTGGGATGTCTGTTACTTAATGATTGATCATAGCATGAGACAATGTAATAATCAAGTTCTGTGAATGTGGTCAGCTAGGCGTGAAGAGCAGGTTCGTACAATGTTTGCAAAAGCAGGGAAAAGCCTACAAGCAAGACTTCTCAGAAAGCAAGAGAAAAGAGGAGCAAAACTTCCCCAAAATGGAGCAGTTTTGTGCAGAAAGAGACTTAACAGTTATGTGCAGAAAGAAGACTTCCCTTTATCTCCCCCTTTCTTTTCTTGTTTGCGAGGCATTCTGGGTAAATAAGGCAAAAATATTTCAGGATTAGTGGTGTGCCAACAAATGCCCAAAATAAGTTCACCAGGGTCGATGGGACAAAAATATTTCGGGATACGTGGTTTGCCAACGCATGCCCAAAATAAGTCCGTCCAGGATCGATGGGACAAGAATACTTCGGGATACGTGGTTTGCCAACGCATGCCCAAAATAAGCCCGTCCACATCTCACCTTATGTTTACTGTTGGTGTTGCCATTTCGCAAAGTAGGCAGCAAGGAGTTTATTAGGTGGTTGAGGGGGAGAGAGAAGCCGAGAGAAAAGGCTTATGAGGCCAGGAACGCATTGAAGGAAGCAACATAACAAAATTAAGATGCATATAATGACAAGGGCATATTGAAAGAGATTAGGAAGCCAGGTAAGATTAGGTAGCCAAGCAGTAAGCCACTGGGTGAAAGAACCCCAGAGGCCAGAAAAACCAACGTCTTGTTTAATGTGGTGTGTGAGATTTTGCAAATGAGAGATCTGCTTTTGGATGGCTTTGGAATTATCAGTAATATTAAAACAGCACATGTTGTCCACTTGTTCACAGCCATAATGATGAAGCATCAGCAAATAGTGATAGCAGAACGATTTTGTAAAAGTCCATGGTGAAATTCACTCTGTTCTTTATTCAAAAGGTGAGAAGCTTGTGGAGTAAAATTCAGGGCTTTTTCTTCCATAGTGAAATTCACTCTGTTATTTATTCAAAAGGTGAGAAGCTTGTGAAGTAAAATTCAGGGCTTCTTCTGCAGAACAAGCTAAAGAATTAATGTTCATACGATTCGGTACAGCCAATCCAGAGACTCCTAGGAGAGAAACAACTAAAGAGATATATTCAGACCTACTGAAAAAGGAGACAAAAGCATCACAATCATTAGTCAATTTCACAGAGCGGCGATATCAAGAGTGGGATAAAGGATCCAGAACTCCTGGAATAACCTGGATTCCTTCTTTGGCCGCAGAAAATTTGGGTAAAATTAAGCCTGCGACTTTAGGAGGTAATTGGGTGGTCATAAGCACAATTTCACCAGGTAAAACAGTGTTCTTTAGTTTTTTGATTAATTAAGTCGATGGTAAAATCAGAGCGTGTATCCTTTGAGATGGTTTTAATAGTGGAGACTAACGGCGGAGGGCTCCCTATTTGTCCTGGCCCGGGAGTGGGGCCCCTAAGGAGTTTCCCGAACTCCTGCACTGATTTGCCCAATGATAGCCTTTACCGCATTTCGGGCATTTTTTGGAAGGCTTAGCCTTATTGGCATCACCATTCCTGTTTGCACCCCTGCCAGGGGCTCTGCATTGTTTAGCAAAATGACCTGGGCAATTGCACTTGAAGCAGTTGCTATTCCCTCCAGCATTCCTGTTACATAGGAGGATTTGAGACCAGAATCAACAATGGCCCTTCTTAATACTCGCATTACAGAATAAGAAAGGGTTTCATATAGCACCTGTTGTTGTGCTGTGCCTGGGTTTGCATAAGAAATAGGGAAAGCAGATGGCAACACCCCAGCCCATTCAGACTCTTCTTCTAAGGATAGGAGCCCTTTCTGCCTTGCCTGAGAAAGTGCAACACGGACAGCTCCCTTGAAACAGGCAGGAGCTGAGGCAGGCAAGGGAGGGGTGGAAGGAGGGAGGGAAGAAAGTGGGGGGGAAGTGGATGTTACAGCTTCTGAAGAAGCGGATGCAGGCAAAGGAAACACAGGAGGGAGGGAAGGGGGGATGGGGGTGGGCTGGTTCATAGCTCCTGTATGAGCAGATGCAGGAGGGAGGGAAGGGGGAATGGGTGTGGGCTGAGGAATAGCTCCTGTATGAGCAGATGCAGGAGGGAGGGAAGGGGGAATGGGTGTGGGCTGAGGAATAGCTCCTGTATGAGCAGATGCAGGAGGGGTGGAAGGGGGGGTGGATGGGTTGGAAGCAGGCAAAGGAGGGAGGGATTGGCAGGATTGTGCAGGAGGCAAAAGCTTAGGATAAGGAGGGGGGTTGTCTCCAACAGACAGAGATGCAGGGGCCGAGGGAGACGCCTGGGACGCCTGAGGTCCAAATTTTGCCACGGCATCTGCACACCTCTGCCAAGTCAGCAGACATTGGATAGGAGCCCTGGGTTCTTCAAAAAAGGTTTTTCCAATCTTTTGCCAGGCCTCTACCCCTAAGGAACCTGCCTCAGGGTACCAGGGACATTGGAATGCAATCTCACATAGCAGACGTTCAATTTCCTTTAAAGAAACATGAGCACCTGCACCTCTCTGTCTGACTAAATGAAACAGTTCAGTAGCATGCACTTTCTGGGACTTTGTAAGCTCCCCCCCCCATACTCACGGTGTAGCCGGCTAAGACTTCTCCAGTCGAGTGAAGTATGAGGCTGGCTGACTGCTTCGGCTGCGCAAGGGATCTGGCACGTCGTGGGTCACCAGATGTAGAAATGAAAAATCATGGGAGACGAGAGAGGCAGGTGTAGCTAGGCGTCTGTCAGGGCGGACCCTGAGAGCCTATTTTATTGAATATTGCAAGCATTGCCCCAGGTGGGCCTGTGGTTGATTGGTTGATACATACACACAGAAACTTGTAATTGGTTAACATAAGTACTAAGGCGGGAATTACATCTGAAAGGTGGGGATTACATGTGATCATTTATCATTGATGCTGAGAATCGGAGCCAGAACTAGACAGGCATGAAGCCTCCTAATTGAATTGTAACTAGGGATTAATTGGCACAAACAATATAACAATTGGGTTCTGTATGTGCGGTCAGCTAGGCATGGAGAGCAGGTACAGTTTGTTTTCCATGAGCTTGGGATGTCTGTTACTTAATGATTGATCATAGCATGAGACAATGTAATAATCAAGTTCTGTGAATGTGGTCAGCTAGGCGTGAAGAGCAGGTTCGTACAATGTTTGCAAAAGCAGGGAAAAGCCTACAAGCAAGACTTCTCAGAAAGCAAGAGAAAAGAGGAGCAAAACTTCCCCAAAATGGAGCAGTTTTGTGCAGAAAGAGACTTAACAGTTATGTGCAGAAAGAAGACTTCCCTTTACTGTAGTATGCAAAGTGAGAGTTTAACACAATTTAATGTATTGAAACCCATAGCTATACTCCATTCCAAGATATGTACCAAGCTCATTTGAATCTAAAGAGAATTCCCAACATAGGAAATTCCCCTCACATAAAATGTGTGTACTTTTAGCTTGGCGAGGTAAGAATAAGTAGATGTGCATTCAATGCATTCTATACAAGCTGTTCAACTAATGTAAAGCAGCATTCATGTATCCTGGGTGGAATACAAAGAAAAATGCATAACTTCACTTATGTGACCTGGACTCAGGAATTAAATATTTATCATCACAAAAGAATGGCCAGGCTGTCCAGGTGAACCCATTAACAGGTTTCCTGCCAGACAGGATTCTGCTGTAGATCGCCCCTTCTGTGATGTATGTATGATGTTTTGGGGGGTGGTCTTGAGCTACAGGGTGGCCACGACCCAAAAAGCTGTCTGTGGACAAACACCGGCTCCCTCGACCTGAAGCAAGATGAGCCACATAGTCAAACTTTACTTAACCATCCAGGTGTCCTTTACCTTTGCCTTTACTTGGAAGGGCATATGTCAAAATCAAGCACTATCTCAGGGGCATTGTGGGAAAGGATAGGTGGGGTATAAATAAGTTGTTGTTGTTTCCCACAGTTTCCCACAGATTTTGGTTTCATTTTGCAGCCAGCACTTCCACAAAAGGGACAAAGAGTTAAAAGTAATATGAAATGAAAATTCTTAACAATCTAATTTCCAATTAGCAGACAAATCACATCAGTTGTAATTTGTCACAGTCTCAAAAGAAATTTAAAGAATGCAGATTTAGCTGACCAATGCTCTGTTAATCTTTGGGGCTATTACATGGCGTTTGGGCACAATGGAGGTTCCACGCACTACATCATTCACCCCATTTGAAAATCCATAACTCCCTTGATTTTAATGGGCCTTCTCTGGTTATGACTTGGATTAGACATCACCGTTTCAGAAACATGTGAGTATAATTAATCATTTTTATTGATTTAAAGTCCTTCTGTTTCCTATTTTCTTTATAAAATCCAGTGATACATGAAAGACAAGAAAAGAAGAAGGGATTTATAAAAGGCTTTGGCTGAGATAAACATGTTTGCCTTAAAATATTACACAGAATCTGTAATTCAAAGCAAGTGATTACCTCTCCTGTAATTATTCAGAATTACATCTTCTCCCCTTCCCTAGGGACCTCCTCTGCCCACATGAAAAACAATGAAACTAAGACTGGAAGGTCTTATTAATAACTATCAACTATACAGAGTTGGGTCTATAGACATACGGAGATTGATCAGTCTGACTTTGAATCAGCTGTGTGAGTGACCATTCGAGTTAGCCTTTGCTGCTCAGGATATCAGGAATGGCAGTAACAGATGAGGTGAACTTGTGCCTAAATGAATAATCCCTTTCAAGATGGTAGTGTTTCGGTTGCTGGTGCTCTTACTGTTGGTGCAGGGGATGTGCACGTTTCTGCATATTTCTCAATGTTCCATCAGAGAACCTGTCCCTATTCTTCACAAATATTATCAATCAGGAGATCTCATCATTGCCAGCATTATTTCTCAGATCTACATATTTTCAGATACCTTAACCTTTGAAAACACCCATCTCAGGAATTTTCAGATGACCATATGTAAGTAGCTGGATTTGGAGGGAGGCGGGGACATAGTACATCATAAATAAATTTACAGCCAACCCAGCCTGCCTGTTGGGATTTGCCTTCACCTGGATTTGCCTCCAATGGAATGAGAAATAGTTGGACCTCATTTCTTAACATCCACCACATTTGATCTTACAGGCAGGAATCTGATATCTAAACCCATTGAGCAAGATAATATTTGTGTTCTCTCTCCATTTTACTTTGGGAGATTTGACAGAACTCCTGGAACTGATTTAAATAGGACTATTGATGGGACGCAGGTGGTGCTGTGGGTAAAAGCCTCAGCGCCTAGGACTTGCTGATCGAAAGGTCGGCGGTTCGAATCCCCGCGGCGGGGTATGCTCCCGTCGCTCGGTCCCAGCGCCTGCCAACCTAGCAGTTCGAAAGCACCCCCGGGTGCAAGTATATAAATAGGGACCGATTACTAGCGGGAAGGTAAATGGCGTTCAGTGTGCTGCGCTGGCTCGTCAGATGCAGCTTGTCACGCTGGCCACGTGACCCGGAAGTGTCTGCAGACAGCGCTGGCTCCCGGCCTCTAGAGTGAGATGAGCGCACAACCCTAGAGTCTGTCAAGACTGGCCTGTACGGGCAGGGGTACCTTTACCTTTACCTATTCTAAAAAGGTCATTGAATTTCATGACACTCTTCATATCCACATATAGAAGTTAGTATTTTTTAAATTTTCATGTCCTATATCTTTGTTGTGAATGCAGTGAGAAACATTGCAAAATTCATTTATTTGCTGTGAAATGAAGGTATACCCTGACTAATTGGCATTGCTTACTCAAATTTGTGAAGGAATAAATCAGATTTTATCTTGCAAGATTTACTGTATTTCACAGAACACAGCAGTCAAAACTGCTAAACCATTGGCCGAGTTCAACCATTATTATTTTTTAGCCTTCCCCCTTTACTAAAGCCTAAGCAGTTGATTAAGAAAGCACGTTCACTGCTGGGGATAATAATCATTTGAAGAATAGACAGGGAGTGATTTTCCTACTCATAGCAATGCTGGCTTGGTCACACATTAGTCTATACAGGTCAGTCGAAGAATTTAAATTCATATTTTGATTTACCCATTTCAAATACTCATTTTTCTATTACAAGCTTTATTTAATTTTTAAAAAACATTTACCAAGGATAAATATTGGCTTCCAGAACAAATGCTTATACAGATGGCGAGTCTTGCACGCAGACATCCACATGGCATCAAAACAGGCTTGAAACATATTTTACATTAGAAAGTAAACACACCCACAGGGTATACTTAAAACTAGAGCATGAAGATAATTTCTCCATAGTGGATGCTGTGAGCCTACGTAATTTTTAACCCATTCTTAGAAAAACCCAAACAAAAATGCTACATTGGTATTTGCTTATTAGGCTGTGTATTCTGTGTGAATGAAGAACATGCAGACTACAAGTAACTTTTGACAGGCAGATATTAAACAAACAAAACACCTCATCCAGATTCCCTAGAGGCCAGAATAAATAAAAACACCTTCTATAGATATACTAAGAGACTCTCTAAGAAGTCCTGGAAGTTGAGATGGTTTTAAGAGACATCATAGATTCATGAGCCAGTTTACTTTTACACGCCTGTGAAATGTTAGATTACAACCTGTTTTTGTACAATATCTGAACTGGATATTGAACTGAAAAGTAACCAATGTTACGATCTGAAGCAGATGAACCTTGATGCAGCATCTAACTCTCAATACAGGGTGCTGACTCACCTCTACCAGCACATCCTGGCCTTGGCATTTGCTGTAAAGGAGATCAATGAAACTCCCCAGATCTTGGCCAACATCACCCTGGGCTTCCACATTTATAACAGCCATTTCAGTGCAAGCTGGACCTATGAAGCCTCAATGGAGCTTCTCTCAAGAAGGGCCAAGGTCATCCCTAACTATAAATGTGATGCTGAGAGCACTCCAATAGCAGTCATTGGGGGACCTAACTCTAATGTCTGTCTTCACATGACACCCATCCTGTCTACCTACAAGATACCGCAAGTAAGATCTAAATACATTCACACCTCAATTTCACTGAATTCACGCTTTCAGAAGCAATACATGCAATGCAGTCATTCTTTGAAATTCCCACTTCTCTTGATTTTGCAAAGCAGTTCTCCAGTCAAATAATGTGTCCCAAAAAACACAGATTAAGGTAAAGTGTGCATAAAAAATTCACATTTGTAAAAATATCCTTCAAATGCATTTTATTCATGAAATTGCTTTGCAGAAATGTGCATGTTAGGTAAAATTTGCATCCAGGTTTTGTATTTTAGGAGAAATTTAATCCTGCAGTCTGTAGGGTCTACTTAACCAGCATGGTCCCTGTCAGAAATGAACAGAATAGGGAGACTAGCATGATGGCATCATGGTATCATCTACTCATCACTGGAGAATTCACTCCTGCAGAGTTCAGGGGTCTGCTAAGCAACTAGTTCTGAGATTGTGAATCACTTGAGTTTGCACCGAAATAGTGATTGCAATATTTTTTAAAAAAATTAATGCTGTCATTATTGTGAGCAGTTTTGAGGTCAGTTTTGTTGTTTGGAAAGCAAATGTAAATATTACTTAGAAATCACAACTCAAATAAAATATGTTCCCTCCAGGGAATGTACTGGCAAAAAAGTATCCTACAGGATTGAATCTACTCATCTCTGCAGTATTATGGTAGTTGTTCAGCCATACGTTTATGTTATATTGCCTCCCACTGATAGAAGCGATTGTCCTTCATTCACATTAATGCCTCCTAATATAAACATTGAAGGATGGATTGGGTTTCTGATGATGTTTGAGTATAATCACCACAATATGGCAAGCCTCTCACTAAAAATTCACAGAGAACACAAATACACACAAGCAAATGTGTTATATTGATAATAACTTTTCCTCTCTCACTTCTTTTTTAAAACCTTTAGGTCATATATGGTTCTTCACCAGTCATGAATAAACAATCTCAAGGAGTTTTCTTCCACCAGATGTTTCCAAATGGGGACCATCAATATAGAGGAATCATCAAGTTACTGCTGCATTTCCAGTGGACGTGGATTGGAGTGGTTTCTGAGGCTGATGAAAATACAGAAGGTTTTATAGAGAATGTACTTCCACTTTTTTCCCAGAGTGGCATCTGCTTTGACTTCATTGAAACTTTCCCAAAGCTAACATCTGCCAGTGGTGTCACGGACATGGTGGGGGAGGGCTTTCACGGTGTCAATGTTATTATGGGAAGCACTACGAATGTTGTAGTTGTACATGGAGAAATTCAGACAATGGTAGTAATGAAAATGATACCCCAGGTTGTAAACTTTGAGCATATACCAATAAGAACCAAGGGTAAAGTCTGGTTCCTAACAGCCCAGATGGATATCACATCATTTCCATTCCAAAGAAATTGGGACATAAGTTTCCTTCATGGTTCTCTTTCCCTTTCCCTTCACTCAGTGAATCTGTTAGCTTTCCAGAAGTTCCTTCAGATCAAGAACCCAATCACAGAAAAAGAAGATGGTTTTATCAAGGACTTCTGGGAAGAGTCATTTAACTGTTCATTCTCCAGTTCTGTTACAGATAATATAGGTAGGCAAATTTGCACTGGGGAGGAGAAGATGGAGGCACTTCCTGTGTCTGTTTTTGAAATGAGAATGACTGCCCATAGCTACAACATCTACAATGCAGTCTATGCGGTGGCACATGCTTTGCACATCAGACATTCATCCCAATTCAAGCTCAGGGGAATGGCAAAGGGAGTAAGATGGGAGCTTGCAAATCAACAACCATGGCAGGTAATGTCCTGAAGATACTTCCATATATTTGGGGGTGGGGAAATGGGCAAGCTCTCTCAACCTTCTATGGGATTAACAAGTTGTTGGATTTTTATTGTTTTATTCAGCTATATAATTTAGGTCTGATTGTGTATTGCAATTCACTCTGGGATTTATTAACATAGAGTGAGGTGTTTTTTTAAAAAAAAATTGTTTTTTAAAAAACATATAACCACATTGGGGTTAGGATATCAAAAATTTCTTAAGCATTTCTGTCATTGCATAGAAACCTGTCTTATATCAAATACAGACCACTGGTCCATGTAGATCAGTATTGTCTACACTGACTGACAGAAACTCCCCAGGATTTCAGGCAAAAACCGTTCCTGGGCCTACTTAGAGATGCCTGGGATTGAACCTGGAACCTTCTGCATTCAAGCATGTAAAGGTAAAGGTAAAGGGACCCCTGACCATTAGGTCCAGTCGTGACCGACTCTGGGGTTGCGGCGCTCATCTCGCTTTTTTGGCCGAGGGAGCCGGCGTACAGCTTCCGGGTCATGTGCCCTGCATGACTAAGCCGCTTCTGGCAAACCAGAGCAGAGCATGGAAACGCCGTTTACCTTACCTTATCTACTTGTACTTTGATGTGCTTTCGAACTGCTAGGTTGGCAGTAGCAGGGACCAAGCAACGGGAGCTCACCCCATCGCGGAGATTCAAACTGCTGACCTTCCGATCATCAAGTCCTAGGCTATGTGGTTTGACCCACAGTGCCACCCAAGTCCCATTCAAGCATGTACTCTACTGCTAAACCAAAGCCCTTCTCCAGGTGCCTTACTGGAAAAAGCAGAGGAGGGTATAACTCCTCATTTTTGTCCATACTAGAAACAGCAACAGGACTGCCGTCAGTAGCATTGCCAGCCATGATATCTCACCCCATAATAGTTGCATCCATACCACAGACTTAAATCATGGGCACTACAGTCTAAAGGTAGTAGAGGTATTTTGATAGAAAGACCTAAAGCTCTCTTGATAAGCCTACAATGTGCAAGGCTCTTTAGTGTAAGCCAAAACAGTGGAAGTTAAAGTAGTGGTGCAGTTGTGGCCAATATTCCATGATGTAGGATTTTATGCGACCTTTTCCTATTTCTAACATTAGCTTGCACAAAGCTTTCAAGAGATCGTAATCCCAAGCCTTCCTGTTGCATGCATTTTTACCACATTTTATGATAGCATAGTTTGAACTTTTATATGTATCTTCCTTCTTATTTTCATTATTTAGCTCCATCACATTCTCAGAAGTATTTCATTTAACAACACTGCAGGAGAAAAGGTGCATTTTGACCCAAATGGTGAATTAATTGCTGGCTTTGACATTATAAACTGGCTCACATTTCCAAATCAGTCCTTTCTTAGAGTCAAAATTGGGAAGATAGACTCCCTGGGTACCCAGGAGAAATCATTCACCATTCATGAGGATGCTATTGTATGGCCCAACCAATTTAACCAGGTGGGTTCTCTGCACTATTCAGGGTTCATTCCATCACTTGACCAATGATCAGGAAGAAGATAGTTCCCTATGTGACTGTTTCTCAATATTCTGTAAATATAGTGAGCATTATTCAAACTACAGCTTTCAATCTGAACATTCATGTTGTAGTTACATATTAATGTGCCACATAATGTTCATTCTGCACTTACAAGGAATCATTCATTCAGAGTGGTAGCACTCTGAAACTCCTTTACCATTATATTAGGCATCTTCTTGGTTGGTTGGTTGGTTGGTTGGTTAGCTAAAACCCATTTTTCATTTGTGAAACCTACTCAGCAATGCCAGTGATGGCAGGACAAGTAAGTACCATTATCTCTCCACATCAACCATTACCACCATTTGGTTCAAGAACTGATGTGATAGATGATAGATGATAGATATAGATATAAATATATATGTTATGGTGGAGGATCTAAAAGCCCACTGCATTTGCAATACTCTCTAGTGTTCACAATATTACCTAAAACATTATATTCTGCCATTTATGAACAGACCCAGCCCATTTCTATATGTAATGATCATTGCCGTTCAGGTTATAGGCGGACAAAGAAGGAAGGGAAGCCATTTTGTTGCTATGATTGCTTCCCATGTCCAGAAGGAAAGATTTCCAACCAGAAAGGTAAGAAAGGTTAAAACATGTTATATATTGACGTATGTATGCCACCTATTTCATAGTTGATTTTGATCTGTTTATGTATATCAATGTGTCTGTTTTTTTACATTGATTTCCTTGATGTTCAAAACATTGCCCCAATTCACTGGTAATTGATTGTTGTTGTTTAGTCGTTTATTCGTGTCCGACTCTTCGTGACCCCATGGACCAGAGCACGCCAGGCACTTCTGTCCTCCACTGCCTCCCGCAGTTTGATCAAACTCATGCTGGTAGCTTCAAGAACACCATCCAACCATCTCATTCTCTGTCATCCTCTTCTCCTTGTGCCCTCCATCTTTCCCAACATCAGGGTCTTTTCCAGGGAGTCTTCTCTTCTCATGAGGTGGCCAAAGTATTGGAGCCTCAGCTTCACGATCTGTCCTTCCAGTGAGCACTCAGGGCTGATTTCCTTCAGAATGGAGAGGTTTGATCTTCTTGCAGTCCATGGGACTCTCAAGAGTCTCCTCCAGCACCATAATTCAAAAGCATCAATTCTTCGGCGATCAGCCTTCTTTATGGTCCAGCTCTCACTTCCATACATCACTACTGGGAAAACCATGGCTTTTACTATACGGACCTTTGTTGGCAAGGTGATGTCTCTGCTTTTTAAGATGTTGTCTAGGTTTGCCATCGCCTTTCTCCCAAGGATCAGGCGTCTTTTAATTTCGTGACTGCTGTCACCATCTGCACTGATCATGGAGCCCAAGAAGGTAAAATCTCTCACTGCCTCCATTTCTTCCCCTTCTATTTGCCAGGAGGTGATGGGCCCAGTGGCCATGATCTTCGTTTTTTTGATGTTGAGCTTCAGACCATATTTTGCGCTCTCCTCTTTCACCCTCATTAAAAGGTTCTTTAATTCCTCTTCACTTTCTGCCATCAAGGTAGTGTCATCTGCATATCTGAGGTTGTTGATGTTTCTTCCGGCAATCTTAATTCCGGTTTGGGATTCATCCAGCCCAGCCTTTCGCATGATGAATTCTGCATATAAGTTAAATAAGCAGGGAGACAGTATACAGCCTTGCCGTACTCCTTTCCCAATTTGGAACCAATCAGTTGTTCCATATCCAGTTCTAACTGTAGCTTCTTGTCCCACATAGAGATTTCTCAGGAGACAGATGAGGTGATCAGGCACTCCCATTTCTTTAAGAACTTGCCATAGTTTGCTGTGGTCAACACAGTCAAAGGCTTTTGCATAGTCAATGAAGCAGAAGTAGATGTCTTTCTGGAACTCTCTAGCTTTCTCCATAATCCAGCGCATGTTTGCAATTTGGTCTCTGGTTCCTCTGCCTCTTCTAAATCCAGCTTGCACTTCTGGGAGTTCTCGGTCCACATACTGCTTGAGCCTTCCTTGTAGAATTTTAAGCATAACCTTGCTAGCGTGTGAAATGAGTGCAATTGTGCGGTAGTTGGAGCATTCTTTGGCACTGCCTTTCTTTGGGATTGGGATGTAGACTGATCTTCTCCAATCCTCTGGCCACTGCTGAGTTTTCCAAACTTGCTGGCATATTGAGTGTAGCACCTTAACAGCATCATCTTTTAAAATTTTAAACAGGTCAGCTGGAATACCATCACTTCCACTGGCCTTATTATTTGCAGTGCTTTCTAAGGCCCATTTGACTTCACTCTCCAGGATGTCTGGCTCAAGGTCAGCAACCACACTACCTGGGGTGTACGAGACATCCATATCTTTCTGGTATAATTCCTCTGTGTATTCTTGCCACCTCTTCTTGATGTCTTCTGCTTCAGTTAGGTCTTTACCACTTTTGTCCTTTATTATGGTAATCTTTGTACGAAATGTTCCTTTCATATTTCCGATTTTCTTGAACAGATCTCTGGTTCTTCCCATTCTGTTGCTTTCCTCTATTTCTTTGCATTGCTCGTTTAAGAAGGCCTTCTTGTCTCTCCTTGCTATTCTTTGGAAATCTGCATTCAATTTCTTGTATCTTTCATTATCTCCCTCGCATTTTGCTTGCCTTCTCTCCCCTGCTATTTGTAAGGCCTCGTTGGACAGCCACTTTGCTTTCTTGCATTTCTTTTTCATTGGGATGGTTTTAGTTGCTGCCTCCTGTATAATGTTGCGAGCCTCCACCCATAGTTCTTCAGGCACTCTGTCCAGCAAATCTAAATCCTTAAACCTGTTCCTCACTTCCACTGTGTATTCATAAGGGATTTGGTTTAGATTGTATCTTACCTGTCCAGTGGTTTTTCCTACTTTCTTCAGTTTAAGCTTGAATTTTGCTATAAGAAGCTGATGATCTGAGCCACAGTCAGCTCCAGGTCTTGTTTTTGCTGACTGTATAGAGCTTCTCCATCTTTGGCTGCAGAGAATATAATCAATCTGATTTCGATGTCGCCCATCTGGGGATGTCCATGTGTAGAGTCGTCTCTTGTGTTGTTGGAAAAGAGTGTTTGTGATGACCAGCTTGTTCTCTTGGCAGAACTCTATTAGCCTTTGCCCTGCTTCGTTTTGATCTCCAAGGCCAAACTTGCCAGTTGTTCCTTTTATCTCTTGATTCCCTACTTTAGCATTCCAATCCCCTATAATGAGCAGAACATCCTTCTTTGGTGTCACTTCTATAAGGTCTTGTAATTCTTCATAGAATTGGTCAATTTCAGTTTCTTCAGCACCAGTAGTTGGTGCATAAACTTGGATTACTGTGATGTTAAAAGGTCTGCCTTGGATTCGTATCGAGATCATTCTATCATTTTTGAGACTGCATCCCAGTACAGCTTTCCCCACTCTTTTGTTGACTATGAGGGCCACTCCATTTCTTTTACGGGTTTCTTGCCCACAGTAGTAGATATGATAGTCATCCGAACTGAATTCGCCCATTCCCGTCCATTTTGGCTCACTGATGCCCAGGATGTCAATATTTATTCTCGCCATCTCATTTTTGACCACATCCAACTTACCCAGGTTCATGGTTCTTACATTCCAGGTTCCTATGCAATATTTTTCTTTACAGCATTGGACTTTCCTTTCGCTTCCATGCATATCCGCAACTGAGCGTCCTTTCGGCTTTGGCCCAGCCGCTTCATCAGCTCTGGATCTACTTGTACTTGTCCCCCGCTCTTCCCCAGTAGCATGTTGGACACCTTCCGACCTGAGGGGCTCATCTTCCAGCGTCATAACTTTTATATGCCTGTTGTCTTTGTCCATGGAGTTTTCTTGGCAGGGATACTGGAGTGGCTTGCCGGTTCCTACTCCAGGTGGATCACGTTTGGTCAAAACCCTCCACTATGACCTGTCCATCTTGGGTGGCCCTCCATGGCATAGCTCATAGCTTCTCTGAGTTATTCAAGCCCCTTCACCACGGCAAGGTAGTGATCCATGAAGGGGGGTAATTGATTAGAAATACATTATAATTTAACTACAAACCTGCTTTTTATACACTGCTGTATCACTATTTAGTTATGTTTCCAGAGATCCATTTGAATACATAGGAATTCACGTAAACAAGTACCACTGATTTCAATGGATCTTCACTAAGCTTGACTAAATCTAAATCTGATCCATTGGCAATTGACTGAAACAAATACTACAGCCTCAGTAGAGAGAAGGGAAATAATGTTAAGTGGCATTGTGTAATATCTAGGAAGAAAAGACAACTTCACAATGTGGCTATCTTTACCCACAGAAAATGGCACAAGACCTAGTTTTTGTGTGAAACTACCGTTATTAGCTGCATGGTGAGGCTGTTGAAAATGAGTTTCTTAATTTGCCTGTATGGGTGAGATGGTAGTGACCAAACAGGGTTGGTGAGATTAAAATGTGTTTGGGAAAGTGTATTTTAAAACATTTCAGCTTATTAAAGTGTGGACATTTTAATAACAAAAAGAAGTCAACAACATTAGTTCTGTAGTAATAAATTATGGGTTAAGCACCTGTAGAAAATGTTTTCCATTGTTTTGGGAGTTAATGTGATCCCAAGTCTCCTAGGGCATAGGGAGATACAAGAAAGTCACTCAGAGCTGCTAATGAGTCTTGAATTCTTTTATCTGTACATGATCTCATCTCAGCTAAAGCACCAAGCACCAGGCCCAGGAAACAGAGCCTTTCTATCATTAAAACAAATGTTTCGGTCTGCTTAAACCATGAGCCAGAACTTTCTTGTCAAAATCTTTCTTCTATTCCACTCCACAGCTGATCACCTTTACCATGCACATAGATTCACTGTTAAAATGAGCTGAGTAACAGCTGCAGCTTCAGAAAGTGTGGAACCACCAATTCTAGTCTGCTGAGATTTAATTTGATTCCAACTACTGAAATAGTCTACAAAGTACACAGTTATTTCCATTATTTCCACAGATAAGACATTGAGTCAGGAATGGTCAGGTGTGGGGGATGCAGGGTGGGGGCAGTGGGGCCTAGTCTGTGTGGGCCAACAGACACTTTGATGAGTCAAATAGAAAAGTAGGATATAAAGCAAAAGGACTGTGGAAACCTTCCCTCCTACCACCACTAACTCTTAAAAGTGTACAATGAATATGTTTTCTTTATTTCTTTTTCCAGACATGGATGACTGTGTTCAATGTCCCGAAGATCAGTACCCAAACCTTGGCCAGGTTATATGTCTTCCGAAAGATATAAGCTTCCTGTCTCACGGTGAACCTCTGGGGATCAGTTTGGTCACGTTTGCTCTTTTATTGACTTTCATTACAGCTTTGGTGCTTAGGATCTTCATCAAGCACAAAGACACTCCCATCGTGAAAGCCAACAATCGGACCCTCACCTACATTCTCCTTATAGCCCTCATTCTCTCCTTCCTTTGTCCTTTACTATTCATTGGCCAGCCCATAAGAATAACCTGCCTCCTTTGACAAACTGCTTTTGCAGTGATCTTCTCAGTAGCAGTGTCTTGCATATTAGCAAAAACAACTATAGTGGTTCTAGCTTTCATGGCTACCAAGCCAGGCTCCAGAATGAGGAGATGGGTGGGGGGAAATCTGGCCATCTCCATTGTTATTTTCAGTTTCCTCATTCAAATGATGATTTGTGGTGCCTGGCTGGTAGTTGCTCCCCCATTCCCTGATTTAGACAAGCTCTCGGTGACTAAAGAAATTGTACTTCAATGTAATGAAGGATCAGTCACCATGTTCTACTGTGTCCTAGGCTTCATGGGAATGCTGGCCATGGTCAGTTTCACTGTGGCTTTCCTAGCTAGGAAGTTACCAGACAGTTTTAATGAAGCCAAGTTCATCACCTTCAGCATGTTGGTCTTTTGTAGTGTATGGCTGTCCTTTGTTCCTTCCTACTTAAGTACCAAAGGAAAGTACATGGTGGCTGTGGAGATCTTTTCTATTTTGGCCTCTAGTTTTGGGTTACTGGGCTGCATCTTCTTCCCCAAATGTTATATCATTTTGGTGAGGCCAGAGTTAAACAGCAGGGGACAGCTTATCATAAGAAAGAATTAAAGCATGAACAGGTCTATTTGATGTAGCAAATCATAACTGGACTACATCTCCTTGTATTCATTTTGCTTCTTCTCAGAATGCCTGAACCCAACAAAACTGTTCCCCAAAGCCAATACAGCAGCCCATGTAGCTGGTCTGCCCAAAAAGTACTCTGATTAAGGAAAACAGTATCATAAGAGTTTTGGCCTGGTGGTTGCCAAGATGTGTTTAGTCGTCTTATGCTATGGTCACTTCCAGATTATTCTGAGAATGACCAAAAGGGTCAATTTCTTATTTGGGAGTCTGTTATTCCATTAGTTCATAGATGAGGTCCCTGTTGCTGCTGGAATCCTCCACCCTATCTATCACACAAAACACTGAGCAATGAATGGTCAATCAGAAGGTCACCTGTGCTTGAAAAAATTCCAGGATGTTTTAAATAATAAAATCTCAGAAAGTATTTGCAGCGATTCCCCAAGAGTGTCATTCCATCATCATGGGCTAGTGGAATGAGGCGCTTGATCTAGGCCCAGTACCATGCCAACCCCACCTTTCACAGTAGTCAATAGAGTTGGATTGATTTCACCCAACCCCAGTATTTGTCCAGCGAATGTGTCTGCCTGGGCAATTTTATTTGATTCATTAATCAGGTCCAAATCTCATTTCTTTGGCCGCATTGACTGTAATGGGGAATCCAAAAATAAAAATAAAAATTCATTTCTGCATAATTGGATGGAATTTGCAGGGAAACAAGCTTTCAGTCAGGCTAAGCCCTAACCTGAGTTTTGGTGTGCTATAGCTAACCCTCCATCCCAATCCCCGTATAGCTCCACTTTTATGCTTATCTTGCCCAATGCCATTTCCGGGGAAACCAATTCAGTAACTAATTGAGGTTTTGTTAGAGACTAGACTGAAGAGGAATGGTGGAGACCATCCTCCCCTCCTCCTAAATCTTCCTGAGAAGAGGAGGACAGTATAGATTTACAACAGTAGTTTGCAGAAGGTCATAGTTCAGAAGCCACAGAGGGGAGAAGCTGGGAAATATTGGGAGAACTGCAAGAGGAAGAAGAAGCACCAGGCAAGAGACAGCTGACAGACTCACTGTCTTTAGAAAGCATTCCTGACCCCCCCCCTCCCAGGACCCAGCAGGCATTGAGAGTAGGAGAACAGAAAGCACAGAGGCAGAAAGCACAGATCAGCCGACACAGGGATGACATATAATATGAGAGATGGAGGGGGTGGGACTTTACTCAGAGCAACACCATTACTGAAATAGAGGCCGCTTTACTAAGCCTTTCGCTGTGAATATTGAATAAAAGACTTGGTAAGAGCTCTTCTTGTTTATCTGCTTCTTGGCTGCCACCATGGGAGGGTTCGGATTCCCTGAAGCTTGACAGGTTTGGAGGGAGGGAATCCTTTGTGGCCCTGTTAATCAGAAATCAAATACCGTATTTTTCTCTCTATAACACACAGATTTTTTCTCCTAAAAAGGAAGGGGAAATGTCTGTGCGTGTTATTGAGTGAATGTGTGGTCCCTGAAGCCGACAGTCCGGAGTGGAGGAGCAAAAATCAGGCAAAAATCAAATCGCGCGTCTAGGAGAAGGGAAACCTGAAAAGAGGAAGCTGCTGCTTTCCTGCATTCTGCCTCAGGGTCTTACTGCCCACCCACCTCTGTTTCGTTGCTGTGTTTGCTCAAACGGAACAAAGAGCAGGGAAAGCCCCTCCCCTCCAGGCAAGCAGAGAGGAAAGCAGAGCGTCCTTCCTTCTAATTCCTCTCCGTGCTCCAGCCGGAAAACATACAGGTGGGAGAGAGAGAGAGCTGGCTGGCTTGGGGGGGGAACTTTTGCCTTCCTTTCCTCCCTCCCGTTATACCCCACTCCTGCATTCTTAGCCAGCTGCTTCTCTGCACACCCCTCTCGTGCTCCTTGTCCCTTCTGTGTTTTTCTTTCCCTCCCCACTTAAAATGTGGTTAAAAAGCATGGATCCACATGGATCCTCAGGATCTTTGCATTGGGTCACCCCAAATTCACCATCAGAGCACATAGCATGTCCATGGCTACAGCCTGCCCCCCAAAAATCATGCACCTACTGTTGCCTGGGGCTGCAATGGTGCAAAAATGTGTTTAAAAAGCATGGATCCACATGGATCCTCAGGATCTTTGCATTGGGTCACCCCCAAATTCACCATCAGATCACATGTCTGTGGCCACAGCATGAAGCACAAAAATGATACATCCACTGTTTCATTCAGAATGTTTTTTCCCTTCTTTTCCTCCTCTAAAAACGATGTGCGTGTTATGGTCAGGTGCGTGTTATAGAGCGAAAAATACGGTATCTCAGTGAGACTTTAACATGGAGAATGGGTGGGCAGCTCACAAGGGGCAAATAGTCAACTGTATACATTCGTCCCCCGTACTTAATTTATTTCCTGCCTGAAATCAAGGTGCTGGTTTTGACCTTCAAAGGGACAAGGTTCAAATGCATATGTGGAAGGTCATTCTTGTTCAATTGAAGCACCTTGTCAACATCATGCCTCCACAACTGGAACTAATCTACCCAATGGTGCTCTTGATACTTCCATGAATCAGATGTGTTACCCCCAAATGATGTATTATTTCATTGAAACCCAAGTTAATCAGCAAAGTGCCAACTATTACTATTACTACTACTACTACTAAAAATATGATACAATACTAACCACACATACCTGGGAGACACCCCCACTTAATTCAGTAGCACTTGCTTCTAAGTAGACATGGTTTGGATTCGCAGTTAATATCACAAACCATACAACATCACATACAATGCAGCACTCTCTGTTACAGATCTTGCAGGCTCTATTCCTACCTCCATTCCCCTATCAAATGAGGGATCCAGGATGGAACATTGTTGTGAAAAATCCCACCAACAGTTTCATAGGTTTCATGCATAAGACCTCACCACTGTTTGATTGTTATGAACACAGAACTGTCCATTTTTTTTCTTTGAGGCTTTTTGAAGACAATGCCTCTTGAACTGCTGAAGTTCTATAATCTTCCCTGATACCACCTTATCCACTAGGATTGGGACAGCAACTGGGCAGCTTCCAACCATTATCAGAGGGGAGAAGTGAAAAGTAAAACAGAGATTTAAAAAAAAAAAATTGGAAAGAGGGAAGGCTTGTATAGTAGTGCCTCAGGTTACAAACGCTTCAGGTTACAAACTCTGCTAACCTGGAAGAGTTACCACGAGTTGAGAACTTTGCCCCAGGATGAGAACGGAAATCAGGGGCCGGCGACACAGCAGCAGCAAAAGGCCCCATTAGTGAAAGCACGTCTCTAGTTAGGAACAGCTTCAGGTTAAGAATGAACCTCCAGAACAAATTAAGTTCGTAACTAGAGGTACCACTGTACTTTACCAGGAAAGCAATCATGAATAGTCTCTCCCCCACCTCCCTTTTCAATAGTTCCATTTATGTAAAATCGGTGACCAATGAAGTTTTCCATCTGGGTTCCTTCGGAGATTTCTTTTTTATTATTTATTAAAGATTTCTTAGTTTACAAAAATACATGCATTGTCTCTTTTTTAAAGTTGTGTTTTCTACAGATCAGTTTCATTTGTTGTGAGACATTAAGGTGGCTTTATGAGTTCCTTTCAGCCACATTCTTCTTCCTATTCCAGATTACTATATGAACAATGCTACGTAGAAATAAATATTCATGATATTACGTATACATTGATCTTTCCTCTAAGAGATTTCGCATTCTTGCTTTTCATCTGAGTAGGACAAGAAGAGACTTTGGCTGAGATGTGATAAACTTGTTTTCTTTTGCAGCATTCCAGAGAATCTGCAAGCCACAACAGGAGATTACCTCTTGTATAATTATCAAATTAGTCATTATATTTTCCCCCCACCCCTAAGGAGTTCCAGTGGCCATATGCAAAACTATGAATCATGTTATTAATAACCCTTGAGCCATTCAGAACTGGTGCTATAGGAACAGAGACCTCTGTCAGTCTGATCTCTGATTCTTTGCAATGCACTGTTCCAGCTTTGCATCAGCAGAGCAAAGCTTGAATGATGGTGCTTGAAAGATGAACTGTTGTGTGCTGTGATTTGCTTGCAAGATGGTATTATCTATGGTGCTGGTGTTAGTGTTGCTGCCCCAGCTGTCATGCAAGGTTTCTATTGTTCAGTGTTCACTCAGGGACCCCCTTCCAATTCTTCACCAATATTATCAGTCTGGAGACTATATAATTGCTGCCATTATGTCACAGATCTATATATTTCCAAATACCATAAACTTTGATATGCATCCATCCCAAGACATCTCTGATGCTGACTTGATGTATGTAAGCAGTTTTGTGTTTCTTTAACCATATCATACACATGTAAGGAATATATTTGCCTTTGACCTCCTCCCCAGCCTCCTCTCTCATAAGTTTTGGGGCAGATATCAGTGCTATTTTTTTCTAGAAAAAAGGGGTGCTGGAACTCACCATGAACACTCCCTTGTTCTCTTATAATGGTAATGGCACCCACCTGAGAGGTGTTGGAACTGAGTTTTGGTGAGTTCCAGCTGGGGGGGGGGAGCCCTGGCAGATCTGATATCTCACCACTGCTTTTGCAGGGTAGTCCAGGTTTGTATCCTTTCATTTCCACAAACTTCCCTGGGCAGTGGCCATATGGTCTATTTTTGCACAATTTCATAGGTAGATATAGAAAGATAGATATCCTGATCTGTAGAAGATGTCCTTTGATGCAGTTTGTAGCTCTCATTGCAGGCTAATGACACAGCTCTATCAACACATCCTGGCCTTGGTATTTGCTATAAAGGAGATAAACAAAAATCCCCAGATCTTACCTAATGCCACATTGGGATTCCACATCTATAATAGCCATTTCAGAGCATGCCGGACCTATCAAGCCTCATTGGAACTACTCTCTAGAAGGGGCAGATTCATCCCGAATTACAAGTAATTACTGATCAGTCTTTCTGACATTGGCAGGAGATACATATTTAAAGTTCCTTTTATAAATATAGTCCTGTTTGATTACAGAGTACACAGCATAGTACACTATGTTCATGCTACCTTTTATTTTTCAGACATGGATGACTGTTTTGAATGCCCAGGAGATCAGTATCCAAACAATGAACAGGATGGATGCCTTCCAAAGCAAATAACTTTCTTGTCTTATGGAGACTATCTGGGGGTCATTTTGGCCACTTTTGCTCTATTATTTGCTTTTATCACAGTTTTTGTGTTTTGCATCTTTGTGAAGAACAAGGAGACTCCCGTAGTTAAAGCCAACAACAGGAGCCTATCCTATGCTCTCCTCATCTCCCTCATTCTCTCTTTCCTCTGTGCTCTGCTATTCATTGGCAAACCTTATAAAGTGACATGCCTCCTTCGACAAACCACTTTTGGCATAATCTTCTCAGTGGCAGTTTCTTGCATATTAGCCAAAACCACCACTGTGGTTCTAGCTTTCATGGCCACCAAGCCAGGGTCAAGGATAAGGAAATGGGTAGGGAAAAGGTTGTCAAATTCTATTGTGCTTTCCTGCTCCCTTATCCAAGCCACAATTTGTACTGGGTGGGTGGCAACTTCTCCTCCATTCCTGCACTTTGACATCCATTCAATGGCTGAAGAAATTGTATTGGAATGTAATGAAGGATCAGTCACCATGTTCTACTGTGTCCTAGGCTTCATGGGAATGCTGGCCCTTGTCAGCTTCACTGTGGCTTTCCTAGCTAGGAAATTGCCAGACAGTTTCAATGAAGCCAAGTTTATCACCTTCAGTATGCTGGTCTTTTGCAGTGTGTGGTTGTCCTTTGTTCCAACCTACCTGAGCACCAAGGGAAAATACATGGTGGCTGTGGAGATTTTCTCCATCTTGTCCTCCAGTTTTGGGCTACTTGGCTGCATCTTTTTGCCAAAATGTTATGCTATTTTGCTGAGACCTGACTTGAACAGCAGGGTGCAGCTAATAAGAAGAAAGAACTAAAGAACTGATGTCCACCTAGTCTAGTTAAATTTACCACTGATTAAACCTCCTCATTTTCCAATGTATCCAGTTAGCAATTAGATAGGATCCCTTCCAGAATATCATCAAGGTGAACTAAATTAGTTGAGATGGTGGGGTAACCTGGAACCTGTCTAGAATCATAAATTCTCCCATCTCTGAAAACAGCAAGTCATTAGAAGCTGAGCCCCAAGTTTTCTAAAGTTTGTTCCCAGCTTGTAATATCTCCACCTACAAATCTAATATAGACCTCATTCTTGATGAGCCCTAAACTGATGAGCCCTAAACTAAACTACTCTGACAAAGGAAGAATGTGATTGAATATGGTATGGAAGACGTTATTAGTGTAGTCATCATTAAGACCTGGTTATATATTTAAATTTGTCTTTATGTGAACCAGCAGTTATGTTTCACTTAGTATCAAGGTTACATTGAATTTACTGTTCTGCTGTCTTTTACTAGTTTTTCATAGTGTATTTGTTAATGAAGAAAAGTGCTTAGCTGTGAACCCAGTCCCTTCTCTGTGTATGCATGCAGAGTTATTAACAACAACAACAACAAAAATTGCACTGGTCACTTCTGAATCATTCTGAGCTTCAGCTAAAGTGTCCATTTCATGTTGCGGTGTGTGTGATTATGTGAGTGATCAGTCTTTAAACATAATGTCATTGACCACATTGACGAGGAATGCCTTTGGAGGGGCTTCTCCCAAGCGGTGTGGGCGAAGGTGTCTGCGGAGGCACGTCCAAGGTGGTGGTGGTGCAGCTGGGTGAAATTGCCGGAAGGCCCCGGCTGAGATTGTGATCCTGCATGCAGGAGGACTATGAAGAGTTGAAGGCAGCTCTTCCTGGACTCAAAATTGGGTCACTGATGGCAATGACATGTGTGGCGAGGTAGCCAATGCCCAGCTGCCAACGATAGGGCCCAGATGAGTACCCAGAGTGCGGTGGCCAAGAAGGTTCTGGCCTTGGGCAGGGACGGTGAGCCGTCACCTGGGCATTATCTTCCGTGATGCGTCCCTTTACAGGCGTGATGGAGTTTATCTGTTGGGGAATGATTTATGACTGACCTCCATGTCAGCGGGGTTAAGGGACTGGTTACAGGTGTGAGTGGTTGGTGGCGAGTGTGGTGCTCGTGTGGTGGATAGGCTCTGGTTCAGGTGATAGGGATGGGGGAGCGCTCTCACCATCCCTATGTGAGGGGTATTCCATTAAAGGAATCCAGGGACTCAATGGTTTGGTCAACCATGTGAGGGGATTGTTCCTGTGCCAGAGTCCAGGGGGACATCTGGGTGGTGGACATAGCCTGTTCCTGGCTTTCCACCTATCCAGGTGTTTACCCTAGGCTGACCTATGCTGGTGCCCTGGGTCAGCGCTACCTGCAACAGTGCAGGGAGGTAGTCGAACCAGAGCCTATGCAATTACTCACTTCCTGTAATCAATAAAGTTGTGGCCTAAATTCTGCCAAAAACAAAACCAAATTTTGAGGGGGAGGTTTAAAGGTCTAATCACGCAACTAGTTCTCACACCAAACTCTTCTGAGCTTCTGAGCTTCCTTATTGAACTGCTTTTCATGTGATGCCCACTGCAATCTTGGGAGGCCACTATAACAAGGTATCATTTGCAGACGGACTTTGTATTTGTGGTTAACCTTTGGGGGAAGACATCACTCATTATCTGTTAGCCTATCTCTTATATAGAGAACAAAGATTGCACTTTCTGAAACCTTTGTTCACTCAAGCAAGCAGGTATACCCCATCAGACGTGGTCTGGTTTCTTTATTTAGAGTGACAACAATAGCTTTGTAACATGGAAGATGGCTGGGAAGGAAGGAAAGAAGGAAGGAAGGAAGGAAGGAAGGAAGGAAGGAAGGAAGGAAGGAAGGAAGGGATAAATTAGATAAAAGCTCAATAAATTATGGTGGTGAACTGGAGGTTTAATTTTGTGTCAATGTTGTATCCGTTTGTCAGCCAAATAGACAAAATGTGTCATACAATCTCCAAACATCCAAGAGGCTGAAACTTTCCAGAAGTCCACAATGACACTTCTGTTCATATTGGGGAGTTTCCTTTTTGAGGGCCTTACTGTAGACATCTGTACCTGAAAATGAATATTGGAAAACTTTGATTAATCCCCAAAAATGGATTCCTATCTTAAATAAAGCTATATCCGAATTTAAGTTGTGCAAAGATTATTCCACATATAAGAACAATTGCCTACAAAATAGTTACAAAATATATAGTGATATATTTTCTTTTTATGAACTCAGATTTTAGATTGACTTCATTTTTCTACTTTCCCCCGCCTTTGCAAAGACCCATTATAACTCTCCCTACTAAGCAGAACCAGCTGAGACTTTGGCTCATCATTATCTCTGTTGACAGACTGTTAGCAGGAGATGTTTAGTCCACCCTCTTCTTCCTTGGAAATCCTGCTAAGACCCAGTATAACTTTTCTTCCCTACTAAGTAAGACCAGCTGAGACTTTGGCTATGATAAGGTAAACATGATTTTCCATTGCAATCTGGTAGGAAACCTGCAACTCAGAACTGATAATTATCTCTCATCTTATTAATAGTCACTTCTGCTGCTTCTCCTCATCCCAGGGCAGTTTCAGAATCCACATGCACACTATGAACCAAGACTGGAGGACACAGTGAATGGCCCCATTCTCTTTTTCCCCAGAGAGAATGTGATAACCAAGTTGGCCTGGCTATCATTTTTCACCACATTATTATCTCTGTTGAAAGACTGTTGACAGGAGATGTTTAGTCCACCCTCTTCTTCCTTGGAAATCCTGCTAAGACCCAGTATAACCTTTCCTCCCTACTAAGCAAGACCAGCTGAGACTTTGGCTATGATAAGGAAAACATGATTTTCTTTTGAAATCTGATAGAAAACCTACAATTCAGAACTGATCATTATCTCCCATCTGATTAAAATTAATCATAATCACTGCTGCTGCTTCTCCTCATCCCAGGTGTGTTTCAGAAGCCACATAAACACTATGAACTAAAAGTGGAGGACACAATGAACAGCCCTTGTGCCATTAAGAGCTCATGCTAGATCCAAGGCTCTCTCAGACTGGTTGCAGATTTCCTTACCCTGAGAAGATCAATTTTTGGGAACGGGCATTCCAGTGAGAGCTTTTGAAGCAAAAACATTTGAATGACAATGTGCAGGATTCCTATTGCTCCATGTTCTATTAGATATCCACTTCCAATTCTTCACCAATACTATCTATCTGGGGATTTTATCATTGGTGGCATTATGTCTCAAATCTATATAGCTTCAAATGTATTAACCTTCCACAAACCTCCCTCTCCTGAATTATTTGATGACATATTGTAAGGAATTGTGCGTTTTTAAAAATTTACATATACATATATATTTTAAATGTTTTTTTAAATCCTTCATGAGTATATGTCTGCATTTGATATGTGGTGATTTAAGAAGATGGTGATGATTCCGACTTCTCCTTCTCTGTACTTCAGATGTTTATGATGGGCTGGGGAAGTTCTCAAAATGCTTTGTGCAAGATCTGCTAACCTTAAATTCATAATTTCAATATAGAAGGCAGGTCTAAAACTAGCATTTACCCATTATAAGATTACAACAGGATTGTTCACTTTCATTTCATTTAGGTTTTCGGGATATTTCCCATGGAATACTTTGGACATAGAAATTCCATTTTTGGCTTTTCTCAAACCTGCCATAAATGGTTAATCACTCATATTTGGAAGTGACCTTCTTATACGTTTTGGACAGTACTTGTATGATTGGGTGATCAGACACTGTCACTTCATTTAAGCAGACTACTATTATTATCACCACCATCATCATCGTCGTCATCAGTTGCAGTATGCTTGGCAGGAATACCTGCTTACTTTCTGCAAACAAAAGTACATTCCTACATGAGATATGGCCCTAGGTCATATTCTGTTGTGGTATATCCACCAAGGGTCCACAGACCAATATGACATTGCACTGATAGATTTGTTTTCTCATTTCCAAACGACTGGAGTATAATAGTCATAATAGAGTCATAAAACAGTAACAAAAAACCTTCGGTGTTTGAGATTTCTCTCATGCATGCTACATATTTCAATGGATTAAATCCATATTCATTCAGTGGAGTTTGACTCCTCATTCATTCATTCATTCATGCATGCAAGTTTTATGTGAATGCTGACATGCACATAATATGAACACTTTTACTTTCTGAGATATTCAGAAAACAATAGTAAGGGGGAAAGTGAGTGTTTCGCAAGCATCTGCTCATAGAGGATGTAAATTAACAGCATTCAAAGCCATGCCAAGAGTTGACTGTAGAGGGTATCATGTCCCTACCTACCTGCCTACCTATCTACAAAAATTTTCTTGAACTGTGGGCATGCCATCAATTTTTCTAAACATACACTGTTATACAATATATAACTCTCCTCACAGGCCAATGACACAACTCTACCAGCATATTCTGGCCTTGGCATTTGCTGTGAGGGAGATCAATGAAAACCTACATATCCTTCCGAATATCACACTGGGCTTCCACATCTATAATAGCAATTTCATTGCCAGATGGATCTATCAAGCCTCACTAGCAGTTCTCTCCAGGAAAGGAATTCGTCCTAATTACAAGTGTGATGTTGAGGACACTCCCATGGCTGTCATTGGGGGATCGAACTCAGATTCATGTCTCCAAATGGCCACCATCCTTCATATGTACAAGATGCCCCAGGTAAGATGTGTGCATGGAGCATGGGCAGAGATGAAAACATGTACACTTGGATTTGATGATATGCGTTCAGCTTGAACGTTGTTACTTGATCAGTTGAGGACTTAGCCATCTTTAAAAATCGGAGGTGCATCATAGACCTCAAGGACAAAAGAATTATGGCCTCAAGAAAATAGAGATTTTTGATACTACCTGAAGCAGTTTTTTAAGAAGTGGTGATAGGTCATAACACAATTCGTTACCACTTTTCTTTTCCTATTTGTTCTTACTTTTAGCTCATCTATGGCTCTTCTCCCATGATGGAAAACAATGTACAAACTCTTTTCTCCCACTGGATGTTCCCAGATGGGACTCATCAGTACAGTGGGATACTCCAACTTCTCCTGCATTTCAGCTGGTTGTGGATTGGGGTGGTTTCACAGAATGATGATACTGGAGAGCAATTTGTACAAAATATTCTTCCCATGTTTGCTCAGAGGGGTATCTGCTTTGATTTTATAGGAAGATTTCCTAAACTGAAGTTTTCTGGAGAGTTCAATGAAATGGTGGCTGATGGTTCTGAAACAATCCGTGTTATTATGGAAAGCACTGCTAATGCTGTGGTTGTTAATGGCGAGATTGACAGCATTATGGTATTGAGAATGATGCCAATGGTTGCAGAAATACATGATATACCAATGCATGCCGCATCAAAAGTCTGGATAATGACTGCGCAGATGGAATTCACATCCATCCCCTTTCAAAGAGGCTGGGAAATTGATTTTATCCATGGTGCTCTCTCCTTGGCAGTTTCCTCAAAGGAACTTGCAGGATTCCAGAAATTTGTTCAAATGAGAAACCCTGCCTCAGAAAGAGATGACAGCTTTCTCCGGGTTTTTTGGGAACAGGCATTCATCTGTTCTTTTTCCAATGCTTCTTTAGATAAGGAACTCAAGGAATCATGCACTGGGGAGGAGAAGGTTGACAGCCTTCCTGGTTCCGTTTTTGAAATGAGCATGACTGCCCAAAGCTACAGTGTCTATAATGCTCTATATACTGTGGCACATGCTTTGCATGCCATGCAATGCTCCAGGTTCAAAATTAGAGCAATGGCAAATGGAATAACATTGGAGTATCTGAAGCAACATCCATGGCAGGTATAATTTTGATCCTATTAATGCAAATGTTATATATCATATTCTAGCACTAAGCTAAAGGTGGCCTCTAGTTTTGCAGATCTTTGTGGATGAGAAAATATAATTCCGTCCAACTTAATGGATGGAATATTGTTTTTATTCTGAAGTGTGATTCCTATCCTCATTGCCACTTTGTCTGATTAGGTTGTTATGAATTCTGAAAGTAATTTTTCACATGCAATCCTTACACCCCTTTTTTTGAAGTTTTGCTACTGACCCTAGCTGATTCCAGAATTTGACCTCCCAGTATTAAAATTGACAAAGATTTGAATTCCTTAAATTGTATCCTCTGAGGCTGAGCACATTTATTACTACTGAGGGCAGTTATCGTACATGCAAGGAACAAAACGTTTGTCTCACTATAAGTTTTCCAGAACGACTCTTAATTTTTGCACTTTCTGGTTTGACACTGGGTGCCATGTCCAGTTTTCCTTAAAGGGAATTCTACTGATTGTCCCCAGTACCTCCAGTATGAGTCACTTGTTCCTTCATTTCTCTCCACTGCCTTTCCTCGGTCTTGCTCTCCATGCAACATTCTCAGACTTTACTTATTACAAACAATCCTGAAAAGGCTATTTGTCGTCTGCTAACTTCCAAGCCCATGCTTTAGGAATCCAAGCTGATCTCATCCCTACATAGCAACACAAACTTTTCATGTGAGTTCTGTGCATCCCTACAATATCTTCCAGACCCAAACCGTGTATCCCCCTGTCAGCTTTCCTGAGACACATTCCTTAAGGAGGAGATTAAGGTAGGTGCCTCCATTCCCTGCACTTCCCTCTTCACCTAGCTGAAACAATATCCAACACCACAAACCAGAAGATAAATCAAACAACACATCAGTACCCGTCCCACAGTGCACATCACATTGGACATCAGGTTTTGGCACATAGGTATTTACGTTAGACCACTTGGTCAGCTGATATAGTTTAAATAAATTATGAATCAAAGGTCTCAGAGGTGAACTATGATCTCAATAAGGAATTCTTTTGTAGATCTTCACTATAATTCCCTACCCCAAATTTAGCTCCAACGCTTTCTGAGAAGTGTCTCCTTCAACAATAGTGCTGGAGAAGAAATTTCCTTTGACCAAAAGGGAGCATTAGTAGCTGGCTTTGATATTATCAACTGGGTCACATTCCCAAATGAGTCCTTTCTTAGAGTCAAAGTTGGAAAAATGGACCCACAGATTCTCCAAGAAAGGGGGCTCAGAATTCATGATGATGCCATTATATGGCCCAGCAGCTTCAACCAGGTATATCGCGTTTTATAGTATCTTCCATCCTTTCTTCAATGTTAAAACTGATATCTCCTCAGGTCTTGTCTAGATTTTGTAGAACATCCATATAGACTTGGTTAGAAGACCCATTGCCATTGCAGTTATCTGGAGCCATTTCACCAACCTAAATAACCCTCCGAAGCAGTTATTGCAAACATGGCAGGGAACATTGGGAGATGAACAAACAGCTGAAAACCTCTGGGAACATGAATTTATGCACTGAAATGCATACTTGAAGCAAAATAATTAAGCCGAATAATGACTGAATCATTCCTATATTAGTAATATAATTTTAAAAAGTAATCTTTAAAAAATGCAGCCATGGAGGATGCCTATAACTGGAGGACCTCCAGTGTTCTGGAAAAAGTTCAAGAAATATTGCTTCATGATTCTGGTCTCTAAGGTAGTGATATTCCAAGATAATGCTCACAGGAACGTAGCATGTAAACTAATATGTTTAGAACCTGACCAAGCAAAGATCACCATCCAAAACAAATATTAATGCTGAAACATATAACCATGGTGGGGGGGGGAGTTAACACTGCAAGCAAGAAATATTGAATGATTGTATGAAACACAGACAATTAGAACAATTAACACCTGACAGTGTTCTAACATATTTTAGTTACTTCATGTCCAAATTATACCAATTTGTTACTTACCCTCTGTGTTATTTATATGTTGTTGTTGTTGCTGCTGCTGCTGCTGTTGTTGTTTTCATTGTACATTGTTTACATTAACCCTGCTACTGTCTTAATTTGTTTACAATAACTTTGTAAATATACTATAAATGAATTTCATTGTGTCTTAAAAACTTGATCTTTCCGATTCCTTATTCTTCCTGTGAGTTTTGCCATTTCTGCATAGTCCATTAGTTTCCGTAACCCTTCTTCTTTTATTGGGACATTTCCTTCTTTCCATCTTTGGGCATACAACATTCTGGCAGCAGTGGTCTCATACACAAATACATTAGGTAACTTTAATCCCATTATTCCCAAAAGAAATGACTCTGGTATCTTAATAAAGGTTAACTTAAACATTTTTTTAAAATCATTATACAGTGGCACTTCCGGTTGCGTATCGGATCCGTTCTGGAGCTCCGGTCGGATCCCAAGGAATTTGCAACCGGAGGTGCCTGTTCTGCGCATGCACATGGCGTGTTGAGTGCTTCTGCCCATGCATGCATGGCGAAGCCCAGAAAAATATTTCCAGGTCTGCCACGTGCGTAACCCACAGGATACTCAAGCAGAGGTGTGCATATCCAGAGGTACCACTGTATATCATTTCCCTGTAGGCTTTTGCCTTATTACAAGTCCATCACATATGGAAAAAGGTATCTTCTTGTTCTTTACATTTCCATCAGATACTAAATTCTGATTTGTACATTTTGGCAAACAAATTGAGTGTTAAGTACCATCTATACATCATTTTAATATGATTTCCACTCTAATTATAAAACGCTGCAAACTTTATATCATTATTCACAATCGCTTAGTCATGCTGCCCACACGACCTGGAAAGCTGTATGGGGACAAACGCCGGATCCCTTGGCCTAAAAACAAGATTAGCGCCACAACCCCATAGTTGCCTTTGACTGGACTTAACTGTCCAGGGGTCCTTTAACTTTTACCTCATTATGACCAATATCCATTGCCCAATGTATTATTGAAGATTTCACGTGTTCATCTTTTGTTTCCCATTCTAATAGCATCTTATACATTTTTGACAAAACATTAACATTACATTCTAGGAGGTTTCTCTCTAATTCTCTCAACATAAAAGGTGCTCTCTGGGGGGGGGGAGCATTTTCCTATATTATTGTCCTATTTCTAAACTGTGTATTTCACCACCTTTGCTGTGCCAGGGAGATGCACTCCCTGAAACTATTATCTTCTTTTATTTATGTACAGATACCACCTCCTTCTGTGTGCAATGAGAATTGCCATTTAGGTTACAGTCGGGCCAAGAAGGAAGGGAAGCCTTCTTGCTGCTATGATTGTCTTCCATGTCCAGAAGGGAAGATCACAAACCATAAGGGTAGGAGATAAACTGTGAACTCTTCAAAAGCTATATCAGGATTTTGCTTGATATCACCACTGAGATTTGTATTTGGTGTACAAATCTGAATAACATTGGAGAGATGCAATTGGGTAGGAGTTTTATAAGAGCCAGTCATATTATTTATGTGTTTATTCATAAAAACCACTTGCATAGTACAATTTCATTAAAAATATGAAAGTAGTTTACAACAACAACAAAAATTCACAGAGGCAGACAAACATACACATATAGACACAAAAAACATGCAAGTATATATACAATGGCATACATCTCCAGTCTTTTAGTTAACAGCCAAATACATTAACCCAGAGGAGGGTTTTAAAAGCAACAAAAGGGCAGATCACCAACTAATTCCTAAAGGATATATTTTATTAATTTTCTCCATATGTTTGGCAGAAAAGAAAAGTTTTCAGATATCTAAAGTTTACTATAGAAGATGCCTTCTGATTCACTATTGAAAGCATGTTCCAAAAGACTGGGTCCAATGACAAGACATAGTCCCAAAACCTCAAGCTAAGCAATTCTCCTATGGATTATCTCAATCATCAAGCTGGAATAGAAGGGTTCAGGCTGTTCCTTTAACAATAATGACCTGAGTTGAGGGATTGTAAATTGGCACAGGGATCTTGAATCTGGCTTGGTAATAGAGTGTTGGCATGCTAACAAAGGTCTCATGTGTTGTCAGATATGTACCACCATTAAAAGGATTCAAGCTATCACACTGCCTAGGAATGGAAGGAGCTGGCAAACCAGTTAGCCAGATAGTGGATGTTAGGAATAAATCTTCAGACCTGTAGACTGCTACCTTCTTGAGATTGACCCAAGATGTAGATTGCTTTGCAATCAAAGCTGAATATTACTTCTAAATATAAGGATGTGTTTTTAACAACTGTTCTAGGCATCCTAATTCAAGGCTCCAAAATACAGTATTTCCACCAAGCATGGCAGAATGGATTTCCATGTAGATAACTCTTTCTTTTCTTTTTCAGACATGGATGATTGTTTTGAATGCCCTGGGGACCAGTATCCAAAACATGGCCAGGATGGATGCCTTCCAAAACAAATAACTTTCTTGTCTTATGGAGAACCTTTGGGCATAATGTTGTCCTCTTTGGCTCTCTCCTTTTCTCTCCTCACTGCTTTGGTCCTTGGAATATTCCTGAAGCACATGGATACTCCCATAGTCAAGGCCAACAACCGGAACCTCACCTACACTCTCCTCATCTCCCTCTTGCTTTCCTTCCTTTGTGTTTTGCTATTCATTGGCCAGCCTGGAGCACTGACATGCCTCCTTCGACAAACTGCTTTTGGCATGATCTTCTCTGTAGCAGTTTCTTGCATACTGGCTAAAACCACCATTGTGGTTCTGGCTTTCATGGCCACCAAGCCAGGCTCTAAGTTGAGGAGATGGGTAGGGAAACCATTGTCCAACTCCATTGTCCTTTCCTGCTTTCTTATTCAAGCCACCATTTGTACTGTGTGGTTGGCAACTTCTCCCCCATTCCCTGATTTAGACATGAATACAATGATCAAAGAAATGATTATGCTATGTAATGAGGGGTCAGTCCTTATGTTTTATTTTGTGTTGGGCTACATGGGCTTCTTGGCTTCTGTCAGCTTTATTGTGGCTTTTCTTGCTCGGAGGTTGCCTGACAGCTTTAATGAAGCCAAGTTCATTACATTCAGCATGCTGGTCTTTTGCAGTGTTTGGTTGTCCTTTGTCCCAACCTACCTGAGCACAAAGGGAAAATACATGGTGGCTGTGGAGATCTTCTCCATCTTGGCCTCCAGTTTGGGCTTACTGGGGTGCATCTTTTTCCCCAAATGCTATATTATTTTACTTAGGCCTGAACTGAATACCAAGGGACAGTTAATTAGAACAACAAAGAATCAGCCTAGCTGACCTAACTGAAGCCCATTGCATTCAAATATCTTTTATTAGTAATGAGTGATATACCCTCCAAGATCACAGAAAGCCTCTCTGCAAGAATGAGCCGTGATTTCCATGTACTCACTTAGGATGATCCCATTAAAGTATTTCATTTCATTATTTCAGCTCTTTATTTAATTTTTATTCCACCCTTCAGCCAAAGTTTACAGAAAAATGCACAACAGAAAAATACAAAATGAGAACACAAAGTATATAATAAACATCAGTCAATAGCCTGGTGATAGAGAAACATCTTTTTCTCGTGCGTAAAAATATGTAACGACAGATTACAAAAAGCCACTCAAGCTGCTGTTAAGTGAATGAGCCATACTTCCATGAAGTCAGCTTTGATGATCCCATGAAAGCATGAAAATAATGCATCAAAGTAATGCATCAAATAATGCATCAAAAATAATGCATCAATCCACACCCAATTCTGTATATTCTTGTAATGGTTGGGAGTTACTCGTGCGTAAACTTCCCGTTTGGAAGCTTGGCTGCCTAGGTTAAACCGTCTTGACTGCACAGCCCATCTCATCATGGCTGCCTCAGTCGCTAGCAGCATCTGTCTGTGGGCGTTTCTTAAACCTTTGCCAGCATAAAAGCTGTTTGACACCCAATCGTCTCCGCCTCTCATTACGAGGAAGTCTCCTGCACAGGGAGGGCGTGGGTAGTGGAGGACCAGTGCTCTCCTCACTGACTTCCAAGGAAGAATCCTGGAGCCCTTCCACCTCTTCTCCCATTTGCTCTCCTGGATCCTTGGTGTTACGCTGATTTCCTTCCCCCTCTATCAAGCTGCATCTCCCCCTAGTGCTGGTACCTTCCCCTGCAGAATCAGAGAGCCTCTCCTTCTCCTGTTGCTCTGATGTCAGTTCCCTGACAATTCTGATCCCATTTCCTGTTTGCCATGATTTTCCATCCTAATTTAGAAAAAAAAGAAGTTCCATTTCTTCTTCTTCCATTCTTTCTCCGGGGAAATTGCCAGAAGCTCAATAGCTTTTGCATCTAATTTCACTCCAAATTTCACTCCAAATCCTTTCTCTCTCAGCTCTAGAATGCTTTTTAATCTCCCCGTCCATGGTTTCATTCCACTTCTCCAACATCATGACTACACCACTTGCCTGTTTCACTCCTCCAGTCACCTGTGTGAAAATTCTCTCCATTTCATTGTTTACTGCCTCCAGCTTTACCATTCCACTCTGCTGTTCTGGCAGTGCTTTATCAATTCTCCAAATGTTCTGTGTCTTCTTTAACCTCATCATTCTCTGGTCCATTTTCATTCACCATCTTATCCATCTCAGCTCTGATCTCTTTTAGTTGCTGATCCAGTAATTGATGCAAGATGCCAACAGTCAATGGGGTGTCCAACAGTGTTTTTACAATACTGACTGTTCTTTCTCTTACTAACAGCTCACTCTCCACCTTAAGATCTTACAATTTCTACCTTAAGCTTGATTCTCCAATCTCCCGTCACCATGTCACACTTCATTCCTCGCCCCCCCCACCCGTGCCACAGAATAAAACATAGCTTCGCTTTGCAGTCAGCACTTGCTTCAAAAGGACAGCAAGTTAAAAATAAAATGAAAATTTCTAACTGTCCCATCACCCCTTACATGTTTTGAATCTTTCTCAGTTGCAATAAAATAAAACATTTTTATTTATTTATTTGCTTTCAGCCTTTTAATATTGCAGACAGCTCACATTCCAGATTTGAATTTCAACCAGCAAATAAATCACTTCATTTCTAATCTATAACAGTCTCAAAAGTATTTAAAGAAAGGGAGGTTTTACCTATGGCTGATCCCCAGTACTATTATGTACTGTTTGGGTGTGATGAAGGTTCCTCTGCTCCGGGTCACTCACCCCCATCTGGTTCCCCAATACACCTTGTTCTACCAGCATGGAAAGCTGCTTTCTGAGGGAATCAAAGGTGAATCCCTGTTCTCTCTTTTTTTCCCAAACAGAATGTGATAAGCAAGTTGGCCTGGCTATCATTTTTCACCACATTATTATGTCTGTTGAAAGACTGTTGACAGTAGATGTTTAGTCCACCCTCTTCTTCCCAGTATAACCTTTCCTCCCTACAAAGTAAGACCAGCTGAGACTTTGGCTATGATAAGGAAAACATGATTTTCTTTTGAAATCTGATAGAAAACCTACAATTCAGAACTGATCATTATCTCCCATCCCATCTGATTATCAAATTAATCATAATCACTGCTGCTGCTTCTCCTCATCCCAGGGGTGTTTCAGAAGCCACATAAACACGATAAACTAAAAGTGGATGACACAATGAACAGCCCCTGTGCCCTTCAGAGTGCATGCTAGATCCAAGGCTCTCTCAGACTGGTCACTGATTTCTTTACACAGAGCAGATCCATTTTTTGTGCGCATTCCAGTGAGACTTTCTGAAGCAAGAACATTTGAATGATAATGTGCAGGGTTCCTATTGCTCTATGTTCTATTAGAGATCCACTTCCAATTCTTCACCAATACTATCAATCTGGGGACTTCATCATTGGTGGCATTATGTCTCAAATCTATATAGCTTCAAGTAGATTAACCTTCCACAAACCTCCCTCTCCTGAATTATTTGATGACATATTGTAAGGAATTGTGGATTTTTAAAATTTTATATATACATAGATATTTTAAATGTTTTTTAAATCCTTCATGAGTATATGTCTGCATTTGATATGTGGTAATTTAAGAAGATGGTGATGATTCTGACTTCTCCTTCTCTGCACTTCAGATGTTTATGATGGGCTGGGGAAGTTCTCAAAATGCTTTGTGCAAGATCTGCCAACCTTAGGTTCATAATTTCAATATATAAGGCAGGTCTAAAACTAGCATTTATCCATTATAAGATTACAAGAGAGTATAAACAGGATTGTTCACTTTCATTGCATTTAGGTTTTCAGGCTATTTCCCATGGAATACTTTGGATATAGAAAATCCATATTTGGCTTTTCTCAAACCTGCCACAAATGGTTAATCACTCATATTAGAAAGTGATCTTCTTATACGTTTTGGACAGTACTTGTATGATTGGGTGATCAGGCACTGTCAACTCATTTAAGCAGACTACTACTATCACCATCAATATCATCAGTTGAAGAATGGTTGGCAGGAATACCTGCTTACTTTCTGCAAACAAAAGTACATTCCTACTTGAAATATGGTCCTAAATCACATTCTGTTGTGGTATATCCACCAAGGGTCCACAGACCAATATGACATTGCACTGATAGATTTGTTTTCTCATTTCCAAACGATTGGAATATAATAGTCGTAATAGAGTCATAAAACAGTAACAAAAAACCTTCGGTGTTTGAGATTTCTCTCATGCATGCTACATATTTCAATGGATTAAATCCATATTCATTCAATGGAGTTTGACTCCTCATTCATTCATTCATTCATTCATGCAAGTTTTGTGTGAATGTTGACATGTACATAATATAAACCCTTTTACTTTCTGAGATATTCAGAAAACAATAGCAAGGGGAAAGGTGAGTGTTTTGCAAGCCTCTGCTCATAAAGGTTGTAATTTGACAGCATTCAATGCCATGCCAAGAGATGACTCTACAGGGAGTCACATCCCTACCTACCTGCCTACCTATCTGAAAAAACTTCCTTGGACTGTGGGCATATAATCTATTTCTCTAATCATGTTATACAATATGTTCCTCTCCTTACAGGCCAATGACACAACTCTACCAGCATATTCTGGCCTTGGCATTTGCTGTGAGGGAGATCAATGAAAACCCACATATCCTTCCCAATATCACACTGGGCTTCCACATCTATAATAGCAATTTCATTGCCAGATGGATCTATCAAGCCTCACTAGCAGTTCTCTCCAGGAAAGGAAGATTCATCCCTAATTACAAGTGTGATGTTGAGGACACTCCCATAGCTGTCATTGGGGGATCAAACTCAGATTCATGTCTCCAGATGGCCACCATCCTTTGTATGTACAAGATGCCCCAGGTAAGATGTGTTCATGGAGAATGGGCAGAGATGAGAATGTGTACACTCGTCTTTGATGACATCCTTTCAGCTTGAATGTTGGTACTTAAACAGTTGTGTACTTAAAAATTGGAGGTGTGCCATAGACCTCAAGGACAAAAACAATTGTGGCCTCAAGAAAATGGAGATTTTTGATGTTGCATGGAACAGTTTTTGATACTGCCTGAAGTGGTGATAGGTCATAGCACAATTTGTTACCACTTTTCTTTTCCATTTTATCTCACCATTTGCTGCCATTACTCTTAGCTCATCTACGGCTCTTCTCCCATGATGGAAAACAATGTACAAACTCTTTTCTCCCACTGGATGTTCCCAGATGGGACTCATCAGTACAATGGGATACTCCAACTTCTCCTGCATTTCAGCTGGTTGTGGATTGGGGTGGTTTCTCAGAATGATGATGCTGGAGAGCGATTTGTACAAAATGTCCTTCCCCTGTTTGCCCAGAGGGGTATCTGCTTTGATTTTATAGGAAGATTTCCTAAACTGAAGTTTTCTGGAGAGCTCAGTGAAATGGTGGCTGATGGTTCTGAAACAATACGTGTTGTTATGGGAAGCACTGCCAATGTTGTGGTTGTTCATGGTGAGATTCATACCATTTTGATAATGAGAACGATGCCAAAGATTGCAGAAACGGATGATATACCAATGCATGCCACATCAAAAGTCTGGATAATGACTGCCCAGATGGAATTCACCTCATTCCCCATTCAGAGGGGCTGGGAAATTGATTTCCTCCATGGTGCTCTCTCCTTGGCAGTTTCCTCAAAGGAACTTGCAGGATTCCAGAAATTTGTTCAAATGAGAAACCCTGCCTCAGAAAGAGATGACAGCTTTCTCCAGCTTTTTTTGGGAACAAGCATTCATCTGTTCTTTCTCCAATGCTTCTTTAGATAAGGAACATGAGGAATCATGCACTGGGGAGGAGAAGGTTGACAGCCTTCCTGGGTCTGTTTTTGAAATGAGCATGACTGCCCAAAGCTACAGTGTCTACAATGCTCTATATACTGTGGCACATGCTTTGCATGCCATGCAATGCTCCACGTTCAAAATTAGAGCAATGGCAAATGGAATGAAATTGGACTGTCTGAAGCAACAAATATGGCTGGTAAAATTCTGATCCCATTAATACAAATGTCATATTCTAGCACTCTGCTAAAAGTGGCCCCTAGTTTTGCAGTTCTTTTGTTGCTGAGAAAATTTAATTGCATCCAACTTAATGGATGGAATATTGTATTTATTCTGAAGTGCGATTCCTATTCTCATTGCCACTTTGTCTGATTAGGTTGTTATGAATTCAGCAGGTAATTTTTCACATGCAACCCTTACACCCCTTTTTTGGAAGTTTTGCTACTGACCCTAGTTGATTTCAGAATTTGAACCCCCAGTATTAAAATTGACAAAGTTTTGCATTCCCTAGATTGTATCCTCTGAGGCTGAGCACATTTATTACTACTGAGGGCAGTCATCATATATGCTAGGAACTAAAGGTTTGTCTCACTGTGAATGCCCCAGAATGACTCCTTTAATTTTTGTACATTCCAGTTTGTCCAAATCTACTTAAACAGTTTTCTAGTTCCTCCTGTATGTGTCACTTCTTCCTTCATTTCTTTCCACTGCCTTTCTCAGTGTCCCACAACAGGAAGGACACCAGACTACCACCTTTCCCCTTTTGCTCTTCTGTTGCCTTCTGATTTTATCCAAACACCTGGATCAAGGCCTGAGAGGTTGACCTCCCTCCTCCTCCTCACTCTCACTGAACCCAGACTCAGACCACTGCTTATCTGCTGACTGCCTAGCAACGCTTTGGCGGCCTTCCAATTATTCCTCTCCTTGATAGCTAATAGAGTCTTCTCTAAAAAGGGGGGGGGGGTCTAGCTGCCCTTTTTTGATTCTGACATGCAGTTCTCATCTGCAGAGTTGGTCCCTAGGTCAATCTTTGAGTCTAACTCATCCCCGACACTCTGGGGGGCCACGTTTCTAACACCTCTTCACTGATCTGAATCACTATCCAACATCACAAACCAGCAGATAAATCAAAAGACACATCAGTACCTGCCCCACAGTGCACATCACATTGGAAATTAGTTTTGGGCCCATAGGTATGCTTTAGGAGAAGTAGCCTAGGGTAAAGTTGCCTGGAGAGAACATATGTTAACAAACACCTCTGTATTTGATGATGGCAGTGGATTCGAAGCGAGTTGGCAGACTGAAACTTAATTGGGACAAGACCAATGCAAGGCATGAAACTATTATCTTCTTTTATTTATGTACAGATGCCATCTCTTTGTGTGTTTAATGAGAATTGCCATTTAGGTTAGCCCAATTGGTCAGTTGATATAGTTTAAATAAATTATAAACCAAAGGTCTCAGAGGTCAACTGTAATCTCAATTATCTAATAAGGAATCCTTTTGTAGATCTTTATTATGGTTCCCTACCCGCAATTTAGCTCCAACACTTTCTGAGAAGTATCTCCTTCAACAATAGTGCCGGAGAAGAGATTTCCTTTGACCGAAAGGGAGCATTAGTAGCTGGCTTTGATATAATCAACTGGGTCACATTCCCAAATGAGTCCTTTCTTAGAGTCAAAGTTGGAAAAATGGACCCACAGATTCCTCAAGAAAAGGGGCTCAGAATTCATAATGAGGCCATCGTATGGCCCAGCAACTTCAACCAGGTAAATTCAATTTTATAGTATCTTCCGTCCTTTGCTCAGTGTTAAATCTGATGTCTCCTCAGGTCTTGGCTAGACATGGTTAGAAGATCCATTGCCATTGCACTTATCTGGAGCCATTTCACCAACCTAAATAACTCTCCAAAGCAGTTATTGCAAACATGGCAGGGAACATTGGGAGATGAACACACAGCTGAAAACCTCTGGGAACATGAACTTATGCACTGAAATGCATATTGAATCAGAATAATTAAGTCAAATAATGATGGAATCACTACTATGTTTGTAATATCCTTCAAAGAGTAATCCTTAAAAATTAGCAGACACAGAGCATGCCTATAATTGGAGGACCTCCAGTGTTCCGGAAAAAGTTCAAGAAATGTTACTTGAAGACAATGCTATTACCTAAGACAATGCTCACAGGAACGCAACATGCAAACTAATATGTTTAGAACCTGACCAAGCAAAGGTCACCATTGAAAACAAATATTAATGCAATATACAAAATAAAAAAAAAATTGAAATCACAGAAAGTCATTGGGCGACCTAGCAGCGACAGCTCCAGCCCCCAGGGATCTCCAGGAAGGAATAAAGACTCTGTTAACCTGTTATAGAATTAAAATTTGGCCACAACTTTATTAAACTTTCAAATGTAGGAAGACCTTCGCTTAAGTATTGTGTGTGTATCCCTCCCAGCCCCGCAGCAGGGGGAACTGGGGCTCGTTAGGGTAAATGGGATATGGGGGTGCACTGCAAGACGTATGTGCACGCAGGCAGCCCATGCCATATCCCCACACGCAGGGTAGTTCATTGACAACCTTTCAGTGTATGGCCAGTGACACCCTTTATATAACCCCTTTAAAGAAGGGACCCTGGAATCACCGCCATAGGGGGGGTGAGTCACCACTTCACGCCCGCCCCCCATTATAGGGAAGGAAAGACTAAAGGATTCCACCCAAGGCCTTAAACCACCAAAGTTGTGACAAATTGCTATGGGGAAGAAAAAAAAACCTGTTTCTTCCTGGTTTGTCAACAACAACCAGTCAATAGACTGTAGCAGTGCCCGCTAAACAGGATGAAAAAGGGTTAACCTGCAAACAAGAAACATTAAACAAAGGGAGGGGAGGGAAGGTAAATCTCTTGAGCCAACTGCCTGGCTGCAGCCAGCTCCACCCCCTATTTATAAAACTGGCCCCCACCTCCCAGCAGTGTAACTTGACCACTGAGGCTTGGCGTGAACCACCAAAGAATAACACTGAGAGGCAGGCCAGTCCCTAGTTGACAGTAAGTTCCCTGGTAACAGAAGCACCATGTGTGATCTTGCAAAGGGCACCCACAATGTAAAGTGTGAGTGCTCAGTCTCTCATTTCAGCTCCCCTCTCCCTGTCTTAGAAAACTTCCTATCCAGACTCTATTTTGATTGACCAGTTCAGTTTGATTTGCAGATCCTCTGGGCTGTTATATTTGATAGATATGACCTTCCTCTCAAAATATGGTGTTCTGTGTCTTCTTTGAGCTGTATTGGTAAAGGCAGTGTTCCCATTGATAATTCATTCTGACCTGCAGCTACATAAAACGAATTTTCAAATATTATTGTCCTATTTCTAAACTGTGTATTTCACCACCTTTGCTGTGCCAGGGAGATGCACTCCCTGAAACTATTATCTTCTTTTATTTATGTACAGACACCACCTCCTTCTGTGTGCAATGAGAATTGTCATTTAGGTTACAGTCGGACCAAGAAGGAAGGGAAGCCTTCTTGCTGCTATGATTGTCTTCCATGTCCAGAAGGGAAGATCACAAACCAGAAGGGTAGGAGATAAACTGTGAACTCTTCAAAAGCTATATCAGGACTTTGCTTGATATCACCACTGAGATTTGTATTTGGTGTATAAATCTGAATAGCATGGGAGGGATATATACAATGACTCAATCCTCCAACCGTTTAGTTAACAGCCATATGCATTAACCCATTGCGCCAGAGGAGGGTTTTTTAAATAAAGCCAATTTCCAGAAAATTACTACACAATATATTTTTCTTAATTGTCTCCATAAGCTTGGCAGGAAAACAGAGTTTTCCGATGTCTAAGTTTACTATAGAAGATACCTTCTGGTTCACTACTGAAAAAAATATTCCAAAGGAGTGGGTCCATTAACAATAAAGACTTGGTCCCAATACCTCAAGAAAAGCAAACCACCTATAGATTACCTCAAACATCAAGCTAAAAAAGAAGCGTTAGGGCTGTTCCTTTAATATCCTTGACCTCAGTTGAGGGCTCTGCAAATTAGTACAGGGACCGTGAATCTCGCTTGGTGATAGAGGACTACCCAGTGTTGGCATGCTATCAAAGGTCTCATGTGTTGCCAGCTATGTACCACCATTAACAGAGGTCAGGCTATCACACTCCCTCAGAATGGAAATAGCTGACAAACCAGCTAGCCAGATAGTGGATGTTAGGAATAAAGCCTCAGACCTGTAGACTGCTACCCTCTTGACATTGGCCCAGGATGTGGATTGCTTGGCAGTCAAAGCTGAATATGAGGATATCTCTTTTACAACTGTTGTCGTCGTCATAATTCAAGGCTCTACAGTACATAAATTCTGCCAAGCATCGCCGAACGGATTTCCACATATTTAATTCTGTGTTGTCTTTTTCAGACATGGATGTTTGCTTTGAATGTCCTTGGAACCAATATCCAAACCATTTCCAGGATGGATGCCTTCCAAAACGAATAACTTTCTTGTCTTATGGAGAACCTTTGGGCATAATTTTGTCCTCCTTGGCTCTCTCCTTTTCTCTTCTCACTGCTTTGGTCCTTGGAATATTCCTGAAGTACATGGATACTCCCATAGTCAAGGCCAACAACCGGAACCTCACCTACACTCTCCTCATCTCCCTCTTGCTTTCCTTCCTTTGTGTTTTGCTATTCATTGGCCAGCCTGGAGCACTGACATGCCTCCTTCGACAAAGTGCTTTTGGTATGATCTTCTCTGTAGCAGTTTCTTGCATATTGGCCAAAACCATCATTGTGGTTCTGGCTTTCATGGCCACCAAGCCAGGCTCCAAGATGAGAAGGTGGGTGGGAAAACCATTGTCCAACTCCATTGTCCTTTCCTGCTTTCTTATTCAAGCCACCATTTGTACTGTGTGGTTGGCAACTTCTCCCCCGTTCCCTGATTTAGACATGCATACAATGATCCAAGAAATGGTTTTGCTCTGTAATGAGGGGTCAGTCCTTATGTTTTATTTTGTGTTGGGCTACATGGGCTTCTTGGCTTCTGTCAGCTTTATTGTGGCTTTTCTTGCTCGAAGGTTGCCTGATAGCTTTAATGAAGCCAAGTTCATTACATTCAGCATGCTGGTCTTTTGCAGTGTTTGGCTGTCCTTTGTCCCAACCTACCTGAGCACAAAAGGAAAATACATGGTGGCTGTGGAGATCTTCTCTATCTTGGCCTCTAGTTCGGGGTTACTGGGGTGCATCTTTTTTCCCAAATGCTATATTATTTTACTGAGGCCTGAACTGAATACCAAGGGACAGTTAATTAGGACAACAAAGAATCAGTCTAGCTAACCTAACTCAATTCAAAAGTCTTTTATTAGTAATGAGTGACAGACCCTCCAAATTCACAGAAAGCTTCTGTTAGAGAATGGGCCATGGTTTCCATGTATTCACTTAGGATAATCCCATTAAAGTATTTCATTTTATTATTACAGCTCTTTATTTAATTTTTATACCGCCCTTCATCCAAAGATTACAGAAAAATGCACAACATAAAAACACAAAATGAGAACACAAAGTATATAATAAACATCAGTCAATAACCTGGTTATAGAGAAACATCTTTTCCTTGTGCCTAAAGATATGTAACGAAGTTGCCAGGCAGGCTTCCCTGGGGAGAGCATTTCACAAAAGGAGAGTCATTGCAGTCTTGTGCTGTCACTTTTTCAAGGGAAAAGCCTCAGATGATGATAGCAGGGTCCAGATTGGTTCATATGGAGAGATTCGATCCTTGAGGTAATACTATCCTGAGTCATTTAAGGCTTTATAGGTCAAACGGCACTTTTGCCCAAAGTATCTTAATTGAAAGTTTTCAACATAAAATACAATAAAAACCAATCTAATCTAAAAAAGAAAGAAAGAAGAGTAAAAATAAGAGAATAAAAAGCAAGAAATAAAAAGTTGTCAAGAGTTATAGGTCATTTTTTAATCTAAGTAATCAATCACTCGTGCTTCCTGAGAAGAATTCCAACCTGTAAGATTAATCTACTTTACAACCATCAAAAAATAAATTATCGCCTTTGTGGTGTTTAATTGCCAGATAATTTGTCCAATTAACATTTATTTCCCTATTTCTATAATAATTAAAAGACTGAGGGTGCAGACCTGAAGCTTTTTAATAAAAAAGTGGTTTGTGCAGTGTCAAGCTGATGAAGCAATCCTTGTTCTGGGTTCCTTCACGTCCCTCAGAAACATTCTCTTTTCCCCAGGACAAATCACAGGTGCCTCTTCAGAACATCTGAGGGCATGCTAATTCTGAGGGGGTGGGGATTAGATAGTCAGACTGACAATCTCTTATCACTCTTCACTAGCAGGGAACTAGCAGGGGAGCACCTCGGTCAGACATTCCTCAAACCAGAATCCCCTGCCCTCTTTTGGAGGGAGAGTTTCTCCTCTACCCGCCACCCCCAATGAATTTTACTTACGGTACTTCTACATGTCCCAAATATGCAGATTCCTCTCTTTTGTTTGTTGAGGTGTGTGTGATTTGGATACAAAATAATTAGAATGGCCCATCCCAAGTTCAGCATTAGGGGGAAAGATGCATAATACATTCTCTCAGAGTTTCTGCCTAGTTAACATTTGTGTCTGAAATTCAGATGCTGACAGCAGATGTCCTTGTAGGCTACAGGGTAAACATCAGAATCTGCTCTACCTCTGTCCCCACTTTGAGTCCTGGTCTCTTCCTGCAGGAAAATGAGGTGATAAAATTTCAGGTGGCAGGATGGATTATGCCACTTCAGAATGAAGGTAGGGTATACCATTTATGAATGCTCCCTGATGTAAAACAAACAAAGCAATGCAAGTGATAAACCTCCCAATACATTGTGGTTCTAGGCTTGCCCTCTCTCTGATACGCAGGTTTTGCACCAGTAGGAAGACTCATTTCTGTTTTTGCTTTGCAACATTTTCATGCTATCCGTGTTTTCAAATACACCTCCATTTCTCCAATCTCTTCAACAACCTCCCCGCAGTCTCTTTCATCTGATCATTCCTCAGAGAATAGATCAGAGGATTGAGGAAAGGTGTGATAGCAGTGTAGAAGAGTGTTGCTGCCTTTGTCACATCTGAGTGGCTTTCTCCACCTGGAGCAGCTAAGTATACTCCTGCCACAGAACCATAGAAAATACTCACCACTACTAGATGGAACGATACGGTGGAGAAAGCCTTCCTACGACTGCCTTGGTTAGAGGTTTTCATCAGTGTGAAAACCACAGTGCCATAGGACAACAGAATGCAAAATAAGTTGCCTAAAACCATAACATTCACAAAAACCTGGTGGATGAGAGGAACATTTCCAAGTGGGGGGCAGGCAAGAGACAGGAGTGGCCCAGGATCACACAACAAATGGTTGATGATGTTGGATCCACAGAAGGACATCCTGGAGATCACAGTTACTGGGACAATGTTCCACAGGAAGCCAAGGGTCCAGCAAGCAGCCATCAGAGCACAGCAGGCATCCTGGGACATAATTTGTGGGTAGCGCAGTGGGTGGCATATGGCCAAGTACCTGTCCAATGCCATGGCTGAGAGGAATAAACATTCTGTTGCACCAAGAGAGAAAAAGATGTAGAACTGGAAGAAGCAAGCCTGGAAAGAGATCGTCCCATGAGGGGACACCAGATCAAAGAGCATGCGAGGTACAGTGGCACTCATGTAGCACATCTCCAGCCAGGAGAAGGTGCTTAGAAGGAGATACATGGGAAGTCGTGACAAGTGCGAGTCTAGAACCACCAGTGTGATAATGGTCAGATTCTCAGCCAAAGTGAGCACATAAAGAACAGTCAAAAAAAGGAGCAGCAGCAAACGCTTCACCTGTCCACCTCCAAATCCCAGCAAAATGAATTCTGTTACTTCAGTTTCATTGTCCAGTTCCATCGTCAATTGAATAATCTGGCTGGGCTTCCCCAGCCACTCTAGGCAGCTCCCAAAAGAATATTAAAAACACAATAAAACATCAAACATTCAAAGCTTCCCTAAACAGGGCTGCCTTCAGACATCTTCTAAAAGTTGCATAGTTCTTTATCTCCTTAACATCTGGTGGGAGAACATTCCACAGGGAGGGCACCACTGCTGAGAAGGCATTCTGCCTGGTTCCCTGTAACCTCACTTCTTGCAGTGAGGGAACCGCCAGAAGGCCCTTGGAGCTGGGCCTCAGTGTCCGGGCTAAATGATGGGGGTGGAGATGCTCCTTCAAGTATACTGGGCCAATGCCGGTGAGGGTTTTAAAGTTCAGCACCAACACTTTGAATTGTGCTCAGAAACATACTGGAAGTCAATGAAGGTCTTTCAGGACCAGCGTTATATGGTCTCGGCGGCCACTCTGTCACCAGTCTAGCTGCCGCATTCTGGATTAGTTGTAGTTTCCAGGTCACCTTCAAAGATAGCCCCACGTAGAGCGCATTGCAGTAGTCCAAGCAGGAGATAACCAGAGCATGCACCACTCTGGAAAGACAGTCTCACCCTAACAGAAAGATTTACATAACATGACAGAGAGATTTACATATACCAAAAGGAAGCAACATCTGCCTTCCTGCCTATCACAGCTGTGAGTCTTTGCCTGTTTAAGAGTCATTCTTAACAAAGTACGACGCTGCTGCCTGGTGTGCAATGTAAAACTATGCATGCTTTTGCAAAACTAAGTCCTGCTGTATTGATTTGTGTCACTTCCAAGTAACAACTGATCCACACCCTACATAAAACATAATTAAACTGTGGAACTCACTCCCATAGCTGTCAACTTTTCCCTTTTCTTGCGAGGAATCTTATTCGGAATAAGGGAATTTCCCTTTTAAAAAGGGAAACGTTGACAGCTATGGTCACTCGTACAGAAGGCAATGATGGCCACCAAACTATACCCCTTTAAAAGAAAATTAGACCAATTAGTGGAGGACAAGGCTATCAACAAGGCTATCCATTCTTAAGGAAATCAGCCCTGAGTGCTCAGTGGAAGGACAGATCCTGAAGCTGAGGCTCCAATACTTTGGCCACCTCATGAGAAGAGAAGACGCCCTGGAAAAGACCCTGATGTTGGGAAAGATGGAGGGCACAAAGAGAAGGGGACCACAGAGGACGAGATGGTTGGACAGTGTTCTCGAAGCTGCCAGCATGAGTTTGACCAAACTGTGGGAGGCAGTGGAAAACAGGAATGCCTGGCGTGCTCTGGTCCATGGGGTCACGAAGAGTCGGACACGACTAAACGACTAAACAACAACAAGGCTATCAACAGCTACCAGCCACAATAGCTGCATTCTGCTTCCATTGTCAAAGGCATTATGACTGTGAATGCCGGTTTCTGGCAACTGCAGGTGGGCAGAGTGCTGCTGCACTCATGTCCAGCTTACAGGCTTCCCACAGGAGTCTTCTCAGCCACTGTGGGTGCTGCACCAGAGAGGCCATGGCCTCATCCAGCAAGCTTGTCTTGTGTTCTTATCCTTTTATGCTTGATAATAACATGTTCCCCTTGTACCCTGCACTCTTCTAAGCATCTTGGACAAACGGTTTCAAAAATACACAGGTATGGAACAGCCTTTGCTTGGAAGCAAGCACAAATTAAGGGAGTGCTAAAATGTTGAGGTTATAGAAAACAGGGGATTACAGCTGTAAAAGATTAAGTAAAAGAAAAGAACAAGGGAAAATTAGATAAAATTAAGGGGGAGGATTTGCTGAAATAAATTTGGGAATTGGGATGCAGAAAGGGGAGGTACGGGGAAGTCGGCGAAGTAAGGTTTAAGAAAAAAGGATTTGAAATTATACATGTTTGTTTATGTGTTTGTATGTTTGTATTGTGTATTGTTTGTGTTTATATAAATTGTGAAAAACCAATAATTTTTTTTATAAAAAATAAAAAAGGAAGGAAGCACAAATTATTACAGTAGGACTTATTTTGTTTCTCCACAACACAATACAGAAACAGCTACCAAGTTTCCCATAGTGGAACAAACTCATGAAAAACAAACAGTTGCAAAATAAGATCGGAGGAAGATCAAAGGAACAGTGAGTGAAGAGGTTTGCTATGCTGAATCAAATCCTTACTGGCCCAGTCTGGCCAATGGCTGCATCTATTCAGATCCATCCTTCTAATATTCTTACCTCTTCCCCCATTTGACTTATTTGGCACCTCAGTAGCATTCCATGTGAAGATCCACCACCCTGAAGGCATCTCATATATGTTGTGTCACAAACCAAGAGGAGTATGTTGTTCCACGTGTTTTACAGTGGGACTTGGCAAGAAGAATGAATGGGCCTGTGCACAGAACAAAGGTTGAATGCATCTGATATATATATATGGTGGCTCATGGAAATGAGTCCTTCAAGAACAATGTCATTAGTATCCACCAAAACAACAGCTCTTTGGAGACTGATTGCCTCCCTCTGAAGCACTAGAGAGCCTCCTCGGGTAATTGGTGTTTTCCTGGGTTCTGCAAAGGGATTTATTAGAACAACCAAATGGATATAGTGTGTTATGGAGTCTCAAGCTGATAGAGGCACTTGATTGACTTTCTTTTACAGTGGTACCTCAGGTTAAAGATGCTTCAGGTTACAAACGCTTCAGGTTACAGATTCCGCTAACCCAGAAATAGTACCTCAGGTTAAGAACTTTGCTTCAGGTTGAGAACAGAAATCGCACAATGGCGGCGCGGCGGCAGCAGGAGGCCCCAGTAGCTAAAGTGGTGCTTCAGGTTAAGAACAGTTTCAGGTTAAGAATGGACCTCCAGAACGAATTAAGTTCTTAACCCAAGGTACCACTGTATTTCCTTCTCTTACTGCAAGGTTGGCTAAACTGTGAGCCTTCAGCTGTTCCTGGAATCCCATCATCCCTGGACTTTGGCCATGCTGGTTGGGGTTGATGGGAGATGGAGTCTAGCAACATCAGGAATATGGCAGTCCTGCTACCCCCATCCAACTGCATCAGGAATCTTTTTTTATTATTTATTTATTTATTTATTTATTTATTTATTTATTTATTTATTAGCATGATCAACACCCATCTAATGTGTGTTTGGTGTGGATATTAGTGTGGATATTGGGGAGAAGTGAACTTTATATAGAACCAGCAAATCATAAGAGATGGTCTATTATTGATGTAAGCCAGAATTGTTTTGTGGAGGGGGGATGGGTTTGAGATAAATAAGGCAATGGTTTTGAAAAGGAAGGGCAATTTGATGGAGGGAGAGCTAATATTCTTCTACTCTTTCCTCCTCCCTTTGGAAAGAACTACATGTAAGGATGGACAAATTTGTCATGTTCAGTTTGTCATTTTTCCTATCTTAAATTCAGTTAACGTTTCCAAAGCTTTTTGTGGTTTTCCTTTTTAAAGAAAAAGGGAAACAAAGAAATCCTGTTAAAAGTAATCATCGCTCTTTGGGGAGTATTTCTCCCAATACACCCTAATTGGGGAGGGGGGGTCCCCTAAAATATCCACATGATTACTGAACATGCCCAGTGCCCACAGGATGTTGTGATGAAAGAAAAAGGAAAAAAGAAAAGTGTTAACTGGGAGAGGGAGAAATGGAGAGCTGGATATGGAAGACGTGAGTGTGAAGGGCTTTATATCCAATGCTATTTCTAGTCAGGAAAAATGCATTGAAATTGATGAACATGATGATGGACTCACCGATACTTTCACTTGTCCCATGTCTAGAAAGCTCAGGTCCATGAGGTTTTCTGCTTGTCCTCTGCTTTCTAGGTATGGATCCGAGCATTTTCCCACTTGTCTCACTGCTTCCCCCAGGGAATCCAGCTCCTCCCCACTGAATCAGAGTGTACGTCAATCTAGAAAACCTGACTGACGTTTGCTCTAATTCAGTGGAAAAAAGCAGGTTTTCCCAAGTTAAAGAAGTGGGACAACTGCTCACCCACTCACTGTTGTCAGCTGGCACCGACCCCTTGATTTGCACCCCTGCCAGCCAATCCCTCCTCACTCACTCTGGGATACTTGCTAACTGATAAGGGAGAGCTTTGAAGGCTTCCACCATCATCTACATGTCACATTTTTGTGACCGCCCCCCACATTACTTCCAGTCTTGGCTGCTGCTGCTGCTTATACAACCAACATGGAATGGCTCGTGCAGAGGAGGGATGCAGGTGGGCGCTGTGGTCTAAACCACTGAGCCTCTTGAGCTTGTGATCAGAAGGTCGGCAGTTCGAATCCATGTGGCGGAGTGTGCTCCTGTTGCTTTGTCCCAGCTTCTGCCAACCTAGCTGTTTGAAAGCACTCCAGTGCAAGTAGATAAAAAGGTACCACTGTGGCATTTCCATGTGCTCTGGCTTCCATCATAGTGTTCCATTACACCAGAAGTGGTTTAGTCATGCTGGTCTCATGACCCAGAAAGCTGTGTGTAGACAAACGCCACCTCCCTCAACCTGAAAAGCAAGATGAGCACTGTATCCCATAGTCGCCTTTGACTGGACTTAAATGTATAGGGGCTCATGCATAACAGGGGGTATTGGTAGGCCTGAGGAAGTATAAAACCTTTAGAAAACAAACAAAATGTTAAGGAACCCTCTGTAGGGTTTTGGTGGTTGTGTATATGATATTGTATGTATATGTAGCAATATTAGTGTAATCAAGGTAAAGTCTAATATGTGAATTAAAGTATGTGTCAGGTTGGGAGAGGGAGAAAATGTGCTTGTAATAGTGAAAGTGATAGGATAGGAGAAGAGTATAGTTTTTGGCAGTGGAGAGAAGTGAAAGAATTGGTCAATAGGCATGAAATGTTGACCAACTGTTTCAGTGGAATAGAGATAGGGAATGGAATAGACCATTCTTGTCCAAATTGTAAACATCTGATCATTATCTCTCTCATTGCAGGGCTGGATATCTTGGTTTGTTGTTTGTTTTCAATATTCCTTCTCTCCTTTTTCTTGCAAAAAATCAATGTGTCTGTCAGGATGCTGTCAGAGGTTCCCAGCTGCTTGCCCAAGAAAGTATAAAGACAAGGAAAAGTTTTTTATCGTCCTTTTTTTATTTAAATATTACAGAGAGAGGCTACATAATCCAGCCTCTTGGATAATGGCATTGCCCACCCCCACCCCACCCCCGTCTCTCCCACTTCCTCATTTGTCACTTCTGCTGGTGCTGCTAGGTGCCCTCTGTCTTTGAGCTCTTTGGTCTCCAACTTTTAAGGCTCGCCAGGTTATGGGAGATGAGGGGTCTGGAATGGTTTCTAAATACACCATGTCATCCAGCTGCTGTTCCAGTCCTGTCTCCTCCTCTTCCATTATTTCCCAACTTTCCCCCTAATCTGACCCCCTAGAGGGGTCAGAATAGGGAGGCAGTCTCCACCATTCCTCCTCTACCCAGTCCCTGACATTATCCATGCTCACCCACAAAAAAACCCAAGTTCACATTAAATCCATACCTTTTGTTAAGCTTCACATTGATCTCACAAAACAGCATGCAAGCTTTTGAGAGACAGAAGAGCAGTAGGTTGGGGTGGGTAGAGTGAAAGGTTGGCTGATGTTGGAGCCATAGAGTCTTCCCTTAATCATAGTCCTAAAATGGCTAAGGATGCTTTTACACAGTCAGCTTTCTCTTCACCAGTCCTATCTTCCTCCTCTGCAACCTGCCCACTGCCTCCTTCACCTGATTATTCCTCAAACAATAGATCAAAGGATTCAGAAATGGTGTAATTGCAGTAAAGAACAGTGTTACTACTTTAGTAACATGTGATTGACTTTCTCCACTTGGAACTACATACATCCCAGCCACCGTGCCATAGAAAAGGGTGACCACCACTAGGTGGAAGGATATGGTCGAGAAGGATTTCATCCGACTGCCTCGTCTAGAAGACTTCATCAGTGTGAGAATCACAGCACCATAGGATAGCACAACAAAGAACAGATTGCCTAGAACAATGAGACCATCCACAGAAAACTGGCAGATAATGGGAATATTTCCGACAGGAGGGCAAGCCAGTGAGAGAATTGGCCCCGGATCACACACGAAGTGGTCAATGATGTTGGGGCCACAGAAGGACAATTTGGAGATCAAAATAACTGGACCAATGTGCCATAGAAAGCCAGAACCCCAACAAGTGGCCACCAGGACATAGCAGGACTTGTGGGACATCATTTGCGGGTAACGCAGTGGGTGGCAGATAGCCAAGTACCGATCCAAAGCCATGGCTGACAGGAAGAAGCACTCTGTGTGCCCAAGAGAGAAGAAGATGTAGAACTGAAGGAAGCACTCATGGAAGGAGATGACGCCACATGGGAATGCCAGGTCAAAGAGCATACGGGGCACAGTGGTGGAGACGTAGCATATCTCTAGCAAGGAGAAATTGCTCAACAGGATGTACATAGGTAGCTGGGCCAGTTGGGCATCTGCATGGACCAGCATGATTATGATGATGTCCTCAGCCAAAGTGAGGATGTAGAGCACAGCAAAAATGGCAAGCAGCAAGTGCCGCTTCTGCTGCCCAATTTGAAAGCCCAGCAAAATGAATTCCTCAACTGTGCTGCCATTGGCCAACTCCATCTTGAATGAGAGAAGTGCTATCACAAACACTCAATAAGTGGTGTACATAATACCGTTGTCAATAACACAAGGATAAAATCAGTGAAACTTAAAAACAAATGTTGGTAGTCAAGATATAGGTACACAGCGTATTCTAGGCTGGGGCCAAAATAGTGTTATTATGTAATCTTAAGAATTTGATTAATAGCACTGATCTTGAATTATTAGGAATAAAATCATATGGAGAGATGCCTTCTACCAAGACAGACCACTGGTTCATCTTCCTCAGTATTGTCCACACTGTTTTGTGGCAGCTCTTGAGGTTTTCAGTCAGGGGTCTCTCTCTCCAAGTCCTAACTGAAGATTTTATGGCTTGAACCTGGGTCCCGCTACATGTCAAGCAGCTGCTCTGTCATTGAGCCAAGGCACTTGCCAAGTATTCTAAACTCACCTACGTCTGCTAAAGCGTGTATAGGTGGAAACTAGAAGAAAAGTTACTCCACTGTTATCAGAATGGTATGTCAGATTATGGAATAACTGAATACTTGTTACTTCCGCTATGGCAGATCCTCTCTTGTGGTGGTGGTGTTGATCTGTAAGCTTCTCTGGGCCCTCTGGGGTAGAAATGGTACAAATAGAAAGGTAAGTAAATAATAGTAATTATTTCTTCCTTCTCTCACACATAGGATAATTTATAATGGTGTATCAACATTCCCTCCCCATAATCTTATCTCTTGTGAAGAGATGCATCCCTTTGTGTTTCTCACTCCAATCTACTTTGCCTTAGTAAAGGTTTCCATTTCTTTACCTGAACAGCATGCAAGGGGTCGATCCATCCAGCAGAAGGCTCACCACAATGGTGAGTTTGCAGTGCTGCTAGGTGCCCTCTGTCTTTGAGCTCTTTGGTCTCCAACTATTAAAGCTGGCCAAGTTATGGGAGATGAGGCGTCTGGAATGGTTTCTAAATACACCATGTCAGCCAGCTGCCGTTCCAGTCCTGTCTCCTCCTCTTCCATTATTTCCCAACTTCCCCCCGATCTGCCTCTGGAGGGGTCAGGCTAGGGAGGCAGTCTCCACCATTCCTCCTCTACCCAGTCCCAGACATTTTCCATGCTGACCCACAAAAAAAACCCCAAGTTCACATTAAATCCATATCTTTTGTTAAGCTTCACATTGATCTCACAAAACAGCATGCAAGCTTTAGAGAGACAGGCAGTGTGTGTTGTGTGTGAAAGAAGTACCTACTTGCTTCTGGCGCCTTTCAGCTGTGACACTGTCACTTGGGTGGAAAGATATGGTTGTTCTGCCTGTGGACCAAAGCTTGGATACTGATGTTATTTATTCAACAGCTCTTGGGGATGTGCGTCTCAGGTATATTACCATTGTCTACCAAAACAGACTGTCTTTGAGGACATGCCATCTTAATTTGCTGTGGTGAAACACAGGAAATTTCCACAGGTAGTTAATTGTCTGTTGTTTTCAGCCAAATTGTTCAGGGTGTTAGAATCAGGATTGTGAGGAGTTCCCAAGGGGTCTCTCATAAAAACAAAGGAAAGTGTATTAAGAGAGAAAAGGTAAATAAGAGTAAAGTGAGGCATAACTTCACATACACACTAGTTAGGTCTGGATTGGCAGGAACTGACCAGAAAAGAGGTTTTGGTCTTGTAATAGGCAGATTCATGAAACTGCAGTATATGGCAGTTGTGAAAAGGGAATTTCATGTTAGGGGTCATTAGGAAAGGGATTGAAAGTAAATCTGTCCAAATCATGGCCATATTATTAGCACACAATTTTGAGTTTTATGAAATAAAATAACATCCCAATTGATACAAATGTAAAGATAAGATGATACTGCCATTCCAGGCAATCAAAAGCTTTATTAAAGTCCAAAGAGAGTAAGGCGAAATGACGGTGCTGTAAAGATAACATCAAGCAATCTTCGAATAGGGTCGAAAATATGTCTGCAGGGGATAAACCCGATTTGGTCAGAATGGATGAGTCTCTAACAACCAAATTTTGTTGCAATGCCAAAAAAAGAAGAAAACATTTTTTGATCTTGATTCAATAATGTAATAGGACAGAGGTTTCCAACGTTTCTGAGTCCACAGCTCCCTTGACCAACAACATTCTTTCTGTCGCATCCCTGTGGGCCTCAGGAGCCCAGTTATGACACCCCTTGCCTGCAGAACTGGCAGCTTCTCACCCTTTTTAAACACCCTTCCTTGTGAAGTGTTCCCTCAGCCTCCTCTCCCCTCTCCTTGGGAGTCCTCCGGGCAGCCGCAGGTCTCTGGGCTGCCCCCTTCCCCAAAGAGAGGTGCTTCCTCACACTGACCCAAAAATTGGAAGGGGTGGGGAAAGTGGCAGAAAGTGATTTCCCCCATTTCCCCCCAGGCCTTCACATCTGATATTCAGAGGCATTCTGATGCCAGCAGTGGAGATGTCCCAGAGACCTCATGGCTAGAAACCATAGGTAGCCTTATCCTCCATTAATACTTCTAACCCTCTTTTAAAGACTTCCATGTTGGCAACGATCAATGTAGTGGCTGCAAACTTTAAAGATCAACTAGATGCCATGTGAATCTTCCTACATTCAGCTTCTTTGGATGGCCACAAATATTATGAAAAGGGGAGAAAACCTTCACAGCAACTACCTTCACAGCAACTACTTTCTCTGCACCTTGCATAATCTTATAATACTTTATCATGTCCCACCATACCACTTTTTCCAAACTCAAAATCCCTAGATTTTGTAACCCTTCCTCATAGGGGTCTCTCCAGTTCCTTCCATCATTTCAGTTGCCCTTTTCTAAAGCTTTCCTAACTCTACTATATTCTCTTTTCTGTGTGGTGGCTCTACACACTATCTAAATGTGATCCAGGCATAAATTAGAATAATGGCACTATGATATTAGGCACTTAAAAACACCTCTGGTGCATCTGGCACCACCAACCTGGTATCCCAGTGGCCAGCCAAGATGCTTATAGGAAGCTCACAAGCAAAGCCTGAAACAGCACTCTTCCCATTCCCTAGCACTTGATATTCAAAGGCATACAACCTCTGACAGTGGAGAAAGAGCATAGCCACTGTGGCTAGCAGCCATTAATAGACCTAGCCTCAATTAATGTGTCTAATCCTGTTTTAAAGGTGCCCAAGTTGAGTGGGATAAATCCAGCCTCGTATAACCAATATGCTTAACTCTAATTAATGCAGGATGCGGGTGGCGCTGTGGTCTAGACCACAAAGCCTAGGGCTTGCCGATCAGAAGGCTGGCGGTTCAAATCCCCGTGATGGGGTGACTTCCCGTTGCTCGGTCCCTGCTCCTGCCAACCTAGCAGTTCAAAAGCATGCCAAAAAGTGCAAGTAGATAAATAGGTACCGCTTTGGCGGGAAGGTACATGGCGTTTCCGTAGACTGCTCTGGTTCGCCAGAAGCGGCTTAGTCATGCTGGCCACATGACCCGGAAGCTGTCTGCAGACAAATGCCGGCTCCCTTGGCCAGTAAAGCGAGATGAGCGCCGCCACCCCAGAGTTGTCCGCTACTGGACCTAACTGTCAGGGGTCCCTTTACCTAATTAATGCAGGAAAGGCTTAAGACCTTAGAGCAAGCTGTCCTGCCAGGCTTAGCTAGGTCACACACCCTCACCTTAAGAGGAAGGTTTACAAAACTCTTTCTTCTCCCATCTTTCCATCATGTAACCAACCATAAGGATGTCTGGACTGGCTGCTCCAAGCCCAGACCACATGGCTTTAGCAAGCAATCTTTGTGTTTCTATACAAACAACTTAGAAACTTTTACCACTTTTTGTAACCTAAGTCAAACTGCTTGTCTTTTCTTGCTGCTGTATGGAAAAGCACATGAATCTGACCTTTGAAGAGCTTGTAAGGAAACCGTTTTTAACTTACCAAATGTGTGTTCTTTTTCTATGCTAAGGGAAGTGGGAAACTTTGGAAGAAAATTGGGAGGGGCTGTTTTAAAGGTCTAGCAGCTTCTTTGCTACATGTTTTGTAATTTTAAATCTCTGCTGGGGCTCTCTCACCAAAGAGTACTTGCCCCAAATCTGGATCTTAGGCAATGTCCCCTGGACAATTTAGTGCTTTCAGCTCAAAATAAAGGACAATTACCTGTGGAACTTTCCTGTGTTTCACCATAGCAAATGAAAATGGCCTGTCCCCAAAGAGCATTTGTTTTGGTGAATAATGAGAACGTTCCTTAGAGACACATCTCCAAGGGCTCTTGAAAATATAACATTAGCATTCAAGCATTAGTCCACAGACAGGCCAACCATCTCTTTCCACAGTGTACACCCAGTTCACAGCTAAAAGACACAGGAAACAACCGTATATTTCTTTCACACACAGCACCCTCTCCAAACTTGGACACAGCCATGGTAGTGAGCCTTCTGCTGGATGGATCAACTCCTTGCACTCTGAGATACAGAAACTGAAACCTTTACCAAGACAAAGGAGACTGGGGTGAGAGACACAGAGGAATTAATTTGAATGGGCTCCCTTCTCCAGAAATAAGATTATGGGCAAAGAAATGTTGATTCGCCATTATAAAGCATCACCTGAGAGAGAGGATCATCACTTACTTACTTATCTATTTGTAGCTTTTCTACCCAACTTGTAATCCCAGAGAAGCTTACAGACTAATAACAACAACAATAGAAGGAGCACCTGCCTTAGGGAGAAAAACAAGGTGGCTCTGTGGTCTAAATGACTAAGCCACTTGGGCTTGCCGATCAGAAGGTCAGCAGTTCGAATCCGCACAGTGGGGTGAGCTCCTGTTGCTCTGTCCCAGCTCTTGCCAGCCTACCAGTTCAAAAACATGCCAGTGCAAGCAGATAAATAGGCACCATTGTGGCGGGAAGGTAAATGACGTTTCCGTGCGATCTGGCTTCTGTCAGTGTTCTGTTGTGCCAGAAGTGGAGTAGTCATGCTGGCCACATGAACCGGAAAGCTGTCTGTGGACAAACGTTGGCTCCCTCAGCCTGAAATGAGCACTGCAACCCCATAGTCGCCTTTGACTGGACTTAACTGTCCAGGGGTCCTTTAGCTTTACCTTTACAGGGCTGTCATAAGAATTACTCAGAGATGGTATTCAACAAAATTTGGAGGTCTAAAATGTATCTACCCCCTATTTAGAAAGACTTTCAGTATTCCGTATTCTCAAATATTACTCAGATAACAATGAGGATAGGGGGACTTTTATTCCTGTTTCCTGCTACATACGTTTTAGCAGTCATATATAGCTTCAGATAACTTGGGAAAGGCCATGACTCAGTTCTAGAGCAGCTGCTTTGAATTCAGAAGGTCACAAGTTCAATCTCCAGGTAGCTCTGGGAGAAAGAGGCCCCTCTCTGAAGGCCTTGAGAGCCTTTGCCAATAAGTGTGGGCAATACTGATGAAGATGGACCAATGGTCTGACTTGTTGTAAGGCAGCTTCCTATATTCCTTATCCTTCAAGACCAGAGTCATTAATCAAATCCTGATGATTGCATAATAGCATGTTTTGGACATAAGCAGTATAATCTGGCTGCAATTTATTTGTTTTTCAGTTTTCTCTCTATGCTATTATGTACACAAAGGGTCTTCTGAGCAAGCAGTCTATGTTTTTTTCAATAAGTAAACGAATGCATAAATCAATAAAGGTAAAATGCATGGAACCTAATCACTAGTTATATGTCATACAGTGGTACCTTGGGTTAAGAACTTAATTTGTTCCAGAGGTCTGTTCTTAACCTGAAACTGTTCTTAACCTGAAGCACCACTTTAGCTAATGGGGCCTCCTGCTGCCGCCGCGCCTCCAGAGCACAATTTCTGTTCTCATCCTGAAGCAAAGTTCTTAACCCGAGGTACTATTTCTGGGTTAGTGAAGTCTGTAACCTGAAGCGTATGTAACCTGAAGCTTACGTAACCAGAGGTACCACTGTATCTGATACCTAATTAGAACAAATAGGTACTTCTCGATAATAATCATATGTAAATTAAGATGAAGGTGAAAGGAGGTTGGCTGTACTTCTGCCCTCCTTAAAGACCATGACTACTCATCATTTGCTTTCGATGGAAACAGAGAGAGAGACAGGCAGGCAATACTTCTTAATGGTTTGCAACAGTGCTTCTCTTCTCTCGTTCAAGATGGAGCTAGCCAATGGGAGCACAGTTGAGGAATTCATTTTGCTGGGCTTTCAAATTGGGCAGCAGAAGCGGCACTTGCTCCTTGCCATTTTTGCTGTGCTCTACATCCTCACTTTGGCTGAGAACATCACCATAATCACGCTGGTCCATGCAGATGTCCAATTGGCCCGGCTACCCATGTACATCCTGTTGAGCAATTTCTCCTGGCTAGAGATATGCTACGTCTCCACCACTGTGCCCCGTATGCTCTTTGACCTGGCATTCCCATGTGGCGTCATCTCCTTCCATGAGTGCTTCCTCCAATACTACATCTTCTTCTCTCTTGGCCAGACAGAGTGCTTCTTCCTGTCAGCCATGGCTTTGGATCGGTACATGGCCATCTGCCACCCACTGCGTTACCCACAAATGATGTCCCGAGACTCCTGCTATGCCTTGGTGGCCACTTGTTGGGTTTTGGGCTTTCTATGGCACATTGTTCCAGTTACTTTGATCTCCAGGTTGTCCTTCTGTGGCCCCAACATCATAAACCACTTTATGTGTGATGCTGGGACAATTCTCCTACTTGCTTGCCCCCCAATCAGAAACATTCCCATCATCTACCAGTTTTCCATGGATGCTGTGGGTATTTTAGGCAACCTGTTCTTTGTTGTGCTATCCTATGGTGCTGTGATTCTCACCCTGATGAAATCTTCTAGACGAGGCAGTCGGATGAAAGCCTTCTCCACCATATCCTTCCACCTAGTGGTGGTCACCCTTTTCTATGGCACAGTGGCTGGGATGTATGTAGCTCCAAGTGGAGAAAGCCAATCCACCAAAGTAGTAACGCTCTTCTATACAACAATCACACCATTTCTGAATCCTTTGATCTATTGTCTGAGGAATGATCAGGTGAAGGAGGCAGTGGGCAGGTTGCAGAGGAGGAAGATAGGACTGGTGAAGAGAAAGTTGACTCGGTAAAAAAACAAAAAAAACCATGTTAGCTGTTTTAAGACCTTGACCCACTGCTCTTCAGTGACCTGTATCATGATTTTACTGGGATATTTTATAAGATTATGAATTTCTGTACATGAGATTTACTGTACCAGACCTTAGATAAATATTTTTTTATATAAATAAAAGAATACCAAAATGTGTTTACTAGGTGAAATACTCCCTAAAATGCTGGTGAATATTAAACAGGATTTAGATATAGGTAGATAAATGATAGATAGATAGATGATAGATAGATAGATAGATAGATAGATAGATAGATAGATAGATAGATGATAGATAGATAGATAGATAGATAGATAGATAGACAGACAGACAGACAGATAGATAGATAGATGATAGATAGATAGATAGATGATAGATAGATAGATAGATAGATAGATGATAGATAGATAGATGATAGATAGATAGATAGATAGATAGATAGATAGATAGATAGATAGATAGATGATAGATAGATATAGATGATAGATAGATAGATAGATAGATAGATAGATAGATAGATAGATGATAGATAGATGATAGATAGATAGATAGATAGATAGATAGATAGATAGATAGATAGATAGATATAGATAGATAGATGATACATAGATCATAGAAAATCGCAAATTCCTATGGAAATGTGGAAAACTGAATTTAAGGCTGGAGCGAAGAGAAGCCAAATTGGCATCCTTACAAGATCAAAAAGAAGGTGAGAGGAAATAGAGGGAAATGAGCCTCCCTGCCATTGTGTTATCCCTTTTCAAAACCATTGTCTCATGTATCTTCCCCAACCACATCCTATGATTTGCATGTTGTGTAAAAAGTTGGCTTTCCCCCCAGTTGCCACACTAAAGAACAAAGCTTTTCCCCATCTAGACGACTACAAACATTGCATAGGTGTTCATGCAGGCTTTTCATACTGGAAGCTAGCAGCAGAGTACAAATTAGGGGCCAATGGCTCCCATTGGGAGGAGGAGAAAGCAGTGCTGAAGATGGTGGAGCTCTTTGTATGCATTGACACTGCTGCTTCCACTGGGACTAATTCTGCATTGTTAGCTTCTTTTGTAAAGTCCCCTGCACAATGATCGCACCATAACCAAATAAAACAATGTGGTTGTTTTCTGTGTGGTTATACTAAACTTGAAGAGCCTTGTCTATAATTAATAATAATCATAATATTTGTACCCTGCCCATATGACTGGGTTGCCCCGGCCACTCTGGGCAGCTTGCAATATATATAAAAACATAATATAACATAACACATTGAATAGTGTTCCATCATTTTAATTGCTCAAAGGTGTTTAGTAAAACAGAATCCAGGTAAACAAGAAATACCTGTAGGAATTTCCTGTGTTTCACCGTGGCAGAGGCAGGCTGCAACCCCCTAAAGAGATGGTGTTTCGGTGGATAATGACAATGTTCTTAAGGACCATATTCCACAGGGCCACCAAATACTTATCAGATACATTCTAGCTTTTATCTGCACTTTCTTACCACCCAAACAATCCCATGGCCTGTTATTGCAGAAGGACAAGGCATGTGATGTCCCCACAGCTGGCTAGATCGAGAGTTTGAAAGCCACTGAGGTACTGAAATGGGACTGCTACCAAGCCAAAGGAAGATGGGTTGGAAGAAGGAGAACATTGAGGGATGGGTTTGAATAGGTGACACTTGCAGTGCTCAGATTTTGGTTTTTCAAGGAAATGTAAACAGGCTATTATAAAGTTCTGCACGAGGAGGGAGGGAGAAATAAGAGTAAGGGGAAATATTATTATTATTATTAATACCCCCCCATCTGTCTGGGTTCCCCCAGCCACTCAGGGCGGCTTACAGCACATTAAAAATTGTAAAACATTAGACATTAAAAATTTCCCGATGCAGGGTTGCCTTCAGATGTCTTCTAAAAGTCTGATAGTTATTTATTTCCTTGACATCTGATGCGAGGGTGTTCCACAGGGCGGGCGCTACTACCAAGAAGGCCCTCAGAGCATAGAATCAAGATTTCCCAGCTGCTCTCCTGGTTCTAATTTAAACCTGTTTTCCTCAACTCAGACCCTGGAAAATTCTTTCAAAAAATGCTCGCAGCAGAGGTGGTTTTAGGATAGCGTGGCTGCTGGGAAATCTCACTGGGTGCCACACTGCAGGGGTGCCAAAACAATGTTGTAGAATGGAGCATGAGAGGCAGTGGGCACCAAATTTTAGTGGCGCACAGGCACTGCTGAAATTTGAGAGCCCAAAGTCCACCACTGGCAGCAGCCACCTTGGCAATTAAATGGTATATTAATTTTTTTTTTTAAGCAGCAGTAGCAGCACCTTAGTCTTGCATAAAGCTGCAGTTTATTGTTTAGTTTCCTTATGAACAACAGTTGGAAAGACCCTCATTTCAAGGAAGTCATTTAGTGGCCCTGCTTAACCCTCATCTCAAGAGAAAGCTGGGTAGACGATCACTCTGGGTAAGGCATTTTCATATCCTGATCACCCATTTCCCTGCACAAAATCTAAATTTAATGGATATTGTTAGCATGTAGAGTCATAGAATCATGACAGATGGCCATCTAACCTTTGCTTAAAAACCTCCAAGGAAGGAGAGTCCACCATCTCCCGAGGGAGACCATTCCAACCGTTCCACTGTCAAGCAGAAAGTTTTTCCTGATTTTTAACTGGAATCTCCTTTCTTGTAACTTGAGTCCTACCCTCCAGAGCTGGAGGAAAAAAGCTTGCTCCATCTTCCATGTGACAGCCCTTGAGATATTTGAAGATGGCTATCACCTCTCCTCTATTCCAGGTTAAACATACTCAGTTCCTTCAACCATTCCTCATAAGGCTTGGTTTCCAGACCCTTGATCATCTTGGTTGTCCTCCTCTGCACACCTTCCAGCTTGTCAACATCCTATGTAAATAGGACATGTAAATATTTCATTTTCTCGCTACCTTTTCCAGAATATTTTGTCCTCTTTGCCCCACTCCAAGTGGATCTTCTCCTAGTTGATTTTGCCATGCAAAGTCTCATAGTTGACTCAGCCATTTGAAAAACATAGGAAACTGCCATATACTGAGTCAGACCATCCATCTAACTCAGCATTGTCCACACTGACCAGCAGCTGCTCTCCAGGGTTTCAAACAAGGGTCTCTCCAGACCTACTTGAAGAAGCTGGGGATTGAACCTGAGACCTTCTGCATGCAAAGGAGATGCTCTACTATTCAGCTCCAAATATCTGAAGGGCTATCAGATCAAAGAAGAAGCAGACTTGTTTCCTGTTGATCCAGAGAGCAGAGCTAAAATCAGTGTGTGAAAATCACAGGGAAACAGAAGAATAGTAGAGGCTGGCCCATTTTTATTATATAAGTCCACCGAGAGAAAGTTGCAAGCGACTTTTGACATCTTAATCATCATCATATTTTGTCTTCTTCTCTTCTTCTTTTGGACAAAGCCAGAGAGATCATGCTGGTAGGACTTTGCAAAGTAAATATTCTTTAGAAAGCATTTCAGACGTGTTTTTGCTTCTCAAAATGACCTCTATTGTTCTATGCTCTCTTACCACATCTTGTAAGAGCTAAAAGATGGCAGCGTGTGTAGATGCTGCGGCTGGTTGCTCCTCAACTATATATTTTGAGAGTTTGAAGGAAACTAAGTTTTTATAAAGACTTCTCTCTCAAGCAGTTTTATTCACATTTAATGGCTATGCAATACCCCCCCCCTACACACACAAAAACAGGTCTATGTTCCCTATGGATAATCTCACACATTATGGTAAACACAACTAACTCAGTGTTTGCTTAGCTACCAGGGTTTAAAAACATATCTGGGACTTCCGGTCGGTGCCAGCGCTTAATGGCGGTCCTAGCTCCGAGCTCCGGAGAAGGACTGCTTCGCAAGTTCGGGTCTTACCCGCTACGGCAAGCGGGGGACCCCTAAAATCCCAGGCGCAGAAGCCTGAGAACAAGGAGACTCGGTGGGCACCTTTGCGCCCCCCGGTACCGTGAAAGAGCCTTTTTAAAGGCTACGGATCGACATCGGGAGTGAGCGCGGTGCTGAGAGTCGCTACCCAGCCTGCGAAGTGAAGCCGCGTCGCCATAAGCGGAGAGCGCCGATTCCTTCCTGAAAAGAAATTCGGACTGATTCCCCGTGAGTAAGAACTGAAAAATAACTGGGACTCTTTTATTTTTAAAAATTGGGCTAAAAACGGGGGAGATTTAAACAAAGGAAGTCTGCCTCCCCCCGACTGCATGAAAGCGAAAGCAACGGAACTTTAAACCTGCATCCGCTTAAATCTGTCCTTTGATCAGCTAAACCGGACATTTAAACCTTTGATCTCCCCTCTAGCAAGCAGGGCAGAGGGGAGGCGAATCTGACCATTAACTGCATGACTTATTTGGAGGAAAAAAACATCTGCTGTCTCATCTGTTTGATTTTACGAAACGGTCTGCCTTCTTAGTACACTGAACTGACTTTTCCCTGTGAAGTGATACTTTGATACAAAGTTTTTACACTGCCTGACTATTGTATATCACAAGAAGAAACAGTATAAATTGGGCAACTGTGGCAATTTGATTTAGTAACATTGGCTTGGACTGTGTTAATTTCCCCTTTTTCTCACTTTTTGGACTGTCTCCTTCGTTTTGGTACTTGGAAATTTTGTTCTATGGCCATCTTGATTTGCTCCCTCTAGAGGATAAAGTAAAGTTCGGCACGGCTTAAGACAGTGGAATTTTCCAAGGGAGAACAAATCCCGTGGGAATTGACCTTGACATGAGTGGCCCACAAGAAGAGATAGTGACAAGAGCCAAGATCAAGCAACAACAGCAACAACAACAGCTGCAGCTGCAACAGGCAAAGAAAAGAGGTTCAATTTCAGGCGCAACAGCCGGATCAGCAGGAACAACAGGTCAAGACAAAGGAGCAGCCGTCTCTATGGAAGCTGTGACAGAGGCCTTGCTCAAGATAAACCAAACCCTGGAGTCTTTGACAAAACAGACTTCAGAGAACACACAAAAATTAACAGAAATATCAGCAAGATTGAATCAGAATACAGAATCTATAAATAGATTGGTAGAGGAGAACGCCACCACGCGCCAAATTGCCGAGGAGGCCAAAGCCACTGCCGGAGAGACACAGGAGAAGCTAGAACCCCTTGCCAAGAAGGTCTATGAGCATGATGCAACATTGGCCTTGTGGGACTTACAGAGGAAAGAGAGAAATTTAAAATTAAGACTGATTCCGGAGAACGAAAGAGACAGCCTTGTGGAATACTTGACACGGGAGTTTGTGAATTGTTGGGACCTTGAGGAAGACGAATTTAAAATTACGACTGCCTTCAGATTGGGTAAAAAGCAAGATAGAAAGACACCGAGAGATTGTTTGATTACACTCAGATCCAAGGAGGAAAGAGACAAAATATTAGGATTACACTTCGAAAAGGCCCTGCAAATTGGAAACTCAGCTGTACAGATCTTTAAAGACATCCCAAAATACATTCTGGACTTAAGAAACTTTTACAAGGACCTGGTTCTCTTGCTAAAGAAGAACACTATTCGCTTTAGGTGGGAGTTCCCACAAGGACTGTCATTTGACTACAAGGCAAAGAAAGTGAAAATAAAGACAATTCAAGACAAAGACAAATTTTTGGCAAGATATCAGGAGGATTTACAGAAGGGGACTGTGGACGTACTTGCAGAACAGAGGAGAGCATTGGACATCTTGAATCTCTTGCCTGGACAAAAATCATTACCATCAGAAGAAGAGCAACAACTTGGAGCTGTTGGAGGAGTCTTAAGAAAATAACAAGATGGCTCTGCAATTCCTTAGTTGGAATTGTAATGGGCTCAATGGGCCTTTGAAGAGAAGACAAGTATTTCATATATTGAATAAAGAACAATTGGACTTGATATGCTTACAAGAAACTCACATAACCAGAGCCCATAGGAGATTACTTTCAAATAAAAGGCTAGGACAAGAATTTATCTCATCAGATAAAGTTAAGAAGAGAGGAGTTGTAATATATGTGAAGGAGAAATGGGCTCCAAAAATGATATTCAAAGATGAACAAGGGAGATATCTGGCTGTGGAGATACAAGTACATGGAGAAAAATTCTTAGTTGTTGGAATTTATGCACCAAATGAAGGCAAATCTGACTTCTTTAAGAGACTTCATGAAACCTTGACGGACTATTTGGATTACAATATGATAATCATGGGAGACATGAATGGCGTGGTCTCCACTAATATGGACAAGGCACAAAGATTAACAGTCACTAAAGAAGGGAGACTCCCTAAGACTTTTTTCGAAATGACAGAAAATATGGACTTGATAGACATTTGGAGAACAAGGAACCCTCTGGAGAGAGAGGGAACCTTTTTCTCCCAAGCAATGATGACCTGGACCAGAATTGACCAAATTTGGGTTACTAGTGGACTGGCTCCAAAGATTAAGAAAGTGGAAATCTGCCCAAAAACTTGCTCCGACCATAACGCCGTGAAGATGGAGATGAAACCCACAATAACTGGTCAATTTAGATGGAGAATGAATGACACCCTCTTTCGAGATAAGGAGATTCTCACGAAGGCCCAAAAGACCCTAAAAGACTATTTTGAAATAAACTTGAGGACCGACGTCGAGAAAAGAGTGATCTGGGATGCAAGTAAAGCGGTTATGAGAGGACTTTTGATTCAACAAAACTCAATAAAGAGGAAAAAACAAAATGAGAAAAAAGAGAAGATCTTGGAAATGATAAAAGAAGGAGAGAGGAAATTAAGAACAAAACCAAAGTCTCAGGACATTTTAAGAGAGATCAAGTTATATCAAACCCAATATATGGAATTGATGAACCAAGAGATTGAATGGAAGATAAAGCAAATGAAGCAAAAAACTTTTGAATCAGCAAATAAATGTGGTAAACTTTTGGCTTGGCAATTGAAGAAAAGGCAGAAACTGAATACAGTTACAAGCCTAGAGGTGGATGGAAAGAACATATCTAAACCCAATGAAATTAGAAATTGCTTTTTAAGTTATTTCAAAAAACTCTATACTCAAGGCCCGCAAAATGAAGAAGATATAGACAAATTCCTTGGAAGATATGGATTACAAAACATCTCTCAGCAAAGTAAGATGGACTTGAACCAGAGAATCTCAGAACAAGAGATAGAGGCTGCCATTCAGAACATGCAACTGGGCAAATCTCCGGGACCAGATGGATTGACTTCTAGATACTACAAATCGCTGAAGGAATGGTTGATTCAACCATTAAGAGAAGTTTGCAATGAGATCCTTGAGGGAAAAAGGGCACCTGAATCGTGGAAAGAGGCTTACATTTCACTCATACCAAAGTCAGAGACTGAAAAGACCCAACTCAAGAACTACCGCCCAATATCATTGCTCAATGTGGATTACAAAATTTTTGCAGACATTTTGGCAAAAAGACTTAAAAGAGTTTTGATGGAGATGATTCATAAGGACCAAGCAGGCTTTCTTCCTAAAAGACACCTGGCGGATAATGTAAGGAATGTTATAGACATTCTGGAAAAGCTAGAGGTGAATATAAATACTAAAGCAGTATTGATATTTGTAGACGCGGAGAAAGCCTTTGACAATATTTCTTGGAGTTTTATGAAGAAGAATCTGCATAGGATGGGGGTAGGTTCGGGTTTTGAGAATGGTATGGCTGCAATATACTCTGAACAAAAGGCCAAACTGATTGTAAATAATGTGGTGACTGAGGAGCTTAAGATAGAAAAAGGAACACGACAGGGGTGCCCGATCTCCCCATTACTCTTTATTACAGTTCTGGAGGTCTTGCTGAATATGATAAGAAATGACCAGCAGGTTAAAGGTGTGCAGGTCGGAGCTAAACATTACAAATTAAGAGCGTTCGCAGATGACTTAGTATTGACTTTGCAAGAGCCAAACACTAGTACGAAAAAGGTATTAGAAATAATACAACAGTTTGGCCAGGTAGCTGGATTTAGGTTGAACAAGCTAAAAACCAAAGTTTTAGGGAAAAACCTAACAGATATGGAAAAGGAGAAATTTCAAGAGGAAACAGGTTTGACTGTGGTCAAAAAGGTCAAATACCTAGGGGTTTATCTAACATCCAAGAATCAGAATTTGTATAAGGATAACTATGAGAAATGTTGGTCAGAAATCAAAAAAGACTTAGAAATATGGTCAAATTTGAAACTGTCAATGTTAGGCCGAATTGCAGTAATTAAAATGAATGTATTGCCTAGAATGCTATTTTTGTTTCAGACCTTACAGATTATTGACAAGATGGAATGTTTTAAGAGGTGGCATAAAGATATTTCGAAATTTGTCTGGCAGGGCAAAAAGCCCCGAATTAAATTTAAAATACTGACAGATGCTAAAGAAAGAGGGGGTTTTGCCCTGCCGGACCTAAAATTGTACTATGAGGCAGCAGCTTTTTGCTGGCTCAAAGAATGGATGCTCCTCGAGAATACAGACATTTTGGATCTGGAAGGTTTCAACAATGCTTTTGGTTGGCATGCATATCTTTGGTATGATAAAGTTAACAGTGCCTTCAAAAATCACATTGTTAGAAAAGCATTGTTTAATGTTTGGATAAGATATAAAGATCTATTGGAAAATAAAACCCCTAGATGGGTGTCACCAGTGGAGGCTAATGCTGTGAAAAAACTCAATATGGAGGTCGGATGGCCGAAGTATTGGGAAATCTTAGAACAGGATGGAGATAAGTTTAAATTACAAAGCCAGGAAAAATTGAAACATAAAGTGGAAAATTGGTTTCAATACCGTCAAATAATGGAATTTTTTAAACAGGACAGGAAAGTCGGCTTCCAGGTGGAAAAATCAAAATTAGAAACCGAATTGCTAGAACCTACCACTAAGAATTTATCTAGAATGTATAACTTGTTGCTGAAGTGGAATACAGAGGAGGAAACAGTCAAATCAGCCATGATTAAGTGGGCACAGGATGTTGGTCATAACATTATGTCAGACGACTGGGAATGGTTATGGAACACCGGTATCAAATTTACGGCATGTAATGCCTTAAAGGAAAACATTATGAAAATGGTATACAGGTGGTACATGACCCCAGTCAAGCTGGCAAAAATTTATCATTTGCCCGATAACAAATGTTGGAAATGCAAAGAGACTGAAGGTACCTTCTACCACCTTTGGTGGACATGCCCGAAGATTAAGGCTTTCTGGGAAATGATTTATAATGAAATGAAAAAGGTACTTAAATGTACTTTTCCTAAAAAACCAGAGGCCTTTCTCTTGGGCATTGTCGGCCAATTGGTGCCAAAGAAGGACAGAGCTTTTTTCATGTACGCTACAACAGCAGCAAGAATACTCATCGCAAAGTACTGGAAGACACAAGATCTACCCACTCTGGAAGAATGGCAGATGAAAGTGATGGACTATATGACATTGGCAGAGATGACAGGCAGAATCCGTGATCAAGGAAAAGAGACAGCGGAAGAAGAATGGAGAAAATTCAAAAGATATCTTAAGGATTATTATAAACTTAATGAATGTTAGAGTGTTTTGGTTTTTAGGAACAAAGGGATACAGTGACATAAGGTTAGAATATAGAGATGATTAAGATGATTAAGGTTGGAAAGTAACAATTGGGAGTTGCTTTAAAATTATGGACATTGGGATGCAGAAAGGGGGGGTATGGGGAAGTCTTAGAAAAGAGGTTTATGAAAATATGTTATGAAATTATACGTGTATGTTTGTTTTCTTAAGTGTTTGTTTGTTATTTTAAAAAATTTCGTAAAACCAATAAAAATTTTATAAAAAAAAAAAAAATAAAAACATATCTGTAAGATGCATATGGTGACAAAATGTGATCTGAAATATATGGGAAGGGGGTTACAACAGTCCCCTCTCTCACTCCACCTAATAGGCATTTCTGCATAGCTTTTGTCCTCCAGACAAGGAGACAGGCAGCTGATACTTGCTTATGGCATGGGCTGATGGTTCTATTATCCACTTGCAGATGGAGATGGCCAATGGGACCACCATCCAGGAATTCATTTTGGTGGGCTTTGGAGATGGGCAACAGAAACGTTTCCTGCTTCTCGTCTTTTTCACCACCCTCTACATTCTCACTTTGGCCGAGAACCTCATGATTATCACACTGGTGGTCCTGGACACCCATTTATCCCGGCTCCCCATGTATGTCCTGCTGAGCAACTTCTCCTGGCTGGAAGTGTGTTATGTGAGTGTAACTGTGCCCCGGATGCTCTTTGACCTGGCGTCCCCTCATGGAGGAATCATCCCTTTTCACGATTGTTTGGCTCAGTTCTACCTCTTCTTTTCTCTTGGAAGCACCGAATGCTTCTTCCTCTCAGTCATGGCCTTGGACCGCTACTTGGCCATCTGCCACCCACTGCGCTACCCACAAATCATGTCCCTGGATTCCTGCTATGCCCTGGTGGCTACTTGCTGGGTCCTTGGCTTCCTGTGGAATGTTGTCCCAGTGACCTTGATCTCCAAATTGTCCTTCTGTGGGCCAAACATCATTGATAATCTGCTGTGCGATCCTGGGCTGATTATATCCCTGGCCTGCCCCCCACTAGGAAATGTTCCTTTCATCTGTCAGCTTTCTATGACTTCTGGGGTTTTAGTCAATATCTTATTTGTTGTGCTCTCCTATGGTGTTGTGATTCTTACTCTGGTGAAAGCCTCTAGCCGGGGAAATCGTAGGAAGGCTTTCTCCACAATATCATTCCATCTAATTGTGGTGACACTTTTTTATGGGTCAGTAGCAGCCGTCAATTTAATTCCACGTGGAGAAAGCCAGTCAGATCTCAATGCAGCCGTGACGTTGTTCTACACCGCTGTTACTCCCTTTCTCAACCCGCTGATCTACTGCCTGAGGAATGATCAGGTGAAAGAGGCACTGGGACGGTTGTTGAGGAACACAGAGAAATGGCGGAGCAGAATTGTGACAGAGTGAAAAAGTGTGAAGAAGAAGAAGAAAGAGGATGCAATACCGAATCAGTCTGTTGAAGAAATCATGGGTATATTTAGTTTTGACCAGAAGAATGAACATCCCTCCTCAACCACATTGTAATGTTCAGTTAAGATCCCTCAAAAAATGACCAGCCCTAACACTGGGCAAAGTGAGATTGCTGCTTCAGGCAATGGATGCTGGATGTCAGGTAGTGTTGGTGAGATGTTGGAGCCCAGGGCTGTTTCACCCCTTACATGATTCCACTGTCACTGGGACAACTGGAGGATGCTGTCCTGTCACCAGTAATTTTAAAAAGATTAAATTGACAGTCATGTGTGTGAGACAGGGGTGTGTGTCTTCCCGTCCACAGGCAGCAAAATGTCTTGGACCAGCTCTGTTCCAAAAACTAAGCTGGGGAGAAGGTCAGGGAGGGGAATATTCATTGCCTGTCAACCACATGACACTATAATAATGTTTATTTCTTCCTTTGAGAACTAGAATGCAAGGGTCAAACATTATTGGCTCAGAATTATTTGGTGTATCTATTATGTAATAAACAAAATTAAACTGATTAACAGTTCCTTTATATAACAACATGACTTGGGGGGTGTTGTGTGTGTCTTATGCTTAGGAATGGGGGAGAAAAATTGTTTTTGTTGCATTTTTAATGAGAAATTACCTAATTTCACTTTTTAAAATTAAATTTAGTTACATTTTGAAATAAGAAACATGGCAAACTAAACACACATACCCTTTTTACTCAACCTGAAGGCATTGTTCAGATCTAGATGATGATGATGATATAAAGTTCATATAAACACTGAATTGGAGAGAGTAAAAATTGCTAATGCCAATATAAAATAATTTTAAAAATTTAAAAAATTGTCCAGTAGCACCTTGGAGACCAACTAAGTTTGGTCTTCTTAAAAGTTTTGATCTTTTGTGTGCATGCACACTTCTTCAGATACAGTACACTTCTTCAGATACACTTCAGATACAGTGTATCTAAAGAAGTGTGCATGCACACGAAAGCTTATACCAAGAACAAACTTAGTTGGTCTCCAAGGTGCTACTGGACAATTTTTTTATTTTTTTATATATTTCGAGTGCATCATTCCAACACAGCTACCTACCTGAATAAAATAACACAATGAGACATGGTAGATATGGTTTGTCCTGTAGAGTCTTTGTTCATGTGCTAGATAAATGGATATCACCCATTTCTTTACAGTGTTATCCCATGAAGAACAGTTGCTTTTTCCTTCAAAAAATGAGCATGTACTTCCTTTTAAAGGTAAAATGTTTGCCTCTTGCCCATGAACCACTTTGGCAGGGCAAGGCAATCCACACTTCAGCAAGGCTCTCTCCTGTATCAGATGCAAATTGTGTTTGGGATCATGTCGTTCCTAAGAGGTAGTTTAGCACCATGATAAAAATAATGGTCAAGTTGCTCCCCCTGGGAGTGGGGAGGAGATCAATGGCCTGCATCTGGCTGTTTTTAAAGATCTCCACTGGGGTAATTAGGGGAAGCAAGAAGGTCAACCCATTGTTTGTTCCTATATTAGCTTGGATTTCAGTGCCTTCTTAAGGTTCATCAGGGAAGGGAAATTAGTATCAGTTGCTTGGATAAACAGCATTTCAAGAAAGAAGGCAAGGTCAAGCTTTCTCCCTGTCAAGCTATTTTTCTGTATGCAGGGAGATTTTCAGCTTCTGCAGGACGACACTATATGGAACAGAATATTATTTTAACATAGTGTTACAGATTTGGGGTAATAGAGTTTGGGGGGTGCACAAGTGCCTGTAATTCTAAGCAGTTAGTGGATGTTAGAAATTACTGGCTGCTAGAAATTACTAAATGCTTGGAGTCCTCCTCTGGGTGAGAGACAGCTTAGCAGTGTAAAAATGCAGGCTAAGCTTATTTTTCATCTGGGATGGAAGTCTTCAAGCATGACAAAGGTGTTGATGGACTGTCAAAGGAACATGCTTGGATCTGTGAAATGGAAGTTGCCAGGGTAACTTTGGGCCTGTCACACAGGAAAAATGTTGTCCTGGAGAAGGGGAGCCAGTGTTTCTCACTCTGATGAAACCTCTAGCCAGGGCAATTGTAGGAAGGCTTTCTCCACCATGTATTTCCACTTTGTGGTGGTCACACTTTTCTATGGCTCAGTGGCGGGGGTTTACTTCACATGGAGAAAGGCAATCAGCTCTCACTAAGATAGCCACAGTCTTCTACACGGCTGTCACACATTTTCTTAACCCCTTGATCCTACTGTCTGATAAATAGTCAGGTAAAAGTGGCAGTGGCGTAGTGTGGGTTGTCAGCACCCGGGGCAACGCAAGTAATTTGCGCCCCCTAACCCGTGGATTTTAGCACTCGAGTGCGAGCGTGCCCTCCCCCCGATGTTGCGGCCGGTGCGGCCGGCCCCCCCTGCACCCCCCATGCTACGCCACTGAAAAGTGGCACTGGGCTGGTTGCGGAGGTGGTTGCTGGAGGGGAAAGAAACAGTTTAAACATAAGAACATAGGAAGCTGCCTTATGCAGAAACAGATATTTCATACATTGAGCTCAGCACGAATCTACACAGACTATTAGTGGCTCTCCAGGATTTTAGACAGGTGACATTCTAAACCCTGCCTACAGATGCAGGGATCAGGGGTGCCCGTTCCTGGGGGCCAAGCCCTTTTGCCCCCCCCCCCATATTTTGAAGGTCACCAGTCACCGAAAAGCACAGAGGCAAAATAGAAAAACTAAATCATACATGGAGTCCATGTCTGGAGGAACATTATAAACAGATGCATCTGAAAATATCATAGATATTTCCAAATGAAATCATATTTGTTTAGAACAAAAGGTCCTCCACATGGCTGCAAAGTCCTCTGGCTCAGCCTTCTGCCTGAAAACCTTTAAACAACAGGTGCGTTTTTCAGACACAGCAAGGTATCACTTCTTCTTTTTCTTTTTTTGCAAAAATTTTATTAGTTTTTACAATATCAGTGACAAACAAAAACATAAAACAAACATAACATAACAAACATAAATCATATCCTTATTCAAAATAACAGTTATTTGCTTTGTAAAACGACTTCCTCGTTTCCCCTTAGTTGAATTTCATTGCATATCATAACGGTTTTCCAAATCCCAATTTTAATACCCTTTAAATTAAACATTAACATCTTTAAATCTTCTCCTTCTTGTATTAAAGATATTATTTTATCAGTTAACATAGACACAATCCTAAACCCTTTAAGTATCTGGAAGCTATTTCCAGTTCTTTTAGCTTAACAAATTTAACTAAATAATCATTAAATTTCTTCCATTCTTCGTGATGTTCCTCCTCCTTCTGGTCGCGGACTCTTCCGGTTAGATCAGCTAGCTCCATACAATCCATCATCTTCATCTGCCATTCTTCTACTGTTGGTAATTCTTGAGTTTTCCACTTTTTAGCTAACAAAATACGAGCTGTAGTTGTGGCATACAAAAATAGATTAACATCTTTCTTGGGCAATTCCGAACCTGTTATTCCAAGAAGAAAGGCCTCTGGTTTCTTTATAAATGTATATTTCAACATTTTTTTCAATTCATTATAAACCTTTTCCCAGAAGTCTTTCACCTTGGAGCAGGTCCACCACATATGAAAGAATGTTCCTTCCTTTTCTTTACATTTCCAACATGTATTATCACAATTATGATACATCTTTGCTAATTTTACAGGGGTCAAATACCATCTATACATCATTTTCATAATATTTTCCTTTAACAAAGTACATGCGGTGAACTTCACCCCTTTCTCAGCAAGGTATCACTTCTGTTGTTGGCCTCTATCTGTCTCAAGACAATGGAGTGTGCCTTCGGGGGTGAAGTCAAACTGCTGTGCTAGCAGCACCCAAGTGATGTCCCTGGGGCACATGCCTGGGCAGTGTGTACTGAGGTCCTGGGCTTCCCAAACAACAAGACCCCCCTCTCAGCCTCACTGATGTGGTCCAAAGGAAAGCAGAGCAATACATTTGGCACCAGCGGGGCTGAAGAAGTTGCCAGAAGGAGGTGTACAAGGTGCCATCCAACAGTCTTAGGGACTCCAGAATTGTGTTGGGTTTACTCCTTAGCCTTTTCTTCTGCTGAGGATGTCCTGCAAGGCAACAGAGCTTTAGTATCAGAATTTTCCTTCTCCTAGATGGGCTACCTTCCCAGGCTGATGAGCCCTACCTGCCCCTCATTTCCCTCTATAGCACATGCAGAAACCACCTTCTTGACTCTTGGACCCACTATTGATTTTGCCTGCTCAATTTGCCAGAGGCTGTCTTCATATGCACTCCTCCAAACAGCAAATCTACTGTCTCGTTTAAGAATATTTGTAGTAGCACCCTAAAGGATGCCATTCGCATTCCAGAGTTCAAAGCAAGGGCGGTCAGACTGCAGAACCCATAGGAACCGTTCGGACTCTACCATTCTATTCTTCTGGGAAAGCTCACTCACTGCCTCTTTCTCAGTGTGTCTCGAAACTGAAGCTTCTCTTTTCTTCCTTCTCTCTCGTTTACATTCCCCCTAGGGATAGGGGGGGAAATTACTGGGATTGCCATTTGGTAACATTCCTTGAACTAGGGGCCCAGAGAGCAGTGGCATAGCATGGGGCAGGGGGGGTCATGGCCCCAGGTGCACAATTCTGGCAGGCAGGGGCCAGCTTCTGTGAGAATCCCCATCTTGCCCTGGCAAAGGCAGCAGAGCAACCCAGGCCCACAGTGAGCAGGCATGGATGGAGGAAGGCGGGCAAGGGGCAACCCCAACATGGCCCGGTCCAGCGCTCCTCTGCATGGGCATTGGGGGAATTCACCTGCCATGGGTTGCTGTGGCCTGCTGGGCTCCCTCTAGCATGGGTAGGCTTGCTACTCAGCACGCCCCCACTTGGCTCCAGTGGGGAGCGGCTTGCCCAACCCGGGCACCAGCAACCCACAGTAGGCTGCTGCCAGGGAGACCCTATTTTCATAACTCTCCTCTGTATCACTTGATAAATATGCTCTCGTAAACATGGCAATTAAAAAATACAGGTCTGTTTTTGTGCTGCACTCTGGAGACAACGTTCCACTGTGGCTTCATCCTATGATTTCAAGACATCAGCTTTCTTCTCAAGATGACATCTCCAGAACTCGATGGCATCCGGAACTGGGAGGCAGTAGCTGTGGACCAGGTGAGCCTTTCATTTCACGTTGGTTTTTCTTTCAAATAGCTCCCTTTCCAAATGGCTGTGCAGCTCCATAGCATTTTCTTCACAACAAATGGTTTGGAAGACATGGGTGCCTAGGCATGCTTAAAGTGGTGGGTCTGAAAGGAGGAGCTTTATAACTTGATATTAATAAAATTATACTAAGGGTTGTTGTGCATAGATTTAAAAAATGAACATGTTCCCACCTGCAGATGGACCATCCAAATAAAAATTTCAGCACAAAAGTGAAGGGATTATACGGCATTTGTGATTGAGTGCTGGACTGGTGTGTCTTGGCTCAATAATGGACTGGGTGAGAGCCAACAAACTGAAACTCAATCCAGATAAGAGGGAGGCAGTGTTAGCAGGTGGTTCCCTAGACCAGGTGGATGAGAGACTATTGTTCTTGCAGTATTTTATCAGTGCACAGATACATGTGTTGGGGACACCACCACCTAGAGGGAAACTGCTCCCTCAGTCCCCCTTTTAAAAAATTAGATATTTGTGGCTCTCTTCCTCAATGTGACCCTTTCCCGATCCCACCCATTCCCTTACAATGCTTTTTAAGCTTCTTTGTAGCTTGGTGTAATATGCTTAGACATGAGATGGACACGAACACTGGAGACGGGATGAACTAGGTTTGTTGAAACATGGGGAAAGAGGAGAGACATATGAAGAAGAAAAGGCAGCCATGTTGGCCCATAAGAATACATTCCAAACCCACAGATTTATTTATTTAGTTAGTTAGTTAGTTAGTTAGTTACTTACTTACTTACTTACTTACTTACTTACTTACTTACTTACTAACTTAATAAAATTTATAACCTGTTCTTCACAATGATGTTGTGCATCTACAGGAGCGGCAAATGGATCTGGCCAATGCCACCGGCCGGAAAGTGACTGAATTTGTTCTCCTGGGCTTCCCCTCCCTCTCGCCCGCATTCCGCTTGCTCCTGTGCTCCTTCCTTTCCGCCAGCTACGCTTTCACCCTACTGGGGAACCTCAGCATCCTGTGGACTGTGCTCAGGGACACCCGTTTGTCCCGCATGCCCATGTACATCCTGCTGGGCAACTTCTCTGGACTGGAAATGTGCTACGTCACCTCCACGGTACCTCGGATGCTCATCGACATAGCCTCTCCTCCAGGGATCATCTCCTTCCATGACTGCTTCTTGCAGTTCTACTTCTTCTTCTCCATGGGGGCAACGGAGTGTTTATGCCTCTCCAGCATGGCCTTAGACCGGTACCTGGCCATCTGCCACCCACTGCGCTACCCAATGCTCATGTCTCCCCAGTTTTGCAGCACCTTATCAGCTTGCTGCTGGATCTCTGGTTTCCTGTGGTTTCTCGTGCCCATCATCCTCATTTCCCAGCTCCCCTTTTGTGGCCCCAACATCCTGGATCATTTTGTCTGTGACCCAGGCCCACTTCTAGCTGCTTCCTGCAGCCCAGCACCCCTCACGCAGATGTCCTGCTACGTCCTCAGCTCCTTCATCATCTTCGCAACCTTCCTCTTCATTGTAGCCTCCTACGGCACTGTTCTGCAGAAGGTTCTGAAGCTCCCTTCCGCCGCAGGCCGACGCAAAGCATTTTCCACCTGCACCTCCCACCTGGCGGTGGTCAGCTTGTTCTATGGCTCTGTCATGGTCACCTATGTCAACCCAGAATCTTCAGGAGGGAGCAATAAAGCGGTGACTCTCTTCTACTCTGTGGTAACCCCTCTGCTCAACCCTCTCATCTACAGCTTGCGGAACAAGGAGATGATAGCGGCATTGAAGAGAACATTGCTTCAAGGATGTTGAAGGCCTCAAGTGCAGTTCTCAGGGAGAAAGTGATTCTCCCTCTGTGTACCCTACTGCACAGGGGTTGAAGTAAGAGCAAAATGCTGTTTTTGAGCCTGCTGGAAGTTGGACTGCAAATGCAGCAGCAAATAAACGAAGTGGAACAGAGATTCTGAGGAGGAATCCAAGTCAATGGTTGGAATATAACAGACATACCCTATATCTAGTTCGTTATTTTTATTTTCTTATTTTAAAAAAACCCACCCCACCCTCCACAGGAGATGAGATTACAGATGGCCATACAGCCAGCACCCCCTAAAATAATGTGTTTTCTGCCACTTATCTGAGTTAATAAACAATTATAGCCAGTAAATTTTGTAGTGTGAGGGAGGTTCTGCCCTGTCCTCTTTAGCTGTATGCCTAATAAAGGTATGCCACTTTGTTGTTTAATTTGCTAGTCATTTTTTCTATCAAAGCTAACTGCCATACTTTCTTATACCATGTGGCAATTAATATTCCTTCCCCCACCCCAAATCCATTAGCTTGCTATTACTAACCTCATTGCCAACAGTAACTAACCAAAGGGATGCTTGAATATCTGTTTTAAACATTTGATTCATTTTATTGCTGTTTTTTAAGGCAATGGTGTTTTTATGGGTCATGTTTTGGCTCCAATTTCATGTGTACATCACTTGGTACCCATTTTATAAATCTGCTAAAAAAAAATCAGCTTTCTGCATTGGTTTTTTAGTATTCCCCTTTTAACTGCAGTTTCTTACTGGTGTTTCTGCTTCTCATTGAAAAGGAATGTCACTGTAGATTATAAATTGTTGCTTTTATATGTTCTATGGCCCTTTATATGTTCTACCCAATCCACTTCACCCCATTTCTCCACTGTAACCTTGGTCATTCTTTCAGACACTGAAGAGGGCACTTAATTGTTCAACTAAGGCCACTGTTCTACAAATAAATTTGTCCAACCGGTTCAGCAACCTCTTCTACTGGAGTCTAACCCTCACTGGATACAGGATCACAGGCCTGGAAAAGATTCAAGGGTATCATCCAGACTGACCCTCCCAAACTCCTAACAATACAGAAAATAGGCGTTTGTGGCTATGGGAACTGTTTAATGATTTCTAGGAATTGTTCATATAAATGTGTGTGTTTCTGACAGCTGCTTCATGCTGCAGTGGCACAAGGGAAAGAATGACCGAGGCCTTTGGATAATGCTGCTCTGGTACTGAGGCTTGTATTCTGGCTTAGACAGGTTGAAACTCACCTTTTGGGAATGCCAAATGAGGGAGACTGGGTAATCTGCTTTGGGGTGCAGAACTGTGAACAAGAGTGTGCACAGGGAGGAGGAGGGAGGCTGGAAGAGATCCTGGTGGACTGGAAACTTACCTGAAAGGAATAAGATGGTGTTAAAAGTGTAATTGTGTTTCATTATTGGTTTTTGATTATGTGTGTTCTAATTGCCTTTGCCAATTCGTTATTTTTCTACAAGGAAGTTGAAGTTTGCTGCTTGTTTGTACATCTAGGGACAGATGCCTTGTTCTTAGGAATGGGTAGTGTTATGAGTTCGGGAGGGGCGGTAAACTGTGTGCCGAGAGACTTCTAACCCCTGGATCCAGCAAATGTTAAAATATAAGCCAGGCTAGCTTCTTAGTCAGATGATCGCCTGGGTGATGGGCCATTAAGAAGAACATGAATGGTGATGGGCCATTAAGGACTCTGTGTGAAGTGGCAAATGGCTGGGGCCCATCCCTCAACTTGTGGATAGTTAGAAGAATAAAGTCAGAGCTGGGAGTTGAGACTTGCAGTGATCTGAGCTAGATGAAAAGCAGCAAGCTGGAAAGACAGTCTGATTTCTGCTGGAATCCAAGGCTGTGGCTCTGGAAGAAGTAAGGCCTTCTTGGGCTGTTAATACTGTGAACCCTCCATTGTAGGATCAGGTGGTCTATATGTGTAAATAAACCATATATCATAAAGACACCACAGTCTCTGCTGTACCTCATTTTCAAAGGGAAAAACGAACCCTGGGTAAGCGCCTGGAATCATTGGAATCTCGCACCGCTCAGAGATTGGGTGGTGCACAACAATATTTACTCTAAGAAATTGGCCTCCCCTGCCTTATTGTGTGAAATGTTTGTGCTGCAATTTTTTTTAGGATGCCAGCAAAAGGCAGACTTATTTCTGTCTCCCATCAGCTGATGGCGGAGGGAGAAAGAAACCTGGCTTTGGCAGGCATTGGCTGTGTGAGGAAGAACTCTTTTGCACATTAGATGTCTAGAACCAGGTGATGGGCAGGAGAAAGAAGCATTTTCCCAGGCCTAGGCTTGACGTTTCCCAAAATACCACACACATCACTGGTAATACCCTTTGTACTTTGGTTCCCAAGTGCCCAACAACCACTGCAAAGAAATTTGACAGGTGGGCAGAACAGCCCACATATCAATCTTGTGCTATCATGATGGTGCCATGTGATTGGTGGGTGAGTTGTCCCACCCACCTGTCATTGGGTGGCCAATATAAATACTACTGATAAGAAAAGCCACTGTAGCCCCTCAATAAAAGACATGGGAACATAGCACACTCCACAACCACCTTTGATGGGGAAAATAATAATATTCCATTGTTTGGCTTTTCATAGAATCATAGAGTTGGAAGAGACCACAAGGGCCATCGAGTCCAACCCCCTGCCAAGCACTCTTTACATTTTTAAAGAGTCAGCGATAAGCCATGCCTACTGCAAAAAAAGCCATTATAGCAGCAACTCCAAATGTCAATTGGTAAGTGCTCCAAATCTGGAGAAATCCTCCCTGGTTTCTCTCCAGCAAGCATATAATGTTCTTTCTTCCTCAGCTCACCTGCGGAATATTAGCACAGCTCTGCTAAAGTGACTGTCACTATCCAGATCTTTGCTTCCCTATCACCCTCTGGAGATAAGGGTCCCTTGAGGCTTTGGCCTGAGGATCTGACATAACAGCCTCCTTTCACCGGCCAGTTCTTTGGAACTAAAGACGGGATCATGCTAGCAGAGAAGTATTCGGGAGAGGTAAGGTATGTTTGCTTGTTTGTACTCTCCCTCTGTCCAAAGCCCTCAGCCTAAGTAGGCAGCTATTCTGCAGAACAAGGTGGAGGGGGAAGGGGGTCTTCCCTATTCTAACCACTGTTCCCTACTGTCCTTCATGGAAGCAACATAAAACAATGGACTCTGGAGGAATTCCACTTCTCTGACCTAGAAAATCTTTCACTTTTCGTCTGCCAGAACTGTAAACAGAATTATTGGTTGTGCCTGCATCTGAGCATTGCTTGAAATTCTGAAGACAGGGGAGAAGGAGAGGGATAGAACACTCCAATGATGCATATCTAAAGCCTGTTTATTTTCATGCCCTCTGCTATGCAGGAATTACTTCTAATGGAGGAATCACAGCTTGGGTTCCATCATTTTTAGTGGTGGTAGTAGTAGTAGTAGTAGTAGTAGTTCATTTTTTCCATTTATTTGTCACCTTTGTTCCAAGGAGCTCACATGATTCTCCCTCTCTCCATGTTATCCTCACAACAACCCTGTGAGGTATCTTAGGCTGAGAGCTGGTGACCGACTGAAGGTCACCCAAGGAGCTTAATGGCCAAATAGGGATCTGAACCCTGGTTTCTCAGGTCCCATCCAGGCACACACCAGCTGAAACCTGCTTAGCTTTAGCAAGGTGGTATCTACAGACACTGGTCCTTATAAGCCTAGTCTTTACTGAAGTTGTAAACTTGAGAAGGTTTGCCTAGATCCTAAGCTCAGTGCATGTTTGACAACAGTAAAATACAAATTAATGCATTTCTGTGTTTCTTGCTATAATCATATGCAAATATGTATCTGTGTAATTCAATTGATTGCTCCTTTCCCCCTTCCGCTTCCCGTTTTCCCATGCACTAGATCTGAATTTAACAAATTAACATGACAGATGTCATCCTTGAATCTGCCCAAACATGTGGTAAGAAATTTTGTTAAATATTTCTTCCTTGTCCTCAGCTGAGTATTGCTTTTCAGTTTTATTTGTAAATATAAAGTAGTCCGGCAACAGCAGTCAAACAGGATACTGCAATAAGATACGATGACAAGATAAATCTTGATTATACATGAAATAGCCTTTTTGTGTCCTCTGTGTACAAAGGCATAGGGAGCTGATTTAATCCAGATTAGACTATATTGTCCATTTAGCAAAGTATTGCTTATTCTGATTGGCAGCAGTTCTGCAGGGTCCAGTCAGAGATCCTTCCTAGCACCTGCACCAGATCCTTTTAACTAGAGATATCAGGAAAGGAAGCTGGTTCTTTCTGCAAGTGAACCATGTTCTCTGTCAGTCAGCTATGGTTCCTCCCTGAAGATTCTGATCGAGGCAGGAAATGTGTTTGGGGTTGTCTTTGACAGAATGGCCCCAAAATCTTATCCCAAAAGCTCTGATTGCATATCATGGCTTGGGAAGTGGGATGTGGAGCCAGGGAGTGGCTTGGATGTCAGACTGTTGGAGTTAGACTGGGGCCACATCTATGCCATACATTTAAAGTACTTCTACCGCTTTAACACTCATTACTTCCCCCAAATAATCCTGGGACATGTAGTTTGCTGAGGGTGCTGGGAAATGTAGTTCTGTGACAGCTCCTAGCAGCTTTGGGCACCTTTAATGAACTACATGGGTGGTGCTGTGGTCTAAACCACTGAGTCTTGGGCTTGCCGATCAGAAGGTCGGGGGTACGAATCCCCACAACAGAGTGAGCTCCCGTTGCTCAGTCCCAGCTCCTGCCAACCAGCACACAGTGCAAGTAGATTAATCGGTACCGCTCCAGTGGGAAGGTAAACAGCATTTCTGTGCACTGCTCTGGTGTCAGTCTTTCATTGCACCAGAAGCAGCTTAGTCATGCTGGCCACATGACCCAGAAAAACTGTCTGCAGAGTGGACAAACACTGTCTCCCTTGGCCTGTAAAGCGAGATGAGCACCGCAACCCCAGAGTCGGTCACGACTGGACTTAACTGTCAGGGGTCCCTTTACCTTTACCTTTACCTTTAATGAACTACAGTTCCCAGGATTCTTTGGGGAAAGCCATGATTCTCAAAGTGGCATAAGAGTGCTTGAAATGTATGGACCCCAGCTTCAAATCTCTGCTTAGTCACAAACCCTGCTAAGTGACTCTAAGTGACAAATAGAGAATTCTGTTTTCTTGAAAATTAGGTATTTTTTAAAAAATCAGCATTCACCAGACATCAAATGCCAGCTTTGCCTATGTTTCTTTTGCCTCAGATTTCATAAGTAATTTTTTTTAATTCTGATTATCCTTTTAATATGTTTATGTAGTTCTTTACTATATTGCTGTATTTTATTGTTGCAATCTATTCTGGAAAATCACTTTGGGACATTCTGTTGTAGGAAGTGATTCAGTAAACTAATTAAACAAACTGACCTGTCTGAATATCACCATGCAAGTTTAAAACTGCAACAGCAACAGAAGCAATCTCAGAATTGTGTAATAGCAACTGAGACTTTAATTCTTCTCAGAATTAGTTCATTTTAAGTCACTTTCAGGGCCCCTTTTAGAGCTAAAATGTGGCAAGAAAATGTTGTTATGAATGAAAACTTTAAAAAGAATGTTTAAGGCAGTTCCCACCTTCCATACAAGTTTGAACATTATCTGCTTTTTACTATTATTTAGTTTAATGTACGGGCGTATTTGAAATATATATATATTTTTATATGCTATATCATTTTTTAAAATCAAAGCACTTTACTATAATGTCTATATATAATTAGCATATATAAAATGTTAAAATCAGAGGCAATCAACTAACTATAATGGTAAGAGTATAATAAAGATGATAATAATGGGGGGGGTGAGCAGGAACTCAAGAGAACTGAGTTCCCTTACCTTTTTTAAATTAAATATTTTTTTTTGTCTGGGGGCGCTGGAACAGATATACACCCAATGCCTGAGCCAAAAATCCACCTATATCTGTAATCAATAAAGTTGTGGCCATTTCTAATCCAGATCATTGACGGCTTGAGTTTATTAATCACATCTTACATTTAGCCACTGCAATAAACAAACAAACTTTGTGATGAGTTCCCCTACCTTTTTCCAGAAAAAACACAGATAATAATAATATTAATAATATCATTGCTACAAATATATAAAAGACAATGTACAATATTAGAGAGAAAAGAAGTGAACAATAAGAAAATGAACATATATAATGCATAGTCTCCACCTCTTTCTTCCCCCTGCCCCTCAAATTGCTAATCCCGCCAATTCTCAGGCCTATCCTCACAACGTCTAGACAAATCCTGTTTCGTTTTTGTTCTCTTTGAACAGTTGCCAGCTTTTTTTTAACCCTAACCATATAATCTTGCCTGCACACATCCGGAAATTGGCAGGGAGGGGGGAAGCAGAAGAGGATTGTGAGGTCAGTGTGTGTATCATTTGGCCAAGCTAAAGACCTTCCCTAGCAAAAGTTAACCATTTCCACACACCCCTCTGTGCCAACAGGGCCAGCACCCTTTGGACCAAGCCAACGACACCAGCTTGACGGCAGGGTTTGTCCTCTTGGGCTTCCCGTCCCTCTCGCCTGCCTCCCGCCTGCTCCTTTGCTCTTCGCTGTCCATTTGCTATGCCTTCACCTTGGTGGGGAACCTGTGCATTGTGTGGGCCGTCCTCTGGGACTCTCGCCTCACCCGCTTGCCCATGTACATCCTCCTGGGGAACTTCTCCAGCTTGGAGATGTGCTACGTAACCACCACGGCGCCTCGGATGCTGTGGGATCTGTCCTCGCCACTGCCAGGCATCATCTCCTTCAACGGATGCTTCCTCCAGTTCTACTTTTTCTTCTCTATGGGAACCACCGAGAGCTTCCTTCTCGCAGCCATGGCACTGGATCGCTACCTGGCCATCTGCCACCCGCTGCGTTACCCGATGCTCATGTCCCCCCGGTTTTGCTGCTCCCTATCAGCTTTCTGCTGGGCATCCGGTTTCCTGTGGTTTCTGGTGCCCATCGTGCTCATTTCCAGGCTCCATTTCTGTGGCCCAAACACCCTCGATCATTTCATCTGCGACCCAGGACCACTGCTGGCTTCCTCCTGCATGCCAGCCCCCGCCACAGAGATGGCTTTCTACAGCCTCAGCTCGATTGCCATCTTTGGACCCTTCCTCTTCATCGTGTGCTCCTACGCGGCGGTCCTCAAGGCAGTCATGCAGCTGCCTTCAGCCGCCTCGAGGCAGAAGGCCTTCTCTACTTGCACCTCCCACTTGGCGGTGGTGGGCCTTTTCTACGGCTCCATCATGGTCACCTACGTGGCTCCCGAAGCTTCAGGGGGCAGCAACAAGGTGGTGACCCTCTTCTATTCTGTGCTGACCCCTTTGCTCAACCCAGTTATCTACAGCCTGAGGAACAAGGAGATGAAAGACGCCTTAAGGAGAACACTGTTCCGGGGAAATTAGGGGCTTTGATTCGCGGGTGGTTGGTTTGGACCTTGGCCAAGAGATCGGGGCCTTTCCCTCTGTAGGAGCTACCATGGCTGGCTGGCTGGCTGGAAACAGGAGAGAGGGGCGAAATCCAGTTCAGTCGGCATTTAAAGGCAAACTTACCTCATTCCTGTTCCCCGAAATAACATCATGTGAAACCAAACACAACTAGCTTTTGAAATCCACATGAATTTTGCAGTTCAGCTGTCCATCCAGAAACATGTCCATAAATGTGCATATATTAGGGGAAAGTGTTGATGAAATGCATATGCTAAGTAAAAATAACTAACAAAATGTTATTATAAAATATTTAAAACGGGAAATAGATGGCCAAAGGTGTACATTACTAGCAATGCACACTAAAATGCTAATGATTTTTCATGATGACATTTTTTCTTAAAAAATAGAATAAAATTGCAAACTGACAAAGAAACATGACAATCAGAACCTAATATTGGATAAATGAGACGCTCAAGAAACCATCCATCCCTAGCTGCAGGTGATGAATTTGAGATACTGGCTACATACAAACACCTTTGAAGCACATTGCTTCCCCCAACTGTAGTTCACTCCTCAAAGAACTACAGTTGCCAGCACCCTTAACAGCTCCCAGTTCCCAAACAACCGTTTCTTTGCTGGAACTCCCATGTGTCAATTGCGATTTAAATGTGTGGTGTGCACTCAACTGCTAAATATTGTGGTGATATCTGTACAGTGCCGTTTCCTATACATAATAATGTTCAGTACTGTATTATTTATCATTTCATCATAAGCTGATTCATGATTTGCTTGCAATATAGGGGTGAGAGAGGCTTCCAACAATATGTAATATATAAACATATGTCAAGGTGGCATATATAAACATATATAAACATATGTCAAGGTGGGAGTTGGTGAGCAGGTCAGCAATAACTCACAACGTGTCTGTGAAGCTAACTCTTCATTCAAAGAAACAAAAACAGTGAGCACAGCAGCTCTTCCAGGGGCGCCGACTTATAAAAAATATTGGGGGAGCCCGCGAAAGCTCATGAATAATAAATAAGCTCATGAATATGCAGATAAAGTGGCGCCGCCTCCTCGTGAGCGAATAGGGGAGAGCGTGCTGCGCCTATTAATCAGCTCCGAAGGAAATTGGGTGGAGCTTTTGCTCGGGAGGGAGGGCAGGAGGCATGCAGCCCGACCCTGTGCATTTTGGGCTGGGGGAGGGGCGGCGGTGGCGCTCTGCTGGAGGGGCGCCCAAGATTATTGGGGGGGCAGAGCCCCCCAAACGAATTTTTGAGGGAGCTCGGGCCCCCTCAGGCCCCATGGAGTCGGTGCCTATGAGCTCTTCCCAGTAGGTCTTGCCCAAATGAGGCAGTTGTGAGGACTGAAGGTCCCCGCCTTCCCACGCTCTCTAAGTCTCCACCTTCTCTGGTTCCTTCCTGTGGGATGAAATCCATTGGTGCAGTCAAATGCAACATTCCTTATTTTCCTAGAGTGGGCACAGACAGGGGAACATCCTGTTCCACTGATTTAGAGCATCCTCCCACCTGGGAGATGGGCATGGCTCTGGCTGACTCCATAAAAGAGCCAAGTCCTGCAACCATTTTCTCAGTCGCAGTCTAGTTTTTGTCTTTCTTTTGTCTTGCTGTTCTTTTGCTGCCATGCTGCTCTCCTGCAGCCATTTTGTTGTCTTAATGTAATTTTGCTGCCTGCTGGCTCTCAGCCAGCAGCACATGAGTTCAGTCTCCCTATGAGATGAACTCACCGTTTATTATGTAACCGCTAAGCAAAGCCTGCCTTTCAGGGATCATATCGTGAACTGAAATGTGAGTAAACTTTTTGTTACTTTACTCAGAAACACTATTGTGTCTTTGTTCTTTTGTTGTTTGTTTGTTGTTTAGTCGTGTCTGACTCTTCGTGACCCCATGGACCAGAGCACGCCAGGCCCTCCTGTCTTCCACTGCCTCCCACAGTTTGGTCAAACTCATGCTGGTAGCTTTGAGAAAACTGTCCAGCCATCTCGTCCTCTGTCGTCCCCTTCTCCTTGTGCCCTCAATCTTTCCCAACATCAGGGTCTTTTCCAGGGAGTCTTCTCTTCTCATGAGGTGGCCAAAGTATTGGAGCCTCAGCTTCATGATCTGTCCTTCCAGTGAGCACTCAGGGCTGATTTCCTTCAGAATGGATAGGTTTGATCTTCTTGCAGTCCATGGGACTCTCAAGAGTTCTTTTAAGAGGGATTAAAGGGGACACCAGGAAATAAACTTAACTAAGAGATTCAAATGAATCTGCAAACTAGCTTCCAGCTATATTGAGGGGAATCTGCTCTGCTACATCATTTACTAGAGCAGTGTTTCCCAACCGGTGTTCCGCGGCACACGAGTGTGCCGTGAGACATCGGCTGGTGTGCCGCGAGATGCCTGGAGGGAGGCGGGCGAGTCGGGCGGCGAGAGGCGGGGTGGCGGCGGCGAGGAGAGGCCGCGCCTCCTGCTGCTGCCTGGCGCTCCTCCTCGCAGCCGGCAGCGCTGCCTGGGCGCCTCCGCGCGACTCTGCCTCGCTGGGTTTGGTCTCCCAGCAGAGACGGGTCACACGCGCACCTCCCTCCCTCCCTCAGCCTGCGCGGAGGGAGAGCCAGAGAGAGGCATCGCTCCTGCGCGGCGGGAGAGGGAGCAGCCGGAGCGATGCCCCAAACGAGCTGAATTCCGAGCGAGGGACTGAGGGGGGAGGGGAAAAACTTTCACTTTTGTGCGTCCCTCCCGGCGTGACGCTGCGCGCTGACGTCACGGGGCGGGGCTTTAATGGTGGTGTGCCGCGAGATTTTTTTTCAGTAAACAGGTGTGCCGTTGCCCAAAAAAGTTTGGGAAACACTGTACTAGAGTGAGTGAAGGAAGGATAACACTTATTCAATATATCCTTTCCTACTTGTTTCCTGCTTGGCAGGGGGTTGGACTCGATGGCCCTTGTGGTCTCTTCCAATTCTATGATTCTATGATTCTACTATTCTTAACATTCCCACATTTCCCAGGCAACCTGAGACCTCTTCACATTGTCTGCCTCTGCTCCGCCCTCTTCATGCCTCTTCAGGTTCTGTGAGACCAGAGGAGAGGGGAGCTTGTCCTATACACAGAACCTAGGAGATGCTTTCTAAATTGCATTTGTTCAAGAAAGCGGTCTCTCCTCAGCAGAGAGGGTCCTATAGCTGCTGAGAAAATAATGTCTCTGTGACTCATAATGTGGCCCTCTTTATGCTGGCGGCAAGAAAAATCAGGAAGAGGGATAGAACTTTCTTTATGTATGCTACAACAGCAGCAAGAATGCTCATCGCAAAGTATTGGAAGACACAAGATCTACCCACTCTGGAAGAATGGCAGATGAAAGTGATGGACTATATGACATTGGCTGAGATGACAGGCAGAATCCGCGATCAACGAAAAGAGACGGTGGAAGAAGATTGGCGAAAATTTAAAAGTTATCTTAAGGACTATCATAAACTTAATGAATGTTAAAGTGTTATGGTTCCTAGAAACAAAGGGATACAGTGATATAAGATCAGAATATAGAGAGGATTAGGATGACAGAGGTTGAAAGTAACAATTGGGAGTTGCTAAAAATTTTGGACATTGGGATGCAGAAAGGGGGGGGGTATGGGGAAGTCCTAGAAAAGAGGTTTATGAAAATATGTTATGATACTATACGTGTATGTTTGTCTTTTTTAAGTGTTTGTTTGTCTTTTAAAAAATTTTGTAAAACCAATAAAAATTTTATAAAAAAAAAAAACAGGAAGAATGAATTGGATAAAATTTCAGTAAATTGTAAGGTAGATTAGGAGGTCTAAATAGAATTGCATGGCATGTAATCATGGAGGCGCCCCATTTGCAGTCTCACTTGCAAAATACTGTTCTGATGGCTTATGCAGAGGCTTTGTTTACATATGCATTCTTTTTTAAATTGTATTTCTGATTTTCAGTTTTACACATTTCAAGAATTTTACAATTGTTTTAACATTTCAAAACTTAACTTCCTTCCCCTTCTTTCTGTGGTTCCTTATATTTATTTTTAATATTTTCTGCATATCCAAAATTGCTCATTTATTCATCTACCTTAAATATATACTCTTAAAAAACTGCAGGTTATTACAGCAATCCGGCCAATGTTCTTATCTGTTTGTAATTTGTTTGTAAATATTCCATAAACAATTTCCATTCTTTTATTTAAAAGTTTGTTATTTTGATTTCTTATTTTTCTGGTAAATTTTGCCATTTCTGTGTATTCCATTTTTCTTTTGTTGGGACTTCTTCTTCTTTCCTTTTTGGGGCAAATAACATTCCTGCCGCTGTAGTCACATACAAAAATAATTTCTATACAGTTTGGGGAGTTTACACATGCATTCCTTTGTTAAGTGTTTGTACAGTTTTGTTATGGCCTTTGGTTAGTACAATAAAAGCTTATTTTCTTTACATTAAACTCATTCAGAGGTTTGAGCAGGTCCGTATCTCCTGGCCTAATGTACGTAAAGAGATGAGTTGTAGAGCACTTTGTCCTAAAGAAAACAAAAAAAGACCACAAAAATTGCCAGCAATAATTCACTATCTGTCCCAAGCACTTATTTCAGTTCACTGCAGTGCTGAGATATCTTTTCCCTCAGGCCATCACACTCTGTACTCATCCCAGAAGTAACAAGGATAAGGTCCAAACGTATTGGTTGGAATCTACCCTTTCCCTCACATTCTTCTAAGCAGCAACTGCACACATCACTCCAATTCCCAGTTTAGACAGCCATTTCCTCAGGAGGATTCAGCTCCAGAAGCTTCCGTCAGTTAGATCAAGGAAGAAAAACCATATTGGCCTAATTAACTGGTGCCTGGATATGAACTCTTCTGGCAAGCTTTGTTGGGCTACCCTGCGGGAGCCAATTTAAAAGATGATCTGTAACTGCAACATTTAGTGGTGCCAAAGTAGAATGATTTTAATGGAGGAGTCGAGATGCAGTTCACCCACTCAATAGGTCACAGAAAAGTCACCTTGCTCTGTCGTCAGTTGAAGAGAAGGGATTGGTGGGGTGAGTTCTGCTCAAAGGAACTCTTTGAAATTGAGGAAAATATCAGTCACTTTTCCCAGCAGAGAACAGGTGATAGAAGCTAAATTTATCCTCTATGCATCAGTTTTGTTCTGCATGGGGAGGCAAGCTAGTATTTAGAGGGATGATTTTCACTAGTGAAATGGCACCGGGGGGGGGGGAGTTAAACCTCTCCTTCACCAGCCATCATATGCCCAATTCAAATCATCTTCTCTCCCCAACTGTTTTTAAAGGCTTTAAAAAGTGTAGTTTGGACCTTAGTGTAATGGGTTAAAAATGCTCTCCCTGTATAATTTCTGTTAAATTGAGGCACATTTTTAAAATAAAACTTTGTGCAGACACTAGGGGGCGATAGAATATAAAGGATGGGGGATACGGGAGAAAACTTGAGCATTAGTAACATGCAAAATATCTGCAGGTATTTTTTAAGTCTCATAGACGTACTCAGTTTTGCAAGCCACATCCAATCATGTAAGCCTGTAGTGAAACTCAGAAGTCTACATGCTGGACTGTGGTAATTATGGGATTAGTGCAGGTGATAGACTATAAGAGTGTTCCTTCAGCAATGCTCTCCAACCCGTTTGTTTTTTATAACAAGGGAGGTCAACATCTGTACTCTAGGACTACTCAATTCTCCACACAGCTGTTCAAGGGCTGACGTGTATTTTACCTCCATTGAGATCACCCACCACAATAAAGCTGTCGCCATGTTAGGGCTTCCTACATAAGGAGCCCATCGTAAATACGTACCTGTGCACAGGGCACATGTTAACACTGCTTGATTTTCTATGTTACATGAGTCAAAGAGAAAGATGTTAACATTTCATCATCATCTTTTATTTGTATCCTGTGCTCCCCAGCCAAAACCAGGCTCAGGGCAGCTAACATCCAATATGTAACATTGGTATAAAATCGAACATTAATTAAATTACCTCCTAAAAACAAGTCAGGATCAAATTAAAATCTAATTGGATGGCTTTCCACAGGATTAGGGTTGGGAACAGTAAATGCTCACCAGGCCCAACTGTTTACGCTGTTCTTATATGAGCCTGTGAGAATGATGGGAGGCCTCTTTCATACAAGTTCTTATACAAAAAGAGAAGGGGAGTCAGGCTGAGCCCTGACCAAAGGCCTGGTGGAACAACGCTGTCTTGCAGGCCCTGCGGAAGGATGTCAAATCCAGCAGGGCCCTGATCTCTTGTGGCAATCTCCCCAATTCTTGCAACCCTTCTTTCCCTTCAGAATGGACATGTGGGCAAACCTTTGAACCATTCCTCAATCAAAATTTGGTAGGTCCATCAGGGACTAAATGGCACTCCTTCCAGGAAAGGTGGATCAGCAAGGCAACTTTTACCCATCCTTCTTCTATAGCAAGGAAAGCTGGCCATACTCCCATGAGGCAAGTCGTCACTGCTCAGCCGTGGTGTCTCTCAGTCTACCCTAGACTGTGAACCTGAAGGAGCTTCTCCACCCCCATCATCCAGCCCAGAGACTGAGGTCTAGCTCTGGGGTCCTTCTTGCGGTTCCCTCATTGTGAGAAGTGAAGCTACATGGAAACAGGAAGGGCCTTCTCGGTAGTGGTGCCCACCCTGTGGAATGCCCTCCCATCAGATGTCAAGAAGATAAACAAGCATACAACCTTCTCTAGACAAGTATACAACATTCTGTTAAATTAAATCTGAAGGCAGCCCTATATTGAAACACTTTTAATGTGTGATACTCTGTTGTGTTTTTGTATATTCTGTTGGAAGCCACCCAGAGTGGGCTGAGTCAACCTAGTCAGGTGGGTGGAACTCAAAAAATAAAGTAACAACCACCATGCAGGGCTGCTATGAGGATAAAACTGGATCATGTGCTTTACCCTGCTTTCAGCCTTGCTAATCAAAATCTTTTTTAATCTTTTTTAATCTTTACCCTGCTTTCAGCCTTGCTAATCAAAATCTTTTTTAATCTTTGTTATGGGAACCAAACACAAGGCATTGCCCAAAAAGCAAAGAATGCAGGTTTTTATTGGTTAAAGTAGGGAACAGAAAGAGCAGAATATGTATAAAAATTACAAAGTCGAACTCAAAACATTGCCAAATAAATACAGATGTTATTATCTCCTGTATATATACACACACACACACACAATAAAAGACAATGGGGGCTAGTGCTCAGCCAACTGGGATCTACGAAAGACAGAAGAGCCAAACAAGCTCAAATGCCCAAACTCAAGTGAAATGGAAGTTAAGGTGAGAAACGGGCAACAGGGTCGCCCTCCCTAACAGTAGAGATGGGGCAGGCCTGGTGTTGGAAAAGTGGGAAGAGTCTAGGGAAAGACATGGGAGTGAGCTGAGCAGCCCTGCTGATTTTTCAGACTGACTCATGAAGGCTAATTCTTATTACTGCAGAGGATCGAGGCTAGGCTGATGCATAGGGAAGTAGAACTAGAGGGAGCAAAACTAGGGCTTAACCCTGGAGTCCTGCAATTCCCTCTCTTGTCTCTCACTCCTTCAACCTAGTGTCTTTGAATGTATGATAAAAACAAATCCAACCTTGCTGGGCCCTAGATAGCCAAGGTAGTGTCCTCCAGATGTTGTTGGACAACAACTCCCATCAGCCCCAGCTATCATAGCCAAGGAGGAGAAATGCTGGGAGCTGTCGTTCAGCAACAGCTGGATGACGCCGCCTTGGCTAACCCTGCCCCAGGCCTTTGATTTTCTAGATCCTCTGAGAGGTAGCAGGTTCTGCCTGAAGGCCAAGCACCACCAGGCAGGAGAGCAGTCCCCCCACTTGCCGTCTCCTCCTCCTGCCCCCTCACTTCATTCACTTTGTGCCTGATACGCAATGGTGGCTGCAGCCTGGCTCTGGGATCCTTGCACTTTGCCATTCACCACTAGCAGGAGAGGCGTCTCCACCCGGATGCTAGAAAAAGTAAAACTCTGAAAAAGAGGAATGGAGAAAAGGTTAGGGTGTGGAGGAAGGATTCAATCTAAGTAAGGCCTCCCTCCCTCCAAACCTTGCTGACTGTAACTGGGACTACAGGGACTATTTTCAGGCAAGATTTGCTTACATATTGGCAAATTCAGGCAGCGTAATCACAGCTGATGGAGAGAACCTTACACAACAAAACCAATGTCTCCAAAAGACCTGACATTTTGCGATAAGGAAAGTGACAGGAAAATGCACTGGGACAGTGTTAACACTTGCTTAGGTGTAACGTCTAGCTTTCCTGCAAACAAATCAAAATGAACTACGCATTAAATAGCTGGCACTGTCTAATCTCCTCTACAGGCAAATCAGGACAAATGCTCAAATAAGCAGGTTATCTGAAAACACACACACACACCCAGATTTACACAACTTCCAACTGAAACAAAGTTTTTAAAGTGCCATTTTAAAAAAGACATGGAGGCTTCCTCTCCACTTGAAATCTTTCTCCCAGAATGACTGATCTGGGAATGGGTGGGGGGAAATACATAAGAACAAGGGGGTGCCAAGACAGACAAGATGACGCCAGTAAGCCTCGAATTGTTGCCTCTGCTTTAAACTGTTTCCATCACTTGTGCATTCAAGTAATTCTGTGCTGTCTCTTCCAACTACCTCTTTGGAGTCTCTGGTTGCATCACGAGCAACATGGAAACAGGTACATAATAGAATTTGAAAGGGCCAAAGAAAGAGCACAGACGGAACTCACCTTGCCTTGGTGCTGGATGTGATGATGCTGAAGGTGAGGCTCAGGGATGGCCACCGAGTCCCCAATCAAAACCCCCCAGCTTTGCGCCATGTTGTACACAGTGACAGCAAAACAGGGGCCCTCGGTGGAGTCAGTCAGGCCAAAAGTGCTGTTTGAGTAAAGAGAGGAAAGAACAAAATATGTTTAAAAGGAAGTATCAGTCAGGTTGCTGGATGGGTAGACAGGGAAGTGGAAAGATCAAGAGATGAGCAAGATGGATACTTGCCCACACAGCAGAGCCCAAGGAGCTGGTCATGGTTGATAAAGCTCAAGGACAGACTAAGCATCTTGTAGGTGTCATAGTCTCCAAGCTCAACAGAGAGTTCCCTGTTATCCCATCAAAGGTAGTTTCTCCTTATTAGAACTGCCTTACTCTACAGCAAGGACGGACAACCTCCAGCCAGTGAGCCAATCTTAGCTTGTGTGGTCGTTTTCCCCAAAACATGGCTACCACTCATAAGCCAACATCAGTTGTGATGTCAGCTGAGTTGGCAGGTGGGTGAGTGAATTTGGCCAGCAAGGCCAATCCTGATAAGGATCTGGCTCATAGAGCCAAAAGGTTTTCCACCCCTGCTCTAAAGAACCAACAACACATCAAGCTGAACACATTTCAGAATCAAGATTAAGGTATTCTGTTTAAGCAAGCATCTGGTGGCCTCCATAATGATGTGCATTTGTGGGATAAGCTTCCACAGCTTTTTGCTACTTTTAAATAATTATTGAAACCTATCCCAAACCTATCTTCCTAGGGAAGAATATAAGCCCTAACAAACTATGAAGAGAGCGGGATAAAGCTAAGCAGGAAGGAAAAGGTGGATATAGTCCGGGGGGGGGGGGGGGACATAGGAAAAGATTCCAAGGCAGGATGTGGCAGAAACTCACAAGGGCACCTTTTCCTCTGTGGTCAGACTGAACAGCACCTTCCCCAGCACCACAACACCAGAGTTAACGCCAGACCTCAAGGTGCCCAGGGGGCGCTGTTCCAGTTGCACCTTCTGACCCGAGGGCCCTTGGTAGCGCCCATCCCCACACGGGCCCAGCTGGGAGGTACGCAGGTTTCCCAGCATGCTCTGCAGCTTCTTGCCTTTCACTTTTCCCTGCAAGGAAGAAAAGCAGCATGGTGAGTCACCTTTGCATTGTTGGACGATGCTACATTTGCATGGGTCAGGCAGTGAAAGGACACCAAGTCTTGTTGCCGTTAATAATACCTTGTTTTCAAGGAGGCTGGTTAGCCGCTCCAGGAAATCTACAAGTTGCTGCTCCCGTTGGCGTGGTTCCGGGCAAGCTGGATCAAGGGCTGCTGCCTGTGCAAAGCCCTCCAGAGCTTCCATGTAGTTTTCTTCATACTTATATAGCTGCCCCCAAAAACAACAGAGCAGAAGGTGATAAGCTAGGGTCACGTGGAACTTACACTACTATAGAAATAGGAAACTGCAGGCACAGGTCAACTAAGTCAGAACAAGGGCAGAGATTGAAAATCGGTCCCTTGATGGTAGCCTTAAGATGTATTTCACTTGGAATTGCCAGCCCCCCATCCTCTAACCAGACCCACACTTTTCAGAGTTCTCCGCGATAGGTCAAGCACAAGGCAGCCAAGCCTATCTTGCCCCATGACTTTTCCCATCCTTTCTGCTCACCGTGGCTCGATTAAGATGTAGATCTGGATTACAAGATGCCGTGGGATCCACCTTCTCCTACAGAAAGAAGACCAAGAGAAAGGCATGAGCATCCACCATCACTTCCTCTGTGAGGACACTCTCCCCCTGCTCCCCAAGCACTTTCCTCCACAGTCATTTTTGCTTTTACCAGCTGCAGACCAAAATCCCCACCCACCCACCATCTAACGATGCATATTTATTAATGGCCCAATGGCAAATCATCACAAACCACACCTTTAGCTACCTCATTTTCTTTCCCCTTCATTGGTCCAGCTCACAAAATCCACAGAACAGTTACATAAGTAACCAATCCTGACATGTGTTGTTCCAGGTATTTATATGCTCACAGGATTACTCTGGAAAGTTATTGCATGAGTACCAAATTTTGTTTCTAGGCTGCCCCTAACTATTGCTATTGGGCAACTTTAGCCTTCATTTTGATCTCTTGCACTTTTCCAATATGTTGGTGGGTCCAGCTGGGGACAGCAGCTGAGCTGAGCAAGAACCACTTTACAGATATGCCACAAAGTCACGATTTAGAAAACCAGGCATTCTTCTACACCAACTACTGTCTGCCTCTATCTGCCTCTATTCTATTCAAAGCAGGGGAGCACAAAATTATGCACCGTGATCTGAATGTGGATAGATGTTTTTCTCTCTCACACACACAGTACTAGAACCCAGGGTCACCCAGTGATGAGGAATATTGGCAGATTCAGGACAGACAAAATAACTTCTTCGCATACTGCATAGTTAAACTTTGATACTCACTATTATAATATGTAGTGGTGGGCACCAATTTAGCTTTAAAACAGGATTATAAGAATTCACGGAGAATACAGATCTCAGGGGGTACTAGTCATGGTGGTTCTATATTAAGATTCAGAGGCTGATGTCAGAATACCAGTTGCTAGGGTTCACGAGCACAATTGCGCTCATGCCCTGCTTATGAGCTTTCCGTGGGCATAACTGGCCACAATGAAAACAAAATGCTGAACCCAATAGGCCTTTGGTATGACCCAGCCTTTGGGCTCCTATCTCCAAATAACGTCTTTTGTCAGATGCTAAAAAATAACAGGAGGTGAATATCCTCATCATCCTCGGTATGAGAACTTCGCAAGAGCATGGCAAACTTAAGCTAGTGAAGACTGCAACATCTTTATTTTATTTTGCAAAATGCATTAATCGCTTTACATTAGAAATATCAAAGCAATTTATGAAACAGGAGGGACCTTTAAAAACAACATGTGTATCTCATTTTTGCCTTACAGCAAGTTGGTTAGGTAGACTAGATTGAGGCTAGGCGTGTATATGCAGCAAAAGGAAGTGGCAGAATGCCGAAATGCCACCTCAGCCTGCAGACAGGAGGTGCCCTTTCAGTATCCTTGCCTGTGTAGACAGACAGTATGCTGTAGTGGTTAGTGTGTTGCACTAGGACGGAGGAGACCAAGATTCATATCCCCACTCAGCCATGAAGTTCTCTGGGTGACTTTGGGCCAGAAACTATCTAACCTACTTCGCATGACTGTTGTGAGGATAAAATGGGAAGTTGGGTAGGTGTGGGAAAGAGAACCGTGTATACTGCCTTGAGCTTCTAGGAAGAAAAGTGGGTATCAATCTAAAAAATAAATTAAAACAGTTACATAACTAGCATTCCATGAAAAGATTATAGCTCCAGCTGTGCAAGTTTCTCACTTGGAGAGAGGGTTTGCTATTTATTTTATTTGCGTGGTTTTACTTAGAAGAACATTAGAAAATGCATCTCCCTGCATACAGTCAGAAGTGACTTAGCCTGTTCCACCCCTTCAGAGTGCAACTTGCTCAGGTAACCCAGTAAGCTTTGAAGGCAAGGAAGGATTTGAAACTGGGTCTCCCTGCTTCCATTGCCAGCCCTCTAATCTGCCGCCTAGAACTAGCCATTTCCACCTTAGCTCCTGGCAATGTAGAAGAGGCTTAACCTGGGCCCCCAACCCCCTCCTCCCCACCATACCACAGGCTTCCTCTAGAGTCCCCTCCAGCACCTACTGCTTGGGCATAGGCACTCAGCGCCTGCTGGGAGATCTTGGGGTTCTGCCCTGAATTGAAGAACAAGGAGAGGTAGGCATTGCCCAGAACATCTGTGGAATACAGAGAGCATAATTAGCAAGTTGCACAGCCGGTTCCCTTCCTTGCTCTATCCCATCCCACCTCAGGACCACCTGAAAAGGGGCGCATGACAGACTCACACCAGGAGCGGCCATCGCGCACATCCATCTGCACCGCCAGCTTGGCCTGCCGCACGCTGTCCATCACATTGTGTGCATGCTCATCAGCAGAGTTTGTGCGCAGCTGCCTCAGCACCATAGAGAGATTCCGCAGGGAGGCCTTGTTCTTGCACTGAAGAGAAAAGGGGCAGGAGAAAGACAAGGCTTCTGCAATTAGCAAGAATTCAAATCCTACCTAGTGAAATGCAAAATATGACTCTCACTTCCCCAAGGTATTCCTTGAGGTATGTCCTTTGGCTTAATAGTCCTGGCTTGAAGTGCCAAGCAGCTCTCCAAACTAGAATCACCGCTTGCCCAAGGGAGGACTGAGGGGGGGACTTACATGGCTAAGCGCTCCAGAGAAGCAGGTGTGGGCAGCAGAGACATCACCCTTTTTCCAGTAAACTTCCCCTAACTGATTCCAGGCTTCTACCAGTTCTGGGTCCAGCTTGACAGCTTTGGAGAGCAGCTCTTCAGCCTGGGCATTATAATCTGGGGACACATTCAAGGCTTTCCCCTTCAGCATCAGTGTGTGAGCTCGACCCTTAGACAGGCCTAGCAGAGGATGGGAGAAAGAGAGATGCCGTAAGTGAACTGCAAGTCCATGAAATCCACACTGTGCTAGAAATTCAGTCACCGAGCTCATCCAAAAGAAATAATAATAATAATTTTATTATTTGTACCCCGCCCATCTGGCTGGGTTTCCCCAGCCATTCTGGACGGCTCACAGTAGAATATTAAAAACACGGCAAGATATCAAACATTACAAACTTCCCTAAACAGGATCATACATAACCACCCTAACGCCACCCGGAGCACAAATAATCAGGAATGCACAATAAAAAGGACACCTGCAGAGCCTCACAGCACATGAGGAAGGAGGAGGGGGAATGGTATACAAGTTGGAGAAAGGAGAATGCTGGTTCTGTTGAGATTTACCTTCTAATGCTTCCATTTTCTGAAGAGTCTTCTCCATCTCTTCCTGTACATCCTGCTGCTTTTTCCCAGCATCTTCCACCTTGTGGCTCTCAAAATAATGGTCTCGGAAATGATATAGCTGGTCAACCAGTTCCTATCAGGAAATCGCCAAACAGGGAACGTTACCATCAAACCACAGCAACAACGTCTTGCCGATACACAGAATGCACCGCAAACAGAAGCTAAACACACACTTGTCTATCACTACCTTGACATTTGATGGTGGTTAACGGATGCCAAAGGAAGCATGTATGGGAAATTTGTGCAAAATGAGGTGTCTTTAGTTTTCCATTCAATATTGTTCGTTTCCAGGTTCCAGCAGTCTAGAGTTGCTCAGGCACGAGCCAAAAAAAACCCCCAACTTTTAAAGACATGGCTGAGAACTCCACACCCTTGATTTCAATAACTAAGCTCTGAAAGTGATAAGAAAAGGGGTTGAAATAAATGACCCTCAGGGAATTGGACTAGATGCCCCCCCCCGCCAACGTGCTACGAGTCCTGGTCCTCAGTGGCTTGAGGGGCGAGCAAAACCGAAGTACAAAGAAGAACGGGCAGAATCCAATGCAGTCAAAAGAAGGGGCAGGTTGCACCCCCTTCTCTGCATGGTTTCCACATCCACATTCCTCCACTCCCCCTCTAGCTACATCTCCTCCCACATCGCTTGAAGTATTGTAATGGGGGGGGGGAGATTCCTGCTGGAGAAGCATATTCGGCAGCATATTCCCAGTAAAATGAGATCCGGGTGGATCCTGACACAGTTAAAACACCTGCACGGAGCAGGATGGAACTCCTGGCTGCTGCTTCCATGTTTTGCCAACTCGGGAGGGGGGGGGCGAGGAAACTGTTCGGATAATATATTGACTTTAGCAGAGGTCAGAGGAAGAAGAAAAACAGGTAGGCTTATGACACGGCGAGATGTTTTGCTCGCCCTACCTGCAGACCTTGCCGAGCTTGGGGGTTTTCTTCTTCTTCCTCAGCCATGATCGCTCGAGACTCTCCTCCGTTTCCTGTTATTCTCTTTGCTTGCAACCACGGAGGCTCCTGCAGAGACATCTAAAGGACTGGAGGCCAAACTGCAAGCCACAAAGAGAGGAATCGACCATTGTTCCTGGAAGCAGTAGGAATCATCCTGGCCGTGTTTAAATAAATGTTTTGCTTTACACCTGCGTGACAGAGATGTACCTTCTTTTCTTATGCTGTTTCATAGCGATGGTGTTTTGAAAGATAACAGCCGTCCCTTATATTCGTTAAAATAAAATAAAAACAGCTTGTTCCCTGCCCAATGGAAAATATTCTGTACGTGCTCTGAGACACTGTTTCTGAAAGACGAAGCTGCAGCTATTCAAAAGGAAGCTTGTCATATTTTTACTTGTGTATTTTCAGCTGTATCTTATGTGAATTGCTTACAGGTTTCTGCGATACAAATGCCATGAAATTACATGCTGTATTTACATTTCATATTAAAATGTTTTCACTAGCAAGACAGAATCCAATCCTTTGCATAGGTGGGCATGCTTAAACCCATTAACTTCAATGGTTTTGTGCAAAAATCATGAAACAGGTTGTGTCTGGGTGCTCAGTGAAATTTTATTTTTATTTTGTATTCCTCCTCTGCTTTCTTTCCCAAGAAATGGATGTTTGTAATTATGGTAATACAGACTAGTTACCCTTTATGCATCTTAATCACTCCATTCTATATATGGTGAGGGTGACATCAGAAGTGTGAATACAAAATCAAATGGTGATTAATGCAGGTAAAATGCATAGAATCAAAGGGGCTGGAAGGATCCAATTATCTGATTTGCAGAGCAATACAAACTCATCTGAAGTCTAGTAAATGCCTAAAATTTTAAAACAGGCTTCCTTAACCTCGGCCCTCCAGATGTTTTTGACCTACAACTCCCTTGATCCCTAGCTAGGCAGGACCAGTAGTCCGGGATGATGGAAATTGTAGTTTCAAAACATCTGGAGGGCCGAGGTTGAGGAAGCATGTTTTAAAATGACTAACTTTAAAAAGCTATTAGAACTTAGGTTGTATCCAGTGCTAGTCCTACTCAGAGTACATCCATTTGAATTAATGAACCTGTTAGTCATGTCTATTCTACTCTAAGTAGGACTAGCATTGGCTACAACCCTAAGTTCTAACAGCAAAAACTGCTCATAGTGGTATGTACCAACAAAAAGTGTGTGCACACTAATCAGAGGCAAACACACCAGGCATATTAGATTTTTCCTCCCCACCCCACAAAAAACCTCAACCCCACCTGTTTCAATAAGCAGTGAACAAATTCAACACAGGCTTGCAAACATGTTTATGCACGTAACTGGAGAAAAAAGTACCATTACATTACAACACAAATGTGGCAGTTCAAAGCAATAATCGGGAGGAAAGATCACATAACACATTAGTTGCAACAATATAGTAATTAAACAATTAGGCTGTAATCCTGTACATCTGTACCCAGACTCCACAGAATTCAATAGACCTTATTACCAGGTAAGTATATGTAAGATTGCAGCCTTGGTGCCAGAAAAAAATGACATGGTGAAGCAAGCTTTCACATTTCACTTTAAGGAATCATAATTTGTGTGAGAGCCAGAGTCATAATCGTATGTTGCAGGGCAGGAATTAATCTTGCTGAGTAATGGAACAATGACAGCATATATGCAACAATATCTAGAGGTGCGGGTGGCTATAGTAACCATTAGCAACAACTGGAACACTCTGCTGAGAGAAAGAAAGAAGCTTAGAAAGGAATTGGTTTTAACTGGAGCATTTACTCCTTTAGTCCTCACTGCAGGCTCTCTTCCTTTAAAATTTGCTACTTCTGAGATTTCAGGAAATTTAACGCACATTAGACTTCACTGAGATCTGGCCTGTGGGTTCTTTTAAAAGCCTCAAGCCTGCAACGAGCATTTCAGTCCAACAAGCATTTCATGCCTAACCTGGATATTCAAAAAGGCCTAAACTTGTCAACATAAGTTACAATTTATATTCTCTTAATTTTATATGCCTTGTTGCCTCCTGCTTGCTGTTCCAAACCATTGCCAGGAGAGGTAAAGAAGCTGTTGCCAGACTGGCCCAGTGGTGGAGAGGCAGCAAAGAAGGGTTTGAAATGGAAGTCCCCATCACCACGCCAGTCCTGGATAGGTGTTGCATTCTCAGAGAACCTGGCAGCATTACCTAGAACATGTGAACAAGAGATATTGTATTAGGGGGATTTAATCTACAAGTAAGCCAATATTAGCCACAGTAGTATGTTAACACAGAGAATACTCAATATATGCCTACAGTTTTACTAGAGTAGAGTAGAGTAGACTGATGGATTGATTGTTAAGCCTCTCTGGGAATTGTAGCTCTGTGAGGGAAATTTAGGAATCTCCTTTTGACTCCTTACAAACTACCATTCCCAGAAATTGAGGCAGGAGGCTATGGCAGTTTAAAGTGGCAAGATCCTGCTTTAAATGTATAGTGTAGATAAGGAAATGATTAGGGCATATTCAGTGAGGTGTGGCACTCAAGAGAATTAACCACAAAAATTGGGCAAAGTTCCATTTGCTTTGCTAGGAGAGACAGAAGAAATGAGTTGGTAACATCATCACCATTGTCATCATAATTTATTATTTATATGCTGCCCATCTGACTGGGTTGCCCCAGCCACTCTAAGCGGCTCCATGTGTCTGGGGGCAAAACTATACTTTTCTAATATACATAGGATTTCCCCATCATGCCTATGTTTCTCTCATATTGCTCTTTGTGGGGAAAAAGTTAATTGCACTGAGTATGCTAGTACAAGTTTAACTACCCAACTGAAAGGCCCCTGTCCTTACCCAAAGAGAAACCAAATACAGGCTGGATAGGAGGCTCTTGGCCTGCCTCCTGGTTGGCCACAGCAATGTTGCGCAAGCGTAGGCTGTCATAGAGGCCCTGCAGTTTCTGGTACTGCCGATTGCGCTCCATGAGTTTCTCTGAGAGCTCAGTGAATTTCTTTTTGTATTCTTCCAGTACTTTCTTTAGGGAGGAGACCTCACTCTTCATGGAAGTCAGCTCCACATCTTTGCTCTGGAGTTGCTGGGTGTAGACTTTCTCCATCTGCTTCAAGTGACCCTCTGCCTTGCTGTAGGTATATTCTTGGTATAAGCGCTCCTGATGAACCTGCAAGGATAGAAGATAGAGTAAGCAGGAGCATAAGAGCCACTGTGATGTCAGGGCTGAGCAATATGTGCTCGATGTATTCCCCCCTCCCTTGATTCTTCCTCATTATTTTTCTTCCTTTCTCTTTCAGCTGAAATCTCTAGCAGAAGTTGAGCAGATTGGAGGCTGGAGTAGTAGTACAGTCAAATCTCAGTTGTCAAACGTAATCCATTTTGGAAGGCAGTTCAACTTCTGAAATGTTAGACAACTGAAAACTGAAGCGGAAGCCTCAATAAAATAAGAAAACTCAAAATGGAAGTCACGTAACACGTTCAGCTTCCAAAAACCGGAGCAGTTACTTCTGAGTTTTAGGCGTTCGGGAGCCAAAACATTCCAAAACGGAGGCGTTCAGGGACCAAGGTTTGACTGTAGCAGTAGTAAATTTAATGTCTATACCTCCCTTCATCTAAGGATCACAGGGTGGTTTACACAACACAAGCATGCATAACATAGTAACAAAACAAAGCAAAACAACAAAAGAAAAGAAAAGAAAAGAAAAGAAAAGAAAAGAAAAGAAAAGAAAAGAAAAGAAAAGAAAAGAAAAGAAAAGAAATAACCCCCAACACACAGAGTTTAAAAGGCCATAAATTGTTTAATTAGCCAAAGGTAGTTTCTTAACTATTTTATGTCTGGTTTTTCTGTTACAAATCCACCCCAATCTGCATCTCCTCTTGATAGTGAAAAGATAGAGTACAGCTAAATTTTCAAAACCTTAAAATTCCATTGGTGGAAACCTGTTCAAGGAGTGTTTACCTGGTATGTCCAGAAAGCCAGAGCCCTGGAACTGATGTCCAGAATAATCTCTGGTCGCAGTCCAGATAGAACCATGGCTTTGTATTCCTCAGAAGGACTGAGTTCTGTTCGAACAATATCCAGTTTACCAGAAAGAGCACTGGTACAAGCAGGGCAGACTGCAGGCGAGCGGCTAAATTCCCCACTGCCATGTTGGTCACAGAAAATATGTGAGCAGGCTGTGACCCATGCGTAGCCTGAAAGTTTGACTCGGCATTTGCGGTAATTGCAAAGAAGCATATCCTCACAGACTGACATGTTTGATGGAGCCAGTGCAAAAGTTTTACAAGTACTTTTTATGTGATGGAAAGGTAGCGCTCACCATACCACACCTATAAAATGAAATAAGTATTAATGCTAGGATTTTCAAATTGCTTATAGGCTATGGCTGCCTGGCGGAGAACTGGACTTAAGATCATTATATGTTCATTTAGCAGATCTGCAATTCAGATTACCTAAAAGATTGCCTCCTCCTATTACAATACTGTATATGTCTACCTGAACCTTAAGATAGTCTTCTCAGGCCCTGCTCCTGGATCCCCTAATTGAAGTGAGTTGGATGGGTTCCAAGGACAGGATCTATTCAGTGGTGACACCTCAGCTACAGAATGGCCTCCTCAAAAGATGTCTGGTGCCTTTTTCAGCACCACATTAAGACATTTTTTTATTGACTCAGGCTTTACTATTGTATTTTGAATCCATGCAGTAGCTCACCCCCAGCCACCTGAATTCAGTGGCATATTGCCCACAGCTATCATGGCCTTTGACAGTCAATAAATTTGTCCAGTGTCTAAGCTCATCTAAACAAGTGACCATTGCCACATCTAAATCAATGTAAATAAATAAAAATCATGTGACAGCAAATTCCATAAATTATGTGCTGGGTACTGAAGCATGTCTTCCAGACTTGGTTGTAGGAGATCATTTTTATAGTACTAGTTCTGTCATGGACTTTAGGGAGGATGCTAGGCAAGTCATTTTCTCTGCCTCAGTAAGATCCCCATCTGTAACATGGCATTTATTTTGTCCTGTTTCACAGGATTGTTACAACAATGAAAGCATTGTAAAGTATGTTGCAACTTTGACATACTGTACGAAAAAACAATCCGTAGTACTTTCTTTACTGTCAGTGAGTTCTAAAGGGGGAATATATTGTCAAATTTTTTTTGGGGGGGGGGTGGAATCACAAAAGGAGTTGTATCTGTTATTCAGACTTGGAATAATCTCAGTGAAACTAATGGATCAAGGGTTGTATCTGTCGAGTTCCATTCATGCAATAGGACTTCCCCTTCCTCTCATGCACCCCCAAAATCTCCAGAGATCCTCCGAAACGGGCTTTAAGGGTGCACAGCGGGCTGCTGAGGAGATGGAAGCTTTGTTGCACAAGTAGAACAACAATGTTGAATACAACCAGTGCTTTCGTTTCATTGGGTTACTCAAAGGTACGCAGTACTGGCAATTCCTTTTAGCCTCTTTGGTTAAAAAGTGTGACACTTAATGTAACAACTTCATGGCGAGTACAGGCACCAGTTTTCTAGGGGGGAAAGCACTGGATACAACCCATACTAAGTTCCATTAATTTCAGTGGGCCTACTCTGAGTAGATACAGCCCAAGGAGTGCAAAACAGCCAAGAGACCAATCATCCAGTTCACCTTTTAAAGCATATTCGAAACACACTGTCCCTTCCAACTCTGCAATTCTGTTGTTCTTCTCCTGGAAGAATTCTAGGCACTGCGCTTTTCCCTACAGTTGCACTTTCCAACGAATAACAGTGCCCAGAATTCTTTGAAGGAAAGGATGCTCTTCACCCTCCACACCCCATGCCCATCCACAGAGGATTTTTTAAATAATATTTATATACTTTAAAAACACACACACATTAAGCCCACTTTTTATTCGCAACACATCAGTTCAATACTAAAACACTACCCATGCTTCTTTTTCCTTATAGTGGGAGGCAAGTCCCAGAAATTTAACAGACTTTAAATTTCCCTTCAAGGAGCATAAAATCCTGCTGGATCAGACCAAGCAGCCCCGTCTAGTCCAGCATCCTTTTTCTCACAGCAGCCGACCAGAAAATGCCTTTGGGAAGCCCATCGACTAGATAAGATTAACCAGATGTACTTCAGCCTCCCACACAGCTGACACGGTGTGAACAAAAAGTGGCACTCTTGAGTAAACAATGAAAGTTCAGCGAGTAGCTATTTTTGGCGGGGTGTAAAAACAAACAAAACCCTGTTGTTTTAAAATAAAGTAAGCCCGGAAGTTGCTGCTTTTGTGACGTAATATACTGAACTCTTTCGAACGAGGTATTTTATACTGACGTGAGTGCGCAGGCTTGTGAGGCAGTTATTTACAAATGGGAGCTAGAAAGATGGGCGGTGGGGGAGGGGGGGAATAGGCAGCGAAGAAAAGGCGGGAAAATATGTAGAACGCCGAGGTTGGAAAAGAAGATGCTCACGCGCCGCCTCTTGATTGGTCCCCCCCCCCCCGCGTCTCCAACGGCCGGAGCTCGCGCTGCTCTTCAAGCCTACTTTTGATTCCAGCTCTTTTTGCCAACGCTTCCCCTGAGGCGCTAAAGAAGGCGAGGGGCGGGAGAGGGAGGGGGGGGAAGTGGCTAGGAACGCGAGTCGCCAGGGGCATATCGCTGGCGGAAAGAAAAGCGAGTTAAGCACGGAACTGTCGTGTTTGTGGTTTTTAAGCTGGACTTCTCCACGGGTCCCCGTCACAAAAATGACAATGCCCCTCACGTGCCAGTCAGTGAATTATAAAAGTTGCAAGCCGGGGTTCTGCAAACAACCAAAAAATGGTTGGATCGCGCGCGCGCACACACACAGCCCTCACGCACGCTCCCCACCCCTATGAATCCCAGCTTAGTGTGGTTGCTCCATTTCTGCTTTATATACAGTACTAAGAATAACTAGGCAGTGAAGAGTGTTTTAAGTCACTGCCTCTCTCGCACCCATGCAGTACTTAATCCATTTAAGGCAACTTCAAGCGCAAGAACCATTGTCTGGAAAGGACAGTAAAATAACTTTATTGGTCAGACAAAAACAAATCACCAGTGCAAGTTTTCAAAGTCCATCAGAATTGTTCCAGAGCCTAGCATGTATTTTTATGTAACTAACACAATAGAAGCTACATCCAACAAATAAGTTTGAAGTTTCCTGTCCCCACATCAGCCCTTTTCAAAGTGAACTCTGTATTCACAACATCTCTTTGCACCTCCCAGTTCTAGTACTGTACTGAAAATCACCATTTGCAAGTCACAAAAAAGTGTTATGGGCTGTAAAGGTATCGTGTATATACACAGCCTAATTTTGATGCTTTTATTCCAGGCAAAGCTATGTACCCTTTTGCTATAGCTTTAGCCCAAGGCTGGTAATATTCAGAAGACTGGATTCTTGTGTCTGTTTCAGGATGCGTGAAGCCTCCTAATTGCAGTGCCAAATGGCTGAAAACTTATAAAAATTGACAATTCTTCACGGTGGAATATTTGTGGTTTGGACTTTTAACAAATCATGGACCCTTTCAGTTTTTAAAAGGCTTATTTTAGATATGCAGGCGACATTGCTCCCATCCAAATAAAACTGAAAAATTACACTGCATTTCAGCTCACAGAGCACAAGTCATGTTCGTATTTTCACCAACCCATTAACACTAGGTAAATACGCTGTGTGCTGCAATTCCAACTTGTTTCCTTGGTTCTCTCAGGAACATTATTCCAGCAGCACACTTAAAATTTAACCTGACTCCATTTAGAAGAATCCTATCCTATCCTGCTACAAACCTGTATAGCCGTCCTCTCCCCTCTCATGGCTTTTAAGATTTGTGTCTCAACTAAAGGGTAGACTATTTTAACTAGCCACTTGATATGTTGTATCTCTAATAGACTTTGTTAATTTGAATATTGAAAGGATGTCACAACTATAAAAGATGTCATATGCTTTGACAAGGCTCTAAAATTAAAGTGTCAACTTAGATGAAAACTTTGTCATTGGCTACACTAAGTTATATTCAAGAGAAAACCCACTGAGATTAAGGAACGTAACTGATTAAGGTCTAATAATTTCAATGGATCTGGTTGAGTACAACTAACACTGGAACAGTCCTTTTGTTTTCAAAGTTGCAATGACTTGTGAATTTGTAAAAAAGAAAGCACCCTGTTCACAACTATGTATTTTGGGTGAGGGTGTACAAAGCAGGTTTATGGCATCAAGATGGCGTTTTTATCTCCAAATGTTGGTTTTGAAAAACAGCTTTTTCTCAGAGTAAGATACAACATGTGCTAGAGGGAGCTATTTTCCATGTACACTTGTTCACCCATCTTCAGATATGTGGCACTGTTTTCCATAACCATATTGATGTAATTATACTCTAGCAAAGAATTTGTGAAAATCTGAAACTCGACCATTTCTTAATTATGAATTGTACACAATTTCAAAAGGTGTTCAACATATACTCCACTTAGTAAATGTGGACGATAATGAGCTACAACCTAATTATTAGGACAATTTTTTTATTGTTGGTGGTCACACATATAACACTCAAGAGAGTAAGGAGCCACTATCTTGTTTTCACATGTTACAGCAAATTCATCCATCTTCTGTACCACTTTTTTCCATGGTGAAACAGAGAAATACTGTTCTCACTTTCATGCCTGTGTCCAACAAACCTGTGGGAAATGATTTAAACAATTAGAAATGTAAATTCAAGTTTCCTGTTAAAAAGCTAGGCAATCACAGCTCAGTTATTCCATTAAAAAAACACTCCTTTTGGCTTGCTGGCTCATGATTTAAAGCTTCACGTTTGCATTTTTCAGAATGTTTGGCCCCGCAAAATTCAATAGTGCCAACAGACAGCCAACCCATCCAAAGGCACATTGAGTGAAGAAAGGCCAGCTTTAATATTTGATGACATAAAATCTCACCGTCTACGGCTTGCGACAGCAAGAGGAACAGTCATCATGCATTTACACTTTTGAGCACACTTACCAACCCCTGCTCCACCCACCCCTATTTATACTTCAAATTTCCACTATTATTTTGATGATCCACTCCTTTTAAAGAATCTGTTGCCCTCCTGAGGATGTTGGACTGTAACTCCCATAGTCCCTAGCAGCTGGTCATGCAGGCTGGAGTCTGAAAACATCTGGAGGGCCAAAGGTGCTTTAGAGGCACTGACACTATCTAGTTTGTTTGGATCCTGCCCATTAGATTTCATACTATGAAAGATAAATTCTACTATATAAACAGCAACTTCTTACAAGACAGTAATCAGTGGTTTGGATGCAAATGTCTTCTGCTAAGTGGCGAGAGAAAAAGCTTCAGTCCTTACATTTTGTAGAGGCTCAGGATGGGGAATGTGCACCGTTGCTGTTTCATCTCTTTAGAATCATCTGCCCTATAAAAGAAAAGAGTGGCAGCTATTTAGTTAGCAAGCATCCTTCTTTAGATCTGACTGGTTCTTGCTCCCCTCTCTACTGTAGAACATTTGGTTACCACGGAATGGGTCATGTCTCTATACAAAGCAATTTAAATTTTATTCCACTGTCTAATTTCTATTGACTAACCCCCCAACCTCTCTTCATAAGAGGGTGAGAGAAGACCACTGTCACCTGACCTACACAGGAAACTGGAGGGTTCGCCCTCCCATCACAAGATAGGAAGAACTCAGTTTTGCACATTCCTGTCTGGTGGAGTGGGAGGGACAACCCATATGAGGATCCCCTCCTCCCTGCAGGAAAATAAGTCACTATGAACCAAACACCAGCCAAAACGTAAATGCTTTTTTCCTTACACCCCCTTGGTCTTCTTGCTTCTGTTCAGCAGAAATTTAGGAAGTTTTGGGGAAGTGAGAAGAGCTAAGGGCCATGACCTGGTACAACTTCCAGTTTGAGGAAGAAATCAGCAACTAAAAGCTTGCAATCAGATTTAATCTAACTGGTCCAAATAAATGACCATCTTAACCATTTTTAGAGAAGTATACCTAACACTTTGGGGGAAGTAACTCTTGAGTTCATCACAAATATGCCTAGATAAATATATTTAGTTGACCCTATAAAAACAAGAATGGCATATATTTTATAAGATAAACAAGTCATTCAAGTATTGTTGCAATAGGTTACTATGCTGTTTCTGTTATCTAAACAACATCAAGCCTTAACAAAAAGAAAACATACACTCATCAACATTTTTATGGAAATATCGCTTGTGCCAAGGAGAGATCTGCTCAGAGCATGTGCATAATCAGGGTTAATCAGGTGAAACACGGACAGAACATGCGGTTCATCATAACAGACTCCCCAAGTCTCTTGCCATCTCCTTCTTAGCAACCAAGATACCTCAATTTCTTACTTCAAGAGAAACCAAGGTCATACCTTTTTCTCAATATCAATTCCGACTTCCAGAAATCCTAGTATTTTCAGTGTTTGTTCAGTCCATTTTGTATTACAGCTGTTCACGCTATGCAACTCTTCAGGAGACGTATTTGGTGTTCATTTTCCTCCAAACACATGCTCTCTGAAATACAACCACTAGTTGTTATTACTGTTTGCATGTGTCTGGCAACAATATCCTTAAGCAGACATACACTCATCAGCATTTTAATAGAAATATCACTTGTGCCAAGGAGAGATCCGCTCAGAGCATGTGCATAATCAGGGTTAATCAGGTGAAACACGGACAGAACATGCAGTTCATCATAACAGGCTCCCCAAGTCTCTTGCCATCTCCTACTTAGCAACCAAGATACCTCAAATTCTTGCTTCAAGAGAAACCAAGATCATACCTTTTTCTTATTATCACCAAATGGACCAAACTCCATGACTTCCAGAAATCCCAGGAATTTCCTGAATTTGTTCAGCCCATCTCTGACTGCAATTGTTCCCTTCAAAGAACTCTTCAGAAGAAATATTTGATGCTTCTTGAAACCCATGCTCTATGAAAGAAAACCATTATGAACTGAACATAACTTTTGTCAGCCTAAAAATTGCAGTTATGGACAATGTATCATTATATTGCCCTTTTCTTAGCAATATGTGCACATAATTCAATGACTATACTGAGAAGCAGAAAACTGGAAGCTGTTAGGCAGAGCATGGGCAAATTAATAAATACCCTTCTCCAGCAGAAACATGTGCTATTAACAATCAGGCCAAGTCTAATGAAAGTAATCCACATCATCTTTATGTGCCTCTCAGCCTTTCACCACATTGTTGTTATATGCGCAGGCATTTGTACACAGCAAATGCTGGAAACAAATGTGTACTACAAGCAAGTTCAATTTGCCATTCTTATTTATATGCAGGGCTGCCTCTGAAGATAGTTGCTGATTTTTCTTTGTTCTTATTATGTATGCATTTTGTGTTTTTAGCTTGTATTTTTATGTTGCGAACCGCCCTGAGATCTAAGAATGAAGGGTGATATGCAAATTTAATAAATAATATTTACAAAATACACTTGCATAAAAGATCCCTAGGACTACATACATCCTACCAAACCATGGAGTTGCAAGGCTTCAAATCTCCACTCTGCCATGAAGGTTACTCTCTCTCAGTCTAACCTCATAGGGATGCTGCGAGGATAAAGTGGGGCAGGGAGAACAGCATATAAGCTCCTTGGAAAATGCAGTGATATACAAATGCATTAAACACAATACTTTCAGAGTGCAAAACCAGAGGCACAAGAACTCCTCTTCACAAAGGCTTACCCAAATGCACGGACAAGTGAGTGCATTCCAGAAGCACTGCTTTGATGATGCAGATGCTTCAGGTAGGAGCCGTCCATTTTTCCGCAGGCTGTAGAAAGCAAGAGAGACGGGGAGAGCATTAAGGGAGCACACAAGCAAGCCTCAACTCTCATTTGGAGAGGTTTGGCTCCAATTAAGTCAGGAATGTAAAGTGGAGGAAGAACACAAGACTACAGAAAGGCTTAAGAAATACTGCCTTCTAAGGCCAGAGATTTAATTGCCTTTTCTCCTACCAGGCCTTAAGAACCTTTGGGCTTCTTTTTGCTATTTCTGGGGAATTGTTTATAATGCAGCATCTACACAACAGGCCTAAGCAAACCCACACTTATTTTTATCCTACTTTTGTACTAAAACCATTTTCACACCACCCATCAATAGGACCCAAACATGGCATTAAGCTTCCTAGTGTAGTAAACTTTGCTAGATATCTTGCCCCCCTGAAAAGACCCACCGTGAAGTTTTCCCCCCTCCTCATTACCAGCTCAATGGGCCAGAAGAAAACTACTTCGGAGCGAGCGTGCCCAGTTTCCACCCCCGGACCAAACCCTAAAAGCTTCGTCTTCAACATGTAGCCCGCATTTCATTTCATATCACACCGACGCAATTATGAAAACGAACACGTGCTCTCTGCGGAAGGGAACAGAAGAGCGAGCCTTGATTTCCACTAGGATCTTTTTCACGGGGAAACACTAGGCACCGACAGCGCTTTCAATGGTGCAGTAATCGGACAGTACCATGCTGCTTTGGAAGCAAGCCCCACTGAAATCAGTGAAGAGCATACTCACGAGCACTAATGCTAGAGTGGGGTACAGACGATCTGAAAACAAAAATCTAGCAGCCCAACCCCCACCTGTACCGTGACTCTTTCCAAAGGCATTACAAGAACGGATGGCAAGAACTAACCTAAGATTAAGAATGGATTCGATAGCACAAACGACAAATGCTTACCCAGGGCCAAAGAACCGAAAGGCAGAGGAACGAGGTAGGCGGGCCAGGAAATACTGGCAGACCGCCTTGGCATTGGCTGAGAAGACAAGCCAATCATCTCTCGAGAGACTAGGCGCTTTTGTAACACTAACGCAATAATACAATTTGAGTGAAAGACTGTGAACGAGTCGTTGCAAGTAGGTGGCGCTAATAAGGCCTTTCTTTGGCTTTGCTGCATCATTCAAACCAAGAAGAAGGATACAGATTGTAAAGAATGATTACTTTCCATCAGCACTCCAAGGGTTAACCATTAAACTAGTAGCTGGAATCTGCTTTTTTTTTTTTGTACACAGCTGCAATCATAGCTATGTGGGTGCCTGCAGTACTTTTCCAGAAAGACAAAAAAAAAAAAATATTAACAGCACTTTTCATGACATTCTTAGTGCATAATAGAAAGTTTTATTTGTATTTATTGTTAAATTTCCACCATGCCTTTATTCTAAACAGCTTAGCACAGCATAGATCATAATATAAGAGCCTGCTAGATAGTATTTGAAATTAATTTATTCAGATTTTCAGTCTGGGTTGGGGTGGTTTTTTTAGGATAAGGAAAGAAGGGGCAGAGATCTAAGACAAAATGTTGTTCTGGTGTTTATGCACATTTCAAAATATAGCATCCTGATGCAGTCAATGACTGGTTGCCACATCTAGAAACTTTTCAAACCACACAATTCAATAATGTCTCAAGATTAGATTAGATAAGTCATGTTCTCAAATATCTAAATAGCAATACCCCAAATGTTTGTATTGTTCTTACAGCAACTCCATAGTGCTCTGGAAAATTGACTTACTTATAAATGTTGTTTCAAATGAATTCATTTAATTATTGTTTTCTTATGAAGCAAGGGCCTAGGCATGGACTAACACAAACTATGAGTTCTGTGTGTCAGTCTTATATGTGGTGTTGCTTCATTGCTTCTTTTTAGTATCTAAGACAAAAATGTTGTTCCAGTTCTAGTGTTTGTGCACATTTCAAAATAAAGCATTCTGATGCATTCAAGGACTAGTTACCACATGTGGAAGCTTTTCAGACCACACAATTCAACAATCTCTTGAGATTAGATTAGATAAGTCATGATGGTCAATAAATAGCAATACTAAATAGCAATACTTTCACAAACCCCAAATGTTTGCATTGTTCCTACAGCAACTCCTTAATGATTTTATGACAAACCAACTTTAAGCAAGCATTTTCGAATTTGACCTTCTGGGTGTTGACATAAAAAGAGCCCTGCTGGATCCAGACAGACAAAGGCCAATTTATAGTTGTGTCCACAATGGTCAGCTAGATGCTGCCTGGAAGCCCCCAAAACAAAATAGTGGCAATAACTGATATGATAAGGCTACAAGGTTAACTGGATGACCAATTTAAGCCAGGGTCAAGCAACAGAAGATGCGAAATACGTCAACATTTATCACAGTTCTATATCTGCAGGTGAGGCAATGGATGTGCTGAGCCTTGCCTTTCCTAACTAATGAACTAAATGAGAGCCAACAAATTGAAGCTCAACAATTCATTCCAGCTCTTAAAAAAAAAAAGGCTCAACGTGTCCACGAATGATCTGGAGGGTGGCAGATGGGAATGGGCCTTTTCTGTAGTGGCTCCCCATTTGTGGAATGCTGTCCCCAGGGATGTTCAGCTGGTGCCTTCATTATACAGCCTTAGGAGTCAGACAATAGTGTTCCTCTTAAACCAGGCCTTGGGCTGGTTGACATCCGATACCCTTTTAAAGGTGGTGTGGGAGAGGAGGTTATTGGTTAAATATAAAGCATATTTTGGGGGCCCTTGGGGTCCCCCACACCTTGAAGCCCTTCTCTGTGCCGAGAGTGGCAACAAGAGAAGAGCCCTTTCTAGTAGTAGCCCCTGGTTGTGTCTTGCTCTTCCTCATTAGGCTTGCCCACCACTGATGTTATTAGCTTTTGAATGCCAGGCACATACATTTTTCTCCTGGCTTCTGATTCTTTGAATCGATGCAATTTCTATCTATTGCTTTTATTTTAAAAAATTATATTCCACTTTCCACATCATAGGTCTCAAGTTGCCTGTAACAATTAAATGTACAATATACACAACTTAAAACATCACTTAAACTTCCAAAATTTAAAGTCTAAAGAATTTAAAAACTCTCTCCCTCTGAAAAGAATAATAACCACTGGCATTGACCATTTTAACCGTCTGAGATGCATTCAGGATCCAAAGGCCTCCTGAAAAAGAACAGTTTTGAACAGACCTCTTGAACTCAGTAGAGAGAGTGTCTGCCTAGCTTCTTGTGGCAGGACGTTCCACTGAAGGCACAGCTCCTTGTTGACACAAGACATGCTTGTGGTCCATAGAGAAGCACTAATCATGCTCCCCTAGTGATCTCAGGGATACCTTAGGCTATCTCTGAGGTATCCTGGATGTAAAGTACGGTATTCAGGGATTTGCACACAAGTACCAGAACTTTGAACCAAGCCTGTAACTGATGCAAAGTCAGTGGAGGTCTTTTAACAGTGATGACATGTGTTTGTGATGTTTGTGGTGGTCATCATGTTTCAGGGCCTGAGACATTTTGGCATGTGAAGTGTCCCCCAAAATAGCTCCCCCATTTCCATCAGGGAAGAATGGGTGGAGGAAGACCTGCATCAGGGACAAGGGTACAAGGAGGGAAGAAATGTTGACAGCTGCTGCCTCAGTGCATCCTGCCGCCTGAGGCAGTCACCTCACCTTGCCTCATGAGTGGACCGGCGCTGTTCTGTCTTTGTGAACACTTTCAGTTGGGGAAGGATAGATTTCCTTATTGCATTGTGGGTAGACGAACGCTTTAAATTTTTACATTTGGCTTTATTGCATCTGGTTGAGATTTATGGGATTTTTCAATTACTACCTCCTGGGGGCAAAAAACATGTGATGCAAAATTAGAAAGCGCATCAAGATGTGTACTTATATAATAATGAAGTAAATGAAAATCAACATACAGACACTCCCACTTATTAGCCTTAGGAAGCAGGTTTTCCTTTGCTCCTCAGACAAACCTAACTTACAGAGGTGTTGTGGGGAGAAAACAGAGTTGGGGATCTTCCTGGACAATGAAAGCTTAGATCAAAACTATGTTCTGCACATCCCAATCCCAAAGTGGGGAGAGACTCCTGTGATTCCTGTGCTTACCCAGGATTCAGTTTCCTTGGACTGAGGGGTACTGAACACTGTGCTGTACTGTATATACAACCTTAGCATAGGATGGGGGAACACAAAACATTAACACTCCAAGAGATCTTGCTCCCCCATTGAGTTTACTGGGAAGCCCCCAACCAGCGGCGTAGTGTGGGTTGTCAGCACCCAGGGCAAGGCAAGTAATTTGCGCCCCCTAACCCGAGGCAAGGCAAGTAATTTGCGCCCCCTAACCCCTAACCTGCCACCGCTGCCAGCTTCTTCTTGCTGCTGCCTGGTCTGGTCTGGTGTGGTTCTCTCCCGCGCTCAGCGCTGCGCTGGGCGGCCGCTGCACTGTCCCTCCCCCAGATAGTCCCTCGCTCTCTCTCCGCACCGCACGCCTGGCACCCACCCCCTCCACAGTGGGCGGCGACCCAGCGGCTCGGATCGGATTCGCACAGCCAGCACTGCAGTGAGAGAGAGTGAGTGAGCCAGGTAGGGGCAGAGAGCTGCGAGTGCGAGCGCCCCCCCAGATGTTGCACCCTGATACGGAGGAGGAGGAAGGGGGGGCATACTATCCTCTACTGCCACTGGGTCCAAGGCGATGACCTCAATAGAACCTGCCCCACAATGTCTCACAAGCACCACACTTTCCCCAGACCCCAATGAAATGCTCCTTTCCCTTCCTTTCCACGAGCGAAATAAGCTCAGATATATTTCCGTATTTCTCTGCTATGCCTATCCATGCTCCATACCTATAAAGAGTAGACCGTGTGTTGCTGTATCCCTGCTTATTCCTATGGCCGCGCTTTAGCCAATCAGGACAATGCATTCCCTTTGCAGAACTAGCTCAGCTAGCTCTTGCACACCTCATTTAACCCCCTGACAAGCCGATGAGGGCCCCCCATGGCGAGAACAATGGAACTGAAACCAGTGACCTCGTAAAACTGACAAAATCTTGCTACAATGTATCTATTCTTACTACAATGTATCTATTGATACACATTTGACCGGCAAAGGGCTGAAACCTTCGGAAATTAATATAAAATCAACCGTAACTCCGATTTCCCTCATCTTGGCATTGTTCGACTCAGCCTTCCCCGGACTCCATGATGCTACCCCTGCCTCCATAATCCCCAAAGCGGCAGGTCACGTACTCAGGAAGACCCTAATCCTGTCAGATCGTTCTGCCGAGCCCTTCCTCCGGGCAATGCCAGGTGACAGACGATGCATATCTGGACTATTGTTTCATCATCACCGGTACTCAGAAAGTATTTACCTTTGCATATCTCTCACTCTGCATACTCCCCCTCCCTTCTCTGAAATGCTAATCCACGAAGTCCCACCTTTCTGTAACATATTCATGATGTAATCCAAGGAAACCCAACCCCCCCATAATGTATTCATGACGTTTCTTGCAATGTATCATGCGGCGTGGAGGGAACTTTTAAAAGTTTGTGTCACCCCATTCTCGGGGTTCAATCCCATCTTGAACCTGTTGTGCAATAAATTTCGGATCTCCGTATCTTGCTCCTGTGTCCGGCTGAACTTATTTTTCCGCTAGGACCCGCGGACTTAGTCCGAAGAGCCAGGTGGCAGGGCAACTCCGCACCCGGGATTTTTCCGTAACAGCCCGGTACGGCCGGCCCCCCCTGACCCCCCACGCTACGCCACTGCCCCCAACTCAGCTTTGTGTCCTGCGCAGAGCAAGACAGAGAATGAGAGAGAGACAGAGAGATCCACTTCTTCAGTGCCATTCATAATCTTGTAAACTTCCAAAATGTCCATTTTTTATTACTGAATTCAAAAGTCACAAACATGTTAGACCTTTGTTACAAAATTATCAAATAACTGTGTCGTTTAGTGGCAGATCAGCCCACCATTCATCATTTGTGAGAAGGGATTGTGGAGAGAGAGAGAGACAGAGAGACCCAAGGATCTATGCCTTAGTCTAAGGTTTTTATTTCAACAATAACAATACAAGATAAATAAAGTTCCAACTCTACGATTCTATGATTCTATGGTTCTTTTTAATAAGTTTGAATTTTAAAATTACATTCTTAATTACTCATGCACACTGAAGCAAACACACTGGTCTGGCCATGGTAATCCCTCTCGAGATTAGATTAGGTAAATCATGTTGGTCAATATCTAAATAGCAATACTTTCGCAAACCCCAAATGTTTGTATTGTTCTTACAGCAACTCCTTACTGATTTTATGACAAACCAACTTTAAGCAAGCATTTTCTAATTTGACCTTCTGGGTGTTGACATCAAAAGAGCCTTGCTGGATCCAGACCAAAGGTCAATTTATAGTTGTGTCCACAATGGTCACCTAGATGCTGCCTGGAAGCCCTCAAACAATAAGGTGGCAATATAAGGCTATCAGGTTTACATGATGACCACCGTAAAACAATTAAATGGTTCATCCAGTAAATCTCTCAGGGACAAGCAACAGAAGATGCAAAATAAGTCAATTTGTTAGTTGCTTTATCTTGCCCAGGGCAACACTCACAGTAGTTTATCCATACCCATATTAGATTATTTCATATCCATTTCTCCATGGCCTCCTAGGTCTCTTCCAAATCATCAGATTCAAATAGCATTTCAGTTGTCCCTTGCAAAAAGTCCTCCTTTTTGTTCAACATCAGTTTGAGCCTAATAAAATTCGCTGAAAGTTCTACAGCACTGGTACATGCATCCATTCAAACTTAATACAATTAATGGCAAGATTACTTCATTATGTCCCCCAATATCCTTTATGTGAGATGAGGGGTTGAGAACTAAGTACAATGGTACGTCGGGTTAAGAACTTAATTTGTTCTGTAGGTCTGTTCTTAACCTGAAACTGTTCTTAACCTGAAGCACCACTTCCCGCTAATGGGGCTTCCCTCTGCCGCCACGCCACTACTGCGCGATTTCTGTTAACCCAAGGTACTATTTCTGGGTTAGCGGAGTCTGTAACCTAAAGCATCTGTAACCTGAAGCGTCTGTAGCCCGAGGTACCACTGTATTCCAAATATGGCCACAGCATACATGTGTAATAATGTGGTCAATTATTATTATTACTTATTAAAATTCTGTATCACCCTTCATCCTAAGATCACAGGACAGTTCACTTTATAAAAAACAAAAAACAAACATGACATACCAACAAACAAAACAATACCCACCCCATTTTAAAAGGCTACAGATTGTTTCATTAGCCAAAGGTATGGGAGCAGAGAACTTAATTCAGATCTCTTTTATGCATGGATTTTACAGACCTGGGATTCAACCCTTATGGAAAAACTAACTGCAGTACAACAAGAATATTGTACCGGGGGGGGGGGGAGGAATCTTCTTTTCTTACGAAATGGTTTGATTTTATTGAATATGCACAATCCACTGAACATGCTTTCTGTCCACCAGCATCACATGGAATATCATGGAACGATTCATTTGTTTGACCACAACACTAGAAAATGGTATATATTCTAAATTCCGCTAATGCTATATTTTTGTTCCTGGAAGACTCTGCACTCTGAGAAGGGGAGTGGGAGGGTTTTCTTGTGACTGTTATCTTCATTTATCATCTGAAAAGAATCAATAAATGTGTCTTTTAGTTCCAATGTAGGTGGAGCGGTGTGTAGTTTCTCATTAACCCATAGCTTCTTCTATCCTATATAAACAGCAACTGTTCATACATGTCCCTCATTCTCCACCAAGAGAAGCAGTTGCCACCTACTACAAAACTTTCTGTGTGAATACCACGAATACCGGTAAGTCTTGGAGGGTTACTGGGCAGGAGCGGAGAGAAACTACTTTAGAATTTGGGGCATAAGGGAGAGAGTACTTTTTTGTGGACCTGCACTCTAACTACCTCTTTATAATTATAAAGGATATAATCATACACTCTAAGGTTTTTATTTCAGCAATAACAGTACAAGTTAAATGAAGTTCCTTTTAATAATCCAACAACCAGTCTACTAAAACAGACCATGTATTCTAGCAAAAAACCTTGAATCTAAAAATGACATTAATGCATATTCAAGCAGAATCTCTCTCTGCACAGCTGAAGCAAAATCTCAGGGGGTTCCAGGGGGTGCTTCTTTGTGGACATGTAGTTTAACTACTTTTTTATAATTATTGAGTGCCAATAATATTCCCTGTGTGATATTGAAGTGACATGGAGCCTTCCCCAGTGGCGGAGGAAGGGGGGCGCCCCCCCCGGGTGCCATCTCTGAGGAAGTGTGACAGGAGTGTTCGCCACTGAGTGTTTCTGAATAGCAATGAGTAGGGCTTCATGAGTCACCAGGAGACAATAGCTATCTCAATGCTTTGTGAAAATTCATTTCATAAGGGAGTTTTGCATTGTGTGGAAATGTATGTTCTTTTGCCTATCACTGACTCTGCTCTCAGGTTATTTTAATAGGACCTCTTGAGCTCTAGAGTTATGGCCGAGATCAGGGCGGCTAACAACACTAAAATAGTGCAACATTATACAAACGTTATATAAATTAATTAAAATCAAAATTCACTGACTCTGCTGTCAGGTTATTTTAATAGGACCTCTTGAGCTCTAGAGTTATGGCAGCAGACGAGGGAGAGAGGAATAGCCACTTCTTTAGTGTCATGCATAATCTTATAGACTTCTGTTATGCCCCAATTTTTATATTCCTGAATCAAAAACACCCATATGGTGGGGTTTAGTGGCTGATCAGACTACCAACCCTTCTTGTGTAGGGTGAGGAAGAGATTCCTGAATCAATAAAGAATTGGGAAATCTCTTCTCTTCCCCCACAGCCCCCATAGATGTGTACTTCCATCCTCTCTTAGCTCTGAACCACAACAGTCTGGTACTATAATACTATTGCTGCAGTTCCTGTACTGAGGTTGAGGGTAGGCAAGTAAGTTTATAAGCCCCTTCCAGTGCTGTATGGGTGAAAGGATGGTGTCAGTTTATGCACACAATGAGATTTTGCTCCTCTTTAAAGGTATTCTGAGCTGTTAGGCAGTCTCTTCCCATCACAGCTGAGATAGGAATTAATTAGAACAGCAGTTACCAGCATGGCACTCATGAGTGCCTGGGTGCCCTCGTATGGTGCCCACAAAAGGTCTCGGTAAATATCCCCTCAAAATCAACGGGCTCAGCCTCTCCATTTAATGGGGCTTGAGTACTGAAGGCCCACTCTCTTATATGTTCTGAACAAGGGAGAGGTGCAAAGAGCTTCTCTTTGTGAGCAAGCACAGCAGTGGTTGATATAGGTGTTTTAGCCACAGTGAGCCTTCAAACAAGCATTGATTTTCTGCAAAATCTGGATCTTTCGTTTCCCAAACAGCCATTCCCTAAAATCACAAGGCAAACTGCTTTTAAAAGTGATCAGCCTGTTAAACGCAATTTATATTCCTTGGAAGGGGTGGGTTAGTCTCCTATCAAATGGAGAGAGAAATAGATAGAGAAATATGTCTTGACAAGCAGTAGATGTTTGGTTTGTCTTTCAAAGCACCTCACAATTAATTAGTAATCATTTACCTTTGGCATCATATTTGGCACTGGCAGGTATATTGTGTTAAAGCACTGAGACTGTTTTCCAAGAGGTCAGCAAATTCTGTTAATTCTTTCATTATCAAAAATAATATACATTAATAATAAAGTAATTACAAAGAGTAAATAAATAGTCAATTTGTGAAATCTTCTGATCTAACTGAATACATTGCTTTCTTTTCCTAGAATCAAGCACCATGCCAGAGATAGTCCCTAAGAACAAAGCCCCAGGGGTTGATTTCTGTGGGGTAGATGAATATTACTACATTGTCCGCTCAGACCTGGGCTGCTACATGAGGTCCACCAATTTCCATGAGGGGAAAGACCTTGAAGTGTTTAGCCTGCACAGTTCCTGCACAGGAGGAGAACACTACTTAGCCCATGAGGATGAATTATTCTACATCATCAAAGGAGACAACTATCGCCGTGTCAGCAACATGAATAAAGACTTAGGTGCTGTAGTATACAGCCTCCATCCCAACTGCCGCGGAGGGGACCATTACCTCTCAGCCTTTGGATTCTTCTATATCATTTTCCAGAAAAGAGGTGTTTACCGTCGGGTCACTAATATGAATGAAGATACAGATGCAGTTGAATACACACTTCACCCAACTTGCAAGGATGGTCTCTATTACTGGGGCATCAAGGATTACTATTACTTTGTAAAACCCCATGATGAATGGGGGGTCCAGTACTATAGATGCACCAACTTCCATGAAAATGTGGATGCTGTTACATACTCCTTCCATAGTGATGTTGTGAACATGCTCCCTGGAGGAATGGCTATTAGCCGAGGCCCAGCTTATGGTAAGTGGGAAGCTATCAAGACCATCTCCAATGACTCCAACACTCCCATTGTATGGAATAAGAAGATCACTAAGAAAGTGGGATACAACAAGCAGAAGATGAGCAGTGTGGAGCACAACTGGAAGATTTCCATGACTGCCTCATATGAGTCAGGTACACTCACTGCAGCAATTGCCAAGTACCAGTTCTCTCTCACTGCTGAGTATGGTGGGAAGAGTGTCAACACAGAGCAGGAAGACTGGAATGAAGCCACTGAGATCGAAGAAGCTATTAATTTGACCCTGCAGCCCAATGAGAAGATGTACATATGGCAATACCAGCTGGGTTTGGGCAAGGAAACGGTTTTGTTCTGCCGTGATATGAAATTTACGAGTGATTCTACTCCACCTACAGATATTCCTTTGCCACCTTCCAATAAGTGAAAAGAAAAGTGTTAGGCCAAAAGGCACCTTCAAAGGCTTCATCTCTATTATAACATTTAATTGATTACTATGGGCTAATATTTAGACAATCTAGAGCTCTCATAAGGGGGAGTTAGCTGAGTAGGATATAAACATGCATAAGCTAAACACGAAGTGAGATTATTGATTACTAGACATATTATATACTTTCATATGGACATACACATCCTGCTAGGCTACAGTTAGAAAAGCATATCCTAGTTTGTGCATGATGCAGGTGATCCAAGCTTAATGCCTTTTAGATAAGCTACTATTTCCCTGGTGCCTATGAATCCCTTTGCCAAATTTGTGCCTTCATCTTAATTTGTACCTGCTGAACTCTGGAATCTGTCCCAGTGTTATACAAATAAAATAAAATGAATAATCAATGGTTTAAAAATGTGTTCCGTGCGCTTTTCACACTTGTATACAAAATGATTTTCAACATATATTTTCCAGAAGACACAAATACCTTCTTCCTTTTCCAGAAGCTTTTTCCAGAGGGTATTGAGGAAGTGGGGAGCTCTGTTTACAATTTCATGCTGGTGTTCCATCAGAAACCCTCACTTTTTATATCATAGTTTTTAGCTGTCTCCAATTTTGAGGGTTGGCTTAGTTCAGAGAAGAGTCCAGGGGCCTGATCCAGCACCACAAGCACATTTTTATGTCCCCTTCCCAACCAAACCCAAAATTCCTCTAATTCGGCAGCAGCAAAACCAATCTAAAGATCAGACACAGTGTTCAGGTGGTCAGAGAGATTTATGCATGTGTACTGTGTTCACAGGCGTGAGAGTGTGAGGTGACCACAGCCACTTTGGGTCACTCACCAATGGCATGCTGGTCCTGGAGAGCTTCCTAAGGGTGAATGTGCCCTTATAGCTAAAAAGCAATAGCCCTTTTAGCCCCGCCCCCTCCCTGTCCTAGAGGTGCTAGGAAGGAACATTCTCTTTTCTCTGGTTGCCAATTGATTACTAGCCCCAATTCAAATGCTGGTTTCGACTCACGTGGTTCAGACTTTCAGTACCTCAAGGACCTCCCCTTCCCATATCAACCTACCTGAGCTCTGCAGTGATCACTTGAAGCCCTTCTCTGTGTACCCCCTCCAACGGAGGTGCTGAGGGGGGCAGCAAGAGTGGTAGCCCCTGGTTGTGTAGTGCTCTCCCTCATCAGGCTTGCCCGCCACTGATGTTATTAGCTTTTGAATGCCAGGCAAATACATTTTTCTTTTCTTTTTTTATAAAATATTTATTGCATATTTTAAACGAAAAACAAACCAACAAACATATACAATACCATCACCATACAACAAAACAAAAGAAAACAGAAAAAATTTAGAGAATAAACATAGAATGAAAAGAAAAGAAGTACTTCAAAATCAATTTAACCATAAATCATATTTTCATAATCTTTGGACTTCCTCACATCACCCTTTCCTGCGTTCTCAGCCATATAGTTAAGTTATAAGCAGCAATTTATTACCTTGTTTCAAATATTATTTTATAGTCTCGAATATTATGTCCGCAATTTTGAATATTTTTATCATATTTAACTTATGCATAATATTACCTCAAATTTCATCATTTTCTTAAACATCACTTATTCATACATCTTACAGCTAAATTACTGATGCCATGTTATTTTCTATCATGCATTCTCTTAGCATTCATGCAGCTTATAATGTTTTTGTAGATAGTCTTTAAATTTTTTCCAGTCCTCTTCCACCGTCTCTTCTCCCAGGTCTCGAATTCTGCCAGTCATTTCAGCCAGTTCCATGTAGTCTATCAGTTGCGTCTGCCATTCTTCCAGAGTGGGAAAATCCTGTGTCTTCCAGTGCTTTGCGATGAGTATTCTTGCTGCTGTTGTTGCAAGGCAAATACATTTTTCTCTTGGTTTCTGATTCTTTGAATCAATGCAATCTTTATCCATTCCTTTTATTTATTTATTTTAAGAAATAATATCCCACTTTCCACATCATAGGTCTCAGGTTGTCTTTAACAATAAAATGTACCATATACACAATTTAAAACATCACTTTAACTTCCAAAATTTAAAACCTCAACAATTTAACGTATCTCTCTCAGTAAAGAAAAACAACCACCAGCAGTGAGCGACAGCGCAACAGCACTTTCTCAACCTCACATTGGGCCAGCCCTCAATTGAATATAGTGTGACCACCTGAAGGTACACCAGTTACACGAATTTCTACAATTTACCTCAGATTATCTAGTGGGGGGCATGTATGAGGTAAAAATGATTTAGAGTCTCAGGCAGGAGTTGCTCAAACAAACAAGAAAAGTTTTATTAAACAAAGGAAGTTTATGACACAAAGTGGGTCGGGAAACGAGTTCTTTCAGGTAGAATTTAACTTATTTACTTTAACTATAAGATGTCTCAGGTTTAAACATAACACTTTAGGCACAACTCTTCTTAAACTTCAGTTACTAAACATCAGTTGGTTCACTTCAGGTAGATAAATATTCAGGTTTCCAGAAGGGATGGCAAAATGTTCAAATCAGTTTCTGTCACTTAGATAATACAGGCTGGATACCTGAAGGTCTCCGCCTACATCAGCCAATTGCCAATCTCATCTGGGGAGGCGCTGCCAGAGGATCGGCCAGGTAAGGGGAGGCACCGCCCTGCCCACAGAACAGAAGGTGAATCTTACCTGCGAATCAGTGTCAGTTGGCTCCAGAACTTCTGCTCTCCCTCAGTTAAGCCTCCTTTTGCAGGTTAACCTTTAACCTCTTCTCCACAGGTACGCGGGTGCTGCTACGTCATGGTCACTGTTGAAGGGCTGGAAAGGAACTTTCCTGCATTGGCAGCTTTTGCCTTTCCTTTAGTAAAACATCACAACTTTGGCGGTTTCAGGCCTTGGGCAGAATCCTTTAGTCTATCTTCCTAAATGGGAGGCGGGTGAGTGAAGCGGTGACCCACGCCCCCCTTGCGGTGGTGTTCCCGGGGTTCCCCGTTAAATGGGTCTTGAGGGGAGGCATTGGCCATACGCCGAGAGGTTGTCATTGCTCTCCCCTGCAATGGCGGCGAAACGAGGGCCAGGCTCTCTGCTTGAACATATGTTCTCCAGAGCCAGCCCGATCCCCACACATTCTGGATAACCCAGATGTCTCTCAGATCCCCGGCTGGGGACTGGGAAGGATAAATGCCCAATGCCTGAGCCATCTGAAACGTAATAAAGATGTGGTCAATTTTATTCTCATAGCATGTTGTCTTGAGTCAATATTCCACTGAGGGGTCACCTGGGTTTGGGGGGACTCCGCCTGTCCACGCAATGCTTTCAACTCTATACCACTTCCTTCACAGCTTAATACTTTGGCCAAACTGACACCCAGGTAGCCTGAATTCCCACAGGATCTACCTCTCCTGGCTCAAACTTAGCCCTCCCAGGACACTCCTGTCTGGATACCTTCCCCAGACCCTCAGCCTGGTCTCCCTATACAAGCTGTGAGGCTCTGTCCTCTCGCTATGGATAGTCTCCTCAGTGTATGTATGTTTAACTTCACTCAGAACCAGGACTCTCTATCTCCAACCTGAAACCTGTCTCTCCTCCCAAAACAAAATCCTCTCCTTTTCAACTGCCTCCCCTGGAACCCCGGCCAATCAGAAGCTGTTCTTCGTTTGCTGGCAGGAAAAAGAAAAAGAAAACACTTGGCGACCCAACGTGCCCAGCAAACAAACTTTTCCACCACACAGTGACCATTTTAACCTTCTGAGAAGCATTCAGGATGCAAAGGCCTCCTGAATTAAAACAGTTTTGACCAGACCTCTTGAACTCAGTAGGGAGAGTGTCTGCCTAACTTCTTGTGGCAGGAAGTTCCATAGATTTGAGCCCACAACACTGAAGGCACAACTCCTCGTTGACACGAGACACGCTTGTGGTCCATAGAGAAGCATTAACCATGCTTCCCCCAGTGACCTCAGGGATACCTCAGGCTATCTCTGAGGTATCCTGGATGTAAAGTATTCAGGGATTTGTACACAAGTGCAAGAACCTTGAGTACAACTCTGAACCAAGCCCGTGGCTGATGCAAAGTCGGTGGAGGTCTTTTAACAGTGGTACCATGTGTTCATGGTGTTTGTGGTGGTCATCATGTTTCATGGCCTGAGACATTTTGGCATCTGAGGTGTGCCTCCGAATAGCCTCCCTCCCCCCATTTCCACCAGGGAAGAACGGGTGAAGGAAGATTTACATCAGGGACAAGGGAGGAAGAATATTGACCCCTGCTGCCTCAATACATCCTGCCGCCTGAGGCAGTCACCTCACCTTGCCTCATGGGTGGACCAGCTCTGTTCTGTCTTTGTGTTCCTCTTTCAGTTGGGGAAGGATATATTTCCTTATTGCATTGTTGATAGATGAACACTTTTAATTTTTACATAATTTTAAATTGCATTTGGTTGATATTTAGGGTGTTTTTCAACTACTATCTCCCGGGGCCAAAAAACATGTGATGCAAAATAGAAAGCACATCAGGATTTGTACTTATTTATATAATAATGAAGTTAATGGAAATCAACATACATACATGGCCCCTGATTAACCTTAGGAAAAAAATTTTCCTTTGTGCCTCAGACAAACCTAACTTACAGAGTGTATTTTTGCTTACAAATCCTGTCTTAAGGGTGTATTTGTGTAGGAATAGGGTGAGCCTGTGTCCTGGATTCAGGAATAAAAGTATTAACCACAACAAAACAATGGCCAGACTGCCCAGGTAATGCAATCAATGACCATTATCAGGTATCCTCTGCTGTAGACCACCTCCTGTGATGTATGTATGTTTTAGGGGGGTGGTCTTGGGCTACAGGGTGGGCAGTTTTAAAATTTATATAAAGACTGCGCCATTGTTCAGGGTTCTCCTCCCTCCTGCGTGTGGTGAGTGGGGACCCTGTTGCAACAGTTTAATAAAGATCAGGCTTACTAGCTGCTTTGCTTCTCAGTATACTCTGGTTGGCCTCTGTTATTTTCTCCCACCAATGGGGAACCCACTTCAGGACTCTATACGGGCTCTTGGATACCCCATAAAAGAAAAGGAGCTGTTTTTTCTTATTACATTGGACTGAGGGGTACTGAACACTGTGGTGTACTGTATATACAACCTTAGCATAGGATGAGGGAACTCAAAACATCAACATTCCAAGAGATCTTGCTCCCCCATTAAAAACACCATTGTGTTTTTAATTATATTTTTAATTACTCATGCACCCTTAAGCACACACAATGGGCTGGCCATGGACCCCCCCTAAACTCTAGAAATTAATAAATGGTAGGATTTTGACTTATTGGGATAGGACAGAATAAATACAAGCATCGGAGGAATTAGCCCATGCAAAACGACCTGGCAGCTGTGACAGAGACTGGGGATTTGGAAGGTTGTTAGGGTCACTGGGTGTGATGCCACAGGAAGAGGGGGGCGGCTTTGGCATAAGGCCTAGAACAGTAGGAGGTGGGGGGAGGCAGAAAGATCTGTGCTGGCTGGCTGAAATCTTTTTGTGAGAGATTCCTTGGATTCCGGTGCTGAACTGCTCTTGGGGTTTATTAGGGGCTTGATATATGGACTCCTTCCAACTAAATTCCTGTGTAAATATGTGAATAAATCATGTTTTTTAAAGTTTTGGCAGCATCCGTCATGTCTTCAGTTCTTAAAAGGCGGTTGAGGGCCAAGCAGATCCCAGCAGCCAAGGTCACCCAGAGTCAGTGGGTTTAGGAGGTAGGGAAGTTGCTTGCCTTTGTTTAGCTGATGGGTAGGCAAACTAAGGCCTGGGGGCTGCATCCGGCCCAATCGCCTTCTCAATCCGGCCCGCAGATGGTCCGGGAATCAGCCCGTTTTTACATGAGTAGAATGTGTCCTTTTATTTAAAATGCATCTCTGGGTTATTTGTGGGGCATAGGAATTCGTTCATCCCCCCCCCCCAAAAAAAAATATAGTCCTGCCCACCACATGGTCTGATGGACAGTGGACTGGCCCACGGCTGAAAAAAGTTTTCTGAACCCTGGTTAGCTCCATCAGCAGGCAAAGGGGGGAGGGTTCTGGCCACCAAGGTGGGGATAGTCAAGGTAAAGTCTGGTGGCAAGATTTGGATTTGGAATATGCGGCAAGAGATGGGGTAGATTGGACCACAGAGAGAAAGCAACAGAAACTCTTTTGGGACAGGGGGTATGAGTTTGGAGGCCCTGACCCAAACCCCAGGAGAGTTCTAGGAAGAGTGAATTAACCAGAATGATTTACTTAAGAGGAAGAATTCTATGGAAACTCCAGGCAAACTACTGCAGCAAAGGGAGTTGTGCCTTGGAGCCTCATCAAAGGCTCGAGGTCGTTAATTATCCATTCGAGGCGATTCCAGAGACTCGGCTGGAGGAAGATGAGCCTTATCAGCTTGGCCGAGTGGAGATAACCAACATTCTGCACATCCCAATCCCAAAGTGGGGAGTGACTCCTGTGATTCCTGTGCTTACCCAGGATTCAGTTTCCTTGGACTGAGGGGTACTGAACACTGTGCTGTACTGTATATACAACCTTAGCATAGGATGGGGGAACTTAAAACATTAACACTCCAAGAGATCTTGCTCCCCCACTGAGTTTACTGGGAAGCCCCCAACTCAGCTTTGTGTCCTGCACAGAGCAAGACAGAGAATGAGAGAGAGAGAGAGAGAGAGAGAGAGAGAGAGAGATCCACTTCTTCAGTGCCATTCATAATCTTGTAAACTTCTAAAATGTCCATCTTTTTCATTCCTGAATTCAAATGACACAAACATGATACACCTTTGTTACAAAATTATCAAATAATTGTGTCGTTTAGTGGCAGATCAGACCACCATTCATCATTTGTGAGAAGGGATTGTGGAGAGAGAGAGGCAGAGAGACCCAAGAACACAGGATTTATGCCTCAGTCTAAGGTTTTTATTTCAACAATAACAATATGAGATAAATAAAGTTCCAACTATACAATTCTGTGATTCTTTGGTTCGTTTTCATAAGTTTGGATTTTTAAATTACATTCTTAATTACTCATGCACACTGAAGCAAACACACTGGGCTGGCCATGGAAATCCCTCTTGAGATTAGATTAGGTAAATCATGTTGGTCAACATCTAAATAGCAATACTTTCGCAAACCCCAAATGTTTGTATTGTTCTTACAGCAACTTCATATGGATTTTATGACAAACCAACTTTAAGCAAGCATTTTCAAAAGCCTGTTCTAATTTGACCTTGTGGGTGTTAACATAAAGTGAGCTCTGCTGGATCCAGACCAAAGGTCAATTTATAGTTGTGTCCACAATGGTCAGCTAGATGCTGCCTGGAAGCCCCCAAAACAACATAGTGGCAATAACTGATATGATAAGGCTACAAGGTTAACTGGATGACCAATTTAAGCCAGGGTCAAGCAACAGAAGATGCGAAATACATCATCATTTATCACAGTTCTATATCTGCAGGTGAGGCAATGGATGTGCTGAGCCTTGCCTTTCCTAACTAATGAACTAAATGAGAGCCAACAAATTGAAGCTCAACAATTTGTTCCATCTCTTAAAAAAAAAAGAAAAAGGGCTCAACATGTCCACGAATGCTCTGGAGGGTGGCAGATGGGAATGGGCCTTTTCTGTAGTGGCTCCCCATTTGTGGAATGCTCTCCCCAGGGATGTTCAGCTGGTGCCTTCATTATACAGCCTTAGGAGTCAGACAATAGTGTTCCTCTTAAACCAGGCCTTTGGCTGGTTGACATCCGATACCCTTTTAAAGGTGGTGTGGGAGAGGAGGTTATTGGTTAAATATAAAGCATATTTTGGGGGCCCTTGGGGTCCCCCACACCTTGAAGCCCTTCTCTGTGCGCCCCCTCCAAAGGAGGTGCTGAGAGTGGCAACAAGAGAAGAGCCCTTTCTAGTTGTAGCCCCTGGTTGTGTCATGCTCTTCCTCATTAGGCTTGCCCGCCACTGATGTTATTAGCTTTTGAATGCCAGGCACATACATTTTTCTCCTGGCTTCTGATTCTTTGAATCAGTGCAATTACTATCTATTGCTTTTTTTAAAAAAAAAAAAAGAAATTATATCCCACTTTCTACATCATAGGTCTCAAGAGGCCTGTACAATATACACAACTTAAAACATCACTTAAACTTCCAAAATTTAAAGAATTTAAAAACTCTCTCCCTCTGAAAAGAATAATAACCACTGGCATTGACCATTTTAACCGTCTGAGATGCATTCAGGATCCAAAGGCCTCCTGAAAAAGAACAGTTTTGAACAGACCTCTTGAACTCAGTAGAGAGAGTGTCTGCCTAGCTTCTTGTGGCAGGACGTTCCACTGAAGGCACAGCTCCTTGTTGACACAAGACATGCTTCTGGTCCATAGAGAAGCACTAATCATGCTCCCCTAGTGATCTCAGGGATACCTTAGGCTATCTCTGAGGTATCCTGGGCGTAAAGTATTCAGGGATTTGTACACAAGTGCAAGAACTTTGAACCAAGCCTGTAGCTGATGCAAAGTCAGTGGAGGTCTTTTAACAGTGATGACATGTGTTTGTGGTGGTCATCATGTTTCAGGGCCTGAGACATTTTGGCATGTGAGGTGTCCCCCAAAATAGCTCCCCCATTTCCATCAGGGAAGAATGGGTGGAGGAAGACCTGCATCAGGGACAAGGGTACAAGGAGGGGAAAAATGTTGACAGCTGCTGCCTCAGTGCATCCTGCCGCCTGGGGCAGTCACATCACCTTGCCTCATGAGTGGACCGGCGCTGTTCTGTCTTTGTGAACACTTTCAGTTGGGGAAGGATAGATTTCCTTATTGCATTGTGGGTAGACGAACGCTTTAAATTTTTACATTTGGCTTTATTGCATCTGGTTGAGATTTATGGCATTTTTCAATTACTACCTCCTGGGGGCAAAAAACATGTGATGCAAAATTAGCAAGCGCATCAAGATGTGTACTTATATAATAATGAAGTAAATGAAAATCAACATACAGACACTCCCACTTATTAGCCTTAGGAAGCAGGTTTTCCTTTGCTCCTCAGACAAACCTAACTTACAGAGCTGTTGTGGGGAGAAAACAGAGTTGGGGATCTTCCTGAACAATGAAAGCTTAGATCAAAACTATGTTCTGCACATCCCAATCCCAAAGAGGGGAGAGACTCCTGTGATTCCTGTGCTTACCCAGGAATCACTTTCCTTGGACTGAGGGGTACTGAACACTGTGCTGTACAACGTTAGCATAGGATGGGGGAACACAAAACATTAACACTCCAAGAGATCTTGCTCCCCCATTGAGTTTACTGGGAAGCCCCCAACTCAGCTTTGTGTCCTGCACAGAACAAGACAGAGAATGAGAGAGAGACAGAGAGATCCACTTCTTCAGTGCCATTCATAATCTTGTAAACTTCCAAAATGTCCATTTTTTTATTACTGAATTCAAAAGTCACAAACATGTTAGACCTTTGTTACAAAATTATCAAATAACTGTGTCGTTTAGTGGCAGATCAGCCCACCATTCATCATTTGTGAGAAGGGATTGTGGAGAGAGAGAGACAGAGAGACCCAAGGATCTATGCCTTAGTCTAAGGTTTTTATTTCAACAATAACAATACAAGATAAATAAAGTTCCAACTCTACGATTCTATGATTCTATGGTTCTTTTTAATAAGTTTGAATTTTAAAATTACATTCTTAATTACTCATGCACACTGAAGCAAACACACTGGTCTGTCCATGGAAATCCCTCTTGAGATTAGATTAGGTAAATCATGTTGGTCAATATCTAAATAGCAATACTTTCGCAAACCCCAAATGTTTGTATTGTTCTTACAGCAACTCCTTACTGATTTTATGACAAACCAACTTTAAGCAAGCATTTTCTAATTTGACCTTCTGGGTGTTGACATCAAAAGAGCCTTGCTGGATCCAGACCAAAGGTCAATTTATAGCTGTGTCCACAGTGGTCAGCTAGATGCTGCCTGGAAGCCCTCAAACAATAAGGTGGCAATATAAGGCTATCAGGTTTACATGATGACCACCGTAAAACAATTAAATTGTTCATCCAGTAAATCTCTCAGGGACAAGCAACAGAAGATGCAAAATAAGTCAATTTGTTAGTTGCTTTATCTTGCCCAGGGCAACACAGTAGTTTATCCATACCCGTATTAGATTATTTCATATCCATTTCTCCATGGCCTCCTAGGTCTCTTCCAAATCATCATTCAAATAGCATTTCAGTTGTCCCTTGCAAAAAGTCAACCTTTTTGTTCAACATCAGTTTGAACCTAATAAAATTCGCTGAAAGTTCTACAGCACTGGTACATGCATCCATTAAAACTTAATACAATTAATGGCAAGATTACTTCATTATGTCCCCCAATATCCTCTATGTGAGATGAGGGGTTGAGAACTAAGTACAGTGGTACCTCGGGTTAAGAACTTAATTCGTTCTGTAGGTCTGTTCTTAACCTGAAACTGTTCTTAACCTGAAGCACCACTTCCTGCTAATGGGGCTTCCCTCTGCCGCCATGCCACTACTGCGCAATTTCTGTTCTCATCCTGAAGCAAAGTTCTTAACCCAAGGTACTATTTCTGGGTTAGCGGAGTCTGTAACCTGAAGCGTCTGTAACCTGAAGCGTCTCTAACCCGAGGTACCACTGTATTCCAAATATGGCAACAGCATACATGTGTAATAATGTGGTTAAATATTATTATTATTTATTGAAATTCTGTATCACCCTTCATCCTAAGATCACAGGACAGTTCCCTTTATAAAAAACAAAAAACAAACATGACATACCAACAAACAAAACAATACCCACCCCATTTTAAAAGGCTACAGATTGTTTAATTAGCCAAAGGTTTGGGAGCAGAGGACTTAATTCAGATCTCTTTTATGCATGGATTTTACAGACCTGGGATTCAACCCTTATGGAAAAACTAACTGCAGTACAACAAGAATATCGTACCGAGGGGGGGAGGAATCTTCTTTTCTTATGAAATGGTTTGATTTTATTGAATATGCACAATCCACTGAACATGCTTTCTGTCCACCAGGATCACATGGAATATCATGGAACGATTCATTTGTTTGACCACAACACTAGAAAATGGTATATATTCTAAATTCCGCTAATGCTATATTTTTGTTCCTGGAAGACTCTGCACTCTGAGAAGGGGAGTGGGAGGGTTTTCTTGTGACTGTTATCTTCGTTTATCATCTGAAAAGAATCAATAAATGTGTCTTTTAGTTCCAATGTAGGTGGAGCGGTGTGTAGTTTCTCATTAACCCATAGCCTCTTCTATCCTATATAAACATCAAGTGTTCATACATGTCCCTCATTCTCCACCAAGAGAAGCAGTTGCCACCTACTACAAAACTTTCTGTGTGAATACCACGAATACCGGTAAGTCTTGGAGGGTTACTGGGCAGGAGCGGAGAGAAACTACTTTAGAATTTGGGTCATAAGGGAGAGAGTACTTTTTTGTGGACCTGCACTCTAACTACCTCTTTATAATTATAAAGGATATAATCATAAACTCTAAGGTTTTTATTTCAGCAATAATAGTACAAGTTAAATGAAGTTCCTTTTAATAATCCAACAACCAGTCTACTGAAACCGACCATGTATTCTAGCAAAAAACCTTGAATCTAAAAATGACATTAATGCATATTCAAGCAGAGTCTCTCTCTGCACAGCTGAAGCAAAATCCCAGGGGGTTCCAGGTGGTGCTTCTTTGTGGACCTGTAGTCTGACTACTTCTTTATAATTATTGAGTGCCAATAATATTCCCTGTGTGATATTGAAGTGACATGGAGCCTTCCCCAGTGGCGGAGGAAGGGGGCGCCCCCCCCCGGGTGCCATCTCTGAGGAAGTGTGACAGGAGTGTTCGCCACTGAGTGTTTCTGAATAGCAATGAGTAGGGCTTCATGAGTCACCAGGAGACAATGGCTATCTCAATGCTTTGTGAAATTTTATTTCATAAGGGAGTTTTGCATTGTGTGGAAATGTATGTTCTTTTGCCTATCACTGACTCTGCTGTCAGGTTATTTTAATAGGACCTCTTGAGCTCTAGAGTTATGGCAGCAGAAGAGGGAGAGAGGAATAGCCACTTCTTTAGTGTCATGCATAATCTTATAAACTTCTGTTATGCCCCAATTTTTATATTCCTGAATCAAAAACACCCAAATGGTGGGGTTTAGTGGCTGATCAGACTACCAACCCTTCTTGTGTAGGGTGAGGAAGAGATTCCTGAATCAATAAAGAATAGGGGAATCTCTTCTCTTCCCCCACAGCCCCCATAGATGTGTACTTCCATCCTCTCCTAGCTCTGAACCTCAACAGTCTGATACTATAATACTATTGCTGCAGTTCCTGTACTGAGGTTGAGGGTAGGCAAGTAAGTTTATCTGCCCCTTCCAGTGCTGCATGGGTGAAAGGATGGTGTCAGTTTATGCACACAATGAGATTTTGCTCATCTTTCCAAGATATTCTGAGCTTTTAGGCAGTCTCTTCCCATCACACCTGAGATAGGAATTAATTAGAACAGCAGTTACCATCATGGCACTCATGAGTGCCTGGGTGCCCTCGTATGGTGCCCACAAAAGGTCTCGGTAAATATCCCCTCAAAATCAACTGGCTCAGCCTCTCCATTTAATGGGGCTTCAGTATTGAAGGCCCACTCTCTCATATGTTCTGAACAAGGGAGAGGTGCAAAGAGCTTCTCTTTGTGAGCAAGCACAGCAGTGGTTGATATAGGTGTTTTAGCCACAGTGAGCCTTCAAACAAGCATTGATTTTCTGCAAAATCTGGATCTTTCGTTTCCCAAACAGCCATTCCCTAAAATCACAAGGCAAACTGCTTTTAAAACCTATCAGCCTGTTAAACGCAATTTATATTCCTTGGAAGGGGTGGGTTAGTCTCCTATCAAATGGAGAGAGAAATAGATAGAGAAATATGTGTTGACAAGCAGTAGATGTTTGGTTCGTATTTCAAAGCACCTCACAATTAATTAGTAATCATATACCTTTGGCATCATATTTGGCACTGGCAGGTATACCAGTCTCATAAGCAATGAGACTGTTTCCCAAGAGTTTCCCAACAGCAAATTCTGTTAATTCTTTCATTATCAAAAATAATATAATAATAAAGTAATTGCAAAGAGTAAATAAATGATCAATTTGTGAAATCTTCTGATCTAACTGAATACATTACTTTCTTTTCCTAGAATCAAGCACCATGCCAGAGATAGTCCCTAAGAACAAAGCCCCAGGGGTTGATTTCTGTGGGGTAGATGAATATTACTACATTGTCCGCTCAGACCTGGGCTGCTACATGAGGTCCACCAATTTCCATGAGGGCAAAGACCTTGAAGTGTTTAGCCTGCACAGTTCCTGCACAGGAGGAGATCATTACTTAGCCCATGAGGATGACCTATTCTACATCATCAAAGGAGACAACTATCGCCGTGTCAGCAACATGAATAAAGACTTAGGTGCTGTAGTATACAGCCTCCATCCCAACTGCCGCGGAGGGGACCATTACCTCTCAGCCTCTAGATACTTCTATATCATTTTCCAGAAAAGAGGTGTTTACCGTCGGGTCAGTAATATGCATGAAGATACAGATGCAGTTGAATACACACTTCACCCAACTTGCAAGGATGGTCTCTATTACTGGGGCATCAAGGATTACTATTACTTTGTAAAACCCCATGATGAATGGGGGGTCCAGTACTATAGATGCACCAACTTCCATGAAAATGTGGATGCTGTTACATACTCCTTCCATAGGGATGTTGTGAACATGCTCCCTGGAGGAATGGCTATTACCTATGGTCCAGCTTATGGTAAGTGGGAAGCTATCAAGACCATCTCCAATGACTCCAACACTCCCATTGTATGGAATAAGAAGATCACTAAGAAAGTGGGATACAACAAGAAGGAGATGAGCAGTGTGGAGCACAACTGGAAGATTTCCATGACTGCCTCATATGAGTCAGGTACACTCACTGCAGCAATTGCCAAGTACCAGTTCTCTCTCACTGCTGAGTATGGTGGGAAGAGTGTCAACACAGAGCAGGAAGACTGGAATGAAGCCACTGAGATCGAAGAAGCTATTAATTTGACCCTGCAGCCCAATGAGAAGATGTACATATGGCAATACCAGCTAGGTTTGGGCAAGGAAACGGTTTTGTTCTTTCGTGATATGAAATTTACGAGTGATTCTACTCCACCTACCGATATTCCTTTGCCACCTTCCAATAAGTGAAAAGAAAAGTGTTAGGCCAAAAGGCACCTTCAAAGGCTTCCTCTCTATTATAACATTTAATTGATTACTATGGGCTAATATTTAGACAATCTAGAGCTCTCATAAGGGGGCGTTAGCTGAGTAGGATATAAGCATGCATAAGCTAAACACGAAGTGAGATTATTGATTACTAGACATATTATATACTCTCATATGGACATACATATCCTGCTAGGCTACAGTTAGAAAAGCATATCCTAGTTTGTGCACGATGCAGGTGATCCAAGCTGAATGCCTTTTAGATAAGCTACTATTTCCCTGGTGCCTATGAATCCCTTTGCCAAATTTGTGCCTTCATCTTAATTTGTACCTGCTGAACTCTGGAATCTGTCCCAGTGTTATACAAATCAAATAAAATGAATAATTAATGGTTTAAAAATGTGTTCTGTGCACTTTTCACATTTGTGTACAACATGATTTTCAACATATATTTCCCAGAAGACACAAATACCTTCTTCCTTTTCCAGAAGCTTTTTCCAGAGGGTATTGAGGAAGTGGGGAGCTCTATGTACAATTTCATGCTGGTGTGCCATCAGAAACATTCACTTTTTTACATCATAGTTTTTAGCTGTCTCCAATTTTGAGGGTTGGCTTAGTTCACAGAAGAGTCCAGGGGCCTGATCCAGCACCACAAGCACATTGTTATTTCCACTTCCCAACCAAACCCACAATCCCCCTAATTCGGCAGCAGCAAAACCAATCTAAAGATCAGACACAGTGTTTAGGTGGTCAGAGAGATTTATGCATGTGTACTGTGTTCACAGGCGTGAGAGTGTGAGGTGACCACAGCCACTTTGGGTCACTCACCAATGACATGCTGGTCCTGGAAGGATGCCTAAGGTGAATGTGCCCTTATAGCTAAAAAGCAATAGCCCTTTTAGCCCCGCCCCCTCCCTGTCCTAGAGGTGCTAGGAAGGAACATTCTCTTTTCTCTGGCTGCCAATTGATTACTAGCCCCAATTCAAATGCTGGTTTCGACTTACGTGGTTCAGACTCTCAGTACCTCAAGGACCTCCCCTTCCCATATCAACCTACCTGAACTCTGCAGTGATCACTGGAAGCCCTTCTCTGTGTACCCCCTCCAACGGAGGTGCCGAGGGGAGAAGCAAGAGAAGTGGCCTTGCTAGTGGTAGCCAGTGGTTGTGTAGAGCTCTCCCCCATTAGGCTTGCCCGCCAGTGATGTTATTAGCTTTTGAATGCCAGGCACATACATTTTTCTCCTGGCTTCTGATTCTTTGAATCAATGCGATTTTTAATCTATTCCTTTTATTTTATTTATTTTAAGAAATTATATCCTACTTTCCACATCATAGGTCTCAGTTTGTCTTTAACAATAAAATGTACCATATACAGAATTTAAAACATCACTTAAACCTCCAAAATTTAAAACATCAACAATTTTAAATCTCTCTCTCAGAAAAGAAAAACAACCACCAGCAGTGACCATTTTAAACTTCTGAGAAGCATTCAGGAAGCAGAGGCCCTCTGAAATAAAACAGCTAGAGTGGGGTGGGAAGAGACCCAAGAACACAGGAACTATTCCTCACTCTATGGTTTTTATTTCAACAAAAACAATGCAAGATAAATGAAGTTCCAACTCTACAATTCTAGGATTCTATGGTTCCTTTTATTAATCCAACAACGTGCCTACTAAAACAGACCATGTATTTCAGCAAATGAGTTTGAATTATATTATTACATTCTTAGTTACTCATGCACACTTAAGCACACATACTGGGCTGGCCATGGACTCCCCTACCCTCTACATATTAAAAATGGTAGGATTTTGACTTATTGGGTTAGGACAGGATAAATACAAGCAGCAGAGGAATTAGCCTATGGAAAATGACCTGGCCAAGCTTGAACCATTAAGAAACAATACAGGGCTAGTAAGGGCCCTTGGGAAGGCAAGAGAACTCTACTTCGCCCGCTGCCCTGAGCTGTGACAGAGGCAGGGCATTTGGAAGGTTGCTGGGGTCACTAGGTGTGATGCTGCAGGACGAGTTGGGGGGGGGGCTTTGGCACAAGACCTCGAGTAGCAGCAGGGGAGGAGGCACCACAATTTGTGCTGGCTGGCTGAAGTTATTTTGTGAGAGTTGCCTTGGATTCCACTGCTGAACTAATGTAGAAAACAAGCCCCTATTGGAGCTTGTTAGGGGCTTGTTAGATGGATTCCCTCCAACTAAATTCCTCTGTAAATACGTGAATAAGTCATGTTTCGTAAAGCTTTGGCAGCATCCGCCCTGTCTTCAAATCTTAAAATGAGGTTGAGGGCCAAGCAGATCCCATCAGCCAAGGTCACCCAGAGTCCATGGGTTTAGGCGATAGGGAAGTTGCTTGCCTTTGTTTAGCCCCATCAGAAGGCAAAGGGCGGAGGGTTCTGGCCACCAAGGTGGGGTGGGGGTGGGTCAAGGAATTGTTCATAAAGTGCCCCCAGGTAAAGCCCGGTGGCAAGATTTGGATTTGGAATATGAGGCAAGAGATGGAGTAGGCTGGACCACCAAGAGGAAGCAGCAGGAATCCTGAACTTCTGTTTTGAAGTGGCCACAGAAACTCTTTTGGGACTTGTGCGTATGAGTTTGGAGACTGCGACTGTTATGTACTGAAGTTCTTACCCTATAAGAAAGATAGACTAAAGGATTCCGCCTAAGGTCTAAAACCACTAAAGTTGTGACAATTGCTATGGGGAAGATGAAACCTGCCATGCGGGGGGAATTCCTTCCTGGTCCTTTAACAGCAACCATCATAGGACCGTAGCAACGCCTGCGAACCTGCAAAAGTTAACCTATAATAAAGCTGGTGATCAAAGAGAGGGTCAGGTTGGTGGAGCTCCAGAGCCAACTGCGCACACAGAACAGGCTCCGCCCCATATTCCGAACCCCTGGAATGGAGCAGAGTGAAGCCTGCTCACCTGCGGTCTGCTCACCTGGCCCCGCCCCCAACAGCACTGCAGATAGGTGTGTTTGATCAGGGGGTTTGGCGGAACCCCCAACGCTCCACGGCACCGGGAAGGTGGGCCACATCCTGCAAATCCCAGTGAGGATCGGGGTTTTTCTGCACGCCGGGGGCCTCAAATAGCACCCAGCGAGCGCTTATTCGGACTCTAGGGACTGTGGAGTGATTTACATAGAGGCTTATATAAGAATTGCTTATACAATCTTTCTGTTTGTCCAAAAGTTGTTTGAGATACATAACAGTCTGGCGCATCTACAAGAGATGAGAGCTGGAGAAGGGGGAATATTATGGAATGATTCATTTTTTACAACACTAGAAAATTGTATATATTCCAAGTTCTGCTGATGCAATATTTTTGTTCCTGGCAAACTCTACACTCAGGGGAGTGGGAGGGTTTTCTTGTGGTTGTTATTTATGTACATTGTCTGAAAAAAAATCAATAAATCGTGTATTTGGTTCGAATGTAGGTGGAGCAGTGTGTAGTTTCTCCTTAATCCGTAGCCTCTTCTATCCTATTTAAACAGCCAGCGTTCAAACATTTCCTTCATTCTCCACTAAGAGAAGCAGCTGCCACCTACTACAAAACTTTCTGTCTGAATACCACGAATACCGGTAAGTCTTGGAGGGATACTGGGCAGGAGCGAAGAGAAACTACTTTAGAATTTGGGGCAAAAGGGAGGGAGAATTTTTGGGGACCTGTAGTCTAACTACCTCTTTATAATTATAAAGGATATAATCATAAACTCTAAGGTGTTTATTTCAGCAATAACAGTACAAGTTAAATGAAGTTCCTTTTAATAATCCAACAACCAGTCTACTAAAACAGACCATGTATTCTAGCAAAAAACCTTGAATCTAAAAATGACATTAATGCATATTCAAGCAGAATCTCTCTCTGCACAGCTGAAGCAAAATCCCAGGGGGTTCCAGGTGGTGCTTCTTTGTGGACCTGTAGTCTAACTACTTCTTTATAATTATTGAGTTCCAATGATATTCCCTGTGTGATCTTGAAGTGACATGGGGCCTTCCCCAGTGGCGGAGGAAGGGGGGCAGGCCCCCCGGGTGCCATCTCTGAGGAGGCGTGACAAGAAGGCACCCCACAGGGGGCTCCCCTGCCACCCTGGGCGTGCACCGCCATCGTGCTGCCGCAGAAACGTGCGGAGGATCCTCTGCTCGCGGCTGCACCCTCCTCCACCGTCCGTAAAGCACTCGGGCAGTGCCATTGGCAAACCGACCAGTGGCACATGCACAGCACCGCTCAAGCGCCATACTGCAAACCCTAACCCTCCACCACTGCTGCAGCCGTGAGCAAAGGATCCCTCTGATGACTCTGCAGCTGCGAGCAGAGGATCCCGCCGCCATACATACGATGCGCACGCATGCATATGTAGCAGTGCACACATGGTACCTTGTGGCACACGCGCATGCCCCAGTAGGCTGTTTGCCCCGCCCCCAGCCATGGGTGCCTGTTCTCCTTCCTTCGCCACTGGCTTCCCAAAGGCTTTAGGGATTGGTATCCGTGGTCCCTCCAGCAACCAGAATTCCTTTCATTTACTCAGTCTCCTCTAAATGTCATGAAACACCTTGCAGGGTGAGATCATGATGTGATCCAGAGGCAGAATCCCCATTCCTACCAGATTCTCAACTCGTATGCAACATCTTGGGTTTGGAAGTGGCCCATGGGTGTCTTTGAGAACGCAGATGGGACTGGAAGGGGCCTCTGGGTAGGGGAAGGATTCAGCAACAGAGAAGCTAGAGCTCCCTGGAACATTTCTTTTGTAAATACTGTATAAAGTATATCTTATATTAGGAAAATCCATCCCGACCTCCAGATCTCTTTCAGAATGCAATCCTATACAAACTGAATGCTTCTTGAGTAGCAAGGAGTAGTGCTGCATATAATCACCAGGAGACAATGGCTATCTCAATGCTTTGTGAAAATTAATTTCATAAGGGAGTTTTGCATTGTGTGGAAATGTATGTTCTTTTGCCTATCACTGACTCTGCTGTCAGGCTATTTTAATAGGACCTCTTGAGCTCTACAGTTATGGCACTAGAAGAGGGAGAGAGGAATAGCCACTTCTTTAGTGTCACGCATAATCTTATAAACTTCTATTATGCCCCTATATTTATATTCCTGAATCAAAAACACCCAAATGGTGGAATTTAGTGGCTGATCAGACTACCAGCCCTTCTTGTGCAGAGTGAGGAAGAGACCCAAGAACACAGGATGTATACCTCACTCTAAGGTTTTTATTTAAGCAATAACAGTACAAGTTAAATGAAGTTCCTTTTAATAATACAACACCCATTCTACTAAAACAAACCACGTATTCCAGCAGTTGCGTTTGAATTTAAAAATGACATTCATGCATATTCAAGAACACTTTCCTCTGCCGAGCTGTAGCAAGATCCCAAGGTGTTCCAGGGACTCACCCAGTGCTCCTTTGGAAAATTGAAGACATGGTAGAGACTGTCGTACCTTTAAAAAATATGATTTATACACATATTTAAACCTTCAGTCTGCATGGAGGGGGTGCAGATCTTACAGCATGACAATCCCAAGCAGGGATGCTCATCTAGTCTTAACAATCTGCACCTCCTGGACACGTTTGTGTTAGAAGGAACAAATCAGACGCCACAAGAAAATACGAGGGGGAATAAAGAATTGGGGAATCTCTTCTCTTCCCCCACAGCCCCCATAGATGTGTCCTTCCATCCTCTCCTAGCCCTGAACCTCAACAGTCTGGCACTACAGTACTATTGCTGTAGAGCATTAACTACCGAGGTTGAGAGTAGGCAAGTAAGTTTATCTGCCCCTTCCAGTGCTGTATGGGTGAAAGGATGGTGTCAGTTTATGCACACAATGAGAGAAGCAGCTTCAGATCTGAATTTTGCTCCTCTTTCCAAGATATTCTGAGCTGTTAGGCAGTCTCCTCCCATCACAGCTGAGATAGGAAATTAATTAGAACAGCAGTTACCAGCATGGCACTCATGAGTGCCTGGGTGCCCTCGTATGGTGCCCACAAAAGGTCTCGGTAAATATCCCCTCAAAATCAACTGGCTCAGCCTCTCCATTTAATGGGGCTTCAGTATTGAAGGCCCACTCTTTAATATGTTCTGAACAAGGGAGAGGTGCAAAGAGCTTCTCTTTGTGAGCAAGCACAGCAGTGATGGATATAGGTGTTTTAGCCACACTGAGCCTTCAAAAAAGCATTGATTTCTGCAAAATCTGGATCTTTCGTTTTCCAAACAGCCATTCCCTAAAATCACAAGGCAAACTGCTTTTAAAAGTGATCAGCCTGTTAAACGCAATTTATATCCTTGGAAGGAGTGGGTTGGTCTCCTATCAAATGGAGAGAGAAATATGTCTTGACAAGCAGTAGATGTTTGGTTCGTCTTTCAAAGCACCTCACAATTAATTAGTAATCATTTACCTTTGGCATCATATTTGGCACTGGCAGGTATAACAGTCTCATAAGCAATGAGACTGTTTCCCAAGAGGTCTGCAAATTCTTTTAATTCTTTCATTATCACAATTAATATAATAACAAAGTAATTACAAAGAGTAAATGAATGATCAATTTGTGAAATCTTACTGAATACATTACTTTCTTTTCCTAGAATCAAGCACCATGCCAGAGATAGTCCCTAAGAACAAAGCCCCAGGGGTTGATTTCTGTGGGGTAAATGAATATTACTACATTGTCCGCTCAGACCTGGGCTGCTACATGAGGTCCACCAATTTCCATGAGGGCAAAGACCTTGAAGTGTTTAGCCTGCACAGTTCCTGCCAGGGAGGAGATCACTATTTAGCCCATGAGGATGACCTATTCTACATCATCAAAGGAGAGAACTATCGCTGTGTCAGCAACATGAATAAAGACTTAGGTTCTGTAGTATACAGCCTCCATCCCAACTGCCGCGGAGGAGACCATTACCTCTCAGCCTTTGGATCCTTCTATATCATTTTCCAGAAAAGAGGTGTTTACCGTCGGGTCACTAATATGCATGATGATACAGATGCAGTTGAATTCACACTACACCCAGCTTGCAAGGGTGGTCTCTATTACTGGGGCATCAAGGATTACTATTACTTTGTAAAACCCCATGATGAATGGGGGGTCCAGTACTATAGATGCACCAACTTCCACGAAAATTTGGATGCTGTTACATACTCCTTCCATAGGGATGTTGTGAACATGCTCCCTGGAGGAATGGCTATTAGCCGAGGCCCAGCTTATGGTAAGTGGGAAGCTATCAAGACCATCTCCAATGACTCCAACACTCCCATTGTATGGAATAAGAAGATCACCAAGAAAGTGGGATACAACAAGCAGAAGATGAGCAGTGTGGAGCACAACTGGAAGGTTTCCATGACTGCCTCATATCAGTCAGGTGCGCTCACTGAAGCCATTGCCAAGTACCAGTTCTCTCTCACTGCTGAGTATGGTGGGAAGAGTGTCAACACAGAACAGGAAGACTGGAATGAAGCCACTGAGATCGAAGAAGCTATTAATTTGACCCTGCAGCCCAATCAGAAGATGTACATATGGCAATACCAGCTGGGTTTGGGCAAGGAAACGGTCTTGTTCTGCCGTGATATGAAATTTACGAGTGATTCTGCTCCACCTACAGATATTCCTTTGCCACCTTCCAATAAGTGAAAAGAAAAGTGTTAGGCCAAAAGGCACCTTCAAAGGCTTCCTCTCTATTATAACATTTAATTGATTACTATGGGCTAATATTTAGACAATCTAGAGCTCTCATAAGGGGGAGTTAGCTGAGTAGTATATAGACATGCATAAGCTAAACACGAAGTGAGATTATTGATTACTAGACATATTATATACTCTCATATGGACATACATATCCTGCTAGGCTACAGTTAGAAAAGCATATCCTAGTTTGTGCACGATGCAGTGAACCCAAGCTGAATGCCTTTTAGATAAGCTACTATTTCCCTGGTGCCTATGAATCCCTTTGCCAAATTTGTGCCTTCATCTTAATTTGTACCTGCTGAACTCTGGAATCTGTCCCAGTGTTATACAAATAAAATAAAATGAATAATCAATGGTTTAAAAATGTGTTATGTGCGCTTTTCACATTTGTGTACAAAATGATTTTCAACATATATTTTCCAGAAGACACAAATACCTTCTTCCTTTTGCAGAAGCTTTTTCCAGAGGGTATTGAGGAAGTGGGGAGCTCTATGTACAATTTCATGCTGGTGTGCCATCAGAAACCTTCACTTTTTTACATCATAGTTTTTAGCTGTCTCCAATTTTGAGGGTTGGCTTAGTTCAGAGAAGGGTCCAGGGGCCTGATCCAGCACCACAAGCACATTTTTATGTCCCCTTCCCAACCAATCCCAGAATCCCCCTAATTCGGCAGCAGCAAAACCAATCTAAAGATCAGACACAGTGTTCAGGTGGTCAGAGAGATTTATGCATGTGTACTGTGTTCACAGGCATGAGAGTGTGAGGTGACCACAGCCACTTTGGGTCACTCACCAATGGCATGCTGGTCCTGGAGAGCTTCCTAAGGGTGAATGTGCCCTTATAGCTAAAAAGCAATAGCCCTTTTAGCCCCGCCCCCTCCCTGTCCTAGAGGTGCTAGGAAGGAACATTCTCTTTACTCTGGTTGCCAATTGATTACTAGCCCCAATTCAAATGCTGGTTTCGACTCACGTGGTTCAGACTCCCAGTACCTCAAGGACCTCCCCTTCCCATATCAACCTACCTGAACTCTGCAGTGATCACTGGAAGCCCTTCTCTGTGCCCCCCCTCCAACGGAGGTGCCAAGGGGAGCAGCAAGAGAAGAGGCCTTGCCAGTGGTAGCCCCTGGTTGTGTAGTGCTCTCCCTCATCACGCTTGCCCGCCAGTGATTTCATTTGCTTTTGAATGCCAGGCACATATATTTTTCTCCTGGCTTCTGATTTAATTATATAATTACATTCTTAATTACTCATGCACACTTAAGCACACACTGGGCTGGCCATGGACCCCCCTAAGCTCTAGATATTAAAAATGGTAGGATTTTGACGTATTGGGATAGGACAGGATAAATACAAGCAGCAGAGGAATTAGCCTATGGAAAATGACCTGGCCAAGCTTGAACCATTAAGAAACAATACAGGGCTAGTAAGGGCCCTTGGGAAGGCAAGAGAACTCTACTTCGCCCGCTGCCCTGAGCTGTGAGAGAGACAGGGGATTTGGAAGGTAGCTAGGGTCACTAGGTGTGATGCTGCAGGAAGAGTTGGGGGGGGGGCTTTGGCACAAGACCTCAAGCAGCAGCAGGGGAGGAGGCACCACAATTTGTGCTGGCTGGCTGAAGTTCTGCTCCTCCACCCTCCTCCACCGTCCGTAAAGCACTCGGGCAGTGCCATTGGCAAACCGACCAGTGGCACATGCACAGCACCGCTCAAGCGCCACACAGCATACCCTAACCCTCCACCACTGCTGCAGCCGTGAGCAAAGGATCCCTCTGATGACTCTGCAGCTGCGAGCAGAGGATCCCACCGCCATACATACGATGCGCACGCATGCGTGGTATGTAGCAGTGCACACATGGTACCTTGTGGCACACGCACATGCGCCAGCATGCTGTTTGCCCCGCCCCCCTGCCCTGGGTGCCTCTTCTCCTTCCTTCGCCACTGGCTTCCCTAAGGCTTTAGGGATTGGTATGTCTGGTCCCTCCAGCAACCAGAACTCAGTCTCCTCTAAATGTCATGAAACACCTTGCAGGATGAGATCATGACGTGATCCAGAGGCAGAATCCCCATTCCTGCCAGATTCTGAACTCGTATGCAACATCTTGGGTTTGGAAGGGGCCCATGGGTGTCTTTGAGAACGCAGATGGGACTGGAAGGGACCTCTGGGTAGGGGAAGGATTCAGCAACAGAGAAGCTAGAGCTCCCTGGAACATTTCTTTTGTAAATACTGTATAAAGTATATCTTATATTAGGAAAATCCATCCCGACCTCCAGATCTCTTTCAGAATGCAGTCCTATACAAACTGAATGCTTCTTGAGTAGCAAGGAGTAGTGCTGCATATAATCACCAGGAGACAATGGCTATCTCAATGCTTTGTGATAATTTATTTCATAAAGTGGTTTTGCATTGTGTGGAAATGTATCTTCTTTTGCCTATCACTGACTCTGCTGTCAGGCTATTTTAATAGGACCTCTTGAGCTCTACAGTTATGGCACTAGAAGAGGGAGAGAGGAATAGCCACTTCTTTAGTGTCACGCATAATCTTATAAACTTCTATTATGCCCCTATATTTATATTCCTGAATCAAAAACACCCAAATGGTGGAATTTAGTGGCTGATCAGACTACCAGCCCTTCTTGTGCAGAGTGAGGAAGAGACCCAAGAACACAGGATGTATACCTCACTCTAAGGTTTTTATTTAAGCAATAACAGTACAAGTTAAATGAAGTTCCTTTTAATAATACAACACCCATTCTACTAAAACAAACCACGTATTCCAGCAGTTGCGTTTGAATTTAAAAATGACATTCATGCATATTCAAGAACACTTTCCTCTGCCAAACTGTAGCAAGATCCCAAGGTGTTCCAGGGACTCACCCAGTGCTCCTTTGGAAAATTGAAGACATGGTAGAGACTGTCGTACCTTTAAAAAATATGATTTATACACATATTTAAACCTTCAGTCTGCATGGAGGGGGTGCAGATCTTACAGCATGGCAATCCCAAGCAGGGATGTTCATCTAGTCTTAACAATCTGCACCTCCTGGACACGTTGGTGTTAGAAGGAACAAATCAGACACCACAAGAAAATACGAGGGGGAATAAAGAATTGGGGAATCTCTTCTCTTCCCTGAAGAGCTCTGAACCTCAACAGTCTGGCACTATAGTACTAGCATTAACTACCAAGGTTGAGGGTAGGCAAGTAAGTTTATCTGCCCCTTCCAGTGCTGTATGGGTGAAAGGGTGGTGTCAGTTTATGCACACAATGAGAGAAGCAGCTTCAGATCTGAATTTTGCTCCTCTTTCCAAGATATTCTGAGCTGTTAGGCAGTCTCCTCCCATCACAGCTGAGATAGGAATTAATTAGAACAGCAGTTACCAGCATGGCACTCATGAGTGCCTGGGTGCCCTCGTATAGTGCCCACAAAAGGTCTCGGTAAATATCCCCTCAAAATCAACTGGCTCAGCCTCTCCATTTAATGGGGCTTCAGTATTGAAGGCCCACTCTCTCATATGTTCTGAACAAGGGAGAGGTGCAAAGAGCTTCTCTTTGTGAGCAAGCACAGCAGTGATGGATGTCGGTGTTTTAGCCACAGTGAGCCTTCAAACAAGCTTTGATTTTCTGCAAAATCTGGATCTTTCATTTTCCAAACAGCCATTCCCTAAAATCACAAGGCAAACTGCTTTTAAAAGTGATCAGCCTGTCAAACGCAATTTATATTCTTGGAAGGGGTGGGTTGGTCTCCTATCAAATGGAGAGAGAAATAGATAGAGAAATATGTCTTGACAAGGAGAAGGTGTTTGGTTCGTCTTTCAAAGCACCTCACAATTAATTGGTAATCATTTACCTTTGGCATCATATTTGGCACTGGCAGGTATATTGTGTTAAGGCACTGAGACTGTTTCCCAAGAGGTCTGCAAATTCTGTTAATTCTTTCATTATCAAAAATAATATACATTAATAATAAAGTAATTACAAAGAGTAAATAAATAGTCAATTTGTGAAATCTTCTGATCTAACTGAATACATTGCTTTCTTTTCCTAGAATAAAGCACCATGTCAGGGATAGTCCCTAAGAACAAAGCCCCAGGGGTTGATTTCTGTGGGGTAGATGAATATTACTACATTGTCCGCTCAGACCTGGGCTGCTACATGAGGTCCACCAATTTCCATGAGGGCAAAGACCTTGAAGTGTTTAGCCTGCACAGTTCCTGCACAGGAGGAGATCATTACTTAGCCCATGAGGATGACCTATTCTACATCATCAAAGGAGACAACTATCGCTGTGTCAGCAACATGAATAAAGACTTAGGTTCTGTAGTATACAGCCTCCATCCCAACTGCCGCGGAGGGGACCATTACCTCTCAGCCTTTGGATTCTTCTATATCATTTTCCAGAAAAGAGGTGTTTACCGTCGGATCACTAATATGCATGATGATACAGATGCAGTTGAATACACACTACACCCAGCTTGCAAGGGTGGTCTCTATTACTGGGGCGTCAAGGATTATTATTACTTTGTAAAACCCCATGATGAATGGGGGGTCCAGTACTATAGATGCACCGACTTCCATGAAAATTTGGATGCTGTTACATACTCCTTCCATAGGGATGTTGTGAACATGCTCCCTGGAGGAATGGCTATTAGCCGAGGCCCAGCTTATGGTAAGTGGGAAGCTATCAAGACCATCTCCAATGACTCCAACACTCCCATTGTATGGAATAAGAAGATCACTAAGAAAGTGGGATACAACAAGCAGAAGATGAGCAGTGTGGAGCACAACTGGAAGATTTCCATGACTGCCTCACATCAGTCAGGTGCACTCACTGAGGCCATTGCCAAGTACCAGTTCTCTCTCACTGCTGAGTATGGTGGGAAGAGTGTCAACACAGAGCAGGAAGACTGGAATGAAGCCACTGAGATCGAAGAAGCTATTAATTTGACCCTGCAGCCCAATCAGAAGATGTACATATGGCAATACCAGCTGGGTTTGGGCAAGGAAACGGTCTTGTTCTGCCGTGATATGAAATTTACGAGTGATTCTGCTCCACCTACAGATATTCCTTTGCCACCTTCCAATAAGTGAAAAGAAAAGTGTTAGGCCAAAAGGCACCTTCAAAGGCTTCCTCTCTATTATAACATTTAATTGATTACTATGGGCTAATATTTAGACAATCTAGAGCTCTCATAAGGGGGAGTTAGCTGAGTAGTATATAGACATGCATAAGCTAAACACGAAGTGAGATTATTGATTACTAGACATATTATATACTTTCATATGGACATACATATCCTGCTAGGCTACAGTTAGAAAAGCATATCCTAGTTTGTGCACGATGCAGTGAACCCAAGCTTAATGCCTTTTAGATAAGCTACTATTTCCCTGGTGCCTATGAATCCCTTTGCCAAATTTGTGCCTTCATCTTAATTTGTACCTGCTGAACTCTGGAATCTGTCCCAGTGTTATACAAATAAAATAAAATGAATAATCAATGGTTTAAAAATGTGTTATGTGCGCTTTTCACATTTGTGTACAAAATGATTTTCAACATATATTTTCCAGAAGACACAAATACCTTCTTCCTTTTGCAGAAGCTTTTTCCAGAGGGTATTGAGGAAGTGGGGAGCTCTATGTACAATTTCATGCTGGTGTGCCATCAGAAACCTTCACTTTTTTACATCATAGTTTTTAGCTGTCTCCAATTTTGAGGGTTGGCTTAGTTCAGAGAAGGGTCCAGGGGCCTGATCCAGCACCACAAGCACATTTTTATGTCCCCTTCCCAACCAATCCCAGAATCCCCCTAATTCGGCAGCAGCAAAACCAATCTAAAGATCAGACACAGTGTTCAGGTGGTCAGAGAGATTTATGCATGTGTCCTGTGTTCACAGGCATGAGAGTGTGAGGTGACCATAGCCACTTTGGGTCACTCACCAATGGCATGCTGGTCCTGGAGAGCTTCCTAAGGGTGAATGTGCCCTTATATCTAAAAAGCAATAGCCCTTTTAGCCCTGCCCCCTCCCTGTTCTAGAGGTGCTAGGAAGGAACATTCTCTTTACTCTGGTTGCCAATTGATTACTAGCCCCAATTCAAATGCTGGTTTCGACTTACGTGGTTCAGAATCTCAGTACCTCAAGGACCTCCCCTTCCCATATCAACCTACCTGAACTCTGCAGTGATCACTGGAAGCCCTTCTCTGTGCCCCCCCCCCTCCAACGGAGGTGCCAAGGGGAGCAGCAAGAGAAGAGGCCTTGCCAGTGGTAGCCCCTGGTTGTGTAGTGCTCTCCCTCATCACGCTTGCCCGCCAGTGATTTCATTTGCTTTTGAATGCCAGGCACATATATTTTTCTCCTGGCTTCTGATTTAATTATATAATTACATTCTTAATTACTCATGCACACTTAAGCACACACTGGGCTGGCCATGGACTCCCCTAAGCTCTAGATATTAAAAATGGTAGGATTTTGACGTATTGGGATAGGACAGGATAAATACAAGCAGCAGAGGAATTAGCCTATGGAAAATGATCTGGCCAAGCTTGAACCATTAAGAAACAATACAGGGCTAGTAAGGGCCCTTGGGAAGGCAAGAGAACTCTACTTCGCCCGCTGCCCTGAGCTGTGACAGAGGCAGGGCATTTGGAAGGTAGCTAGGGTCACTAGGTGTGATGCTGCAGGAAGAGTTGGGGGGGGCTTTGGCACAAGACCTCAAGTAGCAGCAGGGGAGGAGGCACCACAATTTGTGCTGGCTGGCTGAAGTTATTTTGTGAGAGTTGCCTTGGATTCCAGTGCTGAACTAATGAAGAAAACAAGCCCCTATTGGAGCTTGTTAGGGGCTTGTTAGATGGATTCCCTCCAACTAAATTCCTCTTTAAATACGTGAATAAATCATGTTTCGCAAAGCTTTGGCAGCATCCGCCCTGTCTTCAAATCTTAAAATGAGGTTGAGGGCCAAGCAGATGCCATCAGCCAAGGTCACCCAGAGTCCATGGGTTTAGGCGATAGGGAAGTTGCTTGCCTTTAGCCCCATCAGAAGGCAAAGGGCGGAGGGTTCTGGCCGCCAAGGTGGGGTGGGGGTGGGTCAAGGAATTGTTCATAAAGTGCCCCCAGGTAAAGCCCGGTGGCAAGATTTGGATTTGGAATATGCGGCAAGAGATGGAGTAGGCTGGACCACCAAGAGGAAGCAGCAGGAATCCTGAACTTCTGTTTTGAAGTGGCCACAGAAACTCATTTGGGACTTGGGGATATGAGTTTGGCGACTCCGACCATAATCCTAGGAGAGCCCTAGGAAGACTGAATGTGTGAATTAACCAGAGTGGACTGGGAACTGTGGAAGGGATGTTTGATTTACTTAAGGGGAAGATTTCTGTGGAAATTCCAGGCAAACTACTGCAGCAAAGGGAATCTTTGCAGGCCCAGGCAAAGACCTCCTCCCCTCTTGGTGACAAAACGAGACCAAGGACTCACACATCACGACGTCTACTGGGATTTAAAATGGCCACAACTTTTATTATCAATTTCAGATGTAGGAAACCTTGGCTTAGGCATTGGGGGTCTATCCCTCTCAGCCCTGCAGCCGGGGGAACTGAGGCACAGCTGGGTTCATCAGATCAGAGGGGGCACTGCAAAATGCATGTTTACACAGCAAGCCCCCCCCCCCGCGCACCTTTGGGGCATTCACTGTGCCAGTCACTCCCTTCACAAACCTCCTTTAACCCTGAAAACGCTGTTGCAAGGGAGGAAGAGTCACCATTTCGCGCTCCCCTATAAGAAAGATAGACTAAAGGATTCCGCCTAAGGTCTAAAACCACTAAAGTTGTGACAATTGCTATGGGGAAGATGAAACCTGCCATGCGGGGGGAATTCCTTCCCGGTCCTTTAACAGCAACCATCATAGGACCGTAGCAACGCCTGCGAACCTGAAAAGGTTAACCTTTAATAAAGCTGGTGATCAAAGAGAGGGTCAGGTGGGTGAAGCTCCAGAGCCAACTGCACACTTAGAACAGGCTCCGCCCCATATTCCAACCCCTGGAGTGGAGCAGAGTGAAGCCTGCTCACCTGCAGTCTGCTCACCTGGCCCCACCCCCAACAGCGCTGCGGATAGGTGTGTTTGATCAGGGGGGTTGGCGGAACCCCCAACACTCCACGGCACCAGGAAGGTGGGCCACATCCTGCAAATCCCAGTGAGGATCAGGGTTTGCTGCACGCCAGGGGCCTCAAATAGCACCCAGCGAGCGCTTATTCGGACTCTAGGGACTGTGGAGTGATTTACATAGAGGCTTATATAAGAATTGCTTATACAATCTTTCTGTGTGTCCAAAAGTTGTTTGAGATACATAACGGTCTGGCACATGTACCAGAGATGAGAGCTGGAGAAGGGGGAATATTATGGAATGATTCATTTTGCACAACACTAGAAAATTGTATATATTCCAAGTTCTGCTGATGCAATATTTTTGTTCCTGGCAAACTCTGCACTCAGGGGAGGGGGGGCATTTCCTGTGGTTGTTATTTCTGTACATTGTCTGAAAAAAACCAATAAATTGTGTATTTGGTTCCAATGTAGGTGGAGCAGTGTGTAGTTTCTCCTTAATCCGTAGCCTCTTCTATCCTATTTAAACAGCAAGCGTTCACACATTTCCTTCATTCTCCACCAAGAGGAGCAGCTGCCACCTACTACAAAACTTTCTGCCTGAATACCACGAATATTCGGACTCTAGGGACTGTGGAGTGATTGTAGTCCAAAATATCTGGAGGGCACCCGGTTGGGGAAGGCTGGTATATTAGCCATCAGAAACCATGGGTTGTATATGTTGCTGGTTTTCCTCCTCCTTCTTCCTTGCATATTAAGTCTCCTACACCTGTACAAATGTAGTAAGAGCAAGCTGCCCTTTGATGGCTCATAAACATAAGAAGCTACCTGTAAGTGAATGTTTAATCTCATTGTGGAGGCAACAGTTATTGCATGATCTTACCTATAGCAGCAGTTGCAGATAGGTAGCCGTGTTGGTCTGCCATAGTCAAAATAAAAAAATTCCTTCCAGTAGCACCTTAAAGACCAACTAAGTTAGTTCTTGGTATGAGCTTTCGTGTGCATGCACACTTCTTCAGATACCATGGACTTCCATTTCATGCGGCCGAATGTGGTGCCTTCCATGGTTCCAGTTGCAGATAGGTAGCCGTGTTGGTCTGCCATAGTCAAAATAAAAAAATTCCTTCCAGTAGCACCTTAAAGACCAACTAAGTTAGTTCTTGGTATGAGCTTTCGTGTGCATGCACTGTGTATCTGAAGAAGTGTGCATGCACACAAAAGCTCATACCAAGAACTAACTTAGTTGGTCTTTAAGGTGCTACTGGAAGGAATTTTTTTATTTTACCTATAGCAGTTAGTGATATAATCTTCCACCCAGAAGAGAGACATACTTCAGATTAACATGTTTAAAGGATCCTATTCTGGAGTCGCATCCCCCCTCTTCCTGCTTTACCTTTATAGAGCTGGTATACTGTCAGGGGTCAGTTTTATGTTGTCTCTTTGGTTTCTGCATGCAAGGATGCTGCTAAGGGTGTTGACCCTGCCGAATTTTCAAGGCTGATGATAGATCCCAGAAACATCAGTTCCAGCATCCCACTACAGTTGTACCTCGGGTTACAGACGCTTCAGGTTACAGACTCCGCTAACCCAGAAATAGTACCTCAGGTTAAGAACTTTGCTTCAGGATGGGAACAGAAATCACGCGGCAGCAGCGGGAGGCCTCATTAGCTAAAGTGGTACCTCAGGTTAAGAACAGTTTCAGGTTAAGAACAGACCTACGGAACGAATTAAGTTCTTAACCAGAGGTACCACTGTACACTACTTGAAATGCACACAGATGCACTTCCTTTTTAAAAATATAATAATTTGTATTAATTTTCCAATTATTACCTAATGATAGCCTCATTATAACAATGCCAATTTAAAATACAATTACTAATATCATTCATTCAAATAGCAAATTATAAAATTTAGATAAGGCCCATGTGCTAGATTTGATGATTTTGATGATTTTCTTTATTTCAGTGTTCCAAAATCTTATTGATTTTAATTACATTCCAGTCATAATAATAATCACTTATACAACAGCGGCAATATTTATAACTTCTATTTGTGTTGACATGTTAAATGATTTACAAGACTACAAGTGAAGATCTCCTACTGTATCATTGTTCTTCCTGTGTGTGACATTTATTCTATTCCTGGCAGGACTCAAGAAGGCTTCCAGATAAAAACAAGGATCAATAAAAACATAGGAAAAAAACAATAAAGGGGGGAATACACACCGATAAAATTCAAATTATTTAGATATATAAATTTTGTTTAAAACATACAAATAAAAATATCTGTTTAATGCATACTTTCTGTGTGGGATAAGGGTTAAGAGCTAACTTTGAAAGAGGACTCTGCATTTTCTTTTCTTTCTCTATTTTTATTTAGATTAATCTGTTTTTAATGGTATTGTATTATGAAAAAAAAGCTTAATAAAATTTTATGGGAAAACACCAAGGCACCAGCCCTTTGATTAAACGCAGGCAGTTCCTACAATCCTGTTGGTCTATACCTGCCAGCAGAAGGGCAGCAAGGAGGAAGATCCAGAGTCCAGGAGCATCCGTGGAGAAGGTCCTTCCATATAAAGCTGTTGAGTAGTTCAACCACTTACAGTGTTACATGCCACCTGCAACCTCCAGGGGGTGGCAGGCACTTATTGAGGGTCCATGTATCCTTTGGAAATTAGGCACAGTGGAAATGGTGGTGTGCTTATGATATATGATTTATTTACACATATGTAACCTGGATCTAGGGGGACACAGGTGGCGCTGTGGGTAAAACCTCAGCGCCTAGGACTTGACGATCGCATGGTCGGCGGTTCGAATCCCCGCGGCGGGGTGCACTCCCATCGTTCGGTGCCAGCGCCTGCCAACCTAGCAGTTCGAAAGCACCCCCGGGTGCAAGTAGATAAATAGGGACCGCTTACCAGCGGGAAGGTAAACGGCGTTCCGTGTGCTGCGCTGGCTCGCCAGATGCAGCTTGTCACACTGGCCACGTGACCCGGAAGTGTCTGCGGACAGCGCTGGCTCCCGGCCTCTAGAGTGAGTTGAGCACACAACCCTAGAGTCTGTCAAGACTGGCCCGTACGGGCAGGGGTACATTTACCTTTACCTTTAACCTGGATCTAAGGGACGCAGGTGGCGCTGTGGGTTAAACCACAGAGCCTTGGACTTCCTGATCAGAAGGTCGGCAGTTCGAATCCCCATGAAGGGGTGAGCTCCCGTTGCTCAATCCCTGCTCCTGCCAACCTAGCAGTTTGGAAGCACCTCGAAGTGCAAGTAGATAAATAGGTACCGCTCCAGCAGGAAGGTAAACAGCGTTCCTGTGCGCTGCTCTGGTTCGCCAGAAGCTGCTTAGTCATGCTGGCCGCATGATCCGGAAGCCAATAAAGCGAGATGAGCGCTGCAACCCCAGAGTCGGCCACGACTGGACCTAATGGTCAGAGGTCCCTTTACTTTTACCTAACCTGGATCTACAGTGGAAGGACTTCCAGCATTATACCCCAAGCAGGTCCTGTCTCTCTCATGGATCTAAAGCTGCCAGCCCCCATGGTACTCCGACCCCCTCCCTGGCTCTCTCTTGCAAAATGCAGCTATTTTATCTCTTCTGCTTGCATCCAGTGGCGTAGCGTGGGTTGTCAGCACCCGGGGCAAGGCAAGTAATTTGCGCCTCCTAACCCATAGATTTGTGCCCCCTAACCCTAACCCCCAGATGTTGCCCCCGGTGCAGCCGGGCCCCCCCTGCACCCCACGCTACGCCACTCGCGAGCGCCTCCTAAGCATGTGCAGAGCGCCTCCCTCCGCCCCCGCCACGTGGCGCTCAGTCTGCGCGTGGGCAGGCCCTTTGCGTCACGCGCGCTTGGCAATCCCCGGCACCTCTCCTCTCCTCTCTCTCTCCCTGGAGAAATGAAGCAGTGACCCGACAAGGAGAAGCGAAGGATGGGCGTGTTTCATCCCTGATCCGGATGAGATCAAGGCGCCGGCAACGGGAAGGAGGCAGGGGAGAAGCAGGAGCAGGCCAGCCGGGGCTGCTCCAGACTCCCCCCCATCTCTCCCATCGTTGCTGGAGGGGTCATGGAGGCACTGAGCCCGGGAGGACTCGCGCCCCCCCAGATGTTGCACCCGGTGCGGCTGGCACCCCTGGCACCCCCCACGCTACACCACTGCTTGCATCTGCACCCACTGCAGTTCTGACCCTCCCTCCTGGCCTTTTTTCCTTTCTAACTAACCAACTGTTGAAGGAGGGTAAAAGGTAAAGGTACCCCTGCCCGTACGGGCCAGTCTTGACAGACTCTAGGGTTGTGCGCTCATCTCACTCTAGAGGCCGGGAGCCAGCGCTGTCCGCAGACACTTCCGGGTGACGTGGGCAGTGTGACGAAGCTGCTCCGGTGAACCGGCACCAGCGCAGCATACGGAAACGCCCTTTACCTTCCCGCTATAAAGCGGTACCTATTTATCTACTTAAGGGTGCTTTCAAACTGCTAGGTGGGCAGGAGCTGGGACCGAAAGACGGGAGCTCACCCCGCCGCGGGGATTCGAACCGCCGACCATGCGATTGGCAAGTCCTAGGCGCTGAGGTTTTACCCACAGCGCCACCCGCGTCCCCATAGGCTGTCCCATTTGCACTCTGGCACAGAGACCCTCCATTGTCCCAGCTAATGACTCATCTTTAATGCACAATCAGCAGGCTTTGTTCTCCTTAATGGTTCCTCTGCCAGGCAGATTCCTGGACTGGAAAAACTGGTTTGGCTGGTCTTGTATTTTCAATGCCCCAAATTTCGATTTAGGGCCTAACTTTAATTAGACCTTGAAATTTAGTGGGATCTGCCCCCCCAACTCATAACAATATATTTGAAGGAATACAGTTCTGTTACTTGCAATACAATAACCTTAAAAACAGGGAAGGGACAGTCCTACCATTAGGTAAAGGGAGGAGGCCGCCTCTGACAACTCATTCTGAGCATTGGGAAATTTAATGCTTGCTTCTATTATTATTATTATTATTATTATTATTATTATTATTATTATTATTATACCTCGGGTTGCATACGCTTCAGCTTACAGATGCTTCAGGTTACAGACTCCGCTAACCCAGAAATAGTGCCTCGGGTTAAGAACTTTGCTTCAGGATAAGAACAGAAATTGTGCTCTGGTAGCGCGGCGGCAGCAGGAGGCCTCATTAGCTAAAGTGGTGCTTCAGGTTAAGAACAGTTTCAGGTTAAGAACGGACCTCCGAAACGAATTAAGTACTTAACCCAAGGTACCACTGCATTATTATTATTATGTTTTTCTTCCAAGGGAGAGGTGCTTGTGGGATATTGTTTCAGGTGCCACAGTAACATGGCCAGTCCTGGGTAACCTGTGTTTGGAATGGCGGGGGCGTGGTGTCCATATGCTATTCTGCATCAGGTAGCAAAATGTCTTAGGCGGGTGTTGCTTTCTGTGTTTCCCGCCTGCATTTGATCAGCTCCGAATGCCTTTTCTTAATTTCATTTCCTGACTTATGCAAGAGATTCATGTGCATGACGAATTTGCATGCACGGATATGATCGCAGTCACCGGGATCAGTCATGCCTCATGCTGCCCACCACTTGCGATGCAGTTCTGCCAGCTTTGCAAATGAAGACAGACGGTTTGTACTGTTTGTTTCTGCTGCTGAATGGAAAGTTGAGAGGACAGTGCAAATGACAAAAACAAAGCGCATCACCCAGCCTGAGTCATCATGCCCTAAGCTAAACACTCCACCGATGCTCTTTTGGGGCATTCTAGATGTGGGCTATTAACAGGAATATGAGGGATGGTCTCTTTGAAGTAGGCTCTGCTCCTAACCTGCAGACACTCATGTTATAAGAATTTTAAGGTCTTATATATAAAAAATAAAGGTAAAGGTAAAGGTACCCCTGCCCGTACGGGCCAGTCGTGTCCGACTCTAGGGTTGTGCGCCCATCTCACATAAGAGGCCGGGGGCCAGCACTGTCCAGAGACACTTCTGGGTCACGTGGCCAGCGTGACGAAGCTGCTCTGGTGAGCCGGCACCAGAGCAGCACACGGAAACACCGTTTACCTTCCCGCTATAAAGCGGTACCTATTTATCTACTTGCACTTAAGGGTGCTTTCGAACTGCTAGGTGGGCAGGAGCTGGGACCGAAAGACGGGAGCTCACCCCGCCGCGGGGATTCGAACCGCTGACCATGCGATCCGCAAGCCCTAGGCGCTGAGGTTTTACCCACAGCGCCACCCGCGTCCCCCTATATATAAAATAGATGTTCATAAATGTACCAAGCAAACACATACAAATATGTAAACCACATGTCTGAAACCCACGGAAAAGTCCTGAAACCATTTACTCTCTCCCAAAATGACCTCAAACATTTCTCTGCAAGGTCGAAGGAAATGGGAAATCTCCCCATTGTCTCTTTCACAAATCCTGTCTTAAGGGCACATTTAAGATATGAATAGGGTGTGAGTATGTGACCTGGATTCAGGAATTGAGTAACAAAAGAGTGGTCAGGATGCCCAGGTAATCCAATCAAGCAACCTAGCAGACAAGAGAAAAAAACAACGCACTCAGATTTCTCTTGTAGTTTGCCCCTTCTGTGATGTATGTATGATGTTTCTGAGGGTGGTCTGGAGTTTGAGGGTGGGCAATTTAAAAAGTCTATATAAGTGCGGACACACCTTTGTTCTGGGTCCCTCCCCCCCCCCCCCCGCGTGTGAGGGGAGCACCCTGTTGCAACAGCTTTAATAAAGATCAGGCTTACTAGCTGCTTTGCTTCTCAATATCCTCTGGTTGGTCTCTGTGATTTTCTCCCACCTATAGAGAACCTACAGAAGGACTCTATATGGGCTCTTGGGTCCCCCATAAGGGAAAAGGATCAGTTTACAGTGTGAACAAGCTGTAAGAGCTGATTATTTTCGCCCAGATAACGTTCCTGTGGGAGTAGCCAGGTAAAGTCCAACTGGCAGTTAAAGTCCAACTGACAGTTCAGCTGCTGTAGGGCGCTGGCTTTGGGATGCCATTTGTCTACACGGGATTTGCACCTTCCTGATTGTGAAGAGGACCGTAAATTAATTCAGCCTTGAACAAGCGAATAAGGAAAGGAGTGGTTTAATGGGAATCTAATAGCCAGTAACCAGATACAAGATATACAAGATGGCAGCGCGCATAGACGCTGTGGCTTAGTGCTCTCCCTCAGCGTTTTGTTTTGTTTTTATTATTTTTACTTGGTCTGAGTATGTCTGGCCGGGCAAGAAAGATTTACAGCAGGCAGGAACTTCTGAAGGTCGGGTTACAGTGTGAACAAGCTGTAAGAGCTGATTATTTTCGCCCAGATAACGTTCCTGTGGGAGTAGCCAGGCCACCGGGCTCTCCATGGATTACTATGCCTCCAGGGAGGAGGCGAAGGCGGCGTAGAGACAGGAGGCAAAAGCGAGGTTGTCGGGCTGGCGTCCTGGTAAGATTGCAGAGGAGTCCATCTAAACCTCCGCTCCCTAGCATATTTCTTGCTAATGTGAGATCTCTTACCAACAAGATGGATGAATTGAGGCTGCAGGCAGCAAAGAACAGCCTTGTAAAAGATTGCTGCGTTTTATTTGTCATTGAGACATGGCTTCAACCGTCCATACCAGACACAGCTATTCAGTTGGAAGGCTGTGCGGTACATCGTCATGACCGAGGCATGGACTTCGGAAAAACCAAAAGAGGGGGGCTGTGTGTATATGTGAACAAATGCTGGTCCAATAATTCGAAGACTGTGGGCAGTCACTGTTCACCGGATTTGGAATATGTGGCTGTTAAATGTAGACCAGCCTATCTCCCTAGGGAGTTCACAGCTGTTATGTTAACTGGTGTGTACGTGCCACCAGATGCCAATGCCAACTTGGCTTTGGGATGCCTGCAGGACCTTATCAGCAGCCAGCAAGACAAGTATCCTGAAGCTGTGCACATCATTGCGGGAGACTTCAACCATGTTGAACTTAAAACAGTGCTCCCAACGCTCTATCAGCATGTGAAATGTCCCACAAGAGGGGACAAGACACTGGATAAAGTTTATTCGAATGTAAATCACGGCTATAGGGCTTTACAGCTGCCACACTTGGGCCAGTCCGACCATATGTCTCTGTTCCTGGTACCAGCATATATCCCAGTCAGGAAACGGGCTCCCACAATATTAAAATCTGTTAAAATCTGGCCTGAAGGTGCTATTCACCAGCTGCAAGACTGTTTTGAGAGAACCAATTGGGATATTTTCGATAGTTCAGACCTGGAGGAGCACACGGCGGCAGTTCTGTGCTATATCAATCACTGCACAGACACTGTCACTGTAAATAAATCCATCCGGTTTTACCCCAATCAGAAACCCTGGATGAATAGAGAGGTCCAGTGCCTGTTGCGGGAAAGGAACAGGGCTTTCAGGTCAGGCGAGGTGCAGCTTTACAGTGTAGCAAGAGCAAACTTGAGGAGGGGTATTCGACGGGCAAAATTGGATTATAGGCTGAGGATTGAGGATAATTTAAGGAGCAACAACACAAGACAGATGTGGCAGGGGATTCAGCATATTACCAACTACAAACCTAACCTTGGTGCTGTCGACGGTGACCCCTTGCTAGCGGAGGAGCTTAACCTCTTCTTTGCTCGCTTCGAGAAGGAGCCACCTGAGACGCCGGTATTACAGCCACCAGCCCATAGGGGCCCCTCATTCACGGTAGAGGAACATGAGGTGAGACAGGTTTTGAGGATGGCGAATCCGAGGAAGGCGGCTGGACCTGATGGCATCACTGGAAAGGTGTTGAAGGGCTGTGCGGATCAGCTGGCGAGGGTCTTTACTAAGATCTTCAATAAGTCCTTACACCAGTCTATTGTCCCACCCTGCCTGAAGTCGTCAACTATTGTCCCTCTGCCTAAAAAATCCACAATCAGTAGTTTGAATGACTATAGACCAGTTGCACTGACTCCAATTATCATGAAGTGTTTTGAGAAACTGGTGCGCCGTCACATTATTTCCTGTCTTCCATCAACTTTTGACAACTACCAGTTTGCATACAGAGCAAATAGATCCACAGAAGACGCCATCAATACCACTCTCCATGCTGCTCTGTCCCATCTGGAGCAGCCGGGGAGTTATGTGAGGCTGCTGTTTGTGGATTTTAGCTCTGCTTTTAACACTATCCTCCCCCATAGACTGGTGTCCAAGCTAGAGGCGATTGGACTCTCCAACTCCACCTGTCTCTGGGTTTTGGATTTTTTGTCAGAACGTTCTCAGAGGGTTAGAGTAGGGTCACACATGTCCACAGCCCTTAGCCTTAACACCGGCTCACCACAGGGTTGTGTGTTGAGTCCCCTGCTCTACACTCTCTATACGTATGACTGTACAGCCATCTATTCCAGCAACAAAATCATCAAGTTTGCTGATGACACTACAGTGGTAGGGCTCATTTCAGGAGGGGATGAGTCCGCCTATCGGGACGAGGTGGAGCGGCTCTGTGTTTGGTGTGGAGAGAACAATCTGGCTCTTAATACGGCTAAGACCAAGGAATTGGTGGTGGATTACAGGAAAAAAAAAAAGGCGGACATTCAGCCCTTGTATATCAACGGGGAACGGGTGGAGAGGGTGGCGGAATTCAGGTTTTTGGGAGTAGCTATCGATCAGGGCATGACTTGGAGCGCACATACCACTGCTCTGGTGAAGAAGGCCCAGCAGAGAATTTATTTCCTCAGACTTTTAAAGAAGAACAATCTGAGTGAGAGACTGCTGGTGTGCTTCTACCGAGGCTCCATAGAGAGCATTCTTACATACTGTATTTGTGCTTGGTTCTCCGGTTGTACAGCTAGGGAGAGGAAGGTGCTCCAGAAGGTCATAACCACAGCCCAAAGGATTATTGGTCATCCTCTCCCATCTTTGGAAGAACTGTACGGTTCCCGTTGTCTTAGGAAAGCAAATAACATCCTGCAGGATTCATCTCACCCGGGACACGGTCTGTTTGCACTACTGCCTTCTGGCAGGAGATATAGAAACATCAAGTCAAAGACAAATAGACTGAAAAACAGTTTCTATCCAAGAGCTGTGGCCTTTTTGAATGCTGTAACTCGATAGTGTGACCTGGGAGTTTGATGGGTGTGGTGTGGGTGTGGCTGGAATGTGGTTTGTTTGGTTGTTGTTGTTGTTTTGCTTTTGATGTTTTAAGGGATGGCATCCAATTTCGTTGCACTTTGTACAATGTTGCACTTGTGTAATGACAATAAAGAATCTATTCTATTCTATTCTATTCTATTCTAAGGGAAAAGGATCAGTTTTTTCCTCATAACACTCATGTAGTGAGACACCAAAGGCAGAGTGCATTGCAGGGGGTGGGATTAAATGACCCTTTGGGTCCCTTCAAAGTCTACAATCCCATGCTTCTATGAGAGGGATGGAGCCTGCTGCCCAGATGCTCTGAGCCAACCACATTCATTACGCATGTTTATGAGTACCTGAAAAGAGCCTGAAAATTGACATTCACCCATGTCTAGTCCCAGGACGGGCTATGTGTCTTCTCTGCAGACCATCTTCCGAGAGAGATATTTTGGTGCTGAGCTGAATGGTATCTGCTTTCCTCCTTTTGCCACTTATCATGAGCTGTAAGTAGCAAAGGGGGATTTGAACCCTGATGAGATGCCCAAGGACTCGTAGTGCTGGGGTCTTTGCTGCCTGTGCCCCAGGAGTTCATGCAGGAGTGGGCTGTGGATGTGTGCTGCAGCTGCATTATGTATGTTGTTGTGTAAGGAGACAGGAGGCTGTCCTGAGTGGCAGGTCCCCCCACCAATGTCAGTTCACTGGCTTCCCTCCATGTATGGGCAGCATGTGGTTGTTGTCATGTTTGTTGTGTATTCATTTCAATCTGCCTTTCTGGGCATGCCTTCCACACACACAGTTTATGTTATGTACTGAAGTTCTCACCCTGGGCCAGCAGGGGATACTGTAGATAGTTTTCACTCAGGTCCGCATATGCAAATAAGGAATTGAAAGTGACATTCAGTGATTGGATAGTTACATAAAGTTGATACTGTTGCTTTGTAGTGGAGCTCTATATAAGCAGGTTAGCTGAACCCTTCAATCACTTCTGTTCTGGCCTGTGAATAAACAAGAGCTGTTTGAAGAATCGCTGTGTCGTCTGTTATGTTCACCCACAACTTAACAGTTTATAAAACACAAAGGGTGGAATCCAACACTAATGCAATCAAGCTGCAAGATCTCTGGTTAGAATGGCAGCTAGTATTTTGATGGTTACCAGTATCAGGCAGCAAAAAAATTAATGCACGTGTTCTAGGTGACATGTTAAATCGGGGATCTCCATGTATTTTGTCCTTCACATTTTCAATGTAGCAGGAAGTTCAGGGAGGTCTTTACGGGGGAGCAAGTATCTCTGGGAGGAAGAAGTGCCCTCACCTAGGTACACACTATACATTTAAAGGACATGATTTCACCCAAAGAATCCTGGGAACTGTAGTTTCTGCCTCTCTATAATACAAGTCCCAGCACTCTTAATAAGCTATGATTTCCAAAATTCTTCAGACTGAAACCCTGAATTAGCAAATATTAGTTTAGGAAGACTGAAGCACAAAATAGACTCGAATAAATTACTATCAAGTCTGGCAACTGCATGAACAATTAAAGTTTCACAAAGTGGAGGAATTGCTTTCCTGAGATTAGACAACATAAAAACCATCTCATCAGCAAATGAATTGATGGAATGTTCCGCTCCCTGAATGCCTACCTGCTTCTTATGACAACTGGGTCTAGTTTTATTCTCCAGAGTTCCAGTGACCGATACAAATAGCAGTGAGGACAAAGGATGCCCTGCTTAGTTCCTGTCTGATCAATAGATATAAGCTGACCAATACATTTAACCTGCGAACTATAACAGCCGATAACAGTTTGTGGGTCTGCATCCCTGACTATTGACCATGCTGCCTGAGTTTGATGGGAATTAAGTGTCCAACAACATGTGGATTTTGCAGGCTTCCCTTCCCTTATAATGATGGAGGTTTGTGAGTGTCAGTGGTTTGATTAACCCTTAGAGTCTTTGCTTATACAGTGGTGCCTCGCAAGACGAAATTAATTCGTTCCGCAAGTTTTTTCTTCTTGCGAGTTTTTCGTCTTGCGATGCACGGTTTCCCATAGGAATGCATTGAAAATCAATTAATGCGTTCCTAGGGAAACCGCCTTCAGACCAGGTCCGGGGACAGTCTGTCCCCTGACCTCTTCTGAAGGCTGGGGGGGGGGACAAGGGCTTTTCTTCCCACCGCCAGCCTTCAGAAGGCTGTTCTGAAGGCTGGCGGTGGGAAGAAAAGCCCTTCTCCCCACCTCCCGCCCAGCAAGCTCCGGGGACAGGAGGGCTTTGCTGCCGACCACCAGCATTTTAAAAGCCCCCGCTGTCCCAGGGCAATTTTAAAATGCTGGTGGGTGGCAGCGAAAGCTTCGCTGCCGCCCGCCAGCATTTTAAGATCGCCCGGGACAGCAGAGAAGTCTCCGCTGCCCCGGGGGCTTTTGAAATGCTGGGGGTCGGCAGCGAAGGCTTCGCTGCCGCCCGCCAGCATTTTAAGATCGCCCGGGACAGCAGAGAAGTCTCCGCTGCCCCGGGGCTTTTAAAATGCTGGGGGTCGGCAGCGAAGCCTTCTGAAGGCAGGCGGGGGGCGAAAGTCTTCCCCCCCGCCTGCCTTCAAAAGCTGTCCGGGACAGCGGAGAAAGGCGCTGCCTTTCTCCACTCTCCCAGGAAGGCAGGCAGGGGGGAACAAAGACTTTCGCCCCCCGCCCACCTTCAGAAGGTGTTCCCGCCCCGCCGCCCAGCTTCGGAGCACCGTTCCGAAGCCGGGAGGCGGGGGCAGGCTTCTCCCCACTGCCCCTTGCTTCAAAAGAGGTCCGGGGACAGCGGGAAGCGCTTCCCGCTGTCCCCGGACCTGGGGCTGCAGGGAGAAGATCGCTTCTTCCCCGCTGTCCCCGGACCTCTTTTGAAGCAAGGGGCTGCGGGGAGATCGCTTCTCACCGCCGCCCCTTGCTTCAAAAGAGGTCCGGGGACAGCGGGAAGACCCGCTGTCCCCGGAGCTTGCGGGGCAAGCTTCGTCTTGCGAAGCAAGCCCATAGGGAAATTCGTCTTGCAAGGCAACTCGAAAACGAAAAAACCTTTCGTTTTGCGAGTTTTTCGTCTCGCGAGGCATTCGTCTTGCGGGGTACCACTGTAATATTCTTCTGCCCTTTTTTCTCTTATTGAGCAGGCTGCGACTTTGCAAGAGGCATTCTCTACTGGCCTCCCACTTTTCCTGGGATGTAGCAAGACTGCCAAGGAAGAAAAGTTTAAAGGCATTTTATCAACATTTATGACACCCAATATATCAGTGATGTGAGACTTCCGGGGAGGTGCCTCCGGTAATGGCGGAATTCCTCTGATCGGGAGGAATCTGCTCCGTGGGAATCTGGGTCTGGCCACCACGGCGAAGGCGGAGACCCGTTAAAATCACAGGTCGGAGAAGCCTGTGAGCATGGGATTCGGCGGGCACCTTTTGCGCCTCCCCCACTCGCGGGGAACCCCGGTTTTTGGGGGTCCGGAGCGACGTGGGGTGAGCGGTGCGGTGCATCGAATTGTCTGCTTCTTCCACGGAGCAAAGCCACATAGCTGTTGCCGGAGAGCGCTGACCTTTTCCTGTGGACAATTTGACTTTAAAGTAATTACCCGTGAGTAGAGCTGAAGCGGAAGAATTGGATTTCTAAATGTTTAATTTGGTATCGTAACGGGGAGGTTCAAAACAGGAAGTGCGCCTTCCCCTTTTGTAAATAGACTGAGGCAATGAAGTTGCAAGCTGGAGTCTTGGAAAGCCTTTTGTAAAAGATTAAATTTCCATCGGCAAAGAACATTAAACCCCCTCTTGGAGGCAGGAGAAGAGAGGGGGAAGTTGCGGACTGAGTATGCCTGTGGGAGAGAGCGAAGAGATTTAAAATACCACCGCTCTGACCCTGGAAACGGGCTGCTAGCAGGACTGATGTCTTTTGGAATGTTCATTGACAGCGTTTAGAACGTTCATTGACAGCTAGCTAAACAAGAGAAATACATTGTTTCCACTGTCTCCGGCTGCTTTAAAAAGGAGTAAAAGTAACTGAAAATTGAAACTAATTTTGGATTGTTTAAAAGAGGATACTATTGACTATTACAAATAGAAACTGTTTCCCCCTAGTGGAAGCCTTTGAAACTGGTTGCTTTACAAGAGCTGGGCTAGGGGAATTTCCAGCTGCAAGTTAAAAACCGTGAGACTCTGGGACTGACCTTGAATCTTTTAAGTGTTATGGTAAATGGAAGAGGAAAAACAGACCAGTCAACTGCTGACAAAACATTAAGGTCTGGGAGGACTTGGCAACAATCCAGGAGAGGTCCATCATCGGCCCCCCTGCTCCTTCTGTCGCTGCCTTTGTACCAGTATATTTAAAACCAAGAGGAATGTCGACAGAAGAGGCTTTAGTGGCTGCATTATATAAGATAAGTGACTCACTGGATCAGCTTAACAGGAAAATGGACACGATAAATGCGAAAGTGGATGTTTCAATTACTAAAATTAACTTAAATACAGAAAGTATAAATAATACCAATACAGAAACCACCCAGAAATTGATACAGGAACCTACTTTGATACGGCAAACTGTGGAGGAAGCCAGGGAAAAAGCCGTTGCTGCTGAATGTAAAGTAACACAACTGGAGAGAAAGAGAAAGAGAGCCCCAGCCCTACAGAGGCAATTTGATGAACATAAGTTGACGCTTGCTATGACTGAACTTAAAGAAAAACAGATGAATTTGAGGATTAGAGTTCACCTTTGGTAGACATGCCCAAGGATTAAGACACTTTGGGAGATGATTCATAGCGAAATGAAAAAAGGTATTTAAATATACCCTTTTGAAGAAACCAGAGGCCTTTCTCCTGGGCATGGTCGGCCAATTGGTGCTAAGAAGGATAGAACTTTTTTCACGTATGCAACAATAGCAGCAAGAATACTCATTGTGAAGTATTGGAAGACACAAGATTTATCTACTCGGGAAGAATGGCAGATGAAGTTGATGGACTATATGGAATTGGTGGAATTGACTGGCAGAAATCCGAGACCAGGGAGAAGAGTCGGTGGAAGAAGACTGGAAGAAATTTAAAGACTATCTACAGAAATACTGTAAAATTAATGAATGTTAGAATGATGTTGGATAGAAACTAAGTGGTCTTTAGCTGTAATGCTATAAGAGAATACGAGAAAATGGTTATTAATAGGTAAAAACTTAATGTTATAATATTTTAAAATTGAAGATTAAGATGATTGAAGAGAGTCGGTGGAAGAAGACTGGAAAAAGTTTAAGACTATTTATAGAAATACTGTAAAAATAATGAATGTTAGAAAAATGTTGGAATGAAGTTATATGGCTTTAGTAGAAATGCTGTAAGGAATCAAGTATAAACAGATTAATAGAGTATTAAAGGGAAAAATAAGGTTAGAATGTGTTAAGATAATTATAGGATAGAAAACAGAGGAAGATGGAAAGGAATTGCTGAAACAATTAACAGAAGTGGAATACAAAAAGGGAGGTGGGAGGAGGTCGTGGAAATAAGGGAATGAAAGATAAGATATTGAAATTGTTCTGTGTTTTAAATGGTTTGTGTCTTGTTTTGTTAGTCTTATGTGTTAGTGTTTTGTAGTGTTTTTGTATTGTATTGTATTCCTGTATTTTTTTTTTGTTTTTCTGTTTTGTTGTGTTTAAACGGTTGGAAAATTAATAAATATTATTTTTTAAAAAGTGATGTGCAGCTGAGTGCGCCACCTGCTGGCTGTGCAGACATGCAAGATGGCAGGGGGGTGGGTTGCAGCTTCTAAAAGGTTTCTCTGGGAAACACCTGGTTATTTGAGTGTACTCCCCGGAATACCAGAGGAACTACACCCTTGGAATCTTCCACAAGGCTTTTGCCAAGCAGCGCACTGAAGTTGTGGGAGGAGATAATCAGGTGGAAATGCTCTTCTCAAAACCCGGAGAAGCCCAGAACTTCTCAGCATGGAGGGAAAGTGCAAAAACAAAGCCTGGGCTGATTTTCCTATTTGCAAAGCAATTTTTGTATGTGTTACTACTTTGTCATCCTTTTGGAGCTGCATTGTAACTTTGTACTTTTGCTTTTCCAGACTCTTGTGCTTTAATGTTCTCATTTTTTTGACTCTGCGTTTCCTTTCTTTTTGTTATGTCTGCACATCTTTGATAACAAATCAAGAAAATTTATTTATTAATTTTGGAGGGAAAAGCAATCTGTTTTAGTCTATTTTATTGTAGCTTTAACTTTCTGTTTAAAATTATGGTTGAAAATTCTTTAGTGCAAATTTTATTACAGTGGTACCTCGGGTTACATACGCTTCAAGTTACATATGCCTCAGGTTACAGACTCTGCTAACCCAGAAATAGTACCTAGGGTTAAGAACTTTGCTTCAGGATGAGAACAGAAATCGTGGGGTGGCAGCGTGGCGGCAGCAGGAGCCCCATTAGCTAAAGTGGTGCTTCAGGTTAAGAACAGTTTCAGGTTAAGAATGGACCTCCGGAACGAATTAAGTACGTAACCAGAGGTACCACTGTGTTTTATCTTTTTCGTAAACTGCCTTGAGGCTTTTTCTACAGTCAAGCGGTATATAAATTGTTTCATTTTAAAGAAAGATATGAATGGGGGAAATGCTTATTTTCATGTGAATGTGGTTTTGGAAATTGTAATATTGAAAACTGTAAATAAAATTTATATTTTTTAAAAAAATAAACTTTACTACATAAACAAATAAGTAATATGAGGTCTCTCCATCCACTGCACCACCATTGTAGGGAAATCTATGAGGAAGACGTTTGTATCTTGAGGAGATAGGTATTGGTTTGTACTAATCTTCCTCCCTGCTTATTATCACCCTGGGAACTGGCAAGCGTTTTTGGATTGGATTTACTGCTTGGGCTCCAGGGATCAGTTACAGCAGGATGAGGAAAGATAAATTTCTCAAATGGGCTCCGATCCTTGTGCTTTGATGTAAGCCCAGACTCCAGCCACTGGAGTCTCTCTGTTATCGATCCCTAGAGCTCCTGATAAATGAATGGGGAAGTATCCTATCTTGTTTGTGCTGTGTGTTATCTTGCTTAAAGACTGTTTTGGTCGTGCTGCCTATTTAATAAAAGCACTGAACTTCCTTCCACTTGTGTTGCTGTTGCCTTTGAATCCTCAAAGAACACTTGCATTTGGCAAAACAAGTGTTGAGGAAGGAACCACTGCTCCATTTCACTGCATTGCAGGTCTGGATTCTCATCTTCCCTGGGAAGGGAATTTGGGATGCAAACAGAGCTGCTGAAGGGGACCGAGAGTGAAAACTACAACCACCAGATCAGGTTGTCACTTGATACCACATCGCCTTATAGATGTTGTCGCCTGAGGAGACATCGCAGGAGAATGAACATGCATAATGGACCCCAGTACATGAAGCTACCCATACTCCTGAGCATTTTAGCATCAGCCAGAACTATATGGAAGAACCTTCTCCCTCTAGATGAAGTTTCTCAGATCTCTGTGCATTGGCAAGATCTTGCCATACCATAAGAACCAGGGCACCGCCAGCCATCCCTGAACTACCATTTAAAGAGACCTAATAGACTACTTGGGACGTGGGTGGCGCTGTGGGTTAAACCACAGAGCCTAAGGCTTGCCGATCAGAAGGTCGGAGGTTCGAATCCCCACGATGGGGTGAGCTCCCGTTGATCGGTCTCTGCTCCTGCCAATCTAGCAGTTTGAAAGCACATCAAATTGCAAGTAGATAAATAGGTACCGCTCCGGCGGGAAGGTAAACGGCGTTTCTGTGCACTGCTCTGGTTAACCAGAAGCTGCTTAGTCATGCTGGCCACATGACCCAGAAGCTGTACGCTGGCTCCCTCGGCCAATAAAGCGAGATGAGCTCCGTAACCCCAGAGTTGGTCACGACTGGACCTAATGGTCAGGGGTCCCCTTTACCCCTTTAATAGACTACTACAGTGGTACCTCAGGTTAAGTACTTAATTCGTTCTGGAGGTCCGTTCTGAACCTCAAACTGTTCTTAACCTGAAGCATCACTTTAGCTAATGGGGCCTCCTGCTGCTGCCGTGACACTGGAGCACAATTTCTGTTCTCATCCTGAAGCAAAGTTCTTAGCCCGAGGTACTATTTCTGGGTTAGCGGAGTCTGTAACCTGAAGCATTTGTAACCTGAAGCGTATGTAACCCAAGGTACCACTGTATAAAGCTTGGGGGCTGCTGTTCTTATGAAACAGGCAGTATAGAAAGAACCATCTTCTTGTCCTGAATCTATCAGAAACATTTCCAAAGGGGACTATCTGCCAAAGAAAGGAATGAAGACACATTATTTTACATTTAAAGAGCACACTTAATTTAATAATGCACTGTCAAAAAACAACAACACCCCACTAACATTTCCATGTGTAAGCCATAGCCAATTTAAGCATACTGTACAGACAACTAACCTCTATCAAGTATATTCCAGGAATTTAAGCCAATGAATTGAAAACCCTGAGGAAAGAAGAGCAACTGTACCTTTACAAAAGCTAAAGGAGAAGCTTCACAAAACTAGAAAAATGACAACCCTATCTTGTTGTTGGTCAGTCCAATCCATCTTCAAACTTCTTACAGACTCATGAGGTAATCATATTTATTTATTTCCAACTGCAGCTACTTAGAAGGACCAATTGCTCTTGGAAATGTTTCCATCTATAGGGGTCTAGGACATACTCTTAGAGTGAAAAAAGAGAGGGGAGACCTTTTGAAGCCTCATGAAAAAAAATGAGTGTTTTTACTTTTATTTGACAGTGGCACTCTAGAGGCTTTTGTCTCGGAAGAGAGAGAGAGAGAGAGAGAGAGAGAGAGAGAGAGAGAGAGAGAGAGAGAGAGAGAGAGAAGCAGCTCTCTTGTTGAGAGAAACATTTTGATCCAGAAGTTTTTGTACCTTCATCGTGGAGGAGGAAAGTGGGAAGGCTCCTCAACTAAAGGACAATCCCAATGTCTCTGCCCAGTTTGCTCCCATCCCTGTTTGTTCTGAGGAGATAGGGTTACCATACATCTGGAAAAGCTCAACAACCTGGCCAAAAAAAGCTCAACAACCGTTTTCACTTTTTGAAATAATGGCAACCATAATCTCTCCACATAGACAACACTGGAACTTGTTAGATTCCTCACATCTCACCCTTTAAGTCCCTGAGGTAGGAGAGAACAGACATACAGGCAGAAGGCTTAGAGGAATCTCTTTGTAACACCCCAACACAGACAGAACACCCTGGATGTTCAGATAACCACAATCCTAATAGTGGGTTGGTGTGTAGCAGTTTTTATTTTGCTGATTTTGGCTAAGGAAACAGAGCAACTGTGCATCAGCAGGGAACTGGAATGTGCCTTCCTGTCTTTTATTTTTTAAGCCAGGAATTTCTCTTTCATATTGTCCACAGAAACACATGACAAACCATACGGCTGAGGCAGGCTGTGTGCTGTTTATGCAGTTTTATGAACATGGCTGAAACAGAGTGGAGTACACCTGACAATTATTTGTAAACAAACCTTTCAGCTGTGCAATGATTTCATTCTAGATTGTGATAGAGGCTTCTAAATCTAATCACATTAGAAGTTGAAGTGGAAAAGGAGAACTTGCATCAGAGAGAGTGCAGTCACAAGAAATGTCCTGCACAACATCCCAACCAGTATTTGACTCAAACACACTACAGATGTTGGTGGGACACACAAAATGGTCTCCATAGGAAATCACCCATTCATGGACATGTCAATATGGAGGAAGGTGTTCTGGTCCAAAGCTATATATGGCCTTGGAAATAATAACCTGCACTTTTTAGTTCCTCCCAGAAACTTTGGATGAAGGGCTCCTCTGACCATGGTTGTCACCTGAGTATTCAGGTTCCAAGCCAGAATCAGCAGCATCCCTAGACTGTGAAACAATATTTTTGAGGGGAGTGCTCCTTTCAGCCCTGCCCTGTCAAATTCCCCCCATGAGGCTATATCTGATAAGAATTTAGCCTGTGGAACCAAAAATATTCCCCACACCCTGGCATGGAGCATTGGCAGTGCCACTGTTTTTATGAGGCATATGACACCTCTTCCATTAAAAACAAACAAAAACAATGGCTTCTTTATAAGGACGTTTCTCACAAAAAGAATTTTTTTTCACACCAGGGGCCTCTCTCTATTTCAGTATGATTGTTCTTGTTTTCTTAAATTTTGAACTCCAAAAGAGAAGAATTTGAAGCGGTCCTCTGGTCCTCTCAGGCTTGCTAGCCCAAGGAACCTTTCCTAGTCACTGGAATCTGGTAAGACAAACAAAAAATAACAATTACAAAATCTTTTGTTTTGTTTTTTTAATGTGCAAAGGAAGGCGTTCTTGACTCCATGATTCTCATAGTCCTTCTTTTGAACCAGGAATGGCACACTGGAAGCATTAAATTGCACTCAGATGCCTTTAGTGCAATAGTAGAATGGAAAAGGGCAGGGTGCTGAGGGGGCTCAACATTGGGGTTCACCATTCTTCATCTTGTCTTACACACACACACAAACGCACACGTGTTTTCAGAGAAGCCACCAAGGAAGCCCTTCCTCTCACCACCACATCCAGCCATTGTGACTCACTCCTTGTCACGAATTGGAAACAGCTAGAATGGAGACAAGCAGCAAGGCAGAATAATCTTATTTGTTGAGAATGTCCTGTTTGTTTAGGGGGGGGGTGAGTGAATGTTCACATATCCAGTATTGGTTCATAGAGAATATGAAAGGTCGGTGGGAGAGGCTGGGAATTGAAAAACAACACCAACATGTGAGTAAGAACATGGGATAAAAGCCACTTGTAGTGCAGTGTAATACACTGAGAGGGAGAAGCAATTTGGAAAAGAGGGAACAGGTAAGGTTGCCACTCTTTTCTTCTTCTTCTTCTTCTTCTTCTTCTTCTTCTTCTTCTTCTTCTTCTTCTTCTTCTTCTTCCTGCTGCAGCTGCTGCTGCTGCTAATTCCACTACTGCTGCTGTTGCTGCTGTTTATGAATGAATATATACCGTATTTTTTGCTCTATAAGACTCACTTTTTCCCTCCTAAAAAGTAAGGGGAAATGTGTGTGCGTCTTATGGAGCAAATACAGGCTGCGCAGCTATCACTGAAGCCAAAACAGCAAGAGGGATTGCTGCTTTCACTGCACAGTGATCCCTCTTGCTGTTCTGGCTTCTGAGATTCATAATATTTTTTTTCTTGTTTTCCTCCTCCAAAAACTACATGCGTCTTGTGGTCTGGTGTGTCTTATAGAGCGAAAAATACGGTACTTCACGAAATACTGCTGATGAGACCCACAGACTGAAAGTCCCTCATGAGCTGACCTTAAAAAGGTGAGAAATGCCCACACGGTGCAAACATGACCTCTCTGTTTTATTCCCTAGGGTAATTTACAAGCTTTTCAATCGGAGCAGTCATGTCCAAACAGCGCCTTTTCCTAGCAGCCTTCCTCTTCCTCCTCCAACTTTCAGCAACCACTTCCAGCCCCTGCCAAATATTCCAAAGATCCATCTGCATGAAGCAGGACAGCTTTGTGCCCGGCCATAGCTTCATTGGCGAGGGGGTGGACATCACCTCACTGGAGAGAAAGGGAGCGTTTGTGATGGACACCAGCCAATGGGAGGGTCCCAACGGGACGTGCAAACTCTGCCGGAATCCCTTGATGCAGGGGCAGCTGCAGAAACTCCCCTTAGCTGGCGTGGACTGGCGAGTACTTCATACGTGCCATCAGGATGTCAGCAGTTCCATTGAGAATTTGGATGTGGATGTCGCGAATTCAATAGCCAAGGAGGTGAAGAACGACTGGAAAGCAGAGCTGGGGTTTGGCACAGTGCCGAGCAAAGCAGGGCTGGGGCTGCCTAAGATGCGGGTGGCCTTTGCTGGATCTCACTCCCGGATGGGCCTTTATGCACATGAGAAATCCCGTCAGGACAGCCATATTTTTGTGAGGCAAGAGGTCTCCTGTGCATACTACAGGTGAGCATCAGTACAGTGGTGGAGCAAGCCGATCGGGCAACTGGGCACCGTGGGGCAGGGCCAGCCAGGGCAGGACGCTCTGAGGGGCCTCCAAGGAGTCTGGCTGCCTCCTCCCACTCAGCCACACTACAGCTGAGGGGGAGGCAACGGGCGAACTGTTTGGGGCAGCACGGAGCCTGCGGGCACCAAAGTCACTCCCAGGAGAGACGCGTGACTCAGGCGTGCTGCAGGCCCCACAGTGAGTGTTGCCCGGCATATTGTCACCCCTCAGTGGTGACACCCAGCGCGCTCCGCCCCCACTGCATTCCCCCTTCCTCCACCCCTGCATCAGTACCCTATAGAGCCACAGTTGGCTGTTCAGAGTAGGTAATGAGATAGGGATCCTTGATAGAGACAACCCGTTTCTTTGCAGCACAATATGCTGTAAAGCTACCAGCATTTGACAGCAGAAAATTGATACATATGTTTTAGGTAAAATCAGTATTTTTGTGCTTCTTGTTTTCTCAGTTGCAAAATTTCAAGGAAGCCTTTACAAGGGGAAGAAGTATCTTTGGGAGGAGGAAGAACACATGACTTCCAACAAAGAAGCCTGGGAACTGTAGTTTTCCCCTCACAAAGCTATAATGCCCAGCACCCTTAATAAATAACAAATCTCAGGATTGCTCAGGATGAAACCCTGAATTGACAAATAGATGTTTTGTTCTAATATGGGGAAATCCAAATGCTTAATAGATGTGGAGCACTTAATTTCAAGGCCAGCAGTGGCATAAAAACCATATACAGTGGTACCTCGGGTTACAAACACCTCCCTTGATATTAGAAGTGGATCTAATTCTATTATCCAGAGTTTCTATGATGAATGCAAATAGCACTGGGAACACAGGATGCTCTGTCTCCTCTTAAGGTAGAGAACCCATTTGTGACTGTTGCTGATGACAACCCCAAGTATTGTTGGTCGATTAAGTATAAAATGGTTTCTGAAATTAAAACAACATTTTCAGAAACACCCATTACACACTGTCAAACTTTGAATGTGTCTAGAGAGATAAAGAATTTCCAAATTCTTTACCTTTCCCCTTTGGATCACGTCAACAATGTTCCGTCTAGGAATAAAGCCTGTTTGATCAGTAGATATAAATCAACTAATATGTGCATTTTATCCTGCAAACTATAACTGCCAAATAGCAACTTATTAGGCTGCATCTCTGAGCAATGGCCGCGCTGGCTTGGGCTGATGGGAGCTAGAATAAAACAACATATGGACTCCTCAGGCTTCTCTTAGCTGTCGTATAGATGGAATGGTTGTGGGTAACACTATATATCTTTGTTTATACTGCTCTTTTTCCCTCTTGAGCAGGCTGAGACTCCGCCACAGACGCTCACTGCTGTCCTCCCATTTCTCCCGTGCTCTGGCCAGTCTGCCAAGGAGGAATAACTCTGAGGAATACCAGCATTTTATCAACATCTATGGCACCCACTACATCAGCAATGTGCAGGTGGGTGGGCGAATTCGCCACCTGCTGGCTGTGCAGACATGCAAGATGGCCCTGTGGGGGATTACCGCTACCAGCTTTGAGAGCTGCTTGGGCTGGGAGATTTCTCTGGGACCCAAGTGGTTCTTTGGGTCCGCTTCCATGAGTTCTAAGTGTAAGGAGCTCCAGAGTACCTACACCCGTGGATTCCTCCACGATGCTTATGCTGAGGAGCGCACTGAAGTTGTGGGAGGAGAGAAGCTAGCGGAAATTCTCTTCTCAAAACCTGGAGAAGCCCAGAACTTCTCCGCATGGATGGAGAGTGCAAAAACAAAGCCTGGGCTGGTTTCCTATTCTCTCCTACCCTTGCACACCTTGTTGAATGAAAGGAATCCAAGGAGGGATTTGCTGAAGCAAGCCATTGTGAACTATATAAACCAGAGGGCCCTGAAGAGGAACTGTTCACAACCATGTCCACACTGGAGCTCTCAGAGCTCAGATGAGGAATGCACCTGCCGCTGTCAACACGGCAGCTTCCACAGCAATATGTGCTGTGCCTGGGAGCGGGGCAGAGCACACCTCAAATTTAAAGTGAACAGGGGATACAACCTTAGGGGTAACTTCTTCGGTATCACTGATGGTTATGTCAAAATTTTCTTCCATGGTCAGGAAAGGAGGACCATCGTCATCCCACATAACAATAACCCCTGGTGGACTGAACCTATTGATTTTGGGGCTGTCACACTGTCAGGCCATGATGCCTTTGTAGTGCAGCTCTGGAACAAAAACGTGTGGAAAGATGAAATGTTATGCAGCTGTACCCATTACCTGCAGGCTGGAGCTGGTAGTGTCTGGAACAAATGTCACGCGAAGCATGGACACATTGATTATTATTATACACTGGTGTGTGCTCACACTTTGAGTGGCCCCTCCTGTCATAATTACGTCCCCTTACAGCTGCCCACTTCTTATTTCAATTAGTTCCCTCCCCAACCATCTTTTCCCATATGTTTCAGGACCTTACGTTGAAGAAGTAGGCAGGTTCATTAAAAAACCAGCCAAAGTTACTTAACAGCTACCCTAACTGCATTCCACAGCAGCTTACTGCAATCTGTTGTGAAGATGAACAACAGTAAATATGTATATAATTTTTTTGTTTTACAATTTAAAATACTCATTTTACATTCTTAAAATATCAATGACTTCCCTTCTTCTCTTTCCATGGTTCATCTTACATATCATAAATCCCTGCATATTTTACAAAAACTATGCCATTCAGTACACTGGTTTACGAACGCTTCTGGTTACGTGTGCTTTGGGTTACGAGCTCCACTAACCTGGAAGTAGTTGCTCCTGGTTGCGAACTTTGCCCCAGGATGCGAGGAAGCACTGTTAGCAAAAGCGCACCTTAGGATAAGAACGGTTTCAGCTTAAGAATGGACCACCAGAACGAACTGCGTTCATAACCAGAGGTACCACTGTATTCCATTATTGCATCTATCAAAACTTGTTTACGCCGCTGAATTTATCTTACTGCTGGCCAGTGTTTTCAACTATACACAATTATTTCCCATATATTCAATAAACGTTATCCAATCTTCTTTAAACGTATGTTCTTCTTGTTCTTTTATTCTATATGTTAAGTCTGCGAGTTGTGCGTATTCTGTCAACTTAAGTTGCAGTTCTTCTTTAGTTGGGACCTCTCTCGTTTTCCAATTATGGGCTAACAAAACACGTGCTGCAGTAGTAGCATACATAAACAACCTTTTTTGACACCTGGGAATTTCAGTCTGAATTATCCCAACAGAAAGGAACAGTAAATATGGCCTTTAATTTATCATGGTTACCAAAGTGCTTAGGATAGAGTACATTAAGAATTTTTGAAAAACAGATTCAACAATGCAAGCAAATATGGACCTAATGCAATATGCAAGAATGAATAGTGGTGGACAGATGGCGAGGAGGGCAGAACCCCTTAACCCAGGGGTTCTCAAACTTTTTAAACAGGGGGCCGGTTCCCTGACCCTCAGACACTGTTGGGGGCCGGACTATAGTTTGAGAAAAATATGAACAAATTCCCATGCACACTGCACATGTTTTATTTGTAGTGCACAAAAAACAGGAAAAACAATACAATATTTAAAATGAAGAACAATTTAAATCCACAATTTAACAAAACTTATATTTTTAAAAATAAAAAAATTATTTTGACTGCGTCAGACCAACATGGCTACCTACTTGAATCATAAACTTATAAGTATTTCAAGTATTATAAGTATTTCAATGGGAAGTATGGACCTGCTTTTGGCTAATGAGGTGGTCAATATTCGGTTCCATATTTGTCACTGCTAGTCATAACAAGTGATGCAAGTGCTCATCAGTTAGTTTCGATCTGGTTGGAGATTTCAGATGTTTCATTCAGGGAAAAGTATGTTCACAGACATAGGTGCTGCCAAAGATGGTTGCAATTCTGAGTACATGGTTCCTGAGATTAAGATATGTCTCAAAGGGGAGAGATGCATAGAAATTAGTAAGGCTGCATGATTTGAATGCGTCTCATTGGGGCTTGTGGGGAATAAATGCGGAGGGCGAAAACCACAAACCTTGAGCTCCTGGGAGAAAAAATGTGGGATGGAAATTCAGTAACTACTCAGTCCCACTTCTGGGGGGGGTGGATTCAGATTAACCCATACCCCCTTTTCCCCCCAAAGCCTGCCTCCACCTGGGCTCCTCTTGGATGGCAGGCAGATGTTTACTCGTGAGCAGCCTGATGCCGAGGGAGATTCCTCGCGAGCAAGCGCACCTTAGATCGCAGCCCAGCCCCCAAGCACTTTTCCCGGGACAAAAACCCGCTAGGATGATGGCGGCTGGGGCCACCGAGCTGGGCTGCAAGAACAACAGCAGCTGGGGCTGGATCAGGCAGCATGCCACGGCAGAGAGGGCGGCAGAGTGCAGGGCGCAAGTGAGCAGCATGGTGGCTGGGGATCGAGGGAGGCAGACTGTGACGTTACCATATATGAGAGAGTGCTGGAAGGGAAATAGTTAAATAGGTTGCACTGACAGGACCCAGGGGGGTGGAGTCAGTGGGTCTATAAAGGAGTTCTGAGAGGAGTTCTGGGAGTTAGTTCGTTGGGAGTTGTGGGTGGGTAGTTGGTTGGGTTTCATGGGTTGGCTGGTTGGGAAAGGCAGTTGGTAATAGAGAGACAGTTAGGGCAGTTGGTCCTTGAGTGTGGGGAGGCAGCAGAGATAGAGAGAGGAACGGTGTTTCCTGCTTGGCCGGGGGTTGGACTCGATGGCCCTTGTGGTCTATTCCAACTCTATGATTCTATGATAAGATTAAGAAAGTAAAGAGGAACACTGTTTGGAATGCTGTAATAGTTTTGTTTTAAGTCTGAAATAAAATACACTCTTCTTTATGAATTGAAAAGCTGACTGAGACTGAAGTGATTTTACCAGGGAGGACCTGGTTGGTGGCAGCGGATTAGTGGTGTACGGGTCAATAGTCCGTGAGACGACCTGGGGCTCCGTACGAACGCCACACAGACACACGTGGGAGAGACAGGCTGGAAGGCAAGGCAGGGCAGGGCCAGGAGGGGGAAATCCTTACCTGCCTCTTTCCCTCCTGCCTGCTCTGCTTAAAGTGCAAGCTCTCCAAAGTGTGTTGAGTGTCCTTTTCAACGGCTTCGTGGCAGGTTCTGCAATGGCCGGGCAGGCCGGATTTAGGATCCTGGTGGGCCAGATTCGGCCCGCGGACCGTAGTTTGAGGACCCCTGCCTTAACCTCTGTGTGATTTGAGCACAAGACTTTGGGCTGAACTCATGATTTCTGGAAATCATGAACTCTAGGCAGGTCTAGCACAGATCTCCAGTTTCAAACCCCACGCAAAAACTTTGATAGTTACATGGAATACAGTGGGGACAATGGCTCCCCTAAACAAACAGGATTGTTCCCACTGACATTTTTCAGCAAGTAAGATTCTTCTGCCTTAGTACTTGCCTCCTTTCCAGCAGTTTTCAATTCTGGAAAACAAGGGTTGAATTATAAGTGAGTCACAAAGGCTGGATGTGGTGGTGAGAGGAAGAAGGGCTTTATTGGCAGCTTCTCTGAAAATGTCGTGTGTGTGTGTGTGTGTGTGTGTGTGTGTGTGTGTGTGTGTGTGTGTGGAAGACAAGACGAAGAGTGGTTGACTCCCCTCAGCCCCCTATCCTTACCCATTCTACTTTGCAAACACTAAAGGCATCTGGGTGCAACTTACCCATTCTTGCCATCCCCAGTTTGGAACAAGGACTGCTAAAATCATAGCATCAAGAAGGCCTTCCTTTCCGCATTTTTTCCAAAATGGATTTTGGGCAGTTTGTTCTTTGTTCTCCGCAGCAGAGCTCAGTGGCAAGGACAGAGACTTGCCAAGCTGGCAAGCCTGAGAGGACCACTCCCAACCCTTTTCTTTTTGGGTTTGAAAATCCCAGTCAAACCAGAACAATCATACAGGGATAAAGGCTCCCAGAAGGAAGAAAAGGAATCGTATTTGTTTATGTGAGAAATTCCTTATAAAGAAGCCATTGTTAAAAAATTAAAATCTGGAGGCGGCCTCATAAAAAGAGTTGCAATGTGAATGCTCCATGCCAGGGGTGAAGGGACTTTTGGCTCTGCAGATGTTTATCAGTTTGAGCCTCACAGGCCAAATTTGATAGGTGGACAGGGTTATGTTGCTGAATCTGGCTTTGAACCTGAATATGTAGGGGACAGCCATGGTCAGGAGAGCTCTTCACCCAAATGAGGATGGTTCAAGAGTTACATCTGTTCCTTGAAAATATAGTTCTGGTCACGGTGACACATGCCTTAGTTTCTGGGAGGAACTCAGAAGTGCTGGTTCTGATTTCCAAGGCTATATATGGCTTTGGACCAGGATACCTAAAGAAGCAGCTTCATCCATACAGACATGGTCCATGAATGGTGATTTCCTATGGAAGCTGTTTTGGGTGTCCCACCAACATCTGAGGTGGGATGTAGGAAAGGGCAAATCCTGTGACTGCACTCTCTGATGCAAGTGCTCCTTTTCCCCTTTAGCTTCTAATGTGATTAGATTTAGAAGCTTTTATCAAAATCCACAATAAAGTCATTGCATAGCTGGGCTTTTTAGCCGAAAGCTTTGTTTACAAATAATTGCTGAGCATATTCTGCTCTGTTTCAGCTCTGTTCACAACACAGCCTGCTTCAGCAGGTTTGTCATGTGTTTCTCTGGATATGAAACGAAAATTCCTGGCTTAAATAATAAAGGACAATGGAAAACATTCCAGTTCTCTGCTGTTGCACAACTGCTCTGTTTTCTTAGCTGAAACCACCATAATGAAATATTGCTACAGTGTGTGAGAGAGTGAGGGACACACACACAGAGAGAATGTCTTTATCAGAACATCCAGTGTTTTTTTCTCCATTTTGAGGGGTTACAAAAAACAAAGCACTTTCCTCAAACCTTCAGGACATCTCTGCCAGGTCCTCCCTCTAGAGACTTAAGGGGTGAGATGTGTGGTGAGGAATCTAATAAGTTCTGATATTGTTTATGTTGAGAGGTTGGACTGTTCTCAAAAGAGACATGGAGGTGAGCGAACAGGGTAGAGGTATGGGAATAATCTCCTAGCTGAGAAGTTTCCCCACTTTCCCCCTCCACTATGAAGGAGCTAGAATTTCAGGATCAAAAAGTTTTTCACCCTAGGGGCAGGTGGTTGTTGTTATCGGCATCCATCTGTCTTAAGAGACAATGGAGTGTGCTTCCGGGGGTGAAGTCAAACTGCTGCGTTAGCAGCACTGAAGTGATATTCAATAGTGTGCAAGCCTGGGCAGTGTGTGTGCCCAGATGACAGGGCTCCACTCTCGGCCTTGCTGATATGGTCCAAAGAAAAGCAGAGCAAGATATAGAGGCTCCTATTTGTGGAAACATTTAAAAGGGCAGTTGGCACTTCTGAATTGCTGCCATTTGAAATAAATAATTACCTCGTGAGTCCATAAGGGGTTTGAAGATGGATTTGAATTACTCTGCAGGATGAAACTACAGTATTTTTTTCTAGTTTCTCCCTTCGCTCTTGAAAAGGCACATTTCAATTCATTGGCTAAGGAAACTCCTGGAATACGGTAAAGGGACCCCTGACCATTAGGTCCAGTCGTGGCCGACTCTGGGGTTGCGGCGCTCATCTCGCTTTATTGGCCGAGGGAGCCGGTGTACAGCTTCCGGGTCATGTGGCCAGCATGACTAAGCCGCTTCTGGCAAACCAGAGCAGCGCACGGAAATGCCATTTACCTTCCCGCTGGAGCCGTACCTATTTATCTACTTGCACTTTGACGTGCTTTCTAACTGCTAGGTTGGCAGGAGCAGGGACCGAGCAACGGGAGCTCACCCCGTCATGGGGATTCGAACCGCCGACCTTCTGATCAGCAAGCCCTAGGCTCTGTGGTTTAACCCACAGCGCCACCTGCGTCCCAACTCAGTAGAGGTTAGCTGTCCATATATTATGTGTAACCTAGCTATGGCTTGCACATGAGAGTAGATACAACCTCCTTGGAGAAGCCCACATTTTACCACTGGATCAAATCAAACAGAACTGTGCCTGGGGGCAGGGCAAAGCACACCTCAAATCTATTGTGCACAGAGGGTACGACTTTGGGGTGACATCTTCAGTGGCACCGATGGTTACGTCAAAATTTTCTTCCAAGGTCAAGAAAGGGGGGCCAGGCTCATTGAAGATAATGGCAACCCTTGGTAGTCTGAAGCCCTTGATTTGGGACTTTAATGCTGACAGGCTACAATGAGGTCAAGCTAGAGGTCTGGGACAAAGATATCTGGTACGATAAGCTTAGCATCCAACCTGAGTTCCTCTCTTCATCATGGAATTATATATTTTTTAGTTTGCATTGCATTGGGATCCCTCTGACCTGTGGGGTCAAATGTGAGTCACCAGGGGTTCAAATTTGGCCTGCAGGGCCATTCCCCCAAAACCATACACACCCATCCCACTATATACTGTATATGTGATATCAGTATGGGGCAGACAGAGATGTGGCTGCCAATGCATAATCAGGAGCCTTACATTAGGCTCCTTATCATGCATGCTGTGGGATTGATGGGTGGTTGAGTGAAGGTCAGCAGAAAGCAGGCTTTGGCGATGCAGCTATGCATTGTGTTTTGCAGTCCCAACTTTGGGACTTCAAGGCACCCAATCATTTGACAGCATTGTGGTGACTGGCAGACATGCCTACTTGTCATATTTGGCCCATGAGGCTAGCCGTGATAAGGATAAATAAAGATATGGCTTCTTGGAGCCAAATGGTTTCTCCACATCCTGGCACCACTGCATCTCTTTTTATGAGGTCCCTTCCAGACATTTTGGGTTTTATTTTTTAAAAAATTGGCTTCCTTATAAGGTTTTTCCTCACAAAAATAAACAGTCCCTTTTCCCCAGTAGTGGCCGCTCACTATCTTGGTATGATTGTTCCTGTTTTGTCTTAAATTTTAAACCTCAAATAGACAAGAGTTTAAAGCGGTTCTCTCAGGCTTACCCATGTAGAAAGCTTCTCCTTTCCACTGGACTCTGCCAAAGGTAAGAAAGAACTACCCTTCGAAACTCTCGTTTTTTTAAATGTGCAAAAGCTTTGTGACTGTAGCAATCCTTGAATGACAGGCTGGAAACATTGAATCACACCCGGAAGAGGCCTTTAGTGTTTTCAGAAGTGGGACAGATGAAAAGATGGGGTGTTAAGAGGGTTTGAGATTGGGGTTCACCCTTCTTCTTCTTCTTCTTCTTCTTCTTCTTCTTCTTCTTCTTCTTCTTCTTCTCCTCCTCCTCCTCCTCCTCCTCCTCCTCCTCCTCTCTCTCTCTCTCTCTCTCTCTCTCACACACACACACACATACACACACAAACCACTTTTCAGGAAAGCCGCCAGGAAACCCCTCCCTCTCACACAGACACAGAAACACACAACACACTGGCCTTTGTTATTTTCCTATAATCCAAGACATGTGTGCCAGAATTAGAAGCAGCTGCAAAAGAAGAAAGCGGGAAGGCCAAAGAAGCATCCTATTTGCCAAGAACGTGATTGGAAACTGTCCTGTTCGTTTTCGGGGCAGAGGGGTGAGTGAGTTTATACCCGTCCAATCTCTGTTTAGCAAGAATATGAAAGAGAAAGTAGGTCAGTGGGAGAGGGAGGGAATTGGAAAAATAGCCTGTGGGTGGGAACAGAGATGGAAAGACAATTTGTTGTAGCGCCATGTAATATATACTGAGAGGGCAAAGCAGTTTGGAAATGACAGAACGGGTAAGGTTTGCCACTGCATTCATTTTTATTATTATTATGAATGAGTTTATATTGCACCGTATACCCTTAATTAAACCCACAGGCTGGAAGCCCCCCCCCCCCCCGCCGCCCAAATGAATATCATGCAGAGTATATTTGGGTTTACACTGAATTGATGTTCTGCATTCCCAAGATGCAAAGATATGTAACACTTAAAGCTTTGCTCCTTGTTGCAACTCTATGGCATGGGAAGTGACATCTGTTGGGTTTCTGCCTGTCACCAAGCTATTAAAGATAGAGGGCGGGATAGGCGATGGTGCCAGGTCAGGAACAGCTTCTGGTACCCAGGTGGTACATGCCTGTTTTTAGATTGCAGTCGGAACGTCCCTGCTTAGTTCCAGGGCTTCCTCTTAATGTTTACGTTCCTGCTGTACGTTTGGTGGCCTCATCAACCATGAAGTTCACTGGGTGGCCAGTCCTTGGGCAAGTTGCTGAACTTCATCCTAATGAGGGAATAGCCCATGTGGTGCTCTTCAGACATTGCTAGACTACAGCCACATCCCTGACCCTTGACGGTGCTGGCTGGGCTAAAGGGAATTGCGAGTCCAGCAACATCTGAAGAGCACTATGCTGGTCACCCATGCCCTTAAACCACTGTGGATAAGCTGTGGCCCTCCAGGTTCCCATCATCCCTAGCCATTGCGACATGCTTGTTGGAGCTAATGGGATCTGTCGTGAACCAAAGTGTAGGGCCAAAAGTTCTCCACACTGGGCCTCAGATACATTAGCAATGGCCATGGGTTGCGGGGGGGGGGGGAGAGACCTACTTGGCATGTATAATGTCCCAGGCTCACCTGCTGGTAGTTCCAGTTCAGAAGGATCAGGTAGGAACAGGTGATGTGATACACCCTCTGCATTAGACCCTGGAGAGCTTCTGCCAGAGTGGACAGTCTTGGGTTAGACAGACAAATAGTGTGACTTCGTAAAACACAGCTCCCTGACGCCCAGTACGATGAGATAAAAGTTCATTTAAGCAAGGTTGAGTGTTTTATTTGAAAAGAGGGGCTCACAGGTGTGGGAAATGCCTAGACAGTGCAAAGAAGCCCTCTCTGTTTTGTTCTGCAGGGTTATTTACAAGCCTCCTGGAGTGAAGGATCCCACCAGAGCAATCATGTCCCAACAGCACCTCTTCCTAGCAGCCCTCCTCTCATTTCTCTTCCTACTTCCACCAACAACTTCCAGCCACTGCCAGACATTCCATAGATCTGCCTGCATGAAGCAGGACACCTTTGTGCCCGGCCATAACTATATTGGCGAGGGGGTGGACATCACCTCTCTGGAGAGAAAGGGAGCGTATGTGGTGGACACCAGCCGATGGCAGGGCCCCAATGGGACGTGCAAACTCTGCCGGAATCCCTTGATGAACGGGCAGCTGCAGAAACTCCCCTTGGCTGGCGTGGACTGGCAGGTGGTCCACTCGTGCCATCGGCAAGTCAGCAGCTCCGTGGAGAATTTGGATGTGGATGTCGCCAACGCGATGGCCACGGAGGTGAAGAATGACTGGAAAGTAGACCTGGGTTTGGAGATGGAGATGAACAATGACAGGGAAGAAGACCCGGGGCTGCCTAAGGCCCGCATGGCTTTTGCTGGGTCTCGATCCCGGATGGCTATTTATGCGCATGAAAAATCCCGTCAGGACAGTTACAGCTTTGTGAGGCAAGAGATTTCCTGCGCGTACTACAGGTGAGCACCAGTAGCCCTCTCAAGAGGGACTTGTGTGGTCTGATACAGCAACTGCCCTGGTTGACAGTTCGTTTCTGGGCCCAATTTAAGGTGTTCACATTAGTGTTTAAAGTTCTAAGTGATTCAGGACCTAAGTACCTGAAAGACTGCCTCCTTCCCCATAGACACCCTCTGGTGTTATGAGCAGCAGAGGGGACCCTCTTGGTTTCTCCGCCACTCTCACAAGCATGGCCTAGGAGAAAACATTCTCTGTGACAGCTCCTACGCTGTGGAATCCCTCCCCACAGAGGTGGGTCTGGCATCTTCATAATTCAGCTTTCAGTGAATGCTGAAGACACACCTCTTTACCATGCCATTCATTCATTTTTTTCCAGTTTTATACATTTCAATGATTTTACAATCAGTTTAACGCTTCAAAACTCGACTACCTTCCCCCTTTTTCTGCGGTTCATATATATATATATATATGCTTTCGTAGATTTTCACGGGTACAGGAATGCAGGTTTTGGTGTCTTCGGGTGTCTTCCCGTGTAAGAGTTGGGGTGTCTAGGCGACGTTTCGACGAGGTCTCACTCGTCATCTTCAGGCTGGTGCTTTCGGCTTCTTGTTACTGGAACAGAGCAGGATCTCAGTGTTTGAGTTCCTATAAATACTGTTGAGGGGGTGTGGTGTATAGCCTCCAACGTTCTGGGCAGAGAGGAAGTTCCCAGGTTAGTGTGCCTTTTCTTCTTTTGTTCATTAATTACTTGAGGGATATCTTGAGTGATTTCTTGAGTGATATTCTGAGCTATACACCACACCCCCTCAACAGTATTTATAGGAACTCAAACACTGAGATCCTGCTCTGTTCCAGTAACAAGAAGCCGAAAGCACCAGCCTGAAGATGACGAGTGAGACCTCGTCGAAACGTCGCCTAGACACCCCAACTCTTACACGGGAAGACACCCGAAGACACCAAAACCTGCGCATATATATATATATATATATATATATATATATATATATATATATATACACATATTCCAAATTAACTCAATTTACTCATTTATTCGTCTACTTTAAATATATACCCTTATAAAACTGCAGGTTATTACAATAATCCTGCCAATGCTCTTATCTGTTTACAGTTTATTTGTAAATATTCCATAAATCATTTTCATTCTTTTACAAAAAGTTTGTTATCTTGATTTCTTATTTTTCCAGCAAGCTTCGCCATTTCTGCATATTCCACAAGTTTTTGTATCCGTTTTTCTTTCGCTGGGACTTCTTTTTCTTCTTTCCCTTCCTTTTGACACTTGCTGTGTACATTTTTAAGACCCACCTTGTTTCTGTGGTTGTTAAGTTGTTTTATACATCATGTTTTAATTGTAACCATTCCAGGATGAAGAGCAGACAATAAAATAATAACAATCTTTGCTCCTTCAGTACAGAATGCTATAAACTTGCTATAAACTTTGCTTACAAGCTCCACTTTCTCTCTGCCTCTGCAGGCTGAGACTCCTCCAGAGACCCTCACTGCTGGCTTCCCACTTCTCCCGCGCTGTGGCCAGGCTGCCAAGGAATAACAACTCTGAGGAATACCAGCATTTTATCAACATCTACGGCACCCACTACATCAGCCATGTGCAACTGGGTGGGCGACTGCGCCACTTGCTGGCTGTGCAAACGTGCAAGATGGCCTTGTGGGGGATTACCGCTTCCACCATCCAGCGCTGCTTGAATTGGGGTGCTTCTCTAGGAGTTGACTGGCTGTTCGGCTCCGCTTCCCTGAGCTCCAAGTGTGAAGAACTCAAGAGGGCCTACTCCCGTGGAATCCTCGAGGACGCTGATGCCAAGCAGCACATCGAAGTTGTGGGAGGAGATAAGCAGGTGGAGATGCTCTTCTCCAAAGCTGGAGAAGCCCAACTCTTCTCTGCATGGATGGAGAGTTCAAAAACAAAGCCTGGGATGGTTTCCTACTCCCTTCTACCCTTACACACCTTGTTGAACCAAAGAGACCCAAGGAGGGATTTGCTGAGGCAAGCCATTGTGGGCCATATCAACCAGAGAGCCCTCAAGAGGGACTGTCCACAACAGTGTCCACGCTGGAGCTCCCAGAGCTCAGGTGAGCAATGCACCTGCCTGTGTCAGCAGGACGGCCTCAACAACGATATGTGCTGTGCCTGGCAGAGAGGCAGGGCCCGCCTCACGTTTGTTGTGGTCAACGGGTCCAAGCTTTGGGGCGACCACTTCACGGCCACCGATGCTTATGTCAGGATTTTCTTCCAAGGTCAAGAAATGAGAACCAGCGTCGTCAGAAACGACAACAACCCTCAGTGGTCGGAAACCCTGGACTTTGGGACGGTCACATTGGCAGACCACAATTCTTTTGAGGTTCAGCTCTGGGACAAAGACGTCTGGCGGGATGACCTTCTGCAGGGCTGTTTCCACCGGTTGGAGGCCGGGGCTGGGACTATCCGGCACAGATGTTATGCGCCTCATGGATACGTCGAGTATTATTACTTGCTGGAATGTGGCCGCACATTGGGTGGCCCTAGCTGTCAAAATTATGTCCCCCTACGACTGCCAACTTCTCATTTCAACTAGTCACCCCCTGCTAATTCAGTGCTTTTTCCTTGTTCTATTCATTTCAGGACGGTGGGATTTGTAGTCCAACAACGGCCAGAAGGCCACAGGTTCCCCCACCACTGAGGGACAGAGTTGAGACAGACTCTATTGAGACAGATTCAGAAGGAATCTGGCAGATCTGGGGCCTAGTTGGTCCACATTGTTATAAACATAAAAAGCATCTTTATGCAGAGTGAGACCACTTGTTTGTCTTGCCTTATACTCTGCCTGGTAGAGGCCAGGCTTTCAGGATCCCTCACGCAGAGATCATCTCTAAGACTGTTTCCTATCTCTGCTGTTTTCCTGCAGCTATGAGTCAGCGTCTGGAGATTCCCAGCCCCACAAGAGTGAGTGAATCACCAGTTTCTTTCTCTCCAACTCCTGCTTTACAAATACATATTTGTGTTTACACATGCGTCGCTTTTATGCACCTCACCCTGCAAAATCCTCCATGGATTACAGACATTCCGGATTAGAAATTTGGTATTTTGAAAAAATAAATATGTTGCAAGGGAGCAGATATAATGAGCTTTATTCATTATAGTGGTGGTGAAATTACAGCAAACAGCAAACTCCCTAGACAAACCTGTCTATCCCACCTCTCCTGATACAAATGCCCAGAGTAACAAAAGTGAATTGTTTTTAGACCTGTAGAGGAAGAGGTGGAATTCCACACCACGGGCTCAGCTGGGTCCAGTTGCTCCTCTTCTGGAACAATTTGCTCCCAAGAGAGATAGCTATGGCTTTTAAAGAGGCTTTGAAAGAAGATCAGATAGATTCATGGAGGTGAAGGTTATCAATGGTTACTAGGCATGATGGCTAGCTTCTACCTCCACTGTCAGAGGTGGGAAGAAGAGTTTGGAAGAAGAAGAGTTTGGATTTGATATCCCGCTTTATCACTACCCGAAGGAGTCTCAAAGCGGCTAACAATCTCCTTTCCCTTCCTCCCCCACATCAAACACTCTGTGAGGTGAGTGGGGCTGAGAGACTTCAGAGAAGTGTGACTGGCCCAAGGTCACCCAGCAGCTGCACGTGGAGGAGCGGGGAATTGAACCCAGTTCACCAGATTACAAGTCTACCGCTCTTAACCACTACACCACACTCAACAGTGCTGTTGAGCTCAGGACCTGCTTCCGGCCTTCCCCCGGGCATGGTTTATGGTGCTTTATGGGCTTTTCCTTGTGCCTTGTGTCCTTAGCAATAATCTTAGTGGTTATCCCACCTAGTGATTATGTAATTGGGATGTTTTGGTAAGCACCATATGGGACCCCGGATAAGCACGCCTAGTACCCCTGGAATTTCGCACTGCTCAGAGATTGGGGTGCTGTGTAATAATACAAAAGGGAAGGAGGTCTGTGGGAGAGGGGGGGAATGGGGGGGAAGCAGCTTGCAAGTGACAATGATCAGAGTAGGGAAAGAGATGAGTACCCTCAGTTGAGATTTCCTTCTTCATTGCAGCATATTATGTTATAAAGTCACCAGCATTTTACAGATGTTTTACAGCATTTTACAAGCACTCCCCGAATGCCTACTGGATAAATACAATCTAATTTTATTCTCCAAAGTTTCAGTGATCAATGCAAATAGCAGTGGGAACAAAGGATGTCCTACTTAGGTCCTGTCTTAAGATGTGCACTCAGGTAAGAGAATCCATTTGTGGCTGTTGTTGCAGACAACCCCAATATCAATTAAAGATAAAATCATTTCTAAATTTAGATGTGTGTGTGTGGTTTTTTTTAGAAAAACATTTTCAGAAACACCCACTCCACATAGTCAAAATCTCTGAATGTGTCTAGAGAGACAATTCCCCCCCCCCCCAAGTCAGATTCTGTGTCACATTGAGTGCCATTTGGATCAAGTCAACAATGTTTTCTCCAGGAATAAAGCTTGTCTGATCAGTAGATATAAACCAACCAATACAGTGGTACCTCGGGTTGCATACGCTTCAGGTTACAGACTCCGCTAACCCAGAAATATTACCTCGGGTTAAGAACTTTGCTTCAGGATGAGAACAGAAATCGTGCAGCGGCAGCGCGGTGGCAGCGGGAGGCCCCATTAGCTAAACTGGTACTTCAGGTTAAGAACAGTTTCAAGTTAAGAACAGACGTCCAGAACGAATTAAGTACTTAACCCGAGGTACCACTGTATGTACATTTAACCTGAAAACTGTAACTGGCAATAATAATTTGTTAGGCTGCATCCCAGGCGTTTGGCCATGCTGGCTGGATCTGATGAGAATCATCATCATAATTAAACAATTGTACTTAACATGCCAGTCCCCCACTATATATGTGATGTTGATCTATGGGACAGGTAGAGACACGACTGCCAGTGCATAATCGGGAACATTATAGTACAGTGGTACCTCGGGTTACATACGCTTCAGGATACAGACTCTGCTAACCCAGAAATAGTGCTTCAGGTTAAGAACTTTGCTTCAGGATAAGAACAGAAATTGGGCTTCAGCGGCGTGGCGGCAGCAGGAGGCCCCATTAGCTAAAGTGGGGCTTCAGGTTAAGAACAGTTTCAGGTTAAGTACGGACCTCCGGAACAAATTAAGTACGTAACCAGAGGTACCACTGTATGCTCCTGATCATGGAGAGGCAAGAGAAAACAGGTGTTGGGTCCACAGCCCATCAGTTGAGCCAAGGTATGCGGAAAGCAGGCTTTGCGGTATTGCTCTACGTGGCGCTTTGAAGTCCCAACATGCCCAATCACCTGACATCATTGTGGTGAATGACAGATGGGTGTCCCCGCCCCTTTGTCACATTTGCCCCACAAGGCTAGATCTAATAAGAATAAGGATCTGGCCTGTGGAGCCAAAATGTTCCCCCACTCCCCAGAACAACTGGAACTTCTTTTATGAGGCCCCTGCCAAACTTTTTGCATTGGGGGGGGGGGAGGCTTCCTTATAAGGAATTTCCTCACAAAAGCAAACGGTCCGTTTAGTGGCCACTCACTATCCTGGTATGATGGTTTCAGTTTTGTCTTGAATTTTCAACCTCAAAAGAAAGGAGTCTGAAGTGGTCCTCTCAGGCTCACCAACCTGTGGAAGCTTTCCTTGCCACTGGAGCTCTCAGCCAAAGGTAAGAAAGGACAATCCTTCCCAAAAAAATATTTATTTGTTTATTATGTGCAAAGGAAGGCCTTCCTTCTTGGCTCCATGACTGTAGCAGTCACTGATTCGAACTGGGAATGACAGACTGGAATGGCAGACTACTTTTGGTATTTACAAAGCTATGGAGTGGATAAAGAATTGGGTGATAAGAGGGTTTGAGATGGGGTTCATCCCTCTTCTTGCCATATACATATATATATATATATATATATATAGAGAGAGAGAGAGAGAGAGAGAGAGAGAGCGCCATCAGGAAACCCCTGCATCCACCACCACCACCCCTCTCTCTCTCTCACACACACACAAAAATACACTGGTGTTTGTGACTCCTATAATTCACACTATTAACACAATTACAGGTAGGTAGCCATGTTGGTCTGCCATAGTCAACATAAAAAAATTCCTTCCAGTAGCACCTTAGTAGACTAAGCCATTTTTCACCTTCTCACCCATTGCCTTTTCCTGTAAGACCTATTACAGTCGTTAAGAGTCGTCAACAGGCTCATCTCAGCTACCTGCCAATCTCCCATTCCCACCACCCTTCTGAGTAATACCCCTCCCCACCTTCTCACTATATATAGAAGGATCTGGCAACTTCTGTTTCAGTGTATCTGAAGAAGTGTGCATGCACACGAAAGCTCATACCAAGAACTAACTTAGTTGGTCTTTAAGGTGCTACTGGAAGGAATTTTTTTATGTTGACTATTAACACAAGAATTTGAAACAGTGGGAAAGAAAAGAAGAATCCAATTTTCTGAGAATGTGACTGGGTGCGGTCCTGTCCGTTCAGGGGTGGAGGGGTGAGTGAGTGTCCACCAATCCAATCTTGGTTTAGAGACATGCAAAAGACAAAGCAGATCGGCTGGCAAGGGAGGGAACTGGAAGACTAGCTCATTGGTGAGAACAGAAACCGAAAGGCAGCTGTTGTAGTCCCACGTACTACACTGAGAAGGCAAAGCAGTTCGGAAATTACAGAGCAGGTAAGCTTGCTACTATATTCATTATGTATTCTAAATGAGTTTATATTCCACCTTGTACTCCTAATTACACCCACAAGCTGGAAGCCCCCACCACCCCACAGACACTCCCAGCATAAAAGATTTAAGATGCAGAGTGCATCTGGGCTTACACCAGACTGATGTTCTGTGTTCCCAAGATGTTCCTTGTTGCTGCTCTATCTTGGGGAAAGTGACATATGTTAGTCTTCTACTTGTCACCAGGCTAGGAAAGAAAAGACAACAGTGCTAGGTCAGGGAGAACATCTGGTGCCCAGATTATACATGCCTGGAAATCGGGACTTCTATGGTTAGTCCCAAGGCTTCCTCTTCATATTTATGTTCCTGCTGTACATTCAGTCGCCTCCTCAGCCATGAAGTTCACTGGGTGGCCATCATTAGAACTTCAGTCTAATTATGGAATAGCCAGTGTCCAGACATTGCTCAACTAAAGCACATCCCTGACCACTGACAGCCCTGGCTGGGGTTGATGGGAGTTGCGAGTCCATCAACATCTGATTTCAATTTGAACTTAGCTTGATCTTTTATTCCCCTTCCTTCCCTCCCCCTCCCCTTTTTATGAAGATTACCCGCTCTGGGATCCCACAGCTAATTCTCCCCTGGTCTCCTCGCTGGCCCAAATAGGACTAATTTAGCCAGCTAGCTCTGGTGATCATCTAATGTTTATTGGATGGATTTCCCCCCCTAAATTGATTTTTGAATTCTGGATTTATTGTTATTCACGTTTTACACTGTATTTTATACTGGTTTTTGTTGCATCAATTAAGTGTTTTAAATTTGTTGTTAGCCGCCCTGAGCCCGGTTTTCTGAACCGGGAAGGATGGGGTATAAATAAAAATTTATTATTATTATTATTATTATTATTATTATTATTATTATTAGCTCCATGCTGGTGACCCATGACTCAGCCTGTGGTCCTCCAGGCTGTTGCTGAACAATAGGTCCTACATTCCTTGCAACTGAGCCATGGTTGCTAGGGCTGGTGAGAGCTTTAGCTCAGCAACATCTGCAAGGCCTAAGGTTCCTCACACCTGCCCTAGCATATACCATTAGGAGTAGCCATGGCTCAGTGGTAGAGCATCTACTTTGTAGAAGCCAACAGGTTCAGTTCCTGGTACCTCCAGTTAGAAAGGGTCAGGTAGCAACAGGTGATGTGGAAAGAGGGACTCTCAAATGTGGGAAATGCCTGAATGGTGCAAATAAGTCTTCTCTGTTTTATTTCCCGTGGTAATTTGAAGCCATCTGCCCCACTGGCGGTGGGAGGATCACAGCAGAACAATCATGTCCAAACAATACCTCTTCCTAGCAGCCTTCCTCCTATTTCTCTTCCAACTTCCACTAACAACTTCCAGCGACTGCCATCGGCACCCCAGCTCCATCTGCATGAAGCAGGACACCTTTGTGCCTGGCCACACCTATATTGGTCAGGGGGTTGACATCACCACTCTGGAGAGAAAGGGAGCGTTTGTGGTGGACACCAGCCAATGGCAGGGCCCCAACGGGACGTGCATCCTCTGTCGGAATCACTTGATGAACGGGCATCTGCAGAAACTGCCTTTAGCTGTCGCGGACTGGCAGGTGGTCCGCTCGTGCCATCGGCATGTCAGCAGCTCCGTGGAGAATTTGGATGTGGATGTTGCCAATGCAATGGCCACGGAGGTGAAGAATGACTGGAAAGCAGATTTGGGATTGGACATGGAGCTGGGGTTCGGCGCAGAACTGAGCAAATTAGGGCTGGAGCTGCCTAAGATGAGGGTGGCCCTTGCTGGATCTCACTCCCGGATGGCGATTTATGCACATCAGAAATCCCAGCATGACAGTTACAGCTTTGTGAGGCAAGAGGTCTACTGCACACACTACAGGTGAGCATCAGTATCCCTCTAGAGATACAATCAAAGTAAATGATGAGTGGGCGTCCTCAACTGGAAGTTGGATCAAACAGATATAGCAATTGCAGCAGAGGTTTCTAGTGAACTGTGTTCTGCCCCCACAGGGTTCAGTTATTCATTCGTTCTTACTATTCCATTGTTAGACTTCTCTCTCAATTCAGATAGCATTCAACAAAACTCCACAAAGCTCTCATACATAGAGTTACTGAAGACTCAAACAAAGGAGGAAGGGAAGCTTTCTTCTTGCTCTGGGCAGAGCCAATAGAAAGAAAGGATAATAGGAAGCAGGAGGCAGATCATCAGCTTGGTTGCAGGCTCAGATGTTCAGGAATTAGGGAAGTGGGCTGGAGGTGGTTAAGTGGCCAGGTCAGGCAGGGCAATTCAGATCAAGAGCTTAGCCCCAGAAGAGCCGGGAGTGGGTCCTGGGAAATAATGCACACCAGTTGATTGACTGATTGTCACCATATCTTTGGTCAACACTGTCACTGGAGGCTCAGGTAACCTTGGTGGCTAGCAGTATTTTGCCCCAGCACTGCCTACTTTATTATTATTATTATTATTATTATTATTATTTATTTGTACCCCGCCCATCTGGCTGGGTTTCCCCAGCCACTCTGGGCGGCTTCCACAGAAACCAAAAAACACTAAAATATCATACATTAAAAGCTTCCCTGAATAGGGCCGCTTCAGCAGTTCTGGGCCCCTTTGGAGAGAAATCATTTGGCCACTGTCTTCCATGCTCTGGTAACTCCCAGATTGGATTACTGCAATGCATTCTACATGGGGCTGTCCTTGAATAACATTTAAAAACTTCAGCTGGTCCAAAATGCTGCAGCCAGCTTACTGGCTGGGATTTTTACAAAGAGGGCCAGATTTGATGGCGTGACCATGCGTGAGGGATGACCAAAGTTGTGGGTTTTTTTAGGGTTGAGGTTCAGCTTTTTTTAAGATTGAAGGGTTTTTTTAGGATTTTACCCCAGGAGATTAACCGCCACAAGGGCCAGATTAAATCGACCAGCGGGGCGGATTAGGCCCCCGAAACAGACATTGGACATGTCTGGTTTAGCTCTAACATATACCCCACTACATTTTAAAGCAGCTGCATTGGTTGCCAGTTCGTTTCCAGTTCCAATTCAAGGTGCTCAAATTTGTGTTTAAAGTCCTCTTGTATGTGTACGCTTCCTCTCTTCTGATTCGCAGGAAGCTCTGTGGGCCTTTACAGGGGAGGGATAACATGTTGGAGAGGAAGAAGATCCCTGAAACTTTGCAGGCTTCCCTTCCCTCAAAAAGATGGAGGATTATGGATGTGGGTGGTGTGGGTAAAACTATAAACTTTGCTTCTAATATCCTGCTCCTCTTTTTCTCTTCTTGAGCAGGCTGAGACTCCCCCATAGACCCTCACCGCTGTCCTCTCACTTTGCCCAGCATGTGGCTGAGCTGCCAATAAAGAACAACTCTGAGGAATACCAGCATTTTATCGACAGCTATGGCACCCACTACATCAGCCAGGTAGACCTTGGGGGCCGAGTTCGCCACCTGCTGGCTGTGCAGACATGCAAGATGGCCTTGTGGGGGGTTACAGCTTCCAGCATCCAGGATTGCTTAAAGTGGGGGTTTTCTTTGGGAAACAACGAGGTATTTGGGTCCACTTCCCAAAATGCCAGGTGTGAAGCGATCCAGAAGTTCTACAGTCATGGAGTTTCGCATGAAAACTATGCCAGGCAGTACATTGAAGTTGTGGGAGGAGATAAGCAGATCGAGATTCTCTTCTCAAAAGCCAGAGGAGCTCAACTCTTCTCGGAATGGAAGAACAGCGCAAAAGCACAGCCAGCCTGGGCTGGTTTCCTATTCCCTTCAGCCCTTGCACATGTTGCTGAACCACCAGGACCCAAGGAGGGATTTGCTGAAGCAAGCCATTGCGAGTCATATAAACCAGAAGGCCCTGAAGAGGGAGTGTCCGCAGCGGTGTCCACGTTGGAGCTCCCAGAGCTCAGCTGAGCAATGCACCTGCCTTTGTCAGAAGGATGGCCTCAACAACAACATGTGCTGTGCCCGACAGAGGGGCAGGGCACACCTCACCTTTGTTGTGACCAGAGGATCCAACCTTTGGGGTGACCACTTCACAGCCACCGATGCTTATGTCAGAGTTGTCTTTCAAGGTCGAGCGCTGAGGACCAGCATCGTCCCATCTGATAACGACCCCTGGTGGTATGAAGCCCTGGGCTTTGGGACTGTCATGCTGAATCATGAAAACCCCGTTCACATAGAAGTCTGGGACAATGATGGCTGGCGTGGTAATGAACTTTTGCAGAGGTGTACCGACAATCTGGAGGCCAGGGCTGGTGCTCAATGGTACACATGTTCTCCACAATATGGATACATCGAGTTTTATTACTTCCTGGAATGCGGCCACACGTTGAGTGGCCCCACCTGTCAAGAATATGTCCCGCTCCAGCTGCCAACTTCTTATTTTAACTAGTGTTCCCATCCGCCCATCCAAACCAGTGCTATGTCCTTCTATATTTGAGGACCTTATGCTGAATAGGTGAGGGCAGGTCCATGGAAAAGTAGGATCAGGGCATCCGGTGGCCTAACTGATGTTTCTTGCTGTACTACAGCTCCCAGCACTCCCAGCCAGTATGGCCTATCATTAGTGGTGATGGGATTTGTAGTCCAGCAATGGCTGAAAAGCCACCGGTTACCTCGCCTGAGATAAATCAAGAGGCAGAGTTGGGACAGATCCTGTTGAGACAGATTCAGATGTAATCTGGCAGTTCTGGGGTTGGGGCCTAGTTGGTCCATGGGTGGTCACAAGGAGCAAAGATGCTTTTATCAGATGAGCTCTAGCTCTTGAGGCCCCTTGACAGCAACCACATAATTGTTTAAACTTCCCCAACCCTGCCGAAGGTTCTTATAATCATACAAAGCATCTTTATACAGAGTTAGATCACTGTCTAATCTGGCGTAGGCCAGGCTCTCAGGATTACTGAGATCATATCCAAGCCTGCTTCCTTTCCTATCTTTGCTGTGTGTTTTTTTAAAACAGGGTAAGCCGCCAGTTTCTTTCTCTCCAACTCCTATGTTACAAATACATATTTGTGTTTACATATGTGCTGCTTTCAACCTTGCAAATCCTTAACTGGTTAAGGATATTCCAGATTTAAAATGTGGTATTCTAGAAAAATAAACATATTGCTAGGGAGCCAATATTCTGCGAACTGCCCTTGCAGACTTATGATTAAGGGCAGTATATAACAAACAAACAAACAAACAAATAAATAAATAAATAAATACTATCTATCCATGGTGGACTTTGTGCTCTCATATTTCAGCAGCGTCCTGTTCGACTCAGTGCAACTCAGTGCCCCCTCCCCCCCCCCACCTCTCGCACTCCAATTAAAGAGATTACTTTCTGCAGGACATGATAAAGGCCGATAGATAACGAACAGCAAAGTGAATTTGTTTTAAGAACTGTAGAAATAGGAGTGGAATTGCACACCGTAGGCTCGGCTCGGACTAGTTTCTCCTAGTTTCTATTTTATTTTATTTTTTGCTATAAAAACAATGGTGATGCTGGAAACTGGAAAATGCTGGATGGAGACTAGTCTGAATTGGGTTATGAAGCCGCTGTTCGCTTACGCTTCACCTCTTCCCATTGTACTCAAGATTGCTGGCCGTGAGTCATTCCCAAATCCCAAGCGAGCCACGGAGGCATCCGCTGGAGGGGGGGGGGAGTTCCCCCGTTTCCAGCTTCTCCTGCCCAATATCGGACTTCGCCGGGACCCGTATCGCTGGGGACTCACCCACCTCCAGGAGGCGGCACCCTGCTAGGGTGATGATCGGCCCTTCTCTCAGACCTTCCCAGAGGCGCAACAAGGGTGACAGACACCCAGCACGTGGCCTCTTCGGAGAGCTTCCGCCCAGCCAACGGGAAGTGAAGCCTTATTCCAATATATAGTGTCCGGTGTTTAGTCGCCAACAAGGTCATGGTGCGGAGAATCCATTATCTTGGAACCCATATATTGGCCAGGTCCTTCGTGGCCGCAATCTCGGAACTGTACAAATAATAATAATAATACTAATACGAATAATAATAGTGAGATAAAAGAAACGCCAGGGAGGGAAATGCTAAACTGTGAGCGGCGACCATCATGCAACGCTTCTTAATTTGCATTTCCCTGCCTCCTCAATGGCGCGAAAGCTGGAGGTCCCCTACGCGTGCGCGCGCAGGTTGCATTTTATCGATTCGCCCGAGGCGTAGCATGCAAAACAGACGTATGCAAATGAAGTAAAAAGGGGCTGGCCCGTGGAACGTTCCCCGGGAGCAGGAAAAAGGCGCTGTTTGCAGCCTCGTAAAAGCTTCAAAGAAAAGAGGAGGCAACGCGGAACAGGTTGGTTGGGAAAGCGGGTCAGGGAGGGAAATCGATGGAAAATATTGCACAGATATTGCACACATATTGCGGTAGGGTTTTTTTTTGAAAATAATAGGAAGCGGGAGGCAGATCACCAGCTTGCTTGCAGGCTCAGATGTTCAGGATCAAGGAATTAGGGAAGTGGGCTGGAGGGGGTTAAGTGGCCCGGTCGCGCAGGGCGATTCAGATCAAGAGCTCAGCCCCAGAAGAGCCAGGGGTGGGTCCTGGGAAATAATGCTCGCCGGTTGATTGACGGATTGTCACCATATTTTTAGTTTATCTTACGATTAGCAAGGTTTGGTCACGCTGGGGGGTCGGTATCACCGCGGTAGCTGAGGAATCCGCACTTCCCCGGAGCCGGGTTTCTATCTGCGGGATCACAGTGGGGCGGAAATGGTGTCTCGAGGGCGTGTGACGAATGCATTTCACCGCAGCTGATTTGAAACAGTCCTCCGGGCCAGATAAATGTTGGTGAAGTTCGGTAGGTAAAGCACAGGCAAAACCCGGCAGAAAGACCAGCGTGACGATTGCAGCAGGAGCTTTTTCATTGGGTGCATAAAACGCCCCCTTGTGTGAACATAGCAGCAATGGTTCGTTGTGTGTGCTTGTACATAAGAATTGTGAACATCGGGGCCATAAAGGCAGTGATGGGCAAGAGTTACGGCTTGTGACATTTCTGTGTTTGTTTCATTTCGGTACCTTTTGGCCACCATGTTGACAATTCCTGTTCCTGTGCATGTATATCTGAGCAGCATTGGGTGCCAGCCTTTGTTGGGCATCTGCCAAGCCCAGGAAGGGTCCCCCTGCCAATCTTCTGCTCCTCTTCCTTGTCCTCTCCCTAGTGGGAATGGGACCCAGAGAGAGGGGAGTAGCCACAGGCTTCCCTGTTGTGGCTTCATAAAGGTCTGAGGGAAGGCAGAAGGAGGGCCTGACCCAGTACAGCCAGGGAGTATATACTACCGGATCCTGACAGAGCCGCCAGTGGCTTAAGAGATCTGTTGGGCCAGCCCACCCTGCTTCCTTAAGTCTGCCATCAACCTGAGAGGACTTTGCATCATTTGATTTAGTATTTTAAAATTGCATCCTGCAATTTGGCAGAAAGGCAGTCCGTGGCACAAAGGTGTGCCCACTCAGACAGAACAGCCCCATTGGCTGTGCCTGGCCTGAACGCCCCCTGCCCCCCCCCCAAAAAAAGCAGGAAGTGGTGCTACAACTTTCTACACATACGACCAAGTGTATGGCTTCTGCTGCAATAATTTTTTTGGTCTATACCTGTATAAGGTGCCACAAAACTCTTATTAAGTATTTGCCATAGTAAGGCATGTAGTTCTGAAGCCTGTGCGTGAAGAATCATAGAACTGTAAAGTTGGAAGGGACCCTAAGGATCATCTGGTCCCAACCCCTGCAATGCAACTGTCTCATATGGGGATCAAACCTGCAACCTTGGTGCTATCAGCACCACACGCTAACCAACTGAGCTATCCAGAATGAGGCATCTTCTTGCTGTAGAGGTCATCTGCAATGATCCCCAGTGATACTTCGGCTTCTTTGTTTAGGTGATTGTGTGAGGTGTCGACTCAGCCTCCTTTGCACGCTCTGACGCCACCTCAGGGATGAGACGGAAGCGGAAGGCCCCCGAGCGCCAGAACGGGGAGCCCAGCACTGCCGGGGCTGAGCTGGAGCTGCGCTGGGAGTGGGAGACCCCTGGCGACAGGTGGCAGCAGTTCTTGCCCGAGCAGAGCGAGATCCTGAGCCAGGCAGCCCGGTGAGTTAGTGCAGGAAGCTGCTTAATATTGGGAGTCGGATCACTGGGTCACTAGACATTGACTGGCAGCATCTCTCCAGGGGTTGAGGGTCTTTCCCCAACCCTATCTGGAGATGCTGGGGATTGTGGCACTCCAGATCAACCTTTCTCAACCTTGGATCTCCGGATGCTGCTGGACTACAACTCCCATCATCCCTGACCAGTAGCTAGGGATGATGGGAGTTGTAGTCCTACAACATTTGGGAGGGGGCAGTGGTTGAGAAAGGCTGCTGTAGATGCTAGATGACAACTCCCATCATTCCTCACCTGGGAAGTTCCCTTATACCAAGCCAGACCATTGGTCCAGCTAAGTCAGTGTTGTTTTCATTGACTGGCAGAAAGGGTCCCCCTCCCCCCCAAAAAATCTCTATTTGGAGATGCCAGGAATTGAACCTGGGACTCTCAGCATGTGGAGCAGCTGCTCTCCGAGCCAGGCCCCTTCACCACATTGGTGCTCCCATTGTTGACCCCCACACATGGAGAAGGCAGGCCGAATTGAGTCAGGGCGATGACATTGGAGGCGTCTGCGTTTCCTACAGAGCCGGGAAGCTCTCTGCGGACATCGGGGAGTCCTGTGTGGACCTGTGCAAGATGCTGCAGCGGAATAAACAGACGGGGCTGGAATCGCGTGTGGCTGCAGCTGTGCGGGATCAGGATTCTTGTGAGCAAACTTTTAATTTTCTAGCATTTTCTTAGTGGATCCCGCCAGCGGACCAAGAGTCTTTCCTTTCCCATGGGCCAACTTTGACAGATGAGCAAGCCCACACATCTGTCAGTCGCCTGATGTCCTTATTGTCAGGAGCTGGTCCTACTCTCGAGTAGGACCTTGGCAGAGACACATGCCTGACTGGCATGTTCCCTCCATCCTGGTCAATCATTCGGGAGCTTCAAAAGCTTTCTTCTGCCCAAACATCACAGCGACCGATGCCAACAGATATCTGCACACTTAGGGATCTGCAGAGTCTTCGCATCTTGCATAACAGACCTCAGCAACTCAGCATTTTGGCTAATCTACTTTATTTACATATAAACACACACAGTGCATTGCAACATGGCTCCCTCTCTCTCTAGCATCAGACAGCAAAGAGAAAAAACAAAGGACAATAGTTCCACTTCATGGAACACAGTAACACAAACATCCTGTCATTGTCACTTCCCACTTTGTGGAGTCAAAACATACACTCTCATGTGATAGACAACAATCCCATGACTGCAATCATGGAGCAGGAATTCTAACACTTATGACATCAGACAAAACTTCAGAAGGGCCACAGTACGCACCTTCAAAAGGATTTGCTATGAAGTCCATTTGCAGTTTAAATGCTGAAAGCTTCCAGGGGTCTGGTCTGAAGTCATGCAGTGATGCAACTGCTATGAGGAAGCTGAGCAGGTTGGTCCGTCTGGTCAGTGCATGGATGAGAGATAGCCTGGGAACCTCCATGGAACCCACCATGAGTTCCTGGAATAAAATGCAAAGTGCTTTTCATGGTGCTTTCCCTGGCTGCAGCATCACCTACAGTGTCGCACTTCAAATGCAAGACAGATTTGCTGCTCAGTGCAGACAGGGGTGTGTCAGCAGGTTAAATGCAGCCCATGTTGGGTGGCAAAGCCTTGTTGGGCAGTGAGGGGACATCACTGCAGGTTTTGGCCCTTAGCGCAGGGATACGGAACATGTGGCCCTCCAGGCCGTGTTGGACTACAATGTCCATCATTCCTGACCTTGTTGCCTGGGGCTGATGGGAGTTGGAGTCCAGCACCATCAAAACCACCCCTGTTGTGCCCTTTGCCTTGAAGGCAAGTGTTCCTCTGGGCACATGTTCATTTACCCATTTCTCCTCACTGAAGGATTGCTAGAAAATGCCTCCTAGTGCCTTAGGACTTGCTTCGCCAATTTTGACTGAGAAATCTTCTCTCCTCCTGCTCTCTCCCTGCCACTGTGCTGGTCCAGATTTTGTTTGGTGCTGGCAAGGAGACGAAGAAGGCGAGTGGCTTCCTTACCCTGTGGACACCTGCCTGGCCCTGCAGGCAGCCAGGAATGGCCATGGAGAACCCACAGTGGAAGTGATGGTTGGGCGGACACGCTACAAGCTGGACACAGCCCGCATGGTGCAGACCAACAGCCGGACTGGGTTTGAACGTCTGATGGAACGCAGGGAGTCAGGTACAAGGATGTAGGGTTTTACGTTGGTGATAATACTTTGCATTCTTCCAGTCCTCATTGAGGCTTCAGATTAGCGTTGCAAGAAAGGCCAGCAAGAAAGGTTGGGAAGCTCAGGCCTGTGGACCTAGCATGCCTGTAGGACTCTCCCTGTGCTGCAGTCCTGCATTGCACCCACCTTGAATGTTTTTGCCAGGCCAAAATATTCCCTTCCCTTCCAATAATGCCTTTTCATTGCACGGGTGCAGAATGGAGAGGGGGCGGGGCTGAAATGGCGAAATTAACAGTGAAATCAAGAGGACATGTTGACGAAGTGTTTAAGGAAGAATGGAAACAACTGATGGATTATCCATCAAATTATCACCCATATATGAAGTCTCCGGTAGGATTTGAAAAATAAGCAGTGGATTACTGAAAGGATTAATGATAGCAGGGTTTAGACAACAACAATATATGTGTTATAAAACAGCTAATAAAAAGAAGTTTAAAAAAATAAACAGGAAAGGAGGGGTGGAAAGTCAAGAGGAAACTGTTTAAAAATGTATATGATGATAAATGTTTTGAAATATTTTTGGAAACTTCATAAAAATGATACGAAAAAATGAGAGGGGTGTGTGGGAGATATATAAAGGTAAAGGGACCCCTGACCATTAGGTCCAGTTGTGGCCGGCTCTGGGGTTGCGGCGCTCATCTCGCTTTACTGGCCGAGGGAGCCGGCGTACAGCTTCCGGGTCATGTGGCCAGCATGACTAAGCCGCTTCTGGCAAACCAGAGCAGTGCACGGAAACGCCGTTTACCTTCCCGCTGGAGTGGTACCTATTTATCTACTTGCACTTTGACGTGCTTTTGAACTGCTAGGTTGGCAGGAGCAGGGACCAAGCAACGGGAGCTCACCCCGCCATGGGGATTCGAACTGCCGACCTTCTGATCGGCAAGTCCTAGGCTCTGTGGTTTAACCCACAGCACCACCCGCGTCCCTGGGAGATATATAGATGGGGATATATTTATGCCAAGGTAGAACTAGTTCATAGCCTCCCAAAATCTCTCTTACACTTTTCAGAACCTGCAACCAGCAGGCCTGCTCCACCTTGGGCTTTTCTCTCTCTTTCAGATGCTGCAGAGACTGAGGATGGAGGATCCCAGCCAAGCAACAGCATCTCAGGGACCGAAAGCCCCGTTCCTGCTAAGAAGGCCCGGGGCGGAGGGGATACCGCAACATCTCAAGGAGACACAGATAACAAGGGTAACAGCCAAATGGACAGGTCTTAGTGGATCGGCCTGTCAGCCAAATCCCCCAACAACTTGAGCCTAGCAGCTCAGACCTTGGGGATATAAGCAGGTGGTGATTTATAGCATGAACTGAAGCACCTCTCCCAGGAGGCTGCTGGCTGTGTTTATTGCCAGAACGTACTGCCTGCTTTTAAGCAGCTCGGGATTAACACTCTCAGGAACTAGAACCGTGTATATTTTTAAAGAAATGCCGAGGTTCTTAAGAGGCTAGCTAGTAGCGTCGTAGATGCCAAGTTTGTGAGGGATCGGGGTGAATTTAATCAGCACATCTGTGCTCCAACCCACCTCCTCCTTTCCCCCCGCAGAGGCCGTGAGGACGCTGATAGTGAAGGGAAAAGCACCCGTGGATCCAGAATGCTCTACCAAGCTGGGCAATGTAAGGCACCTACTGGCATGAATGGAAAACTGTTGGCCTCTAGTTTGCTGAAACTACCATTCCTGACCCTCGGCCTGTCATTCTGGGGCTGAAGGGATTTGGAGGCGAGCACCACCTTAGCTAAGCCTCATAATAGCAGCCCCTCCTGACTGAAAACATATAAAACGCACGTTCAAAAACAGAAGGGAGGTGGTTTTTAATTTACAGTGGTAGCTTGTTTCTCAAACTTAATCTGTTCTGGCAGTCCGTTCCAAAATCAAGGCACGCTTTCCGATAGAAAGTAATGCAAAATGGATTAATCCGTTCCAGACTTTTATAAACAACCCCTAAAACAGCAATTTAACATGAATTTTGCTATCTAACAAGACCATTGATCCCTAAAATGAAAACAACAAACAATGTACTGCAGTAACACATTCAATCAATCAGTAATAATAGTAATAATAATAATAATAATAATAATAATAATAATAATACCTTTATTATCATTGTACAACCTGTGTAGCTGAACTGGGTTCCACACAATCAGAATAACAAACAAAAAAGAGCCACAAAAAGGCAAAATAAACAGCAAAAACAGACAGACCTCAGCGTAACACTCAAAACGGAAGCGTGGCACTCAAATCAGAAGCATAACACTCAAACAGAGCAGGTTCAGCTTCCAGAAAAAGTTCGCAAACCAGAACACTTCTGGGTTTGCAGTGTTTGGGTTCCAAGTTGTTTGAGTACCAAGGTACCACTGTATTGTACTACTCTTTGAATAATAACAGGGATGGGCCTTCCCTATGGCCTTTCAGATGTTCCAGACTACAAATTCCCTCATATTGCCCCAGGGCTGTTGGCAGTTGGAGCCCAACAACAAGGTCAGTGGTGGGGGACGATGACAAGTACCTGCATTCTGAAGTAAAAGCTTACCAAGGACTTAAGAACAGGCATGTTGGGCCACAACAGTTGGCTGGTCAATCTAGCTTGGTAGCTCGATCCCGCTTGGCTAAAAAAAAATTAAAAGGTTAGCCACCTCTGCTCATGCTATTTTCTAATCATTTTGCTCTGAAAATAACCATCTTTTTTCTTCTCTCTTTCCTGCTGCTCTTCCTTCCCAAACAAGGCTCACGTTTATTGTGAGGGAGACGACGTTTACGATGTGATGTTGAATCAGGTGAGCGGGCTTGTAGGCTACTTTTCACCTGCATTTTAGTGGATAGTTAAACTAGATGCCTGTATAGCGCAGGGTGATGGAAGCAAACAGGGAGACTCATGTTCAAATCCCCACTTAGCCACAAACCGTGAGCCAATCTCTCTGCCTAACCTACAATTGCAGGGTTGGTGTGAAGATTAAACAGTCCCGGGGAGGGGAGGTATATATACTTTGCTTGGGAAGGGGGGGCATCACTTGCTCACGAGGAGATACTTTTCTCAAATTGCACAACAGCCCAGATCCGGAGCTTTGGGGGCTCTGGAGTTATTTGAGACCGGGAAGTGGCTCCACCTCTTCCTCTGACAGCCGCAAGTGTTCTTCAGCAGATTCCCAACTGAGGGTCCTTCAGCTGTGGTTCTAGGGGACCTGCTTGGTCCTCAAGTTCCTCAATCTGTGGAGTATCTGGTTTATCCCCCAAGGACCCCGTACCAGATCAGGGCTAGGCATGACTATAACATATGCACCAGATGAACTTTTTCAGGGAGGGGTGCTGCCACTGATCTGCTCTCACCGTCTTCCTTCTCCTTGGTTCCTCCCAGACAAACCTCCAATTCAACAACAACAAATACTACCTAATCCAGTTGTTGGAGGATGACAGAGCCCGGAACTACAGCGTCTGGATGCGTTGGGGGCGTGGTGAGTCATGAACTTGGGGGCGATCGTATGACACAGTCGCTGAGGATGGAGCCCCTAGAGGCTGTATAACATTTGGAGTTGTATCCAAAGTTAGTCATATGCAGAGTAGGTAAAGGTAAAGGGACCCCTGACCACTCAGTCCAGTCGTGACCGACTCTGGGGTTGCGGCGCTCATCTCGCTTTATTGGCCGAGGGAGCCGGCGTATAACTTCTGGCTCATGTGGCCAGCATGACTAAGCCGCTTCTGGCAAACCAGAGCAGCACACGAAAATGTTGTTTACCTTCCCACCAGAGCAGTACCTATTTATCTACTTGCACTTTGATGTGCTTTTGAACTGCTAGGTTGGCAGGAGCTGGGACCGAGCAATGGGAGCTCACCCCGTCACGGGGATTCGAACCGCCGACCTTCTGATCGGCAAGCCCTAGGCTCTGTGGTTTAACCCACAGCGCCACCCGCGTCCCTATACTCAGAGTAGCCCCATGGAAATCAATAGACATGGCTCACCTACTTGCGTTGATTTCAAAGGGTCTACTCAAAGTTGAACCTCTGGTTGCTCATGATGGATTGCAACAAGATGGGAAATCTCACTTTCAAGTCTTGTTTGTGAGCTTTGCCCCAGCAATCTGGTTGACCACTGTCGGAGACAGAGCATTGGATTGGCCCCATATAGCAAAGCAGTTATCTGCTTCCCTCATTCCAAAGTGTGTGGTTGTGGCTCTGTAGAAACCATCCCTTGGAGGCACGGCTCTTGGACTTCCTTCACAGCTCCAGAAAGCAACACATCGTCTCTTCCACTGTCCCACACTCTACAATGGTGTGTTTTTTTCTTAGCCTTCCCCCATTCTCTCTTTGTCTCTTTCCTTCTCAGTTGGTAAGCCGGGTCAGCACTCGCTTGTGAGTTGTGCTGGAGATTTAGCTAAAGCCAAAGACACCTTCACCAAAAAGTGAGTCACATTGGGAATTTTGGAGGTATTCCCCCATCCCATCCAATGCCTGCCCTCCTTGAACTGGTCTCACGTCTTCTTTCCTCTACCTCTTTTAGGTTTTTGGACAAAACCAAGAATGAGTGGACCAAGCGTTGCAGCTTCCAGAAGGTTCCTGGCAAATATGATATTCTCCACCTGGACTATGAAGCCAATGATGCAGTGAGACTTCAGGGAGGGAAAGAGCAGGGAGGGGCGGTCTTGTGGCTGAAGGACGCTCTGCCTCATAATCTTTTGCTTTACATTCTTTCCAGAAGGAGGAGAAAGCTGCCTCGCAGAAGACAGCCTCGTGCCCCAAGCCTGTGTCACAGCTGGACCCACGAGTTCAGGCCTTGGTGGAGCTGATTTGCAGCATCCGCACCATGGAGGAAATGGTGGTGGAGATGAAGTATGACACCAAGAAGGCTCCTCTAGGCAAGTGGCCCTAACTTGTCACTTTTATATCTTAGTTCAGGAGCTCTAAAGAGAGAAGAGTGGCAAAGAGGAAATCTTTTAATACAGAAATCTGGAAACCACAAGAGGAGAGAGTGTTCTCATGCTCGAATCCAGCTTGCGGGTTTCCCACAGGCATCTGGTTGACTACTGGGTATTGGATGGGCCATTGGCCTGATCCAGCAGGCTCTTCTTGTGTTCTTACGTTTGGAGTGAAATCTGGAAGCAAATGTCTCATACTATATAATAAAACCCTAAGGATGTCGTCACGCTACAGTTCTCATGGCCGCCAATAGACTTTGGCCCTTTCTTTCTCCTTCCTCCACAATAGCGGCGGCAGCAAAGGGAGGGGTGAATAGTTGTGGTTTAGGCAAGGGGGGTCATGTAGGCGAGTGGCGTGTGCAGGGGTGGGAGCCCCTAGTAGTTGTTGTTTTAATTCCACTGTGCTACACCATTGGGAGAATTGTTGCTTTCTATGTCATTTCAAATGGGCTGCATTGCTTGGGCAAGTTAAGGCATAAAGCCCAGTAACTTTTGGGGGGCAGACAGAAACACCTTGGGCTGAGTTCTTCTCTCTCCCATGTCCCCTCCAGGAAAGCTGACGGCTGAACAGATCAGCGCAGGGTACCAATCGCTGCAAAAGGTAGAGGCATGTCTCAAGCGGAAGCAGACCGGCCGTGCCCTGGTGGAGGCCTGCAATGAATTCTACACGCGGATTCCCCATGATTTTGGGTTAGTGCTGCCAGGCCAGGGGCAACCCTCCTTACCTTGGGCTCCCAGTGGCTCAGGGATGGGACTCTGTTGTCTCTCTATACTCAGAACTCCGTACAACCCACTTTCCAAGTTATTCACAATCATGTAATATATGCCTCCCCCCCCCCCTTCCTGCCACGGTGTGGATGCAGAAGGACCAATCGCCTCATCCTCCAGGCTCTTTTCATGTTGTCAGCGACAACAGTCCTCTGCGTTCTTTACATAGGCACATAAGAAAATATTGATCAAATCAAGCATTAGAAACTAGAATAATGTGTACCAAAATATAGATAAACTCAACAGTTTTAAACCAAGTATAAAAACCAAGGAACGCGGGTGGTGCTGTGGGTTAAACTACAGAGCCTAGACTTGCCAATCAGAAGGTCGGCAGTTCGAATCCCCGCGACGGGGTGAGCTCCCGTTGCTTGGTCCCAGCTCCTGCCAACCTACCAGTTTGAAAGCACGTCAAAGTGCAAGTAGATAAATAGGTACTGCTCTGGTGGGAAGGTAAACGGCGTTTCCGTGCGCTGCTCTGGTTTCGCCAGAAGCGGCTTAGTCATGCTGGCACATCACCCAGAAGCTGTATGCTGGCTCCCTTGGCCAATAAAGCGAGATGAGCGCCCCAACCCCAGAGTCGGTCATGACTGGACCTAATGGTCAGGGGTCCCTTTACCTTTACCTATATATGGTAAAATTCCCAGCATGGATAGGCATTCCTTAAAGTTTGTAGCAGCTGTTGAAAACATCAACAGTGAAGGTACCTGCCTAATATTTCATAACTGGGGAGTTGCAGAGAGCAGTTGCTGCCGCACGAAAGGACCAATTCTTTGCAAGTGTAGAACAGTGTGTGTAGGAGTGCAAAACCCAATGAATGTATATACCCCCCCTTCGTTTCTACAACCTTTCCTAAAGTCTGTGCCCCCATCCCGATCCCCTTTTGCAGACTGAGGACCCCTCCGCTGATCAGCACAGAAGAGGAGCTGCAGGAGAAGGCTCAGCTGCTGGAGGTAAGAGAGCTCAAATGCAAGTGGGGGGAGCGAATGGGATGCCCCCAGTATCTGGCCAGCAGAATGCCAAGATCATGCTAGGAAAGGGAATTTCATTTTTTTTTTAAAAAAAAAATTCTTTTAAAGCAAAGAAGAACAGCAATAACAAAATGACATAACATATTCTTTCTTTGTTCTTCATTCTTATTTAATTCACTAATAGTCTCAACAAAATTGTAAATATATCTTTTTAAAGGAAATTGAATTTCCTTCCCATGCAAATTTGGAGCAATGAGTGACTGGGCCTCAAGCCTCCTAACTCCCTTCATTCCAGATGGGGAGTGGGAGAAGGAACTGATTGAGACTATCCCAATCAATCAATCAATCAACAGACAGAAGATGCCCACCATGGATGGATCAATTTGGGTAGTGCTGGTGGTCCTGCTGTCCTGTGAAAACGCTCCTGCCACTCCCGCCTGCTTTCCTTTTGCCCCTCAAGGCTCTCGGCGAGATCCGTGCTGCCATTAAACTGGTGCGGTCAGAGCAGCTGGACAAAGAGCACCCGCTAGACCGGAACTATCGCGGCCTCAGCTGTGAGATTCGACCTTTGGAGAGGGATAGCCCTGACTTCCCAGTATGTGGGGGAAGGGGACTGGGCCCGGGGTGGGGGGAGGAAGTCCCAGGAAAACTCTGCCCATGCTTTAAAAAAATAAAAATATGTGGGGAGTTGTTGCTTCTCCTCTGATAGTTCCCTACTCCTTCCCAGGTCTTAGAGCGCTACCTGTTGTCCACTCACGCTCCCACGCACCAAGATTACACCATGACGCTGCTGGAGGCCTTTGTGCTAAACAAGGAGGGCTCCGATCCAAACTCGACCTTCCGCTCCGACCTCCCCAACCGGTAAGTGGAAGGAGCGGGGTGGGGTCGAGGAGAGAGACACCCCACTTGAGCCTGTTTTTATTTATTTATTGCATTTATATAGGCCACCTTTCCCCCAAGAAGCTCAAAAGTGTGGCCTACATATCCGTCCTGGATAGCTCAGTCGGTTAGAGCATGGTGTTTCTAACCCCAAGGTTGCAGGTTTGATCCCCCGTATGGGACAGCTGCGTATTCCTGCATTGCAGGGGGCTGGACTTAGATGACCCTCAGGGTCCCTTCCAACTCTACAGTGCTATGATTCTCTTCTCACAACAACAACAACAACCCTGCGAGGTACATTAGCCTGAGAGCGAGCAACTGGCCCAAGGTCTTGCAGTGAGCTCAAGTGGGGATTTGAACCTGGCTCTCATGAGCCATATCATTCTAGAATTGTAGACTTGGAAGGGGACCCCCAAGGCTCATCTAGTCCAACCCCCCTGAAATCCTAGCCCAGCACTGTAATCTCTAATCCAGCCTTTCTCAACCTGTGGGTCCCCAGATGTTGTTGAACTACAACTCCCATCACCCCTAAGTAGCAAGGCCAGAGCTCAGGGATGATGGGAGTTGTAGTCCAACAACATCTGGGGACCCACAGGTTGAGACACCATGCTGGCTCTCAGCCTAGAGATCCCCATTGTGATTCTCTTCTGGGCTTCTTCCCCTTTCTCAGGACACTGCTGTGGCACGGATCGCGCCTGGGCAACTGGGCAGGGATATTGAGTCACGGGTTGCGGGTGGCCCCCCCAGAAGCCCCCGTCACTGGCTACATGGTGAGTCTCCCCACTTTGTCCTCTGCTGAGCTCTTGCCCTGTTGCTCCTGGCTCACCTCATGGCAGGGCTGACCTTACTGAGCTTCCTTTCGTTCCCTTCAAGTTTGGGAAAGGAATCTACTTTGCTGACATGTCCTCCAAGAGTGCCAACTACTGCTTTGCCACCCGTGAGAAAGACGTCGGCTTGCTGTTGCTGTCGGAGGTGAGATCTGCATCCCATTTTGGGGTGAGGGGGCAAAGAGCGCCTGCACACGTAGACTACAATTCCCTCAGTTCCGGGTTTTATATGTAACTGTGTGTTTTTGTAATATTTCATTTTAAGTTGTCTGTTGTTTTTTTGTGTTTGTGTGCACACTGCTTAGAGGTGTTTTAATACTAAGCAGTATCAAAACTAAGTGATAAAAAAAATCACAATTTATATGCACACAAAAAACGGGAATGAAGGGCAGATGAAATTAACGGACTATGCAGGATTAGATAAAATGACAGGAAGGATTCGAAACCTGCAGGATCAGAGATTCTCAGAGGAATTATTTGAAGAGTAATTGTAATCAACAGATTACGCTAGTAGGACTACAAGAAGTTTTGTAAGGAGGTCTATGTGAAATATTGCAGAGAAAAGCATGAAGAGAATTATTAGTGAAGGACTATTAAAAATAATAGTGAAACTAATGAAATGCAGATTAAGTGATAAAGACTGAAAAATCTTCAAATGTGGTGGATGGAAGTCCAAAACATTGTATAAGATAAGAAAATATGTTGTATGCCTTTTGGAAACTTTATGTAAAAATTAATAAAATGTATTAAAAGAAAAAAGGGGAATGAAGGGAACTGTAGTCCAAAATAACTGCTTACCCCAGCTCTAGCCTTCCCTGGAGTGTAAATAAATACATAAAAGACTCGGTGGGGCAGCCCTGTGATTCAAATTTGCAGAGTATAGGCCCAGTTTAGGCTGACTTTTGGAGAGAAAGAGAGACTTAGGCTGGCAGGACTTGTTGCTGAGTTGAGGAGTGACAGCGGGGTGCTATGGGCTCTGTAGACGGTAGATGGATTGAACCCTCTGACTAGCCTTTAGCTTACTGGCAAGAACTGCTGGTTCAGTACAAATTAGCCATAGTGGTTAGAGCATCTGACTAGGACCTGGGAGTGACCAGGGTTCAAATCCCCACTTGGACCAAGGCACTGCCTCTCAGCCTAAACTACCTCACAGGGCTGTTGTGGGGAGTGAGATGAGGGAGAACAATGCCCCCCACTCTGAGCTATTTGGGATCCAAATGCAAGAATTGATAACTAATATTAAAACAGGTGCCTCTGTGCAGTTAAGATTGCAGTGAGCTGAGATGGCACTACTCCATACATTGCATACAGGACAACTGGACATACTACATTAAAAAAAAACCAAACAAAATGTTAAAATAACTTTTAAAAAGTGTAAGGGAAAGGGGGATGTGTGCCTGGGCCAGACCTGGGGCTCAACCTTGTAAAACCAGTATCCCCACAACCCATCACCGCCACATATTCCTCCTTCCTCTGATCGCTTCTCAAATTAGAGGCCATTTACAGGAGTTCAGCTACAGTGTTTCAAATATTCAAGTGATGAATGCATGAGCTGGGGATGAAGTTCTGCTCTCCTGCCTCTGTAGGTAGCTCTGGGCGAATGCAACGAACTGTTGGAGGCAAACCCTGAAGCGGAGAAACTGCTGACCAGCAAACATTGCACCAAAGGGCTTGGCAAGATGGCGCCGTCCCCGGCCAACAGCATGACACTGTGAGTTTGGAGTGGGTGGAGAAAGACTACCTGGCTGAAAATTCAAAGGCTGTCCTTAAGGCAGCAGAGAGATTTGTGGACCAGGGCGTTTCCATGCATCTCTGAACAAATAAAAAAATTCCTTCCGGTAGCACCTTAGAGACCAACTAAGTTTGCACACGAAAGCTCATACCAATAACTTAGTTGGTCTCTAAGGTGCTACCGGAAGGAATTTTTCTATTTTGTTTTGACTACGGCAGCCCAACACGGCTACCTACCTGTAACTAGATCTCTGATTAAAAACACTCCTGGTGCAGGCGAGGCACATGGGTGCTTGTGTGCAACATGAATTTCTAAACACTGTGTTCTCTTTTTCCTTCCCTGGCAGCCATGGGGCTCTGGTCCCCCTGGGCCCTGCTGCAGAAACCGGGGTGGTGAACCCCAACGGCTACACCCTGAACTACAACGAGTTCATTGTCTACGACCCACGGCAGGTGCGCATGAAGTACCTCCTCAAGGTGCGCTTCAATTTCACCCAGCTCTGGTGAAGTTCAGCAGGCAAAGCAGAGGACGACGGCAACAGAAAAACCACAGGCCTTGTTTTTTCCAAGCTGACGTCTCAAGTGCCTTTAAGCTGAGAGACTTGAGAACTTGACCTCCTTCCATGGAATTTTATTCCTAGAGTGCAGTTGATTAAAACTTGGTTTAATACACTGGCCTTGTTAAGGGAGTTGACAAAGGCACCCCTTTTGTAGAAAGCAGGCTATGGTGTTGTGTTAGGAAGACTGTGGAACAACTAAAGCCTTGGAGCAGCAGTGGGCTGTAGGCCTGCAAAGCCTTTCTCAAGTTATTTCAACAGCCCTTCCCTCCCCTGGGGTTTAAGGTGCTTCACCTGTTTCTTCACCCTTCTAAGCCCACAACTGCTGCTTCTGCAGATCAGTCAGTAGTAACACGCCTCTTCTGATGCTTGCCAAGTGCTCTGGAATCCCCTTGAAGCAAGACAAGGAGAGGGCAAAGGAAGGTGATGCCTCAAGGCCCCTTGAAACAGTGGACTGCAAAGGTGCAGGTGCCTCCTTTGCTGTTTCCCAGTCAGCTGAGTGTCGGGGGAGGGGTACAGGACTCCCCTTCTTGCTATATGTCTTTCCCCTCCTCCCCTTCTTCAATAATGAAGAAAGGTGTGAGAGACTGGTTGTGGAGTGGTGGCCTCAGTCTCTACTGGCATGTTCTCTTCCTCCTCCCAGGAAGGCATGCAACGAAAGAATGGGGGCCTCTTGTCTCAGAAAGCTTCCCCATTCCATGCCTTAAAGCAGAGTTTCAGCTCAGGAGGTCTCTCTTATTACCCAAAAGGCAATTTTGGTCACACAAACCCTTTTGTCAACTGCATAGGATGTCACGTGGGGACAAGTATAAAGGTGACCCAGCCAAGCCAAAAGGAGCTTCTGAAGTCTTGCCACAAAGCACAGGGACTTTCAAAGATGCCCCTATGCTGTGCCTTGAAGGCCCAATATCCGGGCTTCAAAGCACAGCGCCAGCCCACGTTGCCATTTCTCAGCCCTGCTGCTCCTCACTGTTTACTAAGTACGGGTTCTTTAGCACAGAGGAACACAAAAATGGTTGACATTGCTCCATTTTATTTCTTAATTGACTTGTAAAATAAGGGAAGGCATATTAGCAAAATAAAAACACTATACAGAAGGCATCAGTGGTTGCAAATTTGTCATCACAGTATTTTGAAGGCAAAGGGGGCGCAGGGGAAATCTGTACACACAATAGATTTAGCCCTTCTGAAACTTGTCTTTCACCTCTGTGGTTAGGTAGAGGTGAGCTACAAAGCTTGATTGGCTAAACCCCAGACTCCAGCCAGGTTTCTAAGGTGGTTCCTCACATGGTATCTGAATTCTGTGGCCTACAGTTGCTAAGCAAGCATAGGCTGTGACAGAATCACGGCCTCCACATCAACTAAGAAGCCATGCGGGATCTGCAGATTCCAGCTGCTGAGAGGGTAGGGGCAAGGCTGAGGAGGTAGCAGCAAAACAGCTGCATTCATGTCTGGAAAGGAGAAGTGCCAGGCTTAAGAGGCTGCTGGCAGGAGCTCTACCCCGAAAGCCACGTCCCTCAAGCAGAGACGGAGCCCCACTCCAAGGAATAAACGTTGCCCAGAGTGTCACCCGCGTAGAGAAAAAGGGAGGAGTCTGCATCGGTCCAAGGCTGGAGCTGTGAAACTGGCCCGTAGCATCGGAACTGGCCCAGCTGTGTAAAGGAAACAGGATAGAGTACAAGGAAGGGTTAGAAGAAAAGCTTTGCATACAGAAATGAAAGATGGGGAAGAGGTTAGGTTTGTTGAATTCATATATATAGTGCTTTATTTACATCCTGAAGCAAATTTAGTCATGTTGAAAAACAACAACACTAAGGCATAAAAGACATGATTCCCTACCGCAAAAGAATCCTGGGAATTGTAGGTTAACCATTCACAAAGCTACAATTCCCAGGACCCTTATGTAAGAAATGCCCCAGAGGGAGAGGAAGGGGAGTGTGAAGTTACTCACCAGTTTCATAGTGTTGCCATCCCAAATCTTCACATCTCGGTCATGTGATGCTGTTACAATCCTGTCTCCGAGGACATGCAGGGCTGTGATTTTGTCACTGTGAATCTAGTAACAACAGATGCAGAAGAATTTTTAAAGTCTGCTAGGGCTTAGGAAGTGCTTCCTTGGGGCCACAGGGAGAGCGAGAGAGAGATCACACTGCCTTACCCCACCCTCTCTGTGACCCTGAGGATTCAGGCCAATTAAGGAAGTCCCAGTTCTCAAGCCCCGAGAGCATTTTTAAAGTCACTTTGCATACTCACAGTCTACTATTACACTGCATTTACTAAAATGTATCTGTGCTCAAAGTGGTTCACATTTTAAAAACAAGCCAGTCTAAATGCATCATGATGAATGTATGTAACGCACTCACGGCAATTTCATCTCATTAGGAAATAGAATGTAAAGTAAGAGTCTGGTTTGGAGTCCAAATTTCAGTGGACTTTTTCACTGTTCCCCACAAGGCAGTATTTTCCTGCTCCAGCAGAACAACAAAAGTGCATCCATGCCACAAACCTAAGATCATTTTGTAAGCAACCTCTGCTCTTTTGGTTTACACTGCATAACCTTGGGCATTGTAGGTTTGTCAAGGAAGCTTAGATTTTCCTGCTAAGAGACCTAAAACGACCTTCCTTTACAAAACTGCAGTTCCCCTAGATGTGGATGCATTGCAAGTGAACTCTATGGAAGCATCTCCAAACTGGATCAGGCCCCAGAGGTAGGCAAGGGCTCAAAATCCCGGGCACGTGACTCAAAATTGCACCCGGGAGGCATCCCGCTTGCTGCTCAGGCTGATGATTCAGGCGCAGGTGGGTCTCCATTCATCTTCTCCCCCCATCCCTAGGACTTGCCTTTTTCCTCTGCCAGCCATCAGGCTTCCATTTATCCACTCTCTCCTCAGTCTGCCGGGTCTGAGTCCAGAGGCATCCTTCAGAGTCTGCGCATAATAGGAGTTTACCTGCCCCAATGGAAAAGCCAGAATTAAGAGTGCATCTCTCCCTCCAACTCTAACTCCACTCCTTTCAAATCAGCTAGAGCTCTGCTAGATCAGGCCTATAGTCCAGCATTCTGTTCTCAGAGTAGCCAACCAGGTGCCCACAAACCCATATCCAAAATCTACCACTTACGCATCCACCTTTCTAATGCAAACTGATTTCTGCTGTCTTTTACAGGGCTTTTTATATTCTGTGCTGGAGTAGCCAATAGGGTGCCTGCCAGATCTCATTTTAATACAACTTCCATGCTTGCTGAGGCCTATGGGAATTGCAGTCTGGAGTTTTGGGGGAGCGTGACCTTTGGCTACCCCTGCACCATGCCACTCTCCACCCAGTTACAACCTACAAAATTATTGCACCTCGTTGGAATCTTAGATATCAAATGTTTTAAGCCCATTAAATGTGATTTCATTCCAGAGGCAGGCCGTCAACACGGGCTCGTCTGGGGTTGCCAAGCCGGGGACGCCCCCAGAGTTTCAAGTATGTCTGCACAACATTAAGCAACAAGAAGGTTCTGAGCGCAAGAGTGACATTTTGCTTCAGCAAAAGTCTCTCTCAAAAAAATATAAAAGTGAGACTGGGATAAGCAGGAACCTGGTCTTGGCCTCACCTTTGACCTGCCGGGCAGCAGTGACCCAAACAGAGGGCCTTTTGGGTACCCATGGTATCTTCTCCAGGGCGTCTGTGTCCTCTAACTTCCCAGATTCGGTTACCCTCTAAAGGAACAAACAGAAGACGGCTCTGGTGAGGAAAGGGCAACTCAAGAAATTAGCAGGCCTCTCCTGGCAGAAGACCCACGTCCCACCTGCCTTGGGAGTTCTGAGCTGGTCAGACCAAGGGCACAACATCACAGAACAACTGAGGCAGCCGTGCCACAACGGCAACCGAGCTGCAGGATCTCCTTTTGGACTGGACAGCCTGGTGGAACAATTCCTGCAAAAACCAGGCATCACCGGAAGTACCTGGAATGAGGGTGGGTAGTGGGAAAGCTCAGGTGTGGGATGAGCAATCGGGGGAGGCCTGCAGAGCCACATTTGCCCACCCCCACCCCCAGGCCTGAGGCCTGCACACAGAGACACATATATGCTTGCTTAAAGCCACCAAAGGAGCTGCTTTCTGACCTGATACTATCCCTGGGCTCAGGGATCAGGAGACTTTGTACATAGTTTCCGCTAGGACTTGGAAAACCTGGGCTCAAGTCCCCCACATGGAGCTCCCTGGGCAAGCCCCTTGCCCCTTCCCCCTAGTTCACAGGGTTGCTGTGGGGATGAAAGGGGGGGAGAACCATGAAAGTCACCTTGGGCTCCCTTTGAGAAAAAAGTGGGATGTCAATGCAATCAGTCCACCAATAATAAGTGGGGGTTATGCAGGTAGACAGCATCTTAAAAAGCAGAGACATCACCTTGCCAACAAAGGTCCGTATTGTTAAAGCTATGGTTTTCCCAGTAGTGATGTATGGAAGGAGAGCTGGACCATAAAGAAAGCTGATCACTGAAGAATTGATGCTTTTGAATTATGGTGCTGGAGGAGACTCTTGAGAGTCCCATGGACTGCAAGAAGATCAAACCTCTCCATTCTGAAGGAAATCAGCCCTGAGTGCTCACTGGAAGGACAGATCCTGAAGCTCAGACTAATACTTTGGCCACCTCATGAGAAGAGAAGACTCCCTGGAAAAGACCCTGATGTTGGGAAAGATGGAGGGCACAAGGAGAGGGCACGACAGAGGACGAGATGGTTGGACAGTGTTCTCGAAGTTACCAGCATGAGTTTGACCCAACTGCGGGAGGCAGGAGTGCAACAACATGCAGGTAGACGCAGCCTGGCAGGCTCAGAGCTCAGCAATTGGCCAAATCCTGTGGTGATTCCCACCTGGGCCACTCAGTGGCCACTCACCATCTTGAACAAGGTCGGGCTGTGCACGGAGTCCCAGATGTGAAATATATGCCCCTCCTCCTCCTCCTCGGACACAGATATGTCAAAGCTCACGTGCTGCTGGATATCCCACACTTTGTCTGTGTATCTGAGATGGAGGTGAAGAAGATTAGCACTGGAGCCATGGAAGTAAGACTGTTCCACCACCCAGAGATGTCTTCCCCTGGCCCCTCGAGGCCCACTCTTCTCCCAACTCACGGGTTCTGCTGGAAGCTCTCAGCTCCAGGCTGCAGCACCAGCAGGTCTCCGCTGGCCATCCCTAGGACTATGGGGCCACTGGGCCTGAGCACCCCCACACAGAGCGCAGACGACTCCTCTGCTTGGCGCAGGCACTTCTTGCGGGTCAAGCTGTGCAATGGGAAAAGGGAGAAATACACACACAGAGAAGAATACAAAAAAACTCAGGATCAGCGACATGCTGTGGAGACACAGCTGTGGAGAAGCAGAGGCCTGGAGGAGCTCTCTCTTGGTTATGGGGCTGAGAGCTCCATCGTGCAGTCAGGCACTTCCAGGACAAGTGGCTCACACTGGAGACCCAGCAGTCCTGGGACGGTTTGTGCAACCTTACCTGATGGTTCCATCGCGCTGCCTGCTTATGTACCAGAGGCTGATCCCATCAGCTGCCACAAGGATGGTGTGGGTGGAAGTGAAGGCTAAGGCACTGATGCAATGCTGGCCGGCCTGGATGGTGAAAGAAGCGAAGCCACTCATGCAACGGTTTGCTATACCAAAGGGCCGTACGAAGGCCAAGGTGCATTTGGATAGCTCAGTTGATAGAGCACAAGACTCTCAATCTTGGAGCTGTGGGTTCTAGCCCCACGATGGGCAAAAGATTCCTACACCGCAGGGGGTTGGGACTGAATGACCTTCAAGAATCCATTCCAACTCTATGGCCACCAGGTGGTGGCTTCTCTCTCCAAGCCTTCTTTCCGGCACTGGAAAGGCGAGGGGTGAGGAAGCTGTGGCCCTTCAGATGATGTTGGGGAGTCCAGCGCCCTTGGGCTTACCTTCACTTTCTCCACAGCCTTGGCTTTGTGCCAGAGGACCAGGTCTCCGCGTTCCCCACCAGACGCAACGAAGTCGCCATCGGGGGACCAGGCCAAGGCCGTGACGGCACCTTGGTGAGTGGGAAGGTCTTTGGCGGCTCCTGCTGGTGAGCAAGGGGGAAAATGGCTCAGCAAGAAAATGATAAGCTGGGACCAACCAGTTTGCAGTTTTAAAACATGTATTTGGTCACATGCACACATGCAACTTCTCCCCAAGAATTCTGAGAACCGTAGTTTGTCAAGGGCACTGGGAAATGTAGCTCTGTGAGGGGGTAGTTCGCAGGATTCTTGGGATGTGTGCTTGAAATGGATGGTGTTTGTGCGACCCTAATGTGCACAGTGAGGGGAAAGGGTGGAGCCACAATGTGTCGTCGTGAGAGGTCAGCTGGAAATCTCTCCACCCTCCACTCCAAACACAGCTGGTTTAATCGTGTGGACACAAAATTCTGACAACAAATGAACACACCCAAATTGGTCATTAAACGTGGGGAAACCTGTAAGCTCAGTGGGAAAGCTTAACTGCCTTGCATGCAGAAGGCTCCTGGTTTCAATCACCAAGGAGGGCTAGGAAGAATCTGCCTGAACTTCTGGAGAGCCCAGAGCCAATCCACATAGACAATACTGAGCTAGGTGGACCAATGGCCTCCCTCGGTATATGGCAGATGGTAACGGACGCAAAGCACAAGCAACTGGGCTCCTCTGACCCAGCCAACCTTTTGGTTTGACCCACAAATGCAGGAAGAGCAGGGAGCCGTGAGCAGGGCCCGCCCCCCGATACTAACCCTTTTCCTTGGGGACGGCCCACACTCGGACTGTGTTGTCTTTGGATATTGTCAGGAAAGAGGAAGATGCTGGGGAAGCAGCAGCCCCACAGATGGCAGCGCAGTGGCCAGGGAAGACGTCAGGTTCCGCCAGCTGTGAGGAAACAGGAAACAAGTGAGCAAGGAGCTGGGAGGCAGAACAGGGCTTGGGTCTAGGTGCCAAGAGTTGCCCACGCGGGAGAGATTATTATGGTGTAGGTCCAGAGCAGACCAGGTTGGCTCCTATCCAACAAGAATTATACCTAAAAGTTGATAAGAAGACTTTAAGCCGTATGCTAACCGAGTTCTCAGTAAGTGTTCCAGCAGCTCTGAAGTTGAGCCAACTTTTGTCACTTTCCCCTCATGCGTGCCCTATTTGTGAGAGGCAGACAAGCCTAAGGTGTGCCCAAGCTGTACCTTTGAAGCACATGCCAAGCACACTTTCCCTCAGAGGATTCTGGGCCCTGTAGTTTGTTAAGGGCTGCTAGGACTTGTCCCTCTGTGAGGGGTAAACTACTGTGCCCAGACTACTGTGAAGGAAAGTGTGTGCTTGGAATGTGCTTTAAAAGGTGTATTGGGTACACAGCCTCAGAAGAGGTGATATAGGAAACATTTAAACTGCTGCTGTGGCTGGTTTGCCCAGCCTTACAAGCGCAGCCAAGAGGTTGTGGGTTGTTTTTTGGGGTGGGTGGGAATATAGCCTAACAGGTAAACGTTAAGATATTTATTAGGCAACTATGGATAACAGGCTGCCCTTAACACAAGTAACTGCAGAGTCTTTGAGTTGTCAAATCACCAGCCAAATTTCCAAGGGCATTTTTGTTTAGGGCAGCCTTTGCCAACCTGGTGCTCTCTCCAGATGTTCTGGACTACAGCTCCCATCAGACAGCACAGGGCACTGGCTAGGGGCTGGTGGGAGTTGTAGTCAAAACATCTGGAGAGAACAAGGTTGGCAAATGTTAGTTTAGTACATTAAATCTACACACACACACACACACACACATTCCCCCCATCTCTTACCTTCAGGGGCTTCCAAATTTTCACTGTGCCATCACCGCCAGCTGCAGCCAAAATAAACTCTTTTTCCCCTGTGAAAAGAAAAAAAAAAGAAATGTACTAACAGTACGCTTATGAAGGTAGGGCAGAGGGCAAAAAGCAGGTCAGCTATTCCAAGTGACAATACCCCTCACTCCGCAACTTTAAGGGCAATACTTCCCCACTTTGAAAATCTGTTTTCACATGTTTTCTTTAATTCTGGCTATTTATAAAATCATATCTGACCAATAATAAAATTATTATTATTTCCACATTCACTAAAATCTTCCTCATCTAACTGGCAAATAAAACAGCCAACTTTCTCACGGGGAGGTGACTTTGCAGGAACCAAAGATCTTCAGTCACGTAATTAAGCTAAGCTTCTTCAGAGAGGCCAAGCTGCTCAGCAACCCACAGCCCCCTGTCAGACCTTGGTATTCTTACATTACCAAGTTCAAAATCTGCTAGACAGCTCAGATCAACAGTCTTGAAAGGGCTGCTTGCAATACCTTACTTGGACAGTGAACAATTTGAGCATTCAAACTTGTACATACTCGTGTGAACCTTAACCTCATCTAAAGTAAATGCAAATATGCACATGGATTCATTTGTATCATACTGTCAAGTAACGGAGACCAGAATTTCAGAGCTCATTTCCCTTCCCCAGATTTTCAAAAAGTGGTGGCTGAAGTATCTTACGTGGATCTCTGAAGCCTGCACAGTGGTTGGCCCGGTCAGGGTGAGCCAGGAAGCGAGTCATCTCCAGCCCCTGTCGGTTCCACGCCACCAGCATCCCATCCCTGCCCACGGAGAACACATGTTCTTTCTGTCACAGGAACCAGAAAGAGTAGCAGTCAGCAAGGGATGAACCAAGGCCATGCATATTTATCCAGAGGACGACTGCAACAAGCGTTCCATGCACAGAGTTAAGGCAGGGATGGGGAACCCTGCAGGCCGCACCCCTCACTTCACTGCCCCAAGTGGTTTTGCCTGGATGGAACAGGCCCTTGCATTCTGATAGTGCTTCTTGCTTGCATGGATGGAGAAGGGGGCGTTGTGCGGGGAACATTTACATTTGTTGCTCCACCCACTTTTGCCTCTGGCCCCACTCACCACTGGCATGTGGCCCCAGGAAGCCTGCCCAGAATGGAATGTGGTACCCAGGATGAAAAAGGGGAGCCAAGGCAGGATAGGCCACAGACACAAGGTCAATAATAGAGTTGGGGAAACTAGAATGGACCTGGGAGGACCTGGGAACAGCACTGAGGTTTTTTTAATGGCATCCATAAGACACTCAAGGCCAAACTATGCAAGATGGTATCTGTACTCAGCTGGGATAGCTCAGGCCCACGCTGGACAAGAGATTCCTGCACTGACAGGGGCTGCACTAGATAAACCAGCTCCTGGTGCCTTCCAACTCTGCAATGCTCTGATTTAACCTGTACAGCAGTGTTTCTTTGTTTTTGCTTTTTAATGTAAGGATTCGCTGTGGCGGCTGGTATCTGTGGGAGATTTCCTCCCAATGCAAATATGGCATTTCCAAAAAAGGAGGGATTCTCTTCAGGAGGGGAAGAGAAGGCAACCTAGATAGGTTTTTCTCCCACCCACCGCCGTTGCTATTTGCAGCCTTCACCCACCCTGGCGCTCCCCAGAGGTTTTGGAGTACAACTCCCTCCAGCCCCACCCAGAAAAATATGCACATTAAAAGCAAACATGTCTTTAACGCGACATCTGGTTTGTCCCCTCAGGTGCCATTTCAGGCAGATGAAGAAGAGGATGTTCTGTGACTTGCCGCCTCTTCATTTTAGAATCCGCAAAGCCCAACGTAGCATGCTTTGCAGAATTCAGGAAAGCGTCTAGGGCCAAGGTAGGAAAATGAAGGACGAAGCCTCAGAAGGATTCTATTGCCTACCTCACTCATGACACTGCATACTGGGCTTTGGTGGCCCAGGAATTCCTGGAGGCGCTGGCCAGTTTTGGGATCCCAGAGGCAGACGGTGCAGTCGTTGGAGCCAGTGAGCTGTTTGGGGAACAATGCAAAGGACAGGAAGGAAGTTAGAAATGGTGGGATGTACATTAGAGGCTGCTAGATTTAGGAGACCTGTTGTGGGTGATACTCCCAACCACCTCAGTTTCCCCATTGGAAGATGACAGGAGGAATCAGATGTTCCAATTAATCAGCCGGCAAGTTATCACCAGGGTACCAAACACATCAAGGCCAGTATCAGCACCTAGCATCCTTGGGGCAGCTGCCACCCTCCCAACACCCTGACAAGGGCCCTTCACTGGTGCCTGCTCCGGGGCCTAGGGATGCCAGAGAATTCAGAGGAACGTAGAAAAGGAAGTGAACAAATGCTGCAATTCACATGTCTGCCTGTTGTCAGGAACAGAAATTAGTCAAATGGGATTCATTCACGTTGTTTGGAAGTCCACAATGGATATGTAATTGATGACTTTTTGCCATCATTTTGACACTCAAATAAATGTAAGTTACGTAAGTTATATAGACAGTTTTGTAATTTATGTTTAACAGAAGACACGTAGTGTTTAGCAGAAACCAAACGGCATCGTAATGGACAAGTATGATGAATACAGGTCAGAATTGAAATTTCTGCCTTTTCCCATCCTTTGAATCCAAATAATAAATGTCTACTATTGGCCCTGCTGGCTGCAACTAATGAGAGCTGGGAGTCCAAGACAACATAGAGGAGGGAGAAAGGTTGTTTTCTGCTGCTCCAGAGAAGCGGACACGGAGCAATGGATCCAAACTACAAGAAAGAAGATTCCACCTAAACATTAGGAAGAACTTCCTGACAGTAAGAGCTGTTCGACAGTGGAATTTGCTGCCAAGGAGTGTGGTGGAGTCTCCTTCTTTGGAGGTCTTTAAGCAGAGGCTTGACAACCATATGTCAGGAGTGCTCTGATGGTGTTTCCTGCTTGGCAGGGGGTTGGACTCGATGGCCCTTGTGGTCTCTTCCAACTCTATGATTCTATGAACCCAAAAGCAGCTTGTTAGCTTCCCTTGTGCCCAAACACAAGCTTTCCTCCCCACTCACTGCATGCAGGAGCCAACTGCATGCAGGATGAGCTACTGCAAAGAGCTGCTAGGTTAAATAGGTGGGTGACCAGACCTGCCCTTTGGGAAGGGTCGTAAACTGCCTCTGTTTGGTCCTCCATTTCTGGGATTCTTCGTGCATGAAAAGCCCACCTACCCACCCACTCCGTGCGGTGGCCGTCCAAACTCACCAACATGGGGCCTGCCCAGGCGCAGCAGGAGATCCAGTCCTGGTGGCAGAAAAGCATGGAGCGCCAGAGGGAAGGGGTCTTCTGGGAGGGGTCCCTGACATCCCAGAGAAACAAGGCCTGAAAACCGGAGCAGAACACAGTGAAAAAAATAAAATAAGAACCTACCTTTTGTTAACATTACACCAGTCTTTTGCCCTGTTCCTTACTCTGCTCCACCTCCAAAAGCAGTAATTTCCCCCCCCCCACTTTCTGCCTTTTCATATCACAGGGATGACCAACCTCTGGCTTGGAAGCCAAATGTGGCCCTCTAGGTTTTTCTATGTGGCCCTCAGGACTCTCCTCGGGCCATGCCCACTCCATATCTCTGCTCTATACCCTCCCTTGAGTATTTTTGCCTGACTGGAATGTGTGTCACTGAACTCCAACGGTGCCGCTTCCTGGACTGGATGCAGGACGGAGCAGGGTGCATGGGTACAGACACTTGCCCACTGCACAAGAGGCAAAATTCACATCTGTTGCTCTGCTCACTTCTATCTCTGGCATGTGGCCCTCAGAAAGTTGCCTCGGAGCGCATATCAACATCTATTCGGAGGTATGCTTTGCGAGGGGAAGATCAAGGAAGCTCTGTGCCACCCCTGCTGGGCCTTGCAGAAGAGCCCTGTCCTTGAGACAAGGCTGCCTTACTCACCCGGTCTTTGCCTCCCGTGGCAAGGTAGCGGCCGTCAAGGCTGAAGGCGCAGCATGTAACCCCCCCGGTGTGACCCCGGAGGACAGCAAGGGGCAGGATGTCAGCATCTGCAGCAGGATCTGTTGGTCTCAGAGTCTCTGAAAGCCACAGCTGGACAGTGAAATCCTCTAGAAAAGAGAAAAAGAATATGAGGGGGGAAATTCTGGTGAAAGAATGGTGGCCTCAGACTGAGGGATCACGAGGGGAGGCCTCCAGGCCTCTATGTCTGACCCTCGGGACTCTACTCAGTCCTCACTGACCCAGATGGAAGACAGGGCTGTGCAGCCAGTTTCTCCTTTGCCATAGACACCCCTAACAACATGGCGACTGCAGCAAGCTGCTTCTGTCTAGGTCTCTGGCCTTTGCTCTCCCCACAGACTTTGACAATGCAGGGCCCTAGTTGCTCTGATAGAAGTTGCTCCACTTTCATGACCAGCCAAGTCACTGGGCCAGCAAAGAAAGCCAACTTTTTGAAGGCCTGCTCTAGAAAGTGCGGAAGCAAGCCAGGGAGGGGCACCCATCCCTGAGGCACCAATCACTTCCTAGGCTCTGGAAAAATCTCAACACAAGCAGTTCTCGAGTAGGCTGGTATAGCCAGAATACAACAGGAGAGGGAGAGGGAGAAAAAGGAAGGAAGGAATTGGAGGAAGATAAGAAGCTCTTATCAAGAGTACAGTGGTGCCTCGCAAGACGAAATTAATTTTTTCGTCTTGCGGTTTTTTTCGTCTTGTGAAGCACGGTGTCGGAAAAGTTTTGGAAAAGCTTCAAAAATCACCAAAGTCTTCAAAAACCTCAAAAAAGGCTACCACACCGCGTGCTATGAGTTGCTCCTCGAAGTCAAGTCGCAACTGTATTAACGGTTTTAAGAAAAAGGAAACAAACTTGCAAGATGTTTCCGTCTTGCGAAGCAAGGCCATGGGAAAATCGTCTTGCAAAGCAACTCAAAAAACCAAAAACCCTTTCGTTTTGCGAGTTTTCCGTCTTGCAAGGCATTCGTCTTGCAAGGTACCACTGTATTGGGTCCATCTAAACTCAATGTAGTCCTGCATTGACTGAAAGTGGATCGCCAAGGTTTTTCAGACGGGGGGGAAAACGCAATGGGCCCACATGATAACTGGAGCCTAAGCCCAAAGCCCGCATCAGCTCTGCCTCTTACTACAAGCTTCCCTCTCTCCTTCCACTGTCATGCAGTTTGCAAGGCAAAAGAGAAGCTACTTAGGTCGTCTAATTCAACCCCTGCATTATCCAGCCCAAACTCTCCCTTCCTTTCATCCACAGCTTCTGGCTGAGGCCCTAAGGAGAGGCAAGGATGGAGAAAGGCAAGCAACGTAACGCCTCCCACCAGGGGCTTCTTCTCCAAATCACCTGACACCGACGCCACCAGCTTCTCGAAGACGGCGAGGCCCGTCACGGCTCCTTTGTGGCCTTGCAGCTTACGGAGGCAAAGGCGGCTGTACTGGGAGGTGTTTGTGACGTACAGGGACCCGTCGCTGCTGCCCCCAACCAGGTGGAGGCTGTCCAGCCAGGCCAGGCTACAGAAAGCAACCCCCGTTGCAGCAGAGTGGGTAAGTGGAGTGTCTAAGAGAGACAGAAATAAAATGGAAGAACTTGGAAGCGCTGAAGACCAGTCCTCCAGGATAGAATTGCACCTGGGTAGCAATTCTTACTGGGGAACCAAGTAAGATGGGCAGCATATACATCATCATCATTATTATTAACACCAGGAACAGCCAATATGGTGCCCTTCAGATGTTGCTGGACTGCACCTCCCATATTCCCTGACCACCGGGCTGCTCTTGCCAAGGCTGATGGGAGCGGAAATCCAACAACATATGGGAGGCCGCAGGGTTTCGTCGAGGATTCAAATGGCTTAAGGAGACAAATGCAAAACGTACGCCAAAGATGTATGAAGACTTTGAGGTCTCCCGAATGGTGCCCCACAGCCAAGCGGCTGCAGTCGGGATTGGCTGCAGTGCACAGAGCTGGGGAGGAGACTCCTGACCGCAAGGTCCTCCACAGTTGCCCCTGGTGACCTGCCCAAAGCTGGACCTGCAACTCAGAACGCACAAAGTCAGTTATGCTAGGTACAAAGACATGCACACGTCATACTGAGAAGAGATCCCTCCTGCAATGTTAACACACTCTCTCTCTCTTCAGTGGCCGCATCCACACTGTTTAAAGCACTATTATCCCATTTAAACGCTTCAGGGGTTCCTTCCAACTCTGTAATTCTGTGATTCTACAAGGTGTGACCGGAAAATTCAGTGAATGGTCACAGAAATCGGACAGCGAGAAATATTCGAATGTACATGCCTTACAGGCCTTCAATGTAGGCCCCCTCTGATACAATGCTCCATTGACAACGTCCGTAGAACTGTTGAAAGCTACTGGAGAAGTCCTCTTTTCGTACTGCTTTCAGTTCCCTTGTCAAAGCACTTTGGATGTGTGAAATGTTGGAAAATCTGTGCCCTTTCAGTGCAGATTTCAGTTTTGGGGGGAAAGAAATCTGGTGGGGCCAGATGGGGAGAATATGGAGGGTGGGACAACTCAGTAACCTCAATAATGATTTCACACAGAATATACAATTCTTCCGCCATCATTTGAACAGACAAACGCCGATCCCACATCAGTAACTCATGAACTCTGTCGACGTTTGCCGACGTTCTGCTTGTCGACAGTCTGCCAGACCGGGGGTCATCTTCGATGGTTTGCCGCCCTTCACAGAAATGCTTAAACCACTCACACACTGCCTTTCAAGTTACAGCTTCATCTCCATGCACAATTGTGAACATTTTGTGGGTTTCCAATGCTGAATGTACGTTTGAATATTTCTCGCTGTCCGATTTCTGTGACCATTCACCGAACTTTCCAGTCACACCTTGTATGAACAGTCATAGCTTCCCTGCTGCCCTCCTGAAGTATCCTGAGAACTGTAGTTTGTTAAGAGTGACCACGCCATGGAGCTACAATTCCCAAGATTCTGGAAAGGATACACCCAACTCTCCATATACTTCTTCCCAACATTCCACCCATTCCCAATCAATACAATATTATTATTATTAGTAATAATACCACCTTGCAATCTTCTCCTGCTGTGAGCAGTTCGCCCCCTGGGAGGAACAGAGCAATGGAGACACAACCCGAGTGACTTGAGAATGTTTTCAAGACAACAGCCTCCTGCCACGACCAGAGATGGACAGATCCCATCAGGGTTCCTGCTGCCAAAACATTTCCGGCCGAGGAGAAGGAAATGGAATGGATGGAGGCATCATGGCCTTTCAGCACCTGTAAGGGGAAACAGGAGTCAAAAAAGCTGCTCCGTTCTGTAGGAGGTGCATCAAGATGGGGAACCTGTGACTCAGCAGATGTGGCTGGAGTGCAACTCTCATCGGCCCCTTCTGCCAGCAGAGGCAATCAGGGGAGTTGTGGTTGTCAGAAGTGAAACAGCAGGGATGTTTCAATTTGTAACTTAAAGGTTAATTCTGTTATCAGTAAGACAGCTAACCAGGTACAGAGGAGGCTTAGCAGAGTGGCATGATTTCTAGTGAGGTAGCACATGCTCTGATTGGCTGTGTAGTTCTGAGAGAGTTTTCCCCTGTATATTTGGCTGAATGTCTCCCTATTTTCTGTTTCTCAAATTATATGCTGCTTTGTTCATTTTCCTCAATCAAGTGTTATCAGGACTTTTCTCTCCAGACTCCAGCTGTGTTATTTAAATGACTTTGCAAATAGGAGTTCTGCAACATCTGAAGATCACAGATTCTCCCATCTCTGAAATACACTAAATCTGAAAGCTGCCTCTGTTTTCATTGTCTTGATCTCTTTAACCCACCCCTAACCAACAATATTTAGAATATTTCCCCCTTCCTCACCGAGGTCACACTCATCTCATTAGCATCCAGGACGGTGACAGTTCTGTCCCACCCTCCGGTAGCGACCAATTGACCTTCGGGGTGAAAGGCCACACAGTTCAAAGGACACAAGCAGTCTCGTTCATGTGTCAGCTGACCATGAGTAGATTCCCAGAGCTGAAAAAGAAAATTACAAACAAGCGCTATTGCTACTGCATCCTAAAAGGATTCCTCCCCTATTAAAAAATAAAAGTGTCACTATTGCCAATCCATAATTTTTCCCCGTTCCCTTAAGGAAGCGTTCTGTAATTACTTGCACATGAAAGAATTTGCCCCCCCCCCATACCTTGATAATGCAAGTAAACTGCTGGCAGAGCTATAATCCCCAGAGTGGTTTATCAATCAATCCACCTTCCCAGGGGATTCTGGAAATTGTAGCTCTGTGAGGTGTACAGTGGTGCCTCGCAAGACAAAATTAATCCGTTCCGCGAGTCTCTTCGTCTAGCGGTTTTTTCGTCTTGCGAAGCAACCCTATTAGCGGCTTAGCGGATTAGCGCTTATTAGCGGTTTAGCGGCTATTAAAGGCTTAGCGGCTTAGTGGCTAAAAGGCTATTAGTGGCTTAGTGGCTTAGAAAAAGGGCGGGGAGCGAAAAAAATCGCAAGACTCGCAAGCCTTTTTCGTTTTGCGAAGCAAGCCCATAGGGAAATTCGTCTTGCGAAGCGCATCGAAAAACGGAAAACCCTTTCGTCTAGCGGGTTTTTCGTCTTGCGAGGCATTCGTCTTGCGGGGCACCACTGTATAGGGGTCTCCTAACAACTCTCAGCACTCTTAAACTACAGTTTCCAGAATTCTTCAACTTTTCAAACCAGTGCTCTAGCATGTGGCCTTTCCTTGTCAAAATGGCCGTCATCCCCCTCAAAGCTGGGACAGAAACAAGTTGGAAAGAAAAGTTTGGAAGAGAGCAAATACCTTGAGGTGGCCATCCAGGGAGACAGTCGCAAGCAGCTTGCAGCCAGCGTTGGTGCAGCAATCCGTGATCTGGGTCTTATGGGCATCTGTGCCCATGAGCCTAAGCGCCCCGCGAGCAAAACGAAAAGAAGAACATGTCACTTAAAGCTGGCACCCAGCCGAGCTAGTCAAGCAATATTAAGCAAGAAGCAGGATGGAAGATACTGGAAAAATTAAGAATTAGCAAATTAGCTACAGCAGCCATTTTGGATTCGATTATCCTCAGGTCTTGCTTGCAAACTTCCCAGAGCCATGCAACTATTTGGTCAATGTGGAGAACAGGATGCTGGACTCGGCCTGACCCAGGAATGCTCTCCTCAAAATTTCTATCCCACTCTAATGAATGAATAAATAAAAATAAATACATTTTAAACAGCCTCAGCTGCTCCTGAAGGAGCATCTCCACCCCCATTGTTCAGCCTGGACACTGAGGTCCAGCTCCGAGGGCCTTCCGGCAGTTCCCTCACTGCAAGAAGTGAGGTTACAGGGAACCAGGCAGAGGGCCTTCTCGGTAATGGTGCCCACCTTGTGGAACGCCCTCCCACCAGATGTCAAGGAAATAGACACCTCAAGGCAGTCCTGTTTAGGGAAGTTTTTAATGTTTGATGTCTTATGTTTTTAATATTCTGTTGGGAGCTGCCCAGAGTGGCTGGGGAAACCCAGCCTGATGGGCGGGGTATAAATAATCTATTAATATTATTATTTTTCTCAACATCAAATCCTTGGGTGACCAGGAATGTTTTTAAACACCACCTGGATGTTGATAACGGAAAGAAAAACACACGTCACGAGGGAAGAAACTTGCAACGTACGTTGTTCCTGGGTCTGCCATTAATTGGCACGTGGACTGCCAGATCCTTGCCAGGAACATCTAAATCTGCGTGCCCTGCCTGCCGTCCCAGCACTACAGATCCATGGGAGACATTTCCCTCTGGCCAACCTCATGTCAGACCATCGCTGCTCATTTTGCCTCACAGGTAAACAACGAACAGCTATCACCATCTGTGCTATGGAGCCGTCTCAGACCACCATTTTGGACAGGCTTACCTGCACCCTTCCCTCAGGCTCCACAGCTCCAAGCGTCCATTGAAGGCCCCAAGGCAGACCGTTACCTCCGACAGGAACTCACAGGCTGAGATCCCATCACAAGCACTCAGCAAGGACTTCAGTTCCTAGGTATTTGGGGAAGGGATGTGGGGCACATCAGAACTTCAGAACAGTCTTTGTAAACCATCACACACACACACACACACACACACACACACACACACACACGTCAATCAAGCTCCTGGGCTCACAGGTAGAAGATGCAGAAGGTCCCAGCATTCCCTGGCTGGGAATGCCACTGTCTGAAGCCCTGAATAACTGCAGCCCATCAAGTGCAGACAAGGTGGACCAGTAGTTTTTAGGTTCTCCGCAAAGCGGCAATTTAGGCCTGGCAGTTACTTGGTGCGTGTTATGTGAGGGGGTGCTATTAAGTGGGACACATCAAACCAGGTTTTTACCTGCCCAGTCTCTACATCCAGGAGGTGCAGGATTCCATCAGCAGTGCCCACAGCAGCCAGCTTTCCAGAAGGGGCAATGGAGACACAAGAAGGAGTGGCAGGCAGGCTCAGGACAAGGCTGTTGGGCAACAGAGGTGGGGGGCGGGAGAGTGTGAGAAGGAGAATCCAAACAAGATCCGTGAGTCTTACAGAAAAAGGAAAAGATGAAATACAGCAAATACTTTGCAGAATTACCTGTTTGTCTTCTGAGCTTCCTGGGGCTTGTTAGCCCATTTCAGGATAGGCCTCCCGTTTTCAATGAGCTCATTCATAGCCTGAACACACAGCAACAAGCCGTGCGGTTCATTGGCTGCCTGCTGCAGAAGCAGCAGAGGATTCTGGGAAAGCAGCCTCATGTTTCTTTGCAGGAAGGCCCGGAAGGTCCTCACAGTCTCATCGACCTCCAAGTCAGACGCAGTCTCTGAAAAGGCCAAAGAATCCTTTTACAACGGAGGCGGACTGGATGAATTCAAATCTCAGTATGCCCATCTGACCTGAAACGACCCTTCGCATTTCCGCAGTGCTGCCTTACATTTTGGCCCAGCCCAGGAGCAGCTTTGCCAATACCCAGCCTGCAAATTTCTCATCTCGGTCAGGAAGAGAGCAGCTTAATCTCCAAACCTCTAATCCAACAGGGGACAATGGCACGTTATGAACTGCTACCCCCATTCCAGCCACTAGGGGGCATCAGTGGCTCACCATAGAGTGCGTAGGCCTCAGAGAGGCTGTGGAGGAGACCCAGCCGGACGTGAGCGCTCACAAAGCTCAGGTCCGTCAGCAGAGAACCCAGCACTTCAAAGTTTTCACTTTGGGCCTAATGGACGAGAGAGTTGTGGTTTAAGAAGGCATCTGCAGAGCTCACAAATTTACTTGACAGTTCTAGGCACTAAGCTAATAATAACTGCATTTAAAAAGACAGGGTAACTGGAATAGGTAGGTTGAGGATCGAAATTCCTTCCACAATGGAGAGCGATTATTGCTTTTAAAGGGTTTATGTTGCCGCACACCACTCTCAGGTTTTGCAAGAGGGTGGCATACAAATAATTTTGATAAATAAACGGGAGGATGTTCATTTCGCTGAAGGATACAGTTCAGATCCACACCTCCATGCAACAGCTCTATTCTCAAGTCTCTCCACCCCCCCCCCAATCTTGAGATCTACAGTTGCAATCAAAATTATTCAACTCCCATTGCAAATCAGGTTTATTATCAATATTTACAGATTTGGAGCTGTTTGCAATGAGCAAATCAAACAAAAGCATCAATGAAGCTTCCCTAAATTCAGCTGAAAATGCAACTTATACTGGCTTCTCCAGTATCAATATTATTCAACATGGCCTCCTAGTTCCCCAGTCGTCAATGGCTAGCAGAGTCGTCACTTACCATGTGATAGGGAAGGGCCATCAAGGCCTCTGCCTCACAGCTCTGGTTCCAGGAATTGTCCAAGCCTACCAGTTTCCACCAATGAGCTGTAAGAAAAAAGAGATCCGAGACAACTTCTCTGTTAGCGCCCACTACAGGCCACTTGGCTGAACTGCAACACCCCTTGCTGACCTATTGAGCCGGCTGCCACCTAGAGATTGGTTGGAGTTCTACCAAGGTCTGCTGAAAGGTGGCACATTTCAACCCGCTGATTAAAAAAGAAAGAAAAAAGCAGCCAAAGACCAAGAATTCCATAGTACCAAAAAGGTGAGAAGGGTTACCTGCCAAGAGCATATGAGCTGTGTAGTCCAAGCCTGAATTCTTCAGATAGCGCCGTTCTACTGCCTTCCTCAAGGGGGCGCTGGAGAGATGCAGCCGAGAGCCTGAAGGCCCTGAGGGGGAGCCACATGCCCCAAGCAAGCTGTGGGGTGACAGCAGAGAGTGATAAACCCAGTGCTCCCCAAAAACAGAGCTCTCAAAAACTACCTAAATGTGCTTGGATAGTATTCTCCACCCAGGGCCAAGGATGGGAGCCCGAGTCTCAACTCCCCAATGACAGGAATAATAATAGTAATAATAGTAATAGTAATAATAATAATAATAATAATAATAATAATAATAATAATAAATTATTGATGATGATTATTATTTATACCCCATCCCTCAAAGAAGCATCCATTTCTCAAAAATATTCTCCAAAAGATTATTCTGGGGAATTTAATATCACTACTCACCCCCTCAGGCTCCGCAGGAAGTCAAAGAAGGGGGCCATGGGATGGCTCCTGGCTTGTCTTTCGACACAGATGGCATGTTCCATGGTGAAGTCAGTCCCATTCAGGTCCTTCAAGTCAGCAAGGATGGTGTAGAGATCTCGCTCCATGAGACCTGCAGAGGGTCACGACCACAGTAATCTATCTAAGAGTAGGCCCAGGGGCGGGGGAATCTGCGCCCTCCAGGCCTATGATTCCCAGCGTCCCCCAACAATTGGCCTGATCTAGATCAAGTGCCACTGGAACCTGAACAGCTCAGTTGGTTAAAGTATGGTGCTGGTAATGCCAAGGTTGCAAGTTCGATCCCTGTATGAGACAGCTGCATATTCCTGCATTGCTTGGGGTCGCACTAGGTGACTCTCAAAGTCCCTTCTCAACTCTAGAATTCTATGACATTGTATCCGAGCCTCAAAAAAACCAGCATTTTTTAGTTAGTGGTTATAAGAAGGAAGCTCAGCCTGCCCCTTACCCATCAGTGAGAGACACAGCTGTAGGAGGGACCAGGCTTCCCCCCTCTCTGACAGAAGGAACACTCCCATGATAATAATAATTTATTATTTATACCCTGCCCATCTGGCTGGGCTTCCCCAGCTACTCTGGGCGGCTTCCAACAAAATATTAAAATACCGTAATACATCAAACATTAAAAGCTTCCCTAAACAAGGCTGCCTTCAGATGTCTTCTAAAAGTCTGGTAGTTGTTTTTCTCTTTGATATCTGGTGGGAGGGCTTCTCTGAGGGCCTTCTGGCGGTTCCCTCACTGTGAGAAGTGAAGTTACAGGGAACCAGGCAGAGGGCCTTCTCGGTAGTGGCACCCGCCCTGTGGAACGCCCTCCCATCAGATGTTGAGGAGACAAAAAACTATGCAACCTTTAGAAGAGATCTAAAGGCAGCCCTGTATCAGGAAGTTTTTTACGTTAGAGGTTTTATTATTATTATTTTGCATTGGAAGCTGTCCAGAATGGCTGGGACAACCCAGCCAAATGATGGCGAGAGTGAATCCATTGCTGAAGTCTGGAGGGGCACTCTTGTGCTATAGTGCAACAGAAAAACAATAACCCACCGCCTCCCCTGTCACATCTGTGGTATTTGAAAAGTTGGAAGGATTTCAGATTGGAAACAAAGCAGTGCGTCTTCCCTGAAATATTTACAGGTAGCAGAATTATCGAAAGCAGACAATTGCCCAGAGACCATCACAAACAGAAATAATCACAAATGGCAGCATGGGAAGGATATTTGGTGTGGCCCTCACAGGCCCAATAGCCTCTGGTCTGTGCGCAATGTCACCATTAAATTTCCCCCTCGCGTGGGACTTACCATCTCTGCTGGCCCAGAGACACACGAGGGCAACAGAAACCATCTCCTCCCCATGATCTTGCTCCAGGCAGCCTAGCAGATGCTGCAGCAGCAAAGGAAGTGACACAGGCAGTTTCTGGATCCTCTCCGAGAGCTTGTGGATAAGGGGGGGAGGAAGGAGAAGAAACAGATGGTCCAACAGTGCAGAAAGACCCCTGAGGTCTGGAGCCATGCGATGCCTCATTGTTCCTCCTCCCCAACCCACAATCCGTCTCAACAGCTGCCTCACCTTCTCATACAGGGCAAAGAGTCGCAGGTCCTGAGTCAGTAGGGTCAGGTACAAAGGTTGCCGGGAGCCTCGCTTTAGGAGCACCAGCCGCATCTGTAGGGAAACAGGCGGAATCAAGAGTCTCAAAGCATCCTCTACCCGGGCGACCTCAGGCTACAGCGCCCACAAAAGCAGCTCCCCAAGCCTTTCTATTTATCCCTTGGGGCCTTCACCAGCCCCTCTGGGTGTTTTTGCCTAGCTAAAATGTGTGCTTCAACTCCAGTACAGTGGTGCCTCACAAGACGAAATTAATCCGTTCCGCGAGTCTTTTCGTCTAGCGTTTTTTTCGTCTTGCGAAGCAACCCTATTAGCGGTTTAGCGGCTATTAACGGCTTAGCGGCTATTAAAGGATTAGCGGCTAAAAGGCTATTAGCGGCTTAGCGGCTTAGAAAAAGGGGGGGAGCGGAAAAAAATCGGAACACTTGCAAGACGTTTTCGTCTTGCAAAGCAAGCCCATAGGGAAAATCGTCTTGCGAAGCAGCTCAAAAACGGAAAACCCTTTCGTCTAGCGGGTTTTCCGTCTTGCGAGGCATTCGTCTTGCGGGGCACCACTGTAATGTCCTTTGTTTGCCTACAGAAAGGAACGTGTGATTGTGTGAATGAACCAGCCTACTATACAACATGTAAAATTTACATCTGTTGCTCCGCCCACTTTCCCCGCCCACAGTGGCATGTGGGCCCCCGGGAGACTGTCCAGGTAGTGATGCGGCCCTTGAATCTAAAAAAGGCTCCCCATTTACATTCCAGTCACTGGAGTATTGATCATTGGAGGGGGAAAGGGGAGAAGCACGGGCACAACATTTTAGTACGTTCTACCCCAACTGTCCCTCCAGGGAGCCCCCTTTTATCCTCGCAACCATCCGCGTGAGGTAGGTTAGGCCAAGGAGAGACAGTGGCTGGCCCCAACGTCACCCAGAGAGTTACATGGCAGGGTCGGGATTTGAATCCAGGACCCAGTAGTTCTCCAGGCACTACTAGGCCATCCTCTGGCTCTGAATAGCCCAGGAAAACCACTCCTTTTCTTTCCTGCTTCTTTCTCAATAATCAGGAAGAAACACAGGTGGAGCAACAAGCAAAGACCAACCACTTCACAGCTGATCTTGAACCTGCACTGGGATATAGGTGGTGCTCAAGAGTCAACACGGTGTAACGAGTGAAATTCTGCATGTGCTTTACCCATGTTACATGGGGGAAAGCAGTAAGTACTAAATTTTCATTAGAACAGCATCCTTCCTTCTCTTTAACCCCAACACATGCATTTCTTTCCAAAATCATACCAGGAATTGCCCACATGTTTTCAGTTCCATGAGGACTAGTAACTTAAGCAAAAGGAAAAGGCTGAACAGCCCTGGACATGGGATCCTACAACTGTTATTTAAATCCCACACTTGTGCAGAACAGTCCAGGTCCCAGAACTTACACAGCTTACTTATAGCTTTCCAGACCACACCATCAAATAATTCAACCCCCAAACACAACATTTTATTTTTCCATTTACTTGGTTGTTGAAAGCCGACTCCTCCAACTTTTTGCCATACAAGGCCAGGTCTTTGCGGACCATGGCAACTCGGTCAGGGGGGTCCAGAGGTCCAAGGGGGACGGAGAAGGCATCCTTCCGCCGCTTGAGAGACCCAAGGAGTACAGATTCCTCAGAGACGCTGAGGACAAGGCTGACTCGCTGCAGGGAGAGTCAGACAAAAGACAGAAGGTTCATGCAAAGAGCAGGTGCAAGGGAACTTTGGGCCATCATCTGTATGTGGCTGGTGGGAAAGGATGCACACTATATTCATACACAGGTAAGGGTAGCTATAAAGCTCACCTGGGGCAGCTCCTCAGGCAGCCAATCAGAAACCAGCTGCCCACCGGCCGTGTAGGTAAGGTCAGCGCCATCCACCAAAACCACAAGAGATTGGCGTCGCTTCAAAGACAGGGCCACAGAATGGAGGAGGGAGTCAAACTGGCCAACCAGCCCCCTGAAAGGAAACAGAGCAGCCCTCTTATTCCCTTACGCAGAAGCTTGCAGGTGAAGCAACATCAGCCCTGATAAACCAGGCTCCTCAAAATGGCCGCCATGCTAACCTGTAGCTTTTGGGTGGGGCTGGAGGATGCGCCAGCAATTCCCTCAGCTGGGCACACAGGTGGCCCAACACTACCTGGGCTTCGGCCTGATCGGGCCGAGCTTGGGTGAAGTGGGTCACGACGTGGTAACTGGGAGCAGGGTCTTCTTTCTGCAGTGGGGTCTTCGCTCTGAGCACCTGGGAAAGGGCCGCCTGAGGTAAAAGGAAGACAGCAGAAGAGGAGGATTCAGCAACAGGTCTGAGCTGAGCCAAATCAGGCCTGGCCAGTGTCGACCGCATAACTCATTCTCCTAGCTTTTATTCCCTGCTAATATTGACAAACAGCAGTGTCTTGCAGTAAATGAAAAGGAACCACGCAGAGTGTCAAAGATCTACAGTAAAAGGAAAACTTTACTGAGGCAACAACTTCATTCCATACAATGCACAAGCAGAGTAAGAGAGCAAAGAGATAAAGCAGCTCGCTGAGCCCAGAAATTTATCTCTCTTGGCTCCACATGACCCTGAGTTAGTCAAAACAATATGAACCTTCCAGAGTCTTCCAGTACATTCCAGAAACTTCCAGTATTTTCTAGTAGTTTCTGCCCTCAAATACCTTAGTCATGACAAATATGTGCTTTCCGTGGGTTGAGGAAGTCACTATTCCCTCAGCTCTCAGGTTTATTAATTCCTTCAAGCAGCTCAGTGTGATAAACATGGGTTTTCCCCTCCCTAGTTTATCCTCACAACAACCCTGTGAGGTAGATGTTAGGCCAAAAGAGAAGAGGGAGACTGACCCAAAGTCAATCCAGTGAACTCTCAGGGCCAAGTGCAAGATTTGAACTCTGGTCTGTGAGGTCCTAGTCCAACCCTCTTAAACACTGACCCTCTTTTGATGAAAGCTTTACTGCTGCTTGAAAAGAGTGGCAGAGCTGTAAAGCCCAGCAGCAATTAACATTCTCCACTGCAAGCATCCCAGTGGAATGATCCTGCAAATAGCATGCTGTCATTCCCAGGGACAATGTCAGTAAACAAAAATTTAATTTAATTTAAAAGGTAGCTAACCACACCCACAGGTTCTAGCCAGCCATTCCGTTCCAGTTCCTCTATCAACCCAGTCTCCACTCCATCCCCAACCCAGCATTCAATGAACATGCTCAGTTCTTGTTAGGACATTTTGAGGTCCTCCCCTCTAGCATTTTTTGGTTTATTGTTCTTAAAGACTCATTTTTTGTGCTACCGCAAACCAAGGTTTTTCCCCAACCCTGCGAATGCATCTCCTTGGTGCATGGATGGTGTTCTGGCTACCTACACACTTTGAGAACCAGGTTCACTATTTGTATCTAGTGACTCCTTCCCACCTCCAAATCTCACTTCCTTTACTTACCAGGAAGACAGTCTTCCCCTGGCCAGGCTCTCCGCTCACAATACAGAGCTTTCCTCCGCGCAGCTGGGCAGCCACAGCATGGACGAGTTTTGCCCGGGCACAAAACCTCCTCTGCTGCAACTCCTGGAAAGAGTCTTGCAGGCCAATTTCTTCCTCCTTTTCTGGTTCGTCATCGGCCAGAGTGGAGCCATCTCCCTGGGGGGTAAGCAGGGATGGGAATGATGAGAAAGGCAGACAGGCACCCAAGGGTGATTGGTTTAGAAACAAACACCCGTGGCTTCAAACTGCAGTGTTTTAAAAATGAAATAAAAATTTGCAAGTGTGGTTGATGTTCTTCACTGTGCCTCAGAAAGCCTCCATTACATTTAGGTCCATCCCCCTGTAACGAAGGAAGCTTTCGCCTAACATAGACTGGAACTCATGACCTTGAGATCAAAACGTATTATATTTCTTGCTGGAGGGCATGTTGTTGATGATGTTAGGAAGGGGGATATTGGGGAACTCTTCCCGCTCCATAAACTCACCATTACAGAGAATGTTTGTAGTCATAACTGCTGGGAACAAGCTTCCCTCCACGCAAAAAGTCCGTTAAGAAAAAAAAAACACGCTTGCCCAGTCTTTGCTTTTTTCAGTCCTTACCTCTATAAACTGGTGCCGGAGGCATTCCCATACATCCTGCAGTACCTTGACACCGAAATCCTCAAGCCCCTTGACGTACGGCCTGCCCTGGGCTACCCCGCCCCATTGACAAACGTATCTAAAACAGAAGAAGAAGAGAGAACCCACAAATAATGAAAACGTATCTGGAAGGGTTATGGGATCTCTCACTGCCCCCACCAATACCACTTTCCCATCACCTGCTACATGAAGCCAGGTTGCCATGGTTCTCAATGCTCTCCTTCAGGTCTCCCAGCCGGCGCTTGGCCTCCTCTGACTCAGCCACGAAATCCGCCCTCCACGTTTCTGGCACGGAGCTGCCAAGAGTGACAGAGGAGCAAAGAGGCACTAAATTACGACAGACCACAATTCTGAATCAAAGGGAAACCCACATTCTGTGAGATTTGCTTTCAAGATTCATGTTTTCGAAAGAACCTGAGTGTTTGGGTTGAAAAGCCAAAGCTGGACAACCAAGAAGTTTGGATACGAGTTATACATATATGCATATACAGTCGTACCTTGGTTCTTGAACGCCCCAGAACTCGTACGTTTTGGCTCCCAAACGACTGAAAATTGGAAGTGCATGTTCTGGCTTTTGAACTTTCTTTTGGAAGCCGAACATCCAATGGGACTTCAGCAGCTTCTGATTGGCTGCAGGAGCTTCCTGCAGCCAACCAGAAGCTGCACTTTGGAAGTCAAATGGACTTCTGGAACTGATTCCATTCGACTTCCGAGGTATGTTTATTGGGGGGGGTATGGAGGGTTGAGAGCTCATAGCTGTTATTGGCATTATTGTTGTATCTTTAGTTTTAGATCTTATGATTTACATGGAAATTGTCTCCATCTGGTTGTGTACGTTTTGATGTGTTTTATTGTTTATGACCTCTGCTATGTTTGTAATTATGTAATTTTGTAATTATGTAACTCTTGTCATGTTGTAAGCCGCCTTGAGCGTAGTTGCAACTATGGAAAGGCGGCATACAAACAAAATGATGATGACTATAATCCATTGTCCCTCCTGAGTCATGCCTTCATTCAAAGGAACCGGACAGGAATCCAGTTTGCTTTGCAATAAACAATCTCCCTTTTATGATGGGAGTTGCTTGTGATCAGCAATTCTACAGTCACGCTGTATATGCAATTTAACAATGGAAGGGAAATGTGTCACCCCGATTATTTCAGTTGTCTTTCACTCTCTTCTTGTGGGCCTACAGCTAGAGGAATCTCAGGCCATGTTACAAATCAGATTTAACATCTTTCCAAACCATTTTGTAGCTTTGCTTGTACGTATCATGGTTGCATACCAAGAGATACTGGAAAAATGTGATTCTGCCAGCACATGCAAAAGAAGAGATACCCAAGAGAGACAAGGAGGCCAATGAATTAAATTCTCAGCACCTCTCACTAGAGTTGCAATCCTCTGAGGCTAGCACAAGCAGCATAACTATAACCAGAGTATGTTTGGAGCAGAGGTGTTGTCACAGTACAGTACTGTACTATGGAGTGAGGGGAGCTTCAGGACCCTGGACAGCTCCTTGCCTCCCAGCAGAAGCACTAAAACTGGTATGCACACATGCACAAATGTGTTTTTAATGTCCATAATGTATGTCAGATGTAAAGGTTGTGTGTTGTAGTGGAGACACAGTAAGATCAGGGAAACATGAGATTCAAATCCCCACTCAACCACAGAGTGCCAAATTTCAGCCCAAAATGGCATCTGGAAAATGTTGCACCAAAACCAAGTGCAATTTCCATTGGGATCAGCAAATAACCAGAGTTGGAAAGTACCATGAGGGTCATCTAGTCCAACCCGCTCTGCAATCCAGGAATCTTTTGCCCAACACGGAACTGGAACCCGTGACCCTGAGATTAAGAGTCCCATGCTCTGCCGACTGAGCTATAAAGCAGAATGAGACTCTTGGTGATTTTGTGCAATAACTATCATAGGTTATGGCAGGTTAATTGATTTTTTAAAACATAAAACAAACATTAAGCTACACTACATTACAGGCATATGGAAATATTTTAAAACAAAATGCATTACTCAAGAAAGTCTGGCTGCCGGAGGTAGAAGAAGCTCCTGGATGGTGCAGCAGGGTTCTCACAACCGTTCAGGAACTGAACCACCTCCAGCTCAGTGATGGAGCGGCCCGCTGGGTAAGACTTCACCTGCAGAGACAACATACAAGCTTTGAAACACCCAACCTCAAGGACTCCTTAGGGCTGTTTTGAGGTCATCTTCTCTTTGACTGCATTCTTGCTCTTTTAATGCCAGTTCTCCCTCACATCCTCTTTCCCTTCCCATTGAAGTTTAGTCGGACTCAGAGTTCTCTGCCTGCTAGCACAAGGGTGGGTTCTAATGTGCAACAGCTGCCCTCGCAGGAAATAATCGAACAACAGGCTGTGGAAAGTTACCAGCAACCTGCCTACTATGCATTCTCTCGTGTGACAATGTTCCACTGGAGCAATACATTTTCACAGTGGAACAAGTATCCCCCTAAGTGACTTTAATATAGAGCTGCATTAGAAGCAACCCTAAGTCTCCTAGGGCAGCAAATTCATTTTTTAAAAAATATTTATCCTTGCAAGGTGTTATATCCATTAACAGTATTCCCTTTGATAGGGAATATTGAGAAGGTTGCTAACAGAATGAGGGAAGCAGGGACACGCCATGAGAGATCAGCATCTTTTGCCTCTTCCTTGCCTACTGTTCCCATTCCGCACAGTCATTCAAAAACTAACTAAGAACTGATACCAGAGTTTACTTACCATATTTTTCTGTCTACAAGACGTCCCCATGTACAAGACACCCTCTATTTTTGGGGACTCAGATTTAAGAAAATGGGGGGAGATGACCCAGAGTATAAGATGCCCCCTAATTTTTGACATTATTTTTTAGGGGGGGGGAACCTAGTTTTATACACGGAAAAATACGGTGGTTCCTTCTCCCTCTCCAAATTAGTATTCTTTCTGTGCCATGCCTTTTTTTAAGATTGCAAGGCTAAGAACAGGGAGTGTATTCTTTTCACAGATCTGTAAGCTATGCTGGGGAAAACCATTCAGGAACAGAAATGCAATGCACATACCATAAATATATTATTATTATTATTATTATTATTATTATTATTATTATTATTATTAATGCCGCTCATGGGGCGAGCAGCAAAATTTCTATCTATGAAAAGGAGAAAACTGCTAACCAGACTGTGCCCGTTTTGTTTGGGAAAGAATGCTTCATCCTGGGTCCAAAGTGCTACTGAGCAGCACGAGAACTGGCTAACTCACAGTCTCTTCACTCACCCACTCAAAATGGGGTTCATCTGGCAAAGAATACTCCGTAGGGACGTGGCCATACCGCTCCCCAAGGATCCCAATGAACAGCTGACTCCGACAGACTTCTGACAAGCAGAGCTCCAGCTGCCTAGAGAGAGAGACAATGAACCTTTAGAACATCTGTCTGCTGAACCTCCAATCCCACCACCGCCTTCCTAAATGCATTTATGGGAGACAGAGTTACACAGGGAAGAAAAACAAGTCAAGGTGTTCTGACTGAACTCCCATAATGCCTTGCTTCCGACGCACAGAAAATTTTGATGCTGTGTTTTCTTTATTCGCTCAGTCAATAGGGGAAAGGCCACAGTCCAGTGGTAGGGCACCGGTTTTGTGTGCAGAAGGTCCCAAGTTCAACCCTGGCATCTCCAGGTAGGGCTGGGAGAGACTTCCTGCCCCAAACCCTAGAGAGCTGCTGCCAGTCAGTGTAGACAGTACTAAGCCAGAGGACCAAAGATGTGGCTCAGTATAAGGCAGCTTCCCATGTCACTTTTCCAAAGAACAAATTTGAAAAGATCCCCCCCAACTGCACAAGAGAAGTTACGGACATGAGACTGGGAGTGGCAATTGTGGGCATCAGGCTCCGGCCCAAACATTAGGCAAAGTGATGCAGCTGCCTCAGGCAGCAGCAAAGAAGGACTGGAGGAGTAGAACTGTGTATGTGCCACATGGCCTGCCCTCTACCCTGTAAGCTAGGCTACTACCCTCCAAGTGTAGTCAAAGGGTGCTGTGCTTAACTAAAATTCAACTATCAGACTAGTTGACTTTGGTATGGAGAACTGAGGAAGTTTGGAGCACCCCCAAATAACCCTGGTCTTTCCCCTCCTCTCCTCATACTTGTTCTGCTGGCTCTCATGCTCAGTGATCCCCCAGCGGAGGTCGATGTCCTCTATCGCCAGGCAGAACTGGGCTGCCCGGGCTCGTAGCTCAGGGAAGACGGAGCGGATCAGCAGGTCCCGTTCACCATGCATGTCGCGGAAGGTGGAGGAGACAAAAATCTTGACGGAGCGCCACCTGTGAGGGAAATGATGCAGGATACAAAAGCAGTCATAACCCTGAGAGGTCTAAGCACCACAAGTGCCCACTCGGCCATTTTGATCAGGCAGGTGCCTTCACTGTACAGCTGTACCTTGGAAGTCAAACGGAATCCATTCCGGACGTCCATTTGACTTCCAAAACATCTGGGAACCAAGGTGTGGCTTCCGATTGGCTGCAGGAAGCTCCTGCAGCCAATCGAAAGGCATGGAAGTCCCGTTGGATGTTTGGCTTCCAAAAATAGTTTGCAAACTGGAAGAGTCACTTCCGGGTTTGTGGCGTTCGGGAGCCAAAACATTCGAGAACTAAGCTGTTCGAAAACCAAGGTACGACTGTACTGTTTTTGCTGCCTGCTAAATACATTTTTGTTTAACCTGTTCAGTTTGTAGAATGTGGACTGGCGTTTTAATGTGGATTTTAACTTATTGTTGATTTTAATTTTTTTGGATGCTTTAAATAGTTGTTTTTAACCTGCTATTCCTTCTGTGAACAGCTTCAAGGTTGCTGTTGGTTTTTTTTACAATCAAGCAGTATATAAATTTTACGAAGCTCCACTTGTAGGGCAACCCATACATAAACCTCAGTTCACAGTCACCTGCTCTTGGGGGGTGGTATCAAGGAGGCAACCCCAGTTTCCACCTCAGCCGCCACGGCCTTCCGCTTCTTGGGCAGGCCATGGATCTCGTCTGCCTTCCCAACGTGCTCGAGGAACCGGGAGTTGCCACATTCGGCCATGAACCTGCAAAATACAGAAAGGGGAAGAAGAGTGGAAGAAATTTAAAATTTATCTTAAAAAATATTGTAAAATTAATGAATGTTAAAATGTTGTGGTTATATAAAGTAAGGGATTACAGCTGTAAAAGATTAAGTAAAAGAAAAGAAAAGAAAAATTGGATAAAATTAAGGGGAAGGATTTGCTGAAATAATTTGGGGAATTGGAATGCAGAAAGGGGAGGTATGGGGAAGTCGATGAAGTAAGTTTAAGAAAAAAGGAGTTGAAATTATACGTGTTTGTTTGTTATTGTATGTATATTTTTGTATTGTGTGTATTGTATGTGTTTTTAAAAATTTGTGAAAATTTAATAAATATTTATAATTAAAAAAAATAGGAACCGGGAGTTGCCACATTCGGCCATGAACCTGCAAAATACAGAAAGGGGTTATTAATCCAGCACAAAATGCAAAAAAACAAAACCCAAAATGAACAAGGTGCTTCTCAGGTTTCTGTTTCCATGGCTGGCTGCATGCCAAACTGCTAGTAGCCACCAGCCATCAACGCTCATAAACACACACTTTAAAAAATCATTTTCTGGCTTTCAGTGACCATTTGCAGAATTAATCCTCAGCTATCCAAAGGAACAAAGACGGCTGAAGTTCTCTGAGTAAATACACATTGGAAAATAGTGTCCTGCCAACCAGCAGTTCTTCTGCATTTGCTCAGTTCTGAGACTCACCTGAGCACTTGCTCATTGAACCCGCTTATCACAACATTCCTGGAACCGGAAGTACTTGGATTCCTAAAATTGGATAGGGGAAGGAACAGCACTCAGTAAAGTTTTGGGGGGGTGTTCCACCAGACCCCCCTCCCATGCTTCCTCCCCCCCCACTCTTTCTAATGCTCCAAACCTAGGTAGAACTCAAAAAAATAAAAATCAAAGTGGGAAATGCAAGTACCATATATTTCCGTGTGTAAGACGAGGTTATTTTATTGGGGGGGGGATGCTAAAAATTTGGGGTCGTCTTATACACGGATAGTGCTGGGATGGGACAGGCGATTGGTGGGTGCCTCGAGCAGGAGATTGTCAGTGGCGTTTAAGGGGGTGAATGGTGGCTGCGATTTGCTGCTGCGGCAACCGGGCATGCGATTGTCGGCTACTGGCTTCGTGGATGCGTGTGATTGGCAGCGGCGGTTTGGTGGGTGAGCAATTGTCGGCAATCCCCCCCCCCCGAAAGCTCAACAACTGTGGGCAATCTCCCCCCCAAAAAAGCTCAATAACTCTGGGCAATCTTCCCCCAGAAATAGGGGTCATGTTATACACGGAAAAATACGGTATTTTATGGGAAGCTGCCTACTACATAAGGGCAGAAAGTATTTCAATAAATGACTTCATTAGTTAATAAATAGTTTGAGATACAATTAAACAGTGGTAGAATTAAATGACTGATTGATTGATTGATTGATTAACTGAATGAAATGATACAATTAAAAATGACTGATTTTTCTATGTTTTTAGCAGTTCCTGTAAGATGTCTTGAGTCCCATCAGGGGAAAAAATAAATATATAATAATTATCTTCAAAGAAGGGTTGTAGCTCTCTCTACCAAGGCGGGGGGCAGGGGGAGAGACAGCAATATTAGGGGGGGGGGAGCTCCTATTGGCCAGTAATGTACATGAAGAACTTGGATACATTTACTTAAGAACATGATGCTATCACTCTTCCCAAGAGCACTGGATTAAGTCGATGGGATTGGGAAGGACTAATAGCTGAAGCAGATTTCCAAAGCTAAGCAGGGTATGTTATGGTTTCAAAATGGATGGGGGAACCACATGTTGAGATTCCTGCATTGGAGGTGGGGAGGGAATTGAACTAGATGATCCTTGGGGTTTCCCCCTCCAACCCTACAGTTCTACAATTGATTCTATGCACCGGTTCACTATAAGGCAGCTTTCCTAGTCCCTGCGACTTCTCCCCTACTTACGCTGCATTCGCACAGACATTGACAAAGAGGCAGTCGGGGGACACATGGTGGCGATACAGCCAAAGGGCAGAGCCAAGGAGCGGGACGTGGGGCTCAGCGCTCAGAAGAAGAATTCTGTCCACCTGGCGTGGGAGACGTGAGAAGCAAGCAAGCAAGGAGGAGTCAGGAACTTGTAGGAAACCAGAAACCCCATCAGCAGCCCAAAGCAAATTGCCTGAGCGCATGGCTAATCCCCACAGGGCCTTCCCCATTAACTGGCAGCGTTCACTGGTGAACTGAAATTAAATCATTCAGCAGCTGCGCTCTGCAAAACCATGGAAAGCTTGGAGGAGTTGGGACGCCACACTGAGGCTCTCTGTCGCCAAAGGAGATGCACAGATCTGCTAACACTATCCTAGAAGAGCATCGTCTATGGTTCATTGCATCAGGGCCACACACCACCCCCTCGGTGTCACCGCCCAAAGGGTCATCATTCTACAGCCCAGCACGCTGCTTCCAAAAGAGGACAGCCTTGGGGAGGCTCACTGCACAAGGGCAGTGGCTGTTGCTGTTTGGCAACATCATTCCTTAAGTCAGAGGGGGACTGCCCTCTCAGCACTGTTCATAAATCTTTGGATCCCCACCTCCTCCCATTTATACTGGCTGCCCAACAATATAGTTCTCTGGGCACATCACAAGTGGCAGAAAAATAAAGCAGAGCTTTAAAATGCAAAAACAAAGCCCAAAAGGGGCTCCTTTCGAAGGAAGGATATAAATTTGATCAATAAATGGAAGTGTAACGCTTTTTTAACCCAAAGAGAAAAATGTAAGTCCTCATATGAAGCGGATCCCAAATTATTTTTAAATGCCTAGGTGAATAAATGGGTCTTCACCTAGCACTAAAAGCACACACTAATGTCTGGTGTGGTACAAGGTAGCTTCAGAAGCAACCATTTAAAAAGCACCCTTCGTTAAAGCAGGCAGCATGTTTTATTATATACGTTATAAAAATTGCAAATGGCAGGCTCCATCCAAGAAGATTCATTTGTTGGCAATACTAAAAGCTTTGTACCTCGGGTTACATACACTTCAGGTTACACACTCCGCTAACCTAGAAATAGTGCTTCAGGTAAGAACTTTGCTTCAGTATAAGAATAGAAATCGGGCTCCGGCAGCGCGGCGGCGGCAGAAGGCCCCATTTGCTAAAGTGGTGCTTCAGGTTAAGAACAGTTTCAGGTTAAGAACGGACCTCCGGAACAAATTAAGTAGTTAACCCGAGGTACCACTGTATTGTTGCCTGGAAGAGATACTGTGCATCATGGTTTCAATGAGCGTCACCTTTCTGAGATTTTCATTCTGAAACGCTGCATATACTCATTTGAAATAAACAAATTCCAACACTGTGTTTGCTGTAACAAATATACGTACCACTTAAAAAGGAAATGAAGGACTGCTCTATTCAGTCGTGTTCAAATTCAAATCAATTAGCTAATCCCTTTCTTTCATTCTTAAGACAGCCAGCCAAAATAAAGAGGTTGTAGTCAATTAATTCATCCACAGTGCAAGCCCAGAGACTCACCTTTTGGCGGCGAGCGATGAGGTCCATGATGACGTCTCTGACTCTGTGATCCTCTTCATAGTTGTAGTATGCATCCTAGAAGTGGAAGCAAACAAAACAGGCACAGTGAGCGGGTGCAGAAAGCCCCAGATTCAAGCCTTGGCATCTCTGGGTAGGGCTGAGAGAGACACCCCCCCCCCGCCTCTCCATCTGAAATCCTGGAGAGCTGTTGCCAGTCACTACTGTGGGCAACCTGAGCTAGATGGAGCAATGGTCTGGGGGCTCAGTGTTAAGAGTTGCTTCTTGGGTCCCTGAGGCAAGGCCTGTTGCACCTAGAAGCAGCAGGCAAGCCTTCCTTGTGAGAAAAGGGAAACCTAACTGAAAAAGACTCACACACAGGAAATACTGCAAGCACAAACTCCCATGATGTTATATAATTGGGGGGAAGGGGGCAATAAAAACATACATTGCAAAACCAGCACAGATGGAGTGCTTATTGAGGGCTCCTGTGCACGGTTTTTTTGCTGTTGTTGTTGTTGTTTAAAAAAAAGTTTTATTAAAATGTACGTGCATTGTCTCTATTTTCATGTCATAAGAGTTTCTACAGATCAGTTGCATTCAATGTGAGACATTAATGCTGTATACAGTACAAAGGAGGGGGAGAAGAGGGGAGAGAGAAGTTGACTAAACTTTTGGTTGGGTCAGAGGACCACCCTTGGCCAACCTTCCACATGCTGCACGAAAGCAGTCGTTGTGTCCAAAACAAAAAACAAAAACCAAGGTGGGTGGGTGTGTGCGCGCACGTGCGCGCGCGCACACACACACACACACACACACACACACACAGAGAGAGAGAGAGAGACTGTCCTCTTTCTCAGCTAATTTGCATCTATTTTTTTCTTTTTTAAACGTTGTTCAGGTGCTATGCTAAGTGGTGGCATTTTGCCCGGGGGTGGGGAAACAAAACAAAAAAGGGAGGCTGCAACAGGGACCTAAGGTTTGTCATCCATCCCTTTTTTTTTTTTAAATAAAAAAAATCCTTCCAGTAGCACCTTAAAGACCAACTAAGTTAGTTCTTGGTTCTTTTTTTTTAAAGGAACACTTCCTCTTTGCAAGCTCACAACTCAGCTCCATTTTAAATTTATCCCTTGTGATCTGGGATGCAAAGTTTGTAAAGAACATCCCCTTAAGAAACTGAAAATGCCAGCTAAGTACAGAAAGGGGTAGGGAGATGTGACTGATTCTCTCCCATGTTATGATTTGCTTAATTCTATTTGGCATGAGGCGGTCGCAGCTCAGTGGCAGAACACATGCTTGGTATGCAGAAGGTCCCAGGTTCCACCCTGGGCTCCCCCAGAAGAGCTAGGAGAGGACCCTCTCTGAACTTCTACCTGCCAATCAGCAGGTGGATCAATGGGCTGACTCAGTTTCCTATCTTCCTCATCTGTTATGATTCAGGACCTAGGGGAAGGAAGAAGATTAATCCTGCCATGGGAAGTCACACCCTTGGACCAGGAAAATGAACTCCACACAGACCCCAATTCCAGGTCTTACCAAATCTCGCAGGGCTTGCACATCCGTCAGCACAGAGCCCGTCATGGCAGCAGGCCTGAATTCTGGTCCTTCGTAGCTGAAGAGAATCTGGGCTTCCTCCGACGCAAAATGCACCATGGAACCCAACAGCATGGCCACGTCCAGCTTCTGGAGGAGAGACAGTGAGTCTTTCCTTTAAAAATATATATATGCAAAGCTCTAGTCCCTTTGAAGGCCTCCCTTATGGCTGGAGAAGCAGTCGCCTCGACATGCCCAATATTCGTTTGGCTCTAGTGTGGAAAAAGCCAAGCCGCTTCCAGGTGATCTGTTCACTGAGCACCCACACTTACTTGCTTCTGGGGAGTTTAGACAACGTCGTGTCAAGCAACTAAGGAGAGCTTATTCCACACTTCCCTTGTCACACAAGGATTTTGGGGTGGGGGGAGGGGAGCGAAGCACGTCTGCAACACTCCAAATCTAGTAGTAGATAGGTAGCCGTGTTGGTCTGCCATAGTCAAAATAAAAAAATTCCTTCCAGTAGCACCTTAAAGACCAACTAAGTTAGTTCTTGGTATGAGCTTTCGTGTGCATGCAGTGTATCTGAAGAAGTGTGCATGCACACGAAAGCTCATACCAAGAACTGACTTAGTTGGTCTTTAAGGTGCTACTGGAAGGAATTTTTTTTATTTTTACTCCAAATCTACTTTAATTGCTGGTATTGGCACGTGACTGAATCCCACCTAAAAGCAGCTGCAGTCTGGAAGCAACCCTCAATTATCCTAGATATAATTATATCTGCCAGAGGCAAGCTCAAATCGCCAGTGGATTTGCCAGGAAGAAATTTCAGGATGCCGTTTTACATGTTATAATCTTGCAGCTTCCAGACACAGGTTTTAAAATTAAGGGACTGGAAGGAACCATCTTGCTGCAGAAACTGGCCTCTGAGCTGGTGTTGTGTGAAAAATAAGAAGTTTTTTGGCCTACCGAGCTGAAAATTCTCTTTTACTGACAGGAGGATTTTATTACTCATCAACCAACATAACCTTTTCCTGTACAGCGGGTGTTTCATTTTCTAATTCTTATTTTCTTGTATTGATTAACAACAACAAAAAAGTAACAACTGAGGTTTACAGCTGTTTTAAAAATTAGGTTACAAGCCACCATCTGCATTTATTTTTAAGTCAAACAGAGGGGCATTGCTGTCAACTTTTCCCTTTTCTTGCGAGGAAGCCTATTCGTAATAAGGGAATTTCCCTTAAAAAGGGGGGGGGGGACTGACAGCTTTGCAGAGGGGGTACAAATACTAAAACAAATAATAAATATTTGAAGATTAAATGAATCGAACATACAGTGCCTGCAAACAACTGGTACATTTTGCTGGAAATCTAGTAGTACGGGGGGTGGGGTTGGCAGGGCAGGGCTGTTGTCATGTTAATAGGGAAAGAAGCTGAAGTATGAGAAGCCCCATCAGTATTGGCATCCCGCAGGCTCCTGAAGAGACACCTGTTCAGCCAAGCAGTTGCCCAAACTTGGGATTTCTTATTGTTTTACCTGATTTGTCATGCTTTTAAACTAGTTCATTTATACATTTTAAACTAAAGATGTTTCAACGCTCTGATGAATTGGTATTATGTATTTCAATCAGGTATGGGTTTTAGGATTGATTTTACATTTGTAAACCGCTTTAGAAGCCATTCGGTATAAAAGCGGCATACAAATGAATTAATAATAATCAGTGGATCCGAAGCCAATGACAAGCAGAGTCAAAGGTTTTCCCTCCCTCCCGAGTTCTACGAGGGCAGTACAGAGAACTCAGGAGGAAGATGGCAGCCAGCGACACCCTCTGGGCTGGTTTTAAGAAAGGAAATAGGCAGGTGGGGGCCAAACGAGGTTGGCAAGGAAGTGTCCCAGTCGCCCTAATGCAGCTCCTATTATGGAACAAGTCAACAGGAAAGGGAAAACAGAAAAGATGAACAAACCGTAAGGGGGAGAGAGGCCCGTCCAGTGTCATCCTGCCCGTTGGTGCTGGGGCAGCAGAGACCCTGGGTCTTCACGTAGGGCTGAAACATGTCTGAGTTTGTTATCAGGATGAGGGTGCGGCCAGGGATGGGGGGCAGATTGTGCCGAACGGCAATGTGGATTGCTTTCTCCAGAGCTTCCTGGTAGCGCTGCAGGAGGGCGTGGCTGCAGCGAATCTCTCTGTAAAGGAAGACAAACAAATGAACACACACATGCCAGTCAACACCTGAGCCACCGCTGCAACACACTTCCCCTGTAGTGTTTTGCAGCAAAGTGAGATGTAGTGTTTTTTCTATTTAAACAAGTAAGTGAAATATATAAACAACCTTGAATGTATCTGTTAACAAAAAAAAGACAATAGCTATGCCACAGTGCTCTTCACTCCAAGTACCCCGCCATATCAGACCTCACATCCACATCTATTCTAGCATCCTGTCCTTACCATGGCTGATCAGATGCCCACTGGATGGTTAAGTCCAGTCAAAGGCAACTATGGGGTTGCGGCGCTCATCTCGCTTTCAGGCCGAGGGAGCCGGCATTTGTCCACAGACAGCTTTCCAGGTCATGTGGCCAGCATGACTAAACCGCTTCTGGCACAACGGAACACCATGACGGAAACCAGAGGGCACAGAAATGCCATTTACCTTCCCGCCGCAGTGGTACCTATTTATCTACTTGTACTGGTGTGCTTTCGAAATGCTAGGCTGGCAGGAGCTGGGACAGAGCAACAGGAGCTCACCCCGTCATGGGCATTTGAACCACTGATCTTCCGATCAGCAAGCCCAAGAAGCTCAGTGGTTTAGACCCATGCACAAAACCACTCTCCCCTCCTGTAATTCCCAGCAACTGATATCCAGAGGTATACTTCCTCCAACAGTGAAGGGAGTAACATAGCATTATCCCCCTTCAGGATTTGTCTAATCCTGTTGATAGCGAAAAATGAAATTCGCATATTCCATTGCAATGCATCTCTGGGTCAAAGATGCTGGAGACAGAAGGCCCCGCCTCCAAGCGTCTCGGAAGCATTTGATTGGCTGCTGTTGGCCAAACAGGATGCTGGGCGAGAGTGACTTTTTGCCTCCTTGTGGAAGCACGTACTTCCCCTCTTGCTTCCCTGAACTTCTGATGTGAACAGTCCGCCTCTCACTTCTCACCACACAGCCAGCCCTATCGCTACCTGGCCTTCAGGAGTTTCCTCTTCTCACGCTTCACCATACTGAAGATAACCGGGATCTCCAGACACCCACGCAGGCTTCGCCGTGTCCAAGATAGCGATGACCTCCCATAGGAGATGTTCAGCCCATGTCGCTGTATGATCTTTAGGATTATGTCTTTGTTGCTCGGGAAGGGGGTCTCTGTAGGGAAGAGGGAAAGAGAGGGGGCTGGTAAGGTGTTTATCACAGCCAGCAACTTCCAGCCCACCTGCTCCCTTCGAAGGCTGCTGCAAATTTGTACAACCTACAGAAAACCTAGCTGCCCTTGCTGTCATACTAACTCACCCACCCCACTCAGGTGTCTAGAAAGTCACTCAGCCAAACTCCTTCATCAATCCCTTCTACCTTCCCTTTCTGCTATTTTTCCTGTGCCGCAGACAGATCACCGACACCTGAGGCCAGCAGTGATAGAATGCATTTCATATCTAGGGTGTTGTTGTTTAGTCGTTTAGTTGTGTCCGACTCTTCGTGACCCCATGGACCAGAGCACGCCAGGCACTTCTGTCTTCCACTGCCTCCCGCAGTTTGGTCAAACTCATGCTGGTAACTTCGAGAACCCTGTCCAACCATCTCATCCTATGTCGTCCCCTTCTCCTTGTGCCCTCAATTTTTCCCAACGTCAGGGTCTTTTCCAAGGAGTCTTCTCTTCTCATGAGGTGGCCAAAATATTGGAGCCTCAGCTTCATGATCTGTCCTTCCAGTGAGCACTCAGGGCTGATTTCCTTAAGAATGGATAGGTTTGAACTTCTGGCAGTCCATTGGGGAAGCCTTATTCAGGCTGAGGGACAGTCCAATACACAGCCCAAGGGCCGCATGCAGCCTTGAGTATTTTATTTGCGGCCCTCAGCCACATTTCACACACACCCAGCCCTTGCACTGCCTTCCCAAAGCCAGGTAAGCAAGCCACTAGGCTTTGGGAAGGAGGCATGAAGGCTCTGACAGGGTCCTAGCAGAGTCCGGTGCCTCACTTATCCAGCTCTGGGAAGGCAGCACAATAGCTGGAGGGGCATCAAATTTTGGGCTCGCTTTCTCCCACCCACCCACCCCACAAGTGCATCAAGGCAGTGTGCAGGCCATGGGTTCCGTGCCAAAGTACTGTTGCGGACCGCTTGGTATGCAAAGCTGGGCTGCCCTATTACAGGGCCTACATGCCAGTGGCCCCTGGTGGCAGAGGCAGAAGTGGGAGGAGCAATGGAAAGGACCATTACTTTTGTACTGTAGGCTACATGACAGCCATGCAGAAGTCAGGTTTACACACACACACCCCTCCTGGGCAAGGCAAGAGGTACCAGCATAGCCTAAGGTCACATTCCAGTCAGGCAAATGCACTTGAGGCAAGTGTGGGACAGAGCTGCTGGTGGGTGTGGCCTGGAGAGAGTCCCTGAGGGCCATACAGAGAGGCCTGGAGGGCCACATGTAGTTCCAGGCCCAAGGATCCTCACCCCTGTTTTCTATCCAGTTCCCACTGGTGCCTTTCAAAAATGCCCTCTAGTGCAACTTGGGTGGTGCGCAGGCCTTACCCGCCTCTCTGAGTTCTTTTTCCAGATCTTTCAGGACCTTGAAGGCCGAAAGGAACCGGAAAGGGAGTTGCCTGCTGCGAATGACGGATTCCTGGGAGGGGCAGAAAAATGTCAACAGGAGAAGCAAGGGCAGTGGGGGTGTGAAATGAACAGATTAAATCAATGCACTGCGCATTAAAATTGCTATTACAACTGAGGTACTGAAAATTAAAGCTGCCCTTCATCAGGGGCAGATTTTGCTGTCGTGCCAATAGTCCCGTCCCCCCCCCCCCGCAAAAAAAAATACTTCAACATTTCTTCCATAGGTGCAAATGGAAGCCATACTCTTGTTGCAACACAAGAACGGTCAAAGCACCAAGAACAAAAACAAAACAGCGCTCAGACACGGAGCTCTAAAGCACATACCTATGTCTAGAAATGTGGCAGAAAAGGGATGAGAAGCTTGAGATTCAGGTAGCAAGTGACCTTTCTCTAGGAAAGAACCTGGAGAGTTTAACCCCATAATCCTGGGTTAGAAAGACAAATCCCCTGAGCACCTTCCTAAGCTGCTGTTAAAAAATGAAAGCTGTACGAGGGCCTCACCTTGTCCTCCAGGCGCTTCAACAGTCGCATGTGGTGTCGATCGCTGACCCCAGTCCGCAAGATGTTGCGCAGATTCCGCAGCATGGCCATGAAAGGCAGCTTGCCTGCATCTGTGACAAGCCAACAACAGAAGCTTAGAAGGGACTCAAACTTTGGGCCAAAGTCAGAACTCTGCACCAACATCCCCTCCCTCTCATGCTGAAGCTAGAGATTTTCTGCAACCTAGAGCCTAGTTAACGTTCAATATTTGGAGGGTTCCCCAATTTTGAAACCAGGCCAAAGTTTTCACATCGCGGAAGGCATGCTCCTTCTACAGGCAGAATCCTAGTGGTCTAGTTGTAAGCAGAAACACAGCATACTTAAAGCATTTGTACCTCACTGTTCAACCAAAATGGTTCCCAGAACAGCATGTAAGCAATCAAGAACGTGCAAAAGGGGGGGAAGAAGACAGGGGGGGGGAGAAAACAGCTGCTGATTCTTGAAAGTTAAATAGTATTTCTGTATCATGCCTGGCTGGAACAGAAGCAACTGAGGGTCTGGGGGAAGCCGGATGGAGCTGGTCTGCTCAGGAGACCCAACTGAACCGAGTCCTGCTTCTCCCACAAAAACGTATGTCAGCGAACAAAATAACTGTTTCCTTCACTTGCCACAGGTGTGAACTGGGATATTGGGGCACCACTTTTCAGCAGATGGGGAAACAACCACAACAAAAATCAACTTCTCTCTCACACCTACCAATCAGCTCTTCCCAGGCCTTGGCCTTGTTCCCCAGTTGGCTGAGGTCCCGCTCCCAGGTTTGAGGCTTCGGCAGCCTCATGCGAGTGCCAGCAAGGCTGGAGTCCCAGGGCCCAGGGAGGCGACTTCGCGAGAAGGCATTTAAATCCGAAGGGTACCTGGAGAGTTCAAGCAAGAGGAGGAGATTTAGGGTGAAGGTGGGCTGCCTGAAGGCTGATTTGAAGCCCATTGGTGAATCATGGCCCATGTGGATCACTTAGTACGTGCTGATTGCTGGAATTCTTGCAAAATGATTTATTAGCTCAACCATGAAATTTAACAGGCTAGGTGGGTTTGTCAAACCAAGGTTTATTTTATTTTTTTAATTGTCATGCATGCCTCTGCTTCCACTGCAAGCCTGACACAGCTCTGGGGCTCAAGAGCGCCATCTAGGATGCAGTTCAACAACCAGCTGAAGCATTCCGTCAGCTGACTCCCTCCGAGGGCCAATCGCTGCCCACCAGGCCCTATAAAAGCCCCATCCTCAGAACCTGATGTTCAGTCCAAGCCACATGCTTCCTTTCGGAAGGAATGAGTTCAGTGGCAGAGCATCCCTTTTAACATTCGGAAGATCCACAGGTTCAATCCCTGGCATCTCCAGATGAAGTAGTAGTAATAAATAATAATAATAATAATAATAATAATAATAATAATAACAACAACAACAAATAATAATAATAGTAATAATTTATTATTTCTTCCCCAGCCACTCTTGGCGGCCTCCAACAGAACACTAAAATACAATAACCTATTAAACATTAAAAACAGGGCCGCCTTCAGTTGTCTTTTAAAAGTAAAATAGTTGTTTACTGCCTTGACATCTGTTGGGAGGGCATTCCACAGGGCAGGCACCACTACTGAGAAGGCCCTCTGCCTGGTTCCCTGTAACCTGACTTCTTGCAGTGAGGGAACCGCCAGAAGGCCCTCGGCGCTGGACCTCAGTGTCCGGGCAGAACGATGGAGGTGGAGACGCTCCTTCAGGTATACTGGACTGAGGCCATTTAAATCAGGTGGAAAGAAACTCCCGTCCGAAAGCTTCCAAGAGCCACTGTCAGTCAGAGCAGAGAATACATAGGCCTTACCTGCTCACACTTCAGAAACCGAAAGGCTACCATTGGCCAGGAGGAGGGGGGATTCACAGTGCTACCCAGGAAGCCTCACCTGCGTCCCAGGACACTCATTACAAGCTGGGCTGGCTCAGAGATGTGAAGGCGCTGGATCAAAGCCTTTAGGGAGAAGAGGTCCTTGGTGGCTGCTGGACACACCTTTTCCTTTTTCAACTCCTCTTCAAACTGGTGGGAAGAAATTGACAAGAGGACTAAGAAAGCTCAAAAGCCACTTTGCATCTTCAGGGAAGTTTTGAAAGCCCTTTCTTTGAAGACAGGAGACCTCAACGCAACACTTCAAAGTTTCCTAGCCCTGAGCTATACACAATTAGAGACTTTAAGTGTTAGGAAGGGAACGTGGTACCCAGGACAACACTTTCCTCTGCTCCCCCAGGTATGTCTCACCTTCCTCTGGAGCAATCTGGCTTTTGTTGCAAATAATGTGCTCCGACCAGGCCAATGCTCTTCCCAGTGAGAAGCTCTTGGCTCTTGCTGAGGAAATGAAATGAACAAGCATTAGCCACATAAACAAACAGTGCAGGGTCCCTAGGCCAAGTACACATCACAAATACACCTGGTACTACAGATATGCCCCAATATGGATAAGCTTCTATAAGCCTGGTGTCTGCATTTTACAGTTTCTGGCGCTCAAAGCTCACAAAGCAAAAGATAAATACCCGATTGGCGCCTCCACCAAAAAAAGAAAGGAAGAAAAGAAAGAAAGGAAGGAAGGAAGAAAAGGAAGGAAGGAAGGAAGGAAGGAAGGAAGGAAGGAAGGAAGGAAGGAAGGAAGGAAGGAAGTAGGTAGGTAGGTACAGGGTTAGATACAAGGGAACAAGACATTTCTGTACATTTTTCCAGCACAAGAGTTTGTCACATTCCACATGAAGATTTTTTCAACGAGCGATTCCTGCATCTTACACAGGAGTAGCTATAGATTAGTTCTTTCCAAACCAAAAAAGCAAAAAACATATTTAGCCCTATAGCCACTTCCTGGCCCCAGGCTCAAAACCTCCCAACTCATCCAAGCCCAGTGATGCAGGCTCTGTCCCCACCCAACCATCAAAATTGCAGCTCGCTTCCCTCACACTAAGCATATTCCCTGCTACAGAAACCTTCCTCCAAGCCGTTAGAATGTTTCTGAACACTCCGTGGTATCACAGCAAGTCAGCTCATGTTTAGCCTATATTAAAAAGTACAAAGATGATCAGGAACTCTGAAATCAAAGCACCCACCTTCCTGGGTTTCAGCCGACGGTTTCTCTTCCCCTGGCTCTTGCGGTTATTGTATTTGGCCAATTGGTACATGTCAAACTGCCGGAACTTATCAGCCATTGCAGCACGAAGGCAGCAAGGCATTGGAGCCAGAGCTTTTCCTTCCCCTGCTAGGCTCTGCATGCAAGAGAAAAATAATAGCACCATGTGATCACCGGGACAAGAAACAGTTCTGCATCCTGGATACCACTGGAACTCTCTGCTAAAGGATATTGTGTGGTCATTCTCGCCTTACCTGATAGAGTTTGGCCACCTCCTTCCAGTCAGAGGGAAGCTGCACAGTGTGGCAAAAATACCGTCGCAGATGTGGGCGGCAGGGCAAAAGGCGGGCAGACAGCGCCAGGAGAAAATTGGCCGTACTGCGGATATTCAGTTCCTGGCGAGTGTACAGGGCAACCTGTCATTGAGGGAGAGAGAAAGTGCACAGAAAAGTATGTCAAGGAGAGCCCAGGGAGGTTTCTAGAGATGTTGAAGTGAATATGAGGACACCACTACACAAAAATGAGGCAGCTGGTCTGGACATTTTCCTAGAAAGGTGGACCTCATTCGTATCCTGTGTTTGTCACACCTCTCAGATTCTGTTTTTTTTAAAAAAAATTATTGGTTTTTCACATTTTATAAAGACATCACACACACGAAAAAGACAAAGACAAAAACATGTATAATTTCAAAAATCTTAATTTCTTAACCTTGTTCCTTGACTTCCCCCCACCCCCCCTTCATACATCCCAATTCCCATAATTATGTCAGCAAGTTGTTATTTCTCCTCCTTACCATATTAATATTACATCTCTTATGAAAAATTAAGTTCTTTCCTAAGGTGGACCCAAGTTCCCTTCCATCGATTTCCCATTTTATATTAAATATAAATCATACTAACTAAACCCAAAAGTCATAAATGTTTTTGAAGTTCTGTTTTCCCCTCCCTCCCATCCCCGGTTTCCGTCCCTTCCCAAGTACGTGTCCACATTAACAGTTCTTAGCCTGGATTCCTCACGTCCGAGGCCTTCAAGTCTCTTTCAGTCCCTCTCTGCTGGTTTTGTTGGTAGTCCTTTATGTTGGTCATCGAATCTCGAAGGAGTTCTATCCCAATCAAACCAGGTTTTCTTCCCACAAGAATACTTGAAAACAACTGCTGCAAAAGTTCCATCAATCCTTCATATTCAGAGTGGGGGCCCCAATCATATTTCTTCTTTCTTTTAAGTTCCTGTATTCCAAATACTCCAGGGGCCTCCTCCTTCATCTTTCGCATCTTTCGCAGATTTGTAATCCATGTAATCCAAGGGTCTTCTTCCTTATAATCCGCTAGTGTAGGCTTCTGGTTGGTACTTTCCATCTGTACTTTCTCCATTCCTTGCTTGCTGTCCTTCTGTTCTTGAGATATCTCTTCTAGTTCAGCTGCAGATTTTTTCTCATTCAAGTCCTCAGTACATTCAGCAGAGCTGCTTGTTCCAGAGGTCAAGGTCGTAAGTTGTTTGTTCATAGCCAGACTCTGCTCTTGTAAAATTCATAGAATCATAGAATCATAGAATCATAGAGTTGGAAGAGACCACAAGGGCCATCGAGTCCAACCCCCTGCCAAGCAGGAAACACCATCAGAGCACTCCTGACATATGGTTGTCAAGCCTCTGCTTAAAGACCTCCAAAGTAGGAGACTCCACCACACTCCTGGGCAGCAAATTCCACTGTCGAACAGCTCTTACTGTCAGGAAGTTCTTCCTAATGTTTAGGTGGAATCTTCTTTCTTGTAGTTTGGATCCATTGCTCCGTGTCCGCTTCTCTGGAGCAGCAGAAAACAACCTTTCTCCCTCCTCTATGTGACATCCTTTTATATATTTGAACATGGCTATCATATCACCCCTTAACCTCCTCTTCTCCAGGCTAAACATGCCCAGCTCCCTTAGCCGTTCTTCATAAGGCATCATTTCCAGGCCTTTGACCATTTTGGTTGCCCTCCTCTGGACACGTTCCAGTTTGTCAGTGTCCTTCTTGAATTGTGGTGCCCAGAACTGGACACAGTACGAGGACTTCCGGGTTGACGCGATCTGGAAATGGCGGATTCCCTCCGAGCTGCGGAGGGAATCGGCTCTACTGAGGACGGGTCTTTGCCGCGCCGGCGACGCGGGGACCCTTAAAAACCGCAGGCGCGGAAGCCTGCGGACTGAAGACTCGGCGGGTGCCTTAAGCGCCCCCCCCTGATCCACGAAGAGCCTTTTTAAAGGCTGCGGAGAGGATACGGGGGTGGCGTGGCACTGAGAGTCGACCGCTACCTCGGTGGAGCGAAGCCGCGAGCCATGACCAGAGAGCGCTGACTTTCTTCCTTGAAAATCTGGACTGAAAGAATTACCCATGAGTAAGACGGATTGGGACTTTAAAAATTTTACCCTGAATTGGAGACGACCGGGGGGTGTGCTAAAAGGAAGTCCGCACCCCCCCCCCTTGCAGACGATCTAAGCAACGACATAAGAGCTAAGCTGGAGAGCCTACCCTTGGTGGGGTGAGTTAAAAAGGACACTAACTTTCAAGATTTAGCTAAAGGAAATTTTGTGCTGGAGAGTGGAGTTTTGGAGACCCTCTTTTTGTTTTAAACAACCCCCCCTCCCGGGCTCGGGAACGTCCTGCCTTTGTGCCTGTGTAAGAGCTGCGGAGTTTGACAGCTGTCAAAGCTGCAAACGGGCAGTTTAAAGTGGAAAAATCACTATCTAAGATCCCTCTGGATTAAGACGAGTTATAATTGAGCCAAAACTGTTGGAAACAAAGTAATAATAATAAGTTAAAGGACTGTTGGAGAAAAGACTAATAAGTAACCAGATTCCCCCTAGGGGGAATTCTGTGAAACTACAATGGATACAATGGCTGTGGATGGAAAGTTACTAGTGGAAATCGAAAGGATGTTTCAATTGGTGGGAATCTTACAGGAGCAGAGCTTAGCCATGAATAAACAACTTATGACTATGACCTTGGGAACAGGCAACTCTGCTGTTTGTATTGAGGACCTGAATGAGAAAGAATCCACAGCTGAATGGGAAACAATGTCTACAGAGGTGGAAGAGACTAAACAAGAAAAAGAGAAAGTAACCTTGGGAAGCAACAACCAAAAGCTCACATCTGTGGAACACAAGCAAGGAGACTCTGGGAACATATCTACCACAAGTCTGCGAAAGATGCAGAAGAAGAAGGAGGAGGTTCTGGGACAATATGGAATACAGGAGCTTAAAATAAAGAAATATGATTGGGGCCTCCGTTTGGACTTTGATTTTGAAGATACAGGCTTTGTGGAAATTCTCCAGCAGTTGCTTTCAAATCTCCTTGTGGGAAGAGAATATACTTTGATGGTGAAAGATCTTTTTCCAGACTCGACGACTGACATAAAGGACTACCAACAAGACCGGCGGAGAGGGACTGAAAGAGACTTGAAAGCCTCGGACGTGAGGAACCCAGGCTGAGAATTTTGACTTTGGATTTTTATTGGGAAGGGACAAAAACCGGGGATGGGAGGGAGGGAAGAGGAGATTCTTAAAAACTCTTAAGACTTTTAGGTTTGGTTAATATGACTTTTAATTAAGATAAAATGAAAAATCGATGGAAGAGAACTTAAGTCCAACTTAGGAAAATCAATTTTTTTTTTATTAGAAAAGAGGTAATAAAATGAATAAGATGGTTAAGAGGAGAAATACCAACTTGCCGATATAATCTTGGGAATTGGGATGCACGAGGGGGGGTGGGGGGAAGTCAGGGAACAAGGTTATGAAACGAGGATCTGCTGAATTTATACATGTTTGTGTCTTGTGTTATTTTTGTGTCTGTATTGTTTTTATAAAAGCGGAAAACCCAATAAATATTTTTTTTTAAAAAAAAGAACTGGACACAGTACTCCAGGTGTGGTCTGACCAGAGCAGAATACAGTGGCACTATTACTTCCCTTGATCTAGATGCTATACTCCTATTGATGCAGCCCAGAATTGCATTGGCTTTTTTAGCTGCCGCGTCACACTGTTGGCTCATGTCAAGTTTGTGGTCAACCAAGACTCCTAGATCCTTTTCACATGTACTGCTCTCAAGCCAGGTGTCACCCATCTTGTATTTGTGCCTCTCATTTTTTTTGCCCAAGTGCAATACTTTACATTTCTCCCTGTTAAAGTTCATCTTGTTTGTTTTGGCCCAGTTCTCTAATCTGTCAAGGTCGTTTTGAAGTGTGATCCTGTCCTCTGGGGTGTTAGCCACCCCTCCCAGTTTGGTGTCATCTGCAAATTTGATCAGGATGCCCTTGAGTCCATCATCCAAGTCGTTGATAAAGATGTTGAATAAGACCGGGCCCAAGACAGAACCCTGTGGCACCCCACTAGTCACTCTTCTCCAGGATGAAGAGGAACCATTGATGAGCACCCTTTGGGTTCGGTCAGTCAGCCAGTTACAAATCCACTGAGTGGTAGCATAGTCAAGACCGCATTTTACCAGCTTCTTTACAAGAATATCATGGGGCACCTTGTCAAATGCCTTGCTGAAATCAAGGTAGGCTACATCCACTGCGTTCCCTTCATCTACCAGGCTTGTAATTCTGTCAAAAAACGAGATCAGGTTAGTCTGACATGACTTATTTTTCAGAAATCCATGCTATTGGTGATCACAGCATTCCTTTCTAGGTGCTCACAGACTGTTTGCTTAATGATCTGCTCCAGAATCTTCCCTGCTATTGATGTCAGACTGATTGGGCGGTAATTATTTGGGTCCTCTCTTTTCCCCTTTTTGAAAATAGGGACAACATTTGCCCTCCTCCAGTCTGCTGGGACTTCGCCTGTTCTCCAGGAATTCTCAAAGATGACTGCCAGTGGTTCTGAGATCACATCTGCCAGTTCTTTTAATACTCTTGGATGCAGTTCATCTGGCCCTGGAGACTTGAATACATCTAAACTAGCCAAATATTCTTGTACTATCTCCTTAGTTATTCTGGGCTGTGTTTCCTTTGCTGAATCATTTGCTCCAAATTCTTCAGGTCGGGCATTGTTTTCTTTATCGGAGAAGACTGAGGCAAAGAAGGAATTGAGGAGTTCAGCCCTTTCTGTGTCCCCTGTTTGCATTTCACCATCTTCTCCTCTGAGTGACCCAACTGTTTCTTTGTTCTTCCTTTTGCTACGAACATACCCATAAAAGCCTTTTTTGTTGCTTTTAACCTCTCTAGCAAGCCTGAGTTCATTCTGTGCTTTAGCTTTTCTGACTTTGTGTCTACACGTGCTGGCTATTTGTTTGAATTCCTCTTTGGTGGTTTCCCCCCTTTTCCATTTTTTATACACATCCTTTTTTAATCTTAATTCAGTTAAAAGTTCTTTAGATAGCCACCCTGGCTTCTTTAGGCACCTTCCATGTTTCCGTCTCATTGGTATTGCCTGACGTTGTGCTTTTACTATCTCCCTCTTAACAAACTCCCAGCCATCATGAACTCCCTTTCCTTTTAGTATTGCTGTCCATGGGATCTCACCCAGCACTTCCCTAAGTTTTATGAAGTCGGCTTTCTTAAAGTCAAGAAATTGAGTCCTAGTATGCTTGGCTGCTCCTTTCCGCTGTATAGTAAACTTCAGAAGAGCATGATCACTCGCGCCTAATGATCCTTCCACATCTACCCCACTAACCAGGTCATCAACATTGGTTAGGACCAGATCTAAAATGGCTGTTCCTCTTGTTGCTTCTCCCACTTTCTGGACAATGAAGTTGTCTGCAAGGCCAGTGAGGAATCTGTTTGACTTTATGCTCTTGGCTGAGTTTGACGTCCAACAAATATCCGGGTAATTGAAGTCCCCCATTACTACTATCTCCCTTCCTTTTGCATGCTTGGCCATCTGTTCCAGGAAGGCATCATCTATGTCCTCCGTTTGGCTTGGGGATCTATAGTAAACTCCCACAATGAGGTCTCTGTTATTCTTCTCTCCCTTAATTTTGACCCAAATGCTCTCACTTTGGCTTTGAGGTTCTAAATCTTGGATCTCTTCACAGGTATACACATCCCTGACATATAACGCCACTCCTCCTCCTTTCTTGTCTGGTCTGTTTCTCTGAAATAGATTGTATCCCCCCATTATTACATTCCAATCGTGGGACTTATCCCACCAGGTTTCAGTGATGCCTATTATGTCATATTTAGTTTGCTGTACCAAGAGCTCAAGCTCATCTTGTTTATTTCCCATGCTTTGCGCATTAGTGTACAGACATTGAAGTCCATTAATCATTCCCCCGTGTCTCTTATTTAAGGATTTTTTCCTCCCACCACTAGGTCCGCGTGCTGTTTGCTCCATTTGGTCTATGACATTTGGATGATCATCTTCATTAATTGATAGACTCCTACCTTCAGGAGCACTGTCTCCCTCCCCCACATTAGTCAGTTTAAAGCCCTCCTGATGAGGTTTCTGAGATTTTTGGCAAAAACCTTTCTCCCAACCGTTGTGAGGTGCAGCCCATCACTTGCCAGAAGTCCATCTTCAAGAAACTGCAGTCCGTGATCTAAGAATCCAAACCGTTCCTGTTTACACCATTTGCGAAGCCAGCTGTTCACTTCCACTATTTTCCCCTCTCTCCCTGTGTCACGTCGTTCAACTGGGAGGACAGACGAGATGACAATTTGTGCATTTAGTTGCTTCAATTTCCTGCCGAGAGCCTCGTAGTCTCTTTTGATCTTCTGGAGGCTATTGCTTGCAGTGTCATTGGTTCCCACATGAACCAAGAGGAAGGGGTATTTGTCAGTGGGTTTTATGATTCCTTGCAGTCGTTCAGTTACATCTTGGATCTTAGCCCCGGGGAGACAGCACACTTCCCGAGACATCTTGTCAGGCCCACAGATCACTGCTTCTGTTCCCCTCAGTAGGGAATCCCCTATTACCACTACACGCCTCCTCTTGGGTTTGGTCGGGGTTCTTCCGTGAGCTGTCCGTTCCAAGGTCGCCTGCACATTCCCTGAGGACTGACTTTGCTGCTCGTCTTCATATACCTGATCGACTGTAATGAGGGAGAGATCCTCAAATGGAGTCTGCTCTTCGTCTTCCATGCTAGGGGAGAGGACCTCAAAGCGATTGTGTATTTCTAAACAATCAGAGTGAACCCTGGGCCTCCTACTTCTTTGAGTCACGTTTCTCCATATATCTGGCTCCTGTGTTGGTGAACTATCCTCCTTCTCAGGGGAGTCCCCTGTCTCCTCCTTGGTGGGGACGGTGTGCTCTGTTGCTTCCAAGAAGAGCTCCAGCTCTCTAATTCTTTGGAGCGTAGCTACACGTTCCTCCAGTTGCTGGACTTTGTCTTTTAAAAGGGCAATCAACATGCAATTGCTGCAGGTAAAGCTGCCTGCAACCTTTGGCAAGATGGCAAACATTGCGCAGGAATCGCAGGCGACTGCAGGTGTTTCCTCCCCTTCCATCTTGAGATCGTGTCGTTGGGGGTGGCTACAGAGGTCCTCCATCATAAAAAGCTTGAAGACAGGACAAATAACTTCCCCCACACAAAAAAAACCCTAGGTCTCCCCCAACAAACGTTTGAGACTAGCTCCCCTAAATCTAAAAGATGGGTATAACTGCGCGCGCCGCTAGGCGCGCGCCGCTGCCCTGCAAACTCTGATAAGCTCCTCCCACAGCTAATCCCCTGCCTCAACAGAAACCCTGCCCCCTCTGACCTTTACACAGGGAAAACAGCTAATCAGCCACAAAGAAACACACACACACAAGAAAACCCTTTTTGCTCCTTCTTCAACTGCTGCCCTGCAAACTCTGATAAGCTCCTCCCACAGCTAATCCCCTGCCTCAACAGAAACCCTGCACCCTCTGACCTTTACACAGGGAAAACAGCTAATCAGCCACAAAGAAACACACACACACAAGAAAACCCTTTTTGCTCCTTCTTCAACTGCTGCCCAAAATTCCCACCAGGAAAAACATTCTTTCTATCTCAGCTAGTAATTTTCCATCTGCAGCCATTGTAATGTCTCAGAATTCCCCCTAGAGGGATTCTGGTTACTTAGTAATCTTTTTCCAACAGTCCTTTACCTCGTTGTTTGTTTCTTTGTTTCCAACAACTTTAATTCAATTGTAACACATTTAGTCCAGAGAGATCTTAAGTAGCAAGTTTTTTAACTTTGAACTGCCCGTTTGACACAGGACGCTCCCGGGTCCGGGAGGAGGGGTTGCACACAACAAAAAGAAGACTTCTAAAGTTCCACTCTCACACTCCAGCTCAAAACTTCTTTTATCAAATCGTGGAAGTTAATATCTTTTAACTCACACCAAAAAGGTAAACTCTCCACCTTAGTTCTCCTGTTCTTGCTTTAGATCATTTGTAGGAGGGGGGGTGCGGACTTCCCTTTAACACATCCCCCGGTCGTACCGAATTCAAAGATAAGTATTTTAAAGTCCGAATTCCGTTCTACTCACGGGTTATTTCTTTTCAGGTCCGAATTTAGGGAAAAAAGTCAGCGCTCTCCGGCCATGGCACACGGCTTCGCTCCACTGGAGTAGCGGTCTACTCCCAGCACCACGCCACTCTCCGTACCCTCTCCGAAGCCTTTAAAAAGGCTCTTCGTGGGTCGGAGGGGGCGCTTAAGGTGCCCACCGAGTCACCAAGTCCGCAGGCATCCGCGCCTGCGGTTTCTAAGGGTCTCCGCGTCTCCGTCGCGGCAAGACCCGTCTCCAGCAGAGCCGATTCCCTCCGGAGCTCGGAGGGAATCTGCCATTAGCCGATCGCGCTAACCCGGAAGTCGACACCTCTCAGATTCTGACACAAGAAGGACAATGGCACAACTACTGTGCCAAACCTGACATAGAACACCATCGTTTTTGTCGGGCAAGAAACTGCCCCCAGCAATTCCAGGTTAGCACTGAAAGCTCCAATGCAGATAATGCTCTTAGCACAGATTCCATGCTTTTGAAGATGCAAGTTTTTAGCCCTCTGTGATCACACAATAGAAGGAACAAAAGCAAAAATGACACAATTTGATATGAGGATTCTTTTCTTGCTGTTCTTTAATTTCCACATTCCTTCTGCAGCTCAAGATCTTTCAAGTACCAGTTCCCACCTGGAGACAGTTTCAGAACCAGTCTCTTTTAATTTATTACAACCAGATAATTTGCCAAGGACAATGGCAGCTTCTGGAAAGGAACAGCATCCCAGAGCCTAGGAAAGAAGATCTATCTACCTCCAGGGAAGAGCTCTAGAGAAATGAAATGAACTCTGCAAAATTTCTTTTAGCATTCCCAGAGTTCCTGGGGGAAAAGATTGTTTAACTGCTCTGGGAATTGTAGCTCTGTGAGGACAAGAGAAATTTCCAATCAACTTTCAGCACACTTAACAAACCAGAGTTCTCAAGATTCCTTGGGGGAAGCCACTGCTGTTTACAGTGGTGAGGTGGTGCTTTAAATGTGAGGCATAGATGTGGCTTAATGACATTTAGAAAAACTGCTGCATGCCGCTCTGAGCCTAGGGGGGCAGTACGGGACATAAAAACACAAAATAAAAGAAAGAGTCAACATTAAAAGGACACAAAAGAGACTAGCATACAGATAAAAAGAGCCACATTCTTCTGCACTTTAATTCGAATTTATCCTTATGCAATAATTTAGGTACCCTATTGGAAGAAATTCTCCCACTTGCAATTCTCAACAATTGGCACTCAGTCACACTACTGCCAATGTCCACTATATAATTGACAATATCCTCAGGTTTTTTTAAGAGAAAGAATTATTATAATGACATTTTGCAACAAGAGTGCCGTCAGCACTTGGGGAATTCAATGGCATTCATGAAAACAATCTAGGTAAATATTAAACACACATCGAGAACAGGCAAGCTTTTCTTTCTGGTCCAATGATTGCACTGCAATGCCTCACACACACCCCCTTGTGACTTTTTGGGTGCAACCCCCAGAAATCCAGGCTCCCACTTAACTGCCCCCTCGTACCTTGAGAATGAATTCAGGATCATGCTCTGCTAGGCTCTCACACACTTCCATCAATGCCTGCTGAAGCTCACCAGGAGGATTTCCAAACTTCGGCCCTTCCACCAGTGAACAGCATGCCAGGCTCAACAACATCAACTAAAAAAGATGGAAGGGGTTAGAGGAGAAAGCCTTAGGAAGCCACTCGTGGGAGTTTCCTTCAAATTTCAAGGTTCTAGTCCAGTGGACACCAACCACTCTTAAGCTTCTAAGAAGCCACCACTGGAACTGGATGAAAAGCTGGAAGCTCTGGATTCACTTAGGGCTAGATTTAGGGGCAGGTGACTGTGCCTTGGGCTTGGTGGGTGGGTGCTGGTTCCAGTTTGCCCATTACAAGAAGCCCCTATCAACTCAGCAGTTGAAACGGAAACCTAATACTAACAGCAAATCTTCACCTCTATATCTAAGAACACTCGGCTACACAGCCCATGTTGTATTGTGTGCACTATTTTCCAGTGCCCATTCAAAAACAACAAACCAGAACCACTGTGTTCCTACTAGGAACAAGCCAATTTGTCCATTTCAGTTTCTCTTGTTTCTCCAAACTCAGCTCTCAACATCAGTTTGCAAGTTAAGGAAAAAACCCTCATGAAAGTTCATATACATTTCAGTGCAAACTTCTAATACGCACCTGCCTGTATGCCGTTTCACCTACCATAGACATTTATAATAAAGCAATTATTTCCATACGCAAAAATGCATCCCATGTTAATTTCACAAATATATGCAGTTTTATGCAACTTGGCCCTATTATATGCTTTTTTCGTATACTGTTGTGTACACTCCAATCACTTTGTGATGAGAGACTTGAGGGGTGGCCTCTGCTTTCCTGGGGTTTAGATCCCTTGAAATGAAGGTCAATGGAAACTGCAGTTTCTTTGGGATATTTTGGTTTTATTAACACAACCCGAGCATAGGATGGAGATGATCAACACAGCATTAACATCCCAGCAGATCTTTCTTTCCCGTTACGTTTCCAAGGAAGTTGCAAACTCAATTTTGGATCCAACACAGAACAAAACATGTCTCCATCTCTCCAGCATCAGCAAAACACTTTCTCTCTCTCTCTCTCTCTCTCTCTCTCTCACACACACACACACACACACACACACACTTTCACATTCATTCACACACACACACACACGTGTACATGTTTAGCCTATTCTTTTCCATCCCAGAATAACCCGGCATCCAGCCAAGCGTGGTGGAAGAAGGCCCACCCATTTGTCTCTATAGCAACAGAACTCACTCTAAGAAACAGGTGATGGGTAAAATTAGCTGAGCTGCACAAAGGTGCCTGTCTGACTTGTTCCGCAACTCTGATAGATTCTAACACCAGATGCACAGAATCACAGGTTTGGAAGGGTGCTATGGTCATCCAGACTGACCCTCAACCCAAAACAATCTGTTATTTGGCTGGAGAACCGTACTGCAAAATTTGGAGCAATGTGAACTTAGAAAAAGACAGTATTCCAGTTCACATAGAACTTTGGAAATTGCAAAATAGGCAATTTGTTTTTAATTGCAAGGTGAATCCAATGTCTCCCCAACCCCTAGTTCCTACCAGCACAACACCTCTCACCTTTTGATCTTTCACTTGCTGCTCTTTGCTCTCCACAGGCAGCTCATCAGCCAAAGAATCGTCCTCTTCCGACTGCACTTTCAGGTCATCTTCGGGCAAAGTCAGAATGTACTCTGGGATCGCGCCAGCAGCTTCTGCCTCATCCCTTTCCTCCTGCAGGGGAAGAAACCCCACTGGCCCTTAGTCAAAGTTGCGCCCACTCTACAAGCATTATCCAATATTCATTTTCCAGGTGTCTTTTACCAGTGAGTATAGAAACACCAGCAAAGTTCTCAGGCACAAGACCTGTGCAAATGCTTCATCTGAAACCCCTGAAAACAAAACAAAAAAGCAACCACAACCAGGAATGTTAAAGTGTGTATTAATTGTGGCCACATCTGGCTACACTCCTCAGATGTATTTTGTAAATAATAATAATAATAATAATAATAATAATAATAATAATAATAATATTTTATTTATACCCTGCCCATCTGGCTGGGTTTCCCCAGCCACTCTGGGCAGCTTCCAACAAAATATTAAAATACAATAGTCCTTCAGATATTAAAAGCTTCCCTAAACAGGGCTGCCTTCAGATGTCTCCTAAAAGTCTGGTAGTTGTTTTTTCCTTTGACATCTGGTGGGAGGGTGTTCCACAGGGCGGCCGCCACTACCAAGAACCCTTCACCCAAGTAAAAATAGCAATGAACATGTGTGGACTATGACTGAGGATTCCCCCTCAAGCCTAGGGAGGGGGAACCTGTGACCCTGCAGATGTTTTCAGGCTTCAAATCCCATCAACCCCAGCAAACCATCAGGGATGATGGGATTTGTAGTCCAGTGGAGGGCCACTGCTTTGGTTGCTGGCCCGAACTTATGGAAGGAAAACTCTTAAAATTCAGGTTTTCCTAACTGCCTAGATGTGTTTTCTTTGTGCTATAAAACTTTCCTCCATTCCCTTTGCCATCCAACCCAACCTTCTCCAGCTGGCCAAAGTTACTGCTGCTGAAACCTCCCTCACACAATATCCTGTTGCCACGACAATACTCCAGCAACTGGACCTGGCCTGTATAGGCTTTTGCCCAAATGAAGTCTTACTTGCAAGTGTGGTTGTTCCAGTTTGGTGCTTGGTCCAAAAGCCTCATCCTGGGCTGCGTAACCCGGTGGCAACCCCAAGGATGTCGAGGCACAGATACTTTCATGAGGATCCAATCGGGGAGAGAACTGCACGTCCAAAGGCTTTGATAAAGCAACAGAGGTAGAAATAGGGCGCAGCAGGCGAGCCTTGGATTCCTCCAGCCCCTGAACAGCCAAGTGGGCAGGCTGCTTCAGAAGGGAATTATCCAACCAGAGCAGCCTTGGTTCAGAGAAGGCAGAATACGACACAAGTTTCTTCGCGTCAGATGCTGCAGGCTGCCTTGCCTGGAGTAGGGAACGATAAACGAAAAATTAGTGGCAGGAATGAGGGTGTTCATGCAATACCACCCACAAGTGTATATACAGTGTGTGGAAAACACTTGGCTGTACAGTGGTACCTCGGGTTACATACGCTTCAGGTTACAGACTCCGCTAACCCAGAAATAGTGCTTCAGGTTAAGAACTTTGCTTCAGGATGAGAACAGAAATCGTGCTCCGGCGGTGCAGTGGCAGGCCCCATTAGCTAAAGCGGTGCTTCAAGTTAAGAACAGTTTCAGGTTACGAACGGACCTCCGGAACGAATTAAGTACTTAATCTGAGATACCACTGTACAAATCAGCAAGCGTACATTCTTTCGCACAAACACATGTACCTATATAGACAGCCTGCACCTGTGTTCAGCGTAACACATGAAAAAGCTTAACGCCAAGTAGAATCCCATTCACCTTTACATCTGCCATACAACTCTGACTTCCCTTGGCTGGCGACAGAACACTGGGGGGGGGGGCAGGTATAGCAGCAGCAGCACACCGGCCTGCAGCGCAGATCTACACATTCAGGTGTATCACACGGGACCTATTTCCTGGTACTATGCTACTTCTGAAATGTCGAAACGTTTTCCCTGCATCAAAATCTCCCCACCCACATTAGAGATGTGCAGGAACTGAACTGATCCCACAACACCCACCCATCTGGGAGCACCCAAAGGGGGAAAGGAAAAGAAACCCCAGCTCCATTTGAATCAACTCCTAGTGATGACGCCTTGTGGCTTCCGCTTCTGAGCACACCTAAGAATTATCATTTTGTGAAAAACCTGCCTTTCTAGCATGGTCACGAAAGTGTCTTTCCCAGGATTCTTTGGGTGGGGAGGGCTTTGACCATTAACCCCATCATGGATCAGACATGCATCCAAATAAACCATATCTTGTGAAATAATTATTGTTGGTGGTGGTTATTGCTAGTAGCATTACCACAGCCATGCTTACCTGTGTCTGCTCAAGGACTGAGCCAAGCCATTTGAAATCCAGAGGATTTGGCATTGTCAAGGAGCCTGCCACGACCTGGCTCTGGGCACTGAGGGGCTTCAGCGAGGCTAGCCATGAAGCAGACGGGGTAATGGGCTGCAAGAGTCGGGCCTGGACTTCCTCTAGCTTTGGAAGGGTGAGAGAAGCAGGGGCGCAAGCATGAAGCGAGGGCTTCTCCCCAAAGAGGGAGGCAGAGGAATCCATGGACTTCACTGGGAAGGCCGCTGGGTACTTGGATGTCTGCAAAGAGAAAGAATAGACTTTGGAACTCAACACGAACAAGCCCTATGCAGATTGGAGACCAGGATACCTGAAAGAGCCTCTCATCCCTTATAAAACCAGCTGAATGCTACACTCTTAATGCATTTTTAATCTTTTGTTGGAAGCCGCCCAGAGTGGTTGGGGAAACCCAGCCAGATGGGCGGGGTATTATTATTAATTATTATTATTATTAACTCTGCAGAAGGCTGTGCTGCACATGCCACCACCTCAGGTGTCATAATCAGGCCTCTGGTGTGGTGGCACCTACTTGTTGGAAAACCACCACCACCCCACCATTATTTATTATACAGGAACTTTATTGTATTTAAAATTTCTCTTTTTTAACCAGCTGTCTTAAGTGGAGATCTTCAGCCCACTCAGTACCCGTATTGGATTTGTAATTGTTTTCATGGCTTTGCAATTCCAGATGATGCCTTCAGAATACTTAGAGGGGCATACAATTCTTGCAGAACTGCATCTCTGGTGCACAATAAGTGGAAGATCATTATCACTGTTTATTACACTGTTCTTTGCATTCTGAACCAAGGGAAAGTTTATTCTGAATTTGTTAAGCAGGGTACCCGATGCCAATGATCAAGCAAAATCATATATTTGCTGTGCAACTCTTCAACAGATTTGTGTCGGATAAGAGTGGCAAGATTTGCAGTGGCTGCTCAAAAGTTTTTATTAAAAGGCTGGCTGGTCACCTTATCAAGGCTGCTGTAGCGGTAGAATACCTGAATGGGCTAAGATGACCACTGAGGTCCCTTCCCAATTCCTGTGTTGCTACCTTTGTACCTTCACCTTGCACATAGCACCTAGAAAGCTTCCTGTAAATCAGCAGCACAAGTTAATGAACAAACTAAGCATCCTTAGTGTGAATTTAACATGCTGGTGTTTTAACGAAGTGTTTCTTAGACCCCATACTGCCACGTCTTTAAGCAAACATTGCTGGCTCTCCAAATGTTGTCAGGTCTCAATAGATCTCAGGAAATGCTTCACACAAGCTCTCAGTGAGAAATGTTGCAGTTGTGGGGTGGTATCCTTTCAACACTTGGGGTGTAAAAGACTCCAGGTTTAAGGTTATGCATCCTTTTAGCACAGCACCCCCTTGTGGCACCATAACATGGTGTAAATATATATATATATTTTGCAAAGCAGAAAATTTGAGGGAATGAAGTTGGAAGAAGTCTGAAGGTCCAGGCAGCAGTGGCGTAGCGTGGGGGGTGCAGGGGGGACCAGCCGCACTGGGCGCAACATCTGGGGGTTAGGGTTAGGGGATGCAAATCTACGGGTTAGGGGGCGCAAATTACTTGCCTTGCCCCGGGTGCTGACAACCCACGCTACGCCACTGCCAGGCAGGGCCCACCCTGCCACTCATAGCTGCAGCCACAGCATTCCACCCTATCCAAATGTTCACTGAGTCACAAAGCCTTGCACAACCACCCCTAGCTGCAACCCCCAGGCTCTTCCTGCCTCCTGGTTAATTCAATTAATTCCCTTGTTTATCTGAAGCCACTGTCTCTCGGTTCCTGCTTTCAGTTCCTGTATTTCCCTGCAGCGTTGGCGCCCGCCACAATGAAACTCCCTCCCTTATCTCCTATTCTGCACATTTAACAAACAAACGCGTTGGGCAAACATCCATAGGGATCTGCCATGTAAACCAAAGCCAGACCACTGGGTCCATCTGGCTCAGTAATGCATACACTGACCTGCAGCGACTCTTCCGGGTTTCATGCAGTGATTGCTCACTCCCCCCCAGCCCCAAGGCAGATATACCTGCCACTGAACCGGGCAACCTCTACATGCCAAACTCTACCACTGAGCCACACCCATGGCTTGGAGAAGCTTTAAGTCAATGAACGTTAAAGGCACAGGAGTCACACACACACACCCAGCAGCCCCTTATTGCCAGTTGGCAACCAGAAACCATGGTTTGCGCGCGTTGCAGGAAACCAATTCCACCCGAATTCATTGAGGCTTGCAAATTCGGTACAGGTTGGTCAAAGAGTCACCGCTAAAAGCTGCTTCCTCCCTCCATTTAGTTATTATTATGATATACCACCCACCTGAGCTGATCACAATCTTTCTCTTTCTCTTTCCTTCTATCAGGGATCCCCCCCCCCCTCTGCGAAATTTTCAAAAGGACTCTCAAGGCGGGGTCCGCCTCCGCTGCAACCTACAGCCTCTTTCCCTGAAATATTAGCCGGCGCCACCCCCTAACCGCCTTTGGAGAGGTACGGGGTGGGAGGTCAGCCCCACCAACAGAGCCTGTTTTATCGGTTTTCTTGGAGAGGTCGGTGCTCACCCACCCCTGAAAACCGAGTCGCCTGCACGCCTCCAGCCAGCCCTTCCCGGACGCGGAAGCTCAAGCGGAGAAACCACAGCCGGCGCAAGCACCGCCTAGGCGGAGCCTGGACTGCGCCCAAGAAGCGTCTCCCTCCCTGCCTCCCTCCCGGCAGCAAAAGCCCACGCACCTCCGGAGGTACCTAGGTGTCCAAGTCACCGGATTTGTTCCACGCGTCCGCGCTAGAGCCCCCCGGAGAAAAAAGGCGGTCCCGGCTGGTGGTTTATAAAGTGTCACGTTTCAGAAAGAGGCTTTGGGCGAGGAAACCCGGGAAGCCTGACCTCTCTGGTCCGCCAAGGCTTTTAACCCGTTAGAGCTCATGTTGCACGAGAAGAACCCAGGAGTCCTGGCTCTTGCATCCGGAGAGCGCACTCACCGTTCAAGGAGTTGGAAAGGGAGGAAGCGGGAGTCCTGGCTCCAGCTTCGACTTAGTCGTTTTGTTTATAAATCACTCGACTGCAAGAGCGTCCATGCAGTTCACAAAGATGGGATACAAAAACTAATTTTTAAAAAATGAATCAGTTATGACTATAAAATCAAATGCCAATTAAAATATCTCATGGGTTTCTGTATTAATAATAATAATAATAATAATAATAATAATAATAATACTGTCTTGTACCCGCAGGTCTCAGGGTGGTTACAACAGAAAATCACCATATAAAAACACAAAATACATAATAAAAACAAAAACAGCTCAATAACCCCTCTTCCCCAACTTTTTTTTTAAGTCTTTGTTAGGTGTGGAGAGGTCAGTAGGAAAGGGACATACCGTAATCAGACCTTGATTGGAAGAGAGCCCTGTAAACTTGAGCCCACAATTAAATAATTGGGGTGGGCGGGGGGGGGTGAGGTATCAGAGGCATGGAGATTTACTTGAGAGCCCCCCTCTCAATCGTATTATAGTATACAGTTCCCCACACTTTTTCTCTGGGCCACATTTTCAGAATAAAAAATTGCTCACACCACATCAAATTTTTTACTGATAAGTAATGCATTAGAAAACACGAAGAAAAACCCCTAGCAGTGCTTGATTTGTAGCACAGAACACAGCTACTTTATAAAATGATTGTGGGACACCCATAAAGTATGCAACAATGCAGATACGTTTGGCGAAAACATTGCCAAAATATAAACAAGCCTCTTACACACGTGCCTTAAGTATGTATACAGACTCAATGAGAGGTGTGAGCTTGCTTTCGCAGGGTAATCTCATTTATTTATTCAGTCTAGTCTGAAACAAACTCTCATCTGGTCAGCACAAAGAAACCTTTGTTGCATGTATATGTATAGTTTGGGGGAGGTTGCCCCTCCAGCAGATATAATGCACATGCAGCCCACTACCAAAATCAGCACAATCACTTTTGTGACTTTTGTAATTTGTCCCCACAAAACACTTCATCACAGTTTCTTCAAAGGGCCTTTGCTGCACAAAGTGGTATGATATTGCTTTAAATGTATAGCAGAGGGTGGCCCTTTAGCAGATGTTTGATATGCATTAATCAGCAGGTTAAAGTTTCCACCAGCAGGAACACAAGCATTGTCTGCAGACTGCCTTTAAAGCTGCAGTGGCCCTTTTGGAAATCTGGCAAGGGCCTTGCAATAGCATTAAAAATCCAGGAATAAAAGCCGGCAACCCCAACAGGAAAAGTGAAGTAATGTGCCTTAAGAGCAGGATTAATCACAGCCGTATTCTTTAAAACAAGCAAAACACCACCTACGATAACATGTGTTATAAGCTAAATAGTGGGCAGGTTAATTGTTGTGTACACATTATTTTGCAACTCATCGCTTAATAGAGAAGCTCTTGCATTGAACCCTATCTAGCACAGGGGGTGGTGAGCTTTTCTCAGAGGGTGGGCTGCATTCTCTTCTGAGGGGGCAACAGTAGGCAGGGCCTAAGTGGGCACAGCATTGAATCTAAATATTACCCTCTTTCTCCTCCAGGCAGTCAAGCAAGGGGTGTTAACAGAGTTCAAGGCCTGCCAGTCGAAAAGATTCCACCCCAATCAAGGCTGAAGAATTCAACTCTTCCTTCTGATAACTTCATCACATTGAAGGAAGTGGGGGAAATCCCACCCTCGCCCACAGCATTTTGCCTCTCTGCTTGTTCCTCACAGAAATGCTTGCCTTTTCTGCACAACAGGCAGAAACTCAACAGATGCAGCTTTAACCAAGCATAGTGGAAATGCAGTGGTGGTTTAAAAACAACACTGCTGCCGTTTGGTTTTTGCTTGGTGTGGTTCCATTAGAAACACCAGGCTGGTTCACACAAGTCATGGTTATTTCTTGGTAACTGCAGCATCAAACGGTATTAACACCTCAGGCAGGCTTCTCACATTGCCTCCCTTGCAATGTTTTTTCAAGCAAGCCATGTCTATCGCATCGAATCATAGGACAGTACAGTGGTACCTCAGGTTAAGAACTTAATTCGTTCTGGAGGTCCGTTCTTAACCCGAAACTGTTAGCCTGAAACACCACTTTAGCTAATGGGGCCTCCCGCTGCCACTGCACCGCCAGAGCACGATTTCTGTTCTCATCCTGAAGCAAAGTTCTTAACCCGAGGTACTATTTCTGGGTTAGCAGAGTCTGTAACCTGAAGCGTCTGTAACCCGAGGTACCACTGTAGAGTTGGAAGGGACCTTGAGAGTCCTCTAGTCCCTGAAGTATAGAGCAGGGGTGTGGAAATGAGGTATTGCCAACCTTTAGGGGGCCATGAGGGCAGGTGAGATGACTCAAAATGGCTGCCACATCACCTACACCAGCCACCGTCACAGTCACTCTGAGAGGGAAGCTCTTTGCACCGCTCAGTTCAGAACAGAGGTTGGGTGTCAAGTCTCAGCATCCAATGAAATGTGAGCACATTTAAGGGGTGCGTTCAATGTAAGAGAAGCTCAGCCACAAGTTGAGCAGGGAGACAGAACTTTCTGTTGTGCCTTGTTGGGGTTTTTTTGAGGGGATAATCACTCGGACTGTTTGCAAGCACTATAGAAGGTGGGTACCCTGGCAACCATTAGCGATCCTTTTAGGCTACGGCTCTTATAATCCTCAACACCTGGCCATGCTGGCTACTGTTAATGGGAGCCGGAGTCCAGTTAATGTGCAAAGGACTGCCAGCTCCCCTTGCCCCTGCTGCACAAGCACAGAGAAATCACGCATGCATGTGCGAACCATTCCTAGAGTTTCTGCCCCTATTAAAGCTGTGCAGCTGATTCCACAGAAAACTGGGGAGGCGTCTCAGGAGTACTGATACGGCAACTCTGTCGAAGAATCAGCAGGGATCTCCACACTAGCCGTATCTAAGGGCGAAGGCTGTTTGCTCCTCAGAGAAGGAGGAACTTCTAAGATGCAGGCCCTGAGGTCTGCGTAAGCCTGAGGCAGCGTCCCGACGCTGACCCAGCGGTCATGGGTCGGGTTGTAGCAGTGGATCAGGTGGGTGTCGCGATAGGTGTTGTGGCTGTAGCCTCCCATGATGTAGAGCTCTCCATCCAAGACGGCGGAGGCAGCGATGACGTGGGCCTGTGGCAGAGGGGCAAGAGCGGCCCACACGTCCAGGCCCGGGCTGTACACTTCGCAGGCCAGCTGGTCGGCGTAGCCCCCGTGTCCATCCCGCCATCGCAGGCCTCCTGCCACATAGAGGTGCCCACCCATAGCTTCCATGTTGTGGCCTGCGCGCTCCTCTCGCATCATGGCCAGCGGGATGGGCGCTGCGCCCGGACGGTACTGGATCAGGGAGGACTGGCAGCGGCACGAGCCGTCACTGCCCCCAGAGACGTAGATGACTCCATCTAGGATGCAGGCTGCGTGGCCACAGAGCGGAGCGGGCAGAGGTTCACATGGCCTAGTGGGAAGGAGCAGGGAGGAAATGTATATTATTCACACAACACATAGTTAAACCATGGCATTCATAATGGCAAGAGGTGGTCCCCCGACCACAGCAACAAAAGGAGCATCACAGTGCCAGCCCTTTCCTCAGAAACAGTCAGTTCCCCACAGCGTGTTGGAATATGAAGGTCTTCATCGGCTGGCAGAAGAACACAAGGAGGGAGCCAGTCTAACTTCTCTAGGAAACTACAATTCCCAGAGTTTCTTAGGGTAAGCCACAACTGTGTAAAGTGATGTGATGCCACTTTAAAAGTGTATCCTAAGTTTCTAGCATCTGTACAACCTGAAAATTAAGGCAAAATGTACAGGCACTATTGTTGTCATTTTTTGTGCTCCTGAGAAACTTGTGTTCCTCGTTTCAATATTTTACTTTGTCACTCTCTCTCTCACACACACCCAAATTCATTTGTTACCTGGGTCCCACCTCAGTCTTTTACTCCCCGGGTTAAAATTTATCCAGTTTCTTCACTCTTGGACTTGTTTTCCTGATGGTTACCCTCCTCTGAACCCGTTCCATGTGTCTATATGCAGATGAAAATGCTGCACCTGATACTGGACTCCAGGTGAGGTTTGACAAAGCCCCCCACCCCCCAACACACAATTCCTCACCTCCAGGCATTGGTCTGGGGGTCATAGCACTCCACTGTATCCAGGCAGTAGGCATCGTTGGAGCTGCCTCCCAGGGCATAGAAAAAGCCATCCTGGTAGAGCACCTGGAAATAGCTCCGGTGACTTGTCATGTCGGCCAACCGCTCCCAACTCCCACAGAGAGGGTTGAACCTGCAAGAGGGGAGTGTCAGGGAACAAAGATGGCGCTTGGAAGCAACCCCACATCCCCGCAACTCTGAATCTGTTCCTAAAATTAAAGGTTCAGAAGCATCCCTCATTATGTTGTCTGTCCTTCACATCTTTCCACCTTTTCCACAGTGGCTTTAGAACATTCATGTCAAATTTCTGGACAGCCAAATGCTGCCAAAGGCAACATGTCCCTTCCTGTTTGAGGAACCTGATCAGAGAGCAATGGATTGCTGGAAGGGCAGAACACCAACAATCTATTTTTCATTCTCTTGAGCCAATCAATCACCAACATCCAGGGCGTATGTTACTGGAACCCAGGGATGGGCCAAAACCTAATGGGGCTGCTGCTGGTGGTGGAAGCTGCAGCCAATCAGGACTGAGACGCGAGGGGGTCTTCTAATCTTTCTCACTGCCTGTGTACCAGGCTTTGATTGGCTCCCAGCCCAGATTCCTGATTGGCTGGAGAGCCCTATAAAACTCTACAGGTCAGGCCAGCACCAGTTATGGACATTCTGACTGCTGAACACCTTCTCTGACACCTGCTTTTGCCCCCCCACCCCTCTTTTGCCCCCTTATCACCCTGTTCAATAGACTACTTCTCCAAACATCCACCTCCACTCTGGCCTATGCAACTGTACTGATGATCTCCCAGCTGAAATACTGATTCTGAAGACCTGTTTATCCTTCCCATGCCCCGCCCACAACTCTTCTCACATCGCGGAACTTGCAACCTGGTTCTTTCCCTCTCACCCACTCTAATTCCAAAGGCAAGAATCCTCGTCTCACTTGAACACTGAGCACATGGTGTCCCTGGTCCCATAGTAGTCCTTCCCACCAAAGATGTACATCACGTTGTCCTTGACTGCCACAGCATGCCGGAAGCGTGCCCCCTCTGGGAGCTCCCCAAGACGACGCCACTCAACCTGCTTGACCAAACCGATGCTGCTAATGAACCGGTGGGCGAACCATAAGTCCCGGCTAGGGCTGCGAGTGGCCATATTCTTTGCTAGTGTATCTCCTCCGCTGATGGCGATCACCTTCTCTGGGTACCTCACCCGGCAAGGGAGTTGCTCCAGCTTGGAAGGGCCTGGCGGGATGCTAGCTAAGGATTCGACCATGAGGCTATAGAGCCGACCTGGGGAGGCCATCATTTCTACCGCGCGAACCTGTTTGAGCTCCCGGGTGGACATCAGAGGGAACCTGATGCAACGCAAGACTTGCTCGGCACGGTCCATCCGTCCATCCCGGTCAGCTTCCAGCCATCGGACGGCTCCTTGGAAGGCCTCCAATTCATTGAGGATATAGAGGGCATCAGAGCTGAGGAAGTGCACAAGCTGGCTGGCCGGAAGGTCCAGGAACTTGGGCGTCCTCGTGACCTGAGCAAAGTTCCTCAGCACAAAGTTCTCTGCAGCGCTTTCCAGATCATGAAGGCCGTAGGCACGTGCGAAGGAGAGGACATCCAAGCTGGATTCGGGAGTCAGCTTGTGGCGGAAGAAATCCAGGCAGAGTTCCAAGATGCCGGAGACCTGATACTGGAGGGCAGCCTGGGCAGCATCAAAGAGGTTGTCCCATCCGCCTGCCAGTGTTCCCGAGTAGACGAAGGAGATGACCAGGCCCAGATCAGTTGAGGTGAAGCGTGTGCAGAGAGGGGCGTCCGCCTGGCGGGATTCCTTCATGCCGCTGGTGAACATGCCGTGGAAGAACTCGCAGCCGCAGGCCAAGGCTAGTCGGTGAACTGGAAGGAGGGAAGATGAGATCAGGGGACCCAACAGCCATATAGTCCCCAACCCAAAACATCTAGCCTTCCCATTCCATCCCACCTCACAGATCCCTTTCCTATCAGTATGTGGGGCTTCCCCTCAAGCTCTGCCTTGTTCACCTTGATAGATATCTTCCTCAGCTTTAAGCTCCAGGTCCCAGCCGATGCCTTTCTCATAAAGCTCCTCCAGGCCCCGCAGTGTCTCCCATTTCTCATCCTCTGGACTCAGCCTGTCCTCTGTCTCCATCCCAATCAACACCGCCTTGCAAATCTCGGCCACGCGAGGGACGCCCAGGGCCTCTGCAGCATCCAAGATCTCCCCAGCCTTCTCTGGTGTGGCCTCCAGCTCCCCAGTGTAGGCAAAATTCAAGATGGCCTCCCAGCCGCATGGTGTGGTCACGCCATCCAGCTCCACCTTGCCATGCTCCCCACATTCCAAGCGTTGCCGGAAGACCGAGCTCACTGCAGCAAGGACAGCGCTGTGGGCGTCGTAGTCCCTTAGGCCCAGGGTGACAACCACGTCCACGAGATGGCGCTGTTCTCTCAGCTGCTGAGCCACAGCAAAGAACCCATCGGCGTGGCCCTCATTCCGCAGCTCCAGCTGCTGCCCCACAGCGCCCTCTGAGGGGCTTTCGGTGCATGACATCGCCTCTTGAAAAGAAGACTGACCTGGGGGAAGAGAAGGAATGGAAATCATAAGGCAATGCAGCACTGGGGAATCATAGAACTGCAGAGGGGAAGGGACCCTCGAGGGTCATCCAGTCCAGCCCCCTGCAATGCAGGGATCTCAGCTAGAGTATCCATGGCGGGTGACCATCCAACCTCCAATGAAGGAGAGTCCACCACACCACCTTCTGAGGGAGTCTGACCCAAGCCATGGGCTTCGTGTTGCAAGAAAGGAGATTCCGACTAAACACCAGGAAGAACTTTCTGAAGGTGAAGGAATGCCGTAGAACTGGAGACGGAGATGCACAGCTGCATCCCAAAACAAGTAACCCAAATTTAAAACACTACCACAGTCCACACCTCAATTGCTTGTGTGGTGACAGAGCTTCTTTTCCTGACAGCTGCGACCGTGATAATATTTCACACCAAAGAATAAAAAAGATTTCCACTGTAAAATATTCTAAAATAGTTGGCTAAGGCGGCATACACACCATGCATTAAAAGCATATTCCTCGCAAAGAATCCTGGGAATTGTAGTTTACCCCCTCACGGAGCTACAGTTCGCAGTGCCCTTAACTGTCCTGGGTCCCCCAAACAGAGGCTCTTACTTGTCCGTAAGTTCAGACAAATAATAGCAGCAGACACTAGACTCGGGAGTCATGGTTCAGGGGTTCAAGAGCAAGCAAGAAGTTCAGAAATGGATGGAAACTATTCACCACGCTCCACCCACTAAGCTTTTAAAGAAGAGGTGCAGCATGCTCACTTGCGAGACTCGTTCATTTTGCGGCAAGGTCAGGGTTGCAAACGCACACTCCGGGTGGGTGAGTCGGATCCCATTTGCAAAGGCAGCGCCTGGTTTTTAGGTAGCAAAACCGAACCCTCCCATTCAGTCACTCTCACCTCAGGTTCCATCCCCCCCACTTGGCTTCTCCAAGCCCTTTCCTGCCTCCATGGAGGCTCTGGGCTCTGCAGGAAAATCAGCCGGCAGGCTCCATAGTTCCCTGTACTGATTGTTAAAGCACTCTGGGAATTGTGGCTCTGGGAAGTGTATAGGGGTCTCCTAACAAACTTTCAACACACTTAACAAGCCACATCTCCCAGGATTCTGTGGGGACGACAACAGGGAAGCAATGACTGTCTAAAGTGATGCCGTTGTGCTTTATATCCTAGGCATCGAGTTTCGCTCAACATTGTGGGGGCCCATTGCACATGTATGACATCACACATGTGCCCCCCCAACCTGGCCAGGCCGATTCACCCCGCCATCCCTCACTGACCCACCACCAGCTGCCTTAGCTTTGTGAAAGGAACGTGCAGAACATAGATGCTTAGCCCCATGCGTCCCTTTGACGATCCTCAAAAGGACACGACAGGGCCAAGCCTTTTCATCCTGGCATGTCCTTTTGAGGATTTCCACGGGATTTGGGGGGACGGATCCCAAATCTTCTTAAATATATTGGGAGGAGACCCACGGCCCCTGTAAATGGCACCCCTGCTTTATATCTATGGTGTGAATGTGTCCCGTGTCTCCTCACTGAGACATTTTGCTGCCTGAGGCGAAGGATAAAATGGCGTCTGTACTGTTCCATGTGGAGAATCTAATTGAACTGGCACAACTGACTACTATTTCAATATTGGCAAAACCGGTATTCTCCACTGCACCTGAGGCAACAAGCTACTAATGGAGAAGCAGGCCAGGCCTCACAGCTTTGTTCTCTAATACAGAAAACTACAGCCAGTCAGAAAACTACAGCCAGGAGCCTTTAAAGCCCTAAACAACCTCGGTCCTGTATACCTGAAGGAGCATCTCCACCCCCATTGTTCAGCCTGGACACTGAGATCCAGCGCCGAGGGCCTTCTGGCAGTTCCCTCACTGCGAGAAGCCAAGTTACAGGGAAACAGGCAGAGGGCCTTCTTGGTAGTGGCACCCGCCCTGTGGAATGCCCTCCCACCAGATGTCCAAGAGAAAAACAACTACAGTACCAGACTTTTAGAAGACACCTGAAGGCAGCCCTGTTTAAGGAAGCTTTTAATGTTTAATAGGTTATTGTACTTTAGTGTTCTGTTGGAAGCCACCCAGAGTGGCTGGGGAAACCCAGCCAGATGGGCAGGGAATGAATGAATGAACAAACAAACAAACAAACTGCTGAGCCCCCTGAAACCCATCCTTGAACCTGAGGTGGTTGCCTCCCAACACAGTGTTGTGGACCAAAGCTGCCTCAGTGGAAAACTGAATCTATTTTGACACCGGTAACATGGCAGGATCGTCCACTTCTCTCAATCACCATGTGTCTCTCTCCCAAATGAGAAGAATGGCTGGAAAAGGAAGGGGAAACTAGCCCTGCTGCCAGCCTGCCTTCTAGCACCCTCATTTTCCCTGCAGTTAACATTGGAAAACCTTTGGCGGTGTGGGTGGGTGGGTGTTATGTAGATGATGCATAAAAAGCATGTGTGCTTTAATTACAGCTGCAAAGAGTGTGCATGTTGCTTTTGCGTGGTGTGTGCTTGTGATCCGAATCGGAGAACATGCGGTGAAGCTATGTGCAAATTTCTTGGAAACCAGAGTGATCACAATGTTCTAGCCAGTGCGGCATTTTTGTGGTGTCTCCTCAGGGACATACCTGTGTTGCTGTAATGTGTTTCACATGCATGAGTGTGTTGTATGACTCAGTTTGCGAGGAGGAGGGCTGGATGTCCGTTTGTGTTGTGCTTTCGCACCTGGTACATTGTTAGAAAACTGCCGTAGGCGCTTAAGTTGCAAAACCTTAGGCTGAGATGCGGTTAAGACACCTGCCTTTCTTGAGAGCTTAATTGGGGAAAAGGCAGTGTGCATATATCCAAACCCCATAGGACAGCCCACCCCCCACAGCTAACCCTCCCCCTCGCCCCACAATAAAGCTCTTCCTAAATACTCCCGGCATTGCTGAGCTGCTCAGTACCGTCCGGGGGGTCCCAAACTCAAGTCTCTCACCTGTTGGGCCTGTTCAGACTGGGGGGCTTTCCTTAGCCTAATGAAGAACCTGTAGCTGGAGTGTTGACCTCTGGGGAATTTGGCCCACGTGGAAACTGGTGAGGTTAATTATAGCCCAGCCTGAGCTATTGAAGGAGGAGAGGGCAGGCAGAAGTCAAAGCCAGATGTAACTGGTCCAAGGAACCGAAAAATTCAGGCTGAATCATTCAAGTCCCGTCCCCCACCCCCTTTTACAGCACCTTGAACATTGCTGGGAATGTTTACGTCGCTAAAAAGCTAGAGATTATGGAATGTGGGGCTGGAAAAGACAGGAAGCTTTTTATATGTGGCATTTTTCCAGGGTCTGAGGCTGACCTTTAAAGCATATCTTTGTCCCCTACAAAGAAACTTGAGGACTGTAGTTTGTTAAGGGTGCTGGGAGTTATAGGTCTGTGAAGAATAAACTTTTTTTTTTGTGGCGGTGGCAGGGTGTGTGTGTGTGGATATGCTTTGAATGCTCTTCCACAGTCCGGTGGGCATGCAGCCACAAATAATATCCTCCTTTTATCTTATATTCAGAGCTTATGGAATTCTAAGTAAGGTGATGGGGCAATGATCCTGGGGGGGTCTCTTCAAGTTCTCTGATTCTATGTGACTGGAGAGCGGAGCCTCTGGAAAACGTGAGGAAGGAGCAGAGTACGATGGAGGCGGCTGAGCTGGGGACAGAAATGTGCCCAGGTTCTGGCCTGAGATCTGGGAACGGAATGAGAAATAAGTATGGGCGTGCCCTCTTTAGGACAGGGCTACACCTCTGGAAAAGGGCTCTTTAATCTCCTCTTCGCCAGCTTCATTTGCATCATAGGGGAATTCCCTCAACAGTCTCGGAAAACTTTTTGTCCGGACTGGTTTTTCCAATGGGCCATAAAGAGAACAAGGGGATTTGCATGGGGGTGAGGGCAGAAACACCTGGAGCATGAGTAGGCAAACTAAGGCCCGGGGGCCGGATCCGGCCCAATCACCTTCTCAATCCGGCCCGCAAACAGTCCGGGAATCAGCGTGTTTTTACATGAGTAGAATGTGTCCTTTTATTTAAAATGCATCTCTGGGTTATTTGTGGGGCATAGGAATTCGTTCATTTATTTCCTCAAAATATAGTCCAGCCCCCCACAAGGTCTGAGGGACAGTGCACCGGCCCCCTGCTGAAAAAGTTTGCTGACCCCTGACCTGGAGCGTAAACACAGAGAGGAACTGAGATGAGTTGGGGGAGAGAAGGCAGGTGGAAAGAGGAGCACTTCGTTTTTTATTGCTTTCAAATCAAGTTAACAAATAAGTTAACGAAGATACTTACGTATAAAGTGGTACCTCGGGTTAAGAACTTAATTCGTTCTGGAGGTCCGTTCTTAACCTGAAACTGTTCTTAACCTGAAGCACCACTTTAGCTAATGGGGCCTCCCGCTGCCGCCATGTGATTTCTGTTCTCATCCTGAAGCAAAGTTCTTAACCCGAGGTATTATTTCTGGGTTAGCAGAGTCTGTAACCCGAAGCGTATGTAACCCAAGGTACCACTGTATATGGAACTTGCTCCCCCAGGAGGCAGTCAGGGCCACCAACTGGGATGGCTTTAAAAGAGGATTGCATAAATTCGTGGAGGAGATCAGTGATTACTAGCTATGATAGCCATGCTGTGCCCTCTGCAGTTGCCCTCTGCATCTGGCTGGCTGCAGTGAGAACAAGATGGTGGACTAGATGGGCCATTGGCCTGATCCTGCAGGCTCTTCTTAAATTCTTATGCATGCATGCGCACGCACACACGCACACACGTGGATGTAGGTGTAAGTGTATACTTCTGATAAAATTAGTGGGGGGGGGAGAGAATTATCTGGGGTAAAACACATATCAGTGCAAAATAAAAACAGGAACCAGTGTAGGTTCTGGTGAATTACAGGCTTTACAAAACTGGAAAAGGGTTAGCACTAGCAGTCATCTCCAATATATTTTAAGGAGGTAAAGAACTACAAAACTTTTAGAAGACATCTGAAGGCAGCCCCATATTGGGAAGTTTTTAATGTTTGGCATTATGTTTTTATTTGTGCTGGAAGGTGCCCAGAAACTCGCCAGATGGGCGGGGGCACTGTTGTTGTTGTTGTTGTTGTTGTTGTTGTTGTTGTTGTTGTTGTTGTTAAACAGGGCTCATTCTTTTCCCTCTTACATTATCCCAAAGTATCCTGCTTGGAGTTACAGACTCCCATATACTTCATATACCCCTCTCATAATTGAGGGCGCCCTTTCTTTCTCCTCCCACCCCTCCAGTACTTGGCATAAAGTATCCTTGTTGCTACAAACCATACGCAATAATGATTTCTCTTTCATCTTTTGGAACAGCGTCTCTCAAGTATGCTAATGAAAACAATTTGGGTTGAGGACATCATCTGCGTTCCAAAATAATTTGGATGTCCCTTACAATACCTTGCCCAATACTTCCTTGTTACACACAGCTGGCACACCAGCGAAGGGACAAGCCCATCAGCATTTCTTAAAACATTGCACTGCAGACGGGCCGCAGGACAGTTTGTTCTTTGCAGATGGCCTTGTTTTCTTCTCTCCAATGCTACAGCCACGTGGGTCAGAATTAAAACTCGGCTCCTTCAACATTCCGGTGACTCATTACCACACACACACACACAAAACGTGGGGCAGAGGGGGAAAGTGGCATTTCTAAGGAGGAGGTGGGCATTGTCAGGTTTAGACCTGCTCTGTGGCATAGCTTGAAAGCTGTCTCAGGGCAGAACTGTTTACCCATTAACATGCACATTTGGTGCAGTTTTCTCGGAGCACAGAAGGAGTAGAAGACGTGAGGTTTCAGCACTTTTCTTCTGGAACGCACGCTTTCAGCATTTCCCCATTAATTCCGGCTGCATACACGAACAGGGCTTCTCCCAAAGAAGCCTGTGGGTTGCTAAGGTGAAGGGAAATGTAGCTCTGCCAGGGGTAAACTCCAACTCCCAGGATTCTTGGGGGTTCTTTAAATGTATGTAGCCTTTTATTGCTGGCTATACCGCCTCCTGAAACAGCACTGTGGGTTTTAAACTCTCTGACGTACAACGAAGAATTAAACCAGAGGTCAGCAAACTTTTTCAGCAGGGGGCCGGTCCGCTGTCCTTCAGACCTTGTGGGGGGCCGGACTATATGTTGCCATGATTATGACCCGCATTTTTGGCAAAAAACCCTTATTGGGACCAACCCCAATGTTGCCTAAATGTGATTGGGGGGGGTTCCCTCATACACCATCCTTATTGTTTCTCTTGTAAGGTGGGGCGGGGGGCTGAGGTAAGTGCGCCATTCCTGTCAGCCCTGGAGAGCGTGTGCACATGTGTGGGTGAAGGGAAAAGCCATTAGCCATGCTAAGTCAGGCCGGCACCGCTCAAGCAAAAATGTTCTTTTCCCCGTGTGAGGGAAGACAAGGCAGCAGCGGCTATTTACCTTTCCATGGCTCGCACCGTGTAGCTAATGAGCAGCTTCCCCAGCAGAGTGCAGAACTGCTTTGGAGTGCAGCCGCCCAGGCGCTCCCCGCTTCCTGTGGTGGGGAGCGCCACCGCCACAGACACTGGCGGGCATCACTCTTGAGGCGGCTGTAAGCCACTGCCACAGCAACTGCCCTTCCTGAGGTCAGTCGCTGGCCACTCCATGGTGGAAATCTAAACTGTTGTTCCTTTTCCCTCTTCCCCACCCCCCCACCCCAGAAGAAAATATTGTTGTGTGCGACGGATGGAGAAGGGGCTTGTGTCGAGCAGCTCCCCACCTCACTTTTGACCCCCAAGTCTGGCTGAGTTGCAAAAACCATCGCTCGCGCACGCTGTGCTGACTGTCTGGATTCCCGGACTGTCCCCGGGCCAGATCTAGAAGGCAATTGGGCCTGATCCGGCCCGCGGGCCTTAGTTTGCCGACCCATAAATTAAACAGTCTCCTGTACTCCCTATTTTGCAGGCAGACTAATGTGCTCCCCTCAAGATGTTGTTGGACTACAGTTCCCATCACCCCTGACCGCTGGCCGTGCTGTGAGGAGCCAGTGTGGTGCAGGGCTTAGAGTGCTGGATATGGGGACCTGGAAGACTATGGTTCAAATGTGGTCTGGTGTTTTAATGCATTTTTAATCTTTTGCTGGAAGCCGCCCAGAGTGCCTGGGAAAACCCAGCCAGGTGGGCGGGGTATAAATAATAAATTATTATTATATAATTAAATTCAAATGCCAACACAGCTCACTGGGTGACCTCAGCCTATCCTGCCTGCCAGAGGCCTTACAAATGTGGAACCTGAAGGAGTGCCAATTCCATCAACCGAAGCAGTCGCGAGAGGACACGTGTGGTGGTAAGGCAATCTCGCTGGCAAACTGGTCCTAAATTTCTACACAGATCTGCAACAGTTTAAGGACACATTCCAGCTAGGTGAAACTACTCAGGATAGGAGGTCCAGGGAAATTTCTGAGGGCTAGACAGAGAGGCTGGAGGGGGGTAAAATTGTATATGGCTCCTGCACCAGCCCATTCTTGATGTAGCAGGTCACTGGTTCAATCCCTGGCATCTCATGACATGGCTGGGAACATCGCCTGTCTGAAAAACCCTGGAGAGCTGCTGCCAGTCAATGTAGGCAATGCTGAGCTACATAGACCAATTCCCTGACTCAGTACAAGGCCTGTTTCCTATGTCCACCCTGCAAGAGGAAAGAAACAGCAGCCCCCACATCTTCTCTTATTCTGGACCAGTGGTATAAATTGGGTGTAGTGCCATGATTGGGGTCTGCTGCAAGGAAGGGAGGAAGTCCTAATGAAGACATCTTACATAGGAGCTCCCCTAAATCTGAGGGTGCCTCTGCCAAATATTGAATGTTCTGCCCTGGACTCCAAGAGGAATTTTCCTTTTTGTTTTGTTTATGGAAGTACGAAATAGGATGCAACCCAGATCTCATCTGAACAGTTTGAAGCATTTGGGGAAATTTTTATTGTTGTCACGCAGCCAATGGTTCTCTCTCATCTCCGTTTTACACATGAATTAATCACCTTTTATACCAATCGCATTGGTCTTTGAAAGATGATTAGACAAACTCACAGAGGAGAGGGCTATCGATGGCTATGAGCCACAGCTGTGCTCTTTTGCCACAGCTGGAGGCAGCAGTGCTTTTGAATACCAGTTGCTGGAAACCACAGGAGGGGAGAGTGGTCTTGTGTTCAAATCCTGCTTGCAGGTTTCCCATGAGCCTCTGTTTGGCCACTGTGAAAAAAGGATGCGGGACTAGATGGGCCATTGGCCTGATCCAGCAGCCTTTGGGGAGGGGAAAGATTCCTGTGACCTTTGTTTATATATACAGTGGTACCTCAGGTTACATACGCTTCAGGTTACAGACTCCGCTAACCCAGAAATAGTGCTTCAGGTTAAGAACTTTACTTCAGGATGAGAACAGAAATTGTGCTCCGGCGGCACGGCGGCAGCAGAAGGCCCCATTAGCTTAAGTGCTGCTTCAGGTTAAGAACAGTTTCAGGTTAAGAACAGACCTCCAAAACGAATTAAGTACTTAACCCGAGGTACCACTGTATACTCTCAGGGAGCTCCCCTTTTGTTTTGGCTGCCCTCACAGAGAAATGTTTTTACAGCTTCCTCAACTCTCAACAACCCTCTAAGGCAGAGATTTCGCCTTTTGCACCTAACCAGTTTCAGCCGAAGGGGTGCCAGGGAGAGTGTGAGACTCATTATTTCATCAAAATATGTGTGTGGTTATTACCACAAAGCAAGTGCCGGTAACATGCTTTCCGCCTCCAGGGTGTGTGGAGTCACTCAGTTTACAGGTTGCTCCCTACGCAGCCTGCCAAAAAGCTCTGAGCCTTCTGCAAGCTTCCTCCGGCCTAGACAACCTGAAGGGGTGTTGTAAGAGGAGAGCCTCAGGCGGGGCGGGAGTTTCGGTGCTGGTGCGTGGGCTTGTACATGCTGCATGTGTGCAAGAGCATGGCAAGGGGGCGGGGACATGGATTCTGCCCCAAGGATTAGGCCTCATCCCATGGGTTTATCAGATGTGAATCACATCAGTCGGGAGCGCGTTCCTCTTTGCACTTGCGAGTTGGCGTGCAGCGCTGCAGGGAGGTGAACCGCCATCAAGTGTGTGGTCTGTGCGGCGTCTTTTGAGTGAGTAGAAGAGTGGATTTGGGGTTGACCTCCCGGTTGGTGTGTCACCAAAGCCTCTCCCTGTGCCTTGCAGCTGTGGAGAAAAGCTCTCCAGGTGCCACTTTTTTCGCCCACCTGCGACTGATGCAGTTCTACCTACAAGAGTGCTTTGAGAGTTCGACTTTAATGCTGTGCAGCAGGCAGAAATTTAACAGGTGAGCCTTATTTATTTCTTCGTTCCCATGCCATTGCATTCTTGTGCTGAATGTATTCCTGTCATGGAGGCACCTGACAAAGAATACATGGCAATCCTGAGGCAACATGGCCCAATGGAAAACAGAAACCCGCAGGGCACCTGCCCCTTTAAAAGAAGGAATTTCAGTAGGTCGCATAGGAAGGGGCAAAGCTGTCTATTTTGGTTTCTTTCAGTTTCTCATTTTTCCAGTCTTCAGTTCACCACATAAGTTTGCTTAACAAACAACAAAAAGTCATTTTAGTGTGAATTTCTCCTAACAGACACTATTGCATGCCGTTTTCCCTAATATACACACATCTGCAAACCAATGTCCCCATATATAACACATTTTTAAAGGTCATTTTCACCTAATGCATGCCTTTTGAGGCACACTTTTTACCCTGACATATTGCACACATTTACTTGGTTGAAGAACTGCATTGCAAAATTCAGAGAATTGCACCTTTCGAAATATACGGCTAGTCCAAATTTTCGCAGGGAAAACCTGCTGAATCGGAACAGCTACCAATAGTTTTCTTTTCTTGCATTGCTTCAGAAATAGGTAGGTTCACTTTTAAATGTGAGCTGAACATGAACTACCCCTTCCCTAAGCAGGTGTGGGTTGTTGTGAAAGCTTCACCTGCTGAAATTCCCTCTTTTACACAACTATTAAAGGCGCAGCTGCATTGCTTGTGTGCGTGCGTGCGCACATCTGGTCACCCTTCGCTGAGGTCCTGGGAACATTGACCGTGTGTGTGTCTTGGCGTGAGTCATGTGTTCTGTTCTTCCTGTGTGTTCCAAAGGTGGGGAACCTGTAGCCCTCCAGATGTTGTTGGATTCCAACTCCTTCTCTGAATGTCCATCTCCCATCAGTCCCAGCCAGCATAGCTGATGGTCAGGGATGAGAGGGGTGTGTGTGCAGTCCATCAAATCCAGAGGCCCACCTGTTCTGGTCCCTGTTGCGCACCTGCAATACTTTCAGACCCATTATCATTTCCCTTCCTTTTGGATTGTTGACCTGTGGCTAGGTAATTAAGGGGATTTACATAGGGAAATTTGCTTCAGAATAATTTCTGGTGCTCTAGAGCAGCTGTCTGCAACCTTTTCAGAGCCACTTAACCCAAACATGCATATATATTTTTACCCATTTCTTGTCTGTCTTTCTTTTAAACCATAGATTTGTTTGGTGGTAGTGCTGCTGTTACAGCGACCTACCTCAGTTTTGGCGGAAATAGTGGGTCCTCAACCCACCCACTGAAGACCAATGAAACGCTGATCCAACTAAGCATGTTTATTCTCCTCAAATGCAGTAAACAAAGCTAAAAGCTTTGAGACTGCTATGATCCTCTAATATTGGGCTATAGAGTAGACCCACTGAAATTAAGGAACCTAAGTTATTCATGTTAGTAATAGAAAGCCATTTCCATTAACTTCCATGGGCCTACTCAGAGTAGCACTAGCATTGGGTAAAACTCTTTTTTGCATTTGTATTGGGCACCCATTTGTTGCTACTAATGAACTTGCGAAACGTAAAATTCTCTGCAGAAATATAAAGAACCACACACCCAAAAATCGCAGCCTGCATCACTGCTGCTGTGTGAAGCTGCCAATTGGCGAGAAAATAATTGGGCATCTGTGCCTTAATATTTTTTTCAGAGCCTGGAGATTTGTTTTTTTAAAATGTTTTATTGTTCATTGATCTTTTATATCTGTACTCAGCCCTTCCTCTCAAAGCAGCCCAGCGGAGCAAGCACATGAGTGATAAGAAATAAACATGCTGCTCAGTAAGGTTGTAATTATGTGTGTAAGTGCTGCTTTTAATTACATCACTATCTCCCCTAGTACATCTTCCAAAACGAGAGTCATCTAATTGCCGCTTTGCATATTATGTAACGTTTGGCTTTATGCTGCGTTGCCAGCTTTTGCCTTTAACCAGGAATTTGTTCTGCAGAGGTGAGCGGAGGATAATCCCATCCCCCTCCATGCCCTGCAAAGCGGATAATTGTTCCATTATGAAGTCCAAATGTAAAAAAGGGAGGCGTGCCTCCACCAAACTGGTGCCAAGTTAGAAAACGTAGCTCCTCTGAGAGTGTGGAAAAGCTAAAATACAGTCCATAGGCAAGGCCACCCGAATGGGCTGTCACTCGATTAAAGGAATATGGATTGAGTTTTAACAGAGCAATCCGTTTATTATGTGGGACATGATTATACTGCCCTTCCTCCAATGAGCTCAAGGTGGTGGGCTGTTGTCTTCCCTCGGCCTCATGTTATTTTCACAACAACCCTGTGAGGTAAGCTAGGCCAAGACAGAGAGCGAGCAGCTGGGCCAAAGTCAGCAAATGAACTTCACCGCTAAACTCTTTTAGCCTAGATACGGGGAGGATTGTTGGTGGACTACAAATCCCATCATCCCTGACTTCTTCCATCAGGAGGGCTCCCTGACACCGTCCCCTCCAAGGGAGTGGGGTACGTCACCTGTTGGTTTTCTAATGCAAATGCTATAGGAGCATTTCCAAAAAATAAGGTGGCTGGCAGCCCTTTGCCAAGAAAGAGAGGCAAGGCACATGGAACCACCTGTGACCTTTTCAGGCATCCGAGAGCTACTCAAATAATAGAGCCGAGCAACTCATAAAAACTATTTTCCGACACCACCGTCTGCCTTGTATAACTTTATGGGAGAGAATCCCAAGGACCAGCCCTTAACAAATGACCACGTCGGACGGCTGGCTGCCTGCCTACGATACACAACAGCAGCAAGAGTTTTGAGGCCAAAAAGGGCACATGTATTAATTATTTCATTCCGACGGGTAAATATGCATTGCTTGTCGCCACAGGCCATTGCAAACAGTGTGGGTGAAAACATGTCTACAGAGACATAAAACACGAGCTCTCTAGGGGTTTTGTTGTTGTTGTTGTTCTCATTTAAACATACAAACAAGAGCTAAAACAAATCCTTTACTTATTAATAACTTCTGGAGAATGCTCTCAGATTAATGAGTTGCCTTGTTTTGCTGAAAAGAGAATCCTATTGCTTTCAACTGGCCTGGTATGTACAGAGTAGAAGCTGAAAAATATGGCCAGGTCATGTGTCGTCTCCCCCCCCCCCCTTTATCAAGTCATATTTGCCTGCAACCCACCCCAACAACTCCTATTCATGAAGGGATCCTCTGCACACATCCAAAGACTACCTTGAATGTGCATCCCTCAACTTAACTGCTAAATGAGCCTGGCTTAAGTTTTCCAATCAGGTAGACGCTGATTCGAGGAGAAACGTGTCCAGCAGCAATTTATCTCTCAAGAAACTACAGGGCAGGTACGGATTGCGGCTAATGCCATGTGTACTTGGTTTCAGGGGACATTCCCAGACCTTTCTGGGGATGCCAGGAATTGAACCTAGGACCTCTTGCGTGGGAACCACTGAGCTCCAAACATTTCTTTGGTGTGGATTGAGCTTTGGAGGAGAGGATAAGCCAATGGGCAGGGGTGATAGTGACAGACATTGGCCCACCTCTAAGATCTTCCCCAGCTGTCCCCCCAACCCTGAAAAGAATATGGAGATAACTTGCCCTATGATTGTACTTTGTGCGGCACCCCTCCTTTAAAATTTGGGGGGGCATTGGCTCCCCGGCTCCCCAGATGATGCCCCTGGCCACATTCTTTCCCCCACACAAATGTTTGAGAAGATAACTAGAGTCACACAAATATTTGAGAAGATAACTAGATAACTGCAGGAATTGGGCCCCTTCCAGAAGTAATTTCAGGCTCCTACTCTACATTTTAACACTACTAGATAGATGATAGATAGATAGATAGATAGATAGATAGATAGATAGATAGATAGATATAGATAGATAGATGATAGATACAGATACAGATACAGATACAGATACAGATACAGATACAGATACAGATGGAATTAGGCTATAGCCCAGCTTACTTACAAGGATATATGGAGGAAAATGAGGATTACATTATTCTCAACTGCTCAGTAAGAAGTACGACTGTTCCTGCCTTCCCTAGGGTTCTGGGCAATGAGTGCAAAGAAGCTGGGTTTATTGACAGGTGCTTGAGCACATTTTGTTAAAATTCTGTTTTTTGGGGTTTTTTTGGAGCCTGTTGAAGACCTTCCTCTTTCAAGAAGCCCTTTATAAGTTGCTTTTAATTCATTTCATTGTTTTATAACTTTATCCCTTGTTTGCCACCCTGGGCTTCTTTGGGAAGGGCAGGCAGGGTATAAAACAAGCAAGCAAGCAAGCAAGCAAACAAACAAACAAACAAACAAGCTTATTACTTTAAACATCTTTAAATGAAAAATATCAGGTCACCTGCTGAGGTTAGTTTTTGCTCTCTTGACTTACAGTGTGACATGGTGCTTTTAGCTCCACCCCACCCCAGAGTTTAATAATAATAATAATAATAATAATAATAATAATAATAATAATAATAATAATAATAATATAATATTCACTATCCCCCTGCTCTGCTTTCTTAACAAAATAGCTTCCTCTGCAGATGATCTCCATGGAAAGCCTCACTTTATTATTTTTCCATACCAAACTGCTGCTAAAGGCATGAGGAGGAGGCCAGGCTGTTGTTGTGGTTGTTGTTTCTCTCTCTCTCTGTGTGTGTGTGTGTTTGTGTGCCTTGGTGAAATCCATGTAAAATATCAGTGCATAACAGGTACACAATGAGTTCTCACACAGGGTTGGCTAGGCCGGCTAGGCCCCGCTGTCGCCCTGCGTGAACTGATGGTGCACCCTAGATAAGAATCAACGAGATTGCTGGTTTGCAGAGGCAGCAATAAAAATCTCTCCTGTTGCTGGCAGGTAGTCAGTCATACATGAAGCATTTATGCATCAATTGCTTCAGGTGTCTTGTTGTACAGTATGCCTGTGGCATAAGATCGGACCCTCTTACCGCTGAATCCCTGTCTTTATAATACTGTTTTTACTGCTTGGTGTTGTTTTTTTAATAGTCTCTCTGCTTTACTGCTTTTATGTTCATAGAATCATAGAAATGTAGAGTTGGGAGGGTTATCTACGCCAACCCCCAGCGATGCATTATTATATACTGCTTAGAGTTTTTACAGTACAGTGGTACCTTGGGTTAAGAACTTAATTCGTTCTGGAGGTCCATTCTTAACCTGAAACTGTTCTTAACCTGAGGTACCACTTTAGCTAATGGGGCCTCCCACTGCTGCCACCTGATTTCTGTTCTCATCCTGAGGTAAAGTTCTTAACCCGAGGTACTATTTCTGGGTTAGCGGAGTCTGTAACCTGAAGCATCTGTAACCTGAGGTACCACTGTACAGAAATCCTTCTAATTAAATCCAGACATATAGCACCTTTGCACTTGTACATATGAGTCATCCCAGTATGTGTGGCTCATGGGGTGCAGGAGGTAATTGGTCCCCTCCATGGGCCGCCATTTTGCATCTGGCTATGCCCCTCCCCAGCTTCCCTGAACACTATTTTGCAACTGGTTGGTGGACCTCGGGGTGCCACCAAAGAAGAAAGTAGCTCCCACAAGTTCCCACATCTTACCCACATCATGGCACCCAGGACTCTTTTGTGGCAGCGCATTGTAAGGTCAGCTCAGGTCAGCTGGGGTGCCGGGGAAGCTGCCTTTTGCAAAAGTTTGTCTGCCTTGATGGATCTCCTAATGGAGTAACAACCCCTTGCTCGTTTCATGGCTTCCCCAGAATGCAGTTTGAAAACGACTGCACCGTTGTGTCAGTGACCCATGACCCAGGCGGCTCAGTCGAAGCATGGAACAGAACCTTCCCCCCCCCCGCAGCCCTGAGCAGCCCCAATTAAACCTGCCTGCCACATTGATTGTGTCACCTGGGACACGTGTGTTCTCGACCTCAATGGCCGGGTCCCTTGGCGCATGGGCCCGGCGTGCGCCCAGCCAGGCTGATCCCTGTGGCTCCAGTCTCCCCGTCTCCCATTGTCTTTTTTCAAGTTTCCATTGCCTTGTGCAAACCGGCCCCAGTGGAAAGAACGTTGTAGGGGCAGCAGATAACGCAGTGCAAATAGGATTTTTAAGTCATGCGTCGATGTGTAAGGAGTGGACAGGATGTGCCTTCAATCATCTCCCTCTCCAACCCCCAACCCCCACCGCACTGCTGTGCACTCGGAAAGTTTGTCTGTTTGGAGAAGGGGTGGTGGATATATGGGAGGGATCAGGGCAGCCAGGAGCTGTTGGGTCCAGTTTTGGGAAAGCTAGGCCTGGCATTATCCGGGACCTTTATAAGGCAAAGGGGGACAGGAGTTGAACCTGCTGTCTGGAGAGAGATAAGTTGCCGAAGGCTGGCTGAGTGGAGAGACACATCGGAGGAGCAGGTAAAAAAAGGAGCGGAGACATCGACATACCTGTCCCTGCATCTCTGTCTGTCCATCTCTCCTGCGCAATTTCCCTCTCCACTCCCCATGTAACAATTTACCCTCTTTTCTCTGCTTGTTGACCACCTACTCATGCCTGTCTTAACACCTTTCCTTTCTTCATCTCCTCCAGCCGGTGTGTGTGTGAGAATCAAGGGAGAGAGAGAGACTGCTGAGTTGCATTTTAAGCAGTCAAGGGGTCAGAGTCTTCGTTATCCTGCATAGCGCTCATACTCCAAGAGCAGCAGGACCAAAATTCCACATGCATTTGCCTTTGCTTTATTCATTTGTACAGGATGTGGTGTCCAGCTAATTCCTCAGGTGCAAAATTACAGGCCCTATTTTAGTGCAATAAACACCCTGCCACCAAATCTTGCGTCCCCCAAGTCCCTTTCTCATATTTAGATGTCTGGTTTAGATGGGGTTTTTTGTTGCACTCTGTATATCCTTAGGGACACTCATGTCTTTATTGTGAATTCATATATTGTTGGGCTGAGTCCTGTGAATGAAAAATAATGTTTCAGTCCAAGAATGGTCTGAGGTATACAATTAAGGGCCATGTTTTAACTCCGTCATCTCTGCTGCTTCTTCCCCGTGCTTCTCGTCTGACAGCTGAAAAGAACGACCCCGCTTAGACGATGGAGGAGGAGGACTCATCATATAAGACCATCTTTTCCCTGGGGCGGTTTAAGATCCGCAGGCAGCAGAATGGACCCCCCTCGGACCAAGCCAAGAGTGCACCCAAATGCCCGGCGGAGCTCCCGCCACCTTTGCAGATGGAGGAAAACGGATCTCTTTCAGACCCTCCGGATTACGAGACCACAATTGATGCCTGCCCTCGCTATGAATTCTATGCCCTTTCAGCACCTCCTGGGCGGCGGAAGGTCCGCCCTTCGCTGGACATGCTCAGAAACGCAGATCTGGTGAGACCTGCTAGAGGGTGCTTTTCCGCCAAAGGTGGCATCTGCCAGAGTTTTCCAGAAAATGTACATCACTGGGTGCAACAGCACACTTTTGAAAACAGCTGGCAAGGAAGGACCTTTTGCTACATGTTAAATGGAGGAGGGGAACCTGTGGCCCTGCAGATTTTTCTGGACTACAACTCCCATCACCCCTGGCCATTGGCCAAGCTGGTTGGGGCTGATGGGAGTTGGAGTCCATCAGCTTCTGGAGGGCTACACAGGGCCGGCCCACTCATGAGGCAAGGTGAGGCAACCACCTTGGGCAGCAGGATCCACAGGACAGCAGATCCGGCCTCCAAGGGATGCATTGCCCACTGCTGCTGCAGCAGTGACAGAAGCAGACCCAACACAATCATTGGAGGCCAGATCTCTCTCCTCCTGAGCAGCCTCTCCGTAAGCCACCTCTACAGTGGCCTGTTGGCAAAATGGAGGCCCTGCTGGTCTCTTCCCACCCTTGGTCCCCATGTAGATCTTTATTCCACTCGTGTTGCTGGTGTAGATCTATCACTCACCCTTATTCTCTGGCAAGGCATGGCTGTGTGCCATTTTGCGGTCCGCCTCAGGTGCTAAAATGTTTTGAGCCGGCTATCCCAATAACCAGAGGTTCCTCACCCTTGGTGTAACTCAATAGGGTGGGCCTCTTCACTTGGAGACAAAGGTTTATATTTCTACAGAAGACCACTTGGGCAATTAAAATATCATCCTCCTGACCGACCCAAGTTCTCCTCTTTTCCTTCTGTCCATTCTGGCCAAGTTACAGAGAACCAAGCAGAGGGCCCAGTAGTGGCACCCTCCTTGTGGAACTCCCTCCCACCAGATGTCAAAGAGAACAACAACTACCAGACTTTTAGAAGACATCTGAAGGCAGCCCTGTTTAGGGAAGCTTTTAATATTTGATGTATTGCAGTATTTTAATATTTTTTTGGAAGCCGCCCAGAGTGGCTGGGGAAGCCCAGCCAGATGGACGGGGTATAAATAATAAATTATTATAATATTATTACTGCACCAAGCAAGACGTCACAAGAAACTAACGCAAAATTAACAGAACGCTGGCATCCTCCCAAACTTGAGATGTTTTATTCTGTCCCTAAATTTCAATGTGTGCTTGTGAACTCCCTCATCCTATTCCCTTGCATTGTTGTTTTTCACAGACAAAAGGAGATCCCAGTGCCACGGAGGCAGAGGAGAAAGATGTGGAAGCCGACGAACCGGAAGCGGAACCAGTCCGCTTTGGCTGGGTGACCGGCGTCATGGTAAAGTCAAAAAATGAGTGGATTAATTGGATTGCAGGGAAAGGAGAAGGGTGCCCATCTAGTCCCAGGAGTATAATGCTGGAATAATGCTGGGAAGATGCAAGCGAAGCAGCAGCAGTCAATGAATTGGTCCTGAATTATATATACATAAAAGGCAACCAGTGAGACATACAACATAGATTCAACCTTTGCTGTTCAGATGTTTTGGGATTACTGCTCACCTCTGACTCAGCCAGGGCAGCAGTGCTGGCTGCTGGTGCTGATGGAAATTGTAGTCCAGAACATCTGGAGGCACCAAAACTCTCAGTTTCTAACTTTCCAAATCTTAAATTCAGTTCTCCACATTTTGCAGCAACTTGTGATTTTTTTTTTAAAACCCTGCATGAAAATTCACCAGCAGTTTAGTGTGAATGTCCTAACCAACCCCTTTAGATGTGCAGTTTGGACTAATGTACGCAAGCAATTTCCCCCAATATAAATCCATTTTTGCATGTTATTGTCACCAACGTCTTCACTTTTAATGCACACTTTACACCCAGTTATGCAAACACCGTTGGGCTGGAGAACTGCATAGCAAAATTCGGATGAGTGCGAATTTTGAAAGATACAGTAGTGGTGTGTCAGTTCGCATCTTGTTCCAGAAGCTGAGAACTTGCTCACATACATACTGAATCGAGTTTCTCCTCCATCTCTAGTGCTATTAGATTCTCAGCTTTCTTCTTCTTCTTCTTCTATTTCCGAAGATCCGGTGCATGCTGAATATCTGGGGTGTGATTCTTTACCTTCGTTTGCCATGGATAACTGCACAAGCCGGGATAGGTAAGAGTCTTTTTACCCATGGACAGCTGGGACTAAAAGGGAAAATGACTTTCCTCTTTTTGTGGTGTGTTTTTGTGTGAACTGTTTCGCACAACCCTTTCGTGCTTGATCCTTGATTCCTGATGTGGACACCTGTACATGTTTGAAAATACATTTACATCACGTATGCATAAGGTGGGGGGGGGGAGAAGAGGGAAGAACCATAGAATTGTAGAGTTGTTGGGGGACTATGAGAGGTCATCTAGCCCAACCCGCTGCGATGCAAGAATCTTTTGCCCAAAATGGGACTCAAACTCTAAACCCTGAGATTAAAAGTCTTGTGCTCTACCAGCTGAGCTCCCATATGCGAAATAAGAGATATAAATGTGTTGAGGTTGTCAGGTTGTTCTGTCAACCAGGATAACCGCCAGTAATTAATGAAAGTGGGTTTCAACTATTTAGAATTTGATTTTTTTAAATGAAACCATTTTCAAATATTTGTGTGAAATCTTCTTTTTTATAAGATATTTATTAAGATTTTCAAAGTGTTACAAAATAAAAATAAAAAAGTAAGAAAATACAAAATAAAAATAGTTAAAAACAACTCATTCTTTCCATTACTTATTTTTCATTAGCTTATTTCCCGGACCTCCTCACGCCTCCCTTTTTTGTATTCCAGTTCAGTTTGTTGGTTCAGCAAATCCTTACCCTCTTTGTTTATCCTAGTCTTTAATCTTAAGCTATTGTAACATTAAATTTTTACCTATTAATAATCCATTTTTCATATTCCTTTATAGTATTACAGCTGAAAACCCTTTAATTTCTATCCAACATCATTCTAACATTCATTAATTTTACAATATTTTTGTAAATAGCCTTTAAATTTCTTCCAATCTTCTTCCACCGACTCTTCTCCCTGGTCTCGGATTCTGCTAGTCATTTCCGCCAGTTCCATGTAGGCCATCACCTTCACCTGCCATTCTTCCAGGGTGGGTAGATCTTGTGTCTTCCAATACTTTGCAATGAGTATTCTTGCTGCTGTTGTGGCATACATAAAAAAAGTTCTGTCCTTCTTTGGCACCAATTGGCCGACTATGCCCAGGAGAAAGGCCTCTGGTTTCTTCAAGAAGGTATATTTAAATACCTTTTTCAATTCATTATATATCATCTCCCAGAAAGCCTTAATCCTTGGGCACGTCCACCAAAGGTGAAGAATGTACCTTCAGTTTCTTTACATTTCCAACATTTATTATCGGGAAGATGATAGATTTTTGCAAGCTTGACTGGGGTCATGTACCACCTGTATACCATTTTCATAATATTCTCTCTTAGGGCATTACATGTCGTAAACTTCATACCTGTGGTCCATAACTGTTCCCAGTCAGCCATCATTATGTTATGTCCAACATCTTGTGCCCATTTAATCATAGCAGATTTCACCGTTTCGTCCTGAGTATTCCATTTCAACAGCAAGTTATACATCTTTGACAAAATCTTAGTTTTGGGTTCTAACAGTTCTGTTTCTAATTTTGATTTTTCCACCTGGAAACCAACTATTTGTGTGAAATCTTGAGTTGTAGCCAGTGTTACTCAGAGTAGACCTATGGAAGTTAATTAACATAACTAAGGCCCCCATCTGCTCTATACATCTAAAGCAGTAGCTTACCTTTAAACATTCATAGCTTCCCAGAGCTATATTTCCACACTTCTCTGTGAAGACAGACTGTTAGAATTGTAGCTCTGTGCAAGGAACTGGGAGTCTCCTCACAACTATTAGTACCCTTAATAAACCATAATTCCCTGTACACTTTGGGGGAAGCCGTGGCTGATTAAAGTGGCATGACACAGTTTTTAATATATAGTGCACATTGGCTTTTTTAGGTTCATTAATATCAACAGGACTACAGTGGTACCTCGGGTTACATATGTTTCAGGTTACAGACTCCGCTAACCCGGAAATAGTACCTCAGGTTAAGAACTTTGCTTCAAGATGAGAACAGAAATCGTGCTCCAGCGGTGCAGCGGCAGCGGGAGGCCCCATTAGCTAAAGTGGTGCTTCAGGTTAAGAACAGACCTCCAGAACGAATTAAGTAGGACGTGGCAAGATCCAGAGTCCGTTTTAGATTTATTTATTTTTTAATTGCAATTTTCCCAAGCCTTTCAGTACTTTCATTCATAAAATCTGCATCCCCATTCATAAAAACTGAGAGTACTCCAATCACTTCCTGTATCTTCCTTTTAAGAAATCAAAGAACAAAGAGCAACCGTTTCTTCTTGTATCCAAAATATATAGTGTTATTAAGTAACAAAGTAACAAAGTACAGTTTAAAAAGTATCTAAAGACTGATGTGTCTCCAAAGTTTTTTTCCCATTCACAAGTCGTTTACAGTGGTACCTGGGGTTACATAAGCTTCAGGTTACAGACTCTGCTAACCCAGAAATAGTACCTCGGGTTAAGAACTTTGCTTCAGGATGAGAACAGAAATCGTGCTCCAATGGCACGCAGGAGGCCCTATTAGCTAAAGTGGTGCTTCAGGTTAAGAACAGTTTCAGGTTAAGAACGGACCTCTGGAACGAATTAAGTACTTAACCCGAGGTACCACTGTACTGCAAAATCTTCCCTTCAAAAGACAGGAGTTGACTTCCTTTTTAGATTCTGTCTTTGCCAAATCTACATTAAATCCAATTCTCTTTATTTTGAAAAGTCAATTGTTGTCGACAATACCTTTTTTCCCTTGAAAGTCTGCTGCTTCAGGTGGCAATTCATGGTTTCAGGTTTCTGAGCTGCGCTGGAGCCACGGGCAGGCTCAGGCCACTGTCACACCCCACTCGCTGCTGATGCAGCGGTGGGGCTCCGGCGATCGCGGCGAGCCTCTTCATGCCTGGCTGGTCCCCTTGACACCCCACTGCCTGTGGGGCTTTTTTGGGGGGGTGCCTAGCAAGTTTTCAATGTTTTTGAGTCCACGGCTCCCTTGACCAACTGCCTTCTTTCTACCACACCCCTGTGGGGCTCAAGAGCCCAGTTGTGTCACCCCTTGCCTGCAGAGCTGGCAGCCTCTCGCCCTTTTTTGAACACCCTCCCTTGTGGAGTGTGTTCACTCAGCCTCCCCTCTCCTTGGGAGTCCTCGGAGCTGCCCCCACCCCCTGCCCCAAAGAGAGGTGCCTCCTCCCTAACCAGCCCCAGAGGCACAATTCGCCTGGGGAGCTTTGTAGCCAGGACAGCTGCAACGAACAGCCGTGCAAGCCTTTGGGAGGCAGAGAGATGTGAGAAGGCATCAAGGGAGGGAGGGAAGGAAAAAGGGACAGAGGCAGTGGCGTAGCGTGGGGGGTGCAGGGGGGGCCGGCCGCACCGGGCGCAACATCTGGGGGTTAGGGTTAGGGGGCGCAAATCCACGGGTTAGGGGGCGCAAATTACTTGCCTTGCCCCGGGTGCTGACAACCCACGCTACGCCACTGGACAGAGGCCAGTGTTGCCTGCAGCACCCTTGACCATCAGTCAAGGCACCCCAGGGTGCCACGGCACACTGGTTGAAAACCACTGGCCTGAACCATTAGGTTCATAAAGTGGGTGTTGGTGAGGTCTGTTGGTGATGCTGACAGGATTGCTAACTCACTCAGTTACCTCTTTTCCTCCCCCTACCCAGGGTTAACCTGGCTGATCATTATAATGTCTTCTGTGGTGACCAGCATCACGGGGCTCTCCATCTCAGCCATCTCCACCAACGGCAAGGTCAAAGCAGGTAAGCCATCTTCCTCTTCACCAAATGGAAGCCAATCCTTTTGCCCCCCTGTGCTAGGCAACGGCCACATTCATGCCATGCCTTCAAAGCAGGAGTAGGCAAACTAAGGCCTGGGGACCGGATCCGGCCCAATCGCCTTCTAAATCCGGTCCGTGGATGGTCCGGGAATCAGTGTGTTTTTACATGAGTTGAATGTGTCCTTTTATTTAAAATACATCCCTGGGTTATTTGTGGGGCATAGGAGTTCGTTCATATATTTTTTTCAAAATACAGTGGTGCCTCGCAAGACAAAAAGAATCCGTTCTGTGATTCTCTTCGTCTAGCGGGTTTTTTCGTCTTGCGAAGCAAGCCCATTGAAGGATTAGTGGATTAGCGCTATTAGCAGCTTTTAGAGGCTTTTAGCGGCTTATCTGCTGATCGGATCAGCTGATAAGCGGCTTAGCGCTATTAGCGCTATTAGCGGCTTTTAGCTGCTTTTAGTGGCTTATCTGCTGATCGGATCAGCTGATAAGCGGCTTAGCGGCTTAGAAAAAGGGGGGGAGGGAAAAAACCAGCAGGAACTCGCAAGACATTGTTGTCTTGCGAAGCAAGCCCATAGGAGATTCGTTTTGCGAAGCACCTCCAAAACGGAAAACTCTTTCGTCTAGCGAGTTTTCCGTCTTGCAAGGCATTCGTCTTGCGGGGCACCACTGTATAGTCCAGCCCCCCACAAGGTCTGAGGGACAGTGGACTGCCCCCCTGCTGAAAAAGTTTGCTGACCCCTGGTTTAAAGCACCTTGAGGCCCCTTTCAGCAGCCGTGACTTCCCCCAAAGTATTCTTTGTTAAGGATATTGTGAGTCAATAGAAGACCCCCTATTCCCCTCACAGAGCTACAATTCCCAGAGTGGTTTAGCAGTCAATCCCTCTTCACCGGCAACTTGGGAACTGTAGCTCAGGGGGTGGGGATAAGGGTCTCCTGACGACTGCCAGCACCCTTAACAGCCTACAGCTCCCAGAATTCTTTGAGGAAACCTACAATTGTTTAAAATGGAGCTTTACGTGTATGGAGCAAATGTGGCCATAGATAAAGGTGGAATGAGCAATAATTGGTAAGTGTGTGGAAACGATATTTGAACATGTTGAAAGTGGGTTGCTGTGGTGTTGCCACAGAGACCTGCAACAAGGCTGGAGTCAGGAGTCAGCGTTCGCAGACACCTGCCTCACTGTGGGGCCCACTGCCGGCCCTACTGCCTGTTCCCCTGACCTCTCCGAATGTCTGAACGCTTCCAAGAGTGAGGAGAAGGCTCAGCAGCTTCCAAATGCATTTCTCTTTCCTTCCAGGAAGAGATGCACATTGAACCCAGGCTTGGAGGGAAGCAAATGAGTGGCTAGGGTGGGGTCCACCCAGGAAAGGAGCCCCAATGTGGGTATCTTCCCCTAGGGTATCTCAAAATATGGGGCCCACACTAAGCTACACAACTTTGCTGGGGAAAATGCTTCCTTCAGCGAAACTGGCTTGAATCCAAATCGCTGCCTCTGAATCAAGCTTTCCCAAACTTGGGTCTCCGGCTGTTTTTGGACTACAACTCCCATCATCCCTGACCCCTGCCTGGTCCTGCTAGCTAGGGATGATGAAGGGAAAAACAGCTGGACACTCGAGTTTGGGAAACTCTGCTCTAAATGGGCTTCTAAGGGATTCCATGTAGTGGCCAATCGGCTGGTCGGTGGTTATAGCCGGCCCCTTTGAAGGTGTGTTCCCAGCACCAATCAGCTGCTTGACACTAGCTGCACATCTTCAGAGCCAGCCCTGAGGAGTAAATAACATCTGAATTGTCTCCTGGCGCAGGGGGTACCTACTTTCTCATCTCCCGCAGCTTGGGCCCAGAGCTCGGCGGTTCCATCGGCCTTCTCTTCTCCTTTGCCAACGCCGTCGCTGTGGGCATGCATGTGGTGGGCTTCTCCGAAACTGTCAAGGACCTCCTTGTGGTATGTGTGGCACGCGCTCCCATGCCATCCTGCCCCATGTATTGGCCCCTACATCCATTTCTTTAGCAACAGTTTGACCTGCAGAAATTATCGGGTGGCCCTGTTGAACGATTCTAGTGTTGGTTGTGGTGTGTTTTTTTCTGGCCAAATTGGCAACACTGCATAGGCTCTTCTTAGACAACAACAACAACAACAAAAGTAAAAACAATATTTATTTTTAATTTATATGCTGCTCATCTGACTGGATTGCCCCAGCACTCTGGGTGGCTTCCAACATAATATCAAAACACAAAAACCTTCAAACATTTTTTAAAAAACCTCCCTGTACAGAATTCAGATGTATTCTAACACTCAGATAGATGTTTATTTCCTGGATGGGGCAAAAATGGGGAAGAAAAGTGATGTCACATGGCAGCAGTCTCCTCCCCCAATTTGCACATGCTCATTAGAATATTCTAGTGGAGACACTTATGCTGGGAAGAGGAGCCTTTGGGAGGGGGCAGGCCTGCAGCTTGGTGGCAGAACGTTGGCAACGCATACAGAAGGTCCCAGGTTCAGTTTTGAGGTATGATAGGAAATGCCCCTTGCCTGAAACCCTGGAGAGCTTCTGCCAGTCATTGTAGTTCTGGGTGAGGAAACTCCCACCTGATCAGTGCCTGGCAGTGTGACTGCCTGGGAGCCACATTTATGCTCCCCTGGGTTCCACAATGGCAGAGGGCACCACTCAACCCCTGAGCTGCCAGCTCTGTTCCCCTGTGCTCTCAGCGATGGACACGAACCAAGGACCCAAAGAGGAGAAGGCAACCCAGGGGAGCAGGTCAGACCTGCCTTTGAGGCCTATCTCACCTTCACTCTCCTCTGACAGGAGTTCGACGGGGTGATGAGCGACCCAACAAACGACATCCGCATCGTGGGTGTGATCACCATCACTGTTCTCCTGGGCATCGCCCTGGCTGGCATGGAATGGGAGGCCAAGGTAACTGGAAAGGAAACCATGTTTGGATTTGGGTAACGGGGTGCAGTTAAAACAGAGCACAAAGATTCAGGAAGCTAGGAGTCCTGGGGCTGTGGCGGTTGGGTGTGTGCACCAGCTTTGATTTTAGAAAGAGCAGCAGAAGAATTCTCATCCTGTGGAGAAGAGAAGAGAGGGTGTCAATCAAGAAGAGACCCTGAGAATCAGGACCAGATAGGGCTGGCTTCCAGTTGGGTGAAGAAAAAGTTTGCTAGGAAGCGTGGCTTCATTTAATAATTCCTCTCTTTCCAGGCTCAAGTTGTCTTCTTCTTCGTCATCATGATCTCCTTCATCAATTATTTTGTGGGCACCTTCATCCCAGCCACTCCAGAGAAAATGTCTAAGGGGTACTTCAGCTATCGAAGTAAGGGCCACGTCCTCCACAATCTGTTGTGCCCCAGGCAACCAGCTTCCTCTCAGAACCATTCACCCTGTAAGATTTGCCCTGCTGGGACAAAACAATCCCAGCCTACCTAAAACAGGGGATCAGCTGACGTCTGGGGCTTGCTTCCCCTTGCTTCCATCCCAGCTGTATCTTTATCTGACTCCCCCCCACCTGACATCAGGTGTGTGCCTTGGCTCGGCCAAAACAGCCTTGCAGGTCAAATGGAGAAGCCTACTGGGCTAAACGTTCCTCTCGGTAGTGGCTCCCGCCCTGTGGAATGCCCTCCCATCAGATGTCAAAGAAATAAACAACTATCTGACATTTAGAAGACATCTGAAAGCAGCCCTGTTTAGGGAAGTTTTAAATGATTGATGTTTTAATTTATGTTTAATTGTTTGTTGGAAGCTGCCCAGGGTGGCTGGGGAAACCCAGCCAGATGGGCAGGGTATTATTATTATTATTATTATTATTATTATTATTATTATTATTATTATTATTATTATCATCATCATCACCACCACCACCACCACCACTACCTTTAATTCAGAAATTTGGTTTGACTTGATTATCTCTTTTAAAAGCTAGAACATTCTGCTTCTCCCCCCATTGCATTTGAGTAAATCACCTTTCCTTTTCTCTCCTCCTTTTCCAAAGCCAGTAACTTCTTGGACAATATCGGCCCTGAATGGCGAGGCGAATCTGGCAGCTTTTTTGGCATGTTCTCCATCTTCTTCCCTTCGGCTACGGGGATCCTGGCTGGTGCCAATATCTCGGGAGACCTCAAGGTAAATTGTTCCGGGTCTGTGTTTTGCGTCTGTTTAATTTAGTCAAAAAGGAATTGCATTTATATCCCACCTCTCATCCGGGCAGCTCAAGGGGGCTGAGGTTGTTTCTCCCCCTCCCCATTTCATCGTCACAACAACCCTGTGACATAGCTGTCAAGGTTTTCCTTTTTTTAAGGGGAATTCCCTTATTCCGAATAGGATTCCTCACAAGAAAAGGGAAAAGTTGACAGCTATGCCCTGTGAGGTGGTTGGTATGCGTAACCGTAGGCCCTCACCAGGTCTGCTGGGTCCCAATAATTGTTTGAATCTGATACATGTATTTTTGCTAGCTCTGCCTTTCCCTCCGAAGCCACTAACTGGAGTTGCAGCAGCTGAAGGGGGCGAAGGGATGTGTTGTCAAACACCTAGTGGTTCCCAGCTGTCTGACCGGGTGGAATGGCTGCTGGTGCGAACAGTTCTGGGAGGGGAGGGACCAAAGGGCAACCAGGTGAAGAAGGCCTTTCTGCCTCACCTCTACCTCCGAAGAGCAGTGAGGTGGAAACGCCCTTGGCCAGTCGCACTCTAAACCCTGCTAAACAATTGCTCATTGTGCTGTTTCCTTCGCAGGACCCGGCGGTGGCCATCCCCCAGGGGACACTCATGGCTATCTTCCTGACAACCTTGACGTACCTGGCTATCGCTGCCACCATAGGTAAAGAGCTTGCCTACAAGAATGGTGTATGCCAGGGCTGCACCAAGACACTTTTGGTGACCCTGAGGGGCCTAGCGGGAAGACAACAATGAATTTAGACCATGTTTGCTGCTTGGTCTCCCAGCGACTTATTTTAAAACGTGAACGCCTTACAATGCTGACTCGTTCCTACGAAAACACACATCATTCATTAGAAATATATACAAAACAAACCTCTTCCCTGCCCACAGGGAAGGAGCGGGGTGCTTTAGTAACTCACTGCCACAGGAATCTCGGGTGGCACATTTCACAGCAACGTAATTATCCAAGACTACATACACCCGGGGCTTTTTTTCAGCTGGAACTTGCCGGAACTCAGTTCTGGCACCTCTCAGGTGGGCACCATTGCCATTATAAGAGAACAAGGGAGGTTTTCATGGTGAGTTCCAGCACCTCTTTTTTCTAGAAGAATAGCACTGCATACACCAGGGGTAGGCAACCTAAGGACTGTGGGCCGGATCCGGCCCAATTGCCTTCTCAATCCAGCCCGCGGACAGTCCAGGAATCAGCGTGTTTTTACATGAGTAGAATGTGTGCTTTTATTTAAAATGCATCTCTGGGTTATTTGTGGGGCATAAGAATTTGTTCAATTTTATTCAAAATATAGTCCATCCCACCACATGGTCTGAGGGATGGTGGACTGGCCCATGACTGAAAAGGGTTGCTGACCCCTGGCATACACCATATATTTAAACCACACACACACACACAACACCACCCTGGGTTCACAGAGCCAGTGCCCTTAACAAACTACAGTTCCCAGAATTCTTTGGGGTAGAGGGAACCTGCTTTATATGCATCATGTGTATGGAGCCATAGTCTGAGGTGGAATGTTTTTACCTGGTGCCTCCCTGCCTCCATTCCATGTATTAAAGTGGATCAGAGGTGCAGCTGAATCGTCCTTTGACACGGGCAGAGAAATAGTGTCTCCCGCAGCACCTGAAGGCAGCGGGATTGCATAGAGGGCTGGCAGCACGCCGCACGGCTCAGTCTGCTCCCTGCCACCTTCCCCATAGCAGCTGCTCGACCTCCTCGCTTTGCCCCTCTCCAGCCCAGCCCATGGGGCTCTCATGGCCACAAGAAGCCCTTCACCTTAACATGAATAAATAATGGCAGCCTTTCCTCTTGCCAGGCACCTGTATGGTCCGCGACGCCTCCGGCAACCTGAACGACACCCTGGCGTCTGCCAACTTCACCAGCGGGGACTGCGTTGGCCGGGCCTGCGAATTCGGGTGGAATTTCACCGAGTGCAGCGTGGCTGGGACCTGTGAATATGGTTTGGCCAATGACTACCAGGTAGGGGAAACCCGTGTTCCTCCCTCTCCTCCCTTGGCTCTCTGTGGGACTGGATTGAGGCCTTGTAGTTGGGTTTACTGGGGTTCTCCTCCCCATCCCATAATACGGTTTTGTCGTTGCCTCCCTTGTCTCTTAGACCATGAGCTTGGTGTCTGCGTTCAGCCCCCTCATCACAGCTGGGATCTTTGCCGCCACCCTCTCCTCAGCTTTGGCCTGCCTCGTCTCTGCCCCCAAGGTCTTCCAGGTAATTTGGGGGAAGCGGGGGGCGGGTGGGTGTGTTACACCCAAGCTCTACTTGGGGTTCAAGATGTAAGGAAGGCTGTGGAGGCTGACTCACTGGGCCCCATGGCGCACTGCCTCGTCAACCTGTCTGCCTGTACCTGCCTTGCCCGTCTTTTTTGCTTACAACTACCCCAGGGGTGACCCTGGCTGTCAACTTCCTTCTAAACCCCACAGAACTCAAATTACAGGCAACCCCCACATTTACACACTTTTCAATACCCGAGTGACTGCGCACACGCACATTGCGCTGAACCCGGAAGTGACCCGCAAACCTCACCGAAAGGGGCAGGGACAAAAACGGGCTGTTTGCAGGCTTTCTTGATGGTGTTTCACCGATACTTGTAGTGCCTCGGAACGTAAACTCCACTTAAATGGGGGGGGGGGTTGCCTGTAACTGACCGTGCCTGTCATCAGCTCTAGCAAAACCTACGGTTTGTTTGTTTCATGAAATAATATATACTGCTTGACTGTAAAAAAACCAACAAAAAAACCTCAAAGCAATTTATGGAAAGATAAAACGAGAAAATCGAATTTGTAGCAGTGCTTTAAAATGTAGAAAAGTTAAAATACTGAAACGGATCAAAGTTATTTCAACTTTCTAAGGGTCTGGGTAGGCTTGTCTCAACAAGAATGTCTGGGTAGGGACGCGGGTGGTGCTGTGGGTTAAACCACTGAGCCTAGGACTTGCCAATCAGAAGGTCGGCGGTTTGAATCCCTGTGACGGGGTGAGCTCCCGTTGCTCAGTCCCTGCTCCTGCCATCCTAGCAGATCGAAAGCACCCCAAAGTGCGAGTAGATAAATAGGTACCGCTCCGGCGGGAAGGTAAACGGCGTTTCCGTGCGCTGCTCTGGTTCACCAGAAGCGGTTTAGTCATGCTGGCCACATGACCCGGAAGCTGTACGCCGGCTCCCTTGGCCAATAAAGCGGGATGAGCGCCGCAACCCCAGAGTCGGTCACGACTGGACCTAATGGTCAGGGGTCCCTTTACCTTTACCTTTAGGCTTGTCTCAACAAGAATGTTTTTAGCAGATGCGAAAAGGGAGCTGTGGAGGTCCATGCTTTAATCTCAATAGGCTTTGCTGCCTTCCATCCTGCATAGCAGGGGGTTGGACTAGATGACCCTCAGAGTACCCTCCCAGTTTTACAGTTCTGTGATAGCATAACCGGTCTCAATGGGCACTACCCACTGCTGAGGGAAGTTTGAAGTAACTGTGAAGATCTCTCCCATTGGACATCTCCCTCCAGTGTGGTGTCGTGGTTAAGAGCGGTGGACTCGTAATCTGGGGAACCGGGTTTGCTTCCCCGCTCCTCCACATGCAGCTACTGGGTGACCTTGGGCTAGTCACACTTCTCTGAAGTTTCTCAGCCCCACTTACCTCACAGGTTACATACGCTTCAGTGTGGGGGAGGAAGGGAAAGGAGATTGTTAGCCACTTTTAGACTCCTTAGGGTAGTGATAAAGCGGGATATCAAATCCAAACTCTTCTTCTTCCTTCTCATTTGTGCGCCTCTCCCTCCCCCCCCAGTGCCTTTGCCAGGACAATCTCTACCCCCTCATTGGCTTCTTCGCAAAAGGATATGGAAAGAACAATGAGCCGCTGAGGGCCTACGCTCTGACCTTCCTCATAGCTGTTGCCTTCATCCTCATTGGTAAGCGAGACCACCTCCCCTCCCTTATTTATCAGACCCACAATTTCCACCCCCGAAAACTATTATTTTGTGATTGACACAGTGAGCTTCAGGGCTGAGTGGAGATTCCCAGGTCTCCCAGGTCATTGTCCAATATTCTAGCCAGGACACCACACTGGCATTTGGGTGTCAGGCCAAGGCATTCCAATTTTCCCAGGCTTTGGGTCATTCATTGATATCATGGTATTCAGCTATGTTGAGTTTTATGCAGAGTGGAGCTCTTGAAATTAATGGACCTCACTCAGCCATGTGTCTTAATTTAAATAGGTCCACACTAACTAAAACTAGCATAGTACCCAAACTGTTGCATGCTTTCTGGCATGTCTCGCGGTGTTCATTTTTTAGTAGGGCGGGGGTACAACAATCCTTTTTATAATTTTAGGGATTTTGCTCCATTGTTTTTCTTAAATACTTGATTTTTTCCCCCTTATGGGGGCCATGCTGCTTTTGTCAGTCACTTTGTGACTTTTTTGTGTGTTTGGGGGTAAGGAATAAATGGGTGTACGGTGGTACCTCAGGTTACATACGCTTCAGGTTACATACGCTTCAGGTTACAGACTCCGCTAACCCAGAAATAGTACCTCAGGTTAAGAACTTTGCTTCGGGATGAGGACAGAAATCGTGCTCCAGCAGCGCAGCAGCAGCAGGAGGCCCCTATTAGCTAAAGTGGTGCTTCTGGTTAAGAACAGTTTCAGGTTAAGAACGGACCTCCGGAACGAATTAAGTACTTAACTGGAGGTACCACTGTAATAAATAAAATAATAATAAACAAACAAATAGCACAGACATGAACAGTCTCCCTGTGGAGGTTGTGGACTCTCCTTCCTTGGGGGGGGGGGGCGTTTAAGCAGAGGTTGGATGGTCATCTGTCATGGCTGCTTTAGCTGAGATTCCTACATTGCGGGACTGACCCTCAGGACCCCTCATAATGCTATGAGTCTATGAAATTAGCAGCGTTGAGGGCTAGCTGCTTGAGTAGAGCATACAAGAGCACTCCCCCCATCCCATCCCCTGTTCTGTGCCAGAATACAGTGCCTCCTTGTTTACCTTTCCTTTCTTTGCCCCTGCAGCGGATCTGAACACCATCGCCCCCGTCATCTCCAATTTCTTCTTGTGCTCTTATGCCCTCATCAACTTCAGCTGCTTCCATGCCACCATCACCAACTCCCCAGGTAAGGTGGGTGGTGGACAGGTGGGCTGTGTGGGAGGTAGAAATGGTGTGTGTGTGTGTGTGTGCGGGGGTAACAAGGCAGGAAAGAGCAAACATGTCCTGCTGGGAAAGACAAATGAGCCAACAGGTTGGGCAACTTGTGCCAGGCAGGAATGGGTTGGTCTGCATTGCGTTCGCAGCGAGCTTTTGTCAGATGAGCCACTGCCAGGAAGGCTGGGGTGAGAAGTGAAAGGGGCAGAGGAAGGTCCTGATTTGGGCCACGGCACTCTCCTTAGGCCACACTGCCTCCCCTTCCCCTTCCCCTTCCCCTTCCCATCTGAATCTTCCTGCTTAAACAGCTTGCTGCATTTCCTTCCTGTGCTCCCCTTTCCTCAGAGTGAGGAAAGCAAGCTGGAAAATAGGTTTGTGTATGCAAGGGTAAGAGAAGTGTGTGTGTGTATGTGTGTGTGTGTAAAAGTGTGTAAGGTATGTGTGTTTTTAGCCTTAATAATAATGATAGTAATAATAATAATAATAATAATTTATTACTTATACCCCGCGCATCTGGCCAGGCCTCCCCAGCCACTCAGGGCGGCTCCCAACAGGATATTAAAAACACAATAAAACATCAGGCATTAAAAACTTCCCTAAACAGGGCTGCCTTCAGATGTCTTCTAAAAGTCAGATAGTTTTTCATTTCCTTGACATCTGGTTGGAGGGCGTTCCACAGGGCGGGCACCAACAAGGCCCTCTGCCTGGTTCCCTGGTTCCCTGGTTCTCGCAGGGATATTCAGTCCCTGTCCACTTTTCCCAGAGTAAATTTAACCATTAGCAAAGATCTCCTCTCCATATTCTCTTCTGTCTTCGCCATTTTATCCTCACAACAACAACCCTTTTGAGGTAGGTTAGGCAGAGAGAGGCCCAAATTTAACCCAGTGAACTTCATGGCTGAGTGGAGATTTGAGTGTCTTCTGAGTTCTGCACAAGATTCTGGACCCGCATGGCCAACCAGCAGATGTTTGGAGGGGAATCAGTAGCCTCAAATACTTTTGGGGGGCCATGTGTGTAGAGTTGTGCTAGGTCAATGACGGGATAAACCAGGGTGACACCTGGGCTCCCTCTCTGTGTGCAATACCTTTTGATCTCACCTGTGTTCCCCCATCATCACCATCCTCCAGGCTGGAGGCCCTCTTTCCGCTACTTCAGCAAATGGACAGCCCTGTTTGGAGCCATCGTCTCTGTGGTCATCATGTTCCTGCTGAATTGGTGGTCAGCCCTCATTGTCATCGGGATCATCGTCATCAGCTTGGCCTACACCACCTACAAGAAACCAGGTGAGGGGAGCCTGGCGTTGGATCTGAGAAGCAAAGGGTGGGGTAGAACGTCCCAGATCTCCACACCTTCTTCCCAGCTTAGTTTATAGAAAAAGCTGGGAGCTTCAGGTCCAAATGTCAAGGAGTCCTGGTCAAGGCTTATTTACAAATTCTTCATCATTGTCAGGAGTTCTGTTTCTGGAACCTTCTCAGCTGGAGGAGATTTTATTTCTTAAACCAATTCACTGAATCCCAAAGTATCATACCACGTTAAACAGCCATGACTCACCCCCCCCCCCCGGATAGTTTCTTAAGGGTGCCTAGAGTTGCTAAGGGAACATTCTCAGAGCTACCGTTCCCAGAGTAGTTTAATAATAGTACCTTTATTGTCAATGTACAAGCTGTGTACAATGAAATTAAACAATCAGGCCCTCTTCCCTGGGAACGATGGGGGTTTCCTAACAACTCTCAGCACCCTTGACAAACTACACTTCCCAGGATCCTTTGCCTTTAAATGTATCATGCAGCTGGTGCCCAATCAGCTGATGGCCAGGGCTTGAATAGCACCATGCGCAGCTCCTTTCAAGCAGTGTGCTGGCGAAGCCCTATGGGAATTGTAGTCTGAAACTTCTGGAGGGTTGGGATTCGGGAAGCCTGGGCAAGGAGGGCAAATAGCCTTACGCCAGGCAAGATCATCTCCCTGTGTCCTGAAGCGGATCCTTCAGTGGGGGATACCCCTCTAGGTCCTTCCAGTATCTGAATCCATCAGAAAAGGTAAAAAGGTAAAGGGACCCCTGACCATTAAGTCCAGTCGTGACTGACTCTGGGGTTGCAGCGCTCATCTTGCTTTATTGGCCGAGGGAGCCAGCATACAGCTTCCGGGTCATGTGGCCACCATGACTAAGCCGCTTCTGAAGAACCAGAGAAGCGCATGGAAACACCGTTTACCTTACCTATTTATCTACTTGCACTTTTGACGTGCTTTCGAACTGCTAGGTTGGCAGGAATCACAAAAGGTAGATATGGACTAAAGCTCTTCTTCATTTCTCTCCTCTGCCCACAGAGGTAAACTGGGGTTCCTCAGTACAGGCTGGCACCTACAACATGGCCCTGTCAAATGCTGTGAACCTGAACGACGTAGAGGACCACGTCAAGAATTTTCGGTGAGGGAGCTACTTCAGTTTATCAAGTGAAGAACAGAAGGCCCGTGAGCCAGATTTCCTTGGTGCTGTTCCCCTTTCTGAGGTGGGGTGGGTCAAAGACTGGGGAGGCACAGCACAATCCCATGCATTGTGTTTACTCAGAAGTAACTCGGACTGTGTTCAATGGAGCTTGCATTTTAGGATTGCAGCCTTCAGCGTAAACTCAGGGTTAAAAATGGTCACACCCACGCAGTGGCATAGCGTGGGTTGTCAGCACCCGGGGCAAGGCAAGTAATTTGTGCCCCCTAACCCGTGGATTTGCGCACCCTAACCCTAACCCCCAGATGTTGCGCCCGGTGCGGCCGGGCCCCCCTGCACCCCCCACGCTACGCCACTGCACCCATGACATCCATTTAAAGCACACTTATACAATTTTAAACAGTCATGGCTTCCCCCAGAGTAGCCTCCTCCTCAAGAGGTCCGGAGGGTGGCAACACGAGAATGGGCCTATTTTGCAGTGGCTCCCCGTCTGTGGAATGCTCTCCCCAGGGAAGTTCGCCTGGTGCCTTCATTATACACCTTTAGGCACCAGGCAAAAACGTTCCTTTTTAACCAGCCTTTGGTTGATCTGATTTACATCCTAAGCCCTTTTAAAATGTATTTTTTTTTGCGGGGGGGGGGGGCTATTGGGTTTTATTTTTATTATGTATTTTGTGGTTTTATATATCTTGATTTTATTCTGTGAACCGACCTGAGACCCACCATTTATAGGGCAGTATATACATTGAATAATCAAATCAAATCCAATCCTGGGAACTGCAGTTTGCTAAGGTTACTCAGAGTTGTTAGTAGGCACACACACCCCTCACAGAACTACAAATCCCAGTAACCAACTAAGTGGCCCCTAGTTACAGCTCTTTCACCTTCCTAGGCCTCAGTGTCTGGTCCTCTCGGGCCCACCCAGCTTCCGCCCAGCGCTGGTGGACTTTGTCAACTCCTTCACCAAGAAAGTGAGCCTCATGATATGTGGGAACGTGGCTGAGGTGAGTTTACCTGCCCTGAGAGGGCCTTGTGGGGGTTAATGGAAAGAAAAGAGGCTGGGGAAATAGGACGAGCTGGGATGCTGCCACTTTTAACAGGCTATCAATCTTTTTATTGCACGGTCAGCTGGGAGACTCCTCATGCTTCGAAAACTACAACGAACAACTCCAGTGGCTCAGCACGCGCAAGATTCGCTCTTTTTACAACTTCATCACAACAGGGGACCTGAGAGCTGGAGCCATGAGCCTCATGCAGGTGTGTGTGGGTGTGTCTTGACCTAGAGGGGTCATTTTAATGTTGGGAGTGGGGCAACAAAGGCAGAGGGCAGGTCCACACCATAGATTTACAGCGCATCTTGGGAATTGCAGTACAGTGGTACTTCGGGTTACAAACACCTTGGGTTACAGACTCTGCTAACCTGGAAGCAGTACCTCGGGTTAAGAACTTTGCCCCAGGATGAGAACAGAAATCATGCGCCGGCGGTGCGGCGGCAGCAGGAGGCTCCATTAGCTAAGGTGGTACCTCAGGTTGAGAATGGTTTCAGGTTAAGAACGGACCCCCGGAACAAATTAAGTTCATAACCAGAGGTACCACTGTATGTTAAGGGTGCTGGGAATTGTAGTTCTGGGAGGGGAAAACGACAGATTCTTGGTGGGGGGGGGGAGGAGCCGTTTGCTTAAAATGTGCATCAGATGTGCTTTAAGTGTATGGCACGATGTGTCCAGAGATGTCAAAAAGCATGAATGAATGGAGGACATTGATGTGCGTAGTTTGAGAGAGGAGCTCTTAATTCCTTTGTACGCATGTGGATGCTAGGGTGCTCCCTCACACAGCAAGACTGGCCAGGGAGTTCACCTTCCTGTCCTTCCAATTCCTTCCCCTCATCTAAGATGGGTGAGAATGGACCAAAAGCCCCAGCTCCAATCTGTGACTCAAACGAGGAACCTTCAGACCTGTGTGAGGCTTCCCCTGTGTGGTGAGCCACAGAACTGCACATTGCAACATCTGCCCCCGGCAATTCAGTGTCTGCAGCCCCCTGGACTGGCCTTGCCCACCAAGACTGGTCCTCGGGTCCTCCTGGACCATAAGAAGGTTCCCTGCTCGAGTTCAGTCTTCCTCAAGAAGCAAGGTCTTCCTGAGACCTGTGCCATCTGGCTTGGCCTCTGGTCCTGAATTCTGCCTTCTTTCTCAACCCTGGTCCCAGGGTTTTCCCTTTGTCTTCGCCTTCTCTCTGGTTCCGAATATTGGCCTCACTCCTGGTTCTCGGATCACCACAGAGATCAGCTCATGATGCCCTCTGAAAAGGATCTCGAGGAGAAAGAAGGGGCAGGAAGAAAGGCCTTTGCTTGGGACACTGAAGAGCAGTTGCCAAGCATAAGGAGATGAACCCTACTGGATTTCTGTCCTTTATACAGCTACAAGTTAATGGCAGCCACTGTGCTCTCTCTCTCTCTCTCTCTCTCTAGGTCTCAGGTCTCGGGCGACTCAAACCCAACACCATGGTCCTGGGCTTCAAGCAGGATTGGCAGACCGACAGTCCGCAGAACCTGGAGAATTACGTGGGCATAATACAGTAAGGGCATGGAGGCGATGGGAAGGGGAAGCAGCGGAGGGTTTAGGAGACTGGGCTCAAACGGGTTTCAGCAAGACTTACCTGATGCTTAGAGTAATGTGAGCTTGCAAAGCCAGTGGGCTGTATGGCCCATGCATGCCAGATGGCAAGGCCTCTGCAAGATAATGTTTCCTCCCTTTTATAGCAGGGTTGGGGATGCTCTAAGCTTCTAGTTGTTTTTGGACTCAGTCCATCAGCCCCCAGCCAGCATGGCCAGTGGGGAAGGGTCACCTGTTCCACATCATGCCTTGGCTTGCCTGGAGGGAGGGAGGTAATGTGTGTCGAAACCTCTGGCTATTGAGTGGCTGGAATGGAGGCACCTGCTTTGCCTCTGCCCTTGCCCCACCACTCATATCTGGCCCCTGGAAGGTTGCCCATGAGGCAGTGCGGCCCTCGGGATGAAAAGGCTTCTCTACTCCTGGTTTCAACCAATTCCAGCAGCAGCAAAGAGTTGTAGTCGGGTGGGCCAAAGTGCATACAAAATGTCTGGCAATGCTTTTCCTTGGCCCAGAGGCCCTGCTTTCTTGAAAGGACTAATTGGGCGGAATACAACTTTGTGCATGTTCAGAGGTGCTCTCTTCACGGGATAACCTCATTAAGTAGGGAAAGACCACGCTGCATGTTGATCTCCACAGCTCTCTCTTCTCCCCCCTCTCCCCGGTTGCAGCGACACTTTCGATATCAGCGCTGGAGTGTGCCTGGTCCGGATGCGCGATGGACTGGATGTGTCGCGGAAGGTGAAAGCGCAAGGTGGGTGTGTCCAGGGAAAGAGGGCGGGGCCTGAAAATAGTTCTGGAAGAAGAGGGTACTTGAAAGAGGGAGCTGTACTTGGTGGTGAAACACTCAGCGGCTCTTGTGGTTTCTTCGTTCTTCTCCAAGGCTAGCAGAAGCAAAACAAATTTGGCAAAGCAGTAAATGTTATGTCTAAAAAGAGAAAGAGTGAATGAAATATCTTAATTTGCATCATTCGTTCTGGTGTTGTTGGCTTCTTAAAAAAAACACCACACAGCCTCGACTAATCCTCTCTTCATCTCTCTCCCCAACAGTGAACATGGGCTTTGACGACTCGGAAGCAGCGCTGGGCAAAGAGAAGCGGAAGTGTGAGTTGGACGCCTTGAGTGAGGCTGCTCTAAAAAGAAAAAATGTGGTTTAGTAGAATGAGCTAAAGGACTATGAGTAGACAAAGCCTTGGCAGGGGTGCTCTGGCCATATCTCTACTTGGACTGAATAGGGGTTTGAATGATGGTGTCCCAGGCCCAAAACTAAGGAGCTTCAAAAATGAGGACAAGAAGCCTAAAACATACTGTTTAATTGTAAATTTTAATTTGGGTTTCTGATATTTTTATGCTTTAGTGGGTTTTTGGTTTTTTACTGTGTATTTTAATCACACAGCGCATATTTGAATTGTGGATATCTTAGTTATGGATGTTCATATGTTAACAATTGTGCAATTGACCTTTATGCTAGGAAACCACTAAGAAGCCAGTTTTTGCACCAAGCCTTAGATTAGTTACCGTAATTAACCAATAATGTGGGAGTGCTAGAGGGGAATTGCTGCAAAGGCTCCCCCCATTCATTTACTCTTCCCTGCAGGTGACAGCTACAAGGTAGTCGGTGCTGACACACACCTGGAAACCTATTTCCAGGGCAACCAGAAGAAGAAAAACATTGACATCTATTGGCTCTTTGATGATGGCGGTATGTATGGTTCCTTCCCAGTTTAAGTTTGCACCTATCATCATCATCGTCGTCATCATCATCATCATCATCATCATCATTTCTATACCACCCTTCTTCCAAAGATCACAGGGTGGTATACAATACATAGCATACTAACAACCAAAGCAACAGCCCCCACACATAGTTTAAAAGGTCCTAGAATGATTGTTTAATTAATAACGAGCTATACATCTGAGCCCACCCCAACTCTGGTTTCCTAGCAACGTAATTTCCCCCTCACTGACCGTCTCCCAAGGAGAGCCCAAACGGTGCCGTGTGCTCCCTTTCTAGAGGAGCGGAGGCCTTGCACCCCATTTCCTTCTGGGGGCAGAGATTTGAGCACCAAGAAAAGGCTACAGGGGGCACACAGCCGTTGCTTCTCTTCCTAAATTCGGAATCCATCTTTGTGGGTGGAGGAGCTGTGAGCAGAAAGGGAGAGTTGCGTGGTCCGAGACTCAACAGGGTGGAGAGCACTGCCGTTGCAAGTTGGGATCTACTAGTGGATTTCCATCTGGTTGGCCGCTGGGAGAAGAGGGTTTTTGGACCAGATGGGCCTTTGGCCTGATTCCCTGGGGTTTCGGTACATCCGTATGACTTTCTGTTTCCTGCTTCCACAGGGCTCACCCTCCTCATTCCCTACCTCCTCACCCGCCGGAAACGTTGGAGTCATTGCAAAGTCCGGGTCTTCATCAGCGGGCAGATTGCGAATGCTGAAGAGCACAGAGAAGAGTAAGAGGCTGGGATTGGGGGCTGGAATAATGAAAGCCAAATAAAAAGGCTCCTGCTGTAAAGGAGGAGGAGCTTGTGAGCTTCTTGGAAGTTTAATGGAGGGCTGCTCCAGAACTTCAGGCAAGGTCCACTGGAAGATAGTTTGCCCTTTGGTGCCTGATTGTCCCAGGCACTACAAGGGCGTGGGCCATAAGTCATTGTTCTGCTTTTTGCCTGTGTTCTCCTTAATTCCAAGCTTTTATCCGTTGGCTTTGTTTTCTTTTTCCACAATCAAGTTTTTGACGTATATTAATTCATTATAAACACACATACACGCGTACATGGGCAAACACAGAAAGTGAGAGAAATTCATGCAGAAGAGAGAATTTTGACAGGTCCATCTTTTCACACCATCATGCCACAGCAGCCAGAAGAGCTGCGTTTGTTGACATTCCTTCTTGTGCACATTTATTATGCGGTTTATTTATTTACACGCCACTAAAATTTACGCTGCATTTCTTGCATTTAAGACACTTAACATGCCGCTTAAATTTACGCTGCCTTTCTTGTATTTAAAGCACAAACAAAAAAGGGGGCAATGAAACAATTTAAAAATTGCAAAAAAAAAATATTGTAAAGGGGTAGGAACCATCGCAACCACAGTGAAACGTCTTTGTACCTTCTGGTTTCCTTGAGGTTAGTAGAGAAATACTTGTCCCCTTTTCCCCCATTCCCAATTTCTGTCTTTCTCATCCTGATTTGCAGGATCCATCTTTTGTTGACCAAATTCCGCCTGGGGTTCACCGAGGTCGTGGTGCTGCCTGAAATAATGTGGAGGCCGGAAGAAACAAGGTGAATGCCCTGGGTCCCCGCTCGTTCTCTGCTCCTTGAGGTCTTGTCTTTGTCCCACAATCCCTCTGCCCCAGCCTCAAACAGACACTCCTGTTCTATCTCAGCAGCCCTCAAAGCTAGTAGCCTTTTTTCAAAAAAAGAGTCTCACAAATTCAGCCCTTGATTTTCCTATGCCTCTTGACAGTACTGCTTTGGCGGAACACTTCAAGCAAGCAAAGGCAGACTGGAAAACAGATGTCTAGACCGTTTGTGTATCTATATAGATTTAAAGCTAACCTCTGTACATTCATATTTTGAAAGCAACAGGTTTGGTGCTTCCCTGCTTCCCCCACCTGGGAGTCTGTGCAAAAAGCCTCAAGGTTCCACCCCCAAATTGTTTTATGGGCCTTGATTGTTGTTTCCACTTAAGAATACAGTTCCTTCACGTGGTTTGGGCCCTTCCTCCCGTTTCTCCATTTTGCTCCGCTCTGTCTTCCTAACTTTAGCTTGACTTGTTGTCCCCCCCACCCCGCACCTTCCTACCATGGCAGTCGCAAAGAATTTGAGGACATCATAGCTCCCTTCCGGCTCAATGAAGGCCAGAAAGGCCAGGAAACCGTGGAAGAGATGCAAAAGGATGCACCGTGGAAGGTCACAGACGAAGACCTCCGAGTCTACAAGAAAAAGGTGGGGTTTTTTGTGGATTCTGTCCCCAGTGTTTGAGGGCCGTGGCAAGGGAGTGCCTTAATTCAGTTCATATTAAAAACCGAACCTACCTAATTCACGCTTCCTAAAACAATGTGCGAACCAAAACAGAGAGCCGTCCTTCGTAATCCGAAGTGGTAGGAGTCTTCTGGACGCCGGTAGCTTCCCATTCTGGTTCCAATAGGGTGAAAGAGTCTACTGGAGTTTAAAGGAGCGTGAAAGGGGTGACCAAAATTCGCTTTTAACGTGTCTCTCCTCCTTTTCCAACATGGCATCTTCAGTCTGAACAGCACATGCGTCTACATGAGATACTTCAAGACCACTCTAGGAATGCAGCCCTCATTGTCATGTGAGTCACTTCCCTACTTTCTTCTTCAAATGTTGAGATCCCTGAATGGGGTGGTTTTGCCCCCGTTTGCCCCTGTCCCATGATCCTTCTGCACACCCCCCACTGGGTTCCTTCTGATTTCTGATAGAAGATCCATACCAGGTGGTTGAGACATAAGGTAACAGATACAGCCTTCATAGGAATGGGGAAGCTGTGGCCCTCTAGATTTTGTTGGACTACAACTCCCATTATCCCTGATCAGTGGCCATGCTGCCTGGGGCTGATGCGAGCCATAGTCAATGACATCTGGAAGGCCACAGGTTCCCCATCCCTGCTCTGGGGCAGGTTTCCCAAACTTAGGTCTCCAGATTTATTTATTTATTTGGACTGCAACTCCCATCATCCCTAGCTAGCAGGACCAGTGGTCAGGAACGATGGGAATTGTAGTGCAGAAACAGCTGGAGATCTGTGTTTCGGAAACCCTGCTCTAGGGGCTTGTAGGCCTGGTGGCAAACTCTCTCAGGGCCCAGGGTGACCCCAAGCAACCAGCTGCTGGTCCCCATTTCTCTGAAGGGTGGGTGAAACAGCAGTCATCATCCCCCATGCTGTGGTGGCGGTAGTAAGGGCCACATATATTCCAATTATGCCCATGAAGAGAATTCGGCCCTGGGTGCAAAAAATTAGGAGCTGGTCCAAAAATGAAAGAAAATTCTTGGCTTTCTCAACACAAGTTCCTAGCACACAAAACTACCTTGATACTAAACATTGGGTTCATCTAGCTCAGTATAGTTCACACTGCCCAGCAGCAGCTCTTAGGTTTTTGAACAGGGGATGTTACCAGCCCTACTGGGAGATGTGAGGCATTGGACCTGGGACCTGCTACGTGGAAAGAGGATAATCTACCATTAAGTTACAGTGGTACCTCTGTTCCCGAACGCCTTGGGAGTCGAACGTTCCGGCTCCCGAACGATCGGAAACCGGAAGTGATTGTTCAGGTTTTCAAACGTTGTTTTGGAAGCCAAACGTCTGAGGGGGCTTCCGATTGGCTGCAGGAACTTCCTGCAGCCAATCAGAAGCCACGCTTTGGAAGTCGAACGATTCAGAAGTCGAACGGACTTCCGGAATGGATTCTGTTCTACTTCTGAGGTATGACTGTATAACTCTTCCCTGGAATAATTGGTTCCAGAAGAGTGGGACAAGCATCAGTATCTTACAGCAGTAGCCCCTTTCTCTTTCTGCCATAGGCCAAAACAGGCATTGAGGGCCTGTTTTTAAATAAAACATTTTTAATGGATTTGTTACTTGCAATAATAACAACAACAATAATAATAATTTATTATTTCTACCCCACCCATCTGGCCAAGTTTCCCCAGCCACTCTGGGTGGCTCCCAATCAAGTATTAAAAACAATACAGCATTCAATATTAAAAACTTCCCTAAACATGGCTGCCTTCAGATGTTGCAAGCAGCCCACCCTCTCACACGTCTTCCCGTTTTATTTATTTATCCCACCTTTCCTCCAAGTAGGCATACATAGGTAGTTCTCCTCTTCCTTCCCACATTATCCTCAGAACAACCCTGTGAGGTAGGATTAGGCTGAGAGTGAGCGACTGGCCCAGTGGGGATTTGAACCCCCTTCTCCCGCGTCCTAGTTAAACGCTCTTAACATTCTCCCTACCCTCCCTCTGTTTTTCTAGGAGCCTCCCGGTGGTGCGGAAAGGGGCCTGCCCAAGCGCCCTCTACATGGCCTGGCTCGAGATGGTCTCCAAGGGCCTCCACCCGCCGGTCGTCTTCATCCGAGGCAACCAGGAGGATGCTCTCACCCTCTACTGCCAGTAGGAGGCAGCGCTGTATCAAGGGAGTGCCGTGCGAGAGACTGTTTGAAGCCCCAATTGTGACACTGCAGCCTCATTGCTAACACAGACTCCAGAGACACCTGCAAAAATAAGCCAAAGGACCGGTTTCTGTGTCTCCAAAAAGCAGGGACGTGTTCTGAGGGGATTCTGCAACCGAGTGTTAAGCTTCTCCATTTCCATTTTCCAGGATTGTACCTGATGGACTTGAAAGCTCTAAAGTACCAATTTCCTGGGGGTTCTGTGCTTAGAAGCCTGGGAGCATCTGTAAATATTAAATACGTTTTAAATATTGTTGGTTAACGACGTCTAGGGCTCCTGCCCTGTGAGTTGCTCTTGGCTTTTTCAAGCAAAGCCGCCAAAATCACAGAAAGGGAGCCACTGGAGAGTGCAGTACCAGAACAGGTTTTAACACCAGGGACTAGACGCTTGATATTGATGCGGAAATCCCAGGCAGGGGAGAGAAGGTTCAGCGAATGTAGCAAAGCGGGAGAGAAAGGTGAGTTTAAGAGAGGAATTCTAGAAAGGAGTATTATTCCCATTTTAGAGAATGGCAAACTGAGATCTGGCAAATTATCTAATGCCAATGAGAGTCTGATCCTCTCTACCTACACCGGAGTGTGGGGAACACAGGCCCTGGGGACAAATGAATCCCTTCAAGAGAGAGAAAGAGAGAGAGTTTGGATTTGATATCCCGCTTTATCACTACCAGAAGGAGTCTCAAAGCAGCTAACAATCTCCTTTCCCTTCCTCTCCCACAACAAACATTCTGTGAGGTGAGTGGGGCTGAGAGACTTCAGAGAAGTGTGACTGGCCCAAGGTCACCCAGCAGCTGCATGTGGAAGAGCGGGGAAGCAAACCCGGTTCACCAGATTACGAGTCTACCGCTCTTAACCACTACACCACACTGGCTCTCAAGGCTCATCTTATGTTTATCTGGCCCTCTAGATTCTCCCCAGACAGCACCCCTTCCCTAGCCACCACCACGCTGTCTTCCAAGGGCACACCCCTCAAGAGTTCTGCTTCACACCCTCCTTGAGTATTCCTGCCTCGCAGGAATGTGTTCTTGAACCCTGAGAATACCTCTTGCTGGCCTGGGTGGCGATGGAGTGGTGTGTGGTGTACAAGCTAGCAGACTGCACAAAAGGTAACAATTGCATGTGTGGCCCCCCAGCAAAGAAGATGGCCCTCAGGCTGCGGGGGGCGGGGAGATTCCCCATCTCTAACCTCCAGGGTCCCTCTTGGTTAGGTCTTGGGTTGCTCAAGTAAGCCCATCCACAAATCACACCTTAGTTTTCCGAAAGGAAGAAGGTACATTGCACCCCCCTTTTTCTATTCACGCAACAGCTTCTGCGGCCTAGGACAGAAAACACCACAGGAACTTCTAAACAAAAACGAAAGCATTTATTCTGGTTCGAATTAGTTTCCCATCAAATGTCCACTGAGATTCAAGCAACCCTGGTAATCTTCCCACAATGTCTATGTATCCGGCTGTTTATTGCCTTCAGGAGACATGGCTTCCATGCAGAGAAAAGGGGTGGTCAGTCACGCCAAGTCACCTCCACTTCGTCGGTGCGATACCTGCGGAAAGGTGGGAAAAGGCCAGACTGAGACTGCATTCAGGAAGCACTTTGTTCTGTCTTCCCAACTTTCCCTTACCTGTAAAAAAAATTTCATGTTATGGTTCCCTACCATTGAGGGCAGGGCTGGCAACAAAAATAAGGTTCCGCCATCTCCGTTTGGTAGCTGCTGAAGCAACATTGGAGCTTTACTTTCCTGCAGTACAGCTTGCAGCAGGCCTCGCCTGAGATCTGCACTCAAGATACCCTCCCCCACCTCACAAAACAAGGCACAGTCACCTCTGTGTAATCCACGAATCCTGAAGCGCAGTGATTTGCCCGGATCGGAACATCTCCCAGCCAGCTTGTGCAATCATGGCCCCATTGTCAATACAGAACCTGGATGGAAAACGGGCAGAGAAGAATAATGGTTAAAGGGGTGTTGAGGTGGTGTCAGCGATGCTGGAACTTCTGGGCTCACTCCTCGCTTGGAGTTTTACTGCCTCTGTATTAATAAAACAATAAGCTGTGGGGTGGGCCACACGTCCACAAAATGCAAATATGACATTTAGGCGCTTCAAGATAAAGCTCAATGCAGTATCATTCACAGTGCAAGTTCCCTTATCTTGCGGTACGAATATAACATCTGCAGTGGAAGAGTAAACTCTTGTCTCAGTCAAGGCCCAGGTGAATAGAATCAAACTTGCTCAGCCTGTAATTTGCATATCTGACAACGTGGGCCCACAAAAGCTTTCAAAAATAAGGCTTGAAGATGCCATGAGATTCTTGGTTGCTTTTGCTGCAAAAGACTTTTTAACAAAAGGGCGCAGCTGCCTCTCTGCTTAACCATGTTTATGAATCGGGGAAAACAGCTTTGGAAAACCATTCTGCTGCAGACTCATGAGAGCCTAAATCTGGGAGGGTCTTGGAATGGAAGCAGGCAGGTGGAAGCTCACCTTTCATCCGTAGCAAAGAGTTTTGCTCCTCTTTCCTTGCACATGACTCCCATCATCTCCTGCAGCCGCTCATTACCTGGAGAGGAATGCAAACAGACAACATGCCAGAAAAATGTATTTTCGGCACCAGCCCACCTCTGAGGGAAGAACCTAACTCAGGCATAGGCAAACTTAGCCCTCCAGATGTTTTGAGAATACAATTCCCATCATCCATGACCACTGGTCCTGTTAGCTAGGGGTGATGGGAGTTGTAGTCCCAAAACATCTGGAGGGCAGAGTTTGCCTATGCCTGATCTAACAGGTGGGTGGGTGGGTCTCAGTCTTGGCTGTCTATAGCAGCCAAGGCTAGATACCTAGCCTTCTTCAAGATCAGGATAGTGTTCTTGAACTTTGGGTCTTGTTGAACTACAACTCCCATCATCCACAGCCAGTTTAGCCAACGGTCAAGGATGATGGGAGTTGTAGTCCACCAACATCTGTGGAACCAAGGTTAAAGAACACTGCCCTGGTGGACACAGGTAGTTTGGATTTTGTTTCCACAGAACAGTTGTGGGTATAAAATGAGGAACATAAGAAGAGTCTACTGACCAGGCCAATACCCCATCTAGCCCAGCATCCTGGTCTCAAAGTGGCCAAACTTCGTGGGAAGCCCACAAGCAGGACCTGAGGACAAAAAGCCCTCTCCCCACCTGTAATTCCTAGCAACTAGTATTTAGAGTCATATACTGCCTCTGGCTGTGGAGAAAGAACATAGTTATTGTGTCTAGTAGTCATTGATAGCCTTATCCTCTGTGAATTTGCCTAATTCTCTTTTTAAAGACGTCCAAGTTGGTGTCCATCTTAGATCGGAAATGGTAACTTGAGTTGAGACACATATGTGGAAATCTCCAAATTAGAAAGGGCTGAGCGAGAGTTTTTAAAGAAGCGTGTGTTGCTGGATGAAACACAGGTGAGAAAATTAAGGATTTTGAAAAGACGGAAACGGTGGGGAAGCAATTAGATGTGACACCGGAGGCTGAAAACAGAGGGTCCCAGCTCAGTTTTGAGAGCATACTGGGAGCGATGAGAAAGCACTGGGGAGGGAGGGGGAGCTAAGCAGATGGAGCAACTGTGTAGGTCAAATTGCTCTGAGGACTTGTTTGGGGAAGGAGAATTCAGAACGCGAACAGGGCAGCGGTTTCAGCCATTCACACCACACTTGCTTGGTGACACCTACAGCCAACGCCACCCACGATCAGTGCCTCACGAGAACCTGTGTGCGCCATGGCCCGTTCCGTTATCTCCACCAGCATAGCAAACAGAGTCTCCTGGTGGGCAGAGAGAAACCAAAACAGACAAAACAATTACGAAGGCATCCATTTTTGAGTCTCGCGTGTAGGCCACAGGTTGAGCCCCGGGCCCTGGATTTATGTGGGCATCATAATTAGGCGCCCACAGCCACAGTGGGTGCCCTTGCCCACCCACTGGTCCCACCCTCTTCCATCTCTGGGCACAAAGTGTGTCACCCTCTCCTGCCTGCCCTGATGGGTAAGGAGAGGAACCAGGCCCCTCATAGTTGCTAAGCAACCACTAAAGAGGCCTGTCGCCTCTTTCTTGGTTGACCTGGAAGAAGCTGATACCCTAAGTTGGTCTAGAAAGCACTATTGTTGCTCGTTCCTCCTCAAATCGGACTGAAAATCAGCCGCTCAGGAGGATGGACCAGAAATGCTTTTGCCCAACAGTGGGTGGCCTTGAAAGGGCCACAAGCTCAGCAGTAGAGCATCCCAGGTTCAGTTCCCATAATCTCCAGACAGGACTGTGAGAGATCTCCTACGTGAAACCCTGGAGAGCATCAATACCTGTCCTTGTAGACAATAATAATGATTATTATTATTTATTATTTATACCCCCGCCCTTCTGGCTGGTTTCCCCAGCTGCTCTGGGCGGCTTCCAACAGAACACTAAAAAACAATAACCTATTAAACATTAAAAGCTTCCCTAAACAGGGCTGCATTCAGATGTCTTCTCAAAGTCTGGTAGTTGTTTTTCTCTTTGACATCTGGTGGGAGGGCATTCCACAGGGTGGGTGCCACTACCGAGAAGGCCCTCTGCCTTGTTCCCTGTAACTTGGCGTCTTGCAGCAAGGGAACCGCCAGAAGGCCCTCGGCGCTGGACCTCAGTGTCTGGGCAGAATAATGGGGGTGGAGACTGGGCCGAGGCCATTGAGCTAGATGCACCAATGGTCTGACTCAAGCAACTTCCTATGCTCATATGACAACCCTAGAGGCGGCATATCAACCCCATCCTAGGCCTTGGTCTGGTTAGTTCCTCACCTGTAGGGAGAAGCAGAGGTCCTCTGGAGTACATTCTTTTGCAGCTAGCATCCTATGAGCCACTTCCTGTGCAGAGAGAGGAAGAGAAGGGGGAATGAAGAAGGGTTGCCACCGTTTTTGCTGGGAAGGCTGCTGTGCAGCTACAAGCAGGCACAAGCTCGACCCATTCTCCTGCCTTGAAGTCAGACTAAAGTTTGAAATAAGTCCCATGCCTGTCATCCAGCATTCAAGGGCAGAGGAAACCCCAACACAGAGAGAGAAAGGTGATATGGAAGATAACAAGATTTAACCTTACCTCTATATGGGATAAGATCCCAGAGAATGACACATCCATGCCTTTCACTGTATAGGGGAGTTCCACCAGCCTTTGGCCCCTGTGTAGGACGCAGAATGTGTCAAGTCCCCCTCTCACAACCCAAGGCTGTTTTATAGGTGTCCAGTCCCCTTAGAATCCAGTTTGTTTGTGTCCGTTTTTTAAAAAATACACCACAATGCGCTAGGCCTCATTAAAATTGTGGGGAAAGGCATCCAATACGTGCACCTTGGGACAAATTTATACAATTGTCTGTGACAGGAAAGAAGTGGTATGTGTGTTATATTTTTAATGCATAAAATGAGTCTTCCCAAGATTATAGCTAGGCACTGGGCAACCTAAAACCTTGCTGATGAGAAATATACACAGTGGGGGTATCATAGGGATTTTCCTGCCACGAATAATCTTGTGAACTCACATTTTTTATTATTATTTACTTGTACAATAAATTTTATATTATGTTAAATCGTTGTTATTCATTATTTTGCTTTTTAAGTATATCGTTCTTATAATCATCACACTTTCCTTCTACAAGATGCCATAACAAGGCAGAAGAGTCATGTCCCCCATTTCAGGGTCTCGCCAGCTGCCACACTCGGAGGACTTTCAGCATCCTCTTCTGCAGTGCCCCCCCCCCCCCGAGTGAGGACGTGGTTCTCCTGTCCTCCTCAGAGTCTGGGAATGACTGCCTCTGTAGCTTCTGCTACTCTGCAGTCACGCAGGTGCACAAGACTGCAGAACTGGCCACAGGGCCCTTGAAGGGTTGCAGGCAGTCCTCCCCAGGGACGTAGAACCACTGAATGAGAAGACTCTGCCTGCCTCGTGGTAACTTAGGACCTTTGCTGGGAGAGTATCTTCCATACCTCAGCCACAACAAGGCTCACTGGGAGCTGTCCAGGGTCCTGATCTGCTGGGCCTTTACCTGACTTGCCTAGACTTGAAGAGACTAGAAGAAGTGCTGGTAATTGTGACTACTTCCCCTGTGGGGGTCCCGATCCCCAGCAGAACAGGGTCTAGGTCCCTGCCCTGCAATCTGTAATCTCAGCTTTGCTTAGTAAAATTTATTATATATATATAAATTTCGCACATTGCATATAAAAGGCTGAAAATGGGGAATATAGTTATTTGTTGAAAGCTCAGGAAGCCCCCCAAAAGCCTGTTAGGACGGACTTTTAGCAACTGGGGCTCAATCCCAATTTGGGATGTGCCCCAAACAGGACACTTTTCCTTTTGCATTTCCTGAATTCTGGGTGTAGATCAAACTATTACTGAACAACTTTCTCTGAAGCCAGGATGGGATTGAGAATGAAACAGAAAACCCAGTGCAACTCATGCAGCTAGTGAAAAATTTAACATGTTTGCACAAAATGTGTGTATGTCTTTTTTTCTTTTTTCTTTTACCATTACTCACTTCTTGGCCATCTGTTCAATGTTGTAGCCCGGGCTGGGATCGTTTGAGATCTAAGTCGAGAGAGGCAACACAGCTGTCAGAACTCTATACGGCCTCGTAAGGCACCATCACCCTTCCCATCACACAGAACCAGCCAGATCGACCATTGGAGAGCCATTTGGCTATGTACAATACTCATCCCGTGAGAGCAGCCCTACCAAATGAGAGTTCCGCCTGCTGAGCGACAGTCAGAGAAAGGTGGAGAGGGATAGAAATTGCACACGAGGAGAAACAGGGAAGCTATCACTTGGCTCTCGCCTTCCATTTTCTGCATCTCTGGCAGCTAATGTTCCTTCTCTGCCCCCTTCCAAGTCATAAGGAAAATCAGCCACCAAGTTGAAGGAGGAGGAGAGATAGAGAAGGGAAAAGTAAACAGGAGAGAAGCAGCTAATTATTTCTCCATCACTTTGTGTGTCACTTCTATCCCAACCCCTCTCAGTCTCAGGCAGGTAATGTAATGGGCCCAGGCGGGGGGGACGGGGACTGGCCTGCTCTTATTTATTTATTACAATTATATACCACGTTTTCCTTGAAGAAGAGTTTGGATTTGATATCCTGTTTATCACTACCCGAAGGAGTCTCAAAGTGGCTAACAATCTCCTTTTCCCTTCCTCCCCCACACTCTGTGAGGTGAGTGAGGCTGAGAGACTTCAGAGAAGTGTGACTAGCCCAAGGTCACCCAGCAGCTGCATGTGGAGCAGCAGGGAAGCGAACCTGGTTCACCAGATTACAAGTCCACCGCTCTTAACCACTACACTACACTGGTGGTGAACAACTTTCTCCTCTTCCCCATTTTATCTGTAGTTGTCTCTAGGGCTGGGCGGTATATCAATATATCATTCAAAACCGGCTTGAAGACCATATAGTGATATTGGTTTCATAATTTTTGACCTGGCGATATATCGCGAATCCTATGTGTGTGCTGTGCAAAAATCATGATGCGGCAAAAACCAGGAAGCTAGACAGTGCCTCTACGTAGCTTCATCCTCATTTCAGACATGGTGACGTATCAGGATACTGCGGTGTTTAACTGGTGACATATCGCGATGTCAAAAACCAGGTATCGCCCAGTCCTAGTTGTCTCTCCTTTCAATTGCTCACCTTCAACACCCGAGCAAAGCGGTCGAGGCAGTTCCCTACGGCGATGTCGATGGTTTCTCCAAATATACGATATCGGTGCTCAGAATACGCAATAACCTGAGTGTGGGGTGGAGAGGAGAGGAGGAAGAGACGCTGCTCAGGATACCTCCAGACCATACGTCTAAAGCACACTCAGAGAGCGTGCAGCATAACACCTTAAGTGCTGAACTAGGGTTGAAATCTCCAAGCAATGGGTTGGGATGCCAGCCAGCCAATACAAAAGATGAAATAAATTAAGAGGGGGAAGAGCTTGGGGTGGGGGGAGACACCTATATTTTTCCTCCACTGTCAGAGGAGAGAGAACCAATGAAGAGCCTTTCTGGATCAGGCCAAGGGCTCATCTCCCAGCATCCTCTTCCCACAGTGGCTAAACAGTTGCCCATGATGGGAACCCCCAAGACAGACCTGAGCCCAAGAGCCCTCTCCCTGCCTGCAGTTTCCAGAAAGATACTGCCTCCTACAATGTAAGTAGAGCAAAGCCATCCGAGTTGATAGCTTTGTGGGACTACAAATCCCATCATCCATGACCACAGGCCATGCTGGCTGATGGAAACTGGAGAACATCAACAACATCTGGAAGGCCACAAGTTGCCCTCTCCTTGCTGCAGCGTTCAAAACACAGCAAGACACGGGACGGAGAACTGTGGAAAGGGCAGGAAATATATATTTCACCCCCCAAAAGGGCTAAAGGGTTCACCGAAGAGCACCCAAGTACAAAACTCTGAATACCAGCTGCTGGGAATCACACCTGGGGAGAGCTGCTGTTGCGTTTGGGTCTTCCTTGTGGACTTCCCTGAGGCACCTGGTTGGCCACTGTGAGAACAAGATCTTACCTGCGTGTTTCCACCGCTGACGTACAACACAGTTGGGTTCTGGGCACCAGTTATCAGCCGCCCCATCTCGATGTGCCCCACGCAGTGATTCACCCCCAGCAGAGGCTTCCCCCACAGCTGGGCCACCGTCCGTGCCACAACTGCTACAGTCACCAATGGGGCACCCATGCCTGGACCTGGATAAGGGAGGGGGAAAAATGTTTAAGGCCAACAGGACCGGATGGAATTTGCCTTTCTCACATCCTAATCATGACTGTGCTTTCCTCATTACTCTTCGTTGTTTCCGTCCAAGAACTATTCGTGTTATTATCATAAAACTGCCACCTTATCATAAAATATCAAGGTGGGATACAATAGAAAATGTGGCCCTCCAGGCTTCTATCTCTGGCCCTCAGACCTCTGCTCAGGCCCTGCCCCCTCATTGGCCCTGCCCCACACCAGCTCAAGGGCTTTCGCCTGGCTGAAATGTTTCCTTGAACTGTGGTAATGCTGCCTCTTGTTTCCTGAGTGCAGAGAGATGAATTTGAAGAAACCTCCAACCTGGTCTTCAAGGTCACCCGTCTGTTAAGTCTCCTTGAGGAATCCAAAATGGCGGCTGCCCAAGCAAGAATTTAGTGAGGGACTCACCCTTGGTGAAAGCCACAGCATCAATGTCCTGCGGCTTCAGCCCAGCCTCCTGCAGGGCCTCCTGCAGCACGTCAAGGATACAAGCCCGATGGTGGCATGCAGTGTCACTTGGCAAGAAACCTGGAATGTGGAGGAAGGAAAAAGGCATCAGGACAGGGAGACATGGAAAGCTGAAGGCAGATCTCTTAAGGAGGGCCGCGCAAACTCAGTGTATATTGCCTGTCTTTTCTCTGTCAACACTCCTCTGCACACCCACCAGAAACCCAAATTGTGTATCAAGAGAAAGTATTACGCAAATCTTTGTAGAACTCAGAATGGCAAGGGAGAAGTGTACTCAGGGCTGTCTCTGTGTACGCTGAGATTCTGCAGCAGCAGATAATTCAAATCCTGAAGATTGCAGCTTTTTTTTTAAAAAAAACACCAACAGCAGCCATGTTCCTAAACCTTACGATAGAGAAGCTATGCTTGAAAATGCAGAAGCCAAAGTGACAGTCAAATACTGCCCTGCCCCTAACTAGCAAAACATGAATTAATAATGCTAAAGAAAGCTGGAATTATGCAAAATATAATTCCAGAACGGCCAAAAAGAAAGAAAGAGCAACTCACTCAAAGTTGGTCAATTCACATCTCCTTTCTTTTCTTTTCTTTAAAAAGTATTTTTATTAAGCAATTTCAACATAACAAATTATCAAACCACATAATCACATGCATTCTCCCCCCCCCCCCACTTCCATCCCTCCCTCCCCCAACCAACCAGGAACTTCCCTCAGCTCCTCTCACATATTATTCTCTGCATGTTGTAAAATTATACATATCCTTGCCTTGTCTATCTATCATGTTGTCAACTTTCAATTCCCATCTCATGCATGGGTTCTGGCTTGGTGTAGGATTTGGACGAAGCAGAAAATGTGACATTCCTTCAGTGCAGGGTACATGCACCCCAGGGAACACAGGGCGGAGGAATCAAGTGGTAGAACGGCTACACTCACCCTGCCCCGGAGGGGTGACATATGTTCGCCGAGGGTTGCTCAGCACCTCTCCATCCTGCACGATCCCCACTCCAATCTTGTTGGCGCTGCCCTCAAAGCCTATCACCACAGGCATAGCATCCTGGAAAGCCAGAGAGAGAGAAAGAGAGAGAGAGAATTTTTACTTTGTTGCAAAGAGGCACCATGTTGCCTCCAACCCACCAGAGGCAGTTTTAGGGTAGCATGACCAGTTTGGCTGCACTGGGCAGCGCACTGCAAGGGGCACCACAACAGAGCACATGAGGCATGTGCCGAATTTTAATGTTGCACAGGGCGCCATAGAAATTTGAGAGCCAAAGTCTGCCACTATGAAGAAAACAAGAGTAGAATCACAAATACATATCAAAACCATCACCATCCCCTGCCCCCCGTTTCCCACTTCTCCCTTCCCTGCCCTACCTGGTAATTTATTTATTTATTGCATTTACACCCTTGTGCAAATTAATTGAAACAAACAATGCAGTTTATTGTACAAAACTCACATATACATAACTCACATATACGTACATTAGTAACGGATATGACCTCCGCTATTTTTAAGCAGCATTTGAACACGGTTTGGCATGGAGTCTACTAGCTTCGAACAGTCACTGTTGATTTTTGGATCCCTGTACCACACTTGAATCAGCGCCTGAATGAGCTTCTCCATAGTCATACAGCCTACAGCACAGAGGCGACTTTTGCATATACCCCACAAATTCTCAATGGGATTTACGTCCAGGGAATTCCCTGGCCAATCAAGTACAGTGGTACCTCGGGTTACATATGCTTCAGGATACATTCGCTTCAGGTTACAGACTCCGCTAACCCAGAAATAGTACCTCGGGTTAAGAACTTTACCTCAGGATGAGAACAGAAATTGTGCTCTGGCGGCACGGCAGCAGCGGGAGGCCCCGTTAGCTAAAGTGGTGCTTCAGGTTAAGAACAGTTTCAGGTTAAGAACGGACCTCCGGAACGAATTAAGTACTTAACCCGAGGTACCACTGTATGTACCTGTATTTGCTGCTCTGTCATGAATTTCTTCACCACTTTCGATGAGTGACAGGGGGCTAGGTCCTGCTGCAATATCCCAGTACCGTCAGGATACCTCTTTTCCAGCTCTGTATAATTCTCTTCTATTGGCTGCAGGCTTCTGACACCATAATGATCAACTGACTTTCCGTGTTTGTTCTGAGTACAGGATTACGAGTAAGATAGAAAACATGCTTTGTTTCAATTAATTTGAACAAGGGTGTATATCCCATCTGCAAGGAGCTCAAGCTGGTGTGCCTGATTCTCCTGCTCCTCATTTAATCCTCACAGTAACCCTGCGAGGTAGGCCAGGCTGAGAGATGGTGACAGACTCAAGGTCATACAGTGAACTTCATGCCAGAACCCTGATCTTTAGGTCCTTGTCTGACACTCTAAACAACACATCACACTGGCTCTCCATGCTGTTATAATAAACATACAGTAATAGCCATTTAGTTGACAGGCAGATATGCCTGTCCACTTTTTTGCCACTCTGGTGGGCATGTGCAAGAAGGTGGCTAAAGAGCACGTGCTTGACATTTGTCTGACCTCATAGAATCATAGAGTTGGAAGAGACCACAAGGGCCATCGAGTCCAACCCCCTGCCAAGCAGGAAACCCCATCAGAGCACTCCTGACATATGATTGTCAAGCCTCTGCTTAAAGACCTCCAAAGAAGGAGACTCCACCACACTCCTTGGCAGCAAATTCCACTGTCGAACAGCTCTTACTGTCAGGAAGTTCTTCCTAATGTTTAGGTGGAATCCTCTTTCTTGAGAGTTTTCTCTCTCTATCTCTCTACCTGAGAGTTTTCTCTCTCTATCCAAGATTTAGCTCAGGCTTTAGTTCCACTGGGAGAAAAAACAGGGCAGTTCCAGCTCTGGCTACCAGGTTTTAATCAGGTCGTTGACAAAAAAGAGGGTATTCAGGATGGTGTAGGTTTTCCAAACTCCGACCAGGTTGAAAGGGCTGAGCCAGTTTAGCCTGGAGAAAATTAAGAGATGTTGGCAGCTGCCTTCCAAACATCTGAAGATGGAGCAGACTTGTTCTCTGTTGCTCTAGTGGTCAGAACTAGAATAAATAGGTAGAAACCGCAGAGATTTGGGCAAATTTTTTATGGGAAACTTATTAACTGCAAGGGCTCTTCTACGGTGAAGCAGAGTGCCTCGGCAGGTGGCTGTGGACTACAACTTCCATCATCCCTCACTGCTAGCTGCACTGGTTAGGGCTGATGGGAGTTGGAGTCCAATAGACTGTGCGCTGTTGGGTTAACCCCTTTCAAGGACCTGAAATGAAGGGTTCTCGCCTTGATCTCGTCTCCCATCTGCGGGAGAGTTATTGCACGTGTGAATCGGGGACCTCTGGGGGCCCTGCCTCCTCCTACTAGCGTTGCGGAGCATTTGCTTAGCGTAGCGCACTGGGAGCTGCGAAGAAGAGGAGCAAAGGAAATAGCCAGAGGCGGGCTTACAATCTCTTCCCCCCAGTTCAGAGGGTTGCGATGGGCTCCACGTGGGTTCTCTGTCTCCCCGCTTCCGTGTCTTTGCCCTGATCCAAGTTTGCAGCTGCAGAAACTCAAGACTGCGAGATGATGATGATGATGATGATGATGAGAGGAAGAACCGGGGGCGGGAATTGGAGGGGGAAAGGCGGGGGGGGGGGAGAGAAACTCGGGAGAAATTTAAACTGCAGCGCCTCCTCCTCTTTGATTATAGGCAACGAAAAGGAGGCAGAGAATCTAGAGATAGAAAAAGGCAATCAACCCTTGACTTCTGGTTTTCATTCGGCCACCTCAATATGCGGAGAGAACTCAAGCATAGGCATTTTAATAACAAATTTTAAAAAGCATTGCTTCTCTTTAAGAGCCTTGCTGGATTAGACCCAGCGCCACATTCTTATAATCTCAGAAGGCAGCGAGATGCCAACCCTTGGCATGAACGCATGGCTCTCTCTCTCTCTCCACCTGCGAGTCCTAGCCACTCACTGGTATTCAGAGCCATGCTGCCTCCGGCAGTGAAACATGATCATCTTTTTTTTAATCCTGTACAAACTCTCCCGCCACCCCTGATTTATTTTATTTAGCGTTGGCCGGCCCCACCACAGTTCAACTGAGAACCTAAGGTGTTGGTATAACTCCAGTAAAACTTGTGACTCCCCTTTGGGGCGGAGGCTGCCCGGAGAGAGTCCAGCTACGTCATCAGCCACCGAACTTCTTCTACTCCCTCTCCACGTGACACCCTGTATGATTCTTTAACCCCTTCATGCCACTACTCTCCATACCCTTTCCTCCATCAAAGCCGAGGCAATCTCCCCTCTCGCTTTCATAATTAGAGCCCCGCCCTCTCAGGCCCTTTTCAGCAGCCTGTGTCACGTGATACAAATCCACTCCACGTGCTGCTCTCCCGGGCTCTCCATTCTCCTGGCGCGCGTGCGAGCTCTGCAGTCTCCGCCTTTGTCTCTGGGGAGCGGAGGGATCCTGGTGCGGTAAGAACAGGAGGAGAAATAATGGGAAATAATAATTATTTTATTAATTGTATGATTTATACAGAAGCGAAGGGGGAAGCCGGTCTTCTGTCTTTGCAGAGGGAGGGTGTATTGATAAGGTAGTTTTCCCTCCCCGCTTCTTGTTCCCTCTTCTCCCTGGAAGGCCTTTAAAGGTGCCCTTAAAAGTTGTGCGGCAGGTGAAATCTCAGCTGGTGCAGATTTCGTTGTAGTTGCATGGCAGGGGGTGGAGAACCTACAAACAAGTGGTGCATATGCAATCGTAGTTGCATAGCAGGTAAAAATCCAGTTGGTGCAGAATTCATCGTGGTTGCATGACAGGTAAAAATCGAACTGGTTCAGGCCCCCACTATTGCATATTGCTAAGACTTGAATTGGGACACGGGTGGCGCTGTGGGCTAAAACACAGAGCCTAGGACTTGCCGATCAGAAGGTCAGCGGTTCAAATCCCCGCGACGGGGTGAGCTCCTATTGTTCAGTCCCAGCTCCTGCCAACCTAGCGGTTCAAAAGCAAATCACAGTGCAAGTAGATAAATAGGTACCGCTTCGGAGGGAAGGTAAACGGCGTTTCCATGTGCTGCTCTGGTTTGCCAGAAGCGGCTTAGTCATGCTGGCCACATGACCCGGAAGCTGTACGCCGGCTCCCTCGGCCAATAAAGTGAAATGAGCACCGCAACCCCAGAGTCGGCCACGGCTGGACCTAATGGTCAGGGGTCCCTTTACCTTTATCTTGACTTGAATTGACTAGAAGCTTAATCCAGTCTAGTGTCTATGCCTCCTCATATATTTCTGTGCTCTGGGCAGCTGTAGCACAGAGTGGTGAGGTCTTGTCAGCACACTGTCATTTGATCTGGGGGAATGATCATAATTAGCTAAAAATGAGCGGATATTTGTGGAGCAAAAAGACACTTTGCTGGGTGGAAAGTCGCCCATTCAGTGTTTTCAGAGTGGCATTATTAGGGACTAATTATTTAATAATAATAATAATAATAATAATAATAATAATAATAATAATAATAATTATTATTATTAATTATTAGGGGATTCGTCTTAAGAAGAGCCTGCTGGATCAGGCCAAAGGCCCATCCAGTATCCTGTTCTCATAGTAGCCAGCCAGAGATGTATGGGAAGCCCACAAGCAAGGCTTGAATGCCAACAGCACTCTCTCCCCACTTGTGATTTCTGGCAAATGGTATTCAGAGGCAGAACACAGCCATCTCATCTTTATCCTCCGTGAATTTGCCTAATCTTTTAAAGCCACCAAAGTCAATGGGGCTTATGGCACTGAAGGTGCCTGTTTGGAGGACATTTGGGAGTGTTGACCATCATGATCCTTCCTCCCCAGGAGACAACGTTGCTGTTCAATAGCCTGCTTCGGGCGAGGTTGCGCTGCCAGCTGCCTGGGGTAGGATCCAGCTGGGCACCTAAGATGCCAAAACGGGGCAAGAAGAAGGAAGGTGAAGCCCTTCCTGAGGAGAAGGAGGAAGTGGCAGGTCAGTGTCTTCAGTCTTGGCAATAAAGATGGATTTGAATATGGATGGAGCTTATATGACACTTGAGATAGATATTTTTAGGACTCGCCCTGTTCTTGTGGCTGTAATTTGTTTTAAACTTTTTAATGTATATATTTTTAATGCTGTAACCTGCTTTGGCACTATTTTTGTGGGGCATGGATAAGAAATTAAATTATTATTTTTACTACTATTACTAACAATAATCTTTCAGATGTTTTTTGTGTCGTAGTCTTTCTCTCAAACCTGCTACAAGGTGGGGAATTGAGTGAACTTGGAGGGCTGGATCCAGAACTAACCCAAACTCTGTGAGACATTTTTGATAGGTGGGTGGATTTCCTGATGGCATCAGGTGATTGACAGTTGCAAGCCTCAAAGAGCAGGCAGGCTTACCTTCGATTTTAGTGCTGTGGGCCCATCTTTCAATGAGATGTCACTACAGTGGTACCTCGGGTTACATACGCTTCAGGTTACACACTCCGCTAACCCAGAAATAGTGCTTCAGGTTAAGAACTTTGCTTCAGGATAAGAACAGAAATTGGGCTCTGGCGGCAGCAGGAGGCCCCATTAGCTCAAGTGGTGCTTCAGGTTGAGAACAGTTTCAGGTTAAGAACGGATCTCCGGAGCGAATTAAGTACTTAACCCGAGGTACCACTGTATCTTTCAATGTAACTAGCCTTCCCCACAGTGTTAATGTGAATATAAGATCTTGGGATGGGGAGACTGCCTTGAACTCTGTGAAGGAAATGTATTAATGAAGCAAGTAATCCATTTTATTATTTATAAATGTAATAAATAATATTGCATGCCCAGCGGATAGTATACTGCTTCGTAGCTGAGTAGGAATTTGAACAATGGTCTCCTAGGTTCTGGCTCAACCCCCTAACCAACACACTGGCTCGTAATCCTACGTTGCTAGCCCGGGAGTTACATAAAACCGCTTCCCTGATGGAGGTGTTCCTCTGCCCCAGTCTTGGTTCCTGTGTGGCATCTTTATATGTGTGTTTGTTTGTGTAAATGAATGAATGAATGACACACCTGCTTGGATCCAGTCTTGCAAATAAATCCACAGAACTAACCAGCCTGCCTCCCCGCCCAATCCACTAGGCTACATGCCTACACTGACAATATTCATATATGGACAAAAGAGAAAAAGAAAATCTGATGCTTATAAACCACCACTATCTAGTTGCTAGGGACGTGGGTGGTGCTGGGGTTAAACTAGGACTTGCTGATCAGAAGGTCGGCGGTTCGAATTCCCACGACGGGGTGAGCTCCCGTTGCTCGGTCCCTGCTCCTGCCAACCTAGCAGTTCGAAAGGACGTCAAAGTGCAAGTAGATAAATAGGTACCACTCCAGAGGGAAGGTAAATGGTGTTTCCACACGCTGCTCTGGTTCGCCAGAAGCGGCTTAGTCATGCTGGCCACATGACCTGTACGCCGGTTCCCGTGGCCAATAAAGCGAGATGAGCGCCGCAACCCCAGAGTCAGCCACGACTGGACCTAATGGTCAGGGGTCCCTTTACCTTTACCTAGTTGCTTGGAGGAAAATGTTTGCTAGATGAAATCAGGCAAGTAGGTCTTTGCAAACCTTACATGGATCCTCAATGTTTCTCGTGACTGATGGAAAAGCGAATTGTTTCTTACTCTTCACTCTTTATTCTTGCCAGAACCAGAGCCTAAGAAGGCTAAGAAAGGTGGGGCGAAAGCTGAGAAGGAGGCCGATGGTCCCATCCTGTACCAAGACCCCCCTGACAAACTCGCCTCTCCCAGTGGCAAGAAATACACCTTGAAGGTCACCTCCTGGAATGTTGACGGGATCCGAGCCTGGTTTAAGAAGAAGGGGCTGGAGGTAAGGCATAAGAATAGGCTCAACCGGTAGAGGCTGACCCCTGAGGGGGAATGGGGGGGGCACTGCCCAGCTAACCCCAGCCTGCCCTCAGCCCCATCTGCCCTGCCTTCCTGCTTGCATCCTGTTCTCCCAGCTTCTTCCACTCCATCTCAAGTCTTGCCCCCTGGAGACAAAATGAGAATTGAATTGGCCAGGCCTCTACTTGACTGGCCATTCCCCTGCTTTATGGGCTCCCTGCCTTCCACCCTCCCAGAATATGACCTGGGATCCATATATCCCATGACTGTTCATAGATCTTGCCCCCCCCCCAACCTCCATGAATTTTTTGATTCCATTTCAAAGAGGCCGTCGTCGTCACGTCTCGTGGTGTGTGAATTCCACAGATTGGTTCTGGGTTCCATGAAGGAGTCCTTCTGTTTGCGTGTCCTGGATTTGACGCCAATTAATTTATTCGGGTGACTCCTCCTGAATGCAAGTAATGGTGTGGGATGTGTGTCTTCCCCCTCCCATGTGCCTCCCTTCTCTCTCTGTACTTTATTTTGAGCATAATTTTGTAAAAATCTTATCTTGAGTCTCTTTAGCGATTTCCCCCACCCCAATATCTAAAGTAGAAAAAGCCTCACATGGTGTAGTTCAGGAGTGGGGAACTTGTGGTCCTTCAGTTGTTGCTGGACTCCAAATCCCATCAGCCCCAGCCATCATGGTATGATGGGAATTGGAGTCCCAGACCTGGAGGGCCACATTTGAGCTACGTTGGAGGAAAGCCTCTGCCTGGCAGTTTGTGTCCTTCCCTGCTCCCCTTCCACCTTCGTTACAGCCGTTTCCCCTGAGTTGCGCTTCACCATGGCTACCCATCGGGTTAAATGTTTCCTTGGAGATGATGTAGTCCCTCAAGGGAGAGTTGCATTCCTACCCTTTCATGGAGAAGCAATTAGGAGCCAGTGGTATGGCAACCAGACGTCCTTCTGGGTAAACCGGGGAATCCCCCTGGGACTGCAGGAAGCAAAAGCAACTGAGCCTGTGAAGGCCAACAACCAGGGCAATCTATTTGTAGCCTACCTTTCCTCTGCTTCTGAGGGAAGAGTTGAGCCACAGTGAGGCCTTCTCTATCGCAGGCCGATAGACTGGGACTAAAGCAACCTTTTGCTCTTCCTCTCCCAGAACAGACTTCTCATTAGCGATGTAGGAGTGCGAGTGAGGGCTGCAACAAAATGCTGCTGTACGGAATGCTCCCATTCTGGGTGCCAGCCAGTCATGCCCTGTTGCAGGGTGCTCCATTCCGTTCTCCCATCTGGCTTTCTTTGTCATCTACCCCGCCCCCTTCAAATACTCAGCATTCCTTTGCATGTTCAGACTTAATTGGACTAGGGGTTTTTTTTTTGTTTTATAGGGATGTTCTTCCTCCTTACGTTTTTGCTCCCCTAAAGATTATTTGCAAATATTGGGGATCCCCATATCTTGCTTGATGCTCCTCTCGTTTCTGTGTGGTGCTGTTTTGGTACATAAGAGCCAAGGAATTTGGGAACGGTGATGGCTATTGGTATGTGTCCGTTGTACTCCATAATGTCAGTGATGACCGGCAGGGGTTTTCCAGGTTTCAGACATAGGTCTTCTTCCAGCCATTCTTTGAGATGTTGGGGAAGCATGTTGAAGACAGCATATAAGTGAATAAATACACTTTCTTCCCCGTTTTATCATCACAGTGCTGCTGTGAGGGAGTTTTTGCCTGAGACGAAACAATTAATCCACAATCAGCAAGCTTTGTATCTGGGTGTAGATTTGAACCGAGGTCTCTCTGGTCCTAAAGTTGACCCTACTACTACTACAGTTGTACCTTGGTTGACGAACACCTTGTGACTCGAATGCTTTGGCTCCCAAACGCCGCAAACCTGGAAGTGAGTGTTCGGTTTGCAAACGTTCTTTGGAATCCGAAGATCCGACGCAGCGTCTGTAGCTTCTGATTGGCTGCAGAAAGCCGCATCTTGGTTTCCAAATGTTTTGAAAGTCCAGCGGGACTTGCGGAACGGATTCTGACCGACTTCCGAGATAGGACTGTACTACTACACCACACTAAAGCTCAGCCGGTAGAGCATGAGGCTCTGAATGTCACGATCGTGGGTTCGAGCCCCACACTGGGCAAAAGATCCCTGCATCCCCGGGGGTTGGACTAGATGACCCTCATAGTCCCTTCCAAGTCTACAGTTCTATGACTCTAGGAATCCCTTCAGTGCGTAGCTAGTTTCATCAGCAACCTAACCCAGTCCCCTCTCTGTCTGCTCCCCACCCTGCTAAATCCCGTTTTTCTTTATTGTGAGAAGATGGGAGACCTGACCTAAAGCCATCTCTCCCCACAGTGGGTGTGTGAGGAGAAGCCGGACATACTCTGCCTCCAAGAGACAAAATGTGCCGAAAAACAGCTGCCGGCCGAGATCCGGGATCTGGCTGACTATCCCCATAAGTACTGGGCCTGCTCTGACGACAAGGAAGGCTACAGTGGGGTGGCCCTCCTCTCCAAGGCCAAGCCTGTCGATGTCACCTATGGTATCGGTAAGACTTCTGAAACCCCATGACTAAATGGAGGTGGGGACTCTCTGCCCAGGGGGCTGAATGTGGCCCTCCAGGCCCCTTGTCTGGCCCTCAGAACTCTCACCAGGTCTTGCCTCTCTTGTCTTCACGCCTCAAGTGTTTTTATGTGTCCTTGAACTCTGATGGCTTCCGCTTGTCCAGATGGAGGATAGAGAGGAACGTGTGTAGAAACTGTGTGAATGTAAAGTTTGTACGAGTTACTTCACCCACTTTCCCCTCTGGCCTCCCCCACCACCAGCATGTGGCCCCTGAAAAGTTGTCCAGGCAGAAATGTGGCCCAAGGGCTAATAAAGGCCCCTCACCCCTAAACTACACTGTCCTCTGCCGCAAATCTCTCCTGTTTTGTCTGAAAGTCTTATGTTTCTTTTGCTTTTGAACAGTGCCCTTTATCTTACAGCTAGCATGGACAATGGACAAGAATCATGGGCACTGTAGTCCAAAACATCAGGATTTTTACAATTTTCGCTGTATATCAGTTTGGGACAATGGGTCGACTCTCGGGTCTTGTATATTCCCTGGCGAGGTGCTTTGAAAAGAGCTCTGTAGACAAAGGAAAAAAAGGTCACCTGGCGACAGCTGGTGTGGCGTAATGGTTAGAGTGTTGGGCTATGACCTGGGAGAACAGGGTTTGAATCCCCACTCTGCCTTGTAGCTCGCTAGGTGACCTTGGGCCAGCCACCGTCTCTCCACCGGTGTACGTAAGTGTAAGAAAAGGGGTACCGTATTTTTCGCCCTATAGGACGCACTTTTTCCCCTCCAAAAATGAAGGGGAAATGTGTGTGCGTCCTATGGGGCAAATGCAGGCTTTCACTGAAGCCTGGAAAGCGAGAGGGGTCGGTGCGCACCGACCCCTCTGGCTCTCCAGGCTTCAGGAGAGCCGCAGCACCAGCCCCACAAGGTCGGGGAACAGCGGGGAGGCGGAACGCCGCCATCCCGCTGTCTCCCGATGTGGTTTGGAGGCTGATGGTGGGGAGACGCGTGCTTCTCTCCGCCACCAGCCTCGCAAGCTCCAGGGACAGCTTGGAGGCGCAACGCGTCTTCCCGCTGTCCCCGGACCTGGTCTGCAGGCGGGTGGCGGGGAGAAGATCGCTTCTCCCTGCTGCCAGCCCCACAAGCGCCTGGGGGGGAAATAATTCCCCCCCCTTTATTTCCCCCCAAAAAAATTTGGTGCGTCCTATGGGCCGGTACGTCCTATGGGGCGAAAAATACGGTATATAAATCAAAACATTGTAACTCAAACTTGGCCAACAAGGCCTGGGGGAGACCTAGGTTCCCCACCAGATCCAGTTGCCCCTTCTGCTACTCCCGTAACCAGCGACCGTTTCCGTTCTCTGCCCCCCTGCAGGCGAGGAGGAGCATGACAAGGAAGGCCGGGTGATCACGGCTGAGTTTCCCTCCTACTTCCTGGTGACGGCCTATGTCCCCAACGCGGGCCGGGGCCTGGTGCGACTGGAGTACCGCCAGCGCTGGGACATGGCCTTCCGCTCCTACCTGCAAGGCCTGGCCGCCCGCAAGCCCCTCGTCCTCTGCGGGGACCTCAATGTGGCCCACCAGGAGATCGATCTGAAGAACCCCAAGGGCAACAAGAAGAACGCCGGCTTCACCCCCGAGGAGCGGGAGGGTTTCGGCAAGCTGCTGGAGGCCGGCTTTGCCGACACGTTCCGCCACCTCTACCCCGACACCCCCTATGCCTACACCTTCTGGACCTACATGATGAACGCCCGGGCCAAGAATGTGGGCTGGCGGCTCGACTACTTTGTGGTCTCCAAAGACCTGCTGGAGAACGTCTGCGACAGCAAGATCCGATCCACGGCCCTGGGCAGCGACCACTGCCCCATCACCCTGTACCTGGCTGTGTGATGGAGAGTTAAGGGGATGGAGGGCGGTTACTAACATGGGTCCTCTGATAATTGCAGCTTGAGCCGAGAGGTGGATAGAGAGACCCAGCCCTAGAAAGTCCTGCTTGTGGGATTTGATATCATGTTCTTTCAGTATGCCAGGGGTCGCCAACATGGTGCCATCCAGATGTCTTGCTCTTGGGAAGTGCAATCCACAACATCTAGAGAGCATTATGGTGGCAAACTCTGGCCTATGTTCATGCCCACTCTTCTCTAGTGGGGGCTTCAAATTTCTCTGTTATTTCTTTGTTCACAGTAAGGTATCTGCACTGGGTTGCCTGCTCCTGATCTGGGAGACCGCCTCTTTTGCAATTCCGCCTCTCCCCAAGGATGGTTTTGGGCTTGTGAAATGGTGCAGTGCGCTGGGGGAATCCAGTGCTGCGGAAGTTCCTGCACCCTTTCCCTCCCTCCCCCCCCCCCCTTGCAAGTCAGCAGGGTCCCGTTTTCCACTCTAGAGCAGATGGGAGGGAAGAGGCGGGAGATGCAGGATAAGCCATATGGTGTCTTTCTGACTCAGGGCTGTGAAATGTGAGGTTGGTATCGCTGGTTCAGCAGCTGGCAACCCTTGTGCGATGTGGTTCTCGAAAGTGGAAGTTTCTCTGGTATTTAGGAAAAGCTGGAGTTTTCTCTCCATCAACCTGACGCTGTTTTCCATCTCCTTTGGCCTCTAACTGTCCATCCTCCATCCCTTATTTTTCTACCTAGCAGCTACCAGTTTTCTCCTTACAAAAGACTGCCCCCCTCCTCTAGGCAGCAATGGTGCTCCGAGACAACAGATTTAACTCTTCTGGAAAGTGTATTAAACTTTCCTTTATATATATATAAAATGTGAATTTCTACAGCTCTCCTGGTTATTTTTGCGGCATTATTCTCAAGGGTGGAGGGGCAGCAGAGGTGAATGGGCACTGCCACACCAACCCTCAGCCTGCCTTCCCACTTCCAGCCAGCCCAAGGGGTCACCTGACCTGTCAGCTTTCTCTGCTTTAGTCTCTGTTACCCCTTGTGTCACTCAATAGGGGAGAGGATGGGGACATTGGGACAGGCTCCACCTAGTGTTTGGCTCCCACCCTCTGTTCCAATGGGCTTCAGCCATTATGGTTGGAGTATGAGCGATGGTCTTCCTCCCTGCACCCTGCTAAAGACTGTTTACTTCATTTTTATCCTGTCAATCTTCCAGAATCACAGGAATTACTTTCCCCATCTGTTGGATCCTCCAAGAAACCTATGAGGGAGACCTCTGGCAACGACTGACTCATGGCCATCCAGTGACTATCAAACTCAAATGAAGATTTAAACGCAGCTCTCCCTAACACAAGGGTAGCCAACGTGGCGCCCTCAGTTCAGATATTCTTGATCTTTGGCCATGTTGACTGGGGCTCATGGGAGTTGCAGTGGACAATGGAGGGTCCCACATTGGCTACTCCCGTAATAGCCTCAGCCTGACAGCAACCCTGGCTCTAGATTACTATTTACCAAGTCACCTTTTTTCTCTGCATGCATACAGCCTATTGCAGCTGAATTCGTTGATTTTCCATGCTATATACTGCTTTTCAGGTAAGCAACACAAAGTAGTTTGCAGAAATCAATTTTTTAAAAAAGCTTATCTAAACATATTGCAGGGTTGGGAGGGTGGCAACAGAAGACCTTTGCAGTTAATAAAATGCCGCATTTCTTCCCAAATCACACTGCCAGCAAGCCGTCTGTTGAGGTGATGTAGCAGCCCTGCCTGTAGGCTTGGAATGGAATCCCTGTGAGGCATGGTTAAGGGGCAAATTTGGATGACTACGGGGCAATTCAGGGCGCTCTTTCAACAAGTAGAATTTCCTGGTAGACTGTGTCCACATCTTAAAAGGGAACATTCTCAACAAGCAGAACATCCCACCTTAAATGCCTGTCAGTGCTAGTCAAAAGCAGCCCAGTTTTTACCCTGTCATTTAGATTTCCCCATTTCGGTCCCAAAATGGTTTAGGGCTAGGATGGGGGTGAGGACCTGTAGCTGTCCCAATGTTGCTGGACTACAATTCCCATCACCCCTGAACAGTGGCCATGCTAGCTGGGGCTGATGGTATTCATAGTCCAACACCATCAGCAAGGCCACAGGTTCCCTCATCCCTCAGTTCAGGGCAGCCCCATATTAGCAACTGTGAACAAGGAATCAAGACCAGGAGAGTTTTTGTTTGAAGCGCACAGAATTAAATCCACTTACAAGGGAGACAGGGCAGCTCCCATCATGGCTGGCCACTGTATGTTGGCAGGGCACTTGCAGGGAGTTGTGGGCCCAAACATCTGGAGGGCACCAGGTTCAAATTAGGAAACGGCACGTCCCCAATTAGCACCCCCCCTCCAAAATCCAAATATGGTCCAAACCGCACTCCCAAGAAAACAACCACTCAAAGGGCATCCGCCCCTCAGAAGACGTATGGAATCTTTTACTTTATTTACAACCATCCAATCTGCATTCCTCCTTTGGCTGTGTGGAGGCAAAGGAGAGCGAGAGGCGAGTTTCAGCATGACTGAAGGAGAGACAAGGTGCAGGCACACAGGTGGGAGGGAGCGAGGGAGCCACCGGGAAGGAGAGCGAATCTTAAATAGCTCTATGTACACATCAGTTATTCTTATATATACAAAGCTGCAACGGCAACAAGTTTGGGGCCACAAGCTCAAAGCCATGGGGGCACGAGGAAGGGGGGAATCTGAGGAAGGGACTTAAAAACACCCCATTGACAAAAGCCAAGACATGCACGGAAGCAGGACTGACACCCTTTCCCCTCTGGTTGCGCTGCCAAGACTGGCCTCCCTCGCATGAACGTCTCTCGCAGGCCTCAAATGACCTAGGCCAGGGAGGAGGGTACGTTGGGGCCTCCAGCTGCTGCACTTTCAACAGGGTCCAGCAGCAAGGGATGATGGGAGATGCAAGTCTAGCAACATCTAGAGGCCCAAAGGTTCCCCAATTTAAGGGAAGGAATACCACCACCACCACCCAAAATGGGGTAACACAAAAGGATGTTCTTGGAAGCGAGTTGAAGGGGCAGGGGCGGAAAAGTTATGTCCAGGATCAGAACACAAAAGAGATGAGGTTGGAATTTCAAGCCAGGAGGAAAGATCGCAGACGGAATTGCAGATAGAAGAGGGGAAAGGACTTAACTGTCCCACCCAGCAGTAAATATGGGAAAGGGATTCCACTCCCCTGGATCCAAGGGTGAAACTTGACAAGTCTCAGTGCATGATTAGGATGGGATGTGGGGGTGGGTTGTTAAACCAGGCACAAATCAGTGACATGATGCGTAAGACGGGGGAGAGTCCCTCAGCCCCACCCTCCCAAGTAGGGATTTGGTTCTTGGAGGGGCAAGAGGGGGAAATTCCTCCACCATGGAATGTGCAAACAAAAAAGAGTGCAGAGGGGGAGAGAAATGAAAGCAGGATCAAGGGACGTTTTTTTAAAAAGTGTCAAAATGTGGTACCAGAGATTCTGTCAGCATGAGCCTTCCAGATCTCAGGATTACCGCCGGTCGCAGAATAGAGGGCTGTTGACTGGGTAGGGGACATTTAGCCAAACGCCAGGCGGTATTAAGGGACAGGAAGGTCTGGGGAGAAGAAGGGCCTGGAAGGAGTCTGGAGCACCCACGCCAAGGTGCAGGGTACTGGCCATTAAGTAACCGAGTTCTCCCAAGCGCCACGGGAAGCCAGCAGCCGAGGATCTGGTCGCCTTCCGCGCCTCTCGTCGCAGGCTCACCGTTTACGGAACGTGCAAGGTGCCTCGACTCTCTCGCAGCCTGAGCTGTTCTTCGCAGCTGCTCCAAAGTCACAGAGCAAAGAGAAAGGATGCAGCGCTGATGTCTTGTAGCTCCTTCCAGCCTGGGAAGTGTTTCAAAAGCAGCTCAAAGAGAAGTCAACGGATTCTGAAAACGTACCACTCTGCCAAAAATGTCCCAGCCGAGTCACTATAGTTTTTGTTTTTTTTATCTCAAGTGTTTGAGCCCATCACAACTGGGATTGGACCGCTTCAATCTAATCATCCGTCCACTCTGGCCCCTGTTGCTCATGTGTCCCAGCGCAGTTGCCGTAGCTCTGATGTCTCCCACACACGGGAGGTACTCAGGAATTTGTGCCAGTTTCTTGGAACCCACAATGTCTAATCACGCATAAGCCCCTCTTGACGTTGGTCCCATTTAGTGTTCTGTTGCCCCCGGAGAACTCTGCTGTTACTGGGGCAGCCCCCCCCCCCAAGATTTCCGCAGGTTAAGAGAGTTCTTCAGGTCAGATCGTTCGTTTTTGGCACCACCAGATCCAGGGTGAACGACCAGGAAAGAGACTCCTGGGTGAGGGTAGTAGCAGCTGCTGAGATGACTGAAAAATAGGGTGCTGGCACAGCAGGAGGGTGGCCCCGGAAGGTCCCAGCCCCAAAGCGGAAGGAAGGGGGGGGAATAAATGAGGACGGACAGGGCTGGCTCTCAGTAGATGATGTGCTGGGAGCAGCAGCAGGAGCTGGAAACGGAGGAAAAGGCTCAGGAGAAGTTCTGGACAGGGTGGCTGACCCTCATGCAGGCCCAGTATGTGGCTCGACCAAGGCACACCAAGGCCAGTAGAATAACCAGGGCCCAAGAGGCGTAGATCCCGCCGTATATCTTGGCTTGCTTCCACGTACCAAACTGGAGACAAAAAGGAGAGGCAAAGAGGAGTCAGCGAATGGTGATGCTGCCAAGCTCACTTTCACTGCCAGTCAAATGGATAAAGAGGTTTTCTGTGAAAGAGGGAGGGGACTGAGGGTATTGGGAGGAGCCCAAGGGCACACCGTTGCTCAGGGTGCAGCATAAACACCTACCGGGCACAGATAGGCTAATCCCATTCCAGAAGGGGATGGGGCTCTAACTTGCTGCTTCACACACACCGCAGTGCTGATATATGTGGGTGAGGTTAGGACCAAACTCTGGGAACCACACTCTGAGCGGTCCAACGTGCTCATGTTTCTCTCCAAAACATACCCACCAAGTTTTGCTTCCTAGGGACGTTTCAGGAGTCGCTGTTGAATTTCCCTTGAAATGTCATCTGCTCCTTTTTAACGTTTTGATTTTCTGTACGTGCCCCGTAATTTTGATACCTCAACAAAGCCACTCACAAATAAGGAAGTGTATTGAGGATTCCATAATGTTGTACTTGAAGGGAGCTTGCCAAAGCCTTCGGTGAGCCCTGGCTCCAGGTTGTACAGTCGTACCTTGGAACTCAGACGTTTTGGCTCCCAAATGCCACAAACCCGGAAATGAGTGTTCCGGTTTGTAAATGTTCTTTTGGAACCCAGACATCCGACGGGGCTTCCAGGGCTTCTGACTGGCTGCAGGAGCTTCCTGCAGCCAATCAGAAGCTGCGATTTGGTTTTCAAACCTTTTGAAAGTCGAACTACTTCCGGAACAGATTCCATACAACTTCCAAGATACGACTGTACTGAGAAATTATCAGCCTGTACAACGCGTGGGGAATCTCAGGGTCGTGGGCTGTTTAAAGCCAAAAGCTGCCCCAGGCTCGGATCTAATGAAACTTCCTAATATTTTGCACTGAAAACTGAGCAGCGAGGGCTAGTTCAGTTTCAGACAGCGAACGCCAGGAAGGGCCGCACTGGGGCTGTGCCTTCTTGCTCACACTCACCGCAAGTCCTGTCGCTGTCACAGCCATCAACACGCCTAGCAGAAAGCAGCAAAAGCATCTCTTCCGGGGATAGCGTCGCCCGATGGAGGATCTGGGGGCAGATATAGGCAGCCCATCAAACTGTGCTTGGGGAGCCTCAGTTCTCTGTGGGGATTTGAAGACTCAGATCTTGGGGAAGCAGTTCAGAGGAGTTTGCCACACTGGCTGGCCCAGAGCAAGCAGCCAACCTCTGCTGAGGTGACTAACACCTCAAAATGCAGCTTGTGCTCTTGAGCGGCCTGGCTCAAAATACGTAACACAATTCCAGGTTCACTTGTCCGAGAAAAAGAAGTGCCAATCCCACTCCCCCAATCCAGCTACTAGTTCATCAGTGGAATGGTCTCCCTCGAGAGGTTGTGGGCTCTCCTTCCTTGGAGGTTTTTAAGCAGAGGTTGGGTGGCCACCTGCCATTCATGATCTAGTTGAGATTCCTGCATTGCAGGGGGCTGGACTATAGATGACACTCGGGGTCCCTTCCAACTCGACAGTTCTATGATTCTATGAAATGCATACAGCAGCTATTCAGAACATTCCCTCAATCTCCCCCTGCCCCGTTAGTGCAGCTTGTGGGTTAAGGAAGAGTGGAGTTAACTCACACTTTACGGCAGTGAGGGCACCGTGCTAATGTGCGGTCCGTGAACTCTGTCCACTGAAGGGAAGGAGAAAAAACAAACAAAAAGAAAATATGAAGTAAAGCTAGTCAACCAGATCTGGAGAAAAAGTTGCCTGCTCCAACTCTAGAAGTGCCCACCTATTCAAGCCGGTCTGCCAGGGTTCCACAACAGAGGGAGCAAGATTATCCCTTGCCACCCATCCCAAAAGGAATCCCAAAAGCAGGACAAGACACTCCTTAACTGTTAGCACACTGATTTGTGAATTACACTTTTATCCTGCCCTTCTGCCCGGGAGCCCAGAGCAGTGGATGTTGCTCCCCCACCAATTTTTCTGTGTAATCCTGCAAGGGATGTTCAGCCGAGAGATCCCGATGCCCAGAGGCCGCCCAGAAGTGAGATTTGAGGCTGACAATTTGATCATGGGTTTCCCAGGCCAAAGACCAGGCCAGGGACAGGCATCCAACCCAGTTCTCTCTACATGTTTTGAGACTGCAACTTCCACCACCCCTGACAATCGGCCACACTGGGGCTGATCTGAGCTGCATAACTGGAAGGCCCCATGTTGAATACCTCTGTCCATTACATACACTGCTGGTTCAGTTGCTGGCTTCATCACACCAATGTTCTGGAGAAAAGGTATTTTAGGCAAAACAACAAGCTCCTGTTTCGTTTCCAAAAGCTGGAGACGGTGGGAAGATCCTAAGTCCTAGCCTTCTCTCTTTCCAACCCGCTCCACCCCCAATGACCCCGGCCTCACTTCCAAGCACTCCTTACCAGGAAGTTATTTTTGCAATGTCCACAGTTGACGCGCACACCGACCGGCTGTGGCTCAGGACTCAGGGGTCCTGGATGCACTGGGCCCAGGTTAATGATCCTTTTACTGGGAGCAACGGGAGGAAAGAAGAAGAATTAGATTAGATGACTGCTCTCATAAGCCTTTCCGTGCCTGTACCAGTGGTACAGCCTAGAAAATGGCACACCACCCACTTCCCAATCCCAACATTACTCCTTTATTCCCTGCTTGTTGCCAATATTGTCCCGACATGCAGCTAGGTCTATCCTCCCAACAGATCCAGCTTGCCCAGCTAAATTTAGTTCCCCACCAATACAACTATTGACCACGGCAAATAAAAAGAAGTGCTCCATCTCTCAATTTCTCACCTCCTAAAACAAGCATCTATGGCCCCCTGCTTTTGTGACACTGTTTGCACAGTTCCCACACACAACAATCATCAGGCAACTCTGATCACACAGTGCAGCAAACGTTTCTTAGTATAGACGTTTTTCTCCCCTGGATACAAAGATTATTAATTTTTATTTCAAACAGCACCAGGATCCTGGCCGCATCCTGTTCAGGGGTGGGAGGGGTTTCAGATTAAGGGTTCAAGTGAAATTAAAGCCACTTATATCCAGTCAGCTGGTTGGTCCTCAAGACAGTGCACACAATATGATAAGAGGTTGTTTTTTTAAAAAAAAAAAAAAAAAAAACCTAAGTCACCAGAAACAGACCAACTCAGAGCTTATATAACAACTCATTTACAGGTGCCTCCTAGATAAGGAATGCCACTGGAAAAAAAGGAGTGGGTAAACAGTTCTCTGGCAGTGTCTAGGTCGGGGTGCAGGAGGGCAATAGGGAAGTCAGGATCAACAGATCTCTGGCAATAGACTTGCAATAGATAAGCAAAAGGTTCTGACTCTGCCCAATTCTTTCCTTTGATGTTAAGTCACCTGAAACAATGGCGTCAGGTGACTGACAGGTGAGAGGGACTACCTAACTGTCATAGTGGCCCACAGGTGTGTGGGAAATTTAGGACCCGGCTGGCTGGCCAGATCCTGTAAGCCACCACTCCATGGAGCATAGTGGGGGTGGAGTTCTAGGGTACCCCCCCCCCACAAGCATATCCCAAGTTCAAAAATCAAACTTATTTCATCTGGGTTGCAGAACTGGGGGTCCCATCCCAAATCTCCCCAATGGAACTACCATATTTTTTGCTCTATAAGACTCACTTTTTCCCTCCTAAAAAGTAAGGGGAAATGTGTGTGCGTCTTATGGAGCGAATGCAGGCTGCACAGCTATCACAGAAGCCAGAACAACAAGAATGATTGCTGCTTTCACTGCGCAGCGATCCCTCTTGCTGTTCTGGCTTCTGAGATTCATAATTTTTTTTTCTTGTTTTCCTCCTCCAAAAACTAGGTGCGTCTTGTGGTCTGGTGCGTCTTATAGAGTGAAAAATACGTACATCAAAGCCGCCATGCCCCTTTCACATCACCTCTCCCAGCCCATTCCATTACCAGTATATCCGAGGACAGGCAATGCGCTGCGATGTCACTTTGCAGATCAGGAGGCAGTTGCAGGGGCATCTCACGTACTTCTTACCAGGCGGGGCATTTTTGATAGGCTGTAGCAGAAAGAAGGCAAAAAGACACAATCCATAAGACGTAAACACACGTCCTGGTTTAAGAGTGAGGGGAGGAGGGTGTTAGGGACGTGAAAGGTCTATTTTGCTAGGGAAAGATCTTGCAGGGTTTCTGTAATTTATGGGGTGGGGCTGTGGAAGGAAAAGGCACAGAGATGGGAGTGTGAGGATGGCTCAGTGGCAGCCAAGATAGCAGAAGGGTGAGAAGCAGGGGCTAGGTGAAATTCTCACTCAGGACCTAGAATAGCAAGGTAAGGATTGAGAAAAAGGGGTATTCATTACAGCAGAAGAGATGGGACTTTAGGCCAGAGAACCAGAAGAGCAAGAGGAGGAGAAAGGCACAGAAATTTGCAGGTCGATTTCCACCCCAGGTCAATTTTTTATTCCATTTTTGGTCCCAAGTATCTTGAACTGTGTATTATATGACAAGCAAGCCAGTGCTAAGCAAGGGTTCAGAGCAAGTATTCTCGACCTGGGAGACTCTTTTAGCCGTAAGGCTTTGTAGCTGGTCATAGATAAATCATTAAACTCACAGCCACACCTCTCCTCCTAATGTAGAAGTGAAGATCAGAATTGTGAAGTGCTTTAAACTCTAGTACGGAATGTAACAATACCCACACCACCCAATTTAAGCAGACCATGCAAAGAAGGGCAGAAGTAATACTAGTTCAACTTACACTGAAGAGAATGTATGAAAATCACAATGAACTAAGTCACACTGGACTCCAGTGAATATGTCTATAATCTTCTGTGAAGGTTTAGAAGAGGAATGAGGGCTGTGGCCTTACAGTGTTGCTGGACTTCAATTCTTATCAACCCTGCCAAGCATGGACAATGGCAAGAAAGAATGGGAGTTGAAATCCAGGAACATCTGGAGGACTGCAAGTTCCTCACTTTGGTTTAAGGCACACAAGCCTCCCTCTGCTGCTAAATTACAACTCTTGATTATCCCTGCTGATGTTGTAGTCCAAAACATCTGGAGGGCACCAGGCTGGGGAAGCCCGATATTAAGGAATGTTTCAACACATGAAGAAATTGACATGTGAATAAGGTTTGAATGTGCATTGGAATATGTGATGATTATGTTGGAAGTCTTCACTCTGCTTCAGAGATTTAATTGTCACTGGGGTGGTAACAGACAGCTCTGAGGAAGGGCTGGTGATGAAATTCACAGTATGCAAAAGAGGGATGGAAGATATGCATATTTTGAATGGTGGATGGAGGCTTAGAATTTTCATTTGGACAGTGAGATTGGCTGGGGCTGCACCTGTGGGGGTTAGTATATATATGGCCTGGTGTGCAGTAAAAGGAGGAGTCTGGGAGCTGGAAGGAGGAGTTGGTCAGAAGAAATGGACAGCAGAATAAAGGAGGGCCAGGGAAGAAGACAGACGGTCCAAGAAACATGGCCTCAGAAACACGGAGTGTGGCTCGGTGGCCAGATATCTGGTTTTGTTGAAGATCGTTGAATCACTTGGCTCAGTGAGTTAAGTGGAGAATCTGCCTGCAGCCCTGAGGGAAGGAGAAGCAGCTCAGAGCTCTGCTGGCGGTTAGGAGTGCCAGAGAGAAGACTTCCAGGGAACCACAGAAAGATAGATCTGAATGCCAATAGGTCAGCAGAGGACTGATGAAAAGGCTTCTAGTGGTGGCCTCCAATTAAGCTGGTAAGGCTTAATTGGAGAGAGCAAAAGGACAATCTGACTAAAGGGTTTCAACAGAGCAATTATTTCCTTAAAGCTGACTTGTTTAATGTTTATAGCTTACCCTAAGCTGCTGGTATTTATAGTGTATTCCCATTTAATGATAAAGTACCATATTAAAACAACTAGATAAGCTTGTGCATTTCACGATCTTGAAACATCAATTCTTTCTTCAATATAATAACTGTCTGAAAAGCTTTGCGCCATACCTCTACCCTACAGATGCTGTGTTATTGTTCATTTGAGGTATAAACCTAGCTCCAAAGTCCAACAGACCATCCCTCTTGAACCACACTCTTGTGTTTGTCAGCATCCATAAATGAGATTTCACTTATCGGATGAGAAGCTGAGCTAACTATGGTCAGACAGGTTTCTCCAGGAGATTAAAAAAAAAAGTCAGGTTAACTCCAGGTAATTATTCTGGGAAATACATGAAACAACAGAGTAGAGATCTGTAGCTCTGATTTAAAACTTTGGAGGGTGCCCAGACAGCAGTGCATCACATCACATCAACTCTGTGGAATCTGCTTGTCCAAGCATCAAGGCCAATGCTGAGCTGCAATTTCAGCTTCAAGATTTATGTTCGTACGCCGGACTAGGCTTTAGCGAAATTTTGGCGTATTACCCTCTCTCTCAAGTTAACACAGAATATTCTAAACAAAGGAGCAGTGCAAAGGGAGGAATGGGGAGAAGCAAAGCCAAGAAAGGAAGCTCTGCCCCACTGCGGAACTGTCCTCAGAGCAAGACTTTGCACCATCCAGGCACCCTGTGTGTTCAAAGTGGTCCATGCACATTATCTTAGTAGTGCTTCCAAGAACCCAATAAGTCAGAGTATTATTGCCTCCAGAAGTTCAGGCCTACAAGGAACTAGGCATGGGGATGAAGAAAAAGGAAATCCCCACTAGCTCTGTTGTGCAAAGGAACCATCCCCGAATCCTTCAGTAACAACATGAGTGCAGGATAAGTTTTTCCTCATACTATATATTGGGAACAAGGGATGAGGGACTGAGTCAAGGATGCCCATCTTTCACCTTCCATTTTCCTTCCATTAAAACTGTTGGGACTAGGGCTCCCTAAGTTGCCCCTCTCATATCTATTTATTGTAAGGCTTTTGGGAGGTTGGGAGGAGGAGGTACCCTTCTTTTTGGGAAGGGTGTTTGCTGTCGCACTTTTTTGGTCTGTACTGTATTTTGAGGTTGTTTTTCTGCAGGGGTTGGTGTTTCACCTGCTTTTTAAGTGTGTTTCTGACCATCGCCAACTTTTCATCTGTAAAATGAGTAGGTTTCTTATAATATTATGAGAGAGGAGAGAGCAAAGTTCCTACCCGTTTTCTTCTTTTCTCATTATGTCCCAAGTTAAAAGGAAGTCAGCTGGTTGGTTTCCATCAGCCTAGCACAGCCACCAGCAAGCTGGTACCCTGAGATGTTTTGGATTACAACTCCCATCAGCTGTAGTTGGAAACAGCTTGCCAAAGGCTGGCTCAACAGTTACCTGGCAAACCAACAGCTTACAGATGAAACTGACTTATCCCAAGTCAGGCCACCTAGCTCACCTAGCTCAGTACACCAACTAGCAGTGGCTCTTCTGTGTTTCAGGCTGGAAGCCTTTCCCAGATCCACCTGGATATGCCAAAGTTGGAACATCACATCTTTTAGAATGGATGCAATGCAGGTATTTTAACACCAAGCTAGATCAGTTGTGCATCTTTTGCCTGAGCTCGGGTCTCATGGTTAAATAAACAGTCCTGCTACAGAAAAAAGACCCCACAAAGATATATATGTGTACCTAATATGCCACCTGAGCTACAACTTGGCTATTATTAGTGATGTTGTGGGTAGCAGCTGAGGCTGAGAAATAATGGCTGTTGAGCCAAAGATGAAACAAGCCTAGAGCTTCGATAATTGAGACAAGATCTGAGCCAAGGATCTCCTGGCACACATCTCCTCCTCTTCACCGCTACCTCAGCCCCACTGCCATTGTACCACCCGCCCTTCCAACAGTGCTCACCGTGGCCTCGTTGCAGACACTGCATTTCACGACATGCTGATGCATCTTGCCCTCAACATTGATGGGGCTCTGGCAAACCCGGCAAGTGATCATGGGAGCACTGCCGCTCTCTGGAGACGCCATAGGCGAGTAGGGTGGGGGGTCCTCTCCGGGAAGCACAGCTGCCTGGCCCCCATCGTTGACCCCACTGAAGGAAGGAAACCCTTTCAAGAGGAAAGAAAGAAGTGTCTGTGGAAAGGGAGCATGGACTATTGCTTCAGTGCCCCAACCCCTCTTCACTCTGCTTCAGCCAGACCCGCATCTCAGCTGCCTTTTCCCAAAACAGCACACATCACATTTCACAAATACTTCAACAACCCTTTTTAAAAAAAATAATCTGTCCTCGGCTCTGCCCAAATTCATCCCACGAGACTCCAATATCTACTGGCACTTGGCATAACTCTTCATCCACTCCCACCCAGTGAATCAGAAAAAGACAAGGATGTTATTCGTTTATTTTTGCAATCAGACCTCCAAGTGTCAGCCAACATATTATTGGCTCCTGTAAATGCTCAAACTCAGCCTTGGGGGAACCCCTCCACAGGGTGATCCACCTCTCTCCTCTAACATGTTGCCCATCATGCCCTCACCTGTCCCTTTTGCTTATCTAACCTGCACCCCAACACCCTACAAAAAACCTTCCCAGACCAACCCTGAATTTCTCCACTTACTGCCTCACTAATTGCTAGGCAGGGGCGCCTATAACCCCCATTGCCTGCAGACCAGCCCCTGCAGCACATGGCCACGCCCGCATTCGAAGTAGCCACGCCCACGCAGCTAAAGACCCCGCCCCTGATGCTTTAACTCCGCTTTTTCTACTTAAGAGGCTTCCCTCGCCTTCTCCCCCCAACGCCCCTCCATTGCTCCCCCTCCACTCAATTGGAATCTCATGCATATTAATGAGGGGGCGTGGCTCACCCTGAGGCGGGTTCGGCTTCCCCGGCGGGTTCGAGGCGGAGGCCGAGACCAGCCCTGCGGGCCCGACCAGCCCTCCAGCGCCGAGGCCGCCCCCATCCCCAGGCTCGGCTGGTAGTAGCGGGGAGCGCTCGCCGTCCGCAGCCATCGCTGCTACTGTTGCTGCTTGCAACCGCCCTGCTCTGCGTCCCTCTCGGCTTCCGTAGCGCGCGACCCCGCCCCTTGCTCTCTCTCCCCCCGCCCGCGCTACCCTAGTCACGTGACGAAGGACATCCTGTTCCTGTTGACTGCAGAGAGCCTCGTCACGTGAAGAGAGCCAGGGAACTCGTTTACTGATTGGGCACTCGTGGCCGAGCCCGTGCAGCTCCTGCGCGCCATGATTGGGCAGGAAACGTGCCCGCCTACAGCATACACTTGCCCCTCATATCACCCTCATCACGTGACTCTCCTGTGGCCTTTTCATTGGCTGCTCCTGCAGCCCGCTCCCTCTTGTCCCCTGAGTCATTTCCTCCCGGCCCTCCGCTCATTTACAATACGGCTGTCAGAGCGGTGCGAACTGAGGAACGGTTGACCCACGTGACAAGCAAGCCAAGTGTTTTCATTGGCTGAGGCCTGTCGCTGTTCCATAGTATGATCCCACGTCTCTGCGTGTATTGGCCGAGACAGGGCCTTATTTTTCACGTGATGAAAACTCTGTTCTCCCATTGGATAGACTCAAGCTCACCCCTGTCCTTCACTCAGGATGTTCTCTGAAGTTTGCCCCGCCTCTTATAGTATCTCCGTATTGCCACGCCCCTCAGGCAATGATTGACGTCCCAGGCAATAGTCTATTTGAAAGCGGCGGGGCGGGGCGGAAGCATATGAGCACAAATGTCAATTTGCATATATGCAAATATATGCAAATCTGTTACACATCCTAGTAGTCCAAACTGGGAGGACCAGCAGTGCAGATGCTGAGGTTACAGAATTATAAATTAAATTAGGATATTTTCATTTAAATGCAGAACACATTTTATTGAAATGTAAATGCATACTACGTTTAAAAAATAAAAGGTGTGTACTTAGACGTGTGGTTGGCTGCTGTGAGAACAGGATGTTGTACTAGATGGGCCTGACCCAGCCAGTACCTTCTGAAGTTCATTAGGTACAGGGTGATACTATATTCAGGTCAGTTTCTCATGGCAAAGGTAGGGAGCAAAGACAGAGTTATACAGAATGCCTATTGAGGAATTCGTTGTGATCAAAAGTCTTGCACGTTTTAATACGAAGAGATACTGACCCAATTAAAAAAATTCAACCCCCTTTCTCATGTTCCACTAAAAACTAAAAGGTGAAAACCTGAAAGCTATGCAGAAGTCGAAATATACACCCTACCTATTAAAATGCATAATTTAATTAAATTATGCAAATCAAAATGTGACCAAAATGACAGGTGAGGATCTGAGTTAAACAACAAAAAACAATGAGCTAAAGCTAACCAACGAAACTGCAACTTTGTTAAGATGTGAAACAAGGAAGCTACTTATCACCATGTTCTGTTGATGCCCAAATGTTAAGCATTAAATATTATCTTTGTTGAATTATGTGTACACTGCACTTGTGTATCTTGTTTGCTATATATACTTGCCAGACACAGGGTGTAGCTATCGATGACGGCATACTTATCCACAGTGCTATTTTTCTAGAAAAAGAGGTGCCAGAGCTCACAATGAACGCCTCTCTTGTTCTCTTATAATGGCAATGGCACTCATCTGAGAGGTGCCAGAACTGAGTTCCAGTGAGCTCTGGCTGGAAAAAACGTCCACAGTCTGCTGGAGAGGGGTTGTTCCAGCAGCAGTTTTGTGACTTTCCATGTCACAGCAATGCTGGCTGGAAACAGGATGGGCCCCTATGCTTTAATAGTGCTTCCATATTTCATTCATTCAGCCACATTCTGAATACCAAGAGGACCTGCATGGTGTAAAGGCATCAAATATAGCCGTACCTCAGCTCCCGAACACCCAGGAGCTTCCTGCAGCCAATCAGAAGCCGTGCTTTGGAAGTTGAACATTTTGGAAGTCGAACGGACTTCGGAACAGATTCTGTTGGACTTCCAAGATACAACTGTAACTGCCAAAGTTTCAGGCTGAGCTCATGAATCTATATATTGGCTGTTTCCCAAGAAGCTGTTGCCAGTCATGAATTCCCAGGTCATATTGATCATGTGTCTCCCACATACACACAGGTTTCCCCCGAAAACGTTAAGGTATTCGCCAAACATATGTGTGATCCAGACCTGCAACACAAAGTATTGCTAGGTAGGGGCCAGAGGACAGAGGGCTCATCCATACTTAACTTTGCTCTGCATTTCTAGGCACAGGTCTGGACTTTCCACGTCTGTATTTGAGTGCTTTTCCCCCCCGGCACTTTCGCTGCAAAAACTGCTCTTTACAGCTGAAATGGAGCAAATGGAAATAAGCAAAAAATCTGAATTGCCGTTTGTTCTGATTCAGCATTAAAGAGTGGGTTTTCCTGCCGAAAGCGGTGGGGCAAAGAAGAACAACAACTCAGGCATCAAGTAGGTATATGTGCTCCTGTGCCTAGAAAGCACAAGGCAAAAGGTTAAGTGTGGGGGAGCACAGAGTGCAAGTCACTGGGTTCAGTTCCAGTATCATCTCAGTCAGTGGCTTGTCAGCTAATAGCTTCCGGTAATTGTCTTAAGATTGCTTCCAGGTGACCTCTTTATTGAGCGCACATGCTGATTCATTTACACCATTGTTGCAAGGAGGATAGTCAACATCAGCTGCTGACTGAACAGCCATTCTGATTTGTTTGTGGGGAAGTTACAGGACTCTGCATCAAAACAATGCTTACCCCACACTTTCCAAAGCATTTCCATCTGGTTGATTGGGGTAATGGAGAGAGGCTTTGTTATGGAAGAGTGCCAAATGAATGTTCGATGTGCAATCAGAATTCCCTGGCATGCAGTTGGAATCTCACCCCAAAACACGGACAGTCTGGAAGTGCTCTGTGTTCCCCAATCAAAAAAGAAGGGGAAACCAAGTCATGGCTGACCTTATACCACAGCCTTCCTATGATCATATGATGAAATGGAGATAGCAATCAGCCTATCTGCATTGCTGCAGAAAATAAGTCGCGTGAGAGGAACAGGATGCTTTAATTCCAGCAGCATATAATTAATTTAAAGCATTAGGAAATGCAATTCACACACACACGCACACCACTTACTGTACAGTTCACATGGAACCATCCTAACTTTCAACAGGGCCTCTTCTTCAGAGTCTGAATTTTTCCATGAAAATTTAGGAGAACTATCAGCACAGTAACTGTGTGTGGCCAGCATGATAAAGGAAATAGAGTGGCAGAAAGATACAGAGGGAAGTGGTGGTTTTAAACAACAACAGAGGTTTGATTGACGCGCAAAGGAAGGAAAGAGAGGAGGGAAAGAGACAATTTCAAACTGTTGTGTAAGCTTGTTTTGTGTTAGCTTCTGTGTTGCACACATCTCTGTTATTTCTCCTTGTTGAGATTGGTTTGCTTGCTTGTTTGCTTCTTTATTTAATTTTTTTAAAAAAACCTTCACCATCCTTCCAAGGCTGGATCTAAACACATCAAAGAAGTGTTTCAGTTAAACGCATTGTAAACTTTGTATGAATAATCGGGTTGGCAAAAATTGAACTCCACAGCGGCATCTGGTGTCACCAGTGTTATAATGAATACAGTACACAACACATACTGTATAAAGCACTTTTTTTTTGCCAATGTGGCTGAGTTCCAAGCCTGCTTTACTCAAACCTCTGCTGTTGCTTAAAGCAACAGTGTTTGTCTCAGTGTCCATCCAATCGCTTTCCTCAAACTTATGCCCTTGTTTGAGTACAGGAAGAAGGTAGACACTGAAAGGGAAAATGAAGACTGTTTTAAATTTCTCCACTGCCTCATATTCCATTGTATCGTCCCACAATATATTTCACTCCAGATACCACATATTCTATTCAAAGTGAAGTTCCAGGTTCACAGTATTAATTTAGGAGAGCTATTTTGTTGACAAGCAAACACCCATATATGTATGACATCCATCAACTGAATTTAACCTTCTCTAACTGAACAAGCTACCGTAACCAATATTTGCAGAGCATAATTCTTTCTGAGATGGAAAATGCAAGATCCCTTTTCATATACAGTGGTACCTTGGTTCTCAAACGCCTTGGATCCCAAACGCTGAAAACCCAGAAGTAAGTGTTCTGGTTTTCAAATGTTTTTTGGAAGCCAAATGTCCAATGCGGCTGTCAGTTATTGTTTCCGGGGCACCTGCACCAGTCAGAAGCTGCACTTGGGTTTTCAAACATTTCAGAAGTCAAACGGACTTCCAGAACAGATTAAGTTTGGCGCCTTTGTTTTTGCTATTTATTTTTGTGGCTTTTTCAGTTAATTTGTTTTTGTGACTGTGTGGAACCCAGTTTGGCTACTGATTGATTGATTATGTGACTGCGGAAATGGATAAAAGCCCCCCCATCCAAACAATGACTATCATCAGTGCAGGTAAGAATTTTTTTTAATTTTGGATTTGAAGAAGAAGAAGAGTTTGGATTTGATATCCCGCCTTTCACTCCCTTTAAGGAGTCTCAAAGCGGCTAACATTCTCCTTTCCCTTCCTCCCCCACAACAAACACTCTGTGAGGTGAGTGGGGCTGAGAGACTTCAAGGAAGTGTGACTGGCCCAAGGTCACCCAGCAGCTGCATGTGGAGGAGCGGAGACGCGAACCCGGTTCCCCAGATTAGGAGTCTACCGCTCTTAACCACTACACCACACTGGATATTTTTTAAATATCATCTACAATACTGTCTTATTTATTTAATAGTGCAGTACATTGATTATTGCTTTCATTTTATGGATTAATGGTCTTGTTAGATAGTAAAATTCATGTTAAATTGCTGTTTCAAAGGTTGTTTTTAAGTCTGGAATGGATTAATCCATTTTGTATTACTTTCTATGAGAAAGTTTTGGAACCCTTGGATTTTGGAGCAGACTTCCAGAATGGATTAAGTTTGAGAACCAAGGTACCACTGTAGACAGATGCAAGACTGACTCCCCTTTGATTTGCTTGATTCCAGTTATACAATGCTTGCTAGAAACTTTCTGAGCCACAGGCAAGCCAATAAGAGAGGTGCTTTGCTATGCTGTTGCTTCTATAGGATGGTTAAGCATACATTTATTAAGAAGTCTATGGTGGGACGTGGGTGGCGCTGTGGGTTAAACCACAGAGCCTAGGACTTGCCAATCAGAAGGTCAGCGGTTCGAATCCCCGCGACGGGGTGAGCTCCTGTTGCTCGGTCCCAGCTCCTGCCCACCTAGCAGTTTGAAAGCACGTCAAACTGCAAGTAGAGAAATAGGTACCGCTCTGGCGGGAAGGTAAACGGCGTTTCCGTGCGCTGCTCTGGTTCGCCAGAAGCGGCTTAGTCCTGCTGGCCACATGACCCGGAAGCTGTACGCCGGCTCCCTCGGCCAATAAAGCGAGATGAGCGCTGCAACCCCAGAGTCGGCCACGACTGGACCTAATGGTCAGGGGTCCCTTTACCTTTACCTATAGGAAATGGTTAGCTATTGTGAGAACACTTTATTGTTTACATGCCTGTATAAAAGGGGTTCGGAAAACCCCAACTTGGGATGAAGCTCTGAACAAGCTTTTCTGGCGGCTTGTCTCACTGTCACCTTTCTCGTCTGCAGCTTGATATTAAAATCTGATTCTATGTCCGTTTGAAAGACGCGCTTCCTGGTCTCTCATCATTGCTGGGACAAAGTGACTTGGCTGTGCCCGGACCTCAGGTGGACTTTTGCCCACATCACTTCTAACACCTGGCTGCCCTATCACATCCATGCCACTGAGCCCAGCCCCTTGCCTGCCCTCCGTTTGGCCGCCATGGCACACGGCTATTGGCTTGGCACATCTGGCACCACTGGCTCCGTCCCAATGCAATTCCAGCTCAGGGACACTGTGGACGCAATTAAATGACAGGGCAGTTTGTTTGCTCTTGTGAAAGGCATTTCCCTCCCTTTAATGTTAATGTCTTCTTTTGTAAAACAAATTGCCCACCCCTATCTTGATCCACTATCTTTGTTGACTTAGGTTTCCTCAGTTTAGCAAGCAAGATATTATATAAGGCTGAATAAATAACACGAGAGCACAATCTCGCTGGCAGTGTGCTACATGATAAGGGGGTCGTCGAACTTTTCCTGAAAATGCAGATTGGGATCATGTTGTCTTAACTTTCTCTTGGCTAAATCGGAATATGCGTTCTCCCCATAATCACCCCATGTTGCTTCCACAAGCTCCAGCTCTATTAAAATGTTAGATGTGAGGTCAATCTTTGGCCGACCTGGTTCCCCTTCATAATGTAGGTATGTTATGGGTGCAACCTAGAATTATGGCCTGGCCAGTAGCACTGTTTCAGTTAACAAATGTCTTGGTGTCACAGAAAATTTGCAAACCTAGCTGTGTATCTTGCTGCAGCAGAGTACAGAAGGACCTGAGATTTAATTTGGAAGGCTTTCAGGTGGTGTAAGATAGGAAAATACGTCCCACAGGACAGTAGACTTTAAAAATAAATGCCTAAGTGTAAAGGTAAAAAAGGTAAAAGACCCCTGGACAGTTAAGTCCAGTCAAAGGCAACAATGGGGTGTGGCACTTATCTCGCTTTTCAGGCTGAGGGAGCCAGCGTTTGTCCACACACAGCTTCCCGGGTCATGTGGCCAGCATGACTAAACCGGAGGACTGTGACGAGTGCCAGAGTGCATGGAAACGCCGTTTACCTTACCACCGCAGCGGTACCTATTTATCTATTTGTGCTGGTATGCGTTCGAACTGCTAGGTTGACAGAAGCTAGGACAGAGCAATGGGAGCTCACCCTGTTGTGGGGATTTGAACTGCTGACCTTCCAATCAGCAAGCCCAAGAGGCTCAGTGGTTTAAACTACAGTGCCTCAGGGTAGGGAGTGTAATGGTGTAAAAGTGACCCTTGATAATATGAATGCATGCTATACTTCACTGTCAAAAGCACTTGTTCAAGTAAGAAGGGTTGATGTGCTGCATTCAGTTCGGAAAAGAAAAGCAGATGGTTTAAAGGTGGGCAGAAGGATGGATAGAAAAAACATATGTTGATGCCTGTCCTGCATCCTCCTTTGAAACAGCAGCAGAGTCCAGAATCTGCCATTTAAATTCCCCAGAATGCCTCTGAGTTACGCTATTCTGGGAGCAGCATTGTGGGAAATATCAGGCCCTGCCTCCAAGGAAACAGGACGGCATCCACAGCAGCCTGCCAGAGGGCAACTTGCCAAGGGCCTCGTCGCGCCTGGAGCTGGACACTCCTGGAGAAGTCTTTCTAAGATATTTTGCTGGAGAGAGGCTTCTTCGTGCAAAGTGTGTCTCCCATTGACCTGCCATGGCCCATTAATTAGCAAACAGTTGGAGGAAACTCACACACACACACACCTGCCTGAGGACCACATTCCTGTGTCAGCAACCAGCCAGAGGCAAAGTGTGCAGAGCAATAGATGTGACCTGTACCTTTGTACAGTAGGTTACGTTTCTGCCTTGCAAAAGACGGAGATTTCTGTACACACCTGTCTCCTCCTCCCAGGCAAACAAAAGGCATTACTACAGTTCAGGTGGGTTAAAGCACCCAGGGGAATGTGGGATGGGGTTGTGGTCTAGGGAGAGTCCTGAAGGCTACACAGAGACATCTGGAGGGTCCATGTTTTCTATGGGTCTGAGGTTCTCCCCACCCCCTGAATGAGCAGATTGCCCCTTTTCATATGTGTATCCAAAAGCTGTGTAGAAACCATGAAGCATCCTTAAAGCCATATTGTGATCCATATATTCCAACTTCCTGTTTTCCAAGTTTCCATTGCTCCTCTTTTTCACACATCTTTGGTGTTTTCTTTTGGAAGGGAAACCTTGTTAAAATTATCAGTGTGGAGAACTAGAGTTGCTCTTCCTCAGGGTTCACAGGCTGTCCAGGAAGTTAAATCCCAGAGCAGGGAGTGTGGGAGAGGGAAATGTATCATGGCTTCAAATTCCTATGGACGTAATGCACATGCAGACGCCTGCCTTCTCATACATTGAGGTCTGCTGTGAACTGTTGACAATAACCCTTTCCCAAACAATGATGTTTGACTAATGTGCATGTAGTCAAGGGAACAAACGGCAACACCCTCTGGGCTTTTAAATCCACAAGCGATAATAAAGGTCTGTTGCACAAGAGCAGTAGCCATGAAACGGGAACCAGAAATGAGAGACACCGAGAGGGGGAAAGTGGTGGTTCGAAAGAGAGATTTTAGTAAAGCAGGGATGGAGGAAACTGAGAGGAAAATTGGCTATTAGTCCCTGGGCCATAGATGATGACAAAGTAAGCATAGATGCTCTCACAATGAACAGCATGAACAGACAATTCAGAGATGAGAGGACCCCAATGGCAACTGCTCTTTCAACTGAACCAATGGAGCAGGTGGAGTGGGCTGTCTTGCCTCAGCTCTCCCTCTGCTGGATCTTCTCAATTATGGATCTTCTCAATTTTCTGCCCCCTTGGCTCGGCACCCTGTGCGGTGGAACTGGCCACCCTCAATCTGGTGCTGTGTGATGATGGACAAAATGGCTGTGATCCTATATGTCCATTGGTTCCAAGCTTCTCAAGTCACCATGCGGGGGCACTGTGCCCCACGGTTTGAGAACTGGCTCTAAAATAAGAAACAGCCCCAATAAGGTTTGAGTGGGCAATCCTGTGCAGGAAAAGGCCCAAAACATTTTGCTGCCTGAGGCAAAGGACAAATGGTGCGCACACCCACCCATTCCACCCACAGAAGCCAACAGAACTGGCAGGTGCACCTCACTGGAACACAGCCAATGGGAACAGCATTCCCCACCACATCAGGGTAGTGTAAGGAGACACAAGCAGACTGCGTGGCACACACAGCTCAGTCCTCCAATAGCTCTCCGCTCTTTGCCACCCAACATCCCATCTGCAAGGAGCTCAAGGTGCTGTTCCTGATTCTCCTGCTCCTCATTTAATCTTCACAGACTCAAGCAGTGGCGTAGCGTGGGGGGTGCAGGGGGGGCCGGCCGCACCGGGCGCAACATCTGGGGGTTAGGGTTAGGGGGCGCAAATCCACGGGTTAGGGGGCGCAAATCCACGGGTTAGGGGGCGCAAATCCAAGGGTTAGGGGGCGCAAATTACTTGCCTTGCCCCGGGTGCTGACAACCCACGCTACGCCACTGGACTCAAGGTCATACAGTGAGCTTCATGACAGAACCCTGATCTTCAGGTCCTCATCTGACACTCTAAACATCACACTGGCTCTCCATGCTGTTATAATAAACATACAGTAATAGCCATGCAGTTGACAGGCACAGATGCCTGTCTACTTTTTTGCCACCCTGGTGGACATGTGCAAGAAGGTGGCTAAAGAGCACGTGTTTGACCTGAGATTTTTCTCTCTCTATCCAAGATTTAGCTCAGGCTTTAGTTCCACTGGGAGAAAAAACAGGGCAGTTCCAGCTCTGGCTACCAGGTTTTAATCAGGTCGTTGACAAAAAAGAGGGTATTAGGGGATGGTGTAGGTTTTGCAAACTCAGTGCAGGTTGAAAGGGCTGAGCCTGTTTAGCCTGGAGAAAATTAAGAGATGTTGGCAGCTGCCTCCAAACATCTGAAGATGGAGCAGACTTGTTCTCTGTTGCTCTAGTGGTCAGAACTAGAATAAATAGGTAGAAATCGCAGAGATTTGGGCCAAAGTTTTATGGGAAACTTATTAACTGTAAGGGCTCTTCTACGGTGAAGCAGATTGCCTCGGCAGGTGGCTGTGGACTACAACTTCCATCATCCCTCACTGCTAGCTGCACTGGTTAGGGCTGATGGGAGTTGGAGTCCAATAGACTGTGCGCTGTTAACCCCTTTCAAGGACCTGAAATGAAGGGTTCTCGCCTTGATCTCGTCTCCCATCTGCGGGAGAATTATTGCACGTGTGAATCTGGGACCTCCGGGGGCCCTGCCTCCTCCTACTAGCGTTGCGGAGCATTTGCTTAGCGTAGCGCACTGGGAGCTGCGAAGAAGAGGAGCAAAGGAAATAGCCAGAGGCGGGCTTACAATCTCTCCCCCCCCCCCAGTTCAGAGGGTGGCGATGGGCTCCACGTGGGTTCTCTGTCTCCCCGCTTCCGTGTCTTTGCCCTGATCCAAGTTTGCAGCTGCAGAAACTCAAGACTGCGAGATGATGATGATGGTGATGATGAGAGGAAGAACCGGGGGCGGGGATTGGAGGGGGAAAGGCGGGGGGGGGGAGAGAGAAACTCCGGAGAGATTTAAACTGCAGCGCCTCCTCCTCTTTGATTATAGGCAACGAGAAAGAGGCAGAGAATCTAGAGATAGAAAAAAGGCAGCCAGCTCTCGACTTCTGGTTTTCATCCGACCACCTCTATATGCGGAAGGAACTCAAGCATAGGCATTTTAATAACAAATTTTAAAAAGCATTGCTTCTCTTTAAGAGCCTTGCTGGATCAGACCCAGCACCACATTCTTATCCCACAGAAGCCAACAGAACTGGCAGGTGCACCTCACTGGAACACAGCCAATGGGACAGCATTCCCCACCACATCAGGGTAGTGTAAGGAGACGCAAGCAGACTGCGTGACACACACAGCTCAGTCCTCCAATAGCTCTCCGCTGTTTGCCACCCAACAGCATCTGCCACCTGAGGTAGAGCCAGCCCCAGTCCTGTTGCCCAGCTTTGTCCCACTATACCCATCAATCCTCTTAGATTGCATACACACTATACATTTAAACCACATTTAAAGTACATGACTCACTCTTCCCAATAATCCTGGGTACTATAGTTTACCCTCACAAAGAGCAGCACTCTTAACCACAGTTCCTAGGACTCTTTGCAGAAAGTCATGTGCTTTAAATGTATGATGTGTATACAGACTTGCATTCCCAAGATGTTATTTGCCTTCTCTCTCTCTCACCATCTCTCATTCCTTTCATGCCACTGTCCCGGGCCTTCTTCACCCCAGTTTGGCCTTCCGTGCAATTCCTGTTGCCCCCCCTACCTTTTTCTCGAGGCGCCTCTATGTCTCCTTGTCTGGAGAGAGCAGACATTTCTATATCACACAAAGCAGAGTCATCTTGGGTGGGTTTCTCAGCTTCCCAAAGGGAAAGCCCAGTTCTCTGACCCATGGTGTAGGGAGGCTGGAGGATCTCTGACCAAAGGAGGACCTTCAGAGACTATAGTGCAACAAAAAAGCATTTAGTATAGACTCATTGAGCAGGGCTATAAGGAAGTGGCAAGCACACAGGTTAGCAAATAGCTTCTGAGGGAAGGAACAGCCACTGTCATCCATGCTGGGCAGGATCAGTCATCCCATTCCAATATCCTGTCTATTCCAGGAACCAAACACCTGATGAAGCCACAAATTCTCATTACAAGACTGAATCACCTGACATGATTCTGCCAGCCTTTGATTTTGGAAGGGCATTTTTGGTCTAATATGGGCCCAGATGATCCCATCAGCCACCAATTTGTTTGAAGCCTTCAGGCTATCTTCTCATCTAATTACACGCAGCAAAGTACAGTACAAAGAGGAAGGCAGAAACTGAATGCACGTGGAACAGGCCTTGTCCGGGGCAGTAGGAGGGTTAACTTTTCATTGTGCTGTCAGAAGTTCATGATGCGTTTAAACTAATTTGCTTCCCAGGAAACTGTTCCTAGTTATGAAGGGGGTGGGGACACACACAGCCTGTCGGATTGCCTCCTGTAATTCTCTACTCTGAACATAAAGGTAAAGGACCCCTGACAGTTAAGTCCAGTTGCAGACGACTTTGGGGTCTCAACTTGCTTTACAGGCCAAGGAAGCCAGTGTCTGTCTGCAGACAGTTTTTCTGGGTCATGTGGCCAGTATGACTAAGCCGCTTCTAGCGCAATGCAACACCGAAACCAGAGCAGTGCATGGAAACGCCGTTTACCTTCCTGCCGGAGTAGTGCCTATTTATCTACTTGCACTGGCATGCTTTTAACTGCTAGGTTGGCAGGAGATGGGACCGAGCAACAGGAGCTCACCCCGTCATGGGGATTCGAATTGCCGCCCTTCTGATCAGCAAGCCCAAGAGGCTCAGTGGTTTAGACCACAGCGCCACCCGTGTCCCTTATACTCTTGGACATACACAGAGGTAAAACAGAAAATAAGATCATGCATCGTTCTAGTCATCATGGACTCTCCATGCCTAAAGCTGAGCTAAGAGGTGACCCTTTCACTCCAACTGCTCTATTTGTAACTTTTATTTTTTAAGCACCTAGCATCCTAGGGCAGCTGAGGCCCAGTACCCTGGGCCTTTCAAATTGGACAGCCAAGACTCTGAGCATCCATTTAAATTTTCTATAATGCTCTGGATAGCACTATATCAAATGTTTCACCTGGCACTGAAAATACCATAAAGACAGGACCGTGAGGAGGAGGAGGAGGAGGAGGAGAAGAAGAAGAAGAAGAAGAAGAAGAAGAAGAAGAAGAAGAAGAAGAAGAGGAGGAGGAGTTTGGATTTGATATCCCGCTTTATCACTACCCGAAGGAGTCTCAAAGTGGCTAACAACCTCCTTTTCCTTCCTCCCCCACAACAAACACTCTGTGAGGTGAGTGGGGCTGAGAGACTTCAGAGAAGTGTGACTAGCCCAAGGTCACCCAGCAGGTGCATGTTATAAATGAGGGGTGGATAAAGACTCCAACACTGGACATCTGCCCAACTATAGCACGGGATATAGTTTGCATGGTCAAATTGACCAAAAGAGAGAGGGTACAGTCTTACAAAACTGAGTGTTTTTATCACATGCTGTGCAAGTAAATACAAATCCGCACTTTTTTTGGGAACATTGTGAAATTTTCATTAATGTGTTAAACTAATCAGTACTTGTAGTTTTAGTTATATTTTGTAGTATATAAAGTTAGTGAACCCCAAGCTTAGGCTCAGCTTGTATATATGTGTGTGTGTGTTTGTGTAAATAAAACTGTATTTCCCCCAAGTCCAGAAACCTCACAGGAAACAGAAACTAAGTATGAATAAGAGCCACAAACATCTCAGTGATTAGGCTGAACACGTTACAAATGAAAAGAGGGTTACTAGAAATGTTTCAGCTTTGAGTATCAAAATGGAAAAGGGACATGTACAAATTGGTTTTTTCGTATATACATTCCTAAGAGGATGGAGAAATATCTATCCATTTCAAGAAAACCAAGGCTGGAAGTTTTCTCAAGGTTCCAGCTTCCATGGGTGACTTGAAAATATTTGTATACACAAATTATCAGCGCTTTTGATCTTAATGAAATCTGAGTGGAAATTTTTAAGTGATGGAAGGTTTGGATGTGATAGAACAGAAGAGAAACAGGAGGAAAATAGCAACAGAAAGTTTGTTTGAAGTCTGAGGAATATGAAGTCCAAACTGTTGTTAACATCTATTATTCCTCCAGTTTGTATAATAAATAGTAATAATATTCTTATATGTATACCACGCATCCAACCAAATTGTCTGTACAGTTTACACAAACAATGAAATATGATTACTGAAAACCACAGCCAAGCACAATATAATAACTTGGACAGCAAAAAGAAAGTTCACACACACACAAACCACACACAAAACTAAAATCACCGTCTGGAAGACGATTCAAATTCCTGTTCTGCCATGAAGGTCGCTGGGTGACCTTGGAACAGTCAGTTAACCTAACGTACCTCACAGGATTGTCGTGAGGATAATAAAATGAGAGAGAGGAAGAACCATGAATGCCACCTTGATCTTCTTGGAGGAAAGCTGGGACATAAATGGAGGAGAGAGCTATCAATGGGTACTAGCAGGGCAGGCCCAAGATATTTGGGCACCTGAGGTGGACCCAAGCATGGAACAAGAGAAAAGATAGCTGAATAATAATAATAATCAGTGCTTTTTTCTGGGAGGGACGACGACGACGACACAGAGGTACGCATACCCCTAAACATTTTCTGAATCTTTGTACTTTTGTCCATTTACTGTATTTATTTTTTCCCGATCTGAACTATAAAATGGTGATTTTCTTGAGTCAAAATGAGAGTATCCCCTAAACATTTTTTTAGAAGAAAGCGATGATTACAGTACTAACAAACCAACAACCTAGCAAGGGGAATGAACACGTTGCCAGGGGAATTCCCCCGCGACGAGTCCTAACGTTCAGTGTCAGGTGTACGCGTGCATTCCTTCCGCTTTGTGTGTATTCACTACCCTCCACCCTCATGTCACGAGGAGCTTTGTCGGTGGAAGCCGCTTCCTCCTCTCCCCTGGTCTCCCGATCGCCACCCCCACCCAATACCCCCGGGGCCCCAGGAGCCGCCTTCGCCCCGCCTGTCCCTTCCTCCTCCTCCGCCGCCCTGGAGGGGAAGCCGGCCGGGGAGGAGGATGCTGGTGCTGATGCTGCCTCCTCGGGTGGGCAGGGCGAGAGCGGTCCAGGGCCGTGACGGGCGCCGGAGCCCCGGCGTTGCCAGGGGCAACCTTTGTGGCCTGCCTGCCGGCGGGCACACGAGCGGGCGGGCCCTCGGCAGAGGCTGGCGTCCCATTGGCCGGCGTGCCCGTGACGACACCGTCGCTCTCCCCGGAGGCCGGTAAAACGGCCGCCTCCTGCAGGGAGAAGCGCAGTTCTCCCGGGAGAAGAAAGAGCGGAGGGTCCGGACGAGGAAAGCACCGAAGCCCCCATCAGTCAGAATCCGACATGGAGAGAAGCGGAGATGAAAGGTCAGAATGATCCCGGTTGCGCTATATGTGGTATTATACACATATATGCACAAACACACATATATATTGCAATATATATAATATGTGGATTATGGAGTAAAACCGGGGAGATCGCGCCTGCACGTGGCTCTCCTTGGATCGGTTGCTTTGCAAAGGGTCAGGCGAGGTGGGGCGCGATCCCCCCATCTTTTCACCACCCTGCCTCCCCCCCCCCCCGAAGCCAGGAATTTAATAGCATGCCGCGTTTTCTACCTCGCATCTTTCTGTGTAGGGCTTTTCATTTTCTCTCTCCCTCCTCCCAGGGTCCTGCTCTCTTAGCGACGGCCCCGAAAGGTAGGGCGGTTTTAGTGTTATCCCACCCCCGTCCCATATTGTCGAAATAAGCTGAGGGGCTCCTTCAAGACGGGTAACAACGAAGCAGGGGAGTCCCTGATCTGCCAGCCTCGTGTCTCCTAGCGGTCAACTGGAGGTCCCCCTTTCTCCCTCCACTCCCCCCAATCCACTTTTGGGGGTTTTTCCAGATTTTTCCTTCCTTCCTCTCCTGGCATTTAGGGCTGTGGATTCTAGTGATGCCCCCACTGTCTGTGTTGGTGGGTGCTGGGGTGCCAACTTGAATAAAATTTTGGGGTGGGGGTGGCAAGCAAGCCCCACCACATATAATCGATAACAAGACACAGCGCGCGCGCACACACACACACACCCCATTTTAATGGCAGCAATGCCCATCAACTTGGGGGTGGGTGGACCCCGCAAATATTTTATTTGGGGGGGGGCAAAGGGACCTCAGTCCCTAGGAGTGGGCAGGGTGGGGGGTCTTGTAGGGAAGACCGAAGCTCGGACTATGGTTATGGTATTTGGGACACCTAGATGCCAAAGATGTTTGGGCCTGAAGCTCTTGGGACAGAGGAGCTGAAGGGGTCTTTTGTGTATACACAAGGGAGAGCTTGGACTGGTGGGGTCCAGTTGGGGGTCTGGAATAGGGATTTGTACTGAGAAATGGGATGAAGTGGGAGCTGATAGTTTACATAGTGTTTTAATAGGAATGCTTAGGGAGATTTGCACAGTTTTCCCTCACTCCAAAAAAAGTACTCCATCTCTCTCTCACACATACTCACACTCTTGCTTTCCTGTCTTTGCCCCACCCAGCCTACAAACTTCTCAGGTAGGTCTCCTCTTCTCACTTCTGTTTTCACAACAACCCTGACAGGTAGGTTAGGCTGAGAGATAGTGACTGAGCTCAAGGTAACCCTTCCCACCTGTGAGCTTTGTGACTGAGTGGGGGGATTTGAACCTGGCCGTCCCTGGTCCGCGTCCAATGCTCGAACCCTTAACAACAACCCTTTAAAGTAGGCTAAAATGATTTCCCTCCAGATTTCTGGGGGGTGAGGGAAAGAAGGGCTGAGATAGTGCTCAGTTTACTTAATTCCGCTGATTTCAAGGCTCAGGATTGATTGAATGGCATCTTCGTACTTTACACTATTAATAACTAGAGGGAAGGGTGAACAGGTCATGATCAAGAACACTAGTGCCTTTCTGAAGAGGAAAGGAAGTGGCTTTTTTACAGACACTGCATCTGGAAAGTGAGGTGTGGGTTTATAAAACGTCAGATCTAACTTGGGAAAGACCTGGACATAACACCGCTCGAAAATGAAATACTTTACAGCCTAGTTTCGTCATGACTCATGTTCCTCCAGCCATCTGCACTTCAAATGTTGTCTCATCTCACCCCCTGTGGTTTAGAAGCGTGGAGACTGCCTTTCCCCTTGTGGTTGTGGGGAAGCACTCTGCATGAGCTCTAAAGCACTGCTTCCCCCACATTCCAGGGCTGAGCTTTGCTATGGGAAAGTTGGATCTTATGGCCAAAGCCTGGGTGAAGTTTGATTCAATTCAGACTCTGGTTGTCCCAACCTCTGGAAGACAAATTTAAGGGGTTATCTTGCAGCAGTGGCTGGGGGTGGGGGCAGAGGTTCAGAGAGAGAAGCAGGTGAGAAATTGGATTTATGGGTTAGGAAGCAGGAAGGGTACATGACCTTCTCCCTGCAACTGTTGGCAACCTCTTGATTTCTCATTACTTCCATTTCTCTTACATCTCAGCTCATCTGTAAGTTCCTTACGCAGCCACACCTGTTTCCTTAAACGCCTTCCACTTTTTCTTTCAGAAGCAGAACGTCTGCACTGAATGGTTGTCAAGAACGACCATTTATTTTCTCTTTCATAAGTTCATTAGGAAAGTACACCAATGGCAAATTCAATAGTAGGCAAGCCTAGTGGTTTCCATATTGTTTAACTTGGTTTACCCAAATGAAAGTAAAATAAATAGGCTAATTCAGATCACTCTCTAGGGAAGAGGTAGCCAACATCTGCCACAGACAAAAAAACAACCCATCATCCCTGACCACTGACCATGCTGGCAGAGGCTGATAAAGGGTTGTAGTCCAAAACAGCTGGAGGGCACCACCTTGGCAACCCCTGCTGCAAGACATGAAAAAAAATATCAGGTGCAGACTTTGGCTACTGCCCTATGTACTGTATGTATGCTGCTTAGTATGGAAACATCTCATTGCGTTTCTCATTTCTCATTTCATTACAATGAAATCCACTGAAATCTAGCAACAGCAACATATTTTTTGGGTAGGTGGGTGGTGAGACCAGGGGGGAGAAACAGCTATGGTAATTCAGAGACAGCTCCCTTTCTTTGGTAGCAGAGCTGCTAAAGAGAGGGAGAGAATATATCTGGGTTGCAATATGGCAACTCTGCTTCCAGCTGTTCTTTTGAAACAGGGATGAGGAAACTGGTTCTTCAAATGTTGCTGGGCTATAGATCTCATTGTCCCTGGGCACTGACTGGGGCTGATGGGAGTTGTAGCCTAACAATGTTTGACGGGCAGCCAACTGATCTAGATAAAGACCACAGTGCTAAGAATGTAAGAACAACTATGGTGGGTTAGGTCAGGGGCCCAATCTAGGACCCCCTCCCTCCCGCCATTAGTTTCAGAAGTATTAATATCTCCAACTATGGAGGCAGAGCAAAGCCATCATAGCTGAGTGGCCATTGATAGCCTTGTGCATGCATTTGTCTAATCCAGGGGTCAGCAAATCTTTCCAGTAGGGGGCCAGTCCACTGTCCCTCAGACCTTGTGGGGGGCCGGAGTATTTTTTTTTAGGAAAAAAAAATGAACGAATTCCTATGCCCCACAAATAACTGAGAGATGCATTTTAAATAGAAGGACACATTCTACTCATGTAAAAACACGCGGATTCCCATACCGTCCTCAGGCCGGATTTAGAAGGCGATTGGGCCGAATCCGGCCCCCCGGGCCTTAGTTTGCCTCCCCATGGCTCTAATCCTCCTTCAAAGCCTTTCAAATTGGTGGCCATCACTGCCACTTTTAGAAGTGAGTTTCATAGTTTAAATGTGTGAAGAAGTACTTTACAGTGGTACCTCAGGTTAAGTACTTAATTCGTTCCGGAGGTCCTTTCTTAACCTGAAACTGTTCTTAACCTGAAGCACCACCTTAGGTAATGGGGCCTACTGCTGCTACCGCGCCACCAGAGCACGGTTTCTGTTCTCATCCTGAAGCAATGTTCTTAACCTGAGGTACTATTTTTGGGTTAGTGGAGTCTGTAACCTGAAACCTCTGTAACCTGAAGCATATGTAACCCGAGGTACCACTGTATTTCATCTGTCCTGAATCTTCCAGCCTTCAGCGTCATTGGAAGTTCTGGTGTTATGAGAGAGGCAGGACACATTTTCTACATTCACTTTCTCCATGCCACGTATAATTTTATAAACGTCGTATCATGTTGCCTTTTGCTCGCATTTTCTCTAAACTAAGAAGCTCCCCCAAGACTGCAACCTTTTCTCCCAGGAAATTTCCTCCTAAGACATTTCCTTAGGAACCCAATGACGTGGGAATTGGTCCCCATTGAACTGACTGGAAATGAACTCGCCTACAGGCATGTATAGAATTGCGCCATGAGGAGAGGCACACTTTAGTCCCGGGGGGGGGGGGTGGAGGGGACAAGTACGTTGTCATTTGCATGGAACCAAAGTGTGACTAATATAGCCTGGATCGTATGCAAAACGTACAGTTTGCATCATTTAGTGTTGGGGCCAGAATTTAGCACAGAGGATGCGACAGAAAGTTGTACGGTGTCAGTGTAAAATATTATCTGGATTGCACAACCTGGCTTACTTAAGAGGAGCTGACACAGTTCCACTGAAATTAGTGGGGGAAGCTAGTCATGATTAAGAGTCCTCTTGATTTGAAGGGATACTAAGTTCAACAATTTGTGCCAGAAACAAACCCAATAATCCATGGCTGAAGAGTCTTGCAAGATCCGTAAGCTTGCAACATTTTACGAGCAACCATTAGATAAGTAATAAATGTGAAGTTCTTCCATTGGAGAACAACATATTGCTGACTCAGTAAGGGCTGTTATTGTCCTACAAGGAAACAGATTATTGGACGCTCTGTCACCCTTTGGGGCAACTAGTTTAGTTTTCTTCTCTACCAGACATTGTTAATAAATAAGGAGACCTCATTTTCCTTTTGCACAACCTTCAATTCACTTCCAGAATGTCTTCAGTGAGTGAGGGTGGAGTGTTGGGTGAATGTACCGTTATTTATGGATTAACAGGTTTTCTACCCTGTTAGTCATAGTCGCTGAATAAGAAACCAGTTTTCTTTGGACTCTGCTTGGTAGGGCGAAGGTGATGGAAACTGCTGATCTGAGGGACCGGAAGGTGGGGTGTGTGTCTTTTCCAGGGGTGCTGTTTTGTAGAGTTTATATTATTGTAAGCTTGATCAGGGATGGCACACATGGGGAAAACAGAGGGGTTCAGCAAAAAGAATTTGGCCTCAGTATCTGGATGTGCCCTTTCCCCATAGCCTTTCCTGTGGTATATTCTTCAAAATGCCGCTACCAGTTCTTATTTTTTTGAGTGGTGATTCTTAAACATACAAGAAACAGCATAATGGAGTTTATGATTGTGCAGGAGGTCTGTGCAGTAGTCATTAAAGTGGAAACCTGTTTCTACAGCAGTAATTGTTGTTGTTTGTTGGCATCCGTCTGCAAGACAATGGAGGAGTGTGCCTTTGTGGGTGAAGTCAAATCAGTTGGAGAGTTGCAGTGCCTACAACTGTAGAGACCAATGCAGGAGAGACAAGTTTTGTTGCAGCTGGGGCAGATGAAGGCATCCGGTTGTGCTGCTACAGATGTGCCATGATGATCCTTCTTTCTGTGCTGCTCCCAGCAGTCATTTTTCCTCTGTGGAAACATGATCTGACTATCTGTCTCCAGGCCCTGTGGTTGTCTGCAAGGGTTTCCCACATGGTGGGGTTGATATTTCCACCCTTCCCTTCTGGTTTGCAGACATCTTTGTAACACACAGTTGATCTGCCTATAGGCCTAGTGCCTGAAGCCAGCCCCCTCCCCATAAAGCACATATTTGGGGCACATCCTGCCATCTTCCATTCTGTGGACATGACCAAGTCAGCGTAGCTGTCACTTGGATAGGAGTGCAGACATGGGAATGTGAGCTTGGAGGAGAACAACTTGACACGGAGCATGTGGAGGGCGTTGAGGTGTTGCTCCTTGACAGTTTTAAGTTACTTACAACTGACTTCCACAAAGCAGCATGCTCAACACACAAGCCTAGTAGATCTCCATCTTGGAGGCTTGCCTGGTTGAACAGACCCCTGTTGCTCCTTGAATGAATGTTCACACCACCTTCAGTTCAGCTGAAGGCATATGAGAGCCTTGGGGAGAGGAATATGCCAAAGAGAGTCAGGGCAAGAACACAGCCCTGTTTTACAACGCTGCTCTTTATAGGGAAGGCGTCTAAGGATCAACAGTCATACCGAACGGTGCCGTGCTTGTCCTCTTGGAAGGACGCAGTCATCTTGTGGACCTTTGGTGGGCATCCTATCTTGTGGAGCAGTGTAAGGGTCCTTTTTGGCTGATGAGGTCAAATGCCTTTGTAAGATCCACGAAGGCGACGCACAAGTGGCGCCCCTTCCCCCTGGCATTTCTCCTGCAGCTGACGCAGTGAGAAAATCCTGCCAACTGTGGACCTCTGAGCTCTAAATCTTCATTGTGACTTAGGTAGACCCTGCCAGCAAGTGACTGCAATCTGTTGAGAACTACGCAGGCACAGGCTTCCCCCACAGTATTCAGCAGGGAGATCCCGCGGTAGTTGTTACAGTCATTAAAGCGGAAACCTGTTTTGACAGCCGTTAATGCTGTGTAAACACAATGTGGGCAATGTATTGCTCATTATCTATCTGGTGTTTCTCCAGCACAAATCAGGCAGGGTTATATATATATTCCAGATAATTTTGAAAGGCAGTAACATTGTCCCTGCAAATAAAGAATTCTGAAATATGACTCATTTACACATTTGAAGGATTTTGAATATATTTGCTTCCTACTCATGTTAAATGCTACTTCTTGTTGTCATATGGGAGGGGCAAAGAATTATGCAGGTAATGGAAACACCACTCCCTTTTCCACAGAATCCTGCTCAGATCCTTGTCCACCTTCCCCTCCCAGCTTCTGAGATTTCACCTCTCTTGCCAATTAGCCTTGAGGACTAGAAACTTGCTGAGAGAGAGGGAGAGAGGAAATGGAAACAATTATTTTTCCAGCCTTCTCCACCTGGAACCAATTCCTTTCTGTTTGACAGGTTGCAGTTAGGAAATGGTACGTGTACATTCAACCTTGAGTGTGCAACTTCCTTGTTCCTTGTAGCTGTTGACTGACTAACCCATCGCTCTGATTGCAACCATGTTCATAGTAACCCTGTACGGTAGCAGTTTCTTACTGCACACTCATTTTATGCATTGTAAAATTAGAGGCTGAGAGATAATGATTGGCTCCATTGCATCTGATAAGAGCTGGAACTTGTGCCCATCAGTCTTTCTGGTGGATTGCGTTGGCTGCAGTCTTGCTTCCGCCTCACCTCCATCATTGCAGAGTCAATCACGTATGGTGTAGGAAGTTGCGTGTGAGTAGCCCATAGGCCTGAAAAGCCGTATTGGTGGGTGGGTGTGACCTGCTAGGTGCAGTTCTGACCGGATTCAGCAAAACAGTTCTTGTGTTCTTATGATTCCCTGGGATGCCCACTGTGGGCACAGGAACATTGTGTTTTCATTAGCAGGCAAAGGAGAACAGCCTTCTCCCAACCTGAAGCCCTACAGATGCTATTGAACAATACCTCCCATCACCCCTGACCACTGGCCACGCCAACGGCCCTTTGGTTTGATCTAGCTCTTACGACCTTTACAAGTGGGACCTGCAACAAAATTCTGCAGTACATTCTTAACCCTCTTCAGGGTGCCATCCATTCCCTTCTCCAGGATTCCGTAAGCTGTAAGACAGTCAAGTAGGCCAATTCCATCTTCCCTCCTCCCCAGTTCCTGTTTCCCAAATGACATTCAATATTATGTGGCTCAACCATGTTGTGCATTTCTGTATATCTTGGGCTTGCATGCTGATGCTACCTCCCTCTGGATTCTCCCGTGACCTGGGTTTGCTATTGGAGGGAACAATGGCTATTATTTGCTCATAAACTGGGTCCTCCTGGCATTCATCTCTTCTTGCTAAGAACAGGCTTGTTGGATTAGACCAAAGGTCCACCCATGCTCAGCATACTCTCACTGCCCTCCAACTATCCAAAGCAGACAATGAGGGCAGCAGGAGTGGTGCTGACGCAGAGATACAGCCTGTAACGCCAGCCCCGTTGGAGCAGGAACAATACCCCACGTTCCTGCTCCTTCCTGCTCAACTTGAAACCGGAGCATGACTAATGTCCTGGGCAAGGATGGCATTGCAGTTACAGTCATGGCGAAGGACTGCTTTGCTCCATTGAGCAAGCACGGGAAGCTTCCTGATCTGAGCATTCACATCCTCTCTCTGCTGTGCAATGGCACAATTTCCTGCTGGGCTCTCTGGCTTCCCCCTCCCCTTTCAATTGCATCACAGGCAGGCGGCCAACGAGGAGCTTCCCTGGCTCACACACCCCTCCTGCGGAGAGGCCAATCAGAAGCCAGAGATACTGCCGCAACCCCTTTCCTCCCCCTCCCTTCCAAGGCGAAATGATGATGCAAAGGCACTCGGATCTTGAGTCCTGATGTGAAGACATAACTTCCTGCAATTTCTTTTTGTTCTCTGACCCCACATTCCTCCCTAGTTTCCCTCCCCTTTCTGATGCCCTCAGTCTGAACCCACTGCCTCCTCTTTCTTCCCAGTGCTCTCGAGGCTTGTTCTGTAACCAGCCAAGCATGGATATTCCCATTTCCCCCATTCTGTAGAGACAGCCCCAGGCAACAAACTGAGCTACACGGGCCATTGATCTGACTCTTGCTATGGTTCTATGCCTTTGTGATGAGATTTCGGGAATGCCTTTTGGGGAAAAAAATGTTCCCAGCATGCTTGCTTCTTTTCCGCTGCCTCTCCAGAAATCTATTTTTTGCCCCTCCCCCCTACCTACCTCCAAAGAGGTTGGGGAGCCTTATGTGGCTCTCCCTCAATAATAATAATAATAATAATAATAATAATAATAATACCCAAGACCGGGCTCAGGGTGGCCAACACCAGGTATAAAAACAATTGATTAAAATACAACTTAAAAACAAGATTAAAATATAACATTAAAATGCAGCCTCATTTCAGTAGAAACTCAAATAAAAAACTTTTGGGGGGGATGAAAACATCAAATCTTCACCAAGGCCAACTATCCAGACTGGTCCTACGTGGGCCAGAAAAAAGCCAGGGAAGTCCCCAAATAGGAGTTCCATCACAGAAGGAGAAAGGAAAAGGGAAAGAGGGGGAGGGGGTCAACCTCACAACGACCCTGTAAAGTAGGCTACATTGGGAAAGAAAGAAAGAGTGTGTGAGCCTGGCTTAGGGTCCCCAGGGAGTTTTCCCCTGAGTGCGCCTGGCCACACTCACTGCTGGAAAGCGGCCCTTGACAGCTTTCCACTCGGGTAATCCAGCCCTCTGGTTGAACAAGAGCCCTGCTGTAACACAGCCTTCCTTTCTGCCATTGTGATTGGCAGCACACACTGGATCTCCTTCGTGCTTTCCCATCCAGGCACTGACCAGACCTGCTTAGCTTCAGCGAGATGAGACGGTGCCGTATGTTTATAGAGCATGTGCTGAGAATCAGACATAAAATGTTCCTGACTGGATTTGCAGCTGATTGGTAAGGTGCAGAGCCTGTTTGGTTTGCTGTGGCCCTTGCCCCCAAAGTCCAGGAACAGGCTGTTGTAAACAAGCAGGTGAAGGAGAGCTTTCTGTATTGTGTAAGGGACAAAGGGATATTGACTGTTGCTGTGGACGTGTGGGGTGAGGTCAGGTGTTTCCAGCATGTTTCGGTGGGTCCACCTGACTTGCTCACTGCGTGACCAGGAATGCACATTTGTGTGCTTTCATTTGGTTGTGTACTTTGAGATCTAACAGACCCCGGGATTTTCTGGGGAGCCCTTTAGGCTCTCTGGAGTAGTTTGGATTCATTCTGGCCACGCAACACGTCACCTGCTTCTGACTCCCTTCCAAAGAGGAGGCAATGACCCTGCAGTGTGGAGCAGAGTGTCCGGGCTTCAAGTTTGTGCGCAAAAGGGGCGGATCAGTCACGGCCGGCAGCCAGCCTCTGTCAGTTATTAATCTGGAAAGACACTGCGGAGGGAAGTTGAGTGATGAGCAGGTCTCTGTGTTGAACCAGCCCTGAGGTTAATGGGAAATCAGCTATGCCTAAACGGTGGGTGCAGAAGTCCTTGGGGTGCCCCCATCCCAAAGGCATACACCCATCGCCCCCTAGACCTCCCCTTCAGTGCTGGTCAAGGCATTAACTAACACACCTTAACTAGAGTTGACATTTGAAAAAAACGTGCTGGTCCATTTGGGCACCAGCTCCTGCTTTTGTCCATCTCTCCCCCTTGGTGATGCCTGAAGCAGGTTAGGACCATAGGAAAGGTAAAGGGTAAAGGTAAAGGGACCCCTGACCATTAGGTCCAGTCGTGGCCGACTCTGGGGTTGCGGTGCTCATTTCGCTTTATGGGCCAAGGGAGCCGGCGTGCAGCTTCCGGGTCATGTGGCCAGCATGACTAAGCCGCTTCTGGCAAACCAGAGCAGCGCACGGAAATGCCGTTTGCCTTCCCTATTTATCTATTTATCTACTTGCACTTTGACGTGCTTTCGAACTGCTAGGTTGGCAGGATCAGGGACCGAGCAACTGGAGCTCACCCCGTCGTGGGGATTCGAACTGCCGACCTTCTGATCAGCAAGTCCTAAGCTCTGTGGTTTAACCCACAGCACCACCCGTGACCCTTCGGACCATAGGAAGCTGCCTTCAAAACATTGGTCCATCTTGCACTGTCTACACACAGACTGGCAAGGGCTCTGCAGAATTTCAGACTTAGGGACATTCCTATCCCTGCTTGGAGATGCTGGGGATCAAACCTGTGACCTTATGCATGCAGAACAGATGCTCTACCACTGAGCCACCACTCTTTCCCTTTCTACAGCCTTTTTTTTTAAAAAAAAAGAGAGAGAAAAGCCCACCACCACATCCCGTAGCAGTGAATATCCTGCTGCTGCTCTGCAAGGCTAGCCCTGTTCTCTCCCCGCTCTGCTCTGCTAATCAGAGACACTTTGCACATGCTCAGAAACCCAAGGAAGCATATGATTTGGAAAGCTGGCTGCCAAGTAAATCCCTCCCCACCCCCAGCTTACTCATTCAAGCAAGAAGGACGGCCAATTCCTCCCTCTACCCACAAGCAGGGCACCTGTGTTTTTGGCAGGTGTTCAGCAGATGAAACTTTTTTCGGTTTGACTATGCCATTTCCATTATTTAGCTGAAACCCTGCCAGAAAATAAAACAGATTGACAGTCCTATGAGGAAGACAATAAACCAGAGTTACAAACTGTCATGGCCAGATAAGCGTTTATCCTTCTTCCTTTTTCTGTGTTTGCTTTAATCTGCCTTTATCCTCAAGGCTGCCCTATATTACCCTGATCTCATTACACGGCTGTGATGATCGGACATGGCTGTTCGGCGAGAGCCTGCTATCCTTCTGCATAGCTCACTGCAGCACGGTGGCTGACAGCGGGCCGTTCATTTCTGCAAAAGGGCGGGAAAATTATTCCCTTACCTAAAATGTTGGAGAAATTCTCCCAGTCAGTGTTTTGTAGACGGTAATGAACTAGATGGAGCAAGAGTCTAGACTCAGTGTAACACAACTTCCTTCCTATGTTCCCAAGCAACACAAAGCAGAGGAAGGTTTTTCCTCTCCTGAGACACTTCTGCCTCAGATGTGTTGCAGCCTCACCGTTTGTCAACAATTTTTTTTTTTTTAAATCTGCCTGTGCTCTTCTGCCTTTAACAGTGTGGCAGATCCTAAGCAGGTGATAACACTTAGCTCCCTGCCCTGAAATATGTCCAGTGCTGATTTCTCTGCAGATCAAACTGCCCTGAAAGGTACAAGGACAGTACAGACTTTCTTGTTGTCCCCCCACCAGTCAGTTTGTAAGCCGAAATGACAAGGATGATGGAGCTAACACACACAATTTTTACAGGTTCCTGGCACAAGTCTCTCTCTCTCCCCCCCCCCTCCCCAATACTCTGTGGTGTGTCAGCTGTTTAAACGGGTGGGAAAATGCTCTGCCCTTAGCAGGGGGAAGACATCAGTCACAAGACGTGATGAGCACAACTTTGCCCCCGCTACACCCCGGCCCGCCGGATTTCCTTTTGCAAAAGCCCAGCGCTGCTCCTGTACGTGATGTATCGTGAAAACATTGCAGACATCCTTTTTGAGAACTGTTTATGACTGTGTTAGGGACAGACATGAGAGCGGTGGGGGAAACGTAACATGCGGTTGGCAATCACTTCCTGTTGCACTCCTCCTTCCCCAGGTTTCTACATGAAAGCCGTGCTGCAAATCACTTTTCCGTTTATGGTTGCTGAGAAGGGCTTGTTGTTGTTGTTGTTACTGTACAAACCTATGAGTCAGCTGAGTTGAAGGTGCTGGACGTTTCCTTCGCTGCCTGTCAGGGATTCTCTAGCTGTGATTCCTCCACAGCAGTGGGTTGGACTTGGATGAAACCCTTTGGGTGTCCCTGACAATGGTTCTACGTGACTTTCTGCAAGTAGAGTCCATTCAGATTGGGCTCCTTTCATGCAACTCCACCAGCCGACTCCAGAGGAGAAGAAAAGGGAGCCCATCTAAGTAATACAGGGCAATCAGCTGGAAGAATAGCATACCCTTCAAGGGTCCTGGTTTTCCCAGGACATTCCTGGAATTGCAGAAGCTGTTCCCTGAAAAGTTAAAAAGAGTTGAGGAAGGGGGCACTTGCTATAAATAAAGGGTCTAGCTCTGCCCCTCTTATCAGGTGTCACCTGCAGTCTAAGTTCACACCGTACATTTAAAACTCTATCGTACCACTTTAACAGTCATAGCTCCCCCTCAAAGGATCCTGGGAATTGTATTTCGTTAAGGGTGCTGGGACCTGGAGCTCTTTGAGGGGTTAAACTACAGCTCCCAGGATTCTTTGGGGGAAGCCGTGACTGTTAAAATGCTATAAATGTGGTTGAAATATACGGTGTGACCTAAAATGGTTTGGCCCATCCTCAATAGTCTTTTTTTGCTGCGTGTGTGTGGATCAGGGTTCAGTTCTGCTTATTTGGGGGCTAAATGTCACTGTATGAGGCAGGTGTTCCTGCGCTGCTTGGCTTTCTAAGTGGGACAATAAGGCCGGCCTGTAATTTAAACCCCGTTTGAATACATCGAAATGGATACGTGTGTACAGAGCAGCTTAGATGGCCCCTAAATCCCATGTGGCTTTGCAGGAACATGTGAGAAGATCTGTTTGTGACCACGGGCAGAGCATCATTGTGGCCTCCTGGGACACATTGTTCATATTAAATTATAAAGAAAGGGGGAAATATCTCTGACCCACACTTAGTCATTGTCCCTTAACCACACACTCAATGTGGCTTCCAGGAGCCCCTGCCATGGATGTTCTGTTGGGTTGCCAATTTTTCTGTCTGGTTTCTGTGCCTTTAATAGTAACAAGAAGAAACATGCCGGGGAGGAGAGTTCTCCTGAGAAATCTGCCCGGGAATGTGGCCTGTGTCTGACCTTGCTTGATGAAATCTTGTTTGGAGAACTCCCGTCTGTTTTGGGGTTGTGTCCCTGCCTGAACCTGCTTCTTGCTCGAGATGCGTCAGGAATGCTGAGGATTCCAGGTTTTGGGTCAGGCAGGCAGGATTCCTGGGTCCTTCCTTCCCCAGCATGGTTTAGCAGTCAAACTTTCTTCCCAGGGAACCCTGGGAATTGTCTCTCTCTGAGAAGAAGAACAAGGGATCTTCTAACAGATCTCAGCACCCTTTGCCAACTACAGTTCCCAGGATTATTTTGGTGGGATCCATGACTATGCAAAGTGGTGTGACACTACTTTAAATGTGTAGTGGAGATGGGGCCCCAGATAATATAAAAAAACAAATAAATTATCATTACAGTTCATTAGGCCTCAAGTACAGCCATGTGTTTATTTCAGGTTTTTCTTTGCTGAGTGTCAGTGGGAAGTTTTGGCTGCGGCTGACTGTGGTTTGGGTGAGAATATCATTTGCCGTTAAAAAGGAATAGGAATATATATATATAGCAGGTCATAAGAGGCAGCAAAATAAAAGATTTTGAGTGTGTTTAGCCATTAGAGCAGTGGTGCTCTTGAGTTATCTGCAGAAGGGGAGCTTAGAACCTGAGACCTGACACAAAAAGGAAAGGGTTGGGGAGGAAAAAGGGAAAAAACCAAAACTCCAGGCACTGTTTCTTAATGACCAGCATTCCTGCAATAACCACCCAGAGCAGAGAGACTTTGAGGAGAAGAGGAGACAAAGGTTGCTGGTCCTTTTAGGAGGTGATACAGAGGCAGACTTTGGTCTTTCAAATTTCAGAGGCGCCCTGTGCAAGGATCTCTCTTGCCTGTGGGATTCCCCTTAGGAGGATGCTTGCCTGTGCTGTGAGATGCCCTTCACCTGCCTTCATAGGATGGTGCGAAGGGAAAACTTCAGTTACCCTCACAAAGAGACGGTAAATGCACAGGTGGAAGAAAGAAGCAGAGTCTTTCCAAGATCTGCACTGGGGCCAATGTGTGCCTTTAAAAACAAACAAAACAAAACTGGTTCATAAATGAGCGGCACCATTGTGTGCGTAGATGATGACGCAGTTAGTCTTTGGCAGGAGCCCCATGGAAGTCTGCCTCTTCAGAGAAAGGATCTTCCGCCATCCCTTAGGCTTCCCACTTTATTGGGCGTCCGCGGAGGGCAAAATATTTATACGAGATCTTGGGAGAAGCCAGAGGATAGCCACGGAGGGTGGCTTGCCAACCTGAGAAGTGTTTCTGCCCAAATAGTGCATTAACCTGCTGAGCAGAGACAGAAAAACATATTACTGTATAAAAGGCGCAACAGCGTCCTCAGGCAAGTCTGGCGCTGGGAGTTGTTAAGAGAAAGCTTTTTGTTTGCTTAGTCCTTTCATGCGATGCTCAAAGAATCAGTCACCTTGTCGTCGTCTTCTTCTTCTTCTCCTTCTCCTCCTCCTCCTTCTTCTTCTTCTTCTTCTTCTTCTTCTTCTTCTTCTTCTTCTTCTTCTTCTTCTTCTTCTTCTCTCTCTTTCTCTCTCTCTCTCTCTCTCTCTCTCTCTCTCTCTCTCTCTGTGCTGTTGTTCCCTGTTAGCTCAGTAAAGTTTTGGAGGGTGAATCCCTAAAACGACAACAAGATGGCATCCTAAGGGTTAGGGATACAGATTTCCCAAGCCAAGAAGGATCCCCAAAGAGGGTTGAAGCTTACAGTGAAAAGTGAGCGGGGCACCTGTCCTTTTTAGTTTGATAGGTGGTATGTATTATATTTATTTATTGCATTTTCTGGCCCAAGGATCTTTTCCCCCCCCATCGGCATCTCTCCCTGGAGACACCGTTCTTCTGAAGCAGCTGTGTGTGTTCTTGCTGCGGCTTTGTCCTAAGGCTTGGCGGGTGGTACTGAGAAGTCCTGCCAGCACCAAAAAGGCATTTAAATAGGTTTAAGCAAGCAGATTAGGAGGTGACGTCAAGGAGCAAGGCACGTGGATTTTCCCTTGTCTTTGAACCCTTTTGCCCAGGCTCCCTGGTCCTTTGACACAGCTCCACGACCCTTGTAGGTTTCAGGAGGGTCTTTCCTCATTTTTGGTTCTGTTTAAGTGGCTTCCTGGCCCAGCTGCTGCCAGGGGCTGGAGGTAGAAACCCAGGTCTCTTCCCTTGGCCTTAGGCTCAGGTTGCCAGGATTGGGCCCAGAGAGAATCCTAGTATGTTTCCAGTGCTGTGGAGAAGGGAGTAAGTTGTGGAGAAGGGAGATCTTTTCCATCACCACAGGTGATTTCCACCCTGTATGCACACAGAAAGGCATGGAAGTTCCCTTTTCTTATGCAGATGTTCAGGATCCCTAGAAGGGAAAATCAGTGGTTCGGAATTGTGGTCCTCAAATTTTATGCCATAATTAAAATGTAAGGTGCCGCAAGGCTTTTTTATTTTGCTGCAAAGGCCGTAACTGCTCTGAGGAGGGTGCCCAAAGTGTTGTTTGTGTGGCTGGGACAGATTTGAACCTGTGGCCCTCCAGAAATTGTTGGACTCCAGCTCCCATCAACTCCAGCTAGCTTGACCATTGGGCAGGGAGGGCCACAGGTTCTCTGCTGAGAATTGGTGTGTCACAAGCACGGAGCCCCACTCCCCCCTGGGAAACGTCAGCCGATGCAGCCAAAATGTTCCCCCGGAGGTTAAAATTCAGGGAAGGTTTATCTTTGGAGAGTTCTGTTTGCAGGTTGTCTCCTGCAATGGAAAGCTACAAAGGAAATTGCAACCTGGCCGGTTTGCCAACTGGAATTTTTTCAAAGCTATTGTGGCGCAGCTTAATTTGCAGGAATGGCCTGAGGGGAAGGGCGTTGGCATCGGCAGAGGAAGATGTGATTTGCGTGGAGTTTCATTGGCATATTTGGAAGAGGCTGGCACTGCCAGCTAAAATGGAACTCCCTTTAGATTATGGTATGGCAGCCCAAGATCTACATTTGGATCAGAGGAAGGAACTGTATATTCTCCAAAAAGTGGGGACTATTTGGTGGGTGTTGCCAAGGGCGCCACCAAATTCGCAAAGGGGACATGAGGAACGATAGAAGCACTGGGCATTCTTGAGAGTTGTTTGGGTTTTATTTTTGAAATGGAGTTTGGGAGGACAGTCGCAGAAAACTTTGTGAAAAGGATATCTGAAAGCAAACGGTAAACTTGCAAGTAAATTGATCAATGGTGTTTTTCATTTTTGAAAGCCAAGGTGGCCCGGTGGCTGGAACTGTGAGCCATGGTGTCTCGAATTCAAATTGCACACCAATACGAGAGCTGGAACAATGTAGTGGTTATGACTTTTGAATGAGGAGGGCTGGGGAGACCCGAGTTGATATTTTCTCAGCAGAGCCTACCCCACAGGGCTGTTGTGCAGTATGTGTGTATCTGGCCAGTTGTGGCATTCTGTCTTCCTCTGACGAAGGATGGGATGCAAAGATAGTATGTCAATCCATAAAAAAAAATTGGTCTTCAGCCATGCCCAACTTGGTGCCCTCTGGGTGTTTTGTATGTGGTGATAAATATTGTTCTACCTTCTATTGGAAGGATCCCTAGAGTTGTGTAGGCGAGGTGCCTCAAGCATGCAGTATGCAAATGGATTATGAATTAATGCAAATGCAGATTAATAATTAACAATAGGAATTGTTTGTTTTGTGTTTCTCCCATGGAAAAGGAATAATTTTGAAGGGGGCACCAGTTAATTTATTTTACTTCACTTTATCTCTTTCCCCCAGTGCCGGATTTACGTATAAGCTAAACAAGCTATTATAGCTTAGGGCCCCCACTCTCTTGGGGCCCCCCAAAAAAATTGAAGGAAAAAAAGCTGGATATACATTTCCAAAATAAAGATAAAAAACAAATAAAATAAAACCTACATACAGCAACAGTGTTTTGTGTTGTATAGGCTCATATTTTGTTAGGTGCAAATGGCTTTAGATAACTATTAGGTCCATAAATTACCATATAGCATATATTCAACACAAAAAAACAGCGACAATTTGTTGTGGACAAAGGACAGCTGGACATATAAAGGGCCCCATTACCTTCAGTAGCTTAGGGCCTCATCAAACCTAAATCTGGCCCTGCTTTCCCCCCAAGAGCTTAGTGCAGCGTGTACATCCTTTTCCTCCTGACCCATTCCACTTTATCCTCACAACAACCCTGCAAAGGTAGGGCAGACTGAGAGTTAGTGACTGGCCCAAGGGGACCCGATAAGCTGCATGGCTGATGTTTGTGCTTGGCAAAGCTTCAGGATTAATCTGTTTCTACTTTTTGTGTGTATTTAGTTGCTGCCCCCTAGTGGCATGAAGTCTGCCCTGCATACCCAGCCCTGCCAACCATGTGCATATGTGCATCTCTTTTTCTCAGGTACACGTATGAAGACTGCAAGCGGACGGCCGACTGGCTGCTGTCCCACACCAAGCTGCGGCCCAGGGTCGCCATCATCTGCGGCTCGGGCCTCGGAGGGCTGGCTGACCTCCTGAAGGATCAAGTGGCCTTTGAGTATGGCAAAATTCCCAACTTCCCTGAGAGCACAGGTAAAAATGCCACAAAACCACAGAACCAGGGATGGGGTCAGATGTACTGTACGGCAGCCACTAGGGGGTGCTGGTAAGCAGCAGCTGGAGGATGCGCTACTGTACAGCACAGTGGCCAGTAGGGGGCAGCAGCGAGTCCTTTAACACTTTGCTTGCCTCATTCCAGTTGTCGGCCATGCCGGAAGGTTGGTGTTTGGGAGCCTCAGTGGAACTCCGAGCGTGGTGATGCAAGGCCGCTTCCACATGTACGAAGGGTACCCCCTCTGGAAGGTGAGTCGCTACACAGAGCTGCAAACCTTTCGAAACTCGAGAGGTGTCCAGCTGATTACAATTCCAGGAGTGGGATAGTTAGTAGTAATGGACAGTGATAAAGAAGATAGTGCCTCTGAGCCTATGCAAAGTTCCTCTTCGTCTTCACTGGCCCAACACATCTGGGAATGGGATGACAGGTGAAGACGGTTCCACAAAATTCAGCCAAAATTTAGCCTCATCAATCCCTGTTTCATGGTTCCTTGGGCATGTGCAGAGTGCAGGGGGATCTGAGAGCTGAAGGGGAAGAGTTTTGGCTTAGGACTGGGTGTAAGGTCTGATTTCAAATCCCCGCTCAGCTGAGTGACTTTGAGCCAGTGATGGCCTCATCCTAGCCCGCCTTGCAGGGCTGTTGTGTGAGAATTCCATTGAATGCAGGAGGGCTGGCACTGCCCGGCAGCGTCTTCCCCTGACATCACAGTATTGGGCTTGAGGAACTCAGCAGAGAAGAATGCGGATGAAGCTAGAAATTTTTGTGTGTATGTATATTAATGCTTTATTAGAATTTCATTTATAAAAAGAAAGAATGATAAAAAAAGAAAAGCGTGAATGAAAATAGAAATAAAAGAAAAATACAGTGGTGCCTCGCAAGACGAAATTAATTCGTTCCGCAAGTTTTTTCGTCTAGCGAATTTTTCATCTTGTGAAGCATGAAATCCCATAGGAATGCATTGAAATTCAATTAATGTGTTCCTATGGTCAAAAAAAGTCCAAACAAAGCCAAATTTGGTACAACAAGAGTTTATTAAGTGCTCTTTAAAGTCACACATACTGTAAAGAGCATTTCAAAAATTGAAGGAACAATAAATTAAGTTTCTAAACATGACAGAAAAACATTTAAAAATCAACAAAGTGTACAGTACATTTTCTAAGACTCTGGGGGACAACTCGAAGAAGGTTCCTTTTCCACTCTTTGCTTCTTGCTGAAGAACCCCCTCCTCAACTGTTCCCCCAGCCACCCACCACACAAAAATTCAAATCCAGAATTTTTTTTAAAAAACAGCAGAGTGGCCCAATGGTCACAGAAAATCATAAAAATGCAGAAAAAACCACACAAGCTTCCAGATTCTTGCAAACCCCTCCCCAACACCAAGTCCTTGAATTCCAAACACTCCAACCCAAAATCCAACCCCCCCAATTTTTTTTTAAAAGTTTAACTTACCAAATGGCTGCAAAAGAAGTTTTGGAAAAGCTTAAAAAATCACCAAAGTCTTCAAAAACCTCAAAAAAGGCTACCACATGAGTTGCTCCTCGAAGTCAAATCACAACTGTATTAACGGTGTTAAGAAAAAGGAAACAAACTTGCAAGACGTTTTCGTTTTTCGTCTTGCGAAGCAAGCCCATAGGGAAATTCGTCTTGCAAAGCAGCTCAAAAAACACAAAACCCTTTCGTCTAGCGAGTTTTTTGTCTTGTGAGGCATTCGTCTTGCGGGGCACCACTGTACTCAATACCATTTCCATTCATTAATATACAGATATGTATAATTATCCTAGTACAAATATCTTTATCAATAACCTAATACATTCTGTGTAAGGTTGTTCCAAATATCACATTTATCCAAAGAAAGTCTGTGTCTATATGCAGTCCGTACATAAGTTGCTAGAATTTGTTGGTCCCCGCCCGTCACTGACTCCAGCTCCACCTACTGTACAGGCCCCAATGGGCACCAGCCATGGCTGGTCCCAAAGTGCCCTTCTACCTCTCCTGAGTGCTGCTTCTGTCCCTCCCTCCCAGGTGACCTTCCCGGTCCGGATCTTCCGTCTGCTCGGCGTGGAGACCCTCATTGTCACCAACGCGGCTGGGGGGCTCAACCCCGAATACAAAGTTGGTGACATCATGGTGATTCGCGACCACATCAACATGCCGGGCTTTGCTGGGCAGAACCCCCTGGTGGGGCCGAATGACGACAGGTAAGGTGGGGCTCTTGTCCTTCCTCTGTGAGGTTGGCCCCAGTAGACTCTAGAGCAGTGTTTCCCAACGTCGGGTCTCCAGCTGATTTCGGACTACAATTCCCATCATTCCTGACACTGGTCTTGCTAGCTTAGGGATGATGGGAGTTGTATTCCAAAAACAGCTGGAGACCAAAGGTTGGGAAAAACTGCTCTAGAGGCTCCCTTTCCCTCTATTATGGTGGTTGTGGAGAACTTGAGAGCCTCCCAATGCTGCTGGACTCCAACTCCCAGCAGCCTCCAACCAGCATGGCCCACGGCCAGGGATCATGGGAGCTGAAGTCCAGCAATATCTGGAGCCTTGCAGGTTGCCCACCCTTCCCTTCATAGCAACATGGGGGAGGGGGTGGTCCTCCAAGTCCATCTGTTTGAGCTTCCCTCCCAGAGGATGGGCTTTTAACTCGCCCAGCGCTGCTCCCGCTCACAACAAGTCAGGCTGTTTGGGAGGCAGCATAGCCCAATGGGTAGAGCTCATGCTCTCATGCAGGAAATTCTAGGCTCAGTCCCCAGCTGCTGTGCACAGTGGTTGGCTGCTGTGACAACAAGATGGTGGACTAGATGGGCCATTGGCTTGATCCAGCAGGCTCCAGTTATTATTATTTTTTAAAATAATTTTTGGGTTAACTGGCCAATCACATCAAATTAAATCATATCACATAAATTCCGAATTACAAAGCCGAATTTTAAATTTTGTTGGGGGGACCCATATTTCAAGACCCGAAGGGGGATTCTGATCATCTTCTTGCTGCTGCGTTAATGTCCCAATCAGTCCAAATCGGTCCAAACAAAGTTCATAGTTCTATCCCATCTTATCTTGCTGTTTCCACATCACATCTTGTTCATATATTTTCTCTTTTTTCTTTATGATCTCTTCTGATAGTCTCCTTAAGCCGATAAACACCAATAGTAATAATAGTCCTGTGTGAATTTTCCGTTCTTCCAATCCTCAAATCGAGATGGTTTCCATATATCGTCTCCTTCATAGATAACATCACTCTTTCCATCATAGTCTCGTAAAACTGTCGCTCTTAAGTCCCACTGAGGAGTTTAACCCACAATAAATAAACAGCTCTATTTCTCTCTTTCTCCTCCCAGACTCAAGACCTCCGACAGAACTTCCCAATATGGCGACAGCATTTTTAACTGCGTCATTCCCAAGCTCTTACACATTCCACGCTCTTCTTAAAACGTGCTTTGGTTCGAAAGTTTATGTCCACACAGCCTTAAATCCACAGCTTAAGTCCTTAAAACGACATTTCTGACTCATGAGGGGAGGGGATTCTTGTTTAATCACATAGGGAAAGAAGGAAGAGCAGGCTCCAGTTATTTTTTTAATGTTCCTTCTCCTCCCTCCCCTCGTCCACAGGTTTGGGGTACGTTTCCCGGCCATGTCGGATGCCTACAACGAAGACTTGAGGAAACTGGCCCACACGGTCGCGTCGGAGATGGGCTGCTCCGGGTCGGTGCGCGAGGGAGTCTATTGCGCCTTGGGGGGTCCCAACTACGAGACCATCGCCGAATGCCGCTTCCTTCAGCGCCTGGGCGCTGACGCCGTGGGTCAGTTGGGGGCAGAGCGAAAAGGGCTTTGGGGGGGGGAGAAGATGTACGTTGTGCCATTTTGAAAGGAGGCATTCTCTGGCACCGCATGCTGTTGGCTGCCTCTAACATGGGGTAAAGGTAAAGGGACCCCTGACCATTAGGTCCAGTTGTGGCCGACTCTGGGGTTGTGGCGCTCATCTCGCTTTATTGGCCGAGGGAGCAGGCGTACAGCTTCCAGGTCATGTGGACAGCATGACTAAGCCACTTCTGGTAAACCAGTGCAGCGCACGGAAACGCCGTTTACCTTCCTGCACTTTGATGTGCTTTCGAACTGCTAGGTTGGCAGGAGCAGGGACCAAGCAACAGGAGCTCACCCCGTCGTGGGGATTCTAACCACTGACCTTCTGATTGGCAAGTCCTAGGCTCTGTGGTTTAACCCACAGCGCCACCCATGTCCCATGGGGTAGCAGAGCCTATACTTGTGTTTGCCGTGGGCAACCATTTCCATGACCCCCTTACCCATGAAACAGGCAGCAATTAAGCAGGTGCAGTTTTACTTGGAGCTGCAGCAAATGGTGTGGGAAAGCCCTCTCTAGGGTGGGGCTGTGCAGAGCGCAAGTTGGGGTGAGCTGGCATGACCTAATGCACCCACATATTTAAATCCCCCCCTGATGTTGTTGGACTACAGTTCCCGTCATCCCTGACCAACCTGCCAGGGGGCTGATGCAACCTGCAATCCAATAACATCAGGAGGGCCACTGGGTGCCTGCCTCTGATGCAAGACCCCTGAGTTTTTTCACTCCAACCCAGGGGTGGGGAACTTCAGGCCTGGGAGCCGTATGCGGCCCTCAGGCCTCTCAATGTGGCCCTCAGAACTCTGCCCAGATGCAATTGCGGCCCTCTGGCTGAAAATTATTTTCTTCCCCCTGCTCTAACTTCTCAACCCCCCACTTTATTTCCACCTCAGGCATGAGCACCGTCCCCGAGGTGATCGTTGCCCGCCATTCCGGCATGCGCGTCTTCGGTTTCTCCCTCATCACGAACAAGGCCGTCCTCGACTACGAGAGCACGGAGAAGGCCAACCACGCCGAAGTGCTGGAGGCCAGCCGCCAGAGTGCCCGCACCCTCGAGAAACTGGTCTCCCTGATGGTGCAGCGCATTGAGCGCAACAACAACTTGGCCTAGTGGCGCAGTTTGCGCTGGCCCCCTGCCGATCTCTCGCCAGCAACGTCTTGCCAAGTGGGAGACCACACCCCGCTTGCTGTCTTGTGACGGAGGATTGTGCGCGGACCAGGCGGGGAAAGCATGATGACTGCCCCGTCCTCCCTGCCCCCCGAAATATTCTTCCTTTGTCGAATCCTGCTGCTGAGTCCTCTACTGTCCAGACGGTAGTTGGAAACATCGTTCCGCCGCAGTACCTTGACCGTCTCTGGCCGCCCGAGGGCTGCGCCTCTGTTTGTGTTTCTGATCTCTAGCCTCTGAGACGGTGCCGGTCCATCTTTGTGTGTTTGAGTGTGAGTCTTTCTCTCGTCTCTCCCCTCGTATTTCAGGATTTTGTGTACAAGCTCTTAGGTTTCCCTCCTCGTAATCCCTGCCAGGGCGGGAATAAGGTTGCCAGTTCCGGTCGTCTTTGATCTTACGGGCCTCTTACTAATTTACCTCTTTCATGGCACTTCGCTTTTTAAAGGTTGAGTTACAGAGAGCGGGCTTCTGAAACCCTGAAAGCTTCCGTTTCAAAATGGCCGCTCTCTCGTCAGCAGGTTCCTCAGGTAGAACCTAGCTAATACTGTGCTGCTCGCTTGATCGTGAAGGCCAGGATTTCAGTCCCTTGGATGTCAGGATGCTCACTTTGCCTTGAGGCGTCCTTTGTAGGATTTCTGGTTGAACTCGATGGGCCTTTGGCCTGACCCTGCAGGCTCTTAAGTTTGCTAGGAAATGGCGTCTTTGTCCCCCTCAGAGATCAGTACTTCCCCTCAGATCAAGCAATGGCCATTTCTCCTTCCAGAATATGTGTGTGTTTGTGTCTTCATTTAGTCCCCTTGTTCGTCTGTTTGAAGACTCTTTGCCTCTCCATAACTGTTGCCTCTTCTCGGCTTCCTCTAGAAGGGCTTTATGGATGGAGATGGTAAGGAACTTTTGTTCACTCGGAACACATTAAGGGGCAACCGGTCTTGCTTTGCCCCCAAACATATCAGCCCCAAAGGTGGCTAACGTTTGGACTCTCAATATCCAATGAATTACTCATCTGCGCACAATAAACCACCAAGGCCTCAATCTCACAAAGAGCAGCAGATTGGGGTAGCAAGCTTGTGTTTGGATCAGCTTCAAACGGCAGGTGCACAGCTGACACGACAGAATGCCCCTCCATGCGTAAACAATCCCTGCATGTGGAAAGCTAGCTCATCATGGAGTTAGCCGGCCTAGAATCCTGACCTGCTAGTTTTCTATATGCAATGATATTTTTTATTTTTTATTAGTTTGCACAGAGGAGCATTCAGTGACGGAAGCCTGAAACAGCTTTGCCACCTCTATCCCTTTGTGACAAGTTACTCCCAAGGTCCTGCAGTCTCTGTGCCCATCTCCAGCCTCTTTTAAACAAAAATATTATTAAGTGAACAGAGTTGGTTTTATGTTGCCACCCCTCTAGGAACCAAAGGAGCAACATTGTATGTGCTTCTCTGTCAACTCCAAAACCCAACAAACATTCCCATCTGGGTTTCCTCTGAAAGTGGCCAGTGGTAGTGTGGGAATGGATGATTGATTTCCTGCTATGACCCATGGGATTGACCCATGGATATTCCCCCCCCCAAAAAAAATCATTCTTTGGTGGAGAACATGGTTGGACCATTGCAAGCCTGCTGCAAGCGATGGGGTTCTGAGACCAGTCTCCGAACACTGGACATTTTGGCCTTTGAGACAAACCAGCTTCTAATCTAGAGGGTGACAATGTCACACACACACACACACACACACACACACACACACACACACATGTTCTTTTGGTGCTGGGATCAAGGATCCTCCTGGTCGCTGGCCGCCTCCATGCTGAGGAATCAGAGTACTTGTGAATGTATACTGTAGCCCCCTGGTAAGTCTGAATTTGGCTGCATTCAGAGCTTTGCTTGTGCCTTGCCACACAGATTTGTGGCAGCTTGGTGTTAGTGAAGGCGATCCCTTTATCTCTCCTTTCGCGTTCCAGGCCGGAGTGGTCCTCATTTTGGGCCTGATGTTATTCACATCTCAGTGACACCAGAGCAGTTTTTAAATTGGAGCGGATGACTAGAGGGCTTCGTAGTGCGGCTTGTGAGGGGTGTGTGTGAGTGAGCGAACAAACAAACAAAGGCTTAGTGCTAACTCCACAGAGGCCAGAATAAATCACTTACGCTCTCCACTCCTGCCAAGACTTGCCCAGGGCCCTTTTGGCAATAGCTTTGCTGCCTTGGCACAGTAGTGAACACCCCAGCTGCTGTTTCTGGTTTGAGAGAGAGTTGTTCCCGTAGCAGGAGTCAATTGCTTTCCTGTATTGCTTCCTGTATATGGTGTACTCCAGATGTTTTGGACTACAACTCCCATCATCCCCGGCCAGCACAGGCTGATGGGATTTGTAGTTGGCAAAAGTAAATTTGCATACTCGGTGTGGGGAATCTGTTGGCCTCCAGATGCTCTTGGACTACAACTCCCATCATCCCTGACCATTTGAACTAGGACTGGGTGGGGAGGAGCTGGAGTTTGACGACATCTGGAGAGCCATAGGTTCCCATATGCCTGGTTTTGGTGAACTTTACCCGACACCACAGAATTTTCGCAGCATGGAACCTTTCATCCAGTTTGGATGAAACCTTTCATCCAGTTTGGATGATTTGTCGGGCCTCATTTTGTCCTGTCCATTATTTCCGGTGGGTCTACTCTGAGTAGGACTAACGCCAGATCCCAACCCTCCCATCTCACGTCAAATTCCTGTTTTAAGGCCCAGATGAAAAGTTGCCCACAGCCCTCGGTCCTGCAGAGCAGAAGCCAGCACAGATGAGCTTTTGGTATCTTACATCTCTGCATGTGGGCTGCTTTAAAAGTTGGTTTCACTGGCCCTGTGTTAATCTGGGAGCTGTCCAATCCCGGATGGGCTTGATTTCCACATAAAGCGATACATGAACTCAGGTACAGCTGCTGTCCTGCTTTGCTGACTGCGCTCAATACTTCCTTCCTGGTTTCTGCTTGAAAGGCCTCTTCCTTGTCTCTCTCTTTTTAATTATTTTATTAGCAATATCAGTCCACGGACCAGGAAACTGCCCCCCTAAACCCTGTAGATGCTTGATGAGGCAAAGAGGAACTCTGGTATGAAGGACACAATGATTTATATCCGTTCATCGGCTCTGAAGGATTGGAAATGATATATAAATATATCTATATATTTTTGTAGAGCATTCTGCACTTTCTTTGTTTTATTTAAATGAATGAATGAATGGGCCTCCCTGTTTTAATTATTAAAACGACGTGAGTAAATAATAAAAGCTGGAATGAACAGATCTGACGTGCCTGGCTTTGTGCTTTTTTGTTGGATCAATTCACTGTGGGCAGCCCTGCAGTAAGACGGACGGAAGGAGAATCTCGCACCAAGTTTTCACAAATTGAGTCACCTACCTTGAGGAATAGGGAATCTTATACACAAGAAGTTGGCCAAATGTGAAGCTGGGATAAAGTACACCAGATCCAGACTCCATTCAGGAGACAGGGCTATTGTTGTTTTATTTTTATTAGGTATCTTGTGGTTTTATATACTGCCCTGAGACCCCCGGGTATAGGTCGGTATATAAATTCTAATAATAATAATAATAATAATAATGCTGCTGGCTGAGCTGGCGGAAGCCTGGCAGAGGTCAAACAAGAGTTTGAGTAAAGGGACCCCTGACCCTAATGGTCCAGTTGTGACCGACTCTGGGGTTGCGGCGCTCATCTCGCTTTATTGGCCAAGGGAGCCGGCGTACAGCTTCTGAGTCATGTGGCCAGCATGACTAAGCCACTTCTGGCGAACCAGAGCAGTGCACGGAAATGCCGTTTACCTTCACGCCGGAGTGGTACCTATTTATCTACTTGCATTTTTATGTGCTTTCGAACTGCTAGGTTGGCAGGAGCAGGGACCGAGCAACGGGAGCTCACGCCGTCGCAGGGATTCAAACCGCCGACCTTCTGATTGGCAAGTCCTAGGCTCTGTGGTTTAACCCACAGCGCCACCTGCATCGCCTGAGTTGGAGTTAGGCCACCCTTTTTTCCAGCTTACCTTGCACCATGGTAACAAGTCACATGACCATGCTAAATGGGCTTAGGATCTGGTCTAAGTCCTCCGTGCCACATCCAGTTTAAAATCCACCAGCCTTGGCTCAGCCAGCTGGATCTCAGTTCAGCCAGGATATGCCTAGCTGTGTGCCAGGAACCACTTGGCTCAGCTGGAGATCCACTGGATCATCTCATCCTGGTAGATCTTGGTTTTCTAGGTTTTCTCCCTAGATTTATTCCCCTCTACTTCATGGTGGATTTGAGATCTCTCTATGTCTGTGAGGTTCAGGAGAGATAGGGGGAGGATCATAGCATTGGAAGGGTCTGCGAGCGTCATCTAGCTCAACCCCCTTTTGCCCAACGTGGGGCTTGAACCCGCAACCCTGAGGTTAAGAGCTTCATGCTCAGTCTAGCCTTAACACATCAGAATTTGAAAGTTCCATTTCTTCCCCACCCACAAACCTCACAGCTATGAAACGACGGCAGTTTGGCCCTTAACAGATTTATCTATTGGGTGCACCACTGGTAGGCAATTAAAAACATTCTTAAGTTTTGTATATTGGATATAGGATTATAAATGTTGAGCGACAAAGTGTAACTTCGAATCTCGAAATGAAATAAAATATTAAGAATTAAAAAAGTAAAAGCCTATTCAGTCCAGCATCCTGTTTCTCAAAGTGGCCAAACCGGAAAGCAAGACCTGAGAGCAACAGCACACTCCCCAGTTGCAATTCCCAGCAGCTAGATTTCCAGGGCATTCAGTCTCTGATCCTGGTGCAAATCCTGTCGCTGCAGCAGCATACTAGGAGGGAAACACCACCGGTTGGATTTCAGCCTGTTTGCTGCACACATCTCTTCAAGGAGACCTTTCCCAAGCAAAGGGTAGCTTCTCTTGTTTGAAAAGGCACATCGGGGCGGTAAGAATCACAAAGTGAGGTTGGTGGAGGCTTTGGCCAAGTGTAGCTATATACTGGTGTCTTCCTAGATTAAGAAAATAAGATAAACTAAGCATTTCAGGAAAAAACGAAATCTTTCTCTTAAGTGCAGGATCAATATGTATGGGAAAGATGCGGGCTTGAGGCGAAAAAGTTTTGAACTATATAGTCTGCACTTTTTATACAGTGCAACGTATTTAAAAACAATTCAACAATTATTCCGAATATAGAAAGTAACAGTCCTCTACCGCTAGATGGCGCTGATCAGTCGTAGAAGCCAACAAGATGCTCAATGTCCTACAATTCCACGTGGCACATAGTGACAGAGGTTGGTAGATAAACTTTTTACGAACCCAATGCTCACAGCTGGCTCGTTGGTCTAGGGGTATGATTCTCGCTTAGGGTGCGAGAGGTCCCGGGTTCAAATCCCGGACGAGCCCTATATTTATTGCAATACTAAACCATGAGTGAACGTTCCTATAGTGTCGGTTTATCTCTTTTCTCCTAAGAAGAAAGTTGCGTACTATAAAAATTCCTTAAAAAACAAAGATTGATCCTGGGCAAAAAAATTCTGTGGTCTGTATTCTGAATCTCTGTAATTCTGTAACATTTTCCTGGTGGCAAGTCCCATGGAACATCTAAATAGATGTGTCTAGGATTGCACTTGAATGCTGTTTTCAGAATATCATGGGTTGAACAAATGAATGCATATTAACAGCATTAATAAAAATAAAACAAAATGTTCCTGACTTCAACTGTTATTAAAAATCCCCACCTGAGTTGTGACCGCCCACCAACTTGCTTTTCAGTTCTTAAACACAGCACCAAAGTGTGTGAAAAATAATAAAAGAAGAACCCCGCAAAGCATGTGCAGAGTGTTTTCCTACCCAACCATGTGAGACGCATCAAGGATGAAAAGAAAGGGTTTGCAGGTCGGAAGTTATGACCCCTTTTAAAAAATTAAAAAATAAACACACAGAGAATTATGCATATATTGCAACTCAACCAATCCTCCATTTCTTAAAAGTGTTATTAAAATCGGCGTCCATACATTATGGCATTAATTTAGAACCATGTATCTTCTAAAAACACACACACACAACACTGGGCATTTATTTTATTTCCTTAAAAACGTTATTTTCAGACAGTCAAATTTCTCAGGCTTTTTTTTTTTTAAGCAATAACAAACACATGATGACTCTTCTTCAAGCCTCTCCCTTCCTGCATGTCAGTTATGGAGTGGGTGGGTGGGCAGACCCTTTTCTGAAGCACTTTTAAAAATGAGCTTTCTGTGGCTATTCATACACTGATTATTATTATTGTTGTTATTAGCCTACACCAGACATGCTTTTGTGGTGGAAGTGGAGAAGGTTGATCCTCTTGGAGGTGCGGTACTGTGAGTGTCAGGGTTTAACTCTGGTCTCAGTAGTGTTTGGCCCCCCCAGATAGAATCATGGAGTTGTAGAGTTGGAAGGGACCCGAGGGCCATCTATAGTCCAACCCCCTGCAATGCAGGAATCTCAGCTAAAGCATCCATGGCAGATGACCAGCCAACCTCTGCTTGGAAACCTCCAAGGAAGGAGGGTCCACCGCCTTCCACGGGAGTCCATTCCATTGATACTTCCAATAGCCTCAGCTAGCGCAGCCAGGGAAGCTGGAGGCTAGCAACTTCTACAGCAGGGATTCGGCAACGTGCGGCCCATGGGCAGGGTGTGGCCCACGAAGACCGTTTTACGGGCCCACAAGCCGTCCGCAAACCGAGCCACCCGCTTGGCAAGTCCCCTGCGCACTGCGCTAAAGCAGCGCAGCGCGGGGACTCGCTGAGTGGCGCCAGAAATCGCGTCTGCGCATGTCCTGACACCGAAATTCGCTTCTGCGCAGGCGCAATTTTTGGCGTAGGGGCATGCGCAGAAGTGATTTCTGGTGCCACGGATGTGCGCAGACACGATTTTTGGCATTGCGCTGCGCCAGTCCGGCCCACAGACAATCTCTGTGGGAGTGATCTGGCCCATGGCCGCTAAAGCTTGCTGACCCCTGCTCTAGAGGGCTGTCGGTTCTCCATTCAATGGTTTAACCCTCTCTCCTTCCCTTGCACCCCCAATTTAAATAATTGATTGGGGGGCAACAGCAGTGGGTCCTGGCAACCGTCAAAGGAAGCTAAGTACAGTGGTACCTCGGGTTACATACGCTTCAGGTTACAGACTCCGCTAATCCAGAAATAGTACCTTGGGTTAAGAAATTTGCTTCAGGATGAGAACAGAAATCGTGTGGTGGTGGTGCGGCAGCAGCGGGAGGCCCTATTAGCTAAAGTGGTGCTTCAGGTTAAGAACAGTTTCAGGTTAAGAACGGACCTCCGGAACAAATTAAGTTCTTAACCTGAGGTACCACTGGCCCTATGTGTGTCTGGTGGGAACTGTCATCTCTACCAGATCTGGTCCTACCATGAGGTTGTGTGAGGTGACCTGCAAACACGCAATGTTTAAGATCCCATTCAAAGTCAGCAAGCAGTCAATTCTTTAGTTTTATTGTATTATTATTATTATTTAGTTTTTTACTTATACTTTTCAAATTTATACATTTAATTAATTTTACAATCCATTTAACTTTTCAAAATTTGACTTCCTTCCTCCTCTTTCTCCAGTTCCTTAAATTTATTTTTAAGGAAATAAATTTAAATTTATTTGGATATCTTATGCGTATCCAAATTCATTTAATTTACCCATTTGGTTATCAACTGCAAATATATACTCTTATAAAACTGCAGGTTATTACAATAATCCTGCTAATGTTTTTATCCGTCTACAATTTATCTGCAAATATTCAATAAGCCATTTCCATTCTTTTATAAAGTGTTTGCTATATTGATTTCTTATTCTTCCGGTAAGTTTCACCATTTCTGCATATTCCATAAGATTTTGTATCCATTCTTCCTTTGCTGGGACTTCTGCTTCTTTCCATTTTGGGGCAAGTACCATTCTTGCTGCTGTTGTAGCATACATAAATAAAATTCTATACAATTTAGGTAGCTCTGACCCTATAATTCCCTAAATAAAAGCTTCTGATTTTTGTTTTGTTTTTTTTATAAAAGTTATTCATTCACTTTTTTATAAAAGTTATTCAATTCATGATATATAATGGAAATGAAATGAGAAATGAAATGATTTATTGTAATATTTTTGATCACCCATGAGGCTATTATTGGTGCTTCTCAGCTGGGACATCAAGCCGTTTTGTGTGCAGTTCCGGCAACCACTTGGCTAAAACCCATTCCATTATCACCCTCTGGAGAAATCCCAGTGTGATCATTGCCCCTTCATTAAACACCACACCCAATGACCCAATACTTGGGGCAGGGATGGCATTACCTCCCCACCCCCAATGTCCTCGGAAAACCAGGACATACTGTTCTTTCACGCGAGAGCACAGCGATCATTGGAGGCACTGTGATTTCACATGATTTTGCCCTGAGATCTTGTCCTGAAAAGAAACTTTTTGGGGTGCCGCGATCTTGCACGGTGCCCCAAAACAAGCATTTTCAGATGCTGTGCTCATGTGTGAGAGTGTGCAACCCCAAGTGTGTCTTTTGGGCACTGTGATCTCGCCTGGGTCAAGTGACTTGTGCAGGAGCACAGCTGGGAAATCATGCGTCCTGGTGTTATAAGAAAAAACTGCTCCTTTATCCCTTATGGGTATCCTAGAGCCCGTATAGAGTCCTTATGTAGGTAGGAGAAAATAACAGAGGCCAACTAGAGGATACTAAGAAGCAAAGCAGCTAGTAAGCATGATCTTTATTAAAACTGTTGCAACAGGGCCCCCACTCACCACACGCAGGAGGGAGGAGAGGAACCCAGAACAATGGTGCGCAAACCCTTATATTGTATAGACCAAGGGTTGGCAAGGATTACCTCGCCTGGGCCGGTTCACTCCAGTGGAGATCCCTCTGTGGGCTGGATCGTGTGCGCATGAGCACGCGCACCTGTGACTTTTGGCATCTGCACATGTGCAGACACGATTTCTGGCTCCGCAGAAGTGAATCTCCGTGACGCACTGTGTGGGGGCTCACCAAACAGGCGGCTCAGTTCGTTGGAGGCTTGTGGGCCAGTTAAATGACTCCCGTGGGCCGCTTGTGGCCCATGGGCCTTAGGTTGCTGACCCCTGGTATAGACTTTTGAAGTTGCTCACCCTGTAGCCAGTGACCACCCCCCAAAACATCATACATACATCACAGAAGGAGGTGGTCCCCAGCAAAAAATTGAGTTTGTTGCTTCTCTCCTGTCTTCCAGGATACCTGATAATGCCTTACCTGGCTGCATTTTCTGGGTAGCCTGGCCATTCCTTTGAGATGGTAAATATAGTTCCTGAATCTTTTACTCATATTGATAGTGTGCTCCGCTTACAGTGGTGTCCAAACTTTTTTCAAAGAGGGACAGATTTTATGAAGTGAAAGGCCAACCAAAGTTGCTTAACTTTTTAAAGGATTTTACCCAAGGGGCCAGATTAAACCAACTGGTGGACCAGATTAGGCCCCCAAAACGGACTTTGGGCATGCCTGACTTAAAAGATACTTGCCAGACTGTATTTACAGGGAGGTGTAAGCCACTACAGTCCAAAGACAATTGGAAAGCTTTTCCAATTTCCTTCCTCCTTGCAGAGAAATATTTGAGGTCCATTTGGGAGAGTCAAAATCACTTCAGGATTGTTCTCCTGTACTATTCCAGACACGTGGTTTATATACTTATGCATGTGTTTGCCTTGTACATTTATGAACATTTATTTTTTACATATAAGACCTTAGAATTCCTAAAACACTGGTTTTTGGACTCAGCATGTTGGAGAGTGTGGGATGGGGACCCTGTAGCCCTCCAGTCGTTGTTGAACTTTCAGCTTCCAACCAGTGTGGGCTGATGGCCAGGAATGATGGGTGTTGTAGTCTAGCGACATCCAATTTCCATTGGCTCTGTTCCTGCTCCTTGACCAACAGCCTGAAATTAGCCAGGTGATGTTTTAACCATAACTTTATTTCAGGGCAAGGAAAGCTTCATAGGTTACATTTCCAGGCTGCAAGGCCTAGGATGATGATGATTATTTTTAATGTTAGCTATCCTGCTTGAAAGACAACCAACTAGAAATTGTTGCAAGGATGTCTTCCTGCAGCTCAGGGGATTTGCACGCTAATCTCGTAAACACGAGGCCATGTGTTCAAACCCCACTGGGGGCTGCTGTGGTGTTGTCACTGTTGCGCTGCGATTGGCTTTTGCTGTGGGAGACCTCCATGGTTTCCTGGGGAGGCTTTCTCCCGCCCCTTCTCTGTCCACCTGCTGAACAATTCAATTGTTCCTCAGCCCTGCCATTAGCCCAATTACAGATCCTGAGGGACAGAGAGGCGAGAGAGGGCAGAACTGCAGTGGCAGAGCCATCTGCGTGCACCACAGTCTCTGCCGCTAAGCAACTGGCCCGTAGTTGTGGGAAATGTCTGCTGAGCATTTTCAGCTTGCTTGCCCAGGCCTGCCCATTCAATTACCGGCCCCTGGGCTTTATTTAGCTCCTTTGCCACAGGTGGAAGGAGAAATGTTGCTGTTTTCATCTTGCCAGCCAGGCTAGACAAACTGTCAGTTCAGTGAACTCATTAACCCCAACTTTGTGTTAATGAGAAAGGAATTCGAGCAAAACTTCATTGGTTCTGTCTGTGGCTCACGCTGTGCAAAAAGGGAATCATCTATGCCAGGCATAGGCAAGCTTTGCCCCTCCAGATGTTTTGGACTACAATTCCCATCATCCCTGACCACTGGTCCTGTTAGCTAGGGATCATGGGAGTTGTAGGTCAAAACATCTGGAGGGCCGAAGGTTGCCTCTGCCTGATCAATGCTGACACACATGGCTCTGATCACAATTACTCAGTCATGGGCATTGAACATGTCCCCCACAAATAAAAACAATAAAAGTGTTTTAAAATGTGTGCTCGTAGCTTGCATTTGGGCTTGCAGTGCATTCCTGCAAATATAAATAAAAACTAAAATGAAATGTTTGCAGCCGACAGAAGGTCTGCACCATACATTTAAAGGACAACTGGCGCACATTTAAAGCACGTGACTACCCCTAAAGAACCATGGGAACTGTAGTTTCCCCCTCACAAGTTTCAATTCCTTAACAAACTACAGTTCCCAGGATTATTCGGGTGAAAATGATGTGCTTTAAGTGTATTGCATTGATCTGCTCTGAGCCACAAACATGAGGGATTATCTAATATTAGACACATTGAAATAAATGGACAAAAAAGTCCATTATTTCCAATGGGTGTACTGTGGATGCGGCTAACATTGGACATCAACTTTTGAAATTCACATTTCAGTTCCATGATTGAATCAGGCTGAAAGTTAGCTGTGTAGCCCAAGCAGAACATTAAGGCTGAACAAGCGTCTGAACCAGGGACAGGCGGGGGGGGGGGAGGGAGGGAGGTTTTTACAGACAATTTAAAACAAAATAAAAAACAGCTTTTCTCTCTTGTTTTTGCGCCGTTGTCATGCTAGCATCATCCAGCCGCAGGTGCACTCCAGCTCATATCCAGGTAACAGACGACAGCAGGAGCAGCGACAATTGCAGCACACCGTCTCAATTGTCTGTAATGATATTCATTTCCTCTCCCCAGAGAGTCGTGGGAACTGGAGCTTAGTGAGAAATCTGAGGCTCTCTAACAGAGAAATTCTCACCACCTTTGTCAGGCTATGAAGATTCCCAGGATTCCTTGGGAGTGGGGAGGCCAGATAGTTAAACTGCTATAATACAAATGAAATTAAATGAAACAAAATACAATCCTGCAGTAAAGCTGACCAAACTCTATAGCAGGCATAGGCAAACTCCGGCCCTCCAGATAATTTGGGACTACAACTCCCATCATCCCTAGCTAACAGGACCAGTGGTCAGGGATGATGGGAATTGTAGTCCCAAACATCTGGAGGGCTGGAGTTTGCCTATGCCTGCTCTATAGTGTAGAGTGGGTTGCAGGGAACCTCTAGCCTTCCAGATGTTCCTGAGCTACAACTCCCATCAACCCCAGCAAACATACCCAATAGCCAAGGATGATGGGAGTCGTAGTACAGCAACATTTGGAAGGCCAAAAGTTCTTCACACTGGCAGCTCACTGAGTGACCTTGTGCTAACCACAACCTCTCAGTCTAACCCACCTCTTAGGGTTGTTGTGAGGATAAAACTGGGAGGGACAGAAGCGTGAACACCCCACCTTGAGTTCCCTGCTGGTGTGATATAAACGGAGCAAAGAAATGATTTTTTACAAATGTGCCGTAACTGGCTGAACCAACTGTAAAAAAAGTACTGAAAAACCAAGACTGGGTGGGTGAGATGGGAGCACTGCATTTTAACCACCTAGAAATATTTTTTGCCAAACAAGGGCAAAGTTGCCTTCATTATATGTTTTTAGGCACCAGGTGAAAACATTCCTCTTCAGCCAGGTTAATACTCCACAGTCTTTTAAATGTGTCTGTGGGAAGGGGGGGGGCAATTATTGTTCTGGTTTTTTGTTTTAATTATTTATTTGTTTTTATCCTGTATTTTATTCTGTGAACTGCCCTGAGATCTTATGATGAAGGGTGGTATATTATTATTATTATTATTATTATTATTATTATTATTAATAATAATAATAATAATAATAATAATAATAATACTATCAGAACAAATCAGCCTGGCCTGTTCTTGTGCTTTTAACTGCAGCTTAGAAATCAGCAGCACCTGAGGGCATGTTGACAAAATATTCCCACTAGTTATTGCTGGCACATATCAAGCCTTTAAACCAGAAGGGGGGGACTTTAGCAGTCCAGATGTTCTGGTACTACTAGCCTTATCATCCTTGTCCCTAATGACCATGCTGGCAGAGTATCTATCTATCTATCTATCTATCTATCTATCTATCTATCTATCATCTATCATCTATCTATCATCTATATCATCATCATCTATTTATTCTTGATAGACAGATTACACTGTCTGCCAATTACCGTATTTTTTGCACCATAACACTCACTTTTTTCCTCCTAGAAAGTAAGGGGAAATTGCGTGTTATGGAGCGAATGCCTGCGGGTGGCGGGGGGGGGGGATCTGCTGCAGTCGTGAGCAGAGAATCCATCGTTCCCCTTCCTTCCCTCCTCCGTGGTTACAAAGCATGGATCCACATGGATCCTCAGGATTTTTGCATTGGGCTACTCCAAATTCACTGTCACATCACATGTCTGTGGCCACAGCATGAACCACAAAAATCATATATCCACTATTTCGTTTAGAATATTTTTTTTCTTGTTTTCCTCCTCTAAAAACTACGTGCGTGTTATGGTCTGGTGCGTGTTATAGAGCGAAAAATACGGTAGTTTATGGGCCCAATTCAAAATGCTGGTTTTCACATATAAAGCCTTAAACTGCTCAGGACTGCAATACCTCAGGGAGCACCTCTCCCCATATGAACTGATCTTGATCCTGTGGTCATCCTCTGAGACCCTTATTTGTGTTCCCACTCCATGAGAGGTCCGGAGGGTGGCAACAAGAGAACGGGGCCTTTTCTGTGGTGGCTCCCCATTTGTGGAATGCCCTCCCTGGGGAGGCTCACCTGGCGCCACCATTATACATATCTTTAGGTGCCAGGCAAAAAACTTTCCTTTACAACCAAGCCTTTGGCCTTTAACTATCTGTGGCCTTTTAGAAGTGGGTGAGATGTTTTTAAATGTATTTCTCTTTTCTCTTGGTTTTAATGTACCTATGTGGGGCTTATTGTCTGCCTGTCTGCTTGTAAGTCATTTCGGGTTGCCTTAGGATAATCTTTCCTGACCAGTAGTGGAAATACCAACACATTAGAAGACAGATAAACTGCACCAATAATTTGTTTTCTTATAATAATAATAATAATAATAATAATAATAATAATAATAATAATAATAAATTTTATTTATATCCCGCCCTCCCCAGCCGAAGCCGGGCTCAGGGCGGCTAACAACAATCAAATAATCAAACAGTCAAATAGTCACACAATCTAAAAATATTTCATTATAAAAATTAATTAAATCAAATTGATGGCAACCAATTAAGCAAAATTCTGTGCAGATTGCCAGAGGAGGGAGTCAGGCTGTGCCCTGACCAAAGGCCTGGCGGAACAACTCTGTCTTGCAGGCCCTGTGGAAGGATGTCAGGTCCCGCAGGGCCCTAGTCTCTTGTGACAGAGCATTCCACCAGATTGGAGCTGCAGCCGAGAAGGCCCTGGCTCTAGTTGAGGCCAGCCTAACCTCTCTGAGGCCTGGGACCTTAAGGATGTTATTATTTGCAGACCGTAGGTTTCTCTGTGGGGCATACCAGGAGAGGCGGTCCCGTAGGTACAAGGGTCCTAGGCCGTATAGGGCTTTAAAGGTTAAAACCAGCACCTTAAACCTGATCCTGTACTCCACCGGGAGCCAGTGCAGCTGGTATAGTACCGGATGAATGTGATCTCGCAGCGAAGACCCCATAAGGAGTCTCGCCGCGGCATTCTGCACCCGCTGGAGTTTCTGGGTCAGTCTCAAGGGCAGCCCCACGTAGAGCGAGTTACAATAATCCAGTCTGGAGGTGACCGTCGCATGGATCACAGTGGCTAGGTCAGGGCGAGAGAGATAAGGGGCCAACTGCTTAGCTTGGCGGAGATGAAAAAATGCCGCCTTTGTTATAGCTGTAATCTGCGCCTCCATAGAGAGGGAGGTATCGAAGATTACACCCAAACTCTTAACGGATGGTGCTGGCACTAATTGCACCCCCACAAGAGATGGGAGTTGCCCCCTCGATCCCATATCGTCCCGCCCCAGCCAGAGGACCTCTGTCTTCGAAGGATTTAACTTCAACCGGCTCCCACGTAACCATCCAGCCACAGCTTCCAGACATCTGGTCAGTGTGTCTGGGGCCGAGTCAGGATGGCCATCCATCAACAGATCAAAAGGCTTTTATAGCATCCACCATTGCTGCAGATCCCCCTCTCCCCAATTAAAAATGGATTTTATCTGAGGCTGACTGATAGCCTCTTCTAATGCAGCAGGTTTAAAAGCCACAGTTGTTGCTGTTTGTTTATTGTTAATGGAAAAGTGGCCTATAGATATTCTAGATATAGTCAAAGGGCAGAGAGGGTTGCCAAGTTTTGAACAATGCCCTGAACAATGTATTGAACAAAGGTTTGAACAATGTTATGCGACTAAAAGCGATTTGATGCACTGCCCATTTGCGGGTAGTAACATATCTTCTCACTCTGGCTTCATGTTCCTCATTGGCTGGGAAGTTGGGGTTGGGATTGATGGCCTTTGAGTACCCTTCCAACTCTGTAATCCTGGCACTGCTAATCTCTTATAAAGAGAAGGTTGAATCTGGCGCCTGCCCCCTTTTTTTCATGCCAGGTTAATACTGAAATGGCTTTACTGGAACAGAAACAAGAACACCAACTAATTCAATAAATAATAATTTATTTTTGCTGAATCGAAATTTATATTAAGTTAGGACAATGGCTCATGAGGCCAAAATGTCACAAAACAGTGTGCAAGCTTTTGAGTTTTCCAGAATTCTTCATCAGCATAGATGGCAAAAAAGTAGAAGTCGGAGGGAGGGGGAAGGGGAAGGGGGTGTGAAGCATCAGAGTCTGTCATCTATCCTGCTGAAGAGTTATGGGGAAGACAAAAGCTTGAACACTAGTATTTTATGATGTTTTTGTTAGCTTAACAAAGATATTGTCCTAATATGGACTTTGCATTCCTGCCCCCGCTTGGGCTAACACGACAACTTTTTGCTGGGAATATAACACTGCACAAAGTTTATGCAGGACACCCTCAGCTGAAATTAAGAACATCCTGGAGAGCAGAAGAACACGATTAGGGGCTTTAAAAAACCCCCCACTCTCTCTTAGTTTGGGTAAGCCATAAACAAGATTGCCAGCTAGCTCCAAAATAAAAAGTTGAGCCAGCTCTTGTGCCTTTAACCACAGCTTCCTATGAGGCTCTTCTGAGTAGGGAGATGACCACCTCTTTATGACCATAGACCAAGTTGTTGTCAAAGGCACTGCAAGCGGTCAGAAAAGTTGGCAATCCTGCCCAGAAATCAGTTGACCAAAGGAATTCCTCCTCCTCTGCAGTACTATAGATTCTTATTTCCCCATCTCACTCATGTCATTAAAGCTGGGCTCATCGCCAGTATTTCCCCAGGAGCCCAGAGCATATGATCAGAGCTCAGTGAGAAAGAGCAAAAGTCACCCCCCTCCTCCTTAGAATATCCCCAGTTGCGACAAAGTTTCCTGACTAACTTTTGCAAGATTTAATGAGGTCTCTGGGCTGGCATCAAAGCACCTGTTTGGAAGAGGGAACAATGATTGAGGGCCTGGTATCCCGGGGGGGACGCGATTCACAAGAGTACCAATTATCTCTCCTTGGTGCACTCCAGGGTGTGATTAAAGCCATGCGGCCTGTTCGTTTCCGTTGGGAATTAGGGGAATTGAGGAGGATAGTGGCTAGATTGTTAGCTACATAATTGCGCCTCTCTTGGGGTGTGTGAACCTGACTGCTGAGGTTAAAACAAACACACATACAGTACACAACTCAACTACAAGCAAGAATTGGGATGCCATGAACATTCATTATAGGATTATAGAAAGGTGACTTTAACAGAACTGGCCTGCCTAGACCAATACTTTGACTACTCCAATGGGCAGTGGTTCTCAAGGACACACGATCTATCTACATCTGTACTGCCTGCACGGACTGGCAGAAACTCTTCAGGGCTACAGTCAGGGGGGTCTCCCAGCACTACCTGCCAGGGGGTGAACTCGACACCCTTCTGGCATGCAAAGCAAGATGCTCTCTCGCTGAGCAACCATGGGCAATTCTTGGGGGGAAAGTGACTGGGCTTGGGAGCCGCCATTTAAATTGCCCACAATGCCCCAGTGTGATGCTACACTGGGAGGAATTGTGGGAAATGCAAATGGTAGTCTCTGGACCCTGCTGCATTCTGCCTCCAAGTAAGGCAGAGGGGATCCGCCGATGGAGTGAAGCCACTTTGCCAAAGGCCCCTCTCAAACCTGTGTCACATCCATCCCAAACATTTAACACACATGATTTCTCCCCCAAAATCCTGAGAACTGTAGTTCAGTAAAAGTGTTGGGAACTGTAGCACTGTGAGGGGGTCAACTACAATTCTCTATATTGTGGGGGGGGGGCACGCCACCACTATTTTAGTCAATGAAGACACAAGCCTAATCACTTAGTCCCGGCCCAGATATAAATAAGCTTTCCCCCCAACTAATGAAATCTTGCTCCCTGAAATATACTCGGAGTTGAGTGTTGATTTCATGTTCTTTATTTCAGCTCATGGTAAACCGTGAGTGCGTGAGTCCTTTCCCCCAAATCCTCTGGCTATATATACATTATTTACACAATGGGTCCTTTGTGATTGGCTGATTCAACTCCTCTCCTGGAGCCTGATTGGGCTGCTGATTCACTTCCTCCTGGACCCGGATTGGGCTGCTCCTGCAGAGCAATCAGGTTGCTGCCTTCTAGGATCTTACTTGTCTATTGTTCTAGGATCCAAGCTCAGTACATAACACTCCCACACCATAAATGTAAGCATAAAACACAGGGCTTCCACCAATGAATCCTGTGAACTATAAGCATTCCTCCCATCCACCCCCAGAAGTACAATTCCCAGCACCCTTAGCAAATAGTTCCCAGGATTATTTTTGTGTGTGTGTTTGTGTGCTTTAAATGTTTGGATGCCAATGCCAAATTTACAAAGATCCATAGAAAATAATTTGGGGGTGAGTCCCTGGGCAACCCGTGGTTTAATGTGTCCGTCCAAACTGTATAATGGCCCATATATAACCAACTCTCCCTATTTATCAGGGATAATCCTAATTCTCTGATCACTGTGTACATCATTATTCCCCCTCTTGCTCCTTTATGGAAGCCTCATTGAAATGTTGCCAGTGTGAACTGCCAGAGCTTCCCAGGTTCCCGAGAACCACAAGTTGGGGAAACAGACACATCATTTCTACCATCAGCATGTGCACACCCCAAGGTTGCAGGTCCGATCCCCATATGGGACAGCTGCGTATTCCTGATCCTCAGGGTCCCAATTTTACAATTCTCTCCCCCCTCCCCGTAAATACGACACCTAGGCTTTTATTATATAGTTCAAACAGATAACATGTAAACACATCCGTAAGCATACAATGGATAAATGTTTATTTCCCAAAGTATTTTGAATTGAAAGAGTATCAGACTATAATATTCAGAGCTGGGAACAAACAAAATTTGAGAAATAAAACAATTCTAAGGCACCACTCAGCCCATAGCATGTAATCAGCATTGGTTTATTCACGTGCTAATTCTGTGGTAAGCTGTGGTTGATAAATGCCTCAACATCCGAGGAAGTTTACATAACAAAAGCCAGCGTCTTTTCAAGGTGATTCACTAACAATTACCTAAATGGCTACTCCTGACTCAGCGGCACACAGCTTAGCATTTCATCATCAACAACATCATCACTTTTCCAGGGTAAGCTGTGCTCAGAAGTAGCTCAAAACCAGAAAAATGTTTACATGACGAAAAACAGCACCAATTCAAATTGATTCACTAACAACTACAAGGAATAATATATTGTAAATCGCAAGCAGAGGGTCCCCTGGGCATCTTATACTACAACTCCTATCAAAAATGGACCATGTTGGGTGATGGGCGTTGGAGTCAGCCCCCCCCCCCAAAGCTGATGGGCATCGCCATTCAGTATGCACGCGCCACATGTCATGTGATCAGTTATGTGGGAGGGGCTTACCTGGGCCCCCAAAATATTTCATTCAAGTTGGCACCCTTGATGCTGGTGATTCACACATGGGTGAGGGAGTTGTGCTCTGGACGTCCCCAGAGACACAATTCTTAATTACCGTTTTACAGGCCCTGAGTTGGGGGAGACGAACAGGGTTCTGACTCCCAGTTTGCTTAACAACAGCAACGGCCACAACAGACGGACTTTCCCCACCTAAATTAGGCTGCTGTAATATAGCTCAGTTGCTGGAAAGAGTGTCTGCTTGTGGACTTCTCTGCTTGGCCACTGAGACAAGATGCTGAACCAGATGGGCTACTGACCTGATAACACAGTGCTCTCCTGATGTCCTGATGTCAAACTGTCTCAGTGAGTTGCTGTGAGCCGCTACTATTTGTGTGGCTACGTAGGATATTGAGCAGGGGTCAGCAACCTTTTTCAGCCGTGGGCCAGTCACCGTCCCTCAGACCATGTGGTGGGCCAGACTATATATATATATATTGGGGGGGAATGAATGAATTCCTATGCCCCACAAATAACCCAGAGGTGCATTTTAAATAAAAGGACACATTCTACTCATGTAAAAACACATTGATTCCCAGACCGTCCGTGGGCCGGATTTAGAAGGTGATTGGGCCGGATCCTGCCCCTGGGCCTTAGTTTGCCTAACCCTGATATTGTGGAAGACCCACCAGGAATTTGTAGACAGGGTGATATCTGGCTGAGGGCACCAGAAGCCCGTTGGGTCATTCATTGATATGGGGAGCAGACAGATAATTGCAGGTACCATTTAGTATCTATAGGAAATTCAATTCAAACTATCCCATGTCCAATGGGAAGATTGGTTTCCATGCACCCCAATTTCTACAATTTTTTTTGCTCCATTTGTGCAGGGCTGAATGATGTGTGTGTGTATATATACAGTGGTACTTCTGGTTGCGAACGGGATCAGTTCCGGAGGCCCGCTCGCAACATGAAAAGAGCGCAACCCGCAGCGGTGCATTTGTGCACATGTGGGTTGTGATTCACCGCTTCTGCGCATGCAGGCGACGTCATTTTGCGCTTCTGCGCATGCGTGAACGGCGAAACCTGGAAGTAACCTTGTCTGGTACTTCCGGGTTGGCATGGGACATAACGTGAAAGAACATAAGATGAAGCGGACGTAACATGAGGTATGATTGTGTGTGTGTGTGTGTATACAGTGGTACCTCGGGTTAAGTACTTAATTCATTCCGGAGGTTCGTACTTAATCTGAAACTGTTCTTAACCTGAAGCACCACTTTAGCTAATGGGGCCTCCTGCTGCCGCCGCGCCGCCAGAGCACAATTTCTGTTCTTATACTAAAGCAAAGTTCTTAACCTGAAGCACTATTTCTGGCTTAGTGGAGTGTGTAACCTGAAGCGTATGTAACCTGAAGCGTATATAACCCAAGGTACCACTGTATATATCTGTAAAAGCAAGACCCCTAATTGTCAATTAGCCATATCCAATACTAATCCTACTGAAAGCAGACCCACTGAAGTTAATGGGCATGGCTAACGTTGACTCCTGACTTTCAATGGGTCTACTCTGAGAAGGATGAGTGTTGGCTACAACCCCACTGCCTCTTTATCTTACAGATTTGTCCAAGGACGGTCTTGATTTTGCAAATCATCCTCATGTGTTTGATTGCTGCTGGACAATATTTACATGCCAGGCCGATTTACAGAGGTAGAGCTAATCGAGCTCTTCAAACGCAGCGTTTATCTCTGTCCGCTCTTCTAGGTTGAGCTCCAAATTCCCACCAGTAGGCGGCGTTGAAGTTCAGTTCTCATAAGAACAGCAGCATACACGTGGAACGCAACCAATTTTCCAACTTTAAATAAAGGGTGCGGAACTTACTCGTCAGCTGGCTCGTTGGTCTAGGGGTATGATTCTCGCTTTGGGTGCGAGAGGTCCCGGGTTCAAATCCCGGACGAGCCCAACTTTTTCTCACGTTTAACAAATCACTTTGACATGGTGGCTGGGGGAAATAGCATAAAATCACTGGTTATGGATGGTGAACAGAATGGGTGTTTTCTCCCTGTTCTCTACAGAGGTGGGTATGGAGTTGAAAGAGAGTTTAAAGAAAAATAAAATAATTGCAATTTTAAACTCACGTACGAGGGAGCAAACTCTTGAACGAAGTGGCGCTTACTTCCGAGTAAGCCTACATAGGATTGCGCTGAAAGCAATGCTAGTCCACAGATCTGAGTATTTTTACACGTTTTTAAGGCAAGTTTTATAAATCTGTACTAAGCAATACTTATATACATGACTGAGCATATTATAATTTGCGTGTGTGATATTGTAGAAGATAGGGTCTCGGCTCTGGTGTGTTTTTGCTTTTATCAATTAGTTTGCATTAGCTTTCCCTTCCCGATTCAATCCCCCTCCTCTCCGCTGCTGTTTATCTAGGAAGTTTTAATTAAGTTATTTTTCTATTGTGGTTTTGAAAGTTATATTGCTAGCCTCCCTGGGGAGCAACTGTGTGTCGCGGGATCTATCATCCGAGTGATAAAAAAAATGTGCCAGAAAAATATTTGGAAGATTTCCTTCTGTCCAGCAAAACCCGGAAACCTCTAGACTCTAACCTTTCTAGAGCATTGGACTAAACAGTTTTTATGTACAAGGCTCCATAGCTCAGGGGTTAGAGCACTGGTCTTGTAAACCAGGGGTCGCGAGTTCAAATCTCGCTGGGGCCTTTGTTATGCTTGCACCAGCAATAAACTTCGTAAAGTCTCCAGCCATATCTATATAATCCAAATTGTTGTGCTGCTGCTATATTCGTCGTCGCTTCCAGTCTTTTGAATCTGGTTAAATGGGCTCTAATCTGACGGTCTTTTAAAAGGGCAATATAGTAACTTCCTTTCCCATAGTCCTGTGACAAGGCAGCTGGATGGTAAGACTGGGTTTTGGTTTTTTCACGATTTAGATCGCAATCCTCCCACCTCTTCTTTATTGTGGGGTTGTGTGTGTGGAAGGGAAATTAGATCCCGAGAACTAAAACCAGGAAAGAGAAGTTGATAATTTTGTGTGCTCTGCAAAAGGAACTGGAGGACGACTTACAGTGTTAAGTAGTGTGCATGTTTACTCACAAGTAAGGAGGATCGCTGAGTTCAAGAGCCAGCCCTGTTGACCCGGTGCAACGCCTATGCATGGTTTTACTCGGAAGTAAGGATCACTGAGTTCAGGAGTAAGCCGTGGTGAAGTCCCAGGGAATTTAAAAGGATTTACTTCCGTGTAAATATGCACCGCCGGATAGGCTTGCCCCGTTAAACCATTAAAAATATAAAAGGATCAGGCGTGGCATGGTCTCCTAGTGTGGGGTGGGGGGAGGCATTCTGTACATGTTCAGAGAAACTCATTTTTTATTTAAAAAAGTCCTAGGGTGAGTCAGTGTTATGATTCAAAACACATCCGGGAGTTTAAACTCAGGATTTCCAGGATTCATTGTATTTTTCTTCTGCATTCCCCCTACCCAAAATAGGCGTCTTGCTTTTCTACAACGGTGGAGGAGAATATCCAGTTCAATCTCATCCCTAAATAATCATCTCTTGTCCCATGCAGATAGGCTCGCATTTCTCCCACCTCTGTTACAAATGGGGGGGGGGGGGAATCACGGAGCGGAAGAAAGTTTTTGATCTAGCAATAGGTTGCTTTTTAAAAGCGACGACAGCAAAAAGTTGGCAGCAAACTCGCAGAGCAGGAAGGAGAACACGGCTGTTGCCACTAGGAGGCACCAAAACAGAAAAAGACACCTTCAGAGTTTTCGGCAAGTGGCCGGCTCGTTGGTCTAGGGGTATGATTCTCGCTTAGGGTGCGAGAGGTCCCGGGTTCAAATCCCGGACGAGCCCTGTTTTTTTGAAGTACTATCAAGAAACCTGCGGGAAAGGCATTAGAACCTCGGAATGGTGTTTTCATCAACAGATCGCGAGAGTTCTGCGTGCGGGAAAACTCACGCCTGGTTTACTCTAGAGATACAGAAATTGTAGGGAGCTCCAGGGACCTCCTGAGTTCCACCTGAGGGAGAAATGTCCCTAGTTTACTCTAAAGATGTACATTGCAAGGGGAGTCTTCTTTTTATGCTCTTGAAACTACTCATTGTCCAAAACTTTGTTGTTGTTGTTTTTAACCCCAATGCAATATTGAAACCAAAGAAAGGAAGCAAGTCAATATCAATTTCAGCTTATTTTTTTTATTTTCAACATAAAATATGTGAAAAGCGAGAATTTTGTTCTTAGCTAATGGAAGAAATGGTAGGAGGGAAACGAGAAAGAGAGAGAGAGAAATCTGAAGACTACATTCGATAAATTAACTTTTCTTCTCGAGGTAAAAGTGGAATAGGTGAACTAAAGTGAGATTTTCTTTTCAGTTAATAGAAGAAATGGTTAGGAGGGAAAATGAGAGAAATTATTTATATATGTGTGTGTGTGTGTGTGTGTGTGTGTGTGTGTATATATATATATATATATATATATATATATATATATATATATGGAGATACATGGATTGTTTTCCCTGGCTCCACACATCACAGGTCCTCCTGCCCCACATCAGCTGGGACTTCGGTTTCCAAATGGACAGGATATCCCCCTTCACAGGCTATGATGATCCTTTCCGTGTTATCGGTCCCTTTGTAACTGCAGTCTGGGGCCCAGGAGCCCTTCTGAAGTTGGCACAGCGTGAGGGGGAAGCTGGCATTGCTTTCCCGGAGGTCCCCTGTGGTGGGTACCCCACCCTCGCCACAAACAAGCTGGATCTTGGAGGTGTCCGCATGGACGAAAGTGTTGAGGTGCTTGCAGTGGTGGGAGGTGGCCAGGTCGCGGCGCTTCATCATAAGGTTGCAGTAGCTCCGGGGGTCGGGAGCCTCCGTCGTTGGGAAGTCAACGTGCTGCCTCAAGAACTTCTGGTAACTTTCCGCGCTGGCCATGGCCAAGCAGGCCGCCAGGAAGAGGAGTGGCGTGGTCAGCCCTGGACATGGGCCTCTCTCTGCCATTGCTGTCCCCTTTGTTGTTCTTTGTCAGGTGATGGATGGTAGCCAAGTGAGGTAGGAAGGATGGAGGTGGTCTCAAGAGGCTTGGTTCCTGAGGTGGGAAGAACAATATGGCACCCCCAAGGATGGTAAAAAATAAACTGGCAAATTAATGACTTGACAATGCCCCGATCTTTAATGCTGTACATGGCAATCTTGACCACCACCCATTTCAAAATAGAAGCCCCTTCTCACTGGAAAAACCAACCACCATAAATAATACCACATCATTGCCTGTTGTTGTCAGGGAAATTCTCAAGGGGTCCTTATAAGAGGGGCCTGCTACATCGTGTGGCGAGGTAGGTTCTAAAGCAGTGGTTCCCAACCTGATTTTGGCCATGCCTCACCTAAGCATCTCTAAAATCCTGATGCCCCTCTGTGACATATAATAATTATTATTCAAAAAGTGAAGTTCTATTCACGTGAAGGAAGCCTAAAAGGCCATTAACTTGGGCTAAAGAAGCTTCCAAATTGCCCCCCCATAAAATTCAAATTGCTCCCCCTGTGGGGCGTGTGCCCCACATTGGGAACCACAGTTCTAAAGGTTATTGGGAAGTGGAATTTGCCCTGAAGTGCTTATTTGAAATTTATATTTTAATACAGTTTTATCTCCATAGAAAGTCCCGAAGGCGCTGTGCTGCAATGTGCAATCCCTAGCAGGTGGACTCTGAAGCAGCTTCCTGATGATCAGTCAATTTAATAAGAACATAAAAATATTTCTGTTGGATCCAGCCAAGGGTCTTTCTCATCCAACACTCTGTCCTCACAGTGGCTGACCAGATGGCCCTTCAAGAGGCCTGCAAGCAAGGGCTGAGTACAAGTATTCAGAGGCATATCACCCCTGACAGTAGAGGCAGACTATAGCCATTGTGGCTAGGACCCTTTTCCTCCAGTCTAACCTTCTCACATGCCTTTAATCACTGTGATGGGCATAATAATGCCACCTCTAACTTTGTAAATAGTGGGACTGGAGACATCCCAGATTTCCTTGCCCCAAAATGCTCTACCCAGGTTGACGCTGAAGCTTTGGCACAAGCCGTGGCTGAGTTTTAAGATGTGGCCCGTCTGAGGACTCTTACATTGTTTCTGTCATGGATCAAGTCGAAGTCCGAGCCTTACCTGAGTTGGAGAACTGGGCCGGGCTCCCTCTGCCAAGAGCAATCTGCCCCACTCTGCTTTTATACAGAGAGCCCAGCATGACAAGGAATCAAGGACACTTTCAAGGAAAACTTTGCAGGTGACACAGGGAGGAACAAACCAACCTACATATTTCCAGCCTCTGACTCAACCCTGGCCTGGGGTGATTTGTAGCACAACATCTCAAGTGTGGCTTAGTCAGCCTCCACTCACTGACAAGTCAGTTAAAGTTGGTATCACTGCTTTTACATCATATTAGATCCAGATGGGTTAACACAACCAGGAATAGAAATGGTCTGGGGATCTTTTCCCTGCTTAATATAGGCAGCTTTCAAAACTGCTCCTCAAAAATGTTAACTGAGAACACAGCTGGGGTCTAGGCTGGAGCTGCTGATTTGCCACCAGCAACATTTGTGATTTTATTTAGTAAGAAACAAACAACAGTGGAGGCAGAACATACTCATCGTGGCTAGTTGCCATTGATATTCTCCATGAATTTGCCCAATCCTCTTTTAAAGCCACCTGAGCTGGTGGCCATCAAATCACTACCTGTTATAGCAAATTCTGTATAGCTGTCATGGTCTTTTGGCTGAAAAAAGTAACTCATGGATTTAGTTTTTGGTGTGCAGGGTTATGGGAGAATATACCATGCTGCTGCCCCCCCCCCCAGCATGGGTTAGTACTTAAAGGATTGGGAGCACAGACCCATGTCACATAATTGTATGAGTTGACTGTGGGCAAATTAAGGGGGTGTCTATATGGGATTTTACTGGCTCTGCACTCTGGGCGCACTCCCAGCTACCTTGTATGTGAAACCTTTTGAAAAAGCGTTTGTTTTTAAAAAGAGGAGGGATGGGGCAGTGGAGATGGGGTGAAGCAGGCAAGACCTGGGTCTTTGGCCCCTTGAGCCAGCCCCTAACAATGTTCCTCCTGCTCCCACCGTGGGAACTAACATCGGGGTATAGGAAGCATCACAGACAAACTGTGCATTGTATCCCTGTTGTATGGTGAAAAGTCATAGCTCAGCAGAACAGCATCTACCTTACATGCAGAAGATGCTATATTCAATCTCCAAGTAGGACTAGCAATGTCCCCTGCCTGAAACCTTGGACAGCTCCTGCCCTGCTGTGCAGACCATGCTGAGCTAGGTGGATCACCTTCCTATGTTCTCTTCATCCTTGAAGTGATGGAGTTCCTTCCTTCTCTCCATCCCTATCTATCAGCAATGCTTCAAGGTATTTCTTGTTCTGGAAGGCTTGTTTTGCTGGACACATCCACACCATCCATTTAAAGCAGTTTTGTACCGCATTAACAGCCACAGCTCCCCCCGCAAAGAAGCATGGGAACTGCAGTTAAGGGTCCTGAGAATCATTGGGAGACCCCTTAAAAATCACTGTTCCCAGCATTCCAGAGAGGGGAGGGTCATGATTGTTATCGTGTATAGGAGTGCTTTACATGGATTGTGCGGATGAACTCAGTTGTTTTTCCAAACCACTCTGAGTGCTTCCAGACTGTCACTATTCTTGAGTGGGATTGAGTCAAAAACCAGCAAGATCAAGTCACACAGTTATAGTGGATTGGGAGGTCTTGTGCCACAAACCAGCTTCCGTCAAAGATTGGACTTTTGGCGTGAAGGAAAGTGATGGGGAAAATGCTCTGGAAAGTGTGGGATAACACTTGCTCCAACGCAATGCCATCTAACCTCCCAGCAAACACATCAGCATGAATGCTCATTGGTAGCCAAATCTGTCTGGTTTCCCTGTAATCAGATCATGATAAATACTCAATAAAAATTATTATTGGAAGCACACCCTGGTCTGACATACATCGTTAAGCAGTTCCATTTCTTAAACCTTCTTTCTGAGTCTGCGCACACACCATAGAGATAAAGCACATTTAAATCACAGAGCTTCCCCCACAGAGCTTCCTGGGCACTGTATTCTATCCCTCATAGAGATATAATTCTTTTCTACAGCATTAGCATCCCACCCTTCCTTACCCTAACTACTTGGTCCTAGGACACAGGGCACTTTGCACCACAAATACACATTTTAACCCCTGGAGTTCTCAGTACTCACCTTGTGTCAAGATGTCTCCCGTCTGCTCTGACACCATCGCTGGCTATGAAAACAAGGAAACCAATAGCGCAATGGGCGGGGAGTGAGAGAGTTAATGACTCACGAATCGGCTGCCAAGTCAGAGCAACCGGAAATACCAGGGATGGTTCCTGAGACAGCAGCGCAGAACATTACGAAATCACCGAAGGTTTCCCCACCTTGTCAAGCATCTCTTTCTCAACATGAGGACTAGAAACTTTGTGTGTTTGTGTAAAATAGAGGCTAAGGCGAGGCTTGTTGATTTCCTAGAATTAAAGGGATGTCTAACACACAGCTTAATACACACGAGTCTTGATTAGAGTCTTAGATGTGGAAGTATGATACGCGGCTTTAACACACAAGCCTTAATTAAATTCTAACACTAGCTTGATCCAGAATTTAGTCTTGCACCCATGAACTCATTACACTATCTTTAGTAAATAAAAAGTAAAAAATAAAATACAAAATAACTCCCAAAGGGCAATTGATTGTGTGTGGAGAAAGAAAGAAAAGGGGGGGGGGAGGGGGGAATGAAATGGAATGTCTGCAACCCTCACAGTGCACATTTTATTGTTTATAGACCTGTCCATCATAGCAGACTCCCAAAATGAAGAACTGATTAAGTTTACTGGGATTTTATATGCAGCACAGAAAAGGCAAAGTTCCGCGCGCGTAAGGAAGAGGACAGAGACTATAAAAGAAAACAAACCTGTCTAATCTCGCCATTGGTTACCTGGCAAGATAAATGAATTTCAGCATGGATCCTAAAATAAAGGATAAGCTGTTTTACTTTCAAAACAGCAGCAAGCAAGCTTTCTTAGGGCAGGTTCTCTCTCCTTCTGCTCGTTAGGCAAACCGGGCAGGTAGAAGAGGGAATGCGCTTATCCAATCAACTTCCGGGAGGTGGAGCTAGGGATCCTGCTTCTATCCAATGGGCGACTGGTTTGCCCAGAGCCTTAACGTGATCAATGCAATGCACAGCCGAGGAAGGTTGTGTATCTGTCACCAGCAACTGATGAGCCTCGACATCAATCCGAAAGGAAGGTGGGAACGATCACTACCGATGGGGAGCAAGTTTCAGCGTCTGGATCTGGGACGGTTCTGGCCAGGCATATCTCACGTCTTCTGCTGGAACCTCCTTCACTGGAGGTGTTTGATCAGAGGTTGGATGGTCATCTGTCAGGGATTATTTAGCAGTGATTCCTGCACTGGGCTAGATGTCCCTTGGGAGTCCCTTCCAACTCTTTAATTTTATGATTCTAGGATGAACCAGTAGCTGATGGGAATAGGGAGGCAATTTACCCAGAAAGCACCTCAGGAATCAAAATCTAGGACATAAAACAAGAGTCTTTTTTATATAAAAAAACTTAGTTACCTGCTAGGGACTTTCTTTCTTTCTTTCTTTCTTTCTTTCTTTCTTTCTTTCTTTCTTTCTTTCTTTCTTTCCTTCCTTCCTTCATATTAATGATAATTAATAATTTTATTATTTATACTCCGCCTATCTGGCTGGGTTTCCCCAGCTACTCTGGGCGGCTCATAGAATATATAAAACATTATTGAATAATCAGTCTTTTGAATTATCAGTCTTTGAATTGTCTGTCTTGGAACTGAGAATCTAGTTTTGGACTGAATTTTGAAATGGCTATTGAAGGGATTGTTGTATTTTATTTCTCTCTCTCTCTCTCTCTCTCTCTCTCTCTCTCTCTCTCTCTCTCACACACACACACACACACACACACCCCTTCTCTCCCAGGACAAAACTAGGTTTTGGAGATTTATGATCAGATGTCCTGTCCCTTTAAATAACTTTTAACCTACCCGCTGCAATGAGCGCCCCCTGCCCCACCGCGCGTCATTTTAACATTGAGAGAGCACATCGCTTAATTTCAGTGCATGAAATTCGGATACACCCTCAATCCCAGTGATTCCGAAACATGCCAGCAGGGGAAGCTATTGCTTAAGCGTGCTCTGGGCGGCCGCACTTCCCTGGAGGAGAAAGTTTGAGAAAGTTGCTGTCTTCTACAGAGAAAGACCACCGGTCCGCCGGCAACCTCTGTACCGTCGACATTGACTGGCACTGGTTCTCCGGAGTTTCAGATATGTTGAGCCGTCGGGACCGTCTGCGTGCAAAGCAGATGCTCTACTACTGAGCTAGGACCCTTCGTTTCCCGAAGTCTGCATGTTGATTCATCCCAATATTTGGCAGGCATTTGCAAGGTTTTGAAAAGCTTTCGCGGTGGTTGTGGTGCATATGGTGTCTCTTAATGCAAAAGAAGATGCAAAAAAAGTGCTTTGGGGGCAGAATAAGAGCAGCAGACCTGATTCACCTCCCCATGAAAAGAGGGCACAAATTTGCATCTGGTAGCTAGACAGCATCTTAAAAAGCAGAGACATCACCTTGCCAACAAAGGTCCATATAGTTAAAGCTATGTTTTTCCCAGTAGTGATGTATGGAAGTGAGAGCGGGATCATAAAGAAGGCTGATCGCCGAAGAATTGATGCTTTTGAATTCTGGTGCTGGAGGAGACTCTTGAGAGTCCCATGAACTGCAAGAAGATCAAACCTCTCCATTCTTAAGGAAATCAGCCCTGAGTGCTCACTGGAAGGACAGATCGTGAAGCTGAGGCTCCAATACTTTGGCCACCTCATGAGAAGAGAAGACTCCCTGGAAAAGACCCTGATGTTGGGAAAGAGGAGAAGGGGACGACCGAGGACAAGATGGTTGGACAGTGTTCTCGAAGCTACGAACATGAGTCTGACCAAACTGCGGGAGGCAGTGGAAGACAGGAGTGCCTGGCATGCTCTGGTCTATGGGGTCACGAAGAGTCGGACACGACTAAACGATTAAACAACAACAACAACAGCTTATATGTATAGGTACAAATTTGGTGTGGTGGTGGTGGAATTCAAAAGGAAATACTGTACAGCCCGTCGTCCTGGGAAGATGCCAGGTGTCTTCTGTGCCTGCGTTGGCAATGCATGCATGTCGGGTTGCAAATGCACAAGGCTCATTGGGTTTTTTTTGCAGAGCGCTTTTGCACAGAGTACTTTGCAATTGTACATCTAACTTTGTGTGATAGTGTGGCCTGTTGTTACTATCCAGGGAGGAGGGGAGAGGGGAAATTAGGCTCTTCAGATGCTGCTGGACTCCAGCTCCCATCAACCAGTATGACCTACAATCAGGGATGATGGAAGTTGGAGTCCAATGCAATCTGGAGTCCCGCTGATTCCTTGCCCTGCTTTAACAATTAAGAAGAAGGAAATTCTAGCATTGTGTAGCCCAGGGTTAGCCAATGGAGTGCTCCCACAAAAGGTTCTGGACCTCCAGCAAGGCCAACAGCTGATGGCACGATTGTGACTACAGGTGTAGCATCCTGTGCAAGAGAGAAGGAAGCTGCAGTACCTCTCCAAATTCTCTCAAATGCACAAAGGAACGGAGAGTTTGTTCCTGCTGACCTCTTTCCCCCATGTGGCCATCCTAGAGGAGGCTGAGCGAACTGAGAGCCATCTGGAATTATAGGAGCATGCCAGGAAATAGAGATGCGCAAGAAAGAGTTTATTAACATTACACTGTACCTGCAGAGATACACTCACATACACGAAAAGGGTAAGGGAAAGAGGCAGAGAACAGAAGCAGCTCCTCAGAGATGGCACTGGAAACAGGATGAACAGGAGGAGCTGGTCTTTGGCTTTGTGGAAGGAGGGAGAGTAATGGCATCAGAGAGACACATCCACCAAGTCAGCCAATCTCTTGTAGCCGGGTCCAGTTCCATCCCGGCAGGCGCAGTCGGGCGATACAGTCTTCCCTACAGTTCATGCTTGCAGATGTAGGCGTTGAGTTTCCTGCAGGGGGCGTCGTTCCACTGTTTAAAGTCTAGGAGGCAGAAGATAAGGCTCAAGTTAGCCCTTTGGTTTGGCGGTTCTGTAACCTGAACTGAAGAGACCTGCAGAATGTTGTCAACCTCCAATTAAATCTCAGCTTTCACGTGAGCTTCTAGTTCCCACGATTAATATTTTTAAGGGGAAAAGCAAATAGAACTGATTCTAATGTTCAAACGTGTGAAGGCAAATAAAACGAAGGAGTAAGGTTTCAGTTTGTTTTCTGTTCTGTGTATTTCTTCCCCGAGAGTTTTTCCACATCTGAGGCTAGATATTTTTGCTCAAGAGCACTCTAGGAGAGGGGTAGCTAACCTTGTGACCTCTGGATTTTTTTGTACAATGACACTCATCATCCCTGACCCCTAGCCATGTGGACCAGAGCAGATGGGAGTCATAGTGCACATCTGAAGGGTGTCATGCTGGCTACCCTGACTTTGGAAAAAAAGGAGAGCATGCCTTCTCTGTGGTTTGGGTGTTATTTGTAGACACTGTGCGCACACAGCACATTCAAAGCACATCCCCCTGAAGAATTTTTGGAACTATGGTTTGTTAAGGTTGCTAGGAACTGTAACTCTGTGAGGGGCAAACTACAGTGCTCAGAATTATGTGAGGGAAAGAATGTGTTTCAAATCTGGCTTAAAGGTATAGTGTGTATACAGGTGCAAGCTATGGTATTCACAGGCAACTGAATTGCATAGATCAGTTGTAGCTCTCCATCTCATGGTATACAGTGGTACCTCAGGTTAAGTACTTAATTCATTCCGGAGGTCCATTCTTAACCTGAAACTGTTCTTAACCTGAAGCACCACTTTAGCTAATGTGGCCTCCTGCTGCTGCCGCGCCACCAGAGCACGATTTCTGTTCTCATCCTGAAGCAAAGTTCTTAACCCGAGGTACTATTTCTGGGTTAGCGGAGTCTGTAACCTGAAGTGTATGTAACCCGAGGTACCACTATATTCAGAACATGGCCAGCCATTGTGTCCCTAAATCAGGAGTGGTGAACCTTTTCCAGCCTGAGGGTTGCATATCTATCTGGACAATTTCCTGAGGGCCACATGCCATTGATGGGCAGGGCCAGAGGCAAAAGTGGGTGGAGCAGTGAATGTTAACTTTACCCTTGTCCAATAAGCTGGTTCATAGGCGCCGACTCCATGGGGCTTGAGGGGGCCCGAGCCCCCTCAAAAAATCGTTTGGGGGGGCTCTGCCCCCCCAATAATCTCCGGCGCCCCTCCAGCAGAGCGCCATCGCCGCCCCTCCCCCAGCCCAAAATGCACAGGGTCGGGCTGCATGCCTCCTGCCCTCCCTCCCGAGCAAAAGCTCCAATCAATTTCCTTCGGAGCTGATTAATAGGCGCAGCACGCTCTCCCCTATTCGCTCACGAGGAGGCGGCGCCACTTTATTTGCATATTCATGAGCTTATTTATTATTCATGAGCTTTCCCGCCCCCCCCCAATATTTTTTATAAGTCCGCGTCCCTGAGCTGGTTTCTACACACACACACTCCCACCTCCCTCTGCCTGCTCTATCCATACAAGCCAGAGTTCAAGGACACAGTCCAGCCAGGCACAAACACAAAGCAAGGGCATGGAGCAGAGTCAGGGAGGGTAGTCATGGCCAGGGGAGAGAGGATATGGCTGGGAAGAGTTCCAAGGGCCAGACAAAGTGGCATATTTGGCCCCCCAGGCTTGAGTTTTCCTATCCTTGTCCTAAAATGCCCTTGTCGTTTCTCAGACACTGAGAATGACTTGCTTACCTGTGGTTCGTCTCAGCTCCACACAGTACTCGGCGTTGCGGTAGTTGTCTGGCTGGTGGTTCATCCAGGCCTTGTAGTTGTAGGTGGATTCGTCAGCCCACCTCCATTTCCTGGTCTGCAGAAAAGAGACAGAATACATCATGTGATGGAAGGGGCCAGATAGAGAAACTGGATGAAGCCAACTTGCTGGAGAGTTTTCCCCATGGGGATCTGTTAGCAGCAGAGGAGGACTCTCGTGGAAAACAATGGAGAAGCAGCGGCGTGGGGGGAATAAATTTGGGAGATTGTTGAGGTAAGAGTGGGAAGGCATTGCCATGGAGCCACCAAACCATCAAACAGGAATGGAGCACCATTCTACTTGATCTGCATGAAAGAGACGGAACAGATCATGTGGTTAAGGAAGTGGGAGGAGCCCAGTGCAAAAGCTGAGCTGGAGAGTTCTGGTCAGCGGGCAGCTATGATGCAGGAAAAGAGAAGGACTCCCGTGGAAAATAACAAAATGGTGTATTTGAATTTAAGGTGAGCCTGTTGGATCAGACCAATGGCCTATCATAGCCCATCATCCTGTTCTTACAGCGGCCATCCAGATGCCTGAGGGAAACCTGCAAGCAATTAATCCAGAATGAGGCAGCTAGACTGGTGACTGGGGGCGGCCGCCGAGACCATATAACACCGGTCCTGAAAGATCTTCATTGGATCCCAGTATGTTTCCAAGCACAATTCAAAGTGTTGGTACTGACCTTTAAAGCCCTAAATGGCCTCGGTCCAGTATACCTGAAGGAGCGTCTCCACCCCCATCATCCAGCCCGGACACTGAGGTCCAGTGCCAAGGGCCTTCTAGTGGTTCCTTTGCTGCAAGAAGGCAAGTTACAGGGAACCAGGCAGTGGGCCTTCTTGGTAGTGGTGCCTGCCCTGTGGAATGCCCTCCCAGAAGATGTCAAGGCAATAAACAACTATTTTACTTTTAAAAGACATCTGAAGGCGGCCCTGTTTAGGGAGGTTTTTAATGTCTGATGTTGTATTGTTTTTAATATTCAGTTGGAAGCTGATCAGAGTGGCTTGGGAAACCCAGCGAGATGGGTGGGGTATAAATAATAATTTATAATTTTTATAATTTATAAATTTATAATTTATAAAATTTATAAAATTTATAATTTATAAAATTTATAAAATTTATAAAAAAATTTATAAATAATAATAATAATAATAAACGTCCTTAGGAGGACAACCAAATTTAAGCACAAATTCGACCCACAGCTGTGAGGCATTCGCGAGCTTTTTTGCGGAGAAAGTCCTGTTGCTCCGCCGTGACCTCCCTGCCAATTTAGATACAGTGACTGAACTGGAGGCCCCTCGACTGACTTCAGGTCCAGTGTTGGACCATTTCGATCGGATACTCCCTACTGATGTGGATAGATTCCTCCAAGTTGGTAGGCCCACCACCTGCCTCCTTGATCCGTGCCCGTCTTGGCTGATTAGGGAGTGTCCAGATGTTGCGCGGACCCCCCTGGTTGAAATTATCAATTTGTCCCTTGACACGGGGACATTCCCAGGGGAACTGAAGGAAGCAGTGGTGCGTCCACTCCTAAAGAAAACTTCATTAGATCCCTTAGACCTATCCAATTACCGCCCAGTTTCAAATCTTCCATACCTGGGTAAGGTAATTGAGAGAGCGGTTGCTGAACAGCTTGGTAGGTTTCTGGAGGAAACATCGGCATTAGATCCATTTCAGTCCGGTTTCCGTCCTGGTTTTGGGACGGAGACGGCTCTGGTTGCCCTAACAGATGATATCCGTAGACAACTGGATCGAGGCGGGTCAGGACTGCTGATCCTTTTAGATTTGTCAGCAGCTTTTGACATGGTCGATCATGATCTTCTGGACCATCGCCTTGCAGACGTGGGGATACAGGGCATAGCCCGTAACTGGTTGTGCTCTTTTATCTCTGGTCGGGGACAGAGGGTGGCACTAGGGAGGGAAATGTCGTCACGCCACTCCTTGGTGTGTGGAGTGCCGCAGGGCGCAATTCTCTCCCCAATGCTTTTTAACATCTTTATGCGCCCCCTTGCTCAGATTATCCGGAGCTTTGGGCTGGGCTGTCATCAATATGCTGATGACACTCAGCTCTACCTACTGATGGATGGCCACACCAACTCGGCCCCTTACACACTGACCAGATGCTTGGAAGCTGTGGCTGGATGGTTTCGTGGGAGCCGATTGAAACTAAATCCTTCAAAGACAGAGGTCCTATGGCTAGGTCGGGATAGCATGGGGATGAGGGACCAACTCCCTTCTCTTGCGGGGGCCCAATTAGTGCCATTACCTTCCGTTAAGAGTTTGGGTGTAATCCTTGACGCCTCCCTTTCCATGGAGGCGCAAGTCACAGCAACAGCCAAGGCGACATTTTTCCACCTTCGCCGCATCAAGCAGTTGGTCCCTTACCTTTCCCGCCCCGACCTGGCCACAGTGATCCATGCGACAGTCATCTCCAGGCTTGACTACTGTAACTCGCTCTACGCGGGGCTGCCCTTGAAGCTGTCCCAGAAACTCCAGCGGGTACAGAATGCTGCAGCGAGGCTCCTCACAGGGTCTCTGCCATGGGAGCATATTCATCCAGTGCTTTTCAAGCTGCACTGGCTCCCGGTGGAGTACAGGGTCAGATTTAAGGTGCTGCTTTTGACCTTTAAAGCCCTTCACGGCCTAGGACCCTCGTACCTACGGGACCGCCTCGCCTGGTATGCCCCACGGAGAGCCTCAAGGTCCATAAATAACAACACCCTAGTGGTCCCAGGCCCTAAGGAAGTTAGATTGGCTTCAACCAGAGCCAGGGCCTTTTCAGCACTGGCCCCAACTTGGTGGAACGCTCTGTCTCATGAGACCAGGGCCCTGCAGGATCTGATCTCTTTCCGCAGGGCCTGTAAGACAGAGTTGTTCCGCCTGGCCTTTGGATTGGAGCCAATTTGATTCCCTCCGCCCCCTTTTTCTTTTTTCTTTTCCTTCTCCTGCAATGAGGCTCCATTTTAATATTTTAATGTTCCATTATTTTAATGTTGTATTTTATTTTTGTTTTTAAGTTGTAATCACTCATCTTGTTTTTATTATTGCTTGTAAGCCGCTCTGAGCCCGGCCTTGGCTGGGGAGGGCGGGGTATAAATAAAAAATTATTATTATTATTATTATTATTGTTATTATTATTAGCAGGACCTGAGGGCAACAGCACATACCGTCCTGAAGTTTCCGGCATCTGGCATTCAGAAGAATTACTACCCCAGACTGGAGGCAGAGGATGGCCGTCAAAAGCCTTATCCTCCAGGAATTTGTCCAATTTGGGATTCTGCCTGGGAGGATATTGGAATAAAATTGGAGTGGCAATGCTAAGGAATCCCCACTCAGGGCTGACATGGACCAGGAATGGAGCACATGGGAGAAGCTCACCTGACGGACATCGTGGAGCCCAATCCAGACGTCGCTTATTTCTTGCTGGTAAGTGGAGATGTGCTCGGCCACCAAGAGTGTCTCTGCCTTTGTGAGGACAGAGGCGAGGTGGGCTCCACGGCCATAGCTCTGGCACTCAATCTGAGGACAGAGAAGAAAAGAGAGATGTACCGTATTTTTCGCTCTATAACACGCACCAGACCATAACACGCACGTAGTTTTTAGAGGAGGAAAACAAGAAAAAAAATATTCTAAACGAAATAGTGGATATATGATTTTTGTGGTTCATGCTGTGGCCACAGACATGTGATCTGACAGTGAGTTTGGAGTAGCTCAATGCAAAAATCCTGAGGATCCATGTGGATCCATGCTTTGTAACCACAGAGGAGGGAAGGAAAAGGAACCATGGATCCTCTGCTCACGACTGCAGCAGATCCCCCCTGCCACCCGCAGGCATTCGCTCCATAACACGCACAGATATTTCCCCTTACTTTCTAGGAGGAAAAAAGTGAGTGTTATGGTGCAAAAAATACGGTAATATCCTATCTTGTCCTACCCTATCAGCAGGGCTGGTGCAGAGCTGAATCCACCCACACTGGAATTTAAATTTTGTGGATTTTTTTTAAAAAAGTCACTTAACACCCCCCCCCCGGTTTGAGGGATACAGTGGTACCTCGGGTTAAGTACTTAATTCGTTCCGGGGGTCCGTTCTTAACCTGAAACTGTTCTTAACCTGAAGCACCACTTTAGCTAATGGGGCCTCCTGCTGCTGCCGCGCAATTTCTGTTCTCATCCTGATGCAAAGTTCCTAACCTGAGGTACTATTTCTGGGTTAGCTGAGTCTGTAACCTGAAGCGTATGTAACCTGAAGCGTCTGTAACCTGAGGTGCCACTGTATGTCTAAGAAACACAAGTCTTGATGGTGAGTTTTAAGGTAACATTGTTACTTATCAGCTTGTCATATTCAATATTTTTATACTAGCAGGTAGAGATGGGAGAGAAATTCAGGTCAGTACTCATTTTGAGGTGAGAGAAGGAGAAAAGAAAACTCCCCCTCCGATCCTATCCAACCAGCTGGATTGGTGCAGGAGCAAAACTTTCCAAATCATGAGTTCTGCTTTGTACAAGTTTCAATCATTCTCAAATTTTGCTTGCAAAATTGCAGGGATGTAACTGGTTGGGTGTCAAATGCTCCTTACCTCGGCCTCTTGCCATGTCAGTTTGGCATCAAAGTATGCGTAGCAGTTGCCCTGGTTTTGCAGCCACTCCCTGGCGCAGGTGTCGGCCTCAGCTGCATGGAGAGAGAGACAGAAATGGTGTTGGTATTGGGCAGATAGATTGCTTAGAAGTTAGCAGGGTGGATAAAAAGCAATGGTTTTTTTTTAAAAAAATAAAAATAAAAATGGATTTTTAAAATTAAAATTGGTTTTTTAAAAAATTTAAATTGAATTTTTAAAACAAAATGCTTTTGGAGGAAAAATCTTTCTAAAGATAGTTTTCTTTTTAAGTTACATTATACTCCAAAGGCTATTCATCAGGAAATAAGGATTTGTTTTAAGTTTTTCATTTGTGCTAAAACTTAGTCTAAGTTTTTTTTAATTGTTTAACCACCTCAGTTAACAAACATGGCTATATATGCTATAATGTTATTGTTTTAGTTAAATAAATTGCTTAAATTGTTATTAAGTGGCAGTTCCCTGACGTTAAGGAAATGAGTATTTTTCTCCTTCCAATAAAGTACAGCAGAAAGGTTGTCCAAATATAAACTACTCTGAAAATTTATTATTCCAAAAATGAAACCTTCATCTGGTTGTCAATATTAAGATTATACCAGCAAGAATGAGTCTTTCTGTAAAAAGAGAGAGATTTAAATCAAGTCTTACTGACTAGTGATTTAAATCAAATCCACCCTGGAAGTTAGGGGAGAATGTTCACTGTAAGGAAGAAAACCCTACCTCACCCCTAGATGACAGGTGGCATAGACTTGCCCCACAGAACTGTTTATGGAAGGGTATTCCAGGGGTAGGAGAATATCAGGCCTGGAGCCAAATATGCCCCTCCAAGCTTCTCTATCTGGTCCTTGGAACTCTCCCTAGGCCACGCCCCCTCTCACAGGCCCTGTTTTACACCCTAAACGTTTTTGCTTGTCAGTCCCTGAACTTTGATATTACATCTCACTTGCCTTTCGTTGATATACCACCAGTCCTCTCAGGAACTTGACGTGGCACACATGCCTCTCCCAACTACACAAGGATCATGCAAGGCAGGTTAGGTTGAGAGACAGTGTCCAGCCCAGGGCTGAGCTTAATGGCTGCATGAGGATTTGAACTTGGGTTGCCCCAGCCCTAGTCCAACACTTTCCATCCTACCCCAACCTGGTGCCCTCCACATCATTGGACAACCGACTCCCATCAGCCCTACCAAGCGTGGTCAACACTCAGGACCGAGGAGGAATGGAATTGCTCGAAAAAGATGTTCAATTATTTTTGTATGCCACTACGGTGGCAAGACTGCTGTTAGCTAAAAATTACAAATCTCAAGAAATCCCAACGTTGGAAGAATGGCAGATGAAGATGTTGGACTTTTTGGAGCCAGCCGACCTGACGGGAAGAGTCCATGACCAGAAAGAAGAGGAATATCAAGAAGATTGGAAGAAATTTAAGGATTATTTGAATAAATATTGTAATATAAATAATTAGAAGTCACTTGAAAGCACCAGATAGGCCTAGGATTAAAATAGGATTTAATTGTAAGTAAGCTGGATTTAGAACAGTAAGAAAAGAGAACAGGATAGTTAATTGCTGGAAATAATTTTAGTTTAAGAATGATATTGGAGAGCTGTTACACGCAGATACAATGAAATTCAGAAGGGAGGGATCTGAGGAAGTCAATTAACAATGTAAGAGAAATTGGGTTTTCAAGGGATATGTGTTTAAGATTTCTTTTTTGTTTTTCTTTTTTAGTAATGTGTTTTCTCTTGTGTGTTTTCTTCTCTTTTTTCTATGTTGTATTTGTTATAATTGTGGAAAATTTAAATTTTTTTAAACAAAAAAACAAAAAACAAAAATCCCCCACAACACTCAGGACCGAGGAACATTGTAGTCCAACAACGCCCACTAAACCACAGAGACCCACTAATGTTAAGGACTGCATGAGCCAGATGGAGATTTTGGGTTAGCCTTACCTCCAATATCTTTTGGAAAGACTAAAAAGATCTGGTGATAGGTATTCAGTCAAGTCCGTTTGTTAACTGATCATACGATGTCAGTATTTGTTAAGGGGAACTCACCTCCCAGGAAAGGATTTGTGACCAGGATGCCCAGGAGACAAAGGCTGAAGTAGGTGAAGAGTCCCATCTTCTGGTTGACCTTTGAGAGTGGAGAGTACAGTAAGTTTGAAACCTTCAATATGCAACTACCACTGAGCTACAGCCCTTGCTGGTACAACTTCCTGCAAGAACACATCATTCCTCCATGAACACATCATCTCATCTCAAAGTATTTGAAAGTTCCCCACACTCTAGGTCTGCGGTGGGAATCCTGTGGCCCGGGTTTGATCACATTTGACCCACAAAGCTGAGTAGGAAGAGGAGGGAGAGCTGGGGTGGCAGAGAAAGAGATGGGGAATGCTGCAACCAGATGTTTCCCCTGAATGACTTTCTCTATGTATCAACAACCCTTCAAAGGTAGTAGTAGTAGAAGTAGTAGTAGTAGTAGTAGTAGTAGTAATAATAATAATAATATTAATAATAATAATAAATACTTTTATTTATACCCCACTTTCCCCAGCTCAGGGTGGCTAACACCAGGTATAAAACAATTGATTGAAATACAACTTAAAAACAAGATTAAAATACAACATTAAAATGCAGCCTCATTTGAGTAGGAACTCAAATCAAAAACTTTTTTGGGGATGAAAACGTCAAGTCTTCGCCAAGGCCACCTATCCAGACTGGTCCTACGTGGGTCAGAAAAAAAGCCAGGGAGTTCCATCACAGAAGGAGAAAGGGAAAAGGAAAGAGGAGGAGGGGATCAAGTTGATTCCAAGCCAAAGGCCAGGCGGAACAACTCTATCTTAAAGGCCCTGCGGAAAGAAATCAGATCCCGCAGGGCCCTGGTCTCATGAGGCAGAGCGTTCCACCAGGCCGGAGCCAGCGTTGAAAAGGCCCTGGTTCTGGTTGAGGTTATTCTGACTTCCTTAGGGCCTGGGACCTCTAGGGTGTTACTATTTATGGACCTTAAGGTCCTCCGTGGGGCATAACGGGAGAGGCTGTCCCGTAGGTACGAGGGTCCTAGGCTGTAAGCATATCCGTACCCTTGATCTGCTGCCTGCAGGAACCCTCTCATCAAGACTTGGGGATCATCTCCCCAGCTACTCACCTTGTGTTGCTGTTTCCCTGGGTAGACAGATGTGGTCAAAGCTGAGCCGGGTTCCTCTCTGATGGTCTCACCTTTGCTGGACAGCTGTTATATAGGCCATTGGCAGAGATGGTGTAATACCAAGGTGAGATAATTGCTTTGAGGAAGTCCTGGCCCAGAGTCTCCAGTTTTGCATAACCAAAGACTGAACTTGTGGAAAGCGGCTTTTATCGCTGTTCATCAGCACTGCAGAAAGGACATCGTGCATTGAAATTTTTCTTTAGATGGGGCAATGTGTATTGAAAAATGTCTGGCCTTTTCAATCTGTACCCAAATTGGATGGGGAAATAACATTCAATATCAACCATGAAAACACTTGCTCCTTTTCTTAAGCTTTACATCCCAGGTAGCTGACTGGTCGTCTTCCATGAAAGTGATAATAATAAAATAAAATCCCTGCATGTTGCGTGTAGAAGGTCTTCACATCAAGGGAAAAGAAATTAGTTTGTTCTGTAGCCTGACATGTTATTTTTCAATCTGAAGTGTTCTCTCTCTCTCCCTTCACCCCAGTTTGATATTCAATTCATTTATTGCTCACATTTTCTCAAGGGAACTCAAGGTAGCATACAGCAATTTTTGCAGGTATTTATTCCATCTCTGCAGGGACAACACCCAGACTACTTCAACAAGCAAGGTGGCTGCATTATGGACCTACAGACTATGCACTGACCGGCATTCAATTGCAAATTTATTTACATTGCTCCTCTGACTTTATTCTGCCATGGAACCCTATGTGCATTGCATGTGATTTTTAGGTGGTCACCCATCCGCTCACTGTCCGAACTGAGGCCTGCTTAGCTTCAGCAAAGTGGTAACCTCATGTGCCTTTGGAAAGGGAAGGTAGCATCTTCTATGCCATGCACTTGCATGTTAGCGAAAGTTTTTAAAGGGTATATGTTGCCCTCAATTTGCAACAAAAGACTGGGGCGGGGGTAAGCAGAAGGGGGCTGGTCTTCTTACCTTTTGCGACAGCTCCTCATTTTTATTTGTATTTTTTTTCTTTTTTAAAGTCATTTTTATTGGTTTTGCAAATGCAAAGTACAAATAAACACTAACTAGTAAAAAGATATATGTATCAGGAGATTCTCCGAATCTCGAGACTTCCCCCCATCCTCTCCATGGAGTCTTATTTTAAACATCTACAACTGCATATTCATCCGTACTCCAATTTTTATATCAAACCTTATTGTCCATAGTGTTTTTTCCACTGCAAGTGAATCAAAATCCTGCTCTTGTTTCCATCTGCTTACAGTGGTCTCCTAAGTAACTTACAATTTCCCCCCATTCTTTTATAGTTTTTATCCTCTTGGTTTCTGAGTTTTCCGATCAGCTTTGCCTTCTTGGTATAGTCCATCAGTTTGGTTTGCCATTCCTCTCTGGTAGGGACTTTGTCTTCTTTCCAGCTCTGGGCTAATAACATCTGGGTGCCTGTTGTTCCATACATAAAGAGTATCTTCTGCTCCTTTGGTATGTCGGTACCTGTAATTCCTAATAAAAATGCTTTTGGTTTCTTAACAAAGATTATTTTAAGCATCTTTTCATTTCATTATATACCATCTCCCAGAAAGCTTTTATTACCTTACAAGTCCACCACATATGATAAAAGGTACCTTCTTTTTCTTTACATTTCCAGCAGATATTTGAATTTGTCTTATACATTTTTTTGCTAGCTTTGTAGGAGTCAAATACCACCGGTACATCATTTTTATATAATTTTCTTTCAATGTACAACATGCTGTAAATTTCAAATCTGATTTCCAAAACCTTTCCCAATCTGCCATCTGGATATTATGTCCCAAGTCCTTTGCCCAGTGTATCATTACCGACTTGACCTTTTCATCTTTTGTGTGCCACTCTAAAAGCAAGCTTTACATTTTAGATAGTACTTTAACCTTAAAGGTAAAGGTAAAGGGACCCCTGACCATTAGGTCCAGTCATGACCGACTCTGGAGTTGTGGCGCTCACAGTGGCGTAGCGTGGGTTGTCAGCACCCGGGGCAAGGCAAGTAATTTGCGCCCCCTAACCCATGGATTTGCGCCCCCTAACCCGTGGATTTGCGCCCCCTAACCCTAACCCCCAGATGTTGCGCCCGGTGTGGCCGGCCCCCCCTGCAGCCCCCCCGCTACGCCACTGGGCGCTCATCTCACTCTATAGGCTGAGGAAGCTGGCGTACACCTTCCGTGTCATGTGGCCAGCATGACTAAGCCAGAATCAGAACCAGAGCAGCACACGGAAACACCGTTTATCTTCCCACTGGAGCAGTACCTATTTATCTACTTGCACTTTGACTTGCTTTCAAACTGCTAGGTTGGCAGGAGCAGGGACTGAGCAACAGGAGCTCACCCCGTCGCGGGGATTCGAACTGCTGACCTTCTGATCAGCAAGTCCTAGGCTCTGTGGTTTAACCCACAGTGCCATCCGCGTCCCTTTAACCTTATTTTCTAACAAATCTTTTTGAAAAATTGAAATACCAGTAAAAATATTGATATTTCACAACCAAAACCTTTCTTTTTATCTATCCCAATTAAACAATATGTTTAAGATGAAAGGTTTTAGTTGTGAAATATCAAGATTTTTATTTGTATTTCATTTTTTCCAAGGCTACAGCAGAGCATGGTTTGGATAAAACTTAGACGGTCAGAAGGTGGAGCTAGGAGATTTTCTTAAGGGGTTCTCTACCTTTCCCCTCTGCTGCCAGAAAAAAACAGCAAAATAGGGACAAAATATGGGTAGCGATTTAGCAAGGAGCCAGAAAACAGGGGCTGTCCTGAAAAAAAAGGGGGACAGGAGGACATGGTGATATTTCCGCTTTCTAAGATGGCATCTGAAAGCTGTGTTTACCTGAACAGGATGTGAAGAGCATTAGGTCATTGTAACTACGCACTTAATGTTTTAAATGTCACACATCACTTGTAGTGATGATTCCTTGATGCTGCTCTTCTTAGGAAGAGCCCAAGGACATGCACACGTGTCTCTTGGGATCATCTGCTCCTCCAGGCAGCGTATTGGGTCAGATCTGCTTAATGTCAACAGAAGAATGGTGCCACCTGGCTGCAGAACCATTTATTATATTATTAGAGTGTACACAACCGCCCTGTAAGGGAGGCAAGATAGATAGACAATTTATTACAGTCAAAGACCAGCTCACGTAACATAACACAATAAAAACAGCGTTCATAAAGATAAAATATACAATCGGAGCAGATTGCAGCAATAGCTCATGAGTTAAAATTGAGATATATACATACACCCGTACAACGGAGATTTGGGCTACCATAAAAAATCGACCCTGAGGCACCCCAAAGAGCGACTTCAGCATTTCCCTAGTACAGTTGTACCTCGGGTTACATATGCTTCAGGTTACATACGCTTCAGGTTACAGACTCCGCTAACCCAGAAATAGTGCTTGAGGTTAAGAACTTTGCTTCAGGATGAGAACAGAAATTGCGCGGTGGTGGCGCAGCGGCAGCGGGAGGCCCCATTAGCTAAAGTGGTGCTTCAGGTTAAGAACAGTTTCAGGTTAAGTACGGACCTCCGGAATGAATTAAGTACTTAACCCGAGGTACCACTGTAAGCTATTTTATTCTAGAGGATGATCTGTGCCTACAAATCTGGGCGCAGAATCTGGCTACCAGCCAGGTCGTCTTGTGATCTTTGCCTAAGAGGAGAGAATTAAGTTTAGACTTGTCTGAAAGATCGGTGAGCCTTTCAGCAAAGGATCAATGGTTTCTCTATGGATCTCAACATAAAAAGAACCTCTAAAAAATATATGTTTGGGGCTTCCTAATGGGCAGGTGTAAAGTTTCTGTGCATACGAGACTCTTCTATAGGAGCCTTCCAGAACTGGTGAGGGCAAGGCTGAGCTTTTAGCAAGAGTGAAAGCCCTTCTTGAGTTTCTGGATGTGAGGAAATAGAGTTATGTTGTTGGAGCGGCTACGTATCTCCTGTTTTCTATGATTTTATAATCAGGGACCCTTGTACAGTCCTGTGGGAGGCAAGATCCTGATCCCTTTGCGTGGCCTTTCTGGAGCAAACTTGCCTCGGGAGCTGGTATAACATAGTAGCAAAAAGTGAGCCACATTTCTTTCCAGGTAACCTTCTAAGGGCCACATGGCAGTGGTGGGTAGGGGCATAGGCAATAAGGACTGCAAACAAGTGTTTTGATGGTTGATTAAGAATATGGTTCCTCTTCCTCTTCAGAAGGAAATAGATTCAAAATTCTCTCCCCCCTTCAATATGCTTTTCCCCATCAAAATCAAGGAGAGGTTGATGCCCTTTTTGCAATGCTCAAGGCTAGTGAAACAAATGACATTCCACTGATTTGGCCTTAAATTATGCAAAACTGAAGGCATCGGACCAGGATTTCCTTGCAGCATCTTGCTCATCTTGGTATTGCACCACCTCTGTCTGGGGTCTATATAACAGCTGCCCAGGCTAGGTGAGACCATCAGAGAGGCACCTGGCTCAGCTGACAACCACACTTGTCTACCTAGGAGAACAGCATCACAAGGTAAGTTCTGGGGAGGTGATCCATAAGTCTTTGTGAGTGAGTTCCTGCAGAGTGTAGAGCGAAATGCTTTCAAAATCTCTGAGATATGATGGTGGACTCTTCGGTGAGGACTTCTGTCTCAGAAGGTGGTGGGCTCTCCTTGGCTATAGGTTTTTGACCAAAGACTGGATAACCACCCACCAGGGATGATGTTGTAGTGGATCTTATGCCTCTGCAAGGTGTTCAATTAGATGACCTTGGAGGTCCCTTCCAGCTCTATGACTTATGGGAAATGTGGCAGGGTCTCAAATGATTTTTTTATGTCCCAGCCAGTAAGTAAAGCATTGATGAACTTAGAAATTAGTATAGTATAGTATAGTATAGTATAGTATAGTATAGTATAGTATAGTATAGTATTCACTAAATGCACCTTTTGAACATACTCTTCTTCCTCCCATCTCTACTTCCTCCCATCTCAAAGGTCAACCAGAAGATGGGACTCTTCACGTATTTCAGCCTATGCCTTCTGGGCATCCTGGTCTCCAACCCTTTCCTGGGAGGTGAGTTTCCTTTGCAAATACTGATATTATATGACCAGTTAAGAAGTGGACTTGGGTGAAAAGCAACTTTCTTCAAATGCCTTTAGTTGGCCAATTCAGTCTTTCAGAAAGATATCAGAAACCTTAGTCACAATTGAGCAGAATTTCAGACAAATGTAGGTGTTTCATTTTCAAGCAACGGCAATCCACTAAAATCTACTAAACCTCTGGCTCTTTAGAATGGGGTGGCTTGAACTGGGCTCACGTTAACAAGGATAAAAAATAATCTGGGCTTGCTCCATGGATCACATTGAGTAACATCCCTAGAGACAAAGTGGTGAATCAATTTAGCACTTTTAGGGCCTTTAAATAAGAGACTCTGGGTGGGCAGAAGGTTGCTCATAATCTAGGAGGAGGTTTCTGGGTGGTTTGCAGACAAATCCCTCAATTTTGGCTCTGCAAGTTTCTCATTTTTCCAATCTTAAATTCAGTCCTCCACATGCCTGCAACAATTTGCAACCTTTTTTTTAAAACAGGAAACAACCATCATGAAAAAAGTATCAATATTTTAGTGTCCATTTCTCCCAATGAACAAATTCTTAAATGCACTTTTGACTACCACACACACTTCTGCAAGGCATTTCTTCTAATGTAATGCATTTTGTATGTTATTTTCACCCATCTATGCAATTTTAACACATACTTTACCCCAGTATATGCATTTTTGATACATGTTACTCAACTGCAGAACTGCACTGAAAAATTCAGAAGAATGCAAAATTTAAAGGATGACTGAATTTTGGTTTGCACGTTGGTTGAGAAAATGTGAATCGGGTGGATTCGCTTTTAAATGCAAACCTGGTTGAATTTCTCCCTCGTCTCTATTTGCAGTAGATGAGCAAAGTTTTCAGGCTCCAATTCTTTAACAATCCCAGTCACTTAAAGCTTCCCTCCCAGCCCGGAATTAGGTGGTTGAAAAAGAATTTTTTTTGGGAAAGCCAGAAGCGAAAGAGCTTGTGAGCTAGGGACTGATCTCAAACAGGGGCACTGAGCATATGTTCAGAGGCAACCTGTCCATGCCACCTGTGGCATAGCTCAAGCTGGCTTTTCTTTCTTTAATACTGTGGTGGCTGCTGCTTATTGGGATTGGCAGAAGGGAGGTGGAGTCAGAGGTAATGGTACATCCAGAGCCAATGAGAGGCAGAGACAAGGGATGCTAGTTTTGCCTCCATCCTCCTTCCTGCTGAGTTCTACAAGGGGCAACTCTGAGACCAGGGAAGAGGAAGTTGACTGCCAGCGCCACCTACTGGACTGGGTGTAAGAGGGCAGGCAGGTGGGGGCTGGCGAAAGGGCAGACTGAGGTTGGGAGGGCAGTGCCCTAATGGACCAGCATCTACTGCTTTAAGGCAAAAATGCTTTGGACTATCTGCTGACTTTTTCATGCTTCTTTCCTTTCTACCCCATTGTCTCCATGCAGCTGAGGCCGACACCTGCGCCAGGGAGTGGCTGCAAAACCAGGGCAACTGCTATGCATATTTCGACAATAAGTTGAGCTGGCACGAGGCTGAGGTAAGAAGTGTTTCTCAGCCACCCAGATGTGATATATATAAGCTGTATAAGTCAGCTTCCCAGTTCCCATTTCAGGAGTTTGGCTGGAACAAGGGATGAGGAAGAAATTTAGGCCCTGTCTACTCTATACTTTGAAATAGTCATGGGTTCACCAAATAATCATGGCAAGCGTAGTTTGCGTCGTTAGGATACTCTATTCCCACCACAGATATGTAATTTTCAGAATGGTTTATCAGTCAATCCATATCTGGTGATTCTTTTTTTGTGTGGAAATAATTTTTATTTGATCTTACTAGTACAGTGGTGCCCCGCAAGACGAATACCTCGCAAGACGAAAAACTTGCTAGACGAAAGGGTTTTGTGGTTTTTGAGCTGCTTCGCAAGACGAATTTCCTTATGGGCTTGCTTCGCAAGACGAAAACGTCTTGCAAGTTTGTTTCCTTTTTCTTAACACCGTTAATACAGTTGCGACTTGACTTCGAGGAGCAACTCATAGAACGCGGTGTGGTAGCCTTTTTTGAGGTTTTTGGTGATTTTTGAAGCTTTTCCAAAACTTTTCCGACACCGTGCTTCGCAAGACAAAAAATTCGCTAGACGAAAAAACTCACGGAACGAATTAATTTCGTCTTGCGAGGCACCACTGTATAAGAATATAACAATACAACCACCCACACCCGTATTGATAGATTCCTTTGAATCTCTGGGCTTCCTACCTTCCCCTTGTCAACCCTTTCAACTGCATGTTATTCAGTGGTCAGTATTTTATATAACTCCATTGTCTCCATAGTATTTGCTACATTACAAGTGTTAATGCAATCCTGCTAATGTTTTCATCTGCTTACAGTGGTCTCCCGGATAAATTATAATTCCCCCCCACTCTGTTAAAGTTTTGGTCTTCTTGGTTCCTGAGCTTTCAGGTCAATTTTGCCAGGAAGACCACCTCTGGCAATTCTTGTTCTGTGAGGGAAATAGAGGTCTCCCAACAACTCTCAGCACCCTTACCTGCCAGGAAGCTAGTTGCGTGGCTCTCCCCCATCCGGTGAGCCACATCTGACCAATCCTGTTGATGAGATATGATCATTGGGGAAGAAACCACCACTCTTTCCTTCTCCATGTTTAGATTGAGTGCCAGAGCTATGGCCGTGGGGCCCACCTCGCCTCTGTCCTCACCAAAGCAGAGACTCTCTTGGTGGCCGAACACATCTCCACTTACCAGCAAGAAATAAGCGACGTCTGGATTGGGCTCCACGATGTCCGTCAGGTAAGCTTGCTCCATTCCTAGCTATCATCACTGAGTAGCAGCTGCACAGCATGGCTGGTGATGCAATGAGGTTGAGGGACCGTTCTTTCATATGTGGTGGACCTGTAAAAGGGTAAAAGAGTATTGGAAGATAATGAATTGAAGAAAAATGTTTAAAAATACTTTACAACAAAACCCCAGAGTTCTTTCTGTTGGGGATAACTCAGACTGAAATTCACAGGTGTCAGAAAAAGTTATTTATGTATGCTAATACTGCGGCCCGTGTTTTGTTAGCCCAAAAATGGAAAACAAGTGAGGTCCCAGCTAAAGAAGAATGACAACTTAAGCTGATGGAATATGCACAGCTTGCAGACTTAACATGTACAGTACAATAAGAGAACAAGAAGAACATTCATTTAAAGAAGATTGGAAAATGTTTATTGAATACATGGGGGGAAACTGTGTACACTTGAAAACGTTGGTAGCATTAAGATAGATTCAACAGTGTAAATAAGTTTTGGTGGATGTAATAATGGAATACTGAATGGTTTAGTTTATATAAAATATACAGGGATTGATGATATGTAAAATGAACCATGGAAAGAGAAGAAGGGAAGTCACTGATATTTTAAGGATGTTTAAATGAGTATTCTAAGTTGTAAAACAGAATATATATATATATATATATATATATATATATATATATATATATATTTATATATATATAAGCATGGCCGGTGACAAGGCTTGATATAGTTGGGCATCCACCAAGGGCCCATACCCAAGTGGGAGTGGCCCATCCATAAAAGCCTCCTAAACCTGTCCTTCCTTTTCATCACTGCAACTTGCTTGTTCACCTGCCTCTCACTCTAACCCAGGCAATATTGGTGGTTGAGGAAGGGGAGCAGTAAATGACACTGCCTGCTTGCCCCTTGGCTTTCTGCTTGGCAAAACAAGCAGGTGGCAAGTGGCAGCGGATAGGAATAGTGGTGAGGAGGAGAGGTGTCTATGATGGACGTGGCTTTGCCCAAGAGTTCCCCCAAATCAGAAGCCAGCACAGCTCCTTAGTAATGACATCCCTTCCTTATCTCACAACTCTCCCACATGTTGCTTCTCCATTGTTTTCTATGGGTGTCTGCATCACAGCTGATAACAGCTGCCCATTGGCCAACCTATCCAGTTAATCTTGCATTGGTGTCATCCCAACAGTATCTTCCTTCTTTCTGTTTTTTTTTTCAAGTTCAGAGGTTGTTTATTCAAAGTTTATTCCCATGAAAGCAGATGTGCTTCAAGAGTTAAACAACACACTACTGACAGATTTTCCCCCCCATTTTCACCATACTTTTCTGCCAAGCAGGCTCTCAACGGATTATTTAGATTAAGCTGATTATTTGGAGATTGATTTTTAAGAACCAATTACTTGGTAAAAATGTAACACATCATCTTTCTTTTTTTATAATTTTTTTTTATTGATTTTACAGAATTTTTAAAACAATACAAACATATAAAAAGACATACACACACGTATAGTTTCATAACCTTTTTTTCGTAAACCATGTTTCTCAGACTCCCCCATACCTCCCCGTTCTGCATCCCAATGTCCAAAAGTTGTATCTTCCTTCTTTCTGGGCCCTTCATGAACATGATCTGTTCTGTCTCTTTTCTGCAGACCCGGAAATGGAGGTGGGCTGATGAATCCACCTACAACTACAAGTCCTGGATGATAAACCAGCCAGACAACTACCGCAATGCTGAACACTGTGTGGAGCTGCGTCGATCCACGGGTAAGCAATCCATTCTCAGGGTCTGGAAAAGTACAAGGATGTGTGGCCAGTGTGGTTCTTAGCGAGCTGGCAAAGTCTGATAGCCACAGTTTTGAATGCACACCTTGCATTCTTGAAGTCGACAGATCCTGCCATCCCTAGTTAATTGTCCTGAAATGAAAAGGGGTTTAAGCAGTGGTAGCTAGTGCATCTACTGGGACTGGCAGGGAGGAAGGCAGGAAGGCCCACAGTAGACTGAGCCAGTGTCAGGAAGAGCCAACTAATTCTAGTCCCCCCACAATCCATGTTGAGTTCTGCAAGGGCAACATTGAGACTAAGGAGGATGCAGCTGACAGCCACAGCTACCCTCTGGACTGGTTGAAAGTAAGAAGGCAAATTTGGGAGCTGGCTGAGGCCAGAACAAAGATGGTGGGGCAGTGCCCCATTTGCCCATATGGACCAGCCCACATTTTTTTTTAATAATTCAGAAAGCAGAACTAGTTTGGATTTTTTGGGGGATACTAGTTTCCTTTGTTTTGAACCCTAGAATTCTTTCTATCATGCCCCTCTAAAAATCCTTTTACAAGTATGAGGACTAGAAGCAAAACTTTTCAATCACGGAAAGCAGAAATTTCTAAGTGGTTGGCAATATACTACAAGCCACTGACCTATCTGTGCCAGAAAGAAGAAGTAACACCTGCCTTGTCTTTTCTTTTTTGCATTCTAGACTTTAAGCAGTGGAACGATGCTCAGTGCAAGAAACGTAATGCCTACATCTGCAAGCACGAACTCTAGAGAAGACTGGAGTTTTCCCTTTGGGCTTGCTGGGATGCGCCTGGTTCAACAGCAGCGAGAGAGATCTGCCATTCAACACACCCTCCAACCACCTCCATTCAAAACACGCATCTCAGAAGAATTATCTTGTGTGGGCCTCTCTCTTCTCCTGCCTTTCATTAATGGCCACAGCACAGTGCAGTCTTAATAAACTATCTACCTTATGCATAAATATCTTGGCATGTTTCTGTTATTGTAGAATGATTTCAGTCTCCTTAGGCTGCTGGGTAGAAAGGAGGGCAGCAGAGGCTCCACTCGACCATTTGTGCAGAAGGCAGAGTTTCAGTAGGTACGTCTCCGAACTCTGCATGAAATTCCAGCTTTGCTACAGCTTTTCAACCAAGGGCGGGGAACCTTTCTTGATCCAAGGGCCATTTAGGAAACCTTTCCGGGGCCACAGGCCCCTTGTGGATGGTGCCAGAGGTACCAATGGGCACCAATTCTTACCTTTGTCTGGTAGACTACATCCCAGCTATGTAAGAGTCAGATGCTTCTACACTCAGCCACTCACACCTTTAATCTTGACTTGGACAAGCAAGAGTTTCCTTCCTTCCATACATTCCTTGCACACCATAAAGGACTTTAAAAGGTCATAGGACATGGTGGTGAGGGGTGTGGCCTCAGGAGAGTCCTGAGGGACAGGTGGAGAGGTCTAGCGTCAATTTATTTATATATCCACAAGTAAATCTCTGCTCAAAGTGGTTCACAGAAAAACCAAAGTCTAAATACAGTGTTACCTCTGGTTACGAACTTAATCCGTTCTGGAGGTCTGTTCTTAAGCTGAAATCATTCTTATCCTGAGGCACTCTTTCACTAATGGGGCCTCCTGCTGCACATATGCCTCTGGTGCGTGATTTCTGGTTGCATCCTGGGGCAAAGTTTGCATCCAGGAGCAGCTTATTTCTGGGTTAGCGGAGCTCATAACCTGAAGTGTTCGTAACCAGAAGCGTTCGTAACCAGAGGTACCACTGTACAGTATTAGACGAACAATACCAGAAACTGCAACGTAACATGAAAAACAACAACAATGATCAACAATTAGACATATCTAAACATTTAACTAAAGCATACAGCTTACTAATAGGTCAGTGCAAATTGTCCTGTAAGCAACTCCTTTTTGAAGGCTCCTAGGGTTGGTGGATGGGGTCACACTGGTGAAACCAACTGTCCCCTGATGGCAGCCGCCGAGTTTCTCTCCCCTCTCAGTTGTTCTTCTGGCAACGGCTCCCTTCTGAAGGCTCCTCGGGGTGGAATGGGGTGGGGGGTGCACACAAGGCAAGGGGGAAAAGCCATCCCCTGATGACCAACACCTAAAGGGACATATCTGACCCTAGTCTCTGTCACTGTTTTAAATGTACAGGCATCCTGCCCTAATTGGCAGCTGGTGGTCCCCAAGATCCTCTAATATCCTTTCATTTGTATGTATATATATCTCACACGTAATGTTCCCGCATCATTTCTCACATTAAAGGAGCTGCAAGTAGACTTTTTTCTGGAACCAACTAACATGGAAACGAGTGCTAAACATGAGCTATATTCCATTAGTTTTCCAGAAGTGTTATTTGCATTGTGTGAATGCTCAGATATAATGGAGAAATTAACAGCTAGGGAAATGAAATAAAGTGCTGTGTGAATGTAGTGCAGCTTGTAGAATAAACCCACAATCAAACACCAGCCTGGAGTCTGGAGGGGTCCATACAGAGGTGTCTTTCCCATAGGGCTTAGTGGTGCATCGCGCCAGGGCGCTGGCCTCTCAGGGGCGCCCCAGCAAGTGAGGGAGCTGTGTGACTTTGCTGGCAGCCTCCCCTTTCCCTGCACGCCCTCCAGCTGCGCCCCACCAACTATATGGCTGGCGGGTGTGCAGCTTCTCTCCCAAGCCTCCGTGGGGATTGCTCTCCCACAGTGGCATGGGGTGAGTTGTGCCCCCCCATGGCTGGCAGTGTGCAGCTTCGCCCTCCCACTTTCCATGGTAATTTGGGGGCGCTGGGCGGATATTTGCACCCCGGTGCCGCATCTGCTAAAGACGGCCCTGGGTCCATAGCTCACATTTGCTTCCTGTCTGACAGAACACCAGGGGGCGCCATCTCCAGGGGGGCCCTGGGAGCCCAGGCACCCACAAGCAATACCTATGGGGGTGTTAATACTGGGAGCCCCTCCAGCCTATGCTCAGGTTGTATATATGCTTAAATAAAACCATATATCTGAAAGACACCTTGTCTGTGCTGACCGTCATTCCAAAAGGAAACTGAACCCTGGGAAAAGCTCAGGTACTCCTGGAGTCTCTCATCGCTTGGAGATTCGGGGAGGTTGTCCATAACGGTAAGTTCGCCTCGAAAGTTTTGCAAGTCCAAACAGTCTTGAAAACAGGATCCCTTACAACCAGCCCAATACCATCAGGAGCACAGGTCCTCATGAATGCACGATAAAAATTGACACCAGGAAGGGCCCACTGTGCATATTTGTGAAGATGCTGAGGACTCAGTAGAAAAAGGGAAGACAATTTTAGCACACACTACTTCCTTTGGTGTTTTTGAACTCATTTCTCTCTGATGGAGAAGATAACCTGAAGGGGGTCAGAGGGCTTGAGGCTGCGGTATTTAGCCCAGTGGCATAGGATACCCAGGCTGATTGGATCTCTTCCTCTGCTACGGCTTCAATCTCAGTACTTGTCCTGTATATTTCAGCATGTGCAGGGCAGTTTAAGCAGGTCCTGTTGAAAGTTTCCGTGAGTATGACTCTCAGCTGCTCACATCGACCTGTTCAAACCACAATCCCCAGTTGTTTGGGCCTTAGGCCAAGGGGGCATTCAGGTTGAAGGGTATTTTTAGGGACTGGGGAGCTGTTGGGGGATTGTTGCGCACAATGCCAATTTGTCTTGGTTATGTCAACACTAAGAGGAATTTCCGTCCACCCAGGGAGTGCTGCATGACATTGTTGGTGGGTTAGACCAGTGTTTCCCAACCACTGTTCCGCGGCACACTAGTGTGCCACGAGATGTTGCCTGGTGTGCCGCGGGAAAAATTAAAAAAATCGAAAGATTTTTTTTTTTAAGTCAAATTTTCGATTGGGGTGCCGTCACTAGATAACCCCTGGGGTTCCCTCCCGCTCTGCGCCTCCCTCCTCCTCCTCCTCCGGGGAGGCCCTTCCTGGCTCTCGGCCAAGGCTTGGCGGCTGCCACTCACTCGCTCGCCCACCCGTCCCTCCATCCCTGCACCCGGCCTCTCCCCCTCCGTCCCCGGCGCGGGGGCTGCCGGGATCCGTAGTCCCCTCGCCCTTGGGCTCCGCGCCCGCGTGGGGTGCGCGAACTACGTTTCCCAGCGTGGCCTGGCGGGCCGGGCATTTTGTTTGAAGCGCTCTTCTCCCGGCCATGGAATAAGTGCAGCGGCGGCGGCGGCCGGGCGGGCAGGGGCTCTTCCGCGCAGACCCCGCGCAGCCTGCCTGCGCCCCCGCGGAGATCGGGCGGCAGGATGGAGCCCGGGGATCCCCGCGGAGGCAGAGCGGCGGAGGCTGCCCCCCAGGTAGGGCTGCGTCGGGGTTTTTTTTGCAATGCTTCATCCGCGCCGGAGGGGACGCATCGGACCGTGGGGAGACCCCTTGGCGGGCGTGCAAGGCAATGCATGTGTGCAGGCGTTGCATGGAGTGCAGTGCAATGCAATGGCAACACGGCGCCCTGCATGCATGCATGCAACTTCCACCCGCGCTCCGGACTTGGCAGGTGAGGGGGGTCCCCAGTGGGCGGCAGAGAGAGCCGGGAGGGCGAAGGGGAGCCGGGGGGGAGCAGCGCTGCTCCCCGAGCCGAGCCCGGGGGGAAACTTCGGCGTCGTTGCGCCGGGTGTTGGAAGCGGAGGCTGGCGGGGGCCCCTCACCTGCAAAACCTGGTCGCCTCTCATATATTTCGTGCATTGCATTCATTGCCCGCTTTCTCCTTCAAGGAGCTCCCGGGGGCGCGTGTGGTTCTCCCCGTGTTATCCTCGCAACAACAGCCCTGCGAGGTGGGTCAGGCGAGTGGCCCAAGGGAGCACCCAGGGATTGTCCTGGCCAGGTGGGGTGATTTGAACCCTGCTCTCTGCCCGGTCTTCGTCCTCATTTAGCCCCCACATGTGCATGACTGTGCATGACTGAGGTTTTCCCCCCTCGTCTTGGCTATGGTGTGAGTCTGTGCTGTTAATTAATGGGGTTCTGCCTTCGGAGAAGATGAGCCAGCCCTCAAGGAGGTGATTATGTAATTTGCTAGCAATTCATGTCCCTCCCGGCGTGACGCTGCGCGCTGACGTCACGGGGCTGTAATGGTGGTGTGCCTCGAGATTTTTTTCATGAAACAAGTGTGCCTTTGCCCAAAAAAGGTTGGGAAACACTGGGTTAGACCAACACTTTACAGAGTGTTTCTGTCAAGCAGTGAAGTGAAATCATCTGGATTTTGATCTGTGTGAAATTCAAGCAACATTTTTGCATTGCATTGCAGATTTAATTTGAAGGGCTGCTTTTGAAAGCAAATAACAACAAGAGGAATTGCTTGCTTGCTTTTTTGTATTCTATAAGTTGTCATTGCCAGCTGATATCAACAGTAATTGGATGTTTAGTCTTCCAGGCTTGCAGTGTAAGTCTCTTTCCATCCACAAGGTCTTAGAGAGTCCATTTTCACTGATGATCTTTTACTCAGATTCTTTAGTTGTGATTCCTTCATTGCAGGGGGTTGGATTGGATAACCTTTGGGGTTCCTTCCAACTCTACTATTCTGTGATTCCTCACACCATAGCAATCTTGATTGAATCAATCTCAGTTTTAAATATAAAGAAGCATTATACCCCCCAAATACAACAACATCCCATTGACTGAGCTTGCTTTAAAAAAATTCTTTTAAAATAGCCTCTGGCTTAACTTGCCTCTGGCTTGGGCAATAAGCAAACTCGTCCATCATGTGCTGCCTTAACCTTTCTGCTCCAGGTTTCAGCCAGATTCCAACCAGGTCTGGATAAAAGCTGCTCAGAATGAGACAGCCTGAGCAGGAAACAGCAGAGGCAGCCATCTGTTGAGGACAACCATCTTGGGAACGGGGACTTGGGTGAGTGAGGACATACTTTTGCTTGTTGATCTGTAACATACACGTTAGAGAGTTTCTACATCTTTTTATTGGATTTGTAAGGGACAGACATGCCAAACATTTTTTTAAAGAGTATTTAATATTCTGAGCCATGTGTACTTTCAGAGCTAAACTCTCTGTTATGTAAACCAGTGTACATAACACTAAGCCATCGTTTATTTAGTTTGATTGTGATTTGTTTGAATCAGTGAACCCTGTCCAACAGATGATCCATGGTTTGTTTTCTGTCAACAAAGCACAATGTTAAGCCATGGTTAGTTGTCGGCTTACAAACCACAGCTTGTTTTAACTATGTTTTGGTGTTATGCCCAAACACACCAGTCTCACTTAACCATGGTTTGTTTCAGCGCTACACCCAAAGGCAAGAGCATCTGGAAAACAAATCAAGCTTTGGAGAAGCAAGCTGTGGCATGATTGCTCATATGTGAGATAGCTCTTGGTTTGTGGAATAAACCATAACTTAGAGCTATGCGTGAACACAGTCAATGCGGCATAGTTGAAAGCTAGAGCTATTCTTGGATAGACTTGGTTCAATTGCATTCTCAGCCATAAAAACCCTTAAGTGACCATGGACCAGTCTCTGTCTTTCACATGAGCCTACCTACCAGGGTTTTGGTGATGATCAGGGTGCAATTATATATGCCAACCACTGGGCCCAACTTAAGCACTGTTTGTTTTCTATAAAGCTTCCTGTTGCCTGTACCTTCCCATTTCTAAATCCTCCAACATGGGAGAAGAAGCCATTTCCCTTTTCTTTCCAGGGCCAGACCCTCCACTATAAGGAAGGCAGAAGCAAATTTGGTAGAGATTCTCAAGGAATTCCAACCTTTATAAATCCCAATATGAACAGACCTCACCTGCACTTCCCAAACTAATGTGAGAATCAAAACCTAGCTTTCACGCTTCTCAAATGTTCTGCCACAGTTCTTTTGACCCCGCCCCAGCCTTCCTACGCCTTAGAGACCTGACAAACTTGGTTTTAGGAAGAAAAGTGCAAGCAGGTCTTCTTTATTACCTTTTCATGGCAATTACAGTTCCACCCGTGGCACTGCTGCACTCAAATCATGTTTGGTCCTAAACTGGACATATATACAACTCTGAACTCATCAGGGTGGATGTCAGGGCTGGCCCTATCATTGAGCAGAGTGAGGCATTTGCCTCAGGCGGCCAATGGCAGGTAGTGTGGTGATTGGCAGGGAGGTGCTAGAGAGCAGCTTGCCCTGGGCTTCCTAAGCTAGCTAGCTGCTCTCAGGAAGATGCTGTCCCATCACCACTGTCAAAATAAGATTCAGCTGCCAGTCCAATAAATGTATGTGAAACGGGGGGGGGGGGGCATTTTGTCCTTTGCCTCAGGCAGCCAAATGCCTCGGTCCAGCCCTGGTGGATGTGAGACAAAAGGGAATGATAAATACACCCTGCAGCAATGTGAGCCAAACACTGTAAACTTATGACAAGGAAATTTCTCCTTTCAAGACCCTCATTTCACAAGCGGTCTTGGTAACTCCATGTTTTCGTCATGCAACAATACCTCTTGATTTCTTCTTAGGTGAAGAAGAAAGATGGGGCGTTTGGCCTATGTTAGCCTATGTTTGCTTGGCTTCTTCATGAGAGGTGAGTCCTTATTGAGTTATAGTACCATTCTCTGTCCTATAGGGTGCATTCAGACTTGGGGAATGTTGCTCACTTAAAATGCAGAAATGTACAGCTAGGGAAACATCAGGGAAATGAAATAAGCTGCCATGCGAATGCAGCCAAAGACAGGTCTAGGGTGGCAAAGACTGCCAAATAAAGAGTGATAGACTTCAGGAATGATCTTTGAAAACTGAATATATATATCACCCTGGAGAGTCAGTTTAACCTGCCTAGCAATTTCTAAAAGCTTTAGGACACCAGTTGGAGATGAACCCACTAATACATTAAAACAGGGGCCACCAACCTAGTGCCCACAGGTACTAATGTGCACAGAAGAACTTCCTATGGCATCCATGAAAAGTGCCAGGAAATATTCAGGTAAAAATGCACAAGATGGGGTGAAGCGGTGTACGCCCGCACCATTTTGTGTTCCTGTTTCTTGTTTTGTACTTTTACACGTGGCAGACACATCAACACAGATGGCGTTTTGTGTTACGCCACACCCTATAGCTGCCATTTGTAGTACACCACAGCCGCCATTCCGGGTTACACTCCCCACATGCTGTTTTATGTTGTGCCATATCCTGCATGACAGGCTTTTTGAGTTACACCACAATCTGAAGCAGCCATTTTGTGCTGAGCTACACTCTCACAATTGGCATTTTGTTTTAGGTCACACAACCCACAGTGGCCATTTTGTTACGGACACCAAAATGTTGGCTACCCCTGCGTTATAACATGCAACTCTCCCACTGGTTTATCTGTGATGACTTTGTTCTTCATCTCTTTCACAATCTCCCCCACTACATCAACAAGCCGTTGAAGCGGATCGCTGCCCCAGGGGATGGCTGCAGTACCAGGGCAACTGTTATGGGTTTTTCCACAACAAGTTGAGCTGGCATGAAGCTGAGGTAAGACTACCATCCATTAACAGGTTGCAGAGAATGTCCAGTTGAATGATGAAGTTCTTGTGCATTTTCCCCTTCTCCAGATTGAGTGTCAGAGTTATGGTCGTGGGACCCACCTCGCATCCATTCTTGCAAGGGCAGAAACTCTGATGGTATCCAAACATATCTCCATTGACAAGAAAGAAACAGGGGTTGACGTTTGGATTGGACTCCATGATACTCACCAAGTAAGCATTTAGCCTCCTGAGCTTATTGATCCATCAATCATAGAACCATAGAATGAAAGAGTTGGAAGGGACCCTCAGGATCATCTAGTCCATCTCCTTGGAGTGCAGGAAATAATGCAGCTGACCCATACAGGGATTGAACCTGCAACCTTGGCGTTATCAGCACAACACTCTAGCCAACTGAGCTACCCTGTTCCTTCCTGCTGAAGGCTGAAGGAACACAACATTTGCAATTTCTGAGGAGAACTGGCCTGATCCATGGATCAGAAGTTAGATGATGATGATGATAATAATAATAATAATAATAATAATTTATTTATTTATACCCCGGCCCATCTGACTGGGTTTCCCCAGCCACTCTGGGCAGCTCCCAACCGAATATTAAAAACACAATAAAGCATTAGACTTTAAAAACTTCCCTAAACAGGGCTGCCTCCAGATGTCTTCTAAAAGTCAGATAGTTGCTTATTGCCTTGACATCTGATGGGAGGGTGTTCCACAGGGCAGGCACCACTACCGAGAAAGCCCTCTGCCTGGTTCCCTGTAACCTCACTTCTTGCAGTGAGAGAACCACCAGAAGGCCCTTGGCGCTGGACCTCAGTGTCCGGGATGAACAGCTGAGGCTGTTTAGGGCTTTAAAGGTCAGCACCAACACTTTGAATTGTGCTTGGAAACATACTGGGAGCCAATGCAGATCTCTCAGGACCAGTGTTATATGGTCTTGGCGGCCACTCCCAGTCACCAGTCTAGATGCCACATTCTGGATTAATTGCAGTTTCCAGGTCACCTTCAAAGGTAGCCCCATGTAGAGCGTGTTGCAGTAGTCCAAGCGGGAGATAACTAGAGCATGCACCACTATGGTGAGACAGTCCGCGGGCAGGTAGGGTCTCAGCTTGTGTACCAGATGGAGCTGGTAGACATTTGCCCTGGACACAGAATTGACCTGTGCCTCCATGGACAGCTGTGAGTCCAAAATGACTCCCATACTGCGCACCTGGTCCTTCAGAGGCACAGTTACCCCATTCAGGACCAGGGAGTCCTCCACACTCGCCCACCCCCTGTCTCCCCAAAATAGTACTTCTGTCTTGTCAAGATTCAACCTCAATCCGTTAGCGGCCATCCATCCACATTATCTGTTGGCTGCCATATGTCCTGAATGTTCTGACACAATCTTGAGATCAAAAGTTGATATCAAACTGTTTTAAAATGCATATTTTGAGATGAAATATATTTGTATTTTTTTAAAAATAGGATTTATATGCCACTAAGTGGGCAATCCTATGGGATGAGCAGTTAAGGATGCAGCAGACAATACTGAGCCAGACAGACTTATGGTCTGACTCAGTGTAAGGCGGCTTCCTGTGTTTCCGTGTTGAGAGCTGTCCCCCATCAGAAACAGAATGCTGAGCATGATGTCACTTTTCTCCCAACCAATCAGGGCTCTTGTTATCTCCCGTGTCATTGCAGAATGGGAACTGGAGGTGGTCCGATGAGTCCTCCTACAACTACAAGACCTGGATGCGAGGGGAGCCCAACAATCTTTGGAATTCCGAGTACTGTGTGGCTTTGAGGGCTTCCACAGGTGGGCATGTTACAGTCCTCCCACCGATGGGAAGTTGTGTAGCCTTGAGGTATACGGCAATGGTGAGACGTAAATAGAACAGAAAGGACTGGGCTGAGTTAAATAAAGGAGGGGGGCAAACAGTGGGGCAACAGCTTCCCTTGTGGGAAGGGTCACTTTGGTTGATGGCAGAGGCTGGACAGAGTTCTGTCAAGGATGCCTCAGATTTCTGCACTGAAGAGGGGAATTGAAGTAGATGACACCTAAGTTCCACTGAGTGCTAAAAGTCTATGACTTTATGAAATATTCACCTTCCTTTATCTTATGGTCACACACACACACACACACACACACACACACACACACACATATTTGGGGGGGGGGGCATGATTTTTCAGCTCTCTCCTAATAATAATAATAATAGTATTTTATTTATATCCCGCCCTCCCCAGCCGAAGCTGGGCTCAGAGCAGCTCCCTCTCCCCCCCTCTCTCTCACACACATTTGTAGAGGTCTCTTGCAAAGCATGCACCTCAGCCCCAAACACACATTCAAGTCTCTGGTGTCCTCCCATATATGTGTGGTATTCAGACAGGTAAATACACTTGGATCCATTAAGTTCTAAAGATCTACACTGAGTGGAACTTAACTGGATGCAACTCAGAATGCTGGCTTGAATCAGCTGTGGGGAACTTGCAACCTTCCTGATCATGTTGGACTACAACTTCTATCATCCCTGACCATTGCCCATCCTGAGGTTGATGAGATTTGGAGCAGAACAACATCCTGAGGGCCACAGCTTTGGGTTAGACCGATGGTTGGATCCAGCACAAAGCAGTACATAGTAAATACATAGCTCTTTACTCTGCCTTTTGAAACATGAGATGTATATTTTTAGGATCCACCTTGTTTCTGTGATTGTGAGTTGTTTTAAACTGTTTCTAACATTGTGCTTTAATGGCACTTTATGGTAAAAGGCAGGCAAATCCTCACCCTCATTTGCTCATGAGCTAATCAGACTATACCATGTCGTTATCTTCTAAAACATGCCAGGGAATTTTCAAAATGAGTTTGTTAGAGCAAAACAAATAGATTCATGGAAAGTTGTAAATTTCAGAAATTGCCCCCTGAATTAGGCAGGACCCCCACAAATATCCAGGGACTATAGCTGACAGATTTCTGGCCCATCCCTAGTGCCATAACAAACACAGATATATGCAAATAAAAAGAACAACAACTGTACCTTGAGATACTTTGAAAATGCTTGAAATGGAGAATGGATAAGAATGGACCTTGGATTCTCTTTTTCCATTGCAGAGTACAAGAGATGGATTGATGCTGTTTGCAAGAAACATAAAGCCTACATCTGCAAACATGAGCTCTAGAAGAAGGGAGACTGTCAGTCTAGGGAAGGTTGGGTTAGATGGATCAAAGCACATCTCCTTGGAATCAAGGGAGTCAGAAGATGATCCAGCAATGTTACCACCTCTACAGTTCATCCTTTGTTATGCCAAGAAGATCTTCCTTCAAAAGATGACATCTATCTAGTCACTCTCAGCCCTTATCCAGGGCTGGTCTCTGAAATACTGTTATGATCACCTCTGTTGCTTATGCTCTTGGCTCCAGGCAGTGCAAGGACATTAAAGTGAACAACCAGTTTCTCATGGGTGTTTATAATGAGAGAACACTTGATCTGGTTTTTCTTTGGTTCATTTTGATGGAACAAGGCATCGGTCTTGCTTGTTAAGGTATCAGGTTATGTGACCCTCAATCTTGTTTCTAACACAGAACACAATATGAAACTTCCCAACTCTAGAAGTTGCAAGAAGGCAGATGTTGACCCAAAACAGAAACACAATAGGGGAAAGCCCCAAACTAGCAATTAGCAGACACCTTGGAGAACAGATTTCCTCCAAACAGAGCAGTTATAACTTATTTCATCTCAGGTGGGATCTACACACATATTAAAAATGCTGAGAAAATGCTTTTTGAAAAAAACAGTTTTAAAAAAGGCATTGACTTTGGCATAGCTCACTGTTGCCTTCTAGTGTCACATTTGTCTATTGCACTTCACAACACATTTAAAACATTTTATTTGCAGCTGTATAGCTCAGAGTTAGTGAGACAAAGCTTGCTTACTCAGAATACAGGAACTCACACTCTGCATCTCACATACACAATATGACCAACTTTAAGTATACCTCCAGAAACATGTGAAGTCACACACACACACACACACACACACACACACACACACACACACACACGTAACATCTCATTCACTCTATGATGCAACCTTAGTTCCCACTGCCATTACTACCAGGTCCATCATTTTGACTGCAGTGGTCTCATCAAGTTATTGCCAGGAGCACATAATAGCTGCTGCAGTACAGTACAGGGAAGACAAGAGTGTTGTGACAATGTACTGACCCTTCAGCCAGATGTCACAAGATTTCTATTGCCCCTGGTGTTAAATTCTGTAGTCAGACCTGCTTGACCATCCCAATATCACACAGCTAGTTATTCTGGAAATGGCCTTGCATGCCCAAGGTCCCAATGTTCAGTCAGCAGCATCTCAGGTACACAGGATCAAAGTAATGCTGAGAGGTTGGAGACTTGTTAGTTAGCATAGATCAGCCTTTCTCAGATATTCCTATGGGATAACTCAATGGATAGCTGCTTCCTGATCTGCTCTTGCAGAGAGTGTTACATAGGAAGCTGCCTTACAGCAAGTCAGACCATTGGTCTATGTGGCTCAGAATTGCCTACTATGGCTGGCACTGCAGTGGTACTGTCACACTGTAAGATCAAGCCTGGACTGCCTTGTAAAATCTCTGCTTGAACGGCTAAGTTCAGAGTGGAAAATTTTGCTGGAGATCTGTCATGCACGTGTGTGTGTGTGTGTGTCCTTTCTCTTCAACATGTCATTTCATATTAGGGATCATTAGGAAAGGATTGGGATCAACCAACAACAGACCTTCCCAAATCTCTCAAATCTTAGGGAGTTTGAGATGAGTGGCTCTCAGTATGGAAACAATTAAGTTTCCGCAGCTCTTTCTCTGGGCAATCTCGAATCTCTTCAGCAGGGGAGTTAGAGCAAGATCTCTACATGTTTGGCAACAGATTGGCCAGGGTTTCTGACTCCCCATTAACAATGAGAGCAACTCATATTAAGGGTTGGTTTTGGGGTCAACATGTAAATGCAGAAACGCCAGGAACCCTATGCCCTTTTAAAATGTGGGGTTTTGGGGGGGGGTTATTGGGCTGTTGTTATTATTTTGATTATATATTTTGTGGTTTTATATTTTGATTTTGTCCTGTGAACTGCCCTGAGACTTCTGGGTGTAGGACGGTATATAAATTGTGTAAATAATAATAAGAACTTAAAATAAAACTGTCATTCTATAACACCACACACCTTCCCATCCAGCCCAAATTGTCCAGTCCAAGAGTAGGTGTTGGCGCAGCAGGAGGGTTGAGTACCTTGCAGTACAATAATAAGCATGTTGATGTTTTTGATGTAAAATGCTTAAATAATAATAATCATAATAATCATAATAATAATAATGTGCAAAAGAAAGCCCATGTGCAAAAGGGCCATAGCTCAGTAGCAGAGCACCTCTTCTGCATGCAGAAGGTTCCAGGTTCAATCCCTGGCCTCTTCATGTAGAACCAGGATTGTGTCCTGTCTGAATAACCCTGGAGAGCTACTATCGTTCAGTATGAGCAATGCTGAACTAGATGGACCAAGGGTCAGACTCAGTATAAACCAGCTTCCTATGCACTTCCTATCTGACCATCCTAGAGCAGGTTAGGTCAACTGAGAAGGACAAAAACGAACTAGAAAATATATGCATAAAAGAGCGTTTATTAAGATCACCATGTGCTGCATGCACAGAAAAATGGCATAGAGAGAGATCAAAGAGGTTGCTCTTCAGAGAGGGGATGAATGGGAGAGATGGTCTTTCACTCTGAGGGGTGGGAAAGGGGTTAATGCGATCAGAGAGAAATCCACCAAGCCAGCGTCCGAACAGGCACAGTTTGGGAACCACAGTCTTCTTTACAGTTCATGCTTGCAGATGTAGGCATTGAGTTTCTTGCACGGAGCGTCATTCCACTCCTTAAAGCCTAAAATGCAAAAAGACATAACAAAAAATTACTACTTCTTGCTCCAGTGGGTGTGGTCATCAATGATAGCCTCATCCTCCATAAATTTGCTGAATCTTCTTTTAAAGTCACTCAAGCTGCTGGCCATCACTGCCTTTTGGGGGGGGGTGAATTCCATAGTTTAACTATGTTCTCTCCTTTTGTCTGTCCTTGATCTTCCAACATCCACCTTCATTAAAGGAGGACTCAAAATGCTAAGGCCTTTAATACCTGCGCCGTCCAATGAAGCTGGATGTTGAAAGATTTAGGACAAGACAAAATGAGGTACTCTCCATCAGGAAAAGGTGCAAATGCTTTGCTTACCTGTGCTTAGTCTCAGCTCCACACAATGTTCAGCATTGCGGTAGTTGTCTGGCTGGTGTTTCATCCAGGCCTTATAGTTGTAGGTGGATTCATCAGCCCATCTCCATCTCCTGGTCTGCAGAAATGAGACAGAACAGATTGTGCAATGAATGGCCCAGAAAGAGGAAGATACCATTGGAATGACACCAATGCAAAATGAACGGGAAAGGTTGTCCAATGGGGAGCTGTTACCAGCTGTGATGCAGACAGTAGAGGAGGACACCCATAGAAAATAATGGAAAACAGCATGTGGGATTAAATTTGGGAGATTGTTGAGGTGAGAGTGGAACGGTATTGCTAAGGAGCCGCTGCTCAGTTCTGATAACCAGAAATGGAGCCCTATTCTATTTCTTGGTCTGCAGGAAGGAGACAGAACAGATCATGAGATAAAGGAAGTGTGAGGAGCCCAATACAGAGATGATTTGGAGAGGCTGGCCTGTGGGGAGCTAATGTCAGCCATGATAGAGAAGAAGAGAAGGACTCTCATGGAAAATAACAAAGTGGTGTGTGTATGATCCTGGGAGATGATTGGGATAAGGATGGGATGGAATTGCTCAGTATTGATGATAGCTAGGAATGAAGCACATGAGAGAAGCTCACCTGACGGACATCGTGGAGCCCAATCCAGACGTTGCTTATTTCTTGCTGGTAAGTAGAGATGTGCTCGGCCACCAAGAGAGTCTCTGCTTTGGTGAGGACAGAGGCAAGATGGGCTCCACGGCCATAGCTCTGGCACTCAATCTGAGGACGGAGAAGAAGCAGGGAAGTTTTGTCCCCAATGGTCATATCCGACCATCAAGATTGGTGCTGTCCCTTCTGAATGTTACCTAGCCTTCTAGGTGCCCAAGGAGACATATCACCAGAACATGAACAACTGTGGAGACTGAGATGCTGGCCAGATGCTGCCTCAAGGCAACTTACATTGATAACCTTACTTATGGAAATCTGATGAGAAACCCATAATAAGGTAGGGAACCCCTTTCAGCCTGAGGACCCCATTCCCTTCTGGGCAACCCAGGGATGAAGGAAGGAGAACTGGCACCTGGTGTGGGGGGTTGGGGCAAACCACATGTGCGTGCACCGTATGTACCGCACATGTGTATACGCCATACGTACAACAGTGGGATCCTTTGCTCACGGCTGCTGTACACATGGTGGTGGAGGGTGCAACCGTGAGCGGAGGATCCTCTGTACATGGCTGCAGCAATGCGACGGCGGTGGGGCGAGTCCCCCATGGGGTGCCTTCTTTTCACCCGCCTCAGAGGCGGCACCTGGGGCCGAACGCCCCCACCCCCTTTCCTCCACCACTGGGGCAACCTGTTGTTAATGGTGAGCAGGACCACAGGCAAAAGTGGGCAGAAGAATGAATGTAAATGATGCCTTTGTACCAAAGGCTAGTTTCCACTCACCCTTCTATCCCCTATCCAAGAAGCAACCTTGGAGTTCAAGGACACATTCCAGTCCAGCAAAACCCTCAGGGAAGGGGTGTGTGACTGGGGAGGAGATGTGGACTAGAGAGATCCTTGAAGGCCCGATCAAATGGGCTAGATTTAGTCTCCTGGCCTGTGTTTCACCACCCATGCACTGTAGCATCCCCACATTGACAACAAGAATCCCTTCTTACCTCAGCCTCTTGCCAGCTCAATTTATTATCAAAATACGCATAACAGTTGCCCTGGTTTTGCAGCCACTCCCTGGCGCAGGTGTCGGCCTCAGCTGTATGGAGAGAGGAGGGGGGGGAGATGCCCCAAGAAGGCAGAGCAGTGAGAAGACATGTCTTTAATGTGCTCTCTGAAATCCTACTTCCATCTACACCATATGTGTCATTTATTTATTTATTAAAAACATTTCTGCCCTGTCCTATTATGCAAAATAGGGCATTTATGTGTGGCTATGTCTGCTCAGGAGTAGGCAGCCCTGGCTTCCTTTCTAAACAGGAAGCTGGCATCCCTAGCCAGATGTAGGTCTATTCATGAACAAACAGACTTCTTAACCTTTCAAGAAACCCACAGGTGGCATTTTGGGACAAGGAGGGATGCCTTCTGGGTTTGCTGGAGAGGACACAAATAACTGCACATAGAAATCTGCCTTATAATGAATTAGGCCATTGGTATCCATTGCAGACCAGTATTGGTTACCCCAGGGATGGGGGATCTGTGGCCTTAGACTCCATTGAGAAAGGATAGATAACTTTAAAATCAATGAATTATGGTCTAATTTAAAACACTCTTCTGCTCTGTTCTAAATAGCCTACCGTCCTTTGAAAATATAACATGCACTTTAATTACAGCTCAACCCAACAACAATTTCTGGGTAAGCCTCAGACATTTATAAAATTGCTCACCTTCCTGGAAAGGACTGGAAATTAGGATTCCAAGAAGGCAAAGACTGAAGTAGGTGAAGAGTCCCATCTTCTGGTTGACCTTTGAGGGAGATGAATGTACAGCACGGTAAAATCAAAGTTACATTCATTGGTTGCCATACATACAATGGGAGGGAGAGAAGGAGGAAGGAAGGATTGCATTTCTCTTTTATTTGAACTTCCAAGAACCAGGAAGGTTCTTGGAAGGGAGAAACTGGGAAAGAACTGGGAAGAAGGGAGAAACTGAAATTTCGAATAGTTGCCAGTGTTATGAAAGGGTATATTGACATTGATTTAAAGGGAGCTTCATCAGCTTCAGTTAGGAACATTTTGTGATCTTTTTTTTTAGATGCTCGTGAAAATTCATTACTTTTTAGTGCAAATTTCTGTTAAGAAACACCACTTTGTATGCAGTTTTGAGTGATGTACACATTTTTCCAAGCAATTTCCCCATATATAATTCATTTTTGGAACCACTATTTGGTTGGAGAACTGTATCATAAAATTCAGACAAGTTTGAATTTCGAAAGGAGAGCTGTGTTTCAGTTTGCATATTTTTTTCGGAAAGTGAGAATCTGATATATTTGCCTTTAAATCCATTTTCTCTCCCATCCCTATATACACACCCTGGTGGTTATTCAGTCTACCTGTTTACTGGAAATCAAATTTCGATCTGCACACAAATGAGTCCATGCAGCTTTTCTGTTCAGCTTTTGTGCCAATTTTCTTCTCTGTCTGATCTTCTTTTTCTGTCTGATTTGTGAACTTAGGGCTCATCTGCACTTGCTCCATGCTTTCTAGGCAAAGGTTCAGGCTTTCCAAGTCTGTATCTGAGCAGGGTTTTTTATTTTTTTATCCCCCCCCCCCCCAGGGCTTTCCATGGGAAAAACAAAGTTTTACCACTGAATTGGAGCAAATGGCAGTCTGTGGAAAAGCCAATTGCTGTTTGCTCTGATTAAATGGTAAAATGTGAGTTTTCCCAGGGAAAGCTCTGGGATTAAAAAAAACACACAAAACCCTGATCAGACACAGACTTGGAAAGTGCAGTTCTGTGCATTGTTGTTTTCCACCAGTCAGTGGAGACTGATCCATTAGGGCAGTGATAACCAAACGTGGCCCTCCAGCTGTTTTGGGACTACAATTCCCATCATCCCTGACCACTGGTCCTGTTAGCTAGGGATGATGGGAGTTGTAGTCCCCAAACAGCTGGGGGGCCAAGTTTGGCCATCACTGCATTAGGGCAAATAGGAACTGCCCCACCAACCTCAGCCTGCCCTCAGCTAATCCTCATTTTCCTGCTTTCCTATTTACAACCAACCAGTGAGTGGCTCTGCCTGCCATTGGCTGTGGCTCCATCAACTGTTGGCCTCCCTGCCTTTGGCCCTATCAATTCTAGTGGGCACCAGCCACCCTCACCACAAGTCCTTGTTCACGAACCTTTCAACCATCTCCCTCACGGCCTTTGAAAAAAATCCCTTCACCGAGACTCGTAGATCACTTCCACAAGCTCTTACCTTGCGATGCTGTTCTTCTGGGTGGACCAGTGTGGTTGTCAGCTGAGCCAGGTGCCTCTCTGATGGTCTCACCTAGTCTGGGCAGCTGTTATATAGACCCCAGGCAGAGGTGGTGCAATACCAAGATGAGCAGAATGCTGCAAGGAAATCCTGGTCTGATGCCTTCAGTTTTGCATAACTTAAGGCCAAATCAGTGGAATGTAGCTTGCATCAACCTCTCTTTCAATTTGGTGGGGGAAAGCATAGTGTGTGTGTGTGTGTGTGTGTGTGTGTGTGTGTGTGTGTGTGTGTGTAGTTTTGAATCCATTTCCTTATGAAGAGGAACAGGAACCACATTCTTAATCAACCATGGAAATACTGGTCCGATGTCTTCAGTCTTGCATAATCCAGGGCTGAATCGGTGGAATGCGGCTTGTATGACTAGCCTTGAGCATTGCAAAAAGGGCATCATGATACCCTTTAGTTATCTATAAATTTGTTACATATGATCAAAAATAAATATTTAGGTGTAGAAAGGCATATGGTGTTGGGGAGGCTTTTTAAAAAGCGACATTATTAACTAGGAGAGTAGGAAAAGCATTTATGAAAATGATTATCAAATATGAAGAAACCTGCTCAATTTTCTTCTATGGGATTAAATTCCAGAGAGTGACTTTTTTTCTAGCCCAGAGCTTCAGCATCCGACCCTCCCCAACACAGCTTTTCTATGAAATTATTGCTTAGTATTCCTGTCCAGCCAGACCGCAGGGGCTTGGATAGTGAACATAAAGCTTGGGCAGGTGAGGATAACTACTTGAAAATGATTTACAGATGGTATTGCACTCCGAGTAGGCTTGCTAAGATGTATAAGACTGAATCAGAGAAGTGCTGGAGATGCAATGAGGTTGAGGGAACATTCTTTCACATGTGGTGGACCTGTAAAAGTGTAAAAGATGATAGGGAAATAATCCATAATGAATTGAAAAAAAAAATCTTTAAAGGTACTTCCCCCCAAAAACCAGAGTCCTTTTGGTTGGGGATAATTCAGATGGAAAGTCCCAGGTGTCAAAAAAGATTATATATGTATGACACAACTGCAGCCCGTGTTTTATTAGCCCCAAAATGGAAACGAGTGAGGTCCCAACTAAAGAAGAATGGCAACTTAAGCCGATGGAATATGCGCAGCTTGCAGATTTAACTTCTAGAATGAGAGAACAAGAAGAACATACATTTAGAGAAGATTGGAAAATGTTTATTGAATATATGGGAGGAAATTGTGTACACTTGAAAACGCTGGAAGCATTAAGATAAATTCAAAAGTGTAAATAAGTTTTGATGGATGTAATAATGGAATACTGAATGGTTTAGTTTATGTAAAATATACAGGAATTTATGATATGCAAAATGAACCATGGAAAGAGAAGAAGGGAAGTTATATATATATATATGCACATGCTTGGACAGGTGCATATGGATGTCGGCTATAGACAAATCTCACAGTTGTGAAGATGTGTTACAAACCCAAACAGACTGAATTCCATGTGTGGCAGTTAGCATGTACACAATGGGTTCAGCTTGTGAGAAGACAGCTGGACAGTCCACACCTGCAACAACTCGGCTACCATAGACACAAACCTTTGCATGAATTAGCCTGGGGGTGCCTTCAAAGAACACTTGTGACATAGAGCCCAGTTCAAATCAAAAACCAATCAAACCTGTGAGACATGAGTTCACCAAAGACCATTCAGTGAGGCAGCTTTCATTATGCATCCACTCTTTCCCTAGGCTGGCCAGCGGCTGCAGATGCATTGTGACAGTCGCACTATGGTGTGACCAGAGGCTACAGACACAAAACACTCGTACGCAGCTACCCCATGTTGAGAAACAATGGCAAAGACAAGATCAACCTGAGTGATGGTTTGTGAAACCTCTCCACTGTAGGAGGCGTCAAAGGAGAACCCTGAGGCCTATAGATTTCCTTATGGCCTGAAAAGGACAGCTGAAAGGTCTATGTATGCAAGGATATTTCAGATTTTTGACAGTTCAGCCATAAGCCTTTCTCCCTTAAGTCTTCCTTGCGAAATCTCACTTCTGCTTCGATCAGTGCACTATAGGGTGAGAACGGTAGTTTGGCTGATGACGGGCATGAGCAATAATATCAGCTGCAAATAAAAACCTGGGTCTCAGCATATGTCCTTGCATTCATTTTTTTAATTTTTTTTTAAGTAAAGTGTAGAAGAATACATGACCAAAAGATGCTCCAACAAGAATTTGTTGATATGTATAGACTTATTTCACAAAGTTAAGTTAAGCTAAGTAGATATATAAGATTGAATGTTTAATTATTAAGATACAAAATTACAATCTCAATAATAAAGTTACAAAATAAGAAGAAGGAAGTCAAGCACGGGTGGAGGGAAGACACAGGGCAAGAAATAAGAAATGGATAATGAAATGTGAAAATGTGAATTTATGAATATAATGTATATGTATCATTATGTAAAGATTTCATATATGTATTGCAACATTAAAAATAAATAAATAAATGGAATAATATATATATATATATATATATATATATATATATATATATATATGTAAAATCATGTCTGGCCACCATGTTGTTGATTCAGTCTTATGCACTCATCCTTGCCATCAGATATCCCCTAAGAACAAGAGGATAGACCTATGGGAAATACAGTGCCAGCTCCTTTTTAGGTTTTGAAGATCACAGGGGTAGTCTGTTGGGCATGCCAGTCTCTATATATTTATCTGTGTCCCCTGAGGAAAAGGGATGACTACAAAGAAGATGCGGCCAACCCTTTTGGGGCCAGTGGGCACATTTGTATATTAAGAGGAATTTGCAAAGAAATGCTAATGAATTTTTATAAAGACTTAAAACTCCCCCCAAACAACCAACCTCTCCTCTCCCACAAACTGAAGCCGAAATGTGGAAAACTAAACTTAAGAGCAGAAGAAATGAAGAACTGAGAGATCTCGAAATGGAGTTTCGCCCATCCCTACCTGTACACCACTAGTTCCCAAATCTTATATTTTCCAACTGCCCCACTGAACTTACTGCCCCCCATGCTTCCATGGTGCCACCTGAAACAGATCGTTTTGATCTGGTGCATGGCAGGGCTGACTCTGCTTCAAAGGGTTCCCAGTGTTCTTTGGGGGAGAATCCATGACGGTCTAAAACTGACAACAGTTTGTGGTGCATGTAACATGACCTTTTCCAGCCCAACCTTTCGTCAAAGGTTGCTGTGATTAAATTGAGCCCCAGGTATGACATTATGTGGTCCCTTGGGTAAGAGCAGGGTGGAAGTTTGACCCCAGAAGAATCTGAGCTGTTGACTAAGATTTCCTCTTTTCAGTGAAAAAAACTTTGCTAAGTAAGCCCATTTTATTAATTATTATAATTATTCCAGCTGTTCATATTTTATCTGCAAGCCACCTTGAGTCCCTGCCAGGGAAAAGGCAGGGTATGAATGAATGAATGAATGAATGAATGAATGAATGAATGAATGATATTTATTATTTGGACACTAGAACCCATAGACATCCAACAAAGCTGAATGTTGGAATATTCATGGCAGACAAATTTCTTCACAAGGCACACAGTTAAACTACAGAATTTGTAGTGATGGCCACCAATTTGGATAGCTTACAAAGACCATTGGGCAAATTCATAGAGGATACAGCTATCGGTGGCAACCAGCCCTGATGACTATGTTCTGCCTCCACACCACTGGAGGCAATATGCCTCTGAATGCCAGCTGCTGGAAACTGCAGGAAGGGATAGTGTGTTGAGCACAAAGTCCTGTTTGCAGACTTCCTATAGGCATCTGATTGGCTGCTGTAAGAACAGGATGCTACTAGACTGGATGAGCCACTGGCCCAATGTTCCATACAACCCCAGTGAGTCATTTGTGACAGAGGTCCATACCTTTTGGCCTCAGATAAAAATCTCCTGGCCCGGTCATCTCTTGTGTAATGTGAACAGTAGCACATCAAGTCATTTCCTTAACCTGCTGCCTGTGGTCTTTCATCATGTCCAGATGAGTCCTATATAACATCTTTCTGTGGAGCAGGAGAAACCATTCAGGAAGACTCAGCAGGTAGCTATACGCTTCTACCTTCAGAAGAGAATCAGTCGAAGGGTCCAGGTGAGCAGTTGAGCTTCCCTGATTTTTCTGTGTCATCAGTGCTGTTTTACGATGGATGCTATGCTTCTTGTGTCGTCAACCTCCAGACCTCTTATGGAGGAGGCACACAAAGAAGGACCTCAGATGAGGATTGCAGGATCTGGGTCTTGTTGCAGATGCCACTTGTAGCAAGAATAATACACTTTGGTTAAGATACAGGAGGATCCAAATGATGGAAATCTGAATTCCAGACCAAGCCACTATGGTTTCAACCATAGACACGTCACTGTCTGTTGGCCATCTGTAAAATGGGCACAAATTGGGCCTGCCTACCATGTTGGGTTGGACAAATGATTGGTTTGATTCCATATTATAGGAGCAACTACGAATGCAGGAAGAAGCCTTATACTGAGTCACATGACTGGACCATCTAGCTCAGTATTCTCTACACTGACTTGGCAGCAGCTCTCCAGGTTTCAGGCAGGGTTCTCTTCCAGCCTTTCCTGGAAATGCTGGAAATTCAACCTTGGTCTTTTTGCATGCAAAGAGATACTCTACAATGGACGCTATGACGTTTCCCCTAAGGGGGCTCTGGGGCTTCACCAGTAGAGCATCTGCTTTGCATGCAGAAGGTACTGGGTTGAATTCTTGGCAGCTGCAGGTAGGCATGGGAAAGGAACCTGTCTGAAACCCTGGAGATTTGTTTCTAGTCAGCAGGTACAATACTGAGCTTGGTGGACCAATGGTCTGACTCAGTATAACGCAACTTCTGAGGTTCCTATGATAGCTGATTGAATTTGCCTGGGACTGTGTGGTCTCAGGCAGAGTAAGCAGCAGAGATGTGTAACATTGCCATCTGCAATCTGCAGTGAACATGAGGCTGTTGGTTTGGTCTAAATATTGAAGACCTGTTCTGGCAAATAACCAATGGGATCCACAGTTGGAAAGTACATGCTGCAGATCTGAATTTGCCCAAGAATGCTCCAGCTTGGGGATTCTTATGTTCTTCTGGTCCTATTTCCTTATGTAATTTCAGGTGAACCAAGAAAAAAATGGGGTCTCTCACTTATCTAAGTGTCTTCCTGGCCAGTTTCCTGGTTTCAAGCTCCCTTGTGGGAGGTAAGTCTCTCCTGCATTCTTCAGCGCTAATGGAGCAGGCATAGTGGCAGTTCTTTAGCTGCAGAATTTTTTCAGAGTTAAAGCATATTTCATCTGTATAAGAGCATTTTTACCCTGGTCCTTAGCAGTGGCGTCGCGTGGGGGGGGGTGCAGGGGTGGGCAGCCGCACTGGGCGCAACATCTGGGGGGGGCGCGCTCACACTCTCAGCTCTCTGCCCCTACCTGGCTCAATCACTCTCTCTCACTGCAGTGCTGGCTGTGCAAATCCGATCCGAGCCGCCGGGTCACCGCCCACTGTGGAGGGGGGGGTGCCAGGCATGCGGTGCGGAGAGAGAGCGAGGGACTATCTGGGGGAGGGACAGTGCAGCGGCCGCCCAGCGCAGCGCTGAGCGCGGGAGAGAACCACACCAGACCAGCCCAGGCAGCAGCAAGAAGAAGCTGGCAGCGGCGGCAGGTTAGGGGTTAGGGAGCGCAAATTACTTGCCTTGCCCCAGGTTAGTGGGCGCAAATTACTTGCCTTGCCCCGGGTGCTGACAACCCACGCTACGCCACTGGTCCTTAGCCCCAAAGCCCCAATTCCCCCAGCAGCTTACAGATCTGTTTTAAAAAACATCAACCTTTTCCTGGTTTACGATCTAGAAGGCACAGCATGAAATGATATCCACCACAGCTGAAAGTTGAAAGATTCAGGAGAGGGCATAGTTAAACAATGGAACTCTCTCCCACTACAGGCAGAGAAGGCCACAAACCTAGAAGGCTCCAAAATGGGGCTGGACAAATTCATGGGATTTCCAAGTGCTAGCAGTCAGCTGATTGATAGTGGTTGTAGAACCCTGTGCCTTAGTTTGACATCAGACTGTGTGGGCTTCATCTGATGTCTTGGTTGTGTAAGTTGGCAGACAAGTCGATGGTCTCACCCACTTGCCAAAATGGCCCAACGGGGATTAGGAAAGGTCAGGACCAGCCCACTGGCCAGATTCAGCTCCCAAACCCTGGGTTTGAGTGTTGGAACAGGAACCAGGAGATCAGTCTTCAAATCCCCACTTAGCCAAGAAGCTCACTGGGTGCGTTATGTATCCAGTGGTCTGTGTTTGCCTGAGCTTGAGCCTGGACTAAGGATTCTGAGCCCCTGTGTTCTGATTCGATACCTGATATCCAGTCACAGAACATTTCAGGATTTGTGCCTCTGCCATTGGCCCTTAAACTCTGAGTTATGATTTGCAGCTTGGAAGTTTGGACAGCCAATCACGTTGGGAGTGGGAGTGGCCCAGGCCTTCAGAAATGTATATAAGCAGTTGCTTTGCCCCTGTTGTTCAGTTCTGTTAGTTCGATAAAGGTTCTTGCTGTTATCACTGTGTCTTGCCTCGTGGGAACCCACCTACACTTCATGGTGATCTTGGGCCTGGCACTATTTCTCAGCCTAACCTACCTCATGTGGTTCTTGTGAGGATGACGTGGGGGAGGGAGGGAACCATGCATGCTTATTGAAGAAAAAGGATGTAATAATAATAATAATAATAATAATAATAATAATAATAATAATAATAAGATTACTATTATGGTCTCACTCCCCTTCCTTTCGGTTTATCTCTCCCTCTGCTGAGCAGTTAAGGCTGACACTTGTGCCAGGGAGTGGCTGCAATACCAGGGCAACTGCTATGGCTATTTTGAAGCTAAGATGACATGGGAAGAAGCTGAGGTAAGAAACAGAGGGGGCATGAAGCCTTGGGTTAGGTGTTTGTCACTGAGGCCACTCTTGGGTAAGATGTTCCAATATGTTTGATGCTTCCCCACTTTCTAACTCTCCTTCTTTCCATCCTGTCAGGTTTGCTGACCTGAAGGCAGTGGAGGCTGTTCCATTTGGAGAAATGGAGCATTGCTCCACCAAGCTCAGTCTGCCCACAACCAGCCCCACTTGCTTACCCAGCTCCCTACTTATAGCCAGTCTAGGAGGAGGCACTAAGCACCATCCTCCTTCTTATGACGCTGGAGGAGAACAGTGGCATTAAAAGCCTTTCCTACCTTTCCCCTTTGTCCAGATCGAATGCCAGAGTTACCACCGTGGGGCACACCTTGCCTCTATCCTCACTGTTGCAGAGTCTCTCGTGGTGGCTGATCACATCTTCGCTTACCAGACGGAACCCAGCAATGTGTGGATTGGACTGCATGATATCCGACATGTACGTATCTAGACCCCTCTGTGCTTCTCCTCAGACAATCTTCCCAAGAGAAAACAGACGTCCTTGTATACAGCAGGGCACATTTCAAGAATCAGTGTGCAGTCTATTATGTGACACAGATTTGGGCTCATGTGAGTCTCAAAATCCATTCTTTTTTATTTTTTTAATTACTTTTTTACAAAGCAAATTAGCAAATAAGAAAGAAAGAAAAGCAAACAAAGGGGGGGAAGTGAATGAGAGACACCCCTGCAAATTCAATAATAATAATAATAATAATAATAATAATAATAATAATAATAATAATGTCATGTGTTGCTTTATTCATGGAAATGACTCAAAGAGACTTATGGATACAACATAAATACTAAAAGCAATTGCAATAAACACAATCAATAAAAACCTTTTAAAAAAAACCATTTACATAATTAACAGGTCATTCAGATCCTGTCCCATTAAAAGAGGCCACAAATACTTTAAAACCCTTCCAATTAAAGGCAAAAAGCCTGGATAGAAAGGAAAGCTTTTGTCTGGCGCTTAAAATTAGGTAAAGATTGTGCCTGGCAAACCAGCATTAAATTAAACATATGTGTCGGTATAAGCCATCCAGGAGCCCAAACAGGCATCCACACAAGACTGACATTCATAGAAAACATGTTAAATGTATCAAAAGGGGTGAGGTTCTTGGACCACTGTGTGATAGATGGTGGGTGTGACCCTTCTAGGATGGAATTTATTCCAGAGACAATAGGGAACCTGTAGATCTAGGTTCGGGGAAGACATTTTGCTACCCAAGGCAAGGTAGATATTAATCAGGGCTGGCCAAGTTATTTGTGGCACCTGAGTTTCAAAATCCAAATGTGTTTCCTTCCCCCTTTGGGTAGCAATAGAGTCATTATAAATTAAATAACAACTCAGAACTGAAAACTGCCTTATACTGAGTCAGAACATTGGGCTATCTAGCTCAATAAAATCTACACTGTCTGGCAGCAGGTCTCCAGGGTTTCAGGCAAGGTGCATTCCCAGCCCTACCTAGAGATGCTGGGGATTGAACCTGGAATGCAAATCAGGTGCTCTACCATTGGATTATGGCCCTTCCCCAGTTTTATGTCCTTCACAACATCCACAATCTGCTGCTTGAAGTGGCCACCTCACTTTGCCCATTGGGTGTACTGGCCTTGCACCAGATCCTGAACTGAGGCTTTTGCTTCGCCTCCACACTTATTTCCATGTTCCTTTCTCTCTTCGCCTTCCAGAACGGCAAGTGGAGGTGGTCAGATGAGTCTACCTACAACTATAAAGCATGGATGCTGGGGGCACCCACCAAACGGGGCGGAAATAAATATTGCGTGGAGCTGCTACGTTCCGTGAGTGGGGCAGCTGTTCCTGATGCTGACTCACCTCAACAACGGGAAGAAAGAGTCATCATTAAACGTTCAGGTGAAGAGTTTTTGGGAGCTGCTATCCAGGAGGGAGGCTGTCCTGTTCAAAAGCATCTCGGTATCTCCTACGCTGTGATACAGAGGTCAACCTGAGAGGGGTAACTAGGTCCAGGAGAGATAAAAAGCCTCAGCTGAGTTCCTGATGCCATTGGAGCAAGTTGTCTTCTTGGAGCTATCCAGGGTTCTGAAATGCCAGCTTGATTCTACATATTACCCAACCAATTAGGCCACTCTGGAGTGTCTTCCATAAGCTGTGAATCCCCACTTGAGGAGCTGTATGCTTGGAGCTATCCAAGGTCCTGAAACTTCAGCCTGACCCTACTTGCCACTAACTGAATAGGCTTCTCATGTCTTTTCTTAACCCGTGAGCCCTCACTTGTGGTCAAGACAGGACCCCCATCCTTGCTCCATTTAGTACCACTTCACCGCTATGTAGAGGAAAAAGTGTGATTCCCAGGTGGAAAAACCCCACTGACTGGATTGGGGTAGCAGAATAATTTTATACTTTAGAGTAGGAGGTAATGCTACCTATTGTGTAGCATGGACCTCTTGTCTGTTTTTGAATATTCCTGCCTTGATCCATAAGAAAAGCCCTGCTGGATCAGGCCTAAGGACCATAATAGTCCAACATCCTACTCTCAAAGTGGCTAAACAAATGCCTACGGGAAGCCCGTACGTAGGGCCCAAGTACAACAGCACTCTCCCCACTTGTGCTTCCCAACAACTGACATACTGCCTCTGACATCCCAAAAGTATTGGGACCCAAAGCTGTTGACTGTTATACCATCCCATAACAGGTGACTGGTTCTCCCTCTAGATTTCTCAAAATGGAATGATGCAGCATGCCACAAACAGAATGCCTACATCTGCAAGCACGAACTGTAGAGAGGGCATTGGCTCAGCCGTCATTTCAAGATGGAAGGAACTCAGATGAATGGGACTCCCGATGGAACTTCTGCAATTCCAGTACATCTTGAAGACTTGCCTTTGCAAAGGAGAAGGTCTTCTGGGACAACCTACACAGAATCTTCTAAACCCAAATGATACTGTACCCTTTCAAAACAGTCTCTGGGCATTTGTCTGCATTAGAAACTTTAAGTGGTTTAAGTCATTCTCTCTCTCCTGGGGAACCCTGGGAACCACAGTTCTGTGAAAGGGATCCTTAATAGAAAGCATCCTATTAAACATAAAACAGCATAAAACTAGAGTTCCCAATATTCTCTGAGGGAGAGCCATGGCAGTTAAAGTGGTATAAAACCTGTTTAAGTCCATAATGCAGACATGCCCTCTGATGTTAAACCTTAGTTATCCATATGTTTTGCCTACACACCCTTCAGTGGCTACAGCACAAACAAATGCTAATAAAATCTTCCTTAAGTGTATGAATTTTCTGGTGAGTGATTTCTTTTAATATTTTCTTGCCTCTCAGCTGGCGACAAATTCCAACACCTTGGGTCTAGATTTCTGCTTTGGGGAATCCCAGTTCCCCTTTGTTCTTTGTTTTAAATCAAGTGTCTGGTACATAGGGATCCTCCATATGGCCTCTTTATTCCACACTCATCCTGATTTGTTTGCAGAAGGTTTATGCGGTGGTTAGATTATGTCTGGCCTTTCTTGAGCATTCAGTCTGATTTGTTTATAGGGCAGTTATATGACAATGAACATTCACCGTCATTTGCTCACATGTCTGCCCATTAGTAATTCGTCTGTTCAACACCTTTCAGTACATTTCCCTGTCACTTTCAAAAAAATATTTCTGCAGATAGTCAGTTTTTTAAAAAGTGGATTTGTTATGCAAAGGTGACAGAGTGGCACATTCCACTTTCATCATGCAAACCTAAAGTTCTAGTATGTGCTGGAATCTCTCCCACAAAATACTGATAGTCGAGAGCATGGGTAGGCAAACTAAGGCCCGGGGGCTGGATCTGGCCCAATCGCTTTCTAAATCCGGCCCACGGACGCTCCGGGAATCAGCATGTTTTTACATGAGTAGAATGTGTCTTTTTATTTAAAATGCATCTCTGGGTTATTTGTGAAGCATAGGAATTCATTCATATTTTTTTTCAAAATATAGTCTGGCCCCCCACAAGGTCTGAGGGACAGTGGACCGGCTCCCTGCTGAAAAAGTTTGCTGACCCTTGGTCTAGAGTTCTTATTAGGCTGCAGAGTGCTTCATAAAGTTGTGCAGACAGAACTGAAAGTTTGTGAGGAAAAAAATGGAGAAGGGGTCAATCCTAGGGCAAGAGCTCTAGGATGAGCAGATTAGGTTGCAACAGGTTTCCAGCTCAACTGAGTAATGGGCTCAGTGAGCATTAAGTACCCAACCCCTAACCAGCCAAACATATGCCAGTGTAACTTGTTCACCCATTCTGATTCTGGGCTCAGCCAGCTGAGCTGAAGCTGTCTGAGTTGAAGCTGGTACAAGCCCCTCCTCATTGTGTTTTGGTGTTTAGTGGTGGGTGAGACCAGAGAGTGGAGACTTAGGATGGATTCTAAGCTGGTTCACCTTGGTCATGTGACCTGACAGCATAAAACATTGTGCAACTGCTCGGAAAGGTCAGTCGGTAGAGCACAAGACTCTTAATCTCAGAGTCATGGATTCAAACCCCACATTGGGCAAAAGAATCCTCCATTGCAGGGGGTTGGACTAGATGACCCTCATGGTCCCTTCCAACTCTACAATTCTATGATTATTTTTAAAGGCTTGTTTTTCCCTCTGCTGGGACGCGGGTGGCGCTGTGGGTTAAACCACAGAGCCTAGGACTTGCTGATCAGAAGGTCGGCGGTTCGAATCCCTGCGACGGGGTGAGCTCCTGTTGCTCGGTCCCTGCTCCTGCCAACCTAGCAGTTCGAAAGCACATCAAAATGCAAGTAGATAAATAGGTACCGCTCCGGTGGGAAGGTAAACGGCGTTTCCGTGCACTGCTCTGGTTCGCCAGAAGTGGCTTAGTCATGCTGGCCACATGACCCGGAAGCTGTACACCGGCTCCCTTGGCCAATAAAGCGAGATGAGCGCCGCAACCCCAGAGTCGGTCATGACTGGACCTAATGGTCAGGGGTCCTTTTACCTTTACCTTTCCCTCTGCCAGGCTTGGGCAGAGCAGCAGCAGCAGACCCACTGCCGAACAGCATCTCTATCTGGTGTAACTTTATGCCAGCTTCAGTCACAATGGTTTGCTTTACACCAGCTTCTTGAGCACAGCATTGTCCCAAAATCTCAGAGGCTGGAGGGGTGGCTGAATAAAGGCTTGGTCTGCACAGGCAACAGAATGAGGTGGTAGAATTGTGTAGTGGTTATAATGGAGTGCTCCATTTCGGATTGCTCTCGGAGGAATCATATGGGAGCTGACTGTGTCAGACCAGTGGTCTATCTAATCCAGTAGGAAAGAGAGTAGTTCTGCAGGGTCTCCTGTACTATTCTTGTAAGTAGAAGGCCAGCACACAGTGAGTGTATTGGGGTGGATCAATTCTCCTTGAATTCCTAGCGGAAGGGATGGCTAACTGATGGTCCTCCATGTCGCTGAACTCCCAACTCCCACCAGCTCCAGCCATCAAAGCCAGTGGCCAGGAGTGATGGGAACTGTAGTCCAGCCACACCTGGGCAAAGTATAGCCCCACCTGGTCTAAGGGTTCTAGTGATCTGGGACAGAGTGGGTGTTTCAGTGTCCTGCATCTCTTTGCTCATGCCTGCGAGTAGCAGAACTAGAATTAATTACAGGAAACAAGCAATTATAAGCCAGATCTGCTGTGCTACATCATGCTGGCTAAGCCAAACTAAGGCAAGATGGCTGATGGGAGCTATATTGGTCATATGCATCCATATCACTTTTTGAGCTATTGCTGTCAGTTTCAATATCTCCTTCTTTTGCTTCTTCACATTTGCCGTCATAGTTATCACAGATAAAACACAAGGCTTGGCTGGATTTAAATAAGCATTTCTACCCTTTCGCAAGCGAAGGAAGGCATCAAAATATTCTTGTTGACAACGGCAGTGCCCCCTAGAGGCATAAATGCACCTTGCTCTTCCATTTCAGAGTTGTAGTCTCAAATTACCACGCAGGACTTGCTTCTCCTCGTTGTATCTGATGCTGTGCACTGTCTTACATAAAAGTCTTCCTATCACATACTTTTTCGAAAGCATTAATGGGGAGTAAATATATGCACACCTTGTTTTAAACATTTTATACATCATTCTAAAACAATATATTCTACAACCCCTCCCCCATTCATTTTTTTCATGGGGGGGGGGGTAGAATTTGGAAAAAAACAATAGGGAAAACGATTCTGTCCCCACCTAGAGCCTTCACATCTCTACATAGGGTAAGGTTGGGAAATCTTTTCCAATTTATGTTATAAACAACTTGGGGTGGGGTGTCAAATGCCTGTAGTGGTGGGGGGTTCTGATGTAAAGTGAGCAGAGCAGAACATGTACGTTTTATCTTTGTGCAGTAGGCTAGCTTTTCCACACACCCCTTGCTGTTACTGGGTTTCAGGCAGCATTACAGTGGTACCATGGGTTAAGAACTTAATTCATTCCAGAGGTCTGTTCTTAACCTGAAACTGTTCTTAACCTGAAGTACCACTTTAGCTAATGGGGCCTCCCGCTGCCGCTGCACGATTTCTGTTCTCATCCTGAAGCAAAGTTCTTAACCCGAGGTACTATTTCTGGGTTAGCGGAGTCTGTAACCTGAAGCGCATGTAACCTGAAGCGTCTGTAACCCAAAGTACCAATGTATTAGAGTTCAATGAGATATTCCACCCAGACAAAAACACACATGGGGCCTGGGAAGAGAGGTTGTGACCAGAGAAAGGATGCCACCAAGGGATAGCCCCTAGAGCCAGGGCAAGAGGATTGAAGGGCTGCACTGAACCCCAGGTCTGAGGGTCTCTTCCCTTGTCAAAAGTAGGTTGTGCACATGGTTCTGTCCTGCAGTATCTTGCGGCAACCCACACCTCTCGGTATTCACTGCCTAAGGCAGCTGCCTTGCTGTGCCTAATGGTAGGATTGGCCCTGCAATGAAGTCACAGATGGTGAGTCTTGAGAGAATTGCTGGTGCAATGTAGAATATGTGTGTATGTGTTTAATAAAAGGCTCCTGTGAATTTGACGTGCTCACCCATAGATCCAAGTTGGCCACTGGGTCCTCTTGGACATAAACTACTGCAAGAGGCCTTCTTGTTCATGCTCCTCAATCTTGCCTCCTCATTTGCCTTCAGTTCTGACTGATTTCTCAGTCCCTGACTCCTGGTTTGCCCCATTGCTTGTGGTCTCTGGATCTAAATTGGCTAAAAGTGCCACTGACTAACAATAACAAGCCCTGAGGGACGATTTATGAAACTTTGCTCTTTTAGGAGGCTTCTGTGGAGTCCCCCAAGCCCTGAGGGTTTCCTTGAAAGCGAGATCTAACAGGGGGGGGGGAAAGGGTATTTCATGTCAAGAACAATATTTGCATATTTTAGTCCTCCAACAGCTTAACCTGAGCGCCTTTGGCCTGGTTGGCAAAAACCCACTTACTTTTGCTTTTATTTGTGTACTGTATTATGAGGGTTCTGTTCTTACCTTCAAGGCTGTGTGTTCAGACAGTAGCAAAAACACCAACTGTGACAATTACATTAAATTATATATATGTGTGTGTAAAATAAGTACAAAGCAGTGTTGATGATAACACAAACATCCTGACATTGGTAAGCCAATTAACACCTCCAGTGGAATGAATACCCATGATCTTGATTCAGGCTACAGGTGAAATAATTGAACTAAAACAAATAAGATTTGTATTTTACCACGGGCTTTTGTTGAGTGTGTGTGAGTGTGAGTGTGCACGCGAGTGTAGCCATGACATTTGCCCATTTGGCCACACACCCTTTGCCCCTGTTAGCAAATAGTCATCAAGTACAAGAGTGAGGGAGGTGGGTGGCACTGTGGTGTAAACCACTGAACCTAGGGCTTTCCGATCGGAAGGTCAGCGATTCAAATCCCCACGACGAGGTGAGCTCCCGTTGCTTGGTCCCTGCTCCTGCCAACCTAACAGTTCGAAAGCACGTCAAGTGCAAGTAGATAAATAGGTACTGCTGTGGCGGGAAGGTAAAGGCCTTTCCGTGCACTGCTCTGGTTTCACCAGAAGTGGCTTATTAATGCTGGCCACATGACCCGGAAAACTGTCTGCAGACAAATGCCGGCTCCCTTGGAGAGATGAACGCCGCAACCCCAGAGTCGTTCATGACTGGACTTAACTATCAGGGGTCCTTTACCTTTTTACAAGAGCGCAACCCCAGACTGAGAAAGTGACCCAATGAAAACCCAGATCCAGTTGTCACTGGGTTAGTTTGGGGCATGCCACTCCCAGTACTAATAGCAACCTCAGGGTTGTGTGAGTGCTGATCATTATGGCACCATCTATGCACAAGAGGGAAGTATCAGCTGGCTCAGGGAAACCCCAGGACTGACATTATTTTAAAAGGAAAAAATCCTTAAGGAAGGGAAATCCCCCAAAACATCCCATTGAAGACAGAGTATGCTCAGTGGTCAAGAAACGCTGACTGATTATTGAGGAAGTAGAGGGGTGGAGAATCATGTGGCAGGTTATTTATTTAAAAGGTTATTTATGTATGCCACTACAATGGCCCATGTTTTGTTAGCCCCAAAATGGAAAATGAGCAAGGTCCCAATCAAAGAAGAATGACAACTTAAGCTGATGGAATATGCGCAGCTTGCAGATTTAATTGATAGAATAAGAGAACAAGAAGAACATTCATTTAAAGAAGATTGGAAAATGGGGGAAAATTGTGTACACTTGAAAACGCTGGAAGCATTAAGATAAATTCAACAGTATAAATAAGTTCATATATAATATGCAGGAATTTATGTTTTGCAAAATGAACCATAGAAAGAGAAGAAGGGAAGTCACTGTTATTTTAAGGCTGTTTAAATGAATATTTTAAAATGTAAAACAGAAAATTTAAATATATATATATATATATATATATATATGCAGGTTTTGGTGTCTTCGGGTGTCTTCCCGTGTAAGAGTTGGGGTGTCTAGGCGACGTTTCGACGAGGTCTCACTCGTCATCTTCAGGTTGGTGCTTTCGGCTTCTTGTTACTGGAACAGAGCAGGATCTCAGTGTTTGAGTTCCTATAAATACTGTTGAGGGGGTGTGGTGTATAGCCTCCAACGTTCTGGGCAGAGAGGGAGTTCCCAGGTTAGTGTGCCTTTTCTTCTTTTGTTCCTTAATTACTTGAGGGATATCTTGAGTGATTTCTTGAGTGATATTCTGAGTACCACTTAGGAGGGTCATTAGGTGTGGATTAGTTGCTAAAGCTTTCGTGTCTTGACCTCTTGAGCTAGTGAAGAGTTTTTTTGAGAAGATGGCTGTACTGCACTTAGTTGTGCTCTGGCTTGGCTTCGTGTATAGGGGCGAGCTGTGGTTTTGTGCCCTGTGCCAGCCAGATCTGTGTAGGGATTGCAGGGGGGTGCAGCATCCGGAGGTGCCACTATGGTTTGGCTACTGGATGGTGTCTGTACTTTATCTGTGGAGAGGGTCTGGGTTTGGGTCTGGTGTGGTTGATTGGAGATGGCGTTCTGTGTGTCTCTGGTTCTGGTGTCGGTTTTTGTGGGGAGGGCTAATTTCCAGATGTCTGGCAGGCGGGACGTGTCGTCACGCTTGTTCATGTTGTGAGGGTGTTTCTCTATCTCGATGGCTTCCATGATTATTCTCTTGTGGTGATGTTCCATGTTAAAGAGCAATTTGGAATCTGCAAAATTAATTTCGTGTCCTGTTTCTTTCATGTGTTGGTAAAGAGAGGAAGTTTTTTCTTCTTTTTTGACGGCATTCTTGTGTTCTGCGATACGTGCATTTATTCGTCTGTTTGTTTGTCCAATGTACGTGGCTGGGCAGACTTTGCAGGGTATTTCATAGACCCCTTGGTTTTCTAACTGGATTTTATCTTTTGGGTTTCTGAGGATATTGGCTATTTTTTGGTTGGTGCAAAAGGCTGTTTTGATATTGTGTTTATGGAGGATTTTGCTAATTTTATCTGTAGTGCCCTTGATATAAGGAAGGAGGGCCATGCCATTGTTTTCTTCTGTGTCTTGGTTTTTGGGGGGTGTTTCTTTTTGGATTAGCTTCGTAACCCTGTTTTGTTGGTATCCGTTGGCGATTAACACATTTGAGAGATTCTGTAACTCAGTTGTCAAGTGGTCTTTGTCAGCCAGGCGTTTGGTTCTGGAGATGAGAGTCTTGGCTACGGAGTTTATTTGTGCAGGGTGGTGGTGTGATTGTGCATGTAAGTAGCGGTTGGTGTGTGTTTTTTTCCGGTAGATAGTGTGTCCTAGGGAGCCATCAGGTTTTTTGTAGATTAGGACGTCAAGGAAGGGAAGTTGGTTGTTGGCTTCTATTTCCATAGTGAATTGTATTTTGGGGTGTAGGCTGTTGAGATGTGTGAGGAAGCTATCTAGTTTTTCCTTCCCGTGTGGCCAAATTACAAAGGTGTCGTCAACATATCTGAGCCAAAGTTTGGGTTTGTGTTCTGACTTGTCTAAAGCATTGGTTTCAAAGTGTTCCATGTACAGATTTGCGATGACCGGTGAGAGGGGTGATCCCATAGGTGCTCCTTCTATCTGTTTATATCTTTGTCCATTGTGGATGAAGTACGTGTTGGTTAGGCAGTGGTTGGTCAGGTCCAGGATGTATTCGGGGGGATTGTATTTGTTTTGAATGGCTGTCAAGGCTTCATTAATGGGCACTTGTGTGAAGAGAGATACAACACTTGTGTGAAGAGAGAAATTAGCCCTCCCCACAAAAACCGACACCAGAACCAGAGACACACAGAACGCCATCTCCAATCAACCACACCAGACCCAAACCCAGACCCTCTCCACAGATAAAGTACAGACACCATCCAGTAGCCAAACCATAGTGGCACCTCCGGATGCTGCACCCCCCTGCAATCCCTACACAGATCTGGCTGGCACAGGGCACAAAACCACAGCTCGCCCCTATACACGAAGCCAAGCCAGAGCACAACTAAGTGCAGTACAGCCATCTTCTCAAAAAAACTCTTCACTAGCTCAAGAGGTCAAGACACGAAAGCTTTAGCAACTAATCCACACCTAATGACCCTCCTAAGTGGTACTCAGAATATCACTCAAGAAATCACTCAAGATATCCCTCAAGTAATTAAGGAACAAAAGAAGAAAAGGCACACTAACCTGGGAACTCCCTCTCTGCCCAGAACGTTGGAGGCTATACACCACACCCCCTCAACAGTATTTATAGGAACTCAAACACTGAGATCCTGCTCTGTTCCAGTAACAAGAAGCCGAAAGCACCAACCTGAAGATGACGAGTGAGACCTCGTCGAAACGTCGCCTAGACACCCCAACTCTTACACAGGAAGACACCCGAAGACACCAAAACCTGCATTCCTGTACCCGTGAAAATCTACGAAAGCAAATATATATATATATATATATACACACATAGAAAGAGAATCATGTGGCAGAATTTGAAGGGAGAGATAAATTTGCATCCTTCTCTTTTTTCAGGAATCTGTTCAATTTGTGTTTGTTTTAATAATATTTTTTATTGCTTTTTTCCCAAGGTCAGAATACATCGTCAATAACACAACAAAAGCGATTTTACAAAAAGAAAGAAGAAATTAAATAAAAGAAAATTCACTTTTCCGAATCTTTTTTCATAATCAACTGGACTTCCCCACATCTTCCATCCCCTGCTTTCTTTACAATAAAAAATAAACAGCAAATTGATACCTTGTTTCATGTGTTTTTGTACTGTCATCTAATTATATACTCTAAAATTTAAACTTTTCACAGTCATAACTTAATTTCCATCATTTTCAGATCTCAATACTGAAGCATGTTTTTCCCAAAACTTAGCAAATTCTCAACATTCATATAACTTATAATGTTTTTGTAGATAGTCCTTAAATTTTTTCCAATCCTCTTCCACTGCCTCTTCTCCCAGGTCTCGGATTCTGCCAGTCATTTCGGCTAGTTCCATGTAGTCCATCAGTTGCGTATGCCACTCTTCCAGCGTGGGTAGCTCCTGTGCCTTCCAATATTTGGCTATAAGGATTCTTGCTGCTGTAGTTGCATATAAAAAGAAAGTTCTATCCTTCTTTAACACTCTCTGGCCTACAATGCCCAGGAGGAAGGCCTCTGGTTTCTTATGGAAGGTATACTTAAATACCTTTTTCAACTCGTTATAAATCATTTCCCAAAAGGCCTTCACCCTCGGGCATGTCCACCAGAGGTGGAAGAATGTTCCTTCAGCCTCCTTACATTTCCAACATTTATTATCAGACAAATGGTATATCTTTGCGAGTTTGACTGGGGTCATGTACCACCTGTACATCATTTTCATAATGTTTTCTTTTAAGGCACTACATGCCGTAAATTTCATACCGGTGGTCCATAACCTTTCCCAGTCTTCAAACATAATGTTGTACCCAATGTATTGTGCCCATTTTATCATCGCTGATTTAACTGTCTCATCTTGGGTGTTCCATTTAAGCAGCAAGTTATACATTCTTGAAAGCACTTTCGTCTTAGGTTCAAGTAGTTCTGACTCTAATTTTGATTTTTCCACCTGGAAACCAATTTTTTTATCCTTTTTAAAGATCTCTAGAATTTGGGCATAGTGAAACCAGTCTCGCACCTTTCCTTTCAATTTTTCAAAACTCTGCAACCTCCAAGTATCACCAACTCTTTCTATTATCTCACAGTATTTTACCCAGCCACTCTCCATGTTAAGTAGTTTTCTGGCCTTAGCCTCCGTCGGTGATAACCACCTCGGGGTCTTATTTTCAAGTAAGTCCTTATATTTAGTCCAGACAATGAATAAAGCTTTCCTGACAATATGGTTTTTGAACAATTTGTGAATCTTTACCTTGTCGTACCACAAATATGCATGCCACCCAAAAGCATTGTTAAACCCTTCAAGATCTAGGACATCAGTGTTTTCTAACAAAAACCAATCCTTCATCCAGCAGAAATCTGTTCAATTTGCACACGGAGTTCATTTATCTTCACAACAATATTGGGGGACAATTTGGGCTGAGAGGACGAGCATGTCTGCAGCACAAATGGATATCCATTTCATATCACCCTCACAATCATAATATCTGCCAAATCATCGTGGGAATTGTAGTCTATTGAGAGTACTAGGAATAATTGCTTGCAGGATTTGGTTAAAGTCAGAATCTGTTCTACGGCCCCACATGACACCCTGAAGCAGCAAGTGATCGAGTCAGCACTAGTTTCCATTGTCATTTCCCAGTTCATTTACAGTGCTGCTGGGCAGCATTATTTGAAAGCAGAAGTCCACAAATTTGCATTCCATGCAATATCAATTCTTCCCCTTTCTAGTGAAAAGGTCAACCCATAATCAGCCTCTAATTACCTCGTGTGAGCCGGATAGATGTTATTGTCGGCCATCTTCCAAGGCGCCCCTAGCGGCCCCCTGCACAGCACAGATTGTGTCCATGATGGGCACCTAGGGAGGCTGCAGACTGCTGGTGAAAAGTTCATCAGGAAGAAACACATCCCCAGCCTTCTAACACAATAAGGCATGCCAAATCCATTCTCACTGAAATTCTACAGCAGAAATGAGGCAGAAAAAGGGAAGCCCCATTCCTAAGGGAAGAACAGTCAACTAGAGGGCATATTTTGGCCCATCACTCATAATTTGTGAATGGGATTGTGATAAAAATCACCTTTCTGCTGGCTGGGCCCCCTGTTATGCAATGTTGCCAATAGCGTATCAAGACATTTCCTTAAAGCTGTAACTTTTTAATATTTCATCATGTTCACCTGAGCTCTATATTAAAGCCATGCATGGCCAGGAGACCATCCAAGCACCTACAGACTTAGCAGACAGCCCCAGCATATCTTCCAAGGAAGAAACCTCAGCAGCAGACTCAGGTGAGCAGCTAAGTGACCAAGTCTCTCCCCCTTGGTTAACAGAACGGTATCTTTTTGCCTGGTTCACAGCTTAGAACCCTAGAAACTGAACCCAGTAATCCCAGGATATTAGATACCCACTGCAGGTTTGAATTTGACTATGGATACTCATGGTATCAGCATCTCCCTGGTATCCAGCTTCATGGTTTTTCTCCCAGGGCCCTTGGGCAAGACACCTTCCATGGTCCCCTTTCCTTCAGTGGGTCTACCTCCTGAATGCAACAAGTTCAAGGTGCGTTGTCAGTTTGGTTCAGTCCCCAGTGTCTCTGGGTAGATCTGGGAATATCACCTGCCCGAAACCCTGGAGAGTTACTGTCAGCCAGTTCAGACTACAAATGAAAATGCTGTGGCCCTCCAGATCTTGTTGGACTACAGCTTCCATCAGCCCCAGCAAGCATGGCTAATATCCTCCCCGTACTGAGCCAGATACTGACTCGGTTTAAGGCCCTATACTCCAAATGCCCTACCATGCTAATCCTTGATGCTGACCCTGTCTGTGCTTTGCTGCTGCCATCTCTATGCCTATATTCACAGGTGAATAAAGGAAATGAAGTCTGTTGCTTATCTTAGTGTCTTTCTGGCTGGCTTCCTGGTTTCAAGTCCCTTAGTGGAAGGTGAGTTTCTCCTGCCAACAGAGTGGAAGTTCTCTTGTGATGGGACACTTTCTCAGAGCCAAAAGATGTCAGACTCTCCTTGGGCCTCTTCAAAAAAGAAGAAGTATGAATTGTAGCAGGGTCCTTGCTGTTTGCAGGAAATACCCCCCGTGAAATACCTTTGTTCACTCCCCCCCCCCGGGTCACCCCTCCTAGCAGTGCCCCTGGTGCCAATTAAAGAAGCAAGGGGCGCTGAGTGCCTGTGGTTTGGAAAGCAAACTTCTCTCCGTCCTTGTCTCACTCCTCACAATCATTCCTGTTTTTCTTGTCTCTCTCCTGAGCAGTGAAAGCTGACACCTGTGCCAGAGAGTGGCTGCAATACCAGGGCAATTGCTATGGCTATTTTGAGACTCAGATGACCTGGCATGAGGCAGAGGTAAGCGGCCAGCTGGTTTTGCCTAAGTTAGGTAAATGGATCTCAAAATATGGAGGTCCAAAAGGAGGTTCAATGTTGCTTTTCATGGTTCTCCATCCTTATGGCAGCCGGAAGAATCCCAGGAGACAGCCAGGAAACAGCTAGCTAAAGACAGGAAAGAATTACAGTTTTACCTCGGGTTACAAACACCTCGGGTTACAAACACTTCCGGTTACAGAATCCGCTAGCCCGGAAGTAGTACCTCGGGTTAAGAACTTTACCTCAGGATGAGAACAGAAATCTTGCGGCGGCGGTGCAGCGGCATTGGGAGGCCCCATTAGCTAAAGTGGTACCTCAGCTTATGAATGGTTTCAGGTTAAGTACAGACCTCTGGAACGAATTAAGTTTGTAACCAGAGGTACCACTGTATTATCCCTTTGTTTTGTTTTAACGGGGTGCTGCTGCCTCTGCCATCCTCCCGACATCACAGCCCCTATGTGGCATGGCTGCTTGTTGTCTCTGGCAGTCTTTCAAATCACCTCCCTCCTCCCTGCAGATGTGTTTTCCTGATGGCAGCAGCAATTATTCTGGGAGTTGAGCTGAAGCTTGGGTCCATATCGTGGTGGGTTGATGCAATGTGTGGATCCCACAGTGCCCAGTGTTGGAATCTTTATCACAGTTGGTTTGGGAGGTTTGGCGACGAGCCCTTCCATACATCTAGGCCCTTGGCAGGTGTCTGACCTGACACTGTTCTTGAGGCAATCTTGTGAAGCCGTGGAAGAGTCAAGGTTTTCCCTCAGGCTGGGGTGAGGAACCCTTTTCGGACTGAGGGCTGTATTCCACCCTGGGAACCCCCGGAGGGCCACATGGCAGTGATGGGCAGGGCCAGAGACAAAAGTGAATTTTACCTTTGTAGTATTTCTACACACCCTTCTCTAGCCAGGAAAGCAAGAGGTATTATCAGAGTTCAATGATACATTCAAGCTAGGAAGAAAACACTTGGGGTGTGAAGTAGGGCCAATGAGGGTGCTCACCTGGGAAGAGGGCATGAGGCCTAGGAATAGTTTTGTGGGCCGGATAAAGTTTTTAAGGGCCCCCATTCAACCTCTGGGCCTGAGGTTCTCAACCCTGAAAAGTTCCTTGTTCCAACAGCAGCATGGATGCTATTAGCTCAGAGATGGATAGAAGACAAAGTCCCTACAAGAGAAGAATGGCAAATTAAATTGTTTTACTATGCCAAAATGGCAAAATCGACCAGAACGCTTAAAGCCAAGAAGACCATAACTTTAATAAGGAATGAAAAAAATTATAATTTATCTTGGGGACCACTGAAAACTAATGAAAACATTAGCAGGATTGCAATAACACTTGTAAAGTAATGGGTACTATGGAGATAATAGAGCTAAAAAACAACAACAGAACCCTTGCAGGGGAAGGTGGGAAGTCCAGAGATTTGGGGGAATCTTTTAATCGTAGCTGTGTGTTGTAAAATCAAATTTCAAAAATTTCAAAAAAGGAAAGAAAAAGAAAAAGAAAAGTTCCTTGTTCATCACAATTCTTCTTGCTTTAACCCACATGATGTCCCACGAAAGAGTAGCAGAATGTGGAAAAAACCAGCCTTTGTTCTTGTCCTTGTCTAGATTGAGTGCCAGAGTTACAGGCGTGGGGCCCACCTTGCTTCCCTCCTTACCCCCGCAGAGACCCTCGTGGTAGCCAATCATATCGCTGCTTACCAGATTGACATCAGCAATGTCTGGATTGGTTTGCATGACATCCGACATGTGAGTATCTGGAAACTGCTACATTTCTGCTCTGCCAGTGTTCTCCATGGGAAAGGCACCTTCTAGCAAACGTTGTTCACATGGAGTGCCATTGCATCCCTAACGTCTTCCTCTCAGCTGTGAATTTTGGAGGCCGCTCCCTGTCAGCCATAGAGGTTGCCTTGGGTGTTAGTAGTGGATTTGTAAGGCCTGCCCAATCAATTTAGGGCTGTAGACATCTTAGTTATGGAACAGGTCCTCCAGTTTTGCAGTGTTATGTAGACTACCATGATGTACAACCGTTATTTAATGGTTGATGGGTTGTTTCTGGGTTGATAGGCTCCAGGATGTAGGCCCCATGAACTGAGGTCATAGGAGAACCAGTATCCCTTCACCTCCAAACTTTTTATGGTTTTTTTTTTTAAAAAGTTATTAATAATTTATTTACAACATAGTCCACAACAACTCATACATACAAACAAACCCACCACCATTGACAATTTAATTATCAAAATTAAACTCCTATCCCTTTACATAAAGAAAACAAACATAAAAATAAAAGACTTCCTTTATCCTGTAAATGGCCTCCTTATTTACTTCTTGTATACTGTTTCTTTTATATGTGATTATTACAATTTTTCCTAGTTATGACTTAAAAAAACACAAAGTCTCCTGTAGAAATTAATCGAAACAAGTCCAGGTATATATTTTGGGGCACTGTTCTCTGCATTTCCCCCATTCTTTTTGAAATTCTTGTCTGGGTTGTCCCCTTAGTTACTTTCTCTCGTCACTCTACAGAGTGGAAAATGGAGGTGGTCAGATGAGTCTACCTACAACTACAAAGCCTGGATGCCGGGGGCACCCAACAACTTGGGGAAGGACGAGTATTGTGTTGAGCTGAGGCATTCTGTGAGAGAGGAAGTTGTTCCTGGTGATGGCGCACCTGAGCAAATAGCAGTAGGAGCTCCCATGGGAAGTGCCCATGAAAGAAGATGCCATCCTGAAGAAAGAGTTCGCAGCGAACGTGCAGGTAAAAAAATTGATTTAGTACCATCCAGAATCGAAGACTTCCCTGTTCAGTTATATTAACTTCACACGTTGTTGTCAAGGGCCTATTCAATAGTCTTCAGTGACAGGATACTTCTATCTGTGTATTTTACCAATTGCGCATTGCTTTCAGTTATTTAGCTTTTTATATTTTGTGTCTTTTACTATGATTTGTAAGTTGTTTTGAGATGTTTGTACAAATGACTAAGAAACGTAAAGAATGACAATAACATTAGAGCATCATTATTACTTCTTGTTTCAATTTATATCCCACCCTGCTTCCCAAAGGAGCCCAGGATGGCAAACACATCAATAATATTTCTAAGTATTATAAAAAGAGTTTAAAACCTTCTAAAACAGTTTTTAAAAAGTCCCTTAACCAGTGATTCCACATTTGAAAGGAACAGTACCCTTCTGCCACCAAATGCCTGGGTAAACAGGGGTGTTTTAAAATTCCTTCTGAAAGTCAGTAATAAGGGAGACAGATGCACCCCGCTTTGTCATAGGCCGATGCCAGCGGGGTGACTTTAATAGAGGACAAATTCATGAAGGATGAAGCTGTCAGTGGCTACTAGCCACAATGGCTGTACTCTTCCTCCATGGCTAGGGAAGCAGTATGCTTTTCAATAGGGACACAGGTGGCGCTGTGGTCTAAACCACTGAGACTCTTGGGCTTGCTGATCGGAAGGCTGGCGGTTCAAATCCCCATGACAGAGTGAGCTGCCACTGCTCTGCCCCAGCTTCTGTCAACCTAGCAGTTCAAAAGCACACCAGTGCAAGTAGATACAGTGGGAAGGTAAACAGCATTTCCGTGCGCTCTGGTTTCCGTCACAGTGTTCCATTGTGCCAGAAGCGGTTTAGTCATGCTGGCCACATGACCCAGAAAGCCATCTGCGGACAAACGCCAACTCCCTTTGCCTGAAAGTGAAATGAGCGCCACAACCCCATAGTCACCTTTGACTGGACTTAACCATCCAGGGGTCCTTTACCCTTACCTTTTCCCATGCTTTTCAATATCAGTTGCTGTAACATGCAGGAGGGAGAGCCGCTGTTGTGTTCCTGCTTTTGGGTAACTAGTCATTGACACCATATTAGTATCTTAGTAGTGTATTTGTACAAGATCATCCACACAAGGGAGAGGAATATGTCAACTGTTGGACTTTTCTTTTGCTCTTAGAATTCACCAAGTGGAATGATGCAAAGTGCCACAAACTGAACGCCTACATCTGCAAACATGAACTGTAGCAAGGGCCTGGATTCAACTGTGCTTGGGAGATACTTGGGATGCAAAGGAAGGGGACTCCCCAGTGGATCTTCTCTGATCTCCAGGACATCTTGGGGGCTTTCTTTTATTAAAGGACCAGGCCTTCCAAGACAACGGACACAGATCATGCTCAACCCAAGGCCATTGTCCTATAACAGAAAAGTCGTACTTTATGTTATATAAAGAGCTTTCCTTGCTGTCTCCAGAGAACCCTGGGAGTTGTAGTTCTGTGAGAAGGACTGCCAAAAACTCCCAATTTTTCCCCAAACTACAATTCCCAAGAATCTTTGAGGGGGGAACCATAGCCATGAAACACAGCTCTTATAAGGGCATAGTATGGATGTACCCTTTGAAATCAAACATTGTTATCCATACAGTATATTTGCTTTGCATGTGCTTCAATAGCTGCAAGTGTAGAAGATAAATGCTAATAAAACTTTCCTTAAGATGTAAGTGTGAATTTATTTGTGGCGAGGTCATATTTCATTGCAATGGTGACAGGGTTCACTATTTGCCTTGTTAATCATTTGTGCATTTGAATAACATCTACACCATCTTTTCTGTCCAAAAAGAGACATTTAAGATTGCTTACACCTTTGGTGAAGTGCAAAAGAATACAGGTCAATGAAATGACAGGATCGTTTTTTGAAAAAGAATTGAAATGAGTGGGTCCTGCAACAGAATGTTTCATGAAGAGTGCTTTGGTTAAGGTTTTCCGGCAGCCAGTTAGCCAGGCATGGCCTCATCCAGGAGACTCCATTGCATTTGCTTCCCCCCTGGTTTTCCATTTCACCGCATTAATTAGCATTTTGTGACCACTGAGCAGCATCAGTTCTCCACACCTTGAGTCAAAGTCATTTAGGGCTTTAAAGATTAAAAACAGCACTTTAAATTGGGCTCAGAAATGCGGTGGCAACCAAGGGCACAGTAATGGCTGCAAAAGCCCCCACCTCCCCACAAAAAACTAATGTGGGAACCTCGACTTGGGCCTGGAAATGAACTGGCAACAAGTTCTGGAAGCTTGTCAGCTTGGCTAGTGAAACAATGACCTTGGCTTGCTCTGGTGCATATCTGGAGTGATATACAGAAATCAGCAGGTGTAGGCAAACATTGCCCTCTGTTCATTTTACCACCACACCTCTTTCTTATCAGTGTTACATTCTTCTTCCTTTTTTTACAGAGCCATGTTGCATAATTGTTGGTTAACTTTCAAACATTTCCGATTCAATTTTTTTTTATTTATTCTCTGGTAAACTCCTATTGCGCAAGTGGCTTGAAGTTCATTTCTTCTTTTCCCTGCCCCTTTTAAGCTTTGGGCAGCAGCAGCTTGAAGGACAGACTCGCCTCTTCGAAAAGTCGCACGCATAACTCAGGACTGGATTGAACTTGGGTAAGTTGTGTTTTTGTATATCCTGTTGGTGCAACCCAGTCCAGATGAGCAGCATACAATAATTCATTCATTCGCATTTGGGGTTCTGGTTCCTCTAAGCAGCTGATTTGCACCCAGAGGAGTCTGAAATGAGATCCTTCACAAATAAGGAAGCACAGCCCTTGAGGAAATGGGGGCCTGTTCCCTATCTCTTTGGTAGGCAGAGGTGAAGGGAATGACACCAGGCTTCTAACTAAGCATTCTGTTGCTTTCTCTCAATGGCTATTCTCTCAATAAAGCTCATTCTATCAAAAGCAAAATGTGTGTCTCTGTGCCTACATTATGCCTATGAAGAGCTCAGAAGCTCTTTACGAGTGAAAGCAGGAAATCAGAGAAACTTGTTCTTTTCAGAGAGAATTAGGCAAATCTTTAACAAACTCCTGCATAACAAAACACTTTCTTTCCACAAGAACTGGAATATACAAAATGATGAACATAATAGACATTGTCTGTGAACAGATATTCTTTTTTGTTTTGTTTTTGTTTTGTTTTTGTAAAACATAGCTTGGGTTGGGGGGTGCTTTTCATCAGGAAAGTTGCTCATGTTCCTTTTGGGAGTAAAGTGACAAGGCTTGCAATATGCTACCTGAACCAATTAGGGGGTGATGGATAATAATAATAATAATAATAATAATAATAATAATAATAATAATAATAATAATAATAATTTATTATTTATACCCTGCCCATTTGGCTGGGCTTCCCCAGCCACTCTGGGCAGCTTTCAAAAAAATATTAAAATATTGTAAAATACATCAAACATTAAAAGCTTCCCTAAACAGGGCTGCCTTCAGATGTCTTCTAAAAGTCTGGTAGTTGTTGTTCTCTTTGACATCTGGTGGGAGGGCGTTCCACAGGGAGGGCACACTACCGAGAAGGCTCTCTGCCTGGTTCCATCTAACTTGGCTTCTCGTAGTGAGGGAACCGCCAGAAGGCCCTCGGTGCTGGACCTCAGTGTCTGGGTAGAACGATGGGGGTGGAGACGCTCCTTCAGATATACTGGACCGAGGCCGTTTAGGGCTTTAAAGGTCAGCACCAACACTTTGAATTGTGCTTGGAAACTGGGAGCCAATGTAGGTCTTTCAAGACCGGTGTTATATGGTCTCGGCGGCCACTCTCAGTCACCAGTCTAGCTGCCTCATTCTGCATTAGTTGTAGTTTCCGGATCACCTTCAAAGGTAGCCCCACGTAGAGCGCATTGCAGTAGTCCAAGCGGGAGATAACCAGAGCATGCACCACTCTTGCAAGGCAGTCCGCAGGCAGATAGGGTCTCAGTCTACGTACCAGATGTAGCTGGTAAACAGCTGCCCTGGACACAGATTTGACCTGTGCCTCCACGAACAGCTGTGAGTCCAAAATGACTCCCAGGCTGCGCACCTGGTCCTTCAGGGGCACAGTTACCCCATTCAGGACCAGGGAATCCTCCACACCTGCCTGCCTCCTGTCCCCCAGGACAGAAAGAAAGGCAACCCATTCTTCCCTCTCTTTTGGTAACTACTGGTTGGTAAAGTACATTACTTCCTCTCTGGCCTTCCTTGTTTTCTTCTTTCCTGCTTCATGTTAGTCCAAATATGACTTAGCATGTGCTGAGATAAGCCCTTGGTCCACCTAGCTCACCATTATGTTCGCTGATGTGGGGAATTTGCCTCCCTATAATGTCCTCAAAATCACATAGTTTTGGACCACTTAAATGGTCCCCCCCCAGGTCTCTCTCACTCAAAATTACCATCTTCCTAGCCAGGCAAACATTTGTAGAACTGTAAGTTTCTGATATTTGGAAATCTAATACAGTGGTACCTCGGGTTAAGTACTTAATTCGTTCCAGAGGTCCATTCTTAACCTGAAACTGTTCTTAACCTGAAGCACCACTTTAGCTAATGGGGCCTTCTGCTGCCGCTGTGCCGCCGGAGCATGATTTCTGTTCTCATGCTGAAGCCAAGTTCTTAACCCGAGGTACTATTTCTGGGTTAGCGTGAGGCATCTGATGAAGATCTGCATTTTAAAATGAGCTTAAAAATATATATTTGTAAATGTTTGTATCTCTCATGCCAGGCAGCTGGGTGCTTTGGCAGATGTTTATCTTCCTAAACAGGGCCCCTCTGATTTGTATTAGCATTAGCAGGAGACGAGTGCCTCAGGGTTGTAAAAGGAAATTACAGGCTAGGAGCAAAAGGTCACACTGACCATACAAATTACAGAATACAATCAAGCTGCAAAGACACAATTAAGAGTTGGTAAATAGTAAGAATTATTGTGCCTCCCATTAAAACTTGAGCCACATTTTCATAAGGTTAAAAGGGCAAATAGAAACAGCAGCTGGACTAGGGAAAGAGGCTTCTCTCTGAAGCTGCTTTGAAGCTTCAGAGAACTTAGTAAAAGCTAAGTTCTCTAAGTTCTCTAAGTTCCTTTTCTTCTAAAAATCTATATATGTTATGTATGAAATATATTGGCTTAAATGTAATTATGCAAAGGATTTAGAAAGTAATAAATGTTAGATTCTTATGTTAGATTCTTATTTCATTGATGGTGTGTGAGAAGGTGAACCCAAGATCTCTGTTTAAGATAAAATTAGAACAATTAGCCATCTGTTTTGCAGTGAATAGGGCAAGAGGGCAAAAGGTGAAATGTTAATTAAAGTGCCTGGTCGAGGTAGCTGTAAGATATATGGCTACTTGTTTGCCATTTATAGATAGAAGGAAATATAGCTCTTTGTCTCCCATAAAAGGTAATAGGAAATGGGTGTATCTTTTATGATTGGTTCTAGCAAACAGCCAATAGGAATTTCAACCAGGCTGATTGGACAGAGGCAGCCAAAGGAGGAGCAAGGGGGCTGGACTGAGGGAATATAAGCGCTGGCCATCAGGGCTGGAAGGGCAGAGCTTTGGTAACCATATACCACTGTGTCTCTCATTTATTTGTCTGACAAATAAATTATTATTTTAATTTCTCTATTGCTGCATTGAATATTTCATTCCAGCTAAGCGTTAACCACAAGCAGGGTGCTACAAGCAGAGTCTGTAACCTGAAGCGTCTGTAACCTGAAGTGTATGTAACCCGAGGTACCACTGTATTTGATACCAGAGACTGTTGGGTCTGCAATGAAGTTTGATATTTGGTCCCTGGGATTTTATGCAGCTGAAGAAATGATACCAGCTGAATAACTGATATGCAGGATATAAACAAATATACTAATCATAATCATACTCATTATTTTTGCCAGGTTTGAATGCATCCTTTGATAATGCCTCTTGCATACTCTGTCCTGCTTTGAGCTGGACACCCCGGTATTACAGAAGCCATCCTGGCTTCTGATTGGCTCCTGGGACGTCCCATTTTGGCTTCTGTGAGAGTGTGGCCCTGAAAGACATGTACTTGCAGGAGTACAGGCCTGAAAAACACGCACCATGATTTCCATCTGCAGCATGTTGGAGGATATTCTCCTGCTTGTCTGGATGCAACACAGAATGGAGAGCGCATGAATCCGTGCAGAAGATATCATAGTAAAATTTACATTTGCTGCTTTGACCTCTGGCCCTGCTCGCCTTTGGCATGTGGCCCTCAGAAGGTAGCCCAGAAAGGAATGTGACTCTTGGCTTGAAAAAGATTCTTCATAAGTTGCTGCAGTAGGAGGCATTGTGTGTGTGTGTGTGTACTATAAAACATTTGGCAATCACAACAGCCAACCAGCCCCCAGATTTCCTGAAAGAAAGAAGGGGGGAAACATAATGGTGGGACATAGGTGATTACAAAGGTTCATTTAACAGGTGGAGGGGTGGACGCAAGATGATGATTATGATAGTTACGCAGTTTAAGGTAGGTTCTTAAGCAACAAAGGAGGAGAGGATGGAGTCTAACATTTGAGTCATCCACATAGTTGAGTCTCTGAGTTTCTGTTGCTGGGGATGGGATGCAGCTGTTTGTCTCAGGTCTTGCCAACACTTCCAATTGTGCCATGCTTAGAAAGCAGAGGTCCGAGTGGTTTTCCACTTGACCCACTCCTATCCAAGGGAGAGCTCGTTCTTTAGTGATACATCACAATACATGGAAATTAAAGTGTGGCTAAGCCCTCAGTCTCCTTAAAGCCCCGGCTGTGGATCTGAATGAAGGCTGCTCTGTGAACACAGCTGGTGCCAGCGCCTGGTGCAGCTCTTAAGAACCCCAGATTCCCATCATTAGCAGGGTTATCTGAAGATTTGTAAGATGAAATTGCTACCTGTTCAGGTTGAGTAATATAATATTTTAGGTAATACTGTAACAAGGATAGGAAACGAAGCAAAATGTAAAGATGTAAAGTTTAATTTTGGAAACCATCAGATTGGATGGAGCGAAGTCGTTAGGCTCAGTTGAGCCAAAGAGATAAAAAAAGAGGCTACAATGTTACGTAATGTGATTATATGTAAAACCAATGAATTCATTTATATACAGTGGTACCTTGGGTTAAGTACAGTACTTAATTAGTTCCGGAGGTCCGTTCTTAACCTGAAACTGTTCTTAACCTGAAGCACCACTTTAGCTAATGGGGCCTCCTGCTGCCACTGTGCCACCTCCGCCCAATTTCTGTTCTCACCCTGAAGCAAAATTCTTAAGGTACTATTTCTGGGTTAGCGGCGTCTGTAACCTGAAGTGTATGTAACCTGAAGCATATGTAACCCGAGGTACCACTGTATATTAAAAAATAAGAATCCTGGCAGGGCCCATTGACTAATTCCTGCCCTGAGGTCCCCCTTGCTTAAATATATTTTGTCATTTATCCATATGAATAAGGTCAATTGGGGCAGGACCTCCCATTCATGCCAATCATATTTAACTTTGTTTCAATAGAGGCTTCCCACAAATGCTTCATATTCTACCACCACATTTCCTATAAGGAAATGTCCTATATAGGTGTATTTCCTGTAAGGTGTATAAGATGCCTTAAGAAATAGGCATTTCCTTAATGTTTTCCCCTTTTCTTTCTCTTCTTTTTCCTACCAGAAAATTCTTGGACGCCACCATGCTGGTCTCTAGCTGCCTGCTGGTTCGTCTGGCCATCCTTCTCAGCGTCGTCCTGGTGCAGTCCTGTGAAGGGCAGTCTTGGGAAGCTTTTCAAAACAAGCACATTGATTATCCCCAGACCCCAGCCTCCAACCCCAGTGCCTACTGCAACCTCATGATGGTGAAGAGGAATATGAACCCAAGTAGATGCAAACCGAGGAATACTTTCATTAACCATGACAAGGAGTCTGTCCTACAGGTCTGCGGCAATGGTGGGAAGCATTGGCAAGGTAAATTCTATGACAGCAATGAGAACTTCCCCATGATTGACTGCAGCTACACCGATGGTAAACCTCCTAAGGACTGCAAATACAAAGGCACAGAGACCTCCAAACTCATTCGTGTGACCTGCGAAAACAAGAAGCCCGTTCACCTGGAGAAGGTGCTGTGATAGGCAGAAAACCACGCAAGCCACACTCTGTCCATTGAAGCCGGAATGCTTCTTTGGCCATTTCTCCCTGCAACGCAACCACATCATTGAATTTCCCCAGTTTAACAGTCATTTGCCCTTTTCAGGGGACCCTGGGAGCTGTGGCTCTAAGGACAATGACGCCGGGCTTCTAACTACGCATTCTGTTGCTTTCTCTCAATGGCTATTCTCTCAATAAAGCTCATTCTATCAAAAGCAAAATGTGTGTCCCTGTGCCTACATTCTGCCTATGAAGAGCTCAGAAGCTCTTTATGAGTGAAAGCAGGAAATCAGAGAAACTAGTTCTTATCAGAGTGAATTAGGCAAATCTTTAACAAACTCCTGCATAACAAAACACTTTCCCCCCCACAAGAACCAGAATATTCAAAATTATGAACATAATAGACACTGTCTGTGACCAGATATTCTTTTTTTTCCTTTTTCTTTTTTTTTGTAAACCACAGCTTGGGTTGCAGGGTGGCGGGTGCTTTTCATCAGGAAAGTTGCTCATGTTTCTGTTGGGAGTAAAGCGAGAAGGCTTGCAATATGCTACCTGAACCAACTGGGAGTGATGGATAGAAAGGCAACCCATTTCCCCCTCTCTTTTGGTAACTGCTGGTTGGTAAAGTACCTTACAGTGGTACCTTGAGTTACATATGCTTCAGATTACATACGCTTCAGGTTACAGACTCCGCTAACCCAGAAATAGTACCTCGGGTTAAGAACTTTTCTTCAGGATGAGAACAGAAATCGTGTTCCGGTGGCGCAGCGGCAGCAGGAGGCCCCATTAGCTAAAGTGGTGCTTCAGGTTAAGAACAGTTTCAGGTTAAGAACGGACCTCTGGAACGAATTAAGTACTTAACCCGAGGTACCACTGTACTTCCTCTCCGGCCTTCCTTCTTTTCTTCTTTCCTGCTTCATGTTAGTCCAAATATGACTTAGCATGTGCTGAGATAAGCCGTCGGTCCACCTAACTCACCATGATCTTCACTGATGTGGGGAATTTGCCTCCCCATAAGGTCCTCAAAATCACATAGTTTTGGACCACTTAGAGCTGGCCAGGCCAATACCCAGGACATTTTGTGGAGAGGATTTCCTAAGGACACATGGCAAAGGAAGGAGATCAGTGCAGAAGTGGCAAATTGGGGGTGGGGAGACATCAGCATCAGGGAGCTAATAATCCCTCTCTTATCTGGCACATGAGAATGTCCAAACCCATGTCTCCTCCCCAGAGTAGGAGAAGATGTGGCACTTATATATTGCCCGCTCAAATATTTTCGTATCTTGTACATTCTGGGTGTTAACTTCTTATTTATGAAGAAATTCAGCCTCAAAACTGGAGGTGGGGAACCTCAGGACTGGGAGCCAAATGCAACCCCCCAGGTGTCACACACTTAAAATCGCCATCTTCCTTGCCAGGCCAACATTTGTAGAACTGTAAGTTTCTGATGTTTGGAAATGTAATATTTGATACACAGACTGTCGGGTCTGCAATAAAATTTGATATTTGTTCCCTGGGATTTTATGCAGCTGAAGAAATGACACCAGCTGAATAACTGATATGCAGGATATAAACAAATATACTAATCATAAACATACTCATTGTTTTTGTCAGGGTTGAATGTGTCCTTGAGCTCTGATAATGCCTCTTGCATACTCTGTCCTGCTTTGAGCGGGACACCCTGGTATTACAAAAGCCACCCTGGCTTCTGATTGGCTCCTGGGATGTCCCATATTGGCTTCTGAGAGAGTGTGGCCCTGAAAGACATGCACCTTGATTTCCATCTGCAGCATGTTGGAGGGTATTCTCCTGCTTGTCTCGATGCGACATAGAAGGGAGTGTGCATGGATCTGTGTAGAAGATATCCCAGTAAAATTTACATTTGCTGCTTGACACACTTTGACTTCTGGCCCTGCTTGCCTTTGGCATGTGGCCCTCAGAAGGTAGCCCAGAAATGAGTGTGGCTCTTGGCTTGAAAAAGATTCATCATAACTTGCTGCAGGGGGTGGGAGTATAAAACATTTGGCAACCCCAACGGTCAACCAGCCCCCAGATTTCCTGAAAGGAAGAAGGGGGGAAACCAGTGGGTAATTTAATGTAATGGTGGGAGATGGGTGATTACAAAAGTTTATTTAGCAGAGGAAGGGGTGGAAGCAAGATGATGAAGCAAGATCATGCAGTTTAAGGCAGGTTCCTAAGCCACAAAAGGGGAGGGGATGGAGTCCAACATTTGAGTCATCCATACAGTTGAGTCTCTGCTGCTGATGACCCCACTGCCATGGGATGGGATGCAGCTGTTTGTCTCAGGTCTCGCCAACACTTCCAATTGTGCCATGTTTGGAAAGCAGCTGTACGAGAAGTTTTCCACTTGACTCGCTCCTTTCTAAAGCTGGAGGCAGCCCCTGCCATTCTTGGGCAGCTGTTAAGAATCCCAGATTTCTGGCAGGGCCCATTGACATTAGTCAATGCCCTGCCCTGAGGTCCCCCTTGCTTAAATATATTTTGTGAGCACCACATTGGCAGCCCCTGAACTTTGACCAGAAGAGAGTCCTATTTTTTTCCTGCAGTGAGATATATACTGTCTCCAAAAATGGAGATATGAATTCTCTGTGTGTCTTTGTGGAGTGGGCAAGGGCAGGCTTTTACCCCAGGTGGAACTCACCAGAACCCAGTCCTAGAACCTCTCAGATGGTGCCGTTGCCATTATAAGAGAGCAAGGGGGGTGTTCGTGGTGCATAGCTGTCAACTTTCCTCTTTGTATAAGGGAAATTCCCTTATTCCGAATAGGATTCCTCGCAAGAAAAGGGGAAAGTTGACAGCTATGTCGTGGAAGGTTCCAGCACCTCTTTTTCAAGAAAAATAGCCCTGGGAAGGAGAATCGCACTTGTAAGATGGAATTTCTATTTAGCTGTCCTGATAAATAGAAATGAAGAGGTAGTATTGCATATCATACCCAGAACAACAAAAATCAGGAGTATAGCCACTCCATCCCTACCTATGACTTTCCCCCAGGTAACTGTGCATACATGTCACACACCAAAATAAGTCAGATACTATTTTGCAAAATGGGTCTGAAGATTTTGTGGATATATGCTTGTTACCTTGATAATGATACTAATTTTAACATATTCAGGTATAAACTGAGTATAAATGACAAGCGAATAAGGTGATATTTGAAAGGTCAAGCTCTGCAAAGTTGCCAAAGAGGAGAAGCAAGTCCCAGTGACTGATGGCCATCTCAAAGAACCAGGACTTTGTTTTAAGAAACAATATTCCTTGGAAGGAGAAATGCCACGTTGCAGGACCACGTTGTGTCCTTTTGCCTAGAGACACTGAGACAAGGCCAGAGATGATTATCTTTAATTTGTGTAGCCGGAGGAGGGGTTCATAATTCAAAAGACATACAATGCACAGTACCAGTCTGCTTGTCACAGACAAGATGGAATGCAGCTGTTTATATCAGGTCTCATCCAATCATATTTAACTTTGTTTCCATAGAGGCTTCCCACAAATGCTCCAAATTCTGCCACTGCATTTCCTATAAGGTGTATAAGGGTTCTTGTCCCCCTCCCCCACTTAAGAAATAGGCATCTCTTTAACTTCTCCCCTTTTCCTCCCTTTTCCTTTCCCTCCCAGTAGATTCTTAGACCCCACCATGCTGGTCTCTAGCTGCCTGCTGGTTTGTCTGGTCATCCTTACTGGGGTCCTACTGGTGCACTCCTGTGAAGGGCAGTCTTGGAATGCTTTTCCAAACAAGCACATTGATCCCACTTAATATTTTCTGCAGACATCAAGGGTCCCCCTGAGCAGAACGAAAATTGCCACCCCAGATGATTCTGAATGGCTGGAATGTGCCCTTAAACTCTGATCATGTCTGCTGCTTCTCTGGAAGGAAGATAGGGTGTTTGTATGACTGGATGAATCCCAAGCCGGAATTAAGATTGCCAGAAGAAATATCAACAACCTTTGATGGCAAAAAGTTAGGAGGAATTAAAGAACCTCTTAATGAGGGTGAAAGAGGAGAGCACAAAATATGGCCTGAAGCTCAGCATAAAAAAACCCTAAGATCATGGCCACTGGTCCCATCACCTCCTGGCAAATAGAAGGGGAAGAAATGGAGGCAGTGAGAGATTTTACTTTCTTGGGCTCCATGATCACTGCAGATGGTGACAGCAGTCACGAAATTAAAAGACACCTGCTTATTGAGAGAAAAGCAATGACAAACCTAGACAGCATCTTAAAAAGCAGAGACATCACCTTGCCAACAAAGGTCCGTATAGTTAAAGCCATGGTGTTCCCAGTAGTGATGTATGGAAGTGAGAGCTGGACCATAAAGAAGGCTGATCGCCGAAGAATTGATGCTTTTGAATTATGGTGCTGGAGGAGACTCTTGAGAGTCCCATGGACTGCCAGAAGATCAAACCTATCCATTCTGAAGGAAATCAGCCCTGAGTGCTCACTGGAAGGACAGATCCTGAAGCTGAGGCTCCAATACTTTGGTCACCTCATGAGAAGAGAAGAGTCCCTAGAAAAGACCCTGATGTTGGGAAAGATGGAGGGCACAAGGAGAAGGGGACGACAGAGGACAAGATGGTTGGACAGTGTTCTCGAAGCTACAAACATGAGTCTGACCAAACTGCGGGAGGCAGTGGAAGACAGGAGTGCCTGGCGTGCTCTGGTCCATGGGGTCACAAAGAGTCGGACACAACTAAACGACTAAACAACAACAACAAGTGTGTAGAAAATAACCTACAACACAAAGATAAGATTTTTATTTGTTGCTATGCCCACTGCTGGCAAGGAGCCCCTGGAAGCTTGAACAGAAGGAACGGTGGCCCCCTAGGCTGATAAAACACCCCCCCCCCACTCCTGGTCTAAAATGTATATGCCCCCCACTTCCAGTCTTGACTTTATTGTCTCTGATGCGGCATGCAAAAATAAAAATAAAAATGTCAGTCCATTTGTTTTCATAAATAGAAAAATTGGTTTTAAAAACCTGGTTTTGTGAATGAAATGAACCAAGCACAGCACTTATTTGTGGAAATGCAACTGTTCATATTTGTATGCTGATCAACATTCTTGATGATTCCCCAACCAACACAGAATTCAATCCTTGCTTTCTGCTGCCACCTAGTGACAAAGAAACGTTAGAGGCACCCTGTTCATTTTCTTGCTTTCTATGGCTTCTTCATCTCTGTGCGAGAGCAAGCATTGTTGCCATACCAGGATGGCTTCAGGGAGACATTACCAAACTCTCATCTTGCTTATCTTACTGAGATACCAGACCTTTAAAGTAAAGATTACTTTAAAACAGGAAACTGGGGCTTTCTCCTTCTCCATGCCTCTTACCCAGCTCAAAATTCATTTTCTTCCACCCACAATCCAAATTTAATCCCACCGCTTTTCTCTGTCTCTCCCCATGCCTACAAGGGACAGTAGTTCAGTGGCAGAGCATGTGTCTTCCATGCAGAAGGTTCTGGGTTCAATTCCTGGCATCTCCAGTTAGGACTGGGAAAGACAACACATCAGTGGAAATGTTGCTGTCTGTTGCATTTGTGTTCTTTTGGCTAAAGGCAGAACAGAAAAACACAATGGTCTCCAGTAGGGGTTCCCAAATGGTGGTCCTTGATTGGTGAGCTTCATTCAGGTGGTCTGCAAATGTAGGCACCATCATTTGAGCAAAGGGTAATAATGGCCCTTTAAAACCTCCCAGCAACAACGACAATAAAAAACCTTCCAAGGCTCTGTTGCTTCAGGTTTATCATTTGGCAGGCTTTACTGACACTGCTCTTATCTACTCCCCAAGAACTATATGCCCAATTTCCAAAGAAATTCACACCTGAAAAACAACTGCAAAGGGTTCTGAGTACAAGCACTTCTTAAAAAATACTTAAAACATGAACATAATGTTGCTGTGTAGTCATTGGCAGCCCATATAATGGTCTCAATGAGGGCAGAAACCAAGACTACTACAACGATGACTATACTACTAATCTTGTTTATACCCTGCCCATCTTGCCGGGTTTACTGGCACACCTTCCAGGACATTCCTTGGGAACATTATCCAGCACTAAGGGCCCAGGAATGGTATAAAAGCAAGTGACTGGGAGTGCTGGAAATTTGAGGTGGCCAAGCGACCAGCCCAGCCCAAGCTAAAACCAGGGGTTGTTCACCTCTCAAGGCCTCTTAAAGGGGTTGCCCTTTAGCTGTCTACCCAGCAGTTTCCACCAGGTTCTGACAAAGAACAAGGGTGATCTAGTAAAACTCCTGCTACTCACTGAAAGAATAGCAAAAAAAAATTCAGCCTAGAGGCAACTGTTGTAGGGAGTTAAATTCCTTTCTGGCTCTGATAACCGGTGGCGACTACAAGCCCCAGAGAGAGCCTCTAAACCGAGGAAGGGAGGGAGAAATGGGTAATGAGGAAAAGGAGGAAGGAGGCCGGGCAAGGCAGCAGCTGGTCCTTTTAAAGGTAGCTGGGATGGGCAGCAAACACTCTTGTGGTAGAAATGGCATTGGGTAGCGCAGATGGATAAAGCTTTGTAAGGAGAAGAGCCCCCAGCGCTAGCTTGGGTGGACTTGACTGGCCGGTCACCATCTCAAGTTTCTAGCAGTCTCAGTTGCTTGGTTTTGTTGAAAAACGAAATTGCCACCAGATGAACAGCTTCTAAAGCTGTGTTCAAACCCCCAATCATGAGCAAACAGTCGACACTCTTAGTGAAGGGCATATTATCACACACAGCTATCCCAGGAATTCCATGACCCATGAACATAGCTTTAAACTAAGGTTTCCAGATGTCCCCGTTTCTCAGGGACAGTCCTCAGATTTACAAATCAGTCCCCTGACAAAATCCATCTATTTAGTAGGAAGTTGAAAAGTGTCCCTGGATTCATTGGGGGGGGGGGAAATCTGGTAATCTGACTTTAAACTTAACAGTCACAGTTACTGCCATATTCCAAAGCAGCCTCAATGTTTCTCAATATTGAAAAACATCAACCACAAGAAGAAAAGGGGGAGAGCCATGTTCAAGTGCATCTACACCCAACATATTCCATGGTAATTCAGGAACCACCTGTGGTTTATGTGGTTCCCTTTGATTACTCAAAGCAAGCCTAGCAGAAGCGCAACAACTTCCACCCACCTTCTAGTTATCACTGGATATGCCAGCTTGCATATCAATCCTCTTGCTCTAGCTTTAGTTATCTGAATGTCCTGATGAGTCATAAGTTGCAAGAGGATACTCTGTCTTTGAGACACTCTGTCTCCCAAATAAAAGTTTACATTGCCCTCATGACAATGATTAAGTGATAGAAAATGTAGAGGGGGAGAGCACAGATGATCACCTCTGGAACAGTCTTGTTGGAGTCAGGGAGGTCCTAGGAGACTGGACTGAGGAGGAATGGTGGAGACCGCTCCTCCCTTTTTCTGCCCTTCCAAGAGGAGACAGCATAGGTTTAGAAGAGTGGTTTGCAGAAGGTAATAATTCGGAGGCTGCAGAGGGGAGAAGCTGGGAGATACTGGATGACAAGCAGCAGGAGGAAAAGAACTAGGGGAGAGACAGCTGACAGACTCAGTGTCTTTAGGAAGCATTCCTGAACTCCCCTCTCAGGTCTCGGTGGGCATTGAGAGTAGGAGAACAGAAAGCTTTAAGATGGAAATATTGTTTTATTACTTCCTGCATAGTAGCTTACCCTTCTGGCTGTATGGCTGCAGTCACTGTCTGGCCCATGCACTTCACAGATTCAGGTTTGGACTGAATCTCACCCTTTTTAAATATGATGTTTGTAGTATGGACTGCCTCCATAACTTGATGGAGAATCTGATCATTCCCCTCAGATGTCTCTGCAGAGCCAATTCCACAATTACTATCTTTGAGTTTGAGTTCAGAGACAAACTATTCAAAGGTATCTCAATGTACTGTAGCTGTGCATGGTTCCAAAAGGAATATACTGTTCAAACACCATGTTCTTACAAGGAGTGCCATTTGTCCTAAATCATTCAAGGACTTCTGCTGTGTCATTTAGCCTTTCATTAGGAAAAATATTGTTGTGAGTTTCAGTGAGGGCGGGGCAGGTAGGGGAGTTGTATACCTGAATTAGACAGTTCTGGGATTTCTCTCTCTCTCTCTCTCTCTCTCTCTCTCTCTCTCTCTCTCTCTCTCTCTCTCTCACACACACACACACACACACACATATTTTGGAATATTCATTTAAGCAACCTTAAATCAATGACTTCCCTTCTTCTCTTTCCCTGGTTCAGTTTGCTTACAATAAATCCCTTTTTACATAAGATAACCATTCAGTATTCCATTAGTACAGAAATCAAAACTTATCTACACTGTTGAATTTATCTTAATTCTACCAGCGTTTTTAAGTGTACACAATTTTCACCCATATATTCAATAATCATTTCCCAGTCTTCTTTAAATGTATGTATGTTTGAAGTTTTATTCTGTTTTTAATGCTCTGTTGAAAGCTGCTCAGCCTAGACAGGGTATAAATAAATAAATAAATTCTTTTCTTCTTCTTCTTCTTCTTCTTCTTCTTCTTCTTCTTCTTCTTCTTCTTCTTCTTCTCCTCCTCCTCCTTCTTATTCTATATGTTAAATCTGTAAGCTGTGCATATTCCATCAGTTTAAGTTGCTGTTCTTCTTTGGTTGGGACTTCGCTCTTTTTCCATTTGGTCTAACAAAACACGAAGATTTCTAGCCTGCCTAGACTTAAGTCAGAGCCTCATCGCACATTTAAAGCACTCTTATACAGTGGTGCCCCGCAAGACGAATGCCTCGCAAGACGGAAAACTCGCTAGACGAAAGAGTTTTCCGTTTTGGAGGTGCTTCGCAAAACGAATTTCCTATGGGCTTGCTTCGCAAGACGACAATGTCTTGCGAGTTCCTGCTGGTTTTTTCCCCTCCCCCCCTTCTAAGCCGCTAAGCCGCTTATCAGCTGATCCGATCAGCAGATAAGCAGCTAAAAGCCGCTAATAGCGCTAATAGCGCTAATCCGCTAATCCTTCAATGGGCTTGCTTCGCAAGACGAAAAAACCGCTAGACGAAGAAAATAAGCTCAGAGGCAGAACACACAGATTAGCTGATGTAGGAATGATGTATAATAGGAGAGACGGAGGGGTGGGACTTATTTGGAGCAACACCATTATCTGAGAGGCGACATCCTATGTCTTTGTGAATATTGAATAAATTATCTTGGTAAGAACACCTTGTTTTCCCATTTCTGGCAGCCAGCCAGGAGGGAAGGGGGGATCGGATTCCCTGAAACCTGACAGGTAGACATAGTAGACTTGGTCTCTCTGATTTCCCCTCTTATCTTAGGTTGCATTCAGGATATACATATTATAGAGAAAAATACCCCATTGAGGGACAACCTAGGGCTTCCCCTTTGCTGGGTTTGCTACTGTGTAATGGGTGAAGTGGCCCTACAAGATTGCCAGCATGCACTGTTTTGTCCTTTTGCCTAGAGGCAGAGACACCGAGACAAGGCCAGAGATGAGCATCTTTAATTTGTGTAGCCGGAAGAGGGGCTCATAATTCAAAAGATATACAATGCACAGTATCAGTCTGCTTGTCACATGGAATGAGACTATGTGTAAGAACCTCAGAGACAGATCCATTTGAGGTTGAAGACCTTTGCATAGCAGCCCAAAAATCAGTCTAACAACCCTCTGTGCTATTAGACTGGGAATCTATTTGGGCAGCCCAAACACAAGGAGTTTAATTCATTAGTTTTACTGATCAAAAAGCCAGTTCTTTTATCCTGTTTTCTCATGTGCTCATGCATCTGTAATCTGCCATGTCCAGCTCAATTTTATTCACACCAGTAGTGCTCTGCAAGCAGTTTTTCTAAAAGAAAGTCTTCTAGTGGAGCTTCATCTATGCCCATTGAGCAAACTGTTGAAAGTCGATCTGGTGTGTCTGTCTGTGTGTGTCTGTCTCTGTGTGTGATGCTCTGCAAACATCTTTCTTTTGTGAAAGGCACTTGTGGAGCAACTTGCATGGCCTCAGGTGGTGCGTAGCCCTAAACAGACTTCCAGACTTGCAAGTGGATTCCAGGCTTGCAAACATATCTTTTTTCCCCTCAAAGGAAATAGCACAAAAATAAATGTTAAACTTGTGGTTTATTCCACTAGATTTCCAGAAGCATGCAAATGCTTGAATGTAACGTACAAGCTTGCGTGCTCAGTCTCTAAAGGTCTCTGAGGCTTGAGTCACAGTTTTGATTCTGTTCCAAGAACTGGAGTTTGCCCGGCTGCTGGCCGGTGGGCTAGAGCCAGCTGGGGGCCTGCCAATTGCCCCCATCTCCCCGGAGGCATCTCAACAGTCACATGCTGTGGGGACCTCCTGTAATTTTCCCTATCCTCACTTTATGGCTTCCACAATTCTGGTTATAGTATAAACCGTGCTGAGGAGCTCTGAGAAAAGGAGTGTGCTTTAGGATGGGAATTTGTAGCTACGTTGAGGTATGAATGCTCTCTTTGTTGTGAGCAGCGGTGATGGTAGAAGAAGTGTCCCTAAGGCAGGCCAGCACAAGGCATCCTGGCAACTGAAGCAAATGAGAAAATTGCACCCCCAAGAATCATAGTTAAGAAGTCTAAAAGACAATGGGCCTCCTTTACATGGTAGGGGATGCTGTTCTTTCCTGCTTCACCTGCCTGCCCAAGAACTACACACCTTGCAAAGGAGGAACCAATCCTCTACAGCCTTTCTTGTCAGATATGCTGAAAGTCAGGCTTATCCTAACTAACAGCAACATGCCAATGTTCCTGACTCCAGTACCTAGTAAATGGCTTCAGGAAGGGATTGAGCACTTGGGTTTGTGGAAGAGGTAAAGGCAGAGCCAGGATAACCTTCTCTCCTCCTGTGACTTCAGCTCCTGCCACCCCATGCAGTTCCAGCTCACATGACACCCCTGTCACTCACCCCCAGGTCCCCACTTGTGGGCAGCTGGCACTCACCCAGAAAAGGCCTTCCAGTGCCAATGCCCTCATCATCATTCTCTTTGCCATTCCCTCAGGGCACATACATAATGCACCCATGTAAAAGAGGCAGGTCTCTCCTATCATCTATGATGTCCTTGCATTATAGGAGGGAATGTGGATGCAAGCAGGGCAGGCTGGTGGAGACGGAGGAGACAGTCAACAAGAGCAGGAGGCCAATCTGCTACCCATCCCAGCTTGCCGTCTGAGGCAAGAACTTCACCTTGCCTCATGGGTGGGGTGGCCGTGCTTGTAAGTATGGATGGACAAAGCAGAACAGCAATGCAATAAGGAAAATATGCATGGAAGAGAATTTATTAAGATGATGCTCTGCTGCAGGTCCAAGAAAATTTCAAAGGGAAGGGGGAAATTGAAGAGGCATCTCTATAGCAATGGCTATTTTGAAAGTGATGAGAGAGAGCAGAAATAATGTCAAGGCAGCTTCCCAGCCAACACAGTGGAGAAGGGAAGTCTCCTTTAGAGTTATCGCTTGCAGATGAAGGTGTACGTGTTGTTGCATTTTACATCATTCCACTTCTTAAAACCTGAAATTCAAAACAAAAATTATAATTCAAGAAATAAGGAAAGTTACTTCTTATTGCCTATTATTCCTTTCCCCAATGTGTAGGGGGAATAAAATGGATTCAGACTTTAATAATATTGAGGGAACCACCAGAAGGCCCTCAGAGCTGCACCTCTGTGCCCAGGTTGAACGATGGGGGTGGAGACACTCCTTCAGGTATACTGGGCTGAGTCCATTGAGGGCTATCAAGATCAGCACCAACACTTTGAATTGTGCTCAGAAACGTAGTGGGAGCCAATGTAGGTCTTTCAGGACCAGTGTTATATGGTCTCTGCAGCCACTCCCAGTCACCAGTCTAGCTGCCGCATTCTGCATTAGTTGTAGTTTCTGGCTCACCTTCAAAGGTAGCCCCAAGCGAGAGATAACTAGAGCATGCACTACTCTGGCAAGACAGTCTGCAGGCAGGTAGGGTCTCAGCCTTTATACCAGATGGAGCTGGTAGGCAGCTGCCCTGAACACAGAATTGGCCTGTGCCTCCACGGACAGCTGTGAGTCTAAAATGAGTCCCAGGCTGCACATCTGGTCCTTCAGGTGCACAGTTACCCCATTCAGAACCAGAGAGTCCTCCACACCTGCCATCCCCCTGTCCCCCCAAAACAGTACTTCTGTCTTGTCAGGATTCAGCCTCAATCTGTTAGCTGCCATCCATCCTCCAACTGCCTCCAAACACTCAAAAAGGACCTTCACCGCCTTCACTGGTTCTGATTTGAAAGAGAGGTAGAGCTGGGTATCATCTGCATACTGATGAACACCCAGCCCAAACCTGCTGATGATCTCTCCCAGCAGCTGCATGTAGATGTTGAAAAGCATGGGGGAGAGGACAGAACCCTGAGGCACCCCACAAGTGAGAGCCTCCCACCACCACTTTCTGAACATGGCCCAGGAGGAAGGAGCAGAACCACTATATAACAGTGCCCCCAGCTCCTAGCGCCTCTAGACAGTCCAGAAGGATGTCATGGTTGATGGTATCAAAGGCCGCTGAGAGATCCAGCAGAACTAGGAAACAGCTCTCACCTTTGTCCCTAGCCCACCAGAGATCATTGACCAGCTTGACCAAGGCAGTTTCAGCCCCATGATGAGGCCTGAATTCCAATTGGAAGGGATCCAAATGGTCTGCATCCTCCAGGCGTGCTTGGAGTTGCTCAGCTCAGTCACTTTGCCCAAGAATGGAAGATTTGAGACTGGGTGATAGTTGTCCATATTGGCCATGTCCAAAGATGTTTTTTAAAGACGTGGTTTAATAACTGCCTCTTTCAGCGGTTCCGGGAAAGCTTGCTCACAGAGGGAAGCATTCACTATCCCCCGGAGCCCATCACCCTGCCCTTCCCGGCTCACTTTTATGAGCCAGGATGGGCAAGGATCGAGGAGGCAGGTGGTCAGTTTCACTCATCCAAGCAGCCTGTCCACATCCTCGGAGGTCATGCAACTGATCCCATGCAACTGGAATAGACAGGAATCTAGCACTCTCCTGTCCCAGCCCTGCTCCCATGATGGCGTCTACCTCTTTCCGAATCTGAGTGGCTTTGCCTGCAAAAAAGTTGCAAAATCATTGCAGGAGATCTTGGGGTCCTTACCAGGCCCCAATGGTGAAGGTGGTTCTGTTAAGAATGTGAACCACCTGAAAGAGTCTCCTGCTGCTGTTTTCTGCAGATGCAATAGAGGCAGTGAAGAAGGACCTCTTCACCTTCGCTATTGCCACCTGGTAGGCTCGGCATTGAGCTCTAACCTGTTTCTGGTCCGATTTCCACCACTGGCGCTATTGCCACCTCAGTGATTGTTTCATCACCCTCAGCTCTGGATAAAACCATGAGGCTGCTAGGCTCCATGCAGTTGGAGAGAGCGCTTTGGAGCCAGACAGTTGATAGCTCTGGTTAACTCTGCATTCCAGTGGGCCACCGGGGAATCAGCTGAAAGGCCATCAACATGGGATAAAACATCCCCTACTTTGGCCACCTCATGAGAAGAGAAGACTCCCTGGAAAAGACCCTGATGTTGGGAAAGATGGAGGGCACAAGGAGAAGGGCATGACACAGGACGAGATGGTTGGACAGTGTTTTTGAAGCTACCAGCATGAATTTGACCAAACTATGGGAGTCAGTGGAAGACAGGAGTGGGAGGCAGTGGAAGACAACAACACCACTCTCTGCAAACCATTTGAATCCATTAAGTGGGGTGGAGGAGGATCCAAATCGGTCCCACCTCCCTGCAGAGGGGAAGGGTCAGGACACCAGGAAGTGATCTGACCATGGCACTTCTTTCTTTTTGCTTTCTTTTTGCTTTTCTTAGTGTCATATCACCCACATCCATAGAGGTGAACTCCAGGTCTAAGACATGTCTGCGACTATGAGTTGGGCCAAATTCATTCAGGGACAGCCTCATGGAGACCATGCTTTCCACGAAGTCCCAAGCAGCCCATTATAAGGTTGTGTCAGCATGGATGTTAAAATCCCCTAGGACAACCAAACTAGGTGTCTCCAGGAGACCATCTGCCATGACCTGAAGCAGCTCGGCCAGGGAATCCTTGGTACAGTGGGGAGGTCGGTACACCAAAAGGAATCCTGTTGTCCAACTTCCAGAACACATGCTCAGAAAACTGGATCTTCCCAATAGGACACCTGGTGCAAGCTAATGAGTTCCCAAAACTCACTGCAACCTCGCCTCCCTGCCCATATGACCTGGGTTGCTGTGTGTAAGAGAAACCTGGTGGACAAGCAGCGACAAGGACAGGCCATTTGCTTCATCCAACCAAGTCTCTGTTACACATGCCAGGTCAAGTCCTCCATCCCAATCAAGTCATGGATGGCAGTGGTCTTATGAATCATTGACCTGGCATTGCACAGCAGCACCTTCAGGTCATGTGGGTCTCCCTTGTTTATTCCAGTAACCTTCCGGTCAAGACCAGACCCAGAGGCAGGGATAGTCTTCAAACAATGACTAAACCTGCCTCCTCGGTAATGACATGGTCTGGTCTTAGCGTAACTCCTCCTCCTACCCATGATCACTGATATTGGGTGTCCCAGTGCAACCCCACCTGTGGAACCTGCCTCAGTCATTCTATTGGCTGGGGCCCACTCCCAGGCAGCCCTGACCTTCTCTCCTTCAGAACAGAATACAAACTATACAATGAACCAATAAAACAGTAGAAGCTAACAACAACAACCAAATTACAATTATACTAAAATTAAACTAATCCCCAGCCCCAACTAAATGTTTATCCCACCCCCAACAGAGAAAAACAAAACAAAAAACCATAATTTAAAATGCCACAGATTAAAAACCTATTTTAAAGCATTTAAAAACATTTTCCACAGTTTGTTCCAGTGAGTCTGGCCTTTTCAGGACTCACAACAGGGCTGTGACCCAGAACTAACCAAACATATGAAGGTCACTCACTGATCACCTGGCTTCAAAGTCTTAAATGTTTTATCATGCTATTAATATACTTTTGAGAGACACCCAGATAGAGAATGAATGAATGAATATTATTCTTAGTATTATTAAGTGCTGTTTGAGCCTAATCATTTTGTTAAGAAACATGATAGAGTATAAGATGGCATAACCCAGATCTTACTTTGGCAACCACTGTTTTCTGAACAAAATATGTGATCACATGCAACCGAAGAATGAAGGCTGACTGCAGAAAAAGATTCTGCTTCATGGTATGATTGGAAGTTTCCTTAAAGGATCAATACGTAGTACCACTTCTGGTCAGATCTCCAGAGATTTGTGAACCTTAGTACAGACTTGTGAACCTTAGTACAGAGAAGCACCAGGCTGAGAGTGTATCCAATCAACTAATACCCAGAGTAAACCTTTTCAAATGAATGGACCATCAGTAGCAATGACTAACCAGAGTATTTTGAGTTTGATTTTTCTGATTTTTAAAATCAGATACTACCCTTTGAAATACTTGAAACTGATGGAGTGATAGGCATTTTTTTAGTCAGTCCCTACAAATTGCTTGCTTACCTGTCTCCTTTCTCAGATGCACACAATATTCTTCATTGTTGTAGTTGTCTGGGCGATTAAAATCCCAGCCTTTGTAATCGTAGATCTCATCGTCCGACCACCTCCAATGCCCTTTCTGCAGCAATATGATGGAACAGATCATACATTCATTTGATACGAGGAGGCCAATGCAAAGGTCACATGGAGAGTTGACCAGTTATGAAGCAATTGCCAGTTATGATGAAGTTACAGTCGTACCTTGGTTCTCTAGTGGAATCCTTTCTGGAAGTCCGTTCGACTTCCAAAAACATTTGAAAACCAAGGCGTGACTTCCCATAGGCTGCAGGAGCTTCCTGCACTCAATCAGAAGCTACGTCAGACCTTCGGGTTCCAAAGAATGTTTGCAAACCGAAAAACTCACTTCTAGGTTTCCGGCATTCGGAAGCCAAAACATTCGAGTCACAAGGAATTTGAGAACCAAGGTATGACTGTATTTGTAAGAAAAACTCTGGGACCTAATTTGAATAGTAGAGTGCTTGGTATCTGGTGGGTGGGGCTTGTGTGTTTTGCTCCGGAATCAGCCCGTCCCTTCAGTATCTGTGTTCCGTTAAGAATATCCGTTAAGAGGGACCAACTGCTTCTTCTCGCTTCTTGACTCAGACTTGCCTCAAGTTGTTGTGTTTAGTTTCTCTTATTTTGTATTTTTGTTACAGTTTTCTTTATTATTCAAGCTTAGTTTACATTTATGTGAGCCACTTATTTTCCTCAAAGAAAAAGAAACTCTGCTGAAGAATGGCGGAATATCCTAAACTTGGGTGAGTGAGGGGATATTATTCCCAGTTTGCCAGGAGGATTGAATATGTTAATCATCTCCCCACTTCCACAACAATATTAGAGGAGGATTCTATTAGAAAATTGTGGAAAAGTCACATATTGGAGTCATCTGGGGAGACGATTCGAGTAAGGTTGGAATGGTAATGCTAAGAAGCCATTAGTCAGTGACAATGGCCTGAAATTGAGAAAGTAAAGGCAGCTCACCTCAGTGGGATCATGCAGCCCAATCCAGACCTCACTTTCCTTTTTCTGGTTCGCAGAGATGTAACTGGCCACCACATCTGACTCTTTCTCATTGAGGATGGAGGCAAGATGGGTCCCACAGCCAAAGCTCATGCACTCATTCTGAGAATAGCCAAGCAAGTAAATAAGCTCCACCACTATTGCTAACACACACACACACACACACACACACACACACACACAGACACTTTCCCACAAAGCTTTCCCAGAGTGGTTCAGAACTTGTAAAATAAGTAATAACAATTATTTAAAAATCATAAAACACCAGTGGTGGAGAGTTGGAAGTTTTTCAAATGGGAACTAAAGCAGCTGAGGAAGGAAGAGAGAAAAAGGGGTGAAGAAAATGCAGTGAGTGAAGCCAGGCCCCTTTCTCCATCCTCTGGACCTGCTGGGAAACTAAAGAAACCTGCTGGATCTGCTCCACATGAGTGCAATTAAAGGTGCTTCAAGCACTCAAACTTGGTGCAAGAAAACCACCTTGAAGCTCATACACAAAAACTGGAATGAATGCAGGAAGAATGCTCATAGTCATGATTTGGCTGCACTCTTTTCAGAAGCGGGTGGCGCTGTGGGTTAAACCACAGAGCCTAGGACTTGCCGATCAGAAGGTCAGCGGTTCGAATCCCCACAACGGGGTGAGCTCCTGTTGCTTGGTCCCTGCTCCTGCCAACCTAGCAGTTTGAAAGCCCGTCAAAGTGCAAGTAGATAAATAGGGACTGCTCCGGCGGGAAGGTAAACGGCCACATGGCCCGGAGGCTGTCTGCAGACAAACGCCGGCTCCCTCGGCCTATAGAACGAGACGAGCGCGCAACCCCAGAGTCGGTCACGACTGGACCTAATGGTCAGGGGTCCCTTTACCTTTATGCAGGCATGTGGAATGTTGACCTGTGTTTTAATCTGGTTTTGTAGCTTATCCTTGAATTTTACTATTATCTTAATGTTGGAAATAGTTGTTCTTAACTGTATATAGCTGGGTGATGTCAGGTTTTCAACACCATGATGTGTCACCAGCCAAACATCACAATCTGACGATACACCATGATGTTGAAAGAACAATCTGTATTGGCCCCAGCCCTCAAGGCATGGGGTGAAATGGCCACAGCTCTCATTGCAAGAGATGAGGCACTTTCATCCCAACACCCTGCAGAGCTGAGGATGACACAGCTTGTTTGGGGTTCTTGGCTTGGGGGTGGGAAGGCTCCACTCCCCCCCCAGCTGAGTGAGCCCTGAGGTCCCTCCTGCTCACATACAAGCTGGAGGGACAAAGGGGCAGAGATAGCTTGTATCTTTTCACTTGTGAGGTGGTACCTTCTTGCCAGGCCATCTCTCCTGACTGTTAATTAAGCTTTCTTGGCTCCTGTGGAAACAGGTTACTTGAACACAATGGGTGAGCAACTCTCTTTTGATTATACCAAGATGCTGGCCAGGTATTGTCTCCCAACAGCTCACACTGATAGCCCTCCTCACAAAAATGTCATCTGAAACCCATGACAGCACCTGATGTGGCAGCTTGGTTGGTGAGAAACAGCTTCTTACCTCAGCTTCAGACCAAGTTTTCTGAGAGTCAAAATATGCATAGCAGCTGCCCTGGGATTTCATCCAATTCCTGGGACAGGATCTGGCCTTTACTGTATGGAGAGAGGAGTAAAAGAAGAAAAAGATGGGGGAGGGGGACAAAAGCTGTTAGAATGCAATTTTCAATGTGGAATCCTACTTCACCTACAAATGGGCACATATAATTTTAAGATTAATGAATGCAGACCTAATTTAAACATTCCTGCTTCCATTGGTGACTGGTACCCCATGGCACCAATATGAAATTGGGACAGAAAGCAAGGAGGCAAACAGTAAGTGGATTCAGAGTAAATGACAGGCAGCGCCACTCCCTGACTGGTTGTCAATATGAATATGAGGAGTGGTTCAGAGCAGATTGAGGTTGGCAGGGCAGTTTCCTATTCACCCTAATGGACCTGCTTCCATTGCCTGGTTATTTATTCCAACAGCCTTGGGTGGATTACCATCACCTGGAAATCTGACAAGTAGTTTTGTTTTTATAAATGCTTAACCCCAATTAAAATTTCTGGGGAATTCCCAGATAATTGTTAAAGCACTCACCTGCTGGGAAAGAATAGGAGACCAGGAAACCAAAAAGGCAAAGGTAGGTGACAACCCCCATCTTCCGGTTGACCTTCAGTGGAAGGAAATGTGCAGCAAATTAAAAACTTATCCTTACTTATTGACATTGCCAATGTGGGGATAGCAGGAAGAAGTAAATCGGTATTTTCTGTTCTTAAAATCATAAATGGGAAGATTAGAGAAAGAAGAGAGAACCCAAAACTTAAAGTTGGTGATTGTTGAAGTATCATGGAGTCAAATAAGGTTCGTGTGCAGAGGCACCTAGTGCTGACCATGTTCCATCTTCTGGTTGACCTTTTATGGAAGGTCAAAACCTATCCCCACTGGTTGCCATTTCGTCCATGTGGTGATGGCAGGAAGAAATAAAACAGTATTTTATACTCTTAACATCACAATTCTCCTTCATGTGAATTTCTAAAAAATGAGAAGAGAAGGAAAAGAATGGAGAAAAACGAGAAGGTTAGGGAAAGAAGGGAGAACCTAAAGAGTTTGCCATTGTTGAGGAATCACAGATCCTGGATTCTGGACCAGTGGAGGCTGGTGTCCATTGGGACAGGTAGGATTTGTAGGGCAGAAGGCAGCAAAACCAATGGTAAGTGGCGGCAGAGTCAATGACAGGTAGAGCCAAGCAATTCTGGTTTTGTTCTCTTTCCCCTCCAGGAACAACAGGTAGAAGGAAGGGACAGATGTAAGAAAGAACACACAACACTGGGACTTTCTGAGGGCAGGTGGAGCTTTGTGGGGCTGTGCCCCATTCGTCCTAGCATACCTGCCTCCACTGTTTCTAGTCCAGGGATGCTAACTTGAATAAAATATTGAGGCAAGTAAGCCCCGCTCCCATAATTGATCACAAGATGATCACACAGATAGCAGTGCCCATCAACTGGGGGAGGGCTGGCCCCTTCAAATATTTTTGGGGGAGTGAAGGGGCCTCAGCTCCTAGCAGTTGGCTCCGATGTTCTAGACTAAAGCAGCATTAACATTTATCGAAAGCCTTTTAGTTGTTAATCTGTTGCTCTTGTCCCTCTTTTGTTTTATGGGAAGAACAATACAGTGGTACCTCGGGTTAAGTATTTAATTCGTTCCGGAGGTCTGTTCTTAACCTGAAACCGTTCTTAACCTGAAGCACCACTTTAGCTAATGGGGCCTCCTGCTGCCGCTGCACCGCCGGAGCACACTTTCTGTTCTCATCCTGAAGCAAAGTTCTTAACCTGAAGCACGATTTCTGGGTTAGCGGAGTCTGTAACCTGAAGCATATGTAACTTGAAGCGTATGTAACCTGAGGTACCACTGTAATAACCCTCAGGTTGGTGGGCTGCCTTAAGAAAGTTAAGAAGGAGTGGAGGTGCCTCTGTGTCAGGCTGCTGTCAGTGGCTCCAAGCTAGTTGCCCAGAAAAGTATGAAGGCAAGGAAAAGTTTCTTACAGTCCTTTTTTATTTCAAACTTTACAGAGAGAGCCTCTTGGATAATGGAGTTGTCCTGAATGAATCTCCACCTCCTTCTCTCCCACTTCCTCATTCATCATCATCATCTTCTTCTCTACAGGTGCCACTAAGTGTCCTCTGTCCTTCGAGCTCTTTGATCTCCCACTTTTAAGGCCTGCCTGGTTCTGGGAGGTGGTGGATCTGGACTGCTGTCTAATGACAACGTGTCAGCCAGCGACTGCTCTGGCTCTGCCTGCTCCTCTTCTCCCATTATTTCCCAACTTTTCCCCTCTGGCTCGGAGCTCTGACCTCCCACAAACCACTATTGGAAATCTAGATTGTCTCCCTCCTCCTTCTCCTCCTCCTCCTCCCTGGAAGAGACAGGATGGGAAGGTGGTCTCCACCCCTCCTCCTCCTTTGCCCAGTCCCTGACACTCTATTCTGGAAGAGAAGATCTTTGTTGGCAGAAGGGAACAGGGAGCAAAAGGTAATTCCCCGGTGGTAGCCCCAGAAACAGGCAAAGGAAGGACAGAGATTGCTTTGGATTTACTTGATCCAGTCTTATTGATACATGCAAGAGGCCCCAGGGGCGGGACACCATCAGAACCTGCCTGGAAATGGTGTAACTAATTCTCCCCTTCCACTGGAGCCAATGAAGGACAACAAAGAAAACTCCCACAAAACCTTATGCCCTGGGCAGTGCCAGGATTCATGGTGGCAGGTCATCTGCCATGTCCCACCTCACAAACACACTTATGATTCTGCTGGAAAGCAATTGATAGTAATCAATCGAGCTCTGCTGGCATAAGAATACAGATAATTCATTGAGTGCATAGAGTGCAGTACAGATGGCAGCCCCCAAATTAAGTGCAAATCAGCAGCCGCATTGTCAGGAAATCCTCCATTGGAGCCAATGAAGGGCAACAACGTACAAGTTAATAGTTAGCAAATGGTCAGGAAAATGGAATAAACTGCCTTGGGAATGCAGTCACACACAGAACAACTGTGTCTCAGGCTGCTGGGCTCATTCTTATATAGAGCTGGGCTAGGGCAGGGCATGGAAAGGCAGGAAGAAAGATGAACCATTTACCCATATATGGACTGGTGGAATGAATAATGCAGCATCCCAGGCCTTGTCAGTGGTCACTGCTAGGATATAGTTTCGTTCCACCTTTAGAACAGGCATGTAGAGTTGCTGTATGTCACATGCCAGTTTACTTCCAGCACAGTCTGCTGGGAACTTCCCTTGTATATAGCTTTTGCCTATGCTGTTTGCTTGGACACAAAGGGAAGCAGACATGTTTTTTCCTTTGTCCTGATGCTGAATAAATGCTTGCAAGTATGCTTACATATGCCTCTGTCCGCTACTTCTGTTGCAAAGAGTTCTTATCTCTGCTAGCTTGCCCTTATTATTATTAACTCCTGGAACCTCACACTGCTTGGAGAGTAGAGTGGTGTGCAACAATTTCAAGCCTGAACTGTTTGCGGCTACTTTTCCTGAGGGATCAATGCTCAGTGCATAGATTGGAAAACACCTAGGGCTTTTTAAAATAACTTTTATTAAAACAACAACAACAACCAGAAGCTTTTTTATTAGGAATTGTAGGTGCTGATATTTCAAAGGAGCAGGAAAGACTTTTTATGTATGCAACAACAGCCACACGGATGCTACTAGCCCAGAGATGGAAAGAAAACAAAGTCCCTACCAGAGAAGAATGGAAAACTGACCAGAAAGCTCAGGAACTAAGAATACCAAAACTTCAATAAAGAATGGAGGGGAATTTTAATTTACTTAAGAGACCACTGTAAGCAGATAAAAACATTAGCAGGATTGCAATAACACTTGTAATGTAGAAGATATTATGGATAAAATGGAGAGACCTAAAAAGCAGAGACATCACCTTGCCAACAAAGGTCTGTATAGTTAAAGCCATGGTTTTCCCAGTAGTGATGTATGGAAGTGAGAGCTGGACCATAAAGAAGGCTGATCGCCAAAGAATTGATGCTTTTGAATTATGGTGCTGGAGGAGACTCTTGAGAGTCCCATGGACTGCCAGAAAATCAAACCTATCCATTCTTAAGGAAATCAGCCCTGAGTGCTCACTGGAAGGACAGATCCTGAAGCTGAGGCTTCAATACTTTGGCCACCTCATGAGAAGAGAAGAGTCCCTAGAAAAGACCCTGATGTCGGGAAAGATGGAGGGCACAAGGAGAAGGGGACGACAGAGGACAAGATGGTTGGACAGTGTTCTTGAAGCTACAAACATGAGTCTGACCAAACTGTGGGAGGCAGTGGAAGACAGGAGTGCCTGGCGTGCTCTGGTCCATGGGGTCACGAAGAGTTGGACATGACTAAATGACTAAACAACAACGAGTGTGTAGAAAATAACCTACAACACAAAGATAAGATTTTTATTTGTTGCTATGCCCACTGCTGGCAAGGAGCCCCTGGAAGCTTGAACAGAAGGAACGGTGGCCCCCTAGGCTGATAAAACACCCCCCCTACTCCTGGTCTAAAATGTATATACCCCCCACTTCCAGTCTTGACTTTATTGTCTCTGATGCGGCATGCAAAAATAAAAATAAAAATGTCAGTCCATTTGTTTTCATAAATAGTGAAATTGGTTTTAAAAACCTGGTTTTGTGAATGAAATGAACCAAGCACAGCACTTATTTGTGGAAATGCAACTGTTCATATTTGTATACTGATCAACATTCTTGATGATTCCCCAACAAACACAGAATTCAATCCTTGCTTTCTGCTGCCCCCTTGTGACAAAGAAGCGTTAGAGGCACCCTGTTCATTTTCTTGCTTTCTACGGCAAGCGAACTCCCTTAATATGCTTTGTAAGGAGAAGAGCCCCCAGCGCTAGCTTGGGTGGACTTGACTGGCCGGTCACCATCTCAAGTTTCTAGCAGTCTCAGTTGCTTGGTTTTGTTGAAAAACGAAATTGCCACCAGATGAACAGCTTCTAAAGCTGTGTTCAAACCCCCAATCATGAGCAAACAGTCGACACTCTTAGTGAAGGGCATATTATCACACACAGCTATCCCAGGAATTCCATGACCCATGAACATAGCTTTAAACTAAGGTTTCCAGATGTCCCCGTTTCCCAGGGACAGTCCCCAGATTTAGAAATCAGTCCCCTGACAAAATCCATCTATTTAGTAGGAAGTTGAAAAGTGTCCCTGGATTCATTGAAAAAAAAATCTGGTAATCTGACTTTAAACTTAACAGTCACAGTTATTGCCATCTTCCAAGGCAAGCTCGATGTTTCTCAATATTGGAAAACATCAACCACAAGAAGAAAAGGGGAGAGCCATGTTCAAGTGCATCTACACCCAACATATTCCATGGTAATTCAGGAACCACCTGTGGTTTATGTGGTTCCCTTTGATTACTCAAAGCAAGCCTAGCGCAAGCGCAACAACTTCCACCCACCTTCTAGTTATCACTGGATATGCCAGCTTGCACATCAATCCTCTTGCTCTAGCTTGAGTTATCTGAATGTCCTGATGAGTCATAAGTTGCAAGAGGATACTCTGTCTTTGAGACACTCTGTCTCCCAAGTAAAAGTTTACTTCTAGGTAAAGGTAAGGTAAAGGATCCCTGGGCAGTTAAGTCCAGTCAAAGCGGACTATGGGGTTGCGGCGCTCATCTTGCTTTCAGGCTGAGGGAGCCTGTGGTCTAAACCACGGAGCCTCTTGGGCTTGCCGATCAGAAAGTTGGCGGTTCAAATCCCCATGACAGAGTGAGCTCCCGTTGCTCTGCCCCAGCTTCTGTCAACCTAGCAGTTCAAAAGCACACCAGTACAAGTAGATAAATAGGTACCATTACAGCAGGAAGGTAAACAGTGTTTCCGTGCGCTCTGGTTTTGTCACAGTGTTCTGTTGTGCCAGAAGCAGTTTAAGTCATGCTGGCCACATGACCTGGAAAGCTGTCTGCGGACAAATGCCGCTCCCTCGGCCAGAAAGCGAGATGAGAGCCGCAACCCCACAGTCGCCTTTGACTGGACATAACTGTCCAGGGGTCCTTTTCCTTTACCTTTGCTTTTCAGACCGAGGGAGCGTTTGTCCACAGACAGCTTTTCGGGTCATGTGGCCAGCACAGAGAACAGTTACCTAACTTCTAGACAACATAAGGAGTCATTTACATGCTAAAAAGGTTTTTGCAGCAAGGACACATCTCTCAGATACTGTGGCCATCCATGCTTTATGAGCGCTTCCCCTGCTTTAAGATGGAAATCTTGTTTTATTACTTCCTGCATAGTAGCTTACCCTTCTGGCTGTATGGCTGCAGTCACTGTCTGGCCCATGCACTTCACAGATTCAGGTTTGGACTGAATCTCACCCTTTTTAAATGTGATGTTCGTAGTATGGACTGCCTCCATAACTTGATGGAGAATCTGATCATTCCCCTCAGATGTCTCTGCAGAGCTGATTCCACAATTACTATCTTTGAGTTTGAGTTCAGAGACAAACTGTTCAATGGTATCTCAATGTACTGTGCATGGTTCAAAAGGAATATACTGTTCAAACACCATGTTCTTACAAGGAGTGCCATTTGTCCTAAATCATTCAAGGACTTCTGCTGTGTCATTTAGCCTTTCATTAGGAAAAATATTGTTGTGAGTTTCAGTGAGGACGGGGCAGGTAGGGGAGTTGTATACCTGAATTAGACAGTTCTGGGATTTCACACACACACACACACACACACACACACACACACACACACACACACACACACACACACATTTTGGAATATTCATTTAAGCAATCTTAAATCAATGACTTCCCTTCTTCTCTTTCCCTGGTTCAGTTTGCTTACAATAAATCCCTTTTTACATAAGATAACCATTCAGTATTCCATTAGTACAGAAATCAAAACTTATCTACACTGTTGAATTTATCTTAATTCTACCAGCGTTTTTAAGTGTACACAATTTTCACCCATATATTCAATAAACATTTCCCAATCTTCTTTAAATGTATGTATGTTTGAAGTTTTATTCTGTTTTTAATGCTCTGTTGAAAGCTGCTCAGCCTAGACAGGGTATAAATAAATAAATTCTTCTTCTTCTTCTTCTTCTTCTTCTTCTTCTTCTTCTTCTTCTTCTTCTTCTTCTTCTTCTTCTTCTTCTTCTTCTCTTATTCTATATGTTAAATCTGTAAGCCTTGCATATTCCATCAGTTTAAGTTGCTGTTCTTCTTTGGTTGGGACTTCACTCTTTTTCCATTTGGTCTAACAAAACACGAAGATTTCTAGCCTGCCTAGACTTAAGTCAGAGCCGCACCGCACATTTAAAGCACTCTTATACAACTTTAGTAGTCATGGCTTCCTATAAAGAATCCCGGGAACTGCTGGTGCCTTTAATAGACTAAGTTGGGGCCACCAATATTTTTGGCTTACTGGACATATCTGTAATTATGAGATAGGGCCATGGGTGCCAGTCACAAAATGGCTGCTGAGCTGCATGTGATGTAACACAAAATGGCTGATAAAGGCATGGCTTTTTTTCAGCCAGAACTCACTCGAACGGAGTTCCGGCACCTCTTAGGTGGGTGCCCTTCCCCATTATAGGAGAACAATGGAGGCATTCATAGTGAGTTTTGGCACCTCTTTTTCTAGAGAAATAGCACTGGAAAGGTATAATAATAATAATAATAATAATAATAATAATAATAATAATAATTTTTATTTATATTCCGCCCTCCCCAGCCGAAGCCGGGCTCAGGGCGGCTAACAACAATAAAACAGTACAAACACAAAATGGCTGCCATGAGGGGCAGGACATAACAGAAAAGGCATTGGCAGGCAACTGGTGCCTCTGAGCAACCCCTGAACTCTGACCAGAAGAGAGTCCAAATTTTTCCTCTTCTTTTTTGGCAATGAGATATATACTGTCTCTAAAAATGGAGATTTGAATTCTGTGTGTGTCTTTGTGGAGTGGGCAAGAGCAGGGCTTTCTTCCAGCCAGAACTCGCCAGAACTCAGTTCCGGCACCTCTCAGATGGGTGCCATTGCCATTATAAGAGAGAAAGGGAGGTCTTTGTGGTGAGTTCCAGCACCTCTTTTTCAAGAAAAATAGCACTGGGGAGGAGGATCTCACTTGTAATCAGAAGTCTACTGACCCTTAAGACGGAAGTTCCATCTAGCTGTCATGATAAATAGAAATGAAGAGGTAGCATCACATATCATACCCAGAACAACAAAAATCAGTAGTATAGCCACTCCATCCCTACCTATGACTTGTACTGAGGTGCATACATGTCACACACCATAATAAGTCAGATGCTATTTTGCAAAACGAGTCTGAAGATTTGGTGGATATATGCTTGTTGTCTCGATAATGATACTAATTTTAACATACTCAGGTATAAACTGAGTATAAATGGCAAGAGAATGAGGTGATATTTGAAAGGTCAAGCTCCGCAAAGTTGCCAAAGAGTAGAAGCAAGTCCCAGTGACTGATGGCCATCTCAAAGAACCAGGACTTTGTTTTAAGAAACAATATTCCTTGGAAGGAGAAATGCCACATTGCAGGACCACATGGTGTCCTTTTGCCTAGAGACACTGAGACAACGCCAGAGATGATTATCTTTAATTTGTGTAGCCATTTGTGTATTCAAAAGATATACAATACACTGTATCAGTCTGCTTGTCACATGGTACGAGACTAAGTGTAAGAACCTCAGGGACAGATCCATTTGAGGTTGAAGACCTTTGCACAAGCAGCCCAAAGATCAGTCTAACAACCCTCTGTGCTATTAGACTGGGAATCTACTTGGGCAGCCTGAACACAAGGGGTTTATTTCATTAGTTTTACTGATCAAAAGGCCAGTGCTGCATGTGCTCATGCATCTGTAGAAGAAGAAGAGGAGTTTGGATTTGATATCCGCTTTATCACTACCCGAAGGAGTCTCAAAGCGGCTAACAATCTCCTTTCCCTTCTTCCCCCACAACAAACACTCTGTGAGGTGAGTGGGGCTGAGAGGCTTCAGAGAAGTGTGACTAGCTCAAGGTCACCCAGCAGCTGCATGTGGAGGAGTGGGGACATGAACCCGGTTCCCCAGATTACAAGACTACTGCTCTTGTATACACCACACTGTATACTGATATGTCCAGCTAAATTTTATTCACACCAGTAGTGCTCTGCAAGCAGTTTTTCTAAAAGAAAGGGTATAGTGGAGCTTCATCTATGCCCATTGACCAAACTGGTGTGTGTGTTTGTGTGTGTGTGTGTGATGCTCTGCAAACATCTTTCTTTTGGGAAAGGCACTTGTGGAGCAACTTGCATGGCCTCAGGTAGTGCATAGTCCTATACAGACTTCCAGACTTGCAAGTGGATTCCAGGCTTGCAAACATATATTTCCCCCCTCGAAGGAAATAGCACAAAAAGAAATGCTAAACTTGTGGTTTATTCCACTAGGTTTCCGAAGAATGGTACACTCCTTCTATCTGCGATGGTCGTCCTCTTCCACCGAGCGCGCAGCTTTGGGAGGGACGCACATGGAGCGGTGAGGGAGGAAGGGGACACCCGCCTAGCCAGCCAGATCAGCTGAATCAACCCTGGCGATCAATGGGGTGACAGATGTCGCAGCCAGATTGCCCTCACCCTCAATGGGCTGACAGATGTCGCAGCCAGATCAGCCCATCCTTGCCTGGCTTCACTCCCTCAAACACAGCTTTAACTTCTCCAAAACCCAACCTGATGGGTCTACCCGGCACAAGCATCCCCTCGCCTGGCCTTCCCACCTCTGGATTACCAAATAAACAACCTTCGGCCTCCCTGAGCTCCCCCACCCCAGCACAAGCCACAGCGGCCACGGTTCCACAGCCACCACAGCCTCAGCCACCGCCTCGGAAGGACAAAGAAAGTGAGAAGACAAAAGAGAAGGACAAAGCACCCAAGGGGGGGAAGGGGGATTCCCTGCTGGCACCCAAGAAGGACAAAGTAGAGGTGCCTGCCCCATCTGCCCTCTCTGCCACGCTGCCTGCCATGGAGTACTCTGTGGACCCCATGCAGCTCCAGGCTCTGCAGGCAGCTCTGAACTCGGACCCCACAGCTTTGCTGACGAGCCAGTTCCTTCCCTACTTTGTCCCTGGTTTTTCTCCCTACTATGCCCCTCAGATCCCAAGGGCCTTACAGAGCGGGTACCTTCAGCCCATGTATGGCATGGAGGGGCTGTTCCCTTATAGCCCTGCACTGTCACAAGCCCTGCTCGGCTTGTCCCCTGGTTCCCTGTTGCAGCAGTACCAGCAATATCAACAGAGCCTGCAAGAAGCGTTGCAGCAACAGCAGCAGCAGCAGCAACAACAACAACAACAGAGGCAAGCACAACAGCAGCAGCAGCAGCCCAAAGGAAGCCAAACCCCAGTCCCCTCAGGGGCTGCTACCCCAGAAAAAGACCCTGCCAAAGAATCCCCCAAGCAAGAGCAGAAGAATGCACCCCGCGAGGTGTCCCCCCACCTGCCCAAACCCCAAGAAGAGCCTGAAACGGAAAGCACTAGGTTTCCAGAAGCTTGCAAATGCTTGAATGTAATATACAAGTTAACAGTTAGCAAATGGTCAGGAAAATGGAATAAATTGCCTTGGGAATGCAGTCATACACATAACAACTCTCCTTGGGTACTATATCCCCGCAGAACATGTGTGAACATGTGGTATGATTGAGAGCTCCTGAGTAGATTCAATCAATACTTTATTTTTCAGAAATGATGCCTCGGCCTTGGTTTTCACCTGGAAGAACATTTCAGGATCAAAAAGGGGATTGTCGCACACCATACCAGGTATTATTTTCAAAATAACAAGTCTCCACTACACTCATCACATGAATTATTTTTAATGTAATTCATTGCAACTTGTATGAATGAGAGAAGGATAGATGGATGTTTGGAATGAAAAGTCAATACCTGCAAGGTTGCCAAAGAGGAACAGCAAGTCCTGGTGACTGATGGCTATTGCAGATCACCAGGACTTTCTTTTAAGGAACAATATACCTTGGAAGAAGAAATGTCACATTGCAGGACCATTGTGTCCTTTTTGCTAGAGACACGGGGACAAGGATAGAGATGGATCACACTGCCAGAAAAGGGGCACATAATCCAAAAGCTCTGCAATCAACATATTCATCCACCTGACACATAATAAGAGATTGAGCAGAGAGTATAAGAACTCTGGAGACAGACCCGTTTTGGGTCGAAGACCTTTGTAGCAACACCTGGAGGTCCTGTCCATTGACAGCCATCTAATCAGACAGAGCAGCAGTCTTTGGTAAATATATATCCCTACAGAGCATGTGTGAATGTGATAAATGTTTGAGAGCTCCTAGATAGATTGAATTAATAAAAAAATTCTGAAGACTGGTGTACCATCTGGCCTTGGTGTATGTGCATTGCCCCTTTGATCCCAGGTTGCCCTCATGACAATGATTAAGTGATAGAAAATGTAAAGGGGGAGAGCACAGATGATCACCACTGGACACAGTCTTGTTGGAGTCAGGGAGGTCCTAGGAGACTGGACTGAGGAGGAATGGTGGAGACCGCTCCCCCCTTCTTGTGCCCTTCCAAGAGGAGACAGCATAGATTTAGAACAGTGGTTTGCAGAAGGTAATAATTCGGAGGCTGCAGAGAGGAGAAGCTGGGAGATACTGGATGACAAGCAGGAGGAGGAAAAAGAACTAGGGGAGAGACAGCTGACAGACTCAGTGTCTTTAGGAAGCATTCATGAACTCCCCTCTCAGGTCCCGGTGGGCATTGAGAGTAGGAGAACAGAAAGCTCAGAGGCAGAACACACAGATTAGCTGATGTAGGAATGATGTATAATAGGAGAGACGGAGAGGTGGGACTTATTTGGAGCAACACCATTATCTGAGAGGCGACATCCTATGTCTCTGTGAATATTGAATAAATTATCTTGGTAAGAACACCTTGTTTTCCCATTTCTGGCAGCCAGCCAGGAGGGAAGGGGGGATCGGATTCCCTGAAACCTGACAGGTAGACATAGTAGACTTGGTCTCTCTGATTTCCCCTCTGATCTTGGGTTGCATTCAGGATATACATATTATAGAGAAAAATACCCCATTGAGGGACAACCTAGGGCTTCCCCTTTGCTGGGTTTGCTACTTGTGTAATGGGTGAAATGGCCCTACAAGATTGCCAGCATGCACTGTTTTCCTCCTTGTGGCACTACATTTTAATAATAATAATAATAATAATAATAATAATAATAATAATAATAATAATAATGATGATGATGATGCAACATTTTCCTTCCAGTTTGGATTAAAAAAAACCTCTCATACATCCACATGCTGACATGATATTAGTTTTTCTTTGAAAACAGGACATAACTATGTCAACTCAGGTGTTCCCCCCATAAATGAAGATTAAAGAGATTAAGCATAGCAGCGTTCAAATATCTGAAGGGCTGTCACAAAAAAGAGCAGACTTGTTCTCCCTTGCACCATAGGACAAAGCTAAATGGGTGGAAATTTCAGGCGAGTAGATTTTAGCTGAAGAATAGGAGACAATCCACAAAGGTATGAGTTCTTCGACAATGGAGCAAAATGCATAGGTATATAAGCAGAGGCTGGGATTATTATCTGCTGGGGACAATCAGAGATGGTGTAGATTCCTGCCCTGAGCAGTTGGTCTTCAAGTTGGTCTTTCCAGATCTTAACATTCTGTTAAGTTCAGGTTTTCTTTTCTTTCTTTAAGCTTCTCAGTTCATGGAAGTTCAAATAAAGGAGAAATGTGATTATAGGATATAAAATATTTATCTCTCCTTCCTTCCTTCCTTCCTTCCTTCCTTCCTTCCTTCCTTCCTTCCTTCCTTCCTTCCTTCCCACATTGGCTGAATGGCAAAACTGACAACACACCACTTGAATTGACTGTACATTCCTCTTTTCCAAAAGGTCAGTCAGAAGATGGGATTTGTCACCTACTTCAGCCTTTGCCTTCTTGGAATCCTGGTCTCCAGTCCTGGTGAGCATTTTAGCAAACACCTGAGAATTTCCCAGAAATCTTCACTGAAATTAAGCAGTCATGAGAATGAAAGTACTTAGTGGATTTTCAAGGGATGGCAACCCAGCTAAGCCTATTAGCACACGGAAGCAGGAGAGTTTAAATTAGACATAATTTATTGGAGTTGGTCAGCGGAATCCCTGATCTGGACCTTGTGCAGAAATAAATGAGCTTTCCATCCCAAGAATTAGTTTCAAAGCTTTGCTGCAGAGCAGTCTAAAAACTAGTAGCATATAAATGTTACAAAGAACATTGCACTCAAGTAGCAGCAATGCAGTTCAGTCTTTTAAATCCTTTAATACAGTCCAATCTCAGAGACATACTCCATTATGCTGGAGGCTCCTTCTCCCAACACGCTGAGGTGGCAATCTCTCTGCTGGCTTCCCACAACACAAAGATACTGAGTTTCTCAGGTTTCAACTTCCTGCTGATGAGGGATCTACTTGGGTTTCCAGAGAAGAGTGATCAGGTAAGCCAAACCCTCTTAAATGGAAAAACACCAGCATTCCGCTTTCAGCTAGAGTGAAACCTCTTGCTTAATGCAAACTTCCCTGCTTTGCAAATGCAAACATTTACAGACGTTTAAACTTCAATGCATACATTTTATGCAAATTAAACTTCTAATATTAACGAGATCTCTAGTCACTGGTTTCTAAATAACTTGTGCTTTCTAAATGAAATCACCAATGGTATACGTAATGTCGCACTCAGAACAACCTGCTTACTGTTTTAATCCCTTATTTCCCCTCATTTCCTTCTCTCTAAAACAGCCAAGGCTACCTGTCCTAATGGATGGCTGGAAATTCAGGGCAACTGCTATGCATATATTGAAAAGATGATGACATGGGCTGATGCTGAGGTAAGAGGAGTTTCTCACCAACCAAGGCATAATACAATGAGAAAGGCAATCAGCATGGGCAGTCCCATGACAATGTCTAGCCGATACTTTTGAATTAACAAAAGAGGGCTGACCACAAAAGGAAGGGAACTCAGCTGGTTAGATGGAGTCTGATCATCTGAGTTGCAGAGCTCAAGCAGAAACGAAGCAGACACAGAGGTGGAGCTAGGTGCTCTGGCACCTGGAGTGGCACACATGCTGTGCACCCGGGGGTGGGGCTAGCCATGAGCATCCCAGGGGGCTAGCCATGCTCAGGCGCTAGTCGCCAACCCGTGACTCTCCCCCGAGCCGTCGGGGGAAGGGGGAGAGCTGTGCCACTTTGCTGGCGGTCTTCCCCCTTCATATTGACAGCTCAGGAGTTGGAGGAGGCTTGACACACCAAATGTCACCCCCCTCAGGATGACACCTGGGGCGGACAGCCCCCACGTTGCTCTTCTACTGAGCAGACATTCCAAAGCCAATCCCTCAAGGTCAAGTTTCATTGTATATATCCAACCATATGTTCTCTTTCCCTGAAGTGTTTGTAAAATTGCAAATAAAGATGCTTCTGAATCTGGGGTTGTACAAAGACAAATTTAAGGCTCTTCCAGATGACCTATCCATTGGGTATTCATCCTGATTCTCTTGCAGTTTGCATGAGGGTTGGGTTGCATATTTTTCACCCATTCATTCTGATTTGTTTGCAGGGAGATTATAGAACACTGAATATTCATCCTGAGTTGCTTGTGGGAGTGTTTATACATCTTCCAAAGATCCCATATTTTTCAATCCACTTCCCCATCACTTTCCTAGCCACAATTCTTTTTTGTTTCTTTTTAGAAGTAGATTTATTGTGCCACGATGATGCTTTAAAGCACTCTAATTGTGCAAACGTAACATTTTCTGGTATGTGCTTAAATTCCTCCAGCAAAATACTGGCAGGCTCAATAACATTGTATCACACAAGTTAGTATGGGACAGCATTGCCTTATAATATTCCGGGAAGACCTGTTCATCTTAAAAATACTCAAGAAAGTCTAATTCAGAAAATATTAAAAACTTCGATGCAACGAAATTGATCTGACACTGGCAAGCTCCAACTCTGCAATAATCTTACTGGTGAGATATGATAATAGTAGCAAAGCTTCTCTAATTCCTTTTCCATTTTTAGGTTGACTGCCAGAGCTATGGCCGTAGGGTCCATCTTGCCTCCATCCTGAATCAGAAAGAATGTTCCATTGTAGCAAAGTACATCTTAGCACAACAGAAAACACGCACAGATGTCTGGATTGGACTCTATGATCCTTTGCAAGTGAGCTGCTTTCACATAGCTTGTTCCTGATTGTCATCAGAGATGGGGCTCTTTAGCAACGCAATTATCTCAACAATTTCCTAGTCTGAACTCCATACACAAATTCTCCTTTATTTTCTATGTCTCCGCCATAACAAACAGTAATTTCCAGTTGGTCAAACTCTCCCGTTTTTGTGGTGGGCTACTCTCTTCTTTCAAACATGAGTCTGACCAAACTGCGGGAGGCAGTGGAAGACAGGAGGGCCTGGCGTGCTCTGGTCCATGGGGTCACGAAGAGTCGGACGCGACTAAACGACTAAACAACAACAACTCTCTTCTTTAATCACACAATCTCTTCCATCTCATTCCTGCAGAACAGAAAGTGGAAGTGGGCTGATAATTCTCCCTTCAATTTCGCAAGCTGGAATGTAAACCAGCCAGGCCTGTTTGTTCCAGCTGCAAATAAGTTTTGTGTAGAGCTGAAGGAACCGAAAGGTAAGCAAGCCATTTGCAGGAACAGATAAAAGGTTTTGGATTCTCCACTACCTCCTGCTTTCTCCATCAGTCCCAACTTTTCTTAGGGTTGTTTCTGACTAAATCAGGGTTTCCCAAACTTGGGTTTGCAGCTGTTTTTGGACTACAACTCCCACCGTCCCTGACGTCCTGCTAGCTAGGGATGATGGGAGTTGTAATCCAACAACAGCTGGAGACCCAAGTTTCGGAAACCCTAGACTAAATCATAATAGAAATATGCACATTAAAATTAAAAGACAAGCTGGTAGTCACAAAGGCCCATTGATTTCAGTGGTTAATTCTGAATGCAACTAAGCTGGTGACAACCCTTAGCCAGGTGTTTATTTGCAGCAAGGATCAGAAGTAGGTTGCACTGTTGACAGATGAGCAGTTGTCCAGTTGTTCAACATTTAGGATCACCTCCAAATACACTAGGAGCTGAAGGCTTCGGCTACAGCCAATCTGCATAATATAGTGTAGGATTACTACACATTTTGAAAGCATTGGTTGCTAAAGTCTGGGTTACATTATATTTTTTTCTAGTGTATTCCTTTAAGAAATTGTTAGGGCCAAATGTGGGGAAACTGGGGAAAGTCTTAAGTAAAGGGTGCCAAAATTGTATAATCGGGAGCTTCTGAAACTCAGCATGATTTCTATATTATTTTTCCTTTACAAAACTAATTTCAGCCATGAGGGCTAAAAGCTTTTGCTTTTCATAAATGAAAACAGATTCTAAGAAACTTACTTCCTCCAGACGAGGGGCGGGGAAGGTTTCGCCTGGAAGTCTAATTAGTCCTTCCAGGCGTTGGAGTTTGCCCTGGCCAGGCTCTTTGGTGTAAACCATGCCTGCTTTTCATGGGCCTGATATCGTATGTCAGGCATTGAAAGAAAACTTGGATTCAAGCTGAGGCTCTGAAGGAAGAATTATAAGCAAACCAGTGATTGGAAACTTCATTTTTTAAAAGGAACTAGTTCTTGTTCAGTTTCATTCTTTTGCACAACAAACTAGTTCAGTTCAAGTTCATCCAAATCAACTTTGCAGTTCATAAATAGTTCACCCTCAGCTATTTTTTTTAGTGTTCAGAATGTTATAAAGTCAAAAGGTAAATCAGGAGCCACATACATGAAATAAGATGTCCCACAGGCAAAAGGTCAACAGGTTAAACATTTCCATACTAGAAAAACCACACAGTATAAGGCATGAAACATAATTTGCTTTGTTCATTGGTCTGTACTTCTTGCTGAAAGCTGCTCCTGCTGGAAGACAGCAAATATCATCAGCAGGGAAGATACAGGAAATGTCTTACACTCCTCCTTTTTGACTGCATATCAACTGTGATTAGTTTATTGGTGTCCTTAGTAACAGCAGCACCTCCTTAGAACATTGTCTCCACATTTCACTTTCTAACTTTTTTCCAGATGTCTGTCTGACTTTTTTTTTTTTTACTGAAAGCTAAGAGACTGATAGGGTGGGGAAAGGAGGAGTGAACTTGAAGATAAATTAGAAATGTTACAAAATTCTGCCTCAAAATGAACTTAATTATGGAAATTCAGGTGCAGGGATTATGGGAATTCAGGTGCAGTTCAGAGATTTTTGAATTAATAATAATAATAATAGTTTGGATTTGATATCCCACCTTTCACTCCCTTTAAGGAGTCTCAAAGCGGCTAACATTCTCCTTTCCCTTCCTCCCCCACAACAAACACTCTGTGAGGTGAGTGGGGCTGAGAGACTTCAGAGAAGTGTGATTGGCCCAAGGTCACCCAGCAGCTGCATGTGGAGGAGCGGAGACGCAAACCCGGTTCTCCAGATTACGAGACTACCGCTCTTAACCACTACACCACACCAATAATTCATTGAACTTTGTTCAATTGATCTACCGGTAGTTCATTCTAAACACTGAAACAAACCAATTGGGCCAAACATTTGCAGTTTTTGAATTTGGTGCCTTTTTCTGTTTCCATGAACAGTGATATAAAAAAGGTGCAATATTCAAAAAAACGCTGAATTAGTTGCATATTTAGGATCAGGAGTACACTTAGAGTTTGATGTCTGGAGATCAACAGGTGGGCCACCCACTTCAAGTGACCTGCAGAAGGTGGGCCTCCTGGATGGATCTGATTCTTCCTGTTTGCTCTAGACCACATGGAACAGGTCGTTAAATAATGAGCAACAAGAAATAATTTCTGCCATGTCTTTTGAATTTTAGATTTTGAGAAGTGGAATGCTGTTACCTGTAAAGAGAAAAATGCCTTTGTCTGTAAACAATCACCCTAAAGAAGATTGTAGTTCCCTTCACTGTGTGCGAGGACACTAGCCCACTGGAAATCTTTCTGATCTCAGTACTTCCTCTTCCAGTCCTCAAAGTGAAAGAGGGGTTCTCATTCATCACTTTAAAAATGACCATAACCAAAGGGCTGCCACTTTGGTTCCCCTCTTCTCTACGAACTTTTCTTGTGCCAGTACCCCACTATGAACTTAATAAATTCTCTCAGATGCACATATTTCCTGGTGTGTTTCTGTCCTTTGCAATTCATTCAGACTGCTCTAAGATGATCAGTTAAGAAATATATAGGAAGTTGGCTTATACCAAGTCAGACCATAGGTCCATCTAACTCAGTAATAGGCACATTGAATGGCAGTGGATTTCCAGGTTCATTCAGACAGGGGACATTCTCTGTCCCACCTGTAGATGCTGGAGATTTATCTTGGGACACCTAAGGTGGACTGCAAGGGTCTCCTTTAATAAGTGTGAAAGTACAAGAGAACATTTCACTAGATGGTGCTTCGATTGAAGCAACCCTACATTGCCAGCTGCACCTATGCAATTTCCTGTCCTCTGTGGCATACACACTATACCACAGACATTGACATCTGGCACCAAGGTCACTTCAACACCATACATTTAAAGCACTCTTTACATCACAGTTATAGCTTCGTCCAAAGAATTCTGGGAAATGCACTTTGTTAAGGGTGCTGAGTTATTAGGAGAGTCCTCACAGTGTGGGATAACCAGTCTTCTATAGCCACATTTTTGCACGGCCAGATCTAGGAAGAGATTTATATGGAACAGCCCCAATGTTTTATCAAACCAAAGTGCATCTAGTATGCAAACTTCAGAAGGGGCTTTATGGCTTAAAATATGCTGCTGGAGCATGGAATGAGAAACTATAGAGGATGCTCAAACAGCTGGGGTACACACAAGGTCATGCAGAAATGTGTGTGTAAACCAAGTGCAAAAAATGAATAGTTTTCTTTGAGAAGTACAAAATAAGAACTGAAATAAGGTAATAAATTGCTGTTTATAACTTTACTACTGAGAACGCAGGGAAGGGAGATGTGAGGAAGTCCAGTTAGTTATGAAGAAATGTGTTATGAACAGTTATGATTTTTTTCTATTTTATGCTTATGTTTTTGTTTACTTATGTTTTTCTTTGTTCGTTACTTTTTGGTGAAGGTGTTGTATATGTTTGGTGATTTTTCTTTGTTTGAAACTTGCAATAAAAATATTTAAAAAATAAATAAATGAATAGTTTTCAAACCAGAGGCCTTTCTCCTGGGCATAGTCGGCCAGTTGGTGTTAAAGAAGGACAAAGCTTTCTTTATGTATGCTACAACAGCAGCAAGAATACTTATTGCAAAGTATTGGAAGACACAAGATTTACCCACTCTGGAAGAATGGCAGATGAAAGTGATGGACTACATGGAATTGGCAGAAATGACTGGCAGAATCCGAGACCAGGGAGAAGATTCGGTGGAAGAAGATTGGAGGAAATTTAAAGACTATTTACAGAAATATTTCAAAATTAAGGAATGTTAGAATGATGTTGGATTGAAGTTAAGTGGTTTCTAGCTGTAATGGTTTAAAAGAATATGGAAAAACTGGATTTTTAATAGGTAAAAATTTAATGTTATAATATATTAAGATTAAACATCAGGATAATAAGGAGGGAAAGGAATTGCTGAACTAATAAATTGAACTGGAACACAAAAAAGGGAGGTATGAGGAGGTCCGGGAAACAAGTAAATGAAAGATAAGTGATGTAAAGATGGAATTATTTTTAACTTTTTTATTTCCTATTTTTTCTTTTTTCTTTTTCATTATGTAATATTGTGAAAACTTTAATAAATATTTATATTAAAAAATGAATAGTTTTCTTACGTTTTGGCATTTGTGGATGATCTAATGATTGCAACTAAGAATAACCAAGACTACACAGAGGTTGTGGAATACCTGAGCAAAGAAGTACAGTCGTACCTTGGAATTCGAATGGACTCCATTCCAGGAGTTTGTTTGACTTCCAAAACATTTGGAAACCAAAGCATGGCTTCTGATTGGCTGCAGGAAGCCGCAGAAGCCCCGTCAGTCGTTCAGCTTCCAAAAGAATGTTTGAAAACTGGAACAGTCACTTCCAGGTTTCGATCGTTTAGAAGCTGAAATGTTTGAGAACTAGGCTGTTCGAAAACCAAGGTAGAGCTGTAGAGGTAAAGGAAATGGGAAGTGTTTCTTTCAAATAGTGAGAGAAGAGCTTGGATCTTATCTCCTAAGTCAAAGGCAAAAGGTTATTGATTTTCTTGACAGCCTAGGGCTGAAAGAAACCAAGCAAGTAGCCACTCCAATGGTGACTGATTTTCTAGAGGGTAAAGATGAATCTGAACTCTTGCCAGACCACAGCCAATACAGGTCAGCTGCAGCACAGCTCCTGTACTTGTGTGGTCAGGCACCCCACCCCCATCGCCCGACTTCCAGAAAGAATCAGACAGGACAAAATTACCTTTTGGATTAAATCAGGCCACAGCTTTATGGATTACAGATGTAAGAGGGCCAGCCCTAGTCCAAAGTAAGACCCTCCGCATTCCACCAGCATTGAGTGATTTTCATTCTAGCTGCCACACACAAAAAAAGCTCCATAGGTTTTTATGTGTAATCTTGGAGGTTTATCTTCCCATAACCCAAGTAATGCCAACATAAGAGGCATAGTAGCATTTGTATTGAAAATGGGGCTTATTTCTCTGAACGCATCGGGCGAATAGTTGAGCATTCAACTACGACTCCACCACAGATGAAGATAAGATCCTTGAATCCTGTACCCCCTCCAGCAGCTGGGGTCTACATTATTAGTCAGGCAGGACAATCTTGGAGGTGTGGAGATACCATCTCTGAAGAAGCCTTAGCAAAGTTTCCCTCATTTTAGCTGACACTGATTTTAACAGGCTCTCAAATCTCCTTAGGATTTGACACCACCCACAAATAAGCTTATTTTGTGTGTCCTGTCCTTTATTTTCGTCTTGCGAAGCAAGCCCATAGGAAATTCATTTTGCGAAGCACCTCCAAAACGGAAAACCCTTTCATCTAGCGGGTTTTCCTTCTTGCGAGGCATTCGTCTTGCGGGGCACCACTGTAGAATGCCAGCTTTTAACCTGCGTGTGAAAATCATCAGAGATCGCAAAGAAAGGAATTTATGATAACAACAAGAAGAGAAAGGAAGTAATAAAGGACTATCCGGATCAAACTGGACAGAACTGTCTAATTAAAGCAGTAAGATAAGTGATGCTGTTTTGGACTCGTGCGGAGCTTGATGTATGGGTACCCCCAACAAAATCTAAAATTTGGCTGTATAATTTGGAACTAATGTGATATGGATAATGTGATGTGATTGGCCTGTTAATAAAAATTATTTTTTTTTAAAAAAAGAAATCAAACATGGCTCTCAAACTTTGCTCTGACTCTCTCTCTGGCTTGCTTCTAGGTCACACAACTCCCAAACTCTATTCCAAATTCTATCTTTGTCTACTGAGCTGGGAGAATGGCCCCACCTATTTTCTGGAGAGTAGGGCAAAGGGAAAACCACTTGGACATGTGCCTAGAAAACAAACAGAAGTTTGGATAAGCCTGCAGTGAACATGTCTCTAGTTGCAAATTGGCAAGCATTGCAGATCTCTAAGCAGTGGAGCTGCTTGGATTTCTGCAATGTGCTCTACGTGGGGCTACCTTTGAAGGTGACCCAAAAACTACAACTAATACAGAATGTGGCAGCCAGACTGGTGACTGGGAATGGCCACCGAGAAGATATAACACCAGTCCTGAAAGAGCTACATTGGCTCCCAGTACGTTTCCGAGCACAATTCAAAGTGTTGGTGCTGACCTTTAAAGCCCTAAACAGCCTCGGCCCAGTAGACATGAAGGAATGTCTCCACCCCCATTGTTCAGCCCGGACTCTGAGGTCCAGCTCCAAGGGCCTTCTGGTGGTTCCCTCACTGCGAGAAGTGAGATTACAGGGAACCAGGCAGAGGGCCTTCCCGGTAGTGGCACCCGCCTTTTGGAACACCCTGCCATCATATGTCAAGGAAATAAACAACTACCTGACTTTTAGAAGACATCTGAAGGCAGCCCTGTATGGCGAAGGTTTTAAAATTTGAAGTTCTATTCTGTATTTAGTATTCTGTTGGGAGCCGCCCAGAGTGGCTGGGGAAACCCAGCCAGATGGGCGGAGTATAATAATAATAATAATAATAATAATAATAATGAGTCAGCAACTGTGCTGCAGCATTTTGCAGTAACCACCTTCCAGCTCAAGTGTGAGGGAAGCCTTGAATATGGTGCATTGCACCAACCCACTGTTGAACCTGTTGTTTTCTGATCAACAGGGGATATCTGGGCTTCCACTGAGAAAGCAGGATCAAGGAGCATCCTCAGACTGCATACCTGCTCCTTCAGAGGAAGTGCAACTCCACCCATTCGGATACAGGAACCACTTACTCACAGTGCCTTCACCTTGCTCAGATTTATATTCCCCAAACTATGGATATATCATACTGATATCCCACCTCTCAACCATCCAGAACTGTTCTTTCAGAGGGATCCAAGTTGCCAAGGTACTCAGAAAGTGTAAGGTAGGATGCGTCTGGGATTTGGGCAGCAGAATGGCGCCCATGCAACTCTAGGGGGCTTTAAGGATTAGCAGCAAGGCTAAATTCATTTATTCATAAGGTGCATTTCTATGCAAATATGGAGATAAGAACACTGGGGAACATTGCAGGGATTTTGTAAACTATTATCTCAATCTGACCAGCAAACCATCTGCCAATATTTTTCAACCAGTGTGACTTAGCTATGATGGTGGCACACGCATTGGCAACCATGACGTTGGTTTGCAGAGCTTGTGCAATGAGCTGCAGCTGCTCAAGTTGTTTCTTCTGCAGAACTTAGATGCACAGGACCAATGGCAGACCTTGGGGGTCTCCCATTTCAGCAGTGCCTTGTGTGATGCCAAAATCCGGCACCCCTTTCCCCTCCGTTCTACATCATCATTGTGGGCCAAATCTGAGGTGCCCCCAGGGCTCCATGCTCAGGGTGACTGAACCAGTCATGCTCCCCCAAACCAGCCTCTGGCAGGAGCCCAGCCAACTTTTGCATCCGGCCACCATAAATACTTTTTAGTTTTCTGCCATTTATTTCCTTCCAGAAGTGCCAGCTCGGTGTGTGTGTGTGTGTGTGTGTGTGTGTGTGTGTGTGTGTGTGTGGCTAAGCACTTTGGGGCCCCTGAATAATTTTGGGGCCATAGCTGAGCCCCTTCAGTGTTCAGGGGGGTGGAGGAGGTTATGCGCAGAGCAGTGACGTCTGTGGCCGCCTCTCCTTCTGCAGCTGCCAGAGAAAGCCAGCTCCTCCTGACTTTGTGTACTCCAAGCAACCCAAGCACCAGCTTCTTCTCCTCCTCCTCAGCACTCGGGATGTTAGGATCACACTGCTTGGAATGCACAGTGCTAGGCATGTGTTTGATGTCACAGGCATGCACAAAATGCTGTTAGCCCTACAATGGAAGCAAATGAGAATTGGCACCAATAAGAGATTTTCTTCTGGGCTCATAGCTGTTTGGTAGGCAGTGCTGGTGTTAGGCTATTTGTGCCCTAGGCAATGCTAACTATATGCAACTCCCTCCCCAATTTCTAACTTCAATTTTCAAATACAGATGGGTAGCCGTGTTGGTCTGCCATAGTCAAAATAAAAAAAATCCTTCCAGTAGCACCTTAAAGACCAACTAAGTTAGTTCTTGGTATGAGCTTTCATGTGCATGCACACGAAAGCTCATACCAAGAACTAACTTAGTTGATCTTTAGGGTGCTACTGGAAGGATTTTTTTTATTTCAATTTTCAAAAACATTTCTTGTAGGAAAACCGGAAAGCACAATTTGCCAATTCTTTCAGGTAAAGTTCTGATGCTTGCGCACAGGGGTCAACAAACTTTTTCAGCAGAGGGCCAGTCCACTGTCCCTCAGACCTTGTGGGGGGCCGGACCATATTTTGAAAAATAAAAATAAAAAATGAAGAAATTCCTATGCCCCACAAATAACCCAGAGATGCATTTTAAATAAAAGGACACATTCTACTCATGTAAAAACACGCTGGTTCCCAGACTGTCCGCAGGCCGGATTTAGAAGGCGATTGGGTCAGATTCGGCCCCCAGGCTTTAGTTTGCCTGCCCATGCTTTAGCAGGTTCAGTTGATATAGTTGCCAAGCTAATTAGTCTACTGTTGAGTGTATGGTCATTCTTGTCAGCCATAGCTCATTAGAACAATGAATGCATTTCCTAAACAACATTAAGATGTGACTGTAAGAATTATGGCTAATTGCATTTTCCACTTTTTATTTACAGGTATATTATGTAACCCCCAATCAACTCTAGGGATTATCAGTGAGGGGGAAACAGATCTTCATTAGGGCCACACCAAAGGACAAAAAGGTCAAACCTGATATCCTTGCAGATTTTGGTTCCAGTAAATACAGGGGCTTGTCATGCTTGTGTAGTAAGGCACAACTAACATGGATGGGACTGGGGTGGGTCAGAGTGGTGGTGAGTTTGTGGCAATGTGAATGCAGCAGCAGAAGGAACTTGACATTAGGATAAACATATTAGCAACCAGACGTGCTAAGTTGGGCCAAACATTGGGGGGGGGGGACGAGATCCCACCCGTCGGACCACACCTGCTGTGGGCACCTGCCAGGACGCTCTGGCGATCACAGCGGGGGGCACACAGAGGGCAAAAACTGCCCTCCAAGCCTCCTGCCCGGTGCTCTGGCGATCATGGTGGGTGGCACCTAGAGGGGAAATTGCTTTCCAAGCGAAATGCCCCTGCCTGGCATGGGAGCACTCACCTGGGGGCAGTGGGGGATGGCAGCCACCTCAATATTGGGGGGGGGGGTCCTCAAAATATCAAGGGGGCTGAAGCTCCTTGCACCCGGTGCTCCTGTTAGCAATTACTCTGAATATCCATCCAATCAATTTGTCTGTGGTTTTCGGTGGAATTTGAAACCTGCCTTTTCTCTCTTAATCTGTAGTCCATATATGGGTAAGTGGTTCCTCTTCCTTCCTGCCTTTCCATGCCCTGCCCTAGCCAAGCTCTATATAAGAATGAGCCCAGCAGCCTGAGACACAGACCTGCCACTGTAGGAAGCAGCATCCATATCCTCAACAGGACGGAGCTTGGGTAAGTTGCAGGTCGGGATGAGCGAATCTGACAATTTTGGTCTTTTCCAGTCTTTCACATCAACTGGCAATTTTCTATTTTAAAAACCAGGACATCAGTGAACTTCTTCCAATGTACACATTTCTGGAATCCTTTCTCTTTTCTGTAATGCACTTCTAATGCTATTTTCATGTATATAGGCATTTTTATACATGCTGTATCCTAGTACAGTGGAAACTCGGAAGCTGAACGCATTTGAACTCGAACTTTTAGGCTCCTGAATGATCGAAAAATGGAAGTGATTGTTCTGGTTTTCGACTGATTTTCAGAAGCCGAATGTCCAGCGGCTTCCGATTGGCTGGAGCATGCTCCTGCAGCCAATTGGAAGCTGTGCCTCAATATTTTATTCAAGTTAGCATCCCTGGTCTAGAAACAGTGGAGGCTGGTATGTTAGGAGGAATGGGGCACAGCCCCACAAAGCTCCACCTGCCCTCAGAAAGTCCCAGTGTTTGGGTTCTTTCTTACATCTGGGTGGCACAGGCTGTCCCTTCCTTCTACCTGTTGTCCCTGGAGGGGAAAGAGAACAAAACCAGAATTGCTTGGCTCTGCCTGTCATTGACTCTGCCGCCACTTACCATTGGTTTTACTGCCTTCTGCCCTACAAATCCTACCAGTCCCAATGGACACCAGCCTCCACTGGTCCAGAATCCAGGATCTGTGATTCCTCAACAATGGCAAACTCTTTAGGTTCTCCCTTCTTTCCCTAACCTTCTCGTTTTTTTCCATTCTTTTCCTTCTCTTCTCATTTTTTAGAAATTCACATGAAGGAGAATTGTGATGTTAAGAGTATAAAATACTGTTTTATTTCTTCCTGCCATCACCACATGGACGAAATGGCAACCAGTGGGGATAGGTTTTGACCTTCCATAAAAGGTCAACCAGAAGATGGAACATGGTCAGCACTAGGTGCCTCTGCACACGAACCTTATTTGACTCCATGATACTTCAACAATCGCCAACTTTAAGTTTTGGGTTCTCTCTTCTTTCTCTAATCTTCCCATTTATGATTTTAAGAACAGAAAATACTGATTTACTTCTTCCTGCTATCACCACATTGACAATGCCAATGAGTAAGGATAAGTTTTTAATTTGCTGCACATTTCCTTCCACTGAGGTCAACCGGAAGATGGGGGTTGTCACAAACCTTTGCCTTTTTGGTTTCCTGGTCTCCTATTCTTTCCCAGGAGGTGAGTGCTTTAACAATTATCTTGGAATTCCCCAGAAATTTTAATTGGGGTTAAGCTCATGAGAAGAGAAGACTCCCTGGAAAAGACCCTGATGTTGGGAAAGATTGAGGGCACAAGGAGAAGGGGATGACAGAGGACGAGATGGTTGGACAGTGTTCTAGAAGTTACTAACATGAGTTTGACCAAACTGTGAGAGGCACTGGAAGACAGGAGTGCCTGGTGTGCTCTGGTCCATGGGGTCACGAAGAGTTGGAAATGACTAAATGACTGAACAACAAATATTTATAAAAACAAAACTACTTGTCAGATTTCCAGGTGATGATAACCCAGCTAAGGCTGTTGGAATAAATAACCAGGCAATGGAAGCAGGTCCATTAGGGTGAATAGGAAACCGCCCTACCAACCTCAATCTGCTCTGAACCACTCCTCATATTCATATTGACAACCAGTCAGGGAGTGGTGCTGCCTGTCATTGACTCTGGATCCACTTACTGTTTGCCTCCTTGCTTTCTGTCCCAATTTCATATTGGTGCCATGGGGTACCAGTCACCAATGGAAGCAGGAATGTTTAAATTAGGGCTGCATTCATTAATCTTAAAATTATCTGTGCAAATTCGTAGGTGAAGTAGGATTCCACATTGAAAATTGCATTCTAACAGCTTTTGTCCCCCTCCCCCATCTTTTTCTTCTTTTACTCCTACAGTACAGGCCAGATCCTGTCCCAGGAATTGGATGAAATCCCAGGGCAGCTGCTATGCATATTTTGACTCTCAGAAAACTTGGTCTGAAGCTGAGGTAAGAAGCTGTTTCTCACCAACCAAGCTGTCACATCAGGTGCTGTCATGGGTTTCAGATGACATTTTTGTGAGGAGGGCTATCAGTGTGAGCTGTTGGGAGACAATACCTGGCCAGCATCTTGGTATAATCAAAAGAGAGTTGCTCACCCATTGTGTTCAATTAACCTGTTTCCACAGGAGCCAAGAAAGCTTAATTAACAGTCAGGAGAGATTGCCTGGCAAGAAGGTACCACCTCACAAGTGAAAAGATACAAGATATCTCTGCCCCTTTGTCCCTTTGTCCCTCCAGCTTGCATGTGAGCAGGAGGGACCTCAGGGCTCACTCAGCTGGGGGGGGTGGAGTGGAGCCTTCCCACCCCCAAGCCAAGAACCCCAAACAAGCTGTGTCATCCTCAGCTCTGCAGGGTGTTGGGATGAAAGTGCCTCATATCTTGCAATGAGAGCTGTGGACGTTTCACCCCATGCCTTGAGGGCTGGGGCCAATGCAGATTGTTGTTTCAACATCATTGTGTATCGCCAGATTGTGATGTTTGGCTGGTGATACATCATGGTGTTGAAAACCTGACATCACCCAGCTATATACAGTTAAGAACAACTATTTCAAACATTAAGATAATAGTTAAATTCAAGGATAAGCTACAAAACCAGATTAAAACACAGGTCAACATTCCACATGCCTGCATAAAGGTAAAGGGACCCCTGACCATTAGGTCCAGTCGTGACCAGTGGCGTAGCGTGGGTTGTCAGCACCCGGGGCAAGGCAAGTAATTTGCACCCCCTAACCCGTGGATTTGTGCCCCCTAACCCTAACCCCCAGATGTTGCGCCTGGTGCGACCGGCCCCCCTGCACCCCCCACGCTACGCCACTGGTCGTGACCGACTCTGGGGTTGCACGCTCATCTCGCTCTATAGTCCGAGGGAGCCGGCGTTTGTCTGCAGACAGCCTCTGGGTCATGTGGCCAGCATGACTAAGCGCTTCTGGCGAACCAGAGCAGCGCACGGAAAAGCCGTTTACCTTCCCGCCGGAGCAGTCCCTATTTATCTACTTGCACTTTGACGGGCTTTCAAACTGCTAGGTTAGCAGGAACAGGGACCAAGCAACAGGAGCTCACCCCGGGAAAGAGTCGTGTGTGTGTGTGTGTGTGTGTGTGTGTGTGTGTGTGTGTGTTAGTAATAGTGGTGGAGCTTATTTACTTGCTTGGCTATTCTCAGAATGAGTGCCTGAGCTATGGCTGTGGGACCCATCTTGCCTCCATCCTCAATGAGAAAGAGTCAGATGCGGTGGCCAATTACATCTCTGCAAAGCAGAAAAACGCAAGCCAGGTCTGGATTGGGCTGCATGATCCCACTGAGGTGAGTTGCCTTTACTTTCTCAATTTCAGGCCATTGTCACTGAGTAATGGCTTCTTAGCATCACCATTCCATCCTTACCCGAATCGTCTCCCCAGATTACTCCAATATGTGACTTTTCCACAATTTTCTAATAGAATCCTCCTCTAATATTGTTGTGGAAGTGGGGAGATGATTAACATATTCAGTCCTCCTGGCAAACTGGGAATAATATCCCCTCACTCACCCAAGTTTAGGATATTCCGCCATTCTTCAGCAGAGTTTCTTTTTCTTTGAGGAAAATAAGTGGCTCACGTAAATGTAAACTAAGCTTTGAATAATAAAGAAAACTGTAACAAAATAGCAAAATAAGAGAAACTAAATACAACAACATGAGGCTAGTCTGAGGCAAGAAGCGAGAAGATGCAATTGGTCCCTCTTAACTGATATTCTTAACGGAACACAGACTCTGAAGGGAGGGGCTCCAGACTTGTGTCCGGAGCAAAACACACAAGTCCCGCCCACCAGATACCAAGCACTCTACTATTCAAATTAGGTCCCAGTGTTTTTCCTACAAATACAATTGTACCTTGGTTCTCGAACACCTTGTGACTCAAACGTTTTGGCTTCTAAACACCGTAAACCCGGAAGTGAGTTTTCCAGTTTGTAAACGTTCTTTGAAACCCTAACGTCTGATGTGACTTCCGTAGCTTCTGATTGAGTGCAGGAAGCTCCTGCAGCCTATTGGAAGCCACACTTTGGTTTTTGAACGTTTTCGGAAGTCGAACGGGCTTCCGGAAAGGATTCCATTAGAGAACCAAGGTACAACTGTATCTCCATCATAACTGGCAATAGCTTCATAACTGGCCAACTCTCCACGTGATCTTTGCATTGGCCTCCTCGTTTTAAATGAATGTATGATCTGTTCTATCACATTGCTGCAGAAAGGACATTGGAGGTGGTTGGATGACGAGATCTACAATTACAAACGCTGGGATTCTCATCGCCCAGACAACTACAACAATGAAGAATATTGTGTGCATCTGCTAAAGGACGCAGGTAAGCAAGCAATTTGTAGGGACTGATAAAAAAAAGGTTTTATGCCTATCGCTCCATCAGTTTCAAGTATTTTAAAGGGTAGTATCTGACTTTAAAAATCAAAATGATCAAACTCAATATACTTTGGATAGTCATTGCTATTGATGGTCCATTCATTTGAAAGGTTTACTCTGGGTATTAGTTGAGTGAATACAGTGGCAGAGCTTCATGCTCTGGCACCAGGGGGGGCGGAGAGCAGGTGGGGGAGGAGCTGGTGCACATCCTGGGGGCAGGGGGCTCTGCTTGCGGGGCTGGGGCACCCAGCACTGGTGGGGGGAAGCCACGATGGCACCCTGCCCGGATCGCCCTGCCAGGGGCAGGACACTCCCCTCTCACTCCTCTTCCTCTGCCAGTGAGTGGATACACTCTCAGCCTGGTGTTTCTCTGTACTAAGGTTCACAAGTCAATATTACGCTAAGACCAGACCATGTCATTAACGAGGAGGCAGGTTTAGTTGTTGTTTGAAGACTATGGAGGACTTGACCTGGCATGTGTAACAGAGACTTGGCTGGATGAAGAAGATGGGCCTGTCCTTGCCACTGCTTGTCTACCAGGTTTCTCTTACACACAGCAACCCAGCTCATATGGGCGGGGAGGCGAGGTTGCAGTGAGTTTTAGGAAGTCAATAGCTTGCACCAGGCGTCCTATTGGGAAGACCCAGTTTTCTGAGCGTGTGTTCTGGAAGTTGGACAACAGGAACAGTACAGGATTCCTTTTGGTGTACTGACCTCCCCGGTGTACCAAGGATTCCCTGACTGAGCTGCTTCAGGTCGTGGCGGATGTTCTCCTGGAGACACCTAGTTTGGTTGTCCTAGGGGATTTAACATCCATGCTGACACGACCTTACAAGGCACTGCTTGGGACTTCATGGGAAAGCATGACCTCCATGGGGATGTCCCTGAATGAATTTCGCCCAACTCATTGTTGCGGACATGCCTTAGACCTGGAGTTCACCTCTATGGATGTGGGTGATCTGACACTAAGTAAAAGCGAAACAAAAGAAGTGCCATGGTCAGATCACTTCCTGGTGCTGCAACCCTTTCCCTCTGCAGGGAGGTGGGACTGATTTGGACCCCCCCCACACTTAATGGATTCAAATGGTTTCCAGAGTGTAGTAGGGGATGTTTTATCCCATGTTGATGGCCTTTCAGCTGATTCCCCTCTGGCCCGCTGGAATGCAGAGTTAACCAGAGCTATCAACTGTCTGGCTCCGAAGCGCTCTCTCCAACTGCATGGAGCCTGGCAGCCTCATGGTTTCCCCCAGAGCTGAGGGTGATGAAACAATCACTGAGGTGGCAATAGCACCAGTGGTGGAAATCAGACCAGAAACGGGTTAGAGCTCAATGTTGAACCTACCAAGTGGCAATAGCGATGGTGAAGAGGTCCTTCTTCACTGCCTCTATTGCATCTGCAGAAAACAGCAGCAAGAGACTCTTTCAGGTGGTTCACAATCTAACAGAACCACCTTCACCATTGGGGCCTGGTAAGGACCCCAAGATCTCCTGCAATGATTTTGCAACTTTTTTGCAGGCAAAGCCGCTCAGATTCGGAAAGAGGTAGACGCCATCATGGGAGCAGGGCTGGGACAGGAGAGTGCTAGAGTCCTGTCTATTCCAGTTGCATGGGATCAGTTGCATGACCTCCGAGGATGTGGACAGGCTGCTTGGATGAGTGAAACTGACCACCTGTCTCCTCGATCCTTGCCCATCCTGGCTCATAAAAGTGAGCTGGGAAGGGCAGGGTGATGGACTCCGGGGGATAGTGAATGCTTCCCTCTGTGAGCAAGCTTTCCCGGAACCGCTGAAAGAGTCAGTTATTAAACCGCGTCTTTAAAAAACATCTTTGGACATGGCCAATATGGACAACTATCACCCAGTCTCAAATCTTCCATTCTTGGGCAAAGTGACTGAGCTGAACAACTCCAAGCACGCCTGGAGGATGTGGACCATTTGGATCCCTTCCAATTGGGATTCAGGCCTCATCATGGGACTGAAACTGCCTTGGTCACGCTGGTCAATGATCTCTGGTGGACTAGGGACAAGGGTGAAAGCTGTTTCCTAGTTCTGCTGGATCTCTCAGCGGCCTTTGATACCATCAACCATGACATCCTTCTGGACTGTCTAGAGGCGCTAGGAGCTGGGGGCACTGTTATATAGTGGTTCTGCTCCTTCCTCCTGGGCCATGTTCAGAAAGTGGTGGTGGGAGGCTCTCACTTGTTGGGTGCCTCAGGGTTCTGTCCTCTCCCCCATGCTTTTCAACATCTACATGCAGCTGCTGGGAGAGATCATCAGCGGGTTTGGGCTGGGTGTTCATCAGTATGCAGATGATACCCAGCTCTACCTCTCTTTCAAATCAGAACCAGTGAAGGCGGTGAAGGTCCTTTTTGAGTGTTTGGAGGCAGTTGGAGGATGGATGGCAGCTAACAGATTGAGGCTGAATCCTGACAAGACAGAAGTACTGTTTTGGGGGGACAGGGGGATGGCAGGTGTGGAGGACTCTCTGGTTCTGAATGGGGTAACTGAAGGACCAGATGTGAAGCCTGGGACTCATTTTAGACTCACAGCTGTCCGTGGAGCCACAGGCCAATTCTGTGTTCAGGGCAGCTGCCTACCAGCTCCATCTGGTATGCAGGCTGAGACCCTACCTGCTTGCAGACTGTCTTGCCAGAGTGGTTCATGCTCTAGTTATCTCCTGCTTTGACTACTGCAATGCGCTCTGTGTGAGGCTACCTTTGAAGGTGAGCCAGAAACTGCAATTAATCCAGAATGCAGCACTAGACTGGTGACTGGGAGTCACCGTGCAGAGACTGTATAACACTGGTCCTGAAAGACCTACATTGGCTCCCACTACGTTTCTGAGCACAATTCAAAGTGTTGGTGCTGATCTCAATGGTCTCAGCCCAGTATACCTGAAGGAGTGGCTCCACCCCTATTGTTCAACCTGGGCACAGAGGTCCAGCTCTGAGGGCCTTCTGGTGGTTCCCTCAATATTATTAAAGTCTGAATCCATTTTATTCCCCCTACACATTGGGGAAAGGAATAATAGGCAATAAGAAGTAACTTTCCTTATTTCTTGAATTATAATTTTTGTTTTGAATTTCAGGTTTTAAGAAGTGGAATGATGTACAATGCAACAACAAATATGCCTTCATCTGCAAGCGATAACTCTAAAGGAGACTTCCCTTCTCCACTGTGTTGGCTGGGAAGCTGCCTTGACATTATTTCTGCTCTCTCTCATCACTTTCAAAATAGCCATTGCTATAGAGATGCCTCTTCAATTTCCCCCTTCCCTTTGAAATTTTCTTGGACCTGCAGCAGAGCATCATCTTAATAAATTCTCTTCCATGCATATTTTCCTTATTGCATTGCTGTTCTGCTTTGTCTATCCATACTTACAAGCACGGCCACCCCACCTACGAGGCAAGGTGAAGTTCTTGCCTCAGACGGCAAGCTGGGATGGGTAGCAGATTGGCCTCCTGCTCTTGTTCACTGTCTCCTCCGTCTCCACCAGCCTGCCCTGCTTGCGTCCACATTCCCTCCTATAATGCAAGGACATCATAGATGATAGGAGAGACCTGCCCCTGTTACATGGGTGCATTATGTATGTGCCCTGAGGGAATGGTAAAGAGAATGATGATGAGGGCATTGGCACTGGAAGGCCTTTTCTGGGTGAGTGCCAGCTGCCCACAAGTGGTGACCTGGGGGTGAGTGACAGGGGTGCCATGTTAGCTAGAATCGCATGGGGTGGCAGGAGCTGAAGTCACAGGAGGAGAGAAGGTTATCCTGGCTCTGCCTTTACCTCTTCCACAAACCCAAGTGCTCAATCCCTTCCTGAAGCCATTTACTAGGTACTGGAGTCAGGAACATTGGCATGTTGCTGTTAGTTAGGATAAGCCTGACTTTCAGCATAGCTGACATGAAAGGCTGTAGAGGATTGGTTCCTCCTTTGCAAGGTGTGTAGTTCTTGGGCAGGCAGGTGAAGCAGGAAAGAACAGCATCCCCTACCATGTAAAGGAGGCCCATTGTCTTTTAGACTTCTTAACTATGATTCTTGGGGGTGCAATTTTCTCATTTGCTTCAGTTGCCAGGATGCCTTGGGCTGGCCTGCCTTAGGGACACTTCTTCTACCATCACCGCTGCTCACAACAAAGAGAGCATTCATACCTCAACGTAGCTACAAATTCCCATCCTAAAGCACACTCCTTTTCTCAGAGCTCCTCATACTGTTGATACTATAACCAGAATTGTGTAAGCCATAAAGTGAGGATAGGGAAAATTACAAGAGGATCCCACAGCATGTGACTGTTGGGATACCTCCGGGGAGATGGGGGCAATTGGCTCCAGCCCACCGGCCGGCAGCCGGGCAAACTCCGGTTCTTGGAACAGCATCAAAACTGCCACTCAAGCCTCAGAGACCTTTAGAGCACGTAAGCTAGCAGAGATAAGAACTCTTTGCAACAGAAGTAGCGGACAGAGGCATATGTTAGCATATTTACAAGCATTTATTCAGCATCAGGACAGAAGAAAAAACATGTCTGCTTCCCTTTGTGTCCAAGTAAATGGCACAGGCAAAAGCTATATACAACAGAAGTTCCCAGCAGACTGTGCTGGAAGTAAACTGACATGTGACATACAGCAACTCTACATGCCTGTTCTAAAGGTGGAACGAAACTATATCCTAGCAGTGACCTCTGACAAGGCCTGGGATGCTGCATTGTTCATTCGACCAGCCCCAGCAAAAGCTGCCTAGATCTTCCAGTGCAGCCTGGGATAGAAGGAGAAATACTCTTAAGCATTCACAGTTACACACAAAACATTTTTGCCAATCATGATAAACAGAAAATTACAACCCATGTGTTTAAGTAAGAATTTTAACTTGCTGCACCTGTGAGATGTTTGATGGCTTTATGGTTGTATTTCTGATTCATTTTATATTTTTTGTTTTGTGCAATGGCTACGGTATATCAACAAGCAACAGCCCCGTGGTGACAAGCAGACATGGCAAATGGGGTGGGGCATAGGCGTTTCACAAATGTTTTCTCAGTAGGAAGAAAGCCTCGATCTTTCAAGCAAGGTAATTCTGAGTAGCCACCCAATTGCCTTTTGTACTGCAAAGGCAGTACTGTATACTGTACTTGGGGAGTGACTGAAATAATGTTGAAGCGGAGGAAAGTGCTTTAACAAACCTATCTCAGTACAGAAGCAGACTCTTGTCCTTTGCCTGATGTCAGGGCTAGCAGCATATATCACCAGCTTCCCCTGTTCCTTTTCTGCTGCTCTGGGAGGCTCCTCTCCAGAGTCCCAGGTTCCTTCCTCTGATTGCTTAGCAGCAGCAATTATGTGATTAAGGATCCTTAGCAATGATGCTGCCTGTCAAAGGCTCAGATGGTTGCCTCTATGTTCCTTTTACCCCCCCCCCCGCCTGGTGACCCTGTTTGTACTTTAAATGTATTAAGAGCTGTAACTCAACCGGAATGGTACGGATTGCTGTCTTATAATGGTGACATTGTACCAGGACTGCCTGCAAGCATTCCAGAGTCTGAACTTTTCTTTTCTTTTCTTTTTTTTAAAAATATTTTTATTGCATTTTTTTCAGACATAAACAGAAAACAGAAAGAGAAAAAAGAAAAAGAAAAATGTAAAAGAAGATAAAAAAGATCATAACCCTTCAACAGCTTATTCCAATGAACTTTTCTTTTCTTAAAGTAAATCTTTTCCTGCCTAGAAGCAAACCTAGCAGTTTCTCAGACAGACAACTAGCATGCCAGCAATTTGTAGCTATTTTTAGGTTTGACTGCAGTGAGCCGCACTGCTGGGGGCAGGTCCCTTAGGTGCTGTGCTCCTCGTCCCCTGCGACCACCACCTAAACTTGAGTTGGTGCTCTTAGACCTTGAGTTGCAAAGATGGATGGACTGAGAAGGTCATAGTCACGGGTTGCAGTGAATGGCTGCAGAGAGCAAGCCTTGAAGGTTCAATTGTTGAAGGGGTAAAAACAAGGGTGCTCTGCACCCCTAAAGAAAACTCAAAAGGGAGTTTTGGGTGCAGGGTTTTGGCAACGCCAAATTGCGAGCTCCCCTGATAACCCCACCACTCTGAAAGGGGAGGTGGGGGGGAAAGACAGGGTTGAGCCAAAGCACAGGAATCCATTGCTAACCCCTCCCCCCAATGAGAAGCCTCAGGCTCCGGCTGTAAAGCGGTTAATGTCTGTTGAGGGAGGGGGCCCAACCCATTTGCCGTCTTGCCCTGAGCCCCCTAGTCCCACTTCACCTCACCGGGAAGCGAGCTTTGCTTGATTACATTTCAACACTTGCTGGATGCAGGGATTAGAGGGGGTCTGGCACCTCGCTCCCAACTCATAACATTACTATGTCAAATTGACCTCTGCACCAACTATTTCTTAACAACTATTTCTTAACAAATGCAACTATTTCTTAACAAGGGTGACTTGGCTATAGAGGTGGAATAGGCATTAGCAACCACGCTTTGGGTTTGCACAGCTTCCACAAAGAGCTACAGTTGGTCAAGTTCCTTCTTCTGCAGAACTGTTACATTTGCAGGATCCTTTTCACCTTTTGCACCAGGTCATACTTATTATCTACTTGCAAATTTCTTCCACCTCTTTCCTTCTGATTTTATGTGCCTCTCTGCCAGGGGTGCCAGCTTGGGGGTGGGGCTGAGCTCTTTGGGCGCCCCAAATGATTTTTTTGGCTGGGGCGGAGCTCACATAATATTCAGGGGACAGAGGAGGCTGGGCACCAAGCCGCAGTTCCCATGGCTGGTTTCTCCCCCCCCCCCCGGATGTTCCTCTTTTCTGTGTGTATTATTTTTATTAATTTTTTCTATTTTACAATTTAGTATATTCATTTAAACAACCTTTCCTAGTTTCCTAGTTTCCTAGTTCTGCTGGATCTCTCAGCAGCCTTTGACACCATCGACCATAACATCCTTCTGGACCGTCTAGAGGTGCTGGGAGCTGGGGGCACTGTTATACGGTGGTTCTGCTCCTTTCTCCTGGGCCGTGTCCAGAAAGTGGTGGTGGGGGATGAGTGTTCAGACCCCTGGGCTCTCACTTGTGGGGTGCCTCAGGGTTCTGTCCTCTCCCCCATGCTTTTTAATATCTATATGAAGCCGTTGGGAGAGATCATCAGCAGGTTTGGTGACCCGGAAACTGCAATTAATCCAGAATGCGGCAGCTAGACTGGTGACCTGGAGTGGCCGCCAGGACCACATAACACTGGTCCTGAGAGATCTGCATTGGCTCCCAGTATGTTTCCGAGCACAAATCAAAGTGTTGGTGCTGACCTTTAAAGCTCTACTCGGCCTCGGTCCTGTGTACTTGAAGGAGCGTCTCCACCCCCATCATTCACCCCGGACACTGAGATCTAGCACCGAGGGCCTTCTGGCGGTTCCCTCATTGCGAGAAGTGAGGTTATAGGCAACCAGACAGAGGGCCTTTTCGGTAGTGGTGCCCGCCCTGTGGAATGTCCTCCCTTCACCTGTGAAGGAAATAAACAGCTATCTTCTTTTTAAAAGACATCTGAAGGCAGCCCTGTTTAGGGAAGTATTTAATATTTAATGCTGTATTGTTTTTAACACTTGATTGGAAGCAGCCCAGAGTTGTTATGATGATGATGATGATTATTATTATTAACCTGAAAATGTCAATGACTTCCCTTCGCTTTCCATGGTTCATTTTGCATATTACAAATCCCTGCATATTTTACATAAACTAAACCATTCAGTATTCCATTATGACATCCATCAAAACTTGTTTACACTGTGAATTTATCTGAATGCTGCCAACGCTTTCAAGTGCACAGAATTCTCCACCCATACATTCAATAAACATATTCCAATCTTCTTGTTCTCTTATTTGATAGGTTAGGTCTGCAAGCTGCACATATTCCATCAGTTTAAGTCGCCATTCTTCTTTAGTTGGGACCTTGCTCGTTTTCCAGCCCCTGGCTCCTCCTCTTGGCACAATGCCAAGCATCATGCAGCATGTGAGACACTCAAGACATGATGCCCGTGATATCATTTGTATGGTGTCGGGGGCAGTTGGGACCTCTTTCCCCGACAGCCACAGGAAGAGGAGGAGAAGAAGCCAGGGTTCAGGACACTTGGCCAAGTGATGTCACAAATACATACACACCAACTATTGCAGGCATAGTAGCAGGCATAGAGGGTCCCAATTTTCCTCTGGACTTCAGTGCATGCACAGAGAAGAGAGACACCTTCCCTTGTCCACTGCAGTCTCAACAGAAGTTGTTCTGCCAGAGCTGCTATGATTCCTAGAATGGTAGCCAATGAGAGTGGGGAGCAATGACAGATTTCCTTCTGGGGTAATAGTTGTTTGGTGGGGTGATGTGGGGCAGGGGGAGCAGAGCTTAATCAGGGCTAGACCAAGGGACAAAACTTTGGTTCCAGTTACTACAGGGGCCTGCCATGCTGGTGTTGTACAACACAGCTAATGTGGATGGGACTGGGGTGGGTCAGGGTGGTGTTAAGTTTGTGGCTATCTGAATGCAGCAGCAGCAGAGGGGACTTGGCATTAGGACAAGCATAATAGCAATTGCTCTGAATATTCACGCAATCAAAATGTCTGTGGTTTTCAGTGGAATTTGAAACCGACCTTTTCTCTCTTGATCTGTACTCCATATATGGAAACGTGGTTCATATTTCTTCCCTTTTTTTCACACCCTTCCCTGGCCAAGTTCTATATAAGAATGGGCACCACAGCCTGAGAACCCAACTTGCCACGGCAGAAAGCAGCATCCATCACCTCAACGGGACGGAGCTTGGGTAAGTTGGAGGTCGGGATGGGTGAATCTGACAGCTTTGGTCTCTTGCAGTCTTCCACATCAGTTGGCATTTTTAAAATTAAAAAAAATAATCAGCATTTTAGTAAATTTCTACTAATTGACACATTTCTGCGAACATTTCTCCTTTTTATAATGCATTTTACATGCTATTTTCATATACATATGCATTTCTACACACTGTTTCCTAGTCCTTGCATTTCTCTTCACATTACTTGGCTGGTGAACTGCACTGCCAACCTGAAGAAACACATGCAAACCAGGTGGATTTCCCTTTGTATGCAAAGTGGAATGTATTTTCCCCACGTTCTTAGTGAAGGTGGCCACCAACTCTGTTCTGACATCATGGCTGCTGTTTCACACTTAGAGTAACGGAAACCAGATTTTTCACATATAAGGAAGCTCAGCCTTTGAGAAAACAGGAGTCTAGCGGCACTCCTTAGATGCTAGAACTCATGGCAATTTGTTCTATGAATATTTCCTCAAAATCATGCAGCAGTTGTCTTCATAGAGATGACTCAGCCAGCCGTAGTCCATCATTTAGTCTCTAGTGTGTCCTAAGGAAACACTACAGAGGAAGGGAACTCTGCAGGTAAGAGGATGGGGACAAAGTTAGGATTGGTTGGCTCTGCCTGTCCTTGACTTTGGCTCCACCTATCACTGGTCTTCCTGCCTTCTGCCCTATCAGCCCCAATGGACACCAGCCTCCACTGGTCCAGAAGAGTCAGTGGTCAGCACTAGGTGCACCTACACACTAACCTTACTTGACTCCATGATACTTCAACAATCGACAACTTTAAGTTTTGGGTTCTCTCTTCTTTCTCTAATCTTCCCATTTATGATTTTAAGAACATAAAATGCTGGTTTACTTCTTCCTGCTGTCACCACATTCGCAATAAGTAAGGATAGGTTTTTAATTTGTTGCACATTTCCTTCCACAAAAGGTCAGCCAGAAGATGGGGGTTGTCACCTACCTTTGCCTTCTTGGTCTCCTGGTCTCCTATTCTTTCCCTGGAGGTGAGTGTTTTAACAATTATCTGGGAATTTCCCAAAAATCTTAATGGGGCTAAGCATTTATGTAAATAAAAAGTAATTGTTATATTTCCAGGTGATGGTAACCAAGCTAAGGCTGTTGGAATAAATAATCAGGCAATTGAAGCTGGTTCATTAGAGTGAATAGGGAACTGCCCTACCAACCTCAGTCTGCCCTGAACCACTCCTCATATTCATATTGACAACCAGTCAGGGAGTGGCACTGCCTGTCATTGCCTCTGGATCCACCTTCTGTTGTCTCCCTACCTTCTGTCTCACCAATTCAACTGGATACTAACCACCTCTGAAAGCACAAAGGTTTAAATTACCTGTGCTTCCTCACTGGAATAAGCAAAAGTACAAGTAAAGTGAGATTTCACATTAAAAAGAGTCTTCTTACAACTTTTGTCCCACCCTCTTTTTCTTCCTTTACTCTTCTTTCCATACAGCAAGGGCCAGATCCTGTCCCAGGGGTTGGCTGAGAGCGCTGGGCAACTGCTATGCATATTTTGATAGTCCAAAGTCATGGTCTGCAGCTGAGGTAAGAAGTTGGTTCTCACCAACCAAGCTGTAGCATAAGATATTGTTGTGGGTTGCACATGAGATCTTTTTGAGGAGGGCTATGTATGTGGGTTGTCCTGAGACAATACCTGGCCAACATTTCAAATTGAGTTGCTCACCCAACATGTTCAAGGGATGTGTTTCCATGGGAGCCATGAAGGCTTAATTAACAGTCAAGACTCCTCAAGAGTGGCAACTCAAATAAAATAAGGGGCGTGGAAGTGGCTGGTAAGCCCTGCTCTGCACAATCAATCACAAGACATGGCACCCCCCGTTGGAATGGCAATGCCCATCACCTTTGGAAACCCGCCCCCTCAAATATTTTATTGGGGGGCTAAAGGGACCTTGGCCCAAAAGAGTTTGATCCTGTGGTCAGGAGGGATGGCCTGGCCAGAATGTATTCACTCACCATTAGGAAGAGGCAAGTCATCTCTCTTTTTGAAAAGAATACAGTGGTACCTCGGGTTAAGTACTTAATTCATTCCGGAGGTCCGATCTTAACCTGAAACTGTTCTTAACCAGAAGCACCACTTTAGCTAATGGGGCCTCCTGCTGCTGCCGTGCCGCCGGAGCACAATTTCTGTTCTCATCCTAAAGCAAAGTTCTTAACCCGAGGTACTATTTCTGGGTTAGAGGAGTCTGTAACCTGAAGTGTATGTAACCTGAAGTGTATGTAACCCGAGGTACCACTGTAATGGTCTGCAGTGCCAAAATGGAATGTGGTAGGTTTGTTTGTTTGGTGATTATCTGTGTTGGAGCAGAGGTCAAGCTAATATGAATTCAACATTCCAAAGCAAATCCCTCCAGCTCAAAACTCCTTGCATACATTTAAATGCCTATTTTCCTTTTCTGAAACAATCTCAACATTCTGTATGCAAAGGCTTCTGAATTTGGAGTTGTGAGAAAACCAACTTTGGTCTCCTCCAGAGGACTTATTTCGTGAACCCTCATCCTGATTTGTTTGCACAAAGCTTACACAGAAGTTATGTGACAGCCATTCTTCACTGAACACTCAGTCTGATTTGCCTGGGTAGAGATTAATATTCATTCTTTCATTCATAAATTTTACAAGACTTATACACTGTTCGGTTTTATTAAAACCCAAAGTGATTTACAAAAAATAACAATACAATAGCACTGTCAGTAACAAACAGTTAAAAACAAGTATTTGAAACATTCAGGGGAAAATAGAATCAATGAGAAGTCTAAAAACCAGTTTAAAACATACACCAACATTCTACATGTCTTGACAGGGTTGTCTAAAGAAAATGTTTTTAGAAGGTGCCGAAAAGAGTACAGGGAAGTCACAGCAACAAGCATTCATCCTAATTTTCTTTTGGAGTTTTTAGAAGTGGGCTTTTCTTTTAAAAAGTAGGTTTCTTGGGCCACAGATTGGTCAAAGATAGACAAATGGACAAACAGACGGACCACATTCCAAAAGATAGAATAGATTAAGAACTTTGACATTACACATGGTTATTCACAGTTGCATAACTCCAACTGGGTGGGATATCACTTTTGAATTCTTACCTTAGTATGTTTCCGAGCACAATTCAAAGTGTTGGAGTTGACCTTTAAAGCCCTAAATGGCCTTGGCCCAGTATACCTGAAGGAGCATCTCCACCCCCATCGTTTAGCCCAGACACTGAGGTCCAGCTCCAAGGGCCTTCTGGCAGTTCCCTCACTGCAAGAAGTGAGGTTACAGGGAACCAGGCAGAGGGCCTTCTTGGTAGTGGCACCTGTCCTGTGGAATGCCCTCCCATCAGATGTCAAGGAAATAAACAACTACCTGACATTTAGAAGACATCTGAAGGCAGCCCTGTTTAGGGAAGTTTTTAATGTCTGATGTTTTATCATGTTCTTAATATTTGGTTGGCTTGGGAGGTCCGGTCAGATGGGTGGGATATAAGTAATAAGTTGTTGTTGTTGTTGTTGTTGTTGTTGTTGTTGTTGTTGTTGTTGTTGTTGTTGCTGTTGTTGCTGTTGTTGTTGTCTTGTTGTCTTTTTGATACATTGTGAACCACTTTGGGCACCATTATGTGGGAAAGTGACCTAGAGTTAAGTGTATGATGATAGTGGTGGCAGAAATACTTTAGTGCCTTCTCTATTCTCAGATTGCATGCCAAAGCCATGGCCGTGGGACCCATCTGGCTTCTATACTCACAGAGCAAGAGTCATCCTTGGTGGCCAATTACATCTCCTCAAAGCAGAAGAGAAAATATGATGTCTGGATTGGTCTCTATGATCCCTATGAGGTGAGTTCCCTTCAATTACTCTATTCCAGGTCATCATCACAGCACAGTGGCTCCTTAGCAATGCCATCCTATCATCTCACAGGCTGCATCCCATAATTATTTCTCCAATATTTTACATAGGGGTCAGGCGTGCTGGGTTCCATCCCACACTAGGGGTGCCCACACATGCAACACTGCCAACCCCCCACAGTGAACATTTTGCCTCAGCACCCATGGCCCTGCATAGATGCTGCTTATGGTAGGGGCTTCTTCTCTAACGTCTCCATCATAGCTTGCAAGAGCTTCCTGCTGAGCAACCTCCTCTGAGCTACAAAGCTCCTCTGAGCTACAAACCTCCTTGGTCAAATGAGCTGTTCCTTCTCTTTCCTGCAGAACCGAGATTGGAAGTGGCTTGATGATTCAGTCTTTAATTACAGCAACTGGAACGGAGGGGAGCCAAACAACACTGGCGGCAAGGAGTATTGTGTGGAGCTGCTGCGTAGGACAGGTAGGGAAACTATTTGCATGCCTGAGAAAAAAGGCGTTTACACCTTGAATGCTACATTACCCTCCAATTCCCTATAAATTTCCAACTTGTCTCAGGGTTGCATCTCACTAAATTGCACTGAAAATACAGTACATCTGTCAACCATCACTAATTAAAGTCTATTGATTTTAAGGGATCCAATTATGAGTCATATTTAACCTTCAACCAGGTGTTCGCTTGTAGAAATGTTTACAGATCAATTACTCTGGCTAGCAGTGGTCCATTCATTCAGCATTTAGTGTCACTGTCCAACATACCAGGAGGCTTCAGCTGTAGCTCATCTGCATAGTTTAGTTGCATATGTTTTATTGCATGCATACTCATTTACATATTATATTCTGGAAACAGTGGTTTTTCAAGTGGGCCATGTCATATTATTTTCTACAGCATTTCTCTAAGAAGTGGTTAAAGTCAGATAAAGAAACAAAAGAAGGCATCACTTTAAAAAAGACCTGATTACAGCTGCAAATTTTGAATCAGGAGCACACTTATGAGGTTGAAGTCAGGCAACTGTTGGATGGGCAATTCACATGGGGTTCGTCAGTTCTGGATCAGTCCATCCTGCCCAATCTAGGGTTGCCATACGTCTGGATTTTCCCAGACATGTTCGGGAATCAGGGCCTGAAAATGGCGTCTGGGCAGCAAAGCAGCAAAATGTCTGGGAAAACCTGGACATATGGCAACCAGGACTATTTTCAAAGGAAAATGTTTCAAACATGCTTTAAAAGCTGGAATTTTGGGGTGGGGGTGGAAGGGAGATTTTTTTTTGGGGGGGGGAGCTCAAAAAAAGAAAAAAGCTCAGGTCGGCCCTCACTTGTTCCTGGTGCACCTTGCAATTTCAATTTGAAGTGAGGCTGAAAGTTAACTGGGCATGACCTGCGTGCGCATTTGCCCAGATGGATGGCATGTGCACAGAGCCAAGCACCCCGGGCTCAGTGCAAGTCAGGAGGAAGCCCAGTTGGTGAGTGTCCCAAAGCCGCTTACCTTGAATAGGGGCCTGAACAGGGTTCAGGGAGGGAGGCGGTGCAAGGCCCAAGCAAAAAGAAAAGAAAAGAGCTCAACATGTTTGTCCGGATTTTTAGTATCTGAAATATACCGTAGTCAAATCCAATTCCTAACCCTTACTCCAAACCACATCCATTTGGTTATGTAATAATGGGCAAGAAATAGTAACTTTTGTCATGTCTTGAATTTTAGGTTTTCGAAAGTGGAATGATAAACCTTGTAACCTTTTGTGTACCTATATCTGCAAACAAGAGCGTTAAAGGAGACCACACCTCCCAACTCTGCCTGCTTAGTGGATGTGTCTCTGATCTCATTCCTTCCTCTCCCATCCCTCAAAGGGGGAAAAACAGCTCTTCTTCATTTTCAAAATAACCTCCTCTATAGAGCTACCTCTTTGGTCTTCCCATTCACTTGGAAGTTTCCTTGTTACTTCTGCAAAATATAATCCTAATAAACTCGCTTATGTGTATTCTCTTTTCACTGAATCCATCCTTATTGCTCCAGTTCCAATACCATATATCTGAAGTTGGGGGAAGGAGCAATTCTTGCACTGGAGTTCCCAGGGAAAAGAAGCACATTGTACCTCTGGGGCTCCAGTCCAGCATTGTCGCCGATACCTGACAAGGCACTCAGGGCAACATGTAGGTGAAACTTCCTATTTCAAACCCAACTTCTTTACTCAGGGGTGCTCAGCAGAGCTGATACTAAAGCTGGAATTTTGAGAGCTGGGGACAGGGGAAAGCGTAAGGGGATCCCAGGCTACCTGACCAGTGCCAAATCCTAGGATGCTAAAGGTTAGAGAAAAACCTACCTGGTTAATCATTAATGGAGCTGGGCCTGGACTGTATCTCTGTGGGCTTAGTCACAAGATGATCAGCTCACAGTCACATGAAAGGGATTGTATTTCAGTTCTACGCATATGTTAATTGCAGGCATCCATGTCAGGTGTGGTGCCTTCTTTTAAGTTCTGTGAGCAAAGCTTTTGAACCACATTTTTGGACTGGATAATTTTTATTTCAATGCTGTTTTGTCTGTTTTGTTCTTCCAGTGGCTTCCACGTGTGTCAAATCAACAATCTCAGCAGGTCATCTGTGAGGAAATGTTGCCCTCAGTTCTGGTTTCTCTTGATTTCTCATTTCTCCAAACTTGAGTTCCTCACATTTCCACAACTATTGGTGAAAGGTTTGGGGGTTTTTTTTGGCTGGGGCGAGGAAATTCACCAGCACTTTCACAAACATTTCTTCTAACGTGCACATGTCGGCATTCAGTGTTTCCCAACCTACAAAGTATTGATCTGAAATATAATATAGTTTTGCACATTATTTTCACCAACACATGTTTTTTAATGTGCTGTCTTCAGTTATATATGCATTACGCTGCTTGGCCACCAATCTGCATTTCAAAACATGGAGAAGTGCCAAGGTCTAAAGGATGGCTGTTTTACAGTTGTTGTATTATTTTGGAAAGTGCAAATTAGGGAGATATGCTTCACACATAGTGTGAATTGAATGTCTTCTCCATCCCTTCTGCAGTCAATCCTGCAGTGGTACATGTGGATATCAATGAAGGTACAACCAATGTGGGCTTCCTCAGCTCTGCCCTGCTACTTCTCCTCATGCAGTTCAGCACAGGATCTTGTGTGTCTTGTTCAGGATGTGGGTAAGGTTAAACAGGTGTGCCAGTTTTAATTTCTGTCTGTTTCTCATTTCCACCCCATCTTTAATTCAGCTCTCCACATCTGCACATCTTTGGTGTTTTAAAAAAATATTTATGTAGATTCACCAGCATTTTAGTGTGAATTTATCCAAATATAAACATGTTTTTTTAAAGCAATTTCCCCTAATGCAATGCATTTTTATAGTAATATATGAATTTGTATGGACAATAGTTTTGGGATTTTTTTATATACGTTACTTGAGAACAGCATTGCAAAATTCAGAGAAGTGTGAGTTTCAAAGGTTGGCTGTGTTTCAGCACATTAATTGTTTTTAGAAAGTGTGTGTAGACCTGGTTTTCATTATGAACTGAATTGAACTTCTCCCCCATCCTCAGTCTTGGTTAAGCAACAGGCAAACGGGGGGTGGCTGGAGTGATGGAGTGACATCAGGCAGAGGCATAAGACTATAGACTTCTAGAGGTGTAAGAAAAATCTAACCCAGGGAAGCTGCTCAGGGAGATCTTTGGCACTGATGTGTGTGTCTGTCTCTCTGTGCATAAATATTAGAGTTTGCTGTGACATTTAGGGATAATAAAACCTGTGACCTGAATATCCTAGTGATTGTGACCATTTATGCAAAAGAGAAGAGAGCTAGGATAATGGACATGGGGCCATTAGATGCACCAAGTCCATGCAAGCAAAGTAAAACAACATGGAGGATGTCCAGATAGTGCTCAGTATTGTCCCTTATTCATGTCTGTTATGTTCAGTTAAAACAAGTCTGTGAAAGGATTGGGTAACTTGCTATTGTTGAATTGCCATCTTTTGATATTGCTTAATGCTTCTGATCCTTGAATTTGCATTTGTATGTTAGCAAATACTCATTGTCAGTTCCTCATTTCATAGAATCATAGAATCATAGAGTTGGAAGAGACCACAAGGGCCATTTACTGTCAGGAAGTTCTTCCTAATGTTTAGGTGGAATCTTCTTTCTTGTAGTTTGGATCCATTGCTCCGTGTCCGCTTCTCTGGAGCAGCAGAAAACAACCTTTCTCCCTCCTCTATGTGACATCCTTTTATATATTTGAACATGGCTATCATATCACCCCTTAACCTCCTCTTCTCCAGGCTAAACATGCCCAGCTCCCTTAGCCGTTCCTCATAAGGCATCGTTTCCAGGCCTTTGACCATTTTGGTTGGAAACACTGACTTTGGGGTGGGGCGGGGATTGTGTGCCTGAGAATATTGAACAGCTTTTTCTTAACTAGAAGCTCTAGGCAGCATTTTCCTGGGGCAGGAATCTGGTTTAAAATTTAGTGTAGCATTCCAGAACATGGTGCTGGTCAGGTTAAATGGGATTCCCTTGCAATTTCCCTGTGTTGTAGTGGTTAGGAGTGCTAGTCTCGTAATCTGGTGAACTGGGTTCGCGTCCCCGCTCCTCCACATGCAGCTGCTGGGTGACCTTGGGCCAGTCACACTTCTCTGAAGTCTCTCAGCCCCACTCACCTCACAGAGTGTTTGTTGTGGGGGAGGAAGGGAAAGGAGAATGTTAGCCGCTTTGAGACTCCTTAGGGTACTGATAAAGTGGGATATCAAATCCAAACTCTTCTTCTTTCCCTGTCCTCATTTTGTGGCTTCTAAAATTCTGGATTTCATATCAACTGCGCTGAGCAGCTCTAAGGAAAGGTGTTTGTTTTGGGGATGAAATTTGTGGTGACGTCTGGATTTGAGTGCCTTGTGTGTTGTGAACAGCAGTGCTAGACACAGTGAGAGTTAGACACAGCACCCCCTTGTTCCTGGGACTCTCATGCAAGGAGTGCCTCCTCATCATGAGATTTGTGCTCTGAGAATTGGTGCTGTAAGGACTGATGGGATGAGAAGGACAGAATCATGACAAGAAATATATGCATAAGAGATTATTAGGATTACATTGTATTGAAACCTATCTTGGAAATAATGGATGAGAGTTGATCACTGAGGGATTGGAGAGGAGGTAATGATTCCAGAGAGCTGTCCATCAATCACAGAAGACACTGTTGGGAATGACAGTTGCTGGCTTAGAGTTTTTTCTTGCAGATGTAGCTGTTGAGTTGGTTGCAGTTTCTATCATTCCATTTCACAAAACTGTAAACGGTTTCTTTAAAAGAGAACAAATGACAGAATTAGGTCCAGAAGTTAGGAGGCACATGAAGAATAAATAGTCCAGATTAAGTTTGCTTTCTGATCTTAGATTTTCTACATCCCTTAGTCAACACTTTCCCTATGGTGAGGAGAATACACAACTCAGACTTTAGCCTGGCAACCAGCTTTCAGAATACAACATGAATGTGATGGTGGTGGTGGTGGTGGTTGCTACAAATTGCATACCACCCTTCACCCAAATATCCCAGGGCAGTTGTCACGTACAATTTACTATGCAGATAGGCTGTAACTGAGCCCTTCTACATTGTGGTATGCTGGAAGTGACCCTAAATGCTGAACACATAAGTCACTGCTGTTCCACTCTACGGAGTAATTATCTTTGCTGTAAAGAAACAAATACCTGACCAACAGTTGTATCCAACTAACTCATACTCAGAGTATACTCCTTAAAATCAATGGACTTTCATAAAATACTAACCTGGGTCTGTTGATTTTGATGGAACTATTTTGAGTATGACACAATCCTGAGAGAAGTAGGACATTGATGGAGAAGTGTGTGGCAATGTGGAACTCAACATCTAATTGTTATTTTGTCAGACCTTGCAAATGGTTTCCTTACCTGGAAAATATAGGAGCTCCACACAATGCTCATAAGGGGCCCAGTCGTCTGGTGTGGTTGGGTACCAGGATTTGTAACCTTCGTCGAACTTGTAGACTGATCCATCAGGCCACCTCCAACCCCCATTCTGCAAGATTAAGACATTATAGATCATGTAAGTAAGGAAATGAGGAGCCTGGTGTCAATATTATCTGGATATGTTGGTCAGTGGGAAGGTAGTGCCAGCTATGAATGAGTCAGAGGAGGATCTGCATTGAAAATAATATTGATGTAGCATGTGGGGTTCATTCTTGGATATACGGAAGGAGTGGTGATGCTAAGAAGCCACTACTCTATGACTTGGAATAGAGCAAGTGAAGGCAACTCACGTAATGAAGCCCAATCCATACGTTGCTTTGTTCTTGCTGGGACGTGGAGATGTGCTTGGCAATCAGGGCTGTCTCATCCGCATTAAGGATAGAGGCAAGGTGGGCCCTATGGCCATAGCTATGGCATGCAGTCTAAGAATGGAGAAAGAATGAAAGACGTTTTGTCACAACCGCCATCGGAACATGTTTCTTTATATACCACTTTTACAAAAAGTCATTCCCAAAGTGTCTCACAACACATCAGATAACAACAGTTCAAAAACCATATCTCACTAAAAGGAATGATGCAGAGTTTGTGGAATATCAACATTTTTATTTATTTCTCTGAAATTTGACTTTCAAGAGGCAAGTCTTACTGGTAGACTGTAAGAAATTAGTGTCACATACCATGTTGCTGGGCTTAAACTTTTGTGCACTAATGGCACCTCCAGATCGACAGCATTTCACATGAGGAATTCAAGCACATAACAGGAAGTGTAGGCTTGCACAATTAATCCACTTAAATAAATAAATAAATGAACAAATGTAGGAGCATGTTCTTGCCCCCTCATCTAGGATGAATGCAGGATGAGTGGTCAGTTAAAAGGTCATCTGGAGAAACCCTAAGCCGGTCTTCCAACAAACCCATTTTTTTTTTATGTAGAAATTTTAGGTGGAAGCATTTTTATGTGGAATGTTGAAAAAGCTGCAAAAGATTACATTTAAATAGAGGCAAGGAAATTTGAACTTGGGAGATTTGCTTGCAATGCCTAATTTATTTTAACTTGAGTTCTGGAACCCAAATGATCAGCACTGCATCCAACCTGCTGCATTCCTTTCACAACACTGCAGACCACACAGCATACACTCTTATGTCACCCTTGCACTGAAAAGTTCCAGGGGTGCAGTACATACGTAATGTTTGGTAAATTCCCTTTGGAATTAGGTCACTGGGTGCTTTTTGACATTGTAAAAATACTATTCTGCAAATATATAGGCTGAGCATAGGCAGAGGATCAAACACTCCCATAAACTGCCAATATCTACAGTTCATAGATGAGTTCTCTAGGGAGACAGGCAGAGCCATGAAATGTTTTGCGAACCCAGACTCAGATCTGTTTCAGAACTGCAGTCTATTCTACTTTTCCACACAAAGATTACTTCCCTCTTCTCCTGGTGGGAGGGGAGGATTTGGCATAACTGTCACATTCTCAGCTCCCACGGAGACGCTTCACTGGAACATAAAGTGACCAACTCTCTTTTGTCAAGTCTGAGATGCTGGACAAGTATTGTTCCTGGGCAAGGATAGCCCTACTCACAGAAATCTGATAGGAGCCCAAAAGATGTAAATTATAAACATTAGGGAGAACTTTCTGTCAGCAAGATCTGTTTGACAGTGGAAAGCTGTGGCCTCTCTTTCCTTGGAGGTTTTTAAGCGAAGGTAGGATGGCCATCTGTCATGGATGCTGTGGCGATCACACAGGGTCCCCGAACGTTTGATGGTCTATTGACCCTGTGCCACCACTGAGATTGCCTCTTCGCTGCCACCACCCTGTTTCTCTTCGGGGACACACGGAGTCCAGACAGTTGTTAACATTAACAAATAATCAAGTTTATTTGTATAAGCATGAACAAATAACAACTTCAAACTGATTATTCCAATTATCTATCTGACTCCGCCTAACAATTCCTCTCACTCTCTCACCACACAACTTGACCAACCCATAGGCTATTCCTCCCTCTTACTTCTCCAACTCCCAACACTCAACTCTCAATTAACTTTCACACACCTCCGACTCTAACTTTTACTCCTCCCCTTGCATTCTCTCTGGCCAATCACATCACACTCATTTAACCCTTTCCTTATGACCCACCTAGGAGGCAAATGCCACAGATGCTTTAGTTGAGATTTCTACATTGCAAGGGTTTGGACTAAATGACCCTTGAAATACCTTCCAATTCTATGATTCCATGATTCTATTACATTTTGCTTGAGGAGAAATATTTCTTACCTCAGCATCTCTCCATGACAACTTGGTATCAAAATATCCATAGCAATTGCCCTGGTTTTGCAGCCAGCCATCAGGACAGGACAGGGCCTTGGCTATGAGGAGAAAGGAACAAAGTAATAAGATGGTTGTTCTTTATGTGAAATCTTATTTTAGCTACACTGCTAAAAGGGGTGACTGCTTTGAGCAATCACAGATAATTTTGAAACCAATGGATATAGGCCTAACCTAAACCATTGCTCTAATAGCCTTAGCTGGGTAACCATCGCTTGAAAATATAACAAGCACTATTGATATAATGCCACTTAACCCAGATAAAGATTTCTACAGCTCCTCTCATGCTTTTTTGGTCTCATGGCCTGCCTCAAATATGAGCTATGTAGACTGAAAGGGGCAAGGCAATGTAAAACTGCAGAAAGAGAGACATGCAGGCAGAGGATAAAAGTGTGTCTGGCAGAGTGTGAAAGAAGGAATGTCCCCAAGGAGGGAATAGAGAACTGGCTGGAGACACCAAGGAGAAACAACAGCTGAGGATAAGAAGAGCAGCACAGGTTAAAAGCGTGAAACAGAAAGATAAGGAGGTGGAGGAGGTTATATGCGAGGGAGGTTATATGCAGAGGTAAGGGGGAAAGTGAAGAAAGGAGAGAAATAGATTGAGAAAATAAGAGAAACTTTTTTACTAGGAATTCTAGGTGCAGAAATACCAAAGGAGCAGAAAAGACTATTCATGTATGTGACGACAGCTGCACAAATACTATTGCCCTAGAGATGGAAGGAAGATAAAGTTCTGACCAGAGAAGAATGGTTGATAAAGATGATGGACTACGCTGAAATGGCGAAAATGACTGGGAAGATCAGGAATCAAGAAGATAATACATTTAATAAAGAATGGGGGGGATTTATAAGTTGCCTTGAAGAATACTGCAAACAGTTAAAAACATTGGCAGAATTATAACAACACTTGTAACGTAACAAGTGCTATGGTATGAATTGAATTTTAAGAATAAATGGAGAACATTATATGATGCAGGTGGGTAAAGATTAACAATGGAAGCCATGGAGGAGTAGAGGGAAGTCTAAGGATTCAGGGAATCCTATATTTTTATGATTTTGATTTATATTTGAGTGAAAATGTTAAATTTAAAACTGAATTATTATTATTATTATTATTATTATTATTATTATTATTATTATTATTATTATTTTAAAAGAGAAAACAAGAGAAGCAGAAAGATGGTAAGGGCAAGAATAAGCAGTAGCAAAGGAGGATTCTTATTCCAGGAGAGCCCAGATGTGATGAATGGCCAAGATGGCTCTTCAGTCACTGAATGGAGAACCAAAATATTCAAAGAGTGCAATAGGATTGTCATTTGGTGAACAGTGCTCTTTCCTTGAGGATATGTTTGAAAGACAATATTATCTTGGAAGCTTTCTCAGAGTAACATTATCTCAAACTTGACATTGCTAAGCAAGCTTGAATTCCTGAATTGTGATAGTAACTAGGATTACAAGCCCAAGAAGGGTTGATATAAAGACTAAGATAGTAAGGGAATATTAATCATAATTCTCTTGTGTCTGCATTCTTGATTGCCTGCCTTAATATTATGACTTAGACTTAAAAAGGGGGAATAAATGAATTAATTATATTTATATGGACACCTGAAGGACTAGGGGTAAATAGTTTGCATTGGGTAATTCTCAAAAATTGGTTAAAATGCTCACCTCCTGGAAAAGAACTGGAGACCAGGACTCCAAGAAGACAACAGGCAAAGGAGGTGACAAATCCCATCTTGTGGTAAACCTTTTGTGGAAGAGGAATGTACAGTGAATTCAACAAATACCTCCACTGATTGCCATTCATCCCAAGTGGCGATGGGAGGAAGGAGGACTTAAACATTGTCTACTCTTAAAATCACAATTCTACTTTATTTGAACTTCTAAGAACTATGAAGATTAGAGAAAGACGAAAGAAACAAAAGGTTGATGTTTATCAGTGTTGACGATTCATTGAGCTATAGAATGTTGAGATTAGAAGGGACCTTGGAGATCATATGCTCATTTGAGGAATCTCCAACAATATGTATTTCTATTAACACCTTCCCCAAGTACATCATTTTTGTATGTGTTACACAGCTGAAGAAATTCCATGAGAAATTCAACTGTGTTGAAAAATTCAAAGAGATACAAATTTCAAAGGGTGGCTATGTTTCAGCTCTCATATTGTTTCAGATAGTGCAAATTCAGTAAGTATGTCTTTAAATGGAATCTGAACTGAATTTCTCCCCCATCCCCAACCCCACCTCCAACTTACCCAGGTTCAGTCCTTTTGAGGTGATGGATAACTCTTTCCACAGGCAAGCCTGACTCCCAAGTTGGCTGCCTTAATTATTATATGAAGCTTTGTCAGGTCAGAGGCAGGGGAAAGGAGGAAGGAATTTCAACCTTTTAGACATACATAAAGTACAGATGACGAAGGAAAGGCTGTACTTCAAATACTCATAAAAACACATGATTGGTTGCATGAATGTCCCTAGGTGAAAGGTGGTGGAAAAGTAAATATTCTAAATACAATAATAAAAGACTTAACTAGAATCAAAGAACAGGTCTACCATCTGGAGATAAACCCAAATTCGGGAGGGACACTTCCTTCACCACTTTCTATTTTGAAACTGAAAGGTGTCAGTGAAGGGGAGTGCTGAGTCTGCTCAAAAAGCACACCCTCACTTCAGGTAGTGCAAAGTTGACCTGTAACAAGACTGGCCCGCATCCTTCATAAAGGGAGAGACTGCCTTGGAATATTTCCCAGAATCCTCTGCCACATGCAAGACGTTCCCTAGCAGATGAGTCAACGTGGCAAGAATTCCATAAAACCCAAACTGTGGAAACCACTCATGTTATTCATGTTTAAAATTGGGACTTGGCGAGGTCTAGTTTTTACATGAAAATGGGAAATATCTGAGGGGAGCTAAACTCCTCCCTCCTCTTTGCTTCCTCATGCTATTTAACTCCCCCCTCCTTGGCTCATTTCTGAGATTGGGATATAAGTACCTGTGGTGATGGAGGGTGGGGAGCTTAGACTGGGGACTGTTCTTTTTCTTCTTCTACACACACACCCTTGTTTTCTTCTTCTTTAGATGCTATTTTTCCTACCTGGCTTATTTGAGGGCAGCTCCAGCAGAGTGGAAGGCAAGGTTCCATCCAAATGGAAGCTGGAGACACAAACTGGGTTTCTGGAATGCTTTCTTTGGTTGTGCACCTGGTAGCTCTCAGTGACAGCCATGTTGTCTCCATAATACACTAGGACAGGCATGTCCAACTCTCTACAGACTGTGATCTACTCCCAGTATATAAAGAAAACTGGCAGTGATCTACCGATTGTTGTTGAGCTTTTTTTTAGGGGGGAGTTAGCAGAGTTCCTGAGCTTTTTTGGAGGGGGGCACCACAGTTGTTCAGCTTTCTTTTTAGGGGGGTAACAGTTGTTCAGCTTTTATGGAGACGGATTGCATAACATTGATTGCACAACAGTCCGCTGACCTTCCTCCTTTCCCCACTCTGATGCCAATGCTGGAAATACAACCTTTCAAAGCTGTACTGGCAGCAAAAATGGGACACAGTGCTGGGGGCGGGGCGCGTTATGATCTCTCAGGAACAAACGGGTGATCACTTCTTTTACTCCCACGATTGACCTGGAGCACACCGACAATCTACCTGTTGATCATGGTCATCTGATTGGACATTGCTGCACTAGAAGTTTCATGAACAGACATGGTCTTCTGTAGAACACCACAAAAACATTGACGTTTCCATGATATATATATTATTTTGGGGGGGAGTAGTAATCCCTACCCCCACCCCAAATGTCCTTTATCCTCTGGGGCATTGTAGAAAAAAGAAGAAGGCTGGTGGCCACTGGGGCCAAAAGACTTTTTAAAATTGGGTATCCTTAAGGATATTAAATGTGGGTACAGGGTTGACAATCTGTTTTACTGAGATGTCAACTGTATTCTAAAATCTGGGTTTACACAACAATGCACACTCCACAGATGACTTAAACACTGTTTGATGTCTTGCATGTCTTAATGACCCATCAAGGATAGAAAGAATATAGCCGATGTTTCAAATTGTCCCAAAAGCAGTATTTTTTAATGGATTCCATATTTAGGCAGTACCAGAGGTCCTGCAGTAGGGTACATTCCCCAAATAGAGTTTACCCTTTGGGTCATCGCTTGGGGGAGTTGCAGGGGCAATACTGTGTCACTCACCGTCAGTTAGAAATGGAATTGTTATTCAGGTCATGGGAGAAAAACAGGTCTGATTCAAGGTGCACCTGGGTGAAGGAAGTTTGGTTTTACATGGTCTCCCTGGGTGGGAGGTAGGGGGAAGGAGAGTATTTATAGAGCTAATATATTTTGATGGTTTCAAGGAAGCATGCTGGGAAGAAAGCAAATAGGCTGGACTAATACATTTAAGAAGGATTGAAACCGGTGCATTTGATCACAGTGTGTTCTTTCCTCCTCTTTGTTTAAAGGACTTGGCACCACTTTCATGAGTTACTTACCACTTTTATGGACTTTATACCATCTTGGCAGATGTAGATAGTTAATGTTTTAACTGCTGTTTATGGCTTAGGGCGTTCATCAAATATGGGCTAGACTTATGAATACTGAGGCACACATGGAGGCTATGCCGTCAGAGCACCTATAATGCTTCCTTGTTGAAATAGTCAGAGTCTAAAGGTTAAGACCTTTTGGCAGGCTAAAAGCCTGACTGGTAAAGGAAGTAGTGCTAGAACCTTTTGAGATCTCCCTCTACCTGCATGAGGCTTGGGGTCACATCAACCCTGAAAACAATGGAGAATTGTTTCTGAAAGGGTGTGTCCTGTTTCATTTTACCAGTACGGAACTGAATTCTGAGTGAGGGGGAAATGGCAAGCTGTGAGAGAAAAGGACAAATCAAAATGCAGAAAATTTGGCATGTTGGGGGTGGTGGTCAAAAAGAGATCGGCTGACGGTGGGGGCGGGCTTAGTAGGGGGCATTTAAGGTCAGGGCAGCCCGTGCTCACCCCTTTCTTTCGCAATTCATCTATGGGCCGAGCAATTTAGAGACCACAGGGTCTGCTTTTGGGCGGACAGCCAAGCAGTGGTGTCTGTTTTAAATAAACAATCTTCCTGTTCGCCTAGAGTAGCGTCGCTTTTACGGAATTTTGTCCTTTCCTGCCTTTGGCTAAATTTGCCAAATTTGTACCGGGTATTGATAACAACATTGCGGATGCTCTGTCTCGTTTCCAGATGGATCGCTTTCGCTCATTGGCGCCGGATGCACAGCAGCTGCCTCAGCTGTTTCCGGAGCACCTCTGGAGTATTGGGAATGAGAAGTAATAAAGGGAGTATTGTCAGCAGTTGCTCCCTCAACCCTAAGATCCTATAATAAGGCGTGGTCAGATTTCACATCATTCCGTCGGAAAAAAGGGCTATTTAAGCCGGGCAGGCCCCCGGCTAAGTCGGAGGTTTTAGAATATCTAGTGCACCTCCGCGACTTAGGGCGGGCTCCCAAAACACTCAATATTCATTCCGCAGCAATATCGTTCTTCTGCAAAGCTCTGTTCTCAGTCGACCCCTGCGCACACTTTGTGGTGCGGAAGCTTTTGGAAGGCTGGCGTAGGTCACAACCTCCTAGCCCCGATAGCAGAAGACCCATAACTTATGACATACTCATGCAAATACGTAAGAAGCTCAGGGTCATCTGCTGGTCTAGGTATGAGGCCAGGCTATTTCCCCCAGCTTTTTCATTCACCTTCTTTGGCGCCTTGCGCATAGGCGAGGTGGTCTGTGAGGACCAACCGGATAGAAATAACAGGGGGCTCCTGTTAGAGGACGTGACCTTGTCAAGCTCAGAGGTAATCCTGAAAATTCACAGCTGAAAGACCGATCAGCTTGGTAGAGGGGCCATAATCCGCCTGCAGGCTACTCAGAAGGCTGGCCCTTGCCCAGTAAAGGACACAAGAAAGTTCTTGTGCTGAAGACCAAAAGCCAGTGGCCCTTTCTTCATACACGCAGATGGTTCTCGCCTGTCAAAGCACCAGTTCACGAGGGTCATGCGCAAGGCAATCGCTGCCATTGGGCTCCCATCTGAGGAGTACGCCGCACATTCTTTCCGCATCGGGGCTGCGACCAACGCCGTGCACATGGGTTTACTGGCGGAGAGGATAATGGATATGGGACGGTGGGAGTCGAACGCTTACAAGGGATACATCCGGAAACCATGGTAACGTTCCTTTCCCCATCAGCCCCCCTGACCCGGCTCTCTTGCTCTTTTATTTTCAGGTGTTGGGGCGGTGCGTCTGTGGATCATCGGCCACAGCATTGTCCACCTGGCAAGATTGTGTGTGGGCTGGTGCGACGATCTGCAGCTCCCAAACAATGTTGAAGTTTCCTGGATCACGCGTCGGGGAATGCGTTGGGAGGAATTCTTCCCAGCAGTTACAAAAAGAATTGCTTCTGAAGGCCCACTGGAGGTGGTGGTCATCCAACTGGGCAAGAACGACCTAGCTTACAGAAAGGGGGTGGACTTAATGTGGCATATTTTCAATGACCTGGGGGAGTTGCGGGCCTCCTATCCAAATCTAACAATTATCTGGTCATCTTTGCTTGAGAGGCGCGTGTGTAGGGATTCCAAAAATCCTGTGGCTGTGAATAGAGCCAGGAGGATCCTTGAGCGCTCGGTGGCATGTAGAGTGGCTGCGATGGGTGGCCAGGTCATTGAGCACCCAGGCATCCAGTTTAGCAAGGAGGCCCTCTACCGCAGGGATGGCGTGCATCTCTCCGATGCTGGTAACAATATTTGGCTTGCTGACATTTTCCAGGGAATCAGGGATTGGTTACAGGTCTGAGGGTATTGGCGGTGAGCCTGGCTCATGTGGCGGTTAGGAATTGGCAGGGGTATTATTATGCAAATGAGTTGGGGGGAGGAACGCCATCACCTCTCCCAAATGTTGAAGGGTAGTTCGTTAAAGGACTCTGGGGGGCGTCGCCTCATCCGAAACCTATGGAGGCTAGGGCCTAAAGCGTGCTCCCGAGCGGTAACCCCTCGGGGAGCACCTAGGGATGTGCATCTCGGGGGCTCCCCCTGTTGGCGCTTAACCCTTCCCGGTTTTATACTAGTTAGTTTGATAGGGCCAATGCCTAAAGCCAATACCGCTCTTACCTGTAATCAATAAAGTTGTGGCCATTTTTCGCCCATTAACCTAAATTCTGGTGTCCTGTGTCTTTATTTATTCCATCTGGGGGGGGGTCGGGTCACCACGCAATTGGATGTCTTTTTGAATCAGAGTGGTGGACTGAATCTTGAAAAAACTGCACTGATGTTGATGTCTTGCTCGATGCCTTGCATGATATAAGCAGCAGTGCAGGGATGATGCTCCTTAGGTACAATGTTCCTGCTTCCCTGGGACTTCCATGAAAGGAGTGCAACTCACCCACCCCCATCGTGTTGAGATTTGCAATACTGGAAGTGGAGTTGTAAGTACGGCTGGATGGAGGAGGATAGCAGTGCACTAGGACGTATATGCCTATGAGAGAATTTATTAGGATTACACAGAGCTGAAGCCACAAGAAAATGTCAAAGATGGAGACTGAAGAAGACAACGCTATAGACATGAATGTTTATTTTAGAGTCATTGGAGACAGCTGGTCTTTCTCTTTGAGGGATATCGGAGGAGAAAATGATACCAGAGGCATCTGACTTCAGTCAAAGCTCCCAGCTGGCACTGTTGGGAACTGTAGGACTGCTTTACAGCTCTTGCTTGCAAATGAAGGTATTCATTTGATCACAGCTTTTATCATTCCACTTCCGTAAATCTGAAATTTGAGATAATAGACTCATACATCAGTTTGGCAACCACTGTTTTCTGGATAAAGTATATAAATGAAGATAATTACATGCAACCAACCTATGCAGATTGGTCAACAAATGGACCCCTGCTGATTTGGTGTACAGAGTAATTAATTTGTGAACCTTGGTACAGATAAGCACATGGCTGAGTGTTGTATCCAACCAGCTCATCCTCAGAGTAAACTCTTTAAATTTAATGGATTGTAGGAAGTGATGAGGTATGAGTGATGATTGTAGGTAGTGATAAGAGGGACATGGGTGGCTCTGTGGGTTAAATCACAGAGCCTAGGACTTGCTGATCAGAAGGTCGGTGGTTCGAATCCCCGCAATGGGGTGAGCTCCCGTTGCTCGGTCCCTGCTCCTGCCAACCTAGTGGTTCGAAAGCACATCAAAGTGCAAGTGGATAAATAGGTACCGCTCCGGCGGGAAGGTAAACGGCGTTTCCGTGTGCTGCTCTGATTCGCCAGAAGCCGCTTAGTCATGCTGGCCACATGACCCGGAAGCTGTACGCTGGCTCCCTTGGCCAATAAAGCGAGATGAGCGCCGCAACCCCAGAGTCGGCCATGACTGGACCTAATGGTCAGGGGTCCCTTTACCTTTACCTAGGTAGTGATGACTAAGTACAACTTTGTTAGATACAATCTGGAGAAATATTGGCAATGGATGGAGAAGCAGATGGCAATGTAAAATCCATGTTGCAAATGTCTTTTTCTCAACCATGGAAATGTTTTCCTTACCAAAGGCGTGCAGCAACTCCACACAATACTCCACGCCACCCGAGTTGTTTGGTTCCCCTGTTTTCCAGCTTCGGTAATTGAAGGTTGATTCGTCAGCCCACCTCCATCGCCCATTCTGCAGGAATGATATGGAAGAGATCATGCAGTCATTTGAAATGAGGAGCTCCATTAAAAGATCACGTGGAGCATTGAAACAAAATAAAGAAATTCCTTCCAGTAGCATCCAGTAGCAATAACCAACTAAGTTTGTTATTGGGTTGTTATGTGGAGCATTGGTCAGAGCGAAGCGATTGGCATTTAGGATGGAGATAGTAGAGGACCCCCATAAACATAATGGTTGCATATTGGATTAATCCTGGGAGATTATTGAGATAAGGACAGAATGGTGGTATTAAGAAGCCACTATTCAATGATTTATTCAATGAATAAAATATTGGGAAGGGAGCAGGTAAGGCAAGGCCCCTATAATCTATCACACATTTGAATGACAGTGCCCAATAATGGGGGGAAGGGGCTGACCCCCTCAAATATTTTAGGGGGGAGGGACCTCAGCCCCTAGGAGTTGGCTCCTACATCACTGACAATGGCCTGAAATAGAATAAGAGAAGACAACTCACCTGACGGGGATCTTGGAGCCCAATCCAAACATTACTTGGATTTTTCTGGTATGTGGCAATGTGCTTGGCTACCAAGGCTGCCTCTTTCTCAGTGAGGATAGAGGCAAGGTGGGTCCCACGGCCATAGCTCTGGCACTCAATCTAAAAATGGAAGAAATGAAGGTTGCTTTGTCACAATTTAATGCCCCACTAGCATGGGCGGGGGATGAATTCAATTCAGTTCCCATTTAAAAGCCAATCCCTCACGTTCAAACTGTCCAACAAGAAGAAAAAAAAAGATAAGGAAGGAAGGAGACTGAAACACAAGCATATATTGAAATTCACACTTAAAGAGCATGCATTAGGGGAAAGTATGCATTAAAAGGAATCCATGGGTGAAGACAACATGTACAATGAATCATATGAGGGAAAGGTACAAAACTGCATAGAAAACTGTGTTTGCTAGGATAGATTTGAACTAAAATGCTGAAGAATTTTCATGAGAAACAAACAAACAAACAAACAAACAAACAAACAAATGACAGATTGCTGCAGAAATGTGAGGAACTGAATGACATATTGCAAGAAAAACACACACCACGTATTCGTACCTCCCAATTCTCAAAATGTGAGGTCAGATGCAATGTTACTAGTCTGACAGCACCTCCAGACTGAGTATTTTGCATGAGGAATGAAGGACATACCAACGTACAATTAGAGGGAATAAAAGTGATCTGCGATTCTAGGGCAATAAATCTACTACAGAAACAATAATTTTTGAGGTTAGGAAAGTGATGGAGAAATGCTTAGAAAAGTGTGGGATGGATGGACGATTAATAGGAAGTTATATAAACACTCATGCAAATTAAGATGAATGTTCATTGTTGTATAATCTCTCTACATTCTAATAGCTACTTCTGGGGACCCACAGGTTGAGAACCGCTGAAACCAACCCCTTCTCTAAAGCTATGAAGATTTGCAGGAGTGTAGCATTTACCTTGGGTTGGTAAATCTCTTTGGCAGTCACAGGAAGCTAACTGGCATATTGTAATATCTGAGTCCATTCACAAATATGCATGTTGAGCAGAGGTGGAGGGTCAAAACAAACACTTCAATAAGCCCAAGTTTGCATATTCCAAATGATCTCTACAGAGGCAAACAATGTCTGACCCCCCCCCCCCTTTTTAGCCCACATGCCTTTTCCTAAAACTGCACACTATTGTTCTTTTCATGCACAGATGACTTGCTTCTTCTCCTGGGTTGGTAAACTACTTCACCTTATCATAACAAATCAAATCTCTTTTGTTGAGTCTAAGATGCTTCTCATGTACTTTCACATAACATTTCGTAGGAGAGCGATGTGCCTTACCTCAGCATCTTCCCATGACATCTTAAAATCAAAATAAGCATAGCAGTTGCCCTGGTTTTGCATCCAGTCCCGGGGACATGAGCTGGTCTTTGCTGTATGGAGAAAGAAGGAAGAAAAGAAAGAATACAAAAAGAACTAAGAGGTTTGCTCTTTAGCTATATCATTGGTGATTCCATGAGGAAAACACAGAATATTTTAAAACCCTGCCCTTTTGTCCCAATAGGATTAGCTGGGCTGCTGTCCATTCAAAATCTAAGGAGTACCTTTTAGTGACTGCTTAGTCCTATGTAAGACTTCTGGATGATTTGGTATAATGCTCACCTCCTGGGATAGAACTGGAGACCAGAATTCCAAGAAGATAAAGGCTGAACTTGGTGACAAATCCCATCTTCCCTTGTTTACCTTTGGAAAAGAGTAATGTACCATGAATTCAAGAGGTGCATTCATTGAATGTCATTGATTAAAGGGAGGGGAAAGTATTTTTCTGTATTTAAAATAACAATTATCTTTTATTTGAACTTTTATTTGAAGATTAGAGGAAGAAGAAAGAATTTAAAGTTTCAAATTGTCAGGGTTGATGAATCATACACACTAATGGGACTTCCACACTAGGAATTTAAATGTGGAATTGCCATTCTTTGCCTGGTAAAAGTGGAGTCAACTGTAAAAGTGGAGCTGTTGAAATGTAGAAAGCTTTATAGAGAAAGGTTGGAGACCATTGAGCAGGTGACTGTAAAACCCTCCAGTTGGAAGCACCTTAAGTATTGATGAAAAACAACAGCACTTGCTTTCTGGTATCTGTTTTCTGTATGGCAGGGGTGGCCAACTCCCAAGAGACTGCAATCTACTCACAGAGTTAAAAACTGGCCGTGATCTACCCCCCTTTGGGGGGTTTAGATCAAAGTTGTTGAGCTTCTTTGGAAGGAGCCAGTGATCTACCAGTCATCTACCACAGACATCCAGTGACCTACCAGTAGATCACAATCTACCTGTTGGACGTGCCTGCTATATGGAAAACGATTTACTCCCAAGCAAATGTGATGATTCAATATCAGGGTTGTTCTCCCCCTCCAATGATCTTAACCTAGATTTCAATCTACTTTCTGCATTGTCCAGGCAGCTACACGTAAACAAACGGTTTTGCATATTCCTTATGTTAGAGGTATGTCATGTGGCCCTTTCAGAGGGTGTTGGACTGGAACTATCATCATTCTCAACCGTTAGACATACTTTCTGGGGCTGATGGGAGTTGGAGTCCAGCAATATTTTGAGGTCTCTGGATTTCCCATCCCCTCCTAATGCAAACTCCAGGATGTCAGCAAGAGTTGTAATTTGAACACACACACCTCTCTTTCTCAAACAATCTCCATCTAATTGGCAGTAATCTAAGCAATCTGGATGTAGTGGGGATCTCTCCTGGATTTGAGGGCATTGGTCTCTTTCTTTTTTTAAAAAATGCTTCTCCCTCTCAAAGTCTCCCAGTCATTCTTATCTTCTGAGCATCTATCCTCTTGCTCCCTTTCCAAACCAGCCTCAGAAACAGTGTCTAGTTTAACGTAAAATGCAGGCGGCTTTAGTCCCATTCCTTCCTTAACTGTAGTAACTGTGTAAATTAAGATTTTATATAGTGCGAACAAAATAGGAAACCCCATTAATACTTCATCCCTTAGTGCAGCCATAAGTTATGAGAGAGAAGAGCACACCTCCTCTGTAAGAGTATCCTGTAAGAATAGTAATGTACAGTATTGCTCTCAATCACACCATCAACTCATCTTTTTTTGCATATCTAGCAAAGCAAATAATCATGTTTGAGAAAGTTTGATGTCGTGTGTGTTTATTTCCTGTGGCTTTAACCTGTGATTGGTTGCCTCCTAAATATGATGGAAAGGATATTGGAAAATTCTGCACCTGTATTGGTTGAGGCACTATTTGGTGATGGTGCCTCTCCTCTGGCAGAGGAGGCTTTGGTTGGAAATGGAATGGTTGTTTGGCTGGTATGGGGTAGCCCACTAGCATTATCCATCCAAACAAGGAGATATGGAGGGGGAGAGGCAGGACAGAGGTGGCCTTGCATGTGCTGAATAAAAATCACTGGAATTATCAGGGTGTTTCCCTCCCCCCTCTTTACCGATCTTACCCAGCTGGAGAAATTCAATGGGAAATTCAACTGTGTTGAAAAGTTCAAAGAGGAACAAATTTCAAAGGGTGGCTGTGTTTCAGCTCTCATATTGTTTCAAATACTGCAAATTCAATAAGTTTGTCTTTAAATGGAAACTGAACTGAATTTCTCTCCATCCCCAACCTCAATTCCAACTTACCCAGGTTCAGTCCTGTTGAGGTGATGGATTCCTCTTTCTACAGGCAAGTCTGTCTCCCAAGTTGGCTGCCTTAATACTTATATAGAGCTTAGTCAGGTCATAGTCAGGGGAAAGGAGGAAGGAATATTTAAAATTGGGGCTTGGCGAGGTCTAGATTTTAGAAGAACATGGGAAGTGACTGAGGGGAGCTAAACTCCTCTCCCCTCTTTGCCTCCTCATGCTATTTAACTTCCCCCTCCTTGGCTCAACTGGAATATAAGTAACTGTGGTGATGGAGGGTGGGGCACTTAAACTGGGGAGTGTTCTACTTCTTCTACTACACCCATGCCCTTGCTTTCTTCTCCTCAACTTCTCAACCCACAAACCCACATAGTATATGTATACTCACTTACCTGCGAGAACTGAATGGGACTTTGCTGGAAGAAGGATGTGGACAGATATGTGGGTATAGGGTATAATGCTAGCGAGAGCCCCCCAAAACAAAATATAAATCAGTAGCCATAGCATCAGAAGTGAGGTTGTGATTGCCTCCAACTTACCCAAGTTTCGTCCTGTGAGGTGATCGATATCGCGTTATGCAGGAGCGAGCTGCTGCCTCAGTTCTTATATAGATTTTGGTGAAGTTGGGGGTTGGGGCAGGGAAGGGGGAAGGATGAAAGTTCAGTCACTTGCCATATGTTGAGTAGATATCGATAGGAGAAATATGTTTCAGTTTCCTGAAATTACCACAATTAATCAATTCGCTATACAGTTAGGTTTCTGGTAATGGGTTGGGAAGCAAATACCCTAAATAAAATACCCATCTGGGGTTTAGTCCATATCTAGGCGGAGTACTTTTTTCAATATGTTTGATTTTAAAATGAAAGGGGAACAGAGTGCACGTTTTGCTCAAGGGCACAGACTTTGCATTGTTGATACCCAACAAGAATGGCCAGCTTCCTTCAAAATGGAGCGTTTACATTGGAACATTTCCCAGTATCCTCTGCTACATGAAGGGATTCCATGACAGGCAAATCCATGTGGCAAAGATTTAATGAAGCCACAACGGTGAAAATAGCTTCTATAAATTAAAACTAGTTTCTTTTTTTAATCTACATTTAATAATGGAGCTTGGTGAACTCCATTTTTTCCATGAAAATGAAAGATGATTTCTTTCATTCTTTCAGGGAGAACTGAGATCTCAATCTCTTTGCTGTCCATGCTCTTTTGCTTTAGGTTTTCCTCCTCCCTGGTTCAATTCCAGGATTTCCAGGATTGTTTTTTGATAGAGAATAACTTAGATAGAGCTAAGCTGCCCAGAGTGGCTGGGTTGTTGTTGTTGTTGTTGTTGTTGTTATGGTTGGGAGACAATCTAGACAGGGATAAGGGTGGGTTTCAGCTCTCATCACCCCCCCCACTAGCATCTAGTTGACTCAATTATTTATTATTTATTGAAATTATGTACAGCCTAATACCCAGAGGTCTCAGGGTGGTTCACATAAAAAGATCACAGTGTGTGTGTGTGTGTGTGTGTGTGTGTGTGTGTATGCATGCCATAGCTCAATAGTACCTCCTCCCAAAGAGCCACATACCCAAGAGTATGGTATGGGATGTTGATCAGGTCAACCAAAGGCCTGGTTAAAAGCGAATGTTTTTGCCTGACACTTAAAGGTTTTTGATGAATGCGCCAGGTAAACTTCCCTGGGGAGAGCATTCCATAGACGGGGAGCCACTGCAGAGAAAGCCTGTTCTCATGTTGCCACCCTCCAGTCCTCTCGAGGAGGTGACACACGAAGGAGGGCCTCAGAAGATGTTCTCATGTTCATATGGAAAGAGGCTGTTCTATCACTAGAATATTATGGAAAGAGGTGGAACCTACTACTAGAGTATTGTGTAGATAGCCCCTGGTATCTGCTACTAAACCTCTGTGGCCACTGCATTTTTCTGGTGACAGCAGTTTCCTCACAAACAACCCCTCACAGCACTTGGGTTCTTATGGAAGGATGACACTCACTTGTGCAGAGATGGTTTATACATATGTATAAAGAGTATCTAGTGTGTATGTAAGTAGGGCTGCTGGTCTGAATATATTTTACAGGAACACAAAAAATATTCTCACAGCATCCAGAAGTCTGAGTTTAAACATGTATGTCCAATGTCAGATGATTTATATTACGCTTGATGCTTTGCATGTTTGTATGGTCCGTTGGGGATTTTTTTTCTTAACACACACACATCACACGTCTTTTGAGTATAAAGTTTAATTCAGACTTTTCACAATACAATAAAAAGAAATTATTCAAAACAGAAAAGGATAAAAAGAAAAGAATGAAACAAAAGAAGAAAAAGAGCCAGATGAATATAAAGTTCTCTCTCACATATATCCTAACTTTGAGCAATGAAATTTGTTTAAAAGATACATTTATTATGTAGGAACTGTATAATTATGGGCTTCCTGGCATCAAGGTCATGTCCCACCAACTTCTAATTTATTTTGGTAAGCAGAATGGTAAGCTAGCACGAATTAACAAGAGCTCAAATGATTTTGATGTCCTATTTTTCAATCACTCAGCAGCTACTCCATTTTCAATCCTGTTGCAAATTGCTTCCACATAACATTCCATTTGGACAACACCCTGGTGAAGCAGACCCCTGTAAGTAACAGTATTATAGCCTCAGTCTAATGTGTAGCGATTAGCGTGTTGTTTTAGGCGCTGGGAAACTAGGGTTCAGATCTCCATTCAGCCATGGGTCAGATGCCATCTCTCAATCTAAGCTTCTTCACAGAGTTGTTGAGAAAACAATAGCAAGAGAGGGAGAATTATGTGCTCCTTGGATGGCATAGAAGACGGAATATAAAAACAAAGGAAATAATATCTCCTTGCCACAAATTAAGGTCCCTGACTAATGGCATCTCTTTCACCTTCTCAACTATGGTCATCCTTCTTCCTTACTAACCTCTCTCTACTGTTCATCTCAGGTCTAAGTATAATGATGAAGATTTTAGGGAGGAAGATGCAACCCAATAAACCAGCAGTAGAGGCCAAGATGGAGAAGATCTCCACAGCCACCATGTATTTCCCTTTGGTGCTCAGATAAGTGGGGACAAAGGACAGCCAAACACTGCAGAAGACCAGCATGCTGAAGGTAATCAACTTGGCTTCATTGAAAGTATCAGGCAACTTCCTGGCAAAGAAAGCCACAGAGAAGCTCACAATGGCCAAAAGACCCATGTAGCCGAGAAGAAGGTGGAACATGATGTCGGAGCCTTCATTGCACTGCACTATGATCTGCCCATCCTGGGAGTGCAGGTCAAACTCTGGGAATGGGGGAGAGGATGCCAGCCACCCAAGACAGATGCCAGCTTGAATGAGAGAGCAGAAGGTGATAAGGGATCCTGCCAGCCTCTTCCCAAGCCATTTCCTCAGGCTGTTCCCAGGCTTGGTCACCATGAATGCCAGAACCACAGTGAGGGTTTTGGCTAACACACAAGCAACAGCAATAGAGAAGACGATGCCAAAGACGCTTTGCCTCAAGACACAGGTCACCTTTGTAGGCCTGCCAATGAATAAGAAGGAGCAGAGAAAGCAGAGAAGCAGAGAAGAGAGCAAGGTGCAGGTGATGCCCCAGTTGTTGGCTTTGACAATGGGAGTGTTCCAGTGCAGACCAAAGGTCCCCATCACAACAACTGTGACCAGAGAAAGCAGGAGAGTCAAGGAGGCCAGAATTGCCCCCAAGGGCTCCTCATAGGATAGGTAGCTTATTTTTTTCGGAATACATTGGTCCTGAAAGGCATTTGGGTAGTGATCATCTGGGCATTTCTCACACTGATCTGCATCTGAAAGTGAGAAGCATTCTTTTAGCATTTCTTGAAGCGATAATTATTAATATTATTGATACCGTCTATTATGCGGTACACAAAACATATTACTGAACTGATGAACCAAAGTCTACTTTCACAACTAAGTGATGGTTCCTCCATGAGCACCTCAGCTGTACTAATCAATCCATTCATATTTATCTGTCATGGTTAGAGTATACTGATTGATTTCAGTGTTTCCCCCTTAAACATGCCTATCTCTCCATCCAGCCCCATGTCTTTGCATTTCAAGGCTTGCAGCCCAAGTGTTTCTACACTTTCCGTAATTGAGTTTGGGAGTGGATGAAACAGCCAGGTAGCCTGCCATTTGCTCACTGGGAAGATCTATATTTGACAAGAAATAACTTTTCCTAAGGACTGAAACTGTGTGGATACAATAGAGAAAATTGTTCACTAGTTGTTAATCACAGAAGTTGAAAATCTGTTGGCTGCTGGTTCAATGCTGACAAAAAGGGAATCTATGGAGTGCAATCCTAATTATTTCTTCCCAGATGTATGTCATCCTGATTTCAATGGTGGTTATTCCCATGTGGACATTATTTCACACAATATACTCTTGAATGGCTATCCAAAGGGGAGGAGAAAGGAAAGGGCAATATGTATCAGTAACATATAAACACATGTGCTTGGGATCTATGACAGAAAACAAGCAGACACAGTAAGACTGAAACATGAATGTCTGTGTTGGAGAGGAAGATGGGAATTCCAGTTGACTTGGGTTCCTTCACTTACCCTTCTGGACTGAAATCCTCCCTTTAGGGCACTGAACACAGTCATAGCAACAGATTTGCTTTCCCTGCTGGGCAAACATACTCTGTCCAGGGTGGCAGCTTTCAACACAGGTGGAAATGGGCAGCATCTAATGGTAATGACAAGCAAGGGATTTTGAATGGAATAAGCTTGCTTCTCTACATAAATCTTATTGTCGTCTATGTCCGCTTTGCAGCAGAAAGGTCACAGGACTGAAATTAGAGGATGGCTGTCAAGCATTTGCTCCCTGGGCAAGCATCAGGCCCCCGAATAAAGATGCTTTGTGCTGTCACTTAACCATTTGGCCAGCACAGCACATGTCTGAATGGTAAAGAGAAGCTAGTGCAAACCTTCTCCATAACCCATAACCCAATGCTGATTCCCTCTTGGAGGGAGAGGAGAGCTGAAATAAGGAGACAGTTGCTTCTCTTTCTTACCAACTTTCAGATTAAACTATACAATGCATATAGGTGTTACTTACATTGCTAATACATCTTATATAGATTTTTATCTAAGATAAATATTGTTACAGACTGACAGCAGCACAACATAACATTCCTGCTGCTCTGTTTAGATTGCTCATAACTGGCAAAGCTGTAGAAATTTATATAACTATTCCCTCTTATGTGTGTTTTTTGTGGGGGGCCATTGGTTTTTTATTTTCATTATGTTTTATGTATGTATTAATTATGTATTTTGTGGTTTTATATGTTGATTTTACTCTGAACTGCCCTGAGACCTCCAGTTATATAGCAGTGTATAAACTCATTCATTCATTCATTCATTCATTCCATCCATCAATTTCTTCAGGCATATGACAGCACAGCATTCTATAGCCTTCTGAGCATTAGCCCTTTCATTAGCCTTTTGGATGCTTTCATCCCACAAATTATGGCCAAGCCTGCATGGAGTTTGGCCTCACCAACAGCCTGATGGAGACCAACATCCTGGGACAGGATATCACCGGCACTCCATCCATCAACATTAGTGACCACACACTTCAGGTGGTAGATGATTTTCTTTCTACCTGGCTCCACATGGTGGGACAGAGTCTGAAACAAATATTGTTGCCAACAACGCATTTTGGAACACAACAATCCCTCTTCAAGAGCTTTAAACACTTGCCAATTCCTCACTCAGAAAGACCTTGTTCTTAACCCTAAGCTCCCAATTAGCTTCAAACTAGCCCTGGATCAACAAATTTGAACAAAGTAACAAAGATAATACCGCATTTTTCGCTCTATAGGACGCACTTTTCCCCCTTCAAAAATGAAGGGGAAATGTGTGTGCGTCCTATGGAGCGAAGACGCCATAGCCCCGCGATCCTCTCCCGACTGGAGAGGTGACACGCGGCTATGGCAGGAACCTCTACAACCCCGTGTCACCTCTCCAGCCGGGAGAGCACGCGCACGGGGCTAAAGCAGCCCCCGCGACCCTCTCACGGCTGGAGTGCTGAGCTCAGCACGCCCCAAGCTTCTAGGTGCGGGCAAGCAGTCCGCTGCCGCCCCAAGCCTCGCGCACCCGGTGGGACCTCCTGCCGGGTGCGCGAGGCTTGGGGCGGCAGCGGACTGCTTGCGCGCACCTAGAAGCTTGGGGCGCGCTGCTTCTAGGTGCGGGCAAGCAGTCCGCTGCCGCCCCAAGCCTCGCGCACCCGGTGGGACCTCCTGCCGCGTGCGCGAGGCTTGGGGCGGCAGCGGACTGCTTGCGCGCACCTAGAAGCTTGGGGCGCGCTGCTTCTAGCTGCGCGCAAGCAGTCCGCTGCCGCCCCAAGCCTCGCGCACCCGGTGGGACCTCCTGCCGGGTGCGCGAGCCTTGGGGCGGCAGCGGACTGCTTGCGCGCACCTAGAAGCTTGGGGCGCGCTGAGCTCAGCACGCCCCAAGCTCCTGGTGTAGCGCAGCGATCCGCTAGCCCTGGGAGAGCCCCGCGGCTCTCCCAAGACTAGCGGACTGCTTGCGCGCACCTAGAAGCTTGGGGCGCGCTGAGCTCAGCACGCCCCAAGCTCCTGGTGTAGCGCAGCGATCCGCTAGCCCAGGGAGAGCCCCGTGGCTCTCCCAAGGCTAGCGGACTGCTTGCGCGCACCTAGAAGCTTGGGGCACGCTGAGCTCAGCACGCCCCAAGCTCCTGGTGTAGCGCAGCGCACCTGGGGGGGGAAAATAAATTTTTTTCCCTTTATTTCCCCCCCCAAAATATAGGTGCGTCTTATCGGCCGGTGCGTCTTATGGGGCGAAAAATACGGTATTTGATCACTGAGTACTAGAGCTTTCCTCCCCACACTTCTCCTTTGTAGCCCTCTGTGTTTTCCTGGATCCCCTGATCTTCTCATTAAAGATGATGATGAGATAATTAAAACAAAAAAATGGCCAAACCCACCTTCTTGAACTTGGGATTCCATGCGATGGCACTTCCATCCACTGTGAACACTTTTCCTGGGGGGGCCTGAGGGTCCACCCTCCCCACTCGGACTCTCTGGAAGGACTCATTGGGAAATGTGACCAAATTGAGGAGATCATAGCCACCTGCCTGCTGCCCCTTCTCATCCAAAGAGATTTCTTCCCCAGCACTGTTGTTGAAGTGGATGTTTTTCAGGAAGGAGTGGAGCTAGATTGCAGGAGAAAAAAAGACACAGACCTTGGAGGCTAATACACTCTCTCTTTTCGATTTCCCAGTTGGACCTTTGGCTTTTTACTACCATTCATCAGTATGTTCTAGGATGCTGAAAGCTGCCTTACTGTGAGTGAAATCATTGCTCTATATAGCCCAGTCATTTCTACACTGGTTGCTATTGGCTCTCTAGGGTTTCAGAGTCTTTCCCATCATGATCTTGAGATGCTGGGGGTTGAACATGGGACCTTCTGAATGAAAGCAGATGTTCTGCCATTGAGCTGTAAGCCTTTCCAGTTCCAATATTAAGAGACATGACTTGGTATGCTTTTCGACTTGCCATGGATTCTGGGTAATTCAGAAACCTCCTCCATTAACACCTGAAACTGCCTTGTGCTGAATCAAACCATTGTTCTCTGTAGCCCAGAACTGTCTACTCTGAATTGCCACAGTTCTATTTGGCATACATTCAAGGTTTCAACCGAGTTCTTATAACAGAGGACACCCCTCATCCTTGTGCAGCCCCAAGTAGGAGAATCCTGGATGGATTAATTTAAAGAGCTTTGAATGTGTAGCTTCCAAAGCATGTGGCCTTTAACTGAGATCAAGTCCCTCCCAATGATAGAGCTCACCAGTGAAAATCCCCAAGGCCTCTCCTCCACACCAAAGCTCAGCTGTGAAACATATGAACCAGTAATAATAACTCCTGTGCTTCTAACACAGATGAGAGTAGTTGACAATACCTGCCAGGGCTTAACTTTTTGCTGTCTCCCTTTCTCACCCAGTACTTTCCGTTTGGCTCTTGAGGAATACATGCTATGGAGAGCATGTGCTATTGCATGGACGGCATTGTAGATGGTGTAGCTCTGGCTGGACATTTCCATTTCAAACACGGGTCCAGTGAGTTTCTCCAGCTTCTCCCTCCCAGTGCAGGGTTCCTGAGTTGTGTGAATTAGATTGTGATCTGGGAATGAACAGAGGAATGCACTGGCCCAGAACTGCTGGATGAAATAAAGATTTGGCTGCCATGGATTTATGGTCTGTAAAAAGTCCTGAAACCCTGGAACTGGATTTGAATGGAGTGTAAATGACAAAGTGCCATTGAAGGATTTTGAAGGAAATTTGCCTTCAACCAGCACTGCAGTGAAATCCCATTGAGCTGTTGTAATCCACACCCTCTCCAGGGGGTACATAAAGGAAACCTCACAGGAGACTAAAACCAGTCTCAAAGCCTCTAGAGACTGACTGTCTCCGTAGACAAGAATCACATTCATTTCCCTCCTTGTGAGAGCAAACATGATGGGATTCAATTTTTTTAGAAGTAGCTCCTTAGGTAAAAAAAATGTGACTAGTGGGATCACCAATGTCCAAGAAATGCAGAGATTTTTCTGGGAAAGCCTTGGTCTGAGAGTACGAAGGAAGGTTTCTCCACTGTCATCATCTGAAACAAGGAGGCCAATCCAGTTCCACCCAAACTTCCTGAGTAGCCAGACAATGCCATCACACTGAGCTTCTTCATTTGGGACCATTTGGAAGAAGGAAGGGAAGCGCCTTTGGTCACTCAGCCCTGGATCCAAGGAGCCATAGCTGAGCTAAAGGGAAAAGATTTATATTTTTAAGAATTCAAAGACCATCTATTTGTTCAAATAAAGAATACTTCTCTATTGTTGTGGTTAACCATCTGCTCTTACTTTTCTAAGTATACACCACTGACATTATTACATCTCAGGTTAGGAGAAGTTTCTAAGCAGGAGGCTGCATGCTCCCATGATTATAAACTTTGCGGTATGAACAGGTTTGGAAGAATCAGAGATTGCATGATTAGTATTATGGGTTTATTCCCCCCCCCGCTGAAATCCCAATTGTAATTGAGATGGCAGTGTAGGCAACACATCGCTAGGAGGCTTTAACACAGTGACAGTACCCAAAGAAAGTCTAATGTAGGACACAAGTGTAGAAAACATGATGTAACGGGACTGAAAGCTAACCTGGATGCTCTTTTGGGGTTTTCTGTGTATGTCTGCCCTTGTGGTTGTATCTATGTATCTACACACATACCTGTGGAATCTTGTAGGTGTTTAATATATTGGCCATCTGAATGGAGTTTTGGGAGGTGAGCCCTCCAATGACGGCAATTAATCTATCTTCCCCATTACAGTGGTAATTGGGGGGATTTCGTTGTCCCATGAAAAGAAGAGCAAGAGTGTTCCGACAAGTTTGCGAAGGATTAAAAGCATTCTCATAAAATGTTGATCCCAGTGTAATGTTGGATAAGAATTTGGCATTCTTGTTGATCTCTTGCATGGCAAAGACGAAGGCAAGAACATGCTGGTAGTTTTTCGGGATCACACTGCAATGAGACAAAGAATGACTGCAAACATGACAGAACAGAAACTGTGTTGAAGTTTTCATTTTGATTCATGCATGTCTTTCACTTGGATGTTTCAGCCTACAGGACAATAACATTTTATTCAAACTAATGATACTACAGCAGTTTCCTAAGATATTATTATTAGATGTTCAGTATGGAAATAGTAGATTCAAGGAGATCCATTGTTGTGCTCTTAATAATAATAATAATAATAATTTATTTATACCCTGCCCATCTGGGTGAGTCTCCCCAGCCACTCTGGGCAGCTCCCAATCAAGTATTAAAAACAATACAGCGTTAAATATTAAAAACTTCCCTGAACAGGGAAGCCTTCAGATGTCTTTTAAAGATAGGATAGCTACTTATTTCCTTCACATCTGAAGGGAGGGTATTCCACAGGGTGGGCGCCACCACCGAGAAGGCCCTCTGTCTGGTTCCCTGTAACCCTACTTCTCGCAATGAGGGAATTGCCAGAAGGCCCTTGGCGCTGGATCTCAGTGTCTGGGCTGAACAATGGGGGTGGAGACACTCCTTCAGGTATACAGGACCGAGGCCTTTTAGGGTTTTAAAGGTCAGCACCAACACTTTGAATTGTGCTTGGAAACGTACTGAATGAAAGAATTGTGCTTGGAAACGTACTGAAGAAAGAAAGTAAATTAATGTTGAATTATAAAATATCTGAACAGGAAGTAGAAGGTGCCATTCAAAATATGCTATTAGGCAAATCTCCAGGACCGGATGGGCTGACTTCTAGATACTATAGATCCTTGAAAGAGTGGTTAGTACAACCTTTAAAGGAAGTCTGCAATGAAATATTGGAAGGGAAAAGGGCACCAGAGTCGTGGAAAGAAGTGTATATTACACTTATACTGAAAACAGAGACTGAAAAGACTCAGCTTAAGAACTACCGCCCCATATCATTACTTAATGTGGATTACAAAATTTTTGCAGACATTTTGGCCAAGAGATTGAAAAAAGTGTTGATGGAAGAGATTCATAAAGACCAAGCGGGCTTTCTCCCGGGAAGACACTTGTCTGGCAATTTGAGGAATATAATTGATATCTTGGAAAAACTAGAAGTGAACATAAATACTAAAGCAGTTTTGATATTTGTGGACGCGGAGAAAGCTTTTGATAATATCTCTTGGAGTTTTATGAAGAAGAACCTACAGGGGATGGGGGTAGGCCAAGGTTTTGAAAACGGTATAAGTGCAATTTATTCAGAACAAAAGGCTAAACTAATTGTAAATAATGTGGTGACGGAATAATTTAAGATAGAAAAAGGGACACGACAAGGTTGCCCAATTTCCCCATTGCTTTTCATATCGGTCCTGGAGGTTTTGCTGAATATGATTAGAAGGGACCAGTTGGTTAAAGGTATACAAGTCGGAGCCAAACAGTACAAATTGAGAGCATTTGCAGATGACTTAGTATTGACGTTACAGGAGCCAGAATCTAGTACCAAAAGGGTTTTAGAACTGATTCAAGAATTTGGTCAGGTTGCAGGATTTAAACTGAATAAGTTAAAAACCAAGGTTTTAGAGAAAAACTTGACACCGATTGAGAGAGAGAGGTTTCAGAATGAGACAGGTTTAACAGTGGTTAAGAAAGTGAAATACCTGGGGATTAACATGACAGCAAAAAATGGGAATCTATTTAAAGACAACTATGAAAAATGCTGGGCTGCAGTCAAAAAAGATTTAGAAATTTGGTCAAATTTGAAGCTTTCACTGCTGGATTGTATTGCTGAAATAAAAATGAATGTATTGCCTAGAATGTTGTTTTTGTTTCAAACATTGCAAATTGTGGACAAAATGGATTGTTTCAAGAAGTGGCAGAGAGACATTTCTAGATTTGTCTGGCAGGGCAAGAAGCCCAGAATAAAATTTAAGATATTAACTGATGCAAAGGAAAGGGGTGGATTTGCCCTGCCAGACTTTAAACTTTATTATGAATCAGCAACTTTCTGCTGGCTGAAAGAATGGCTGCTTCTTGAAAATACAGACATTTTGGATTTAGAAGGTTTTAACAACGTATTTGGATGGCATGCATATCTGTGGTATGATAAGGTTAAAGCACATAAAGCATTCAAGAATCATATTGTCAGGAAAACATTGTTTAATGTTTAGATAAGATATAAGGATTTATTGGAAAACAAAACCCCAAGGTGGTTGTCACCGATGGAAGCAAAAGCACAGAAAAAGCTCAATATGGAGGCCAAGTGGCCGAAATATTGGGAAATTCTGGAACAAGAGGGAGATAGACTGAAACTGCAGAGTTTTGAGAAACTAAAAAACAAAGTGCGAGATTGGCTTCATTATTATCAGATAATGGAGGCATATAATTCGGACAAGAAAATTGGTTTCCAGGTGGAAAAATCAAAATTAGAAACAGAACTGTTAGAACCCCAAACTAAGATTTTGTCAAAGATGTATAACTTGCTGTTGAAATGGAATACTCAGGATGAAACGGTGAAATCTGTTATGATTAAATGGTCACAAGATGTTGGACATAACATAATGATGGCTGACTGGGAACAGTTATGGACCACAGGTATGAAGTTTACGGCATGTAATGCCTTAAGAGAGAATATTATGAAAATGATATACAGGTGGTACATGACCCCAGTCAAGCTCGCAAAAATCTATCATTTGCCCGATAATAAATGTTGGAAATGTAAAGAAACTGAAGGTACATTCTTTCACCTTTGGTGGACGTGCCCAAGGCTTAAGGCTTTCTGGGAGATGATCTATAACGAATTGAAAAAGGTATTTAAACATACCTTCTTGAAGAAACCAGAGGCCTTTCTCCTGGGCATAGTCGGCCAATCGGTGTTAAAGAAGGACAGAACTTTCTTTATGTATGCCACAACAGCAGCAAGAATACTCATTGCAAAGTATTGGAAGACACAAGATCTACCCACTCTGGAAGAATGGCAGATGAAGGTGATGGACTATATGGAACTGGCGGAAATGACTGGCAGAATCCGAGACCAGGGAGAAGAGTCGGGGGAAGAAGATTGGAAGAAATTCAAAGACTATCTACATAAATATTGTAAAATTAATGAATGTTAGAATGATGTGGGATAGAAATTAAGTGGTTTTCAGCTGTAATACTATAAGGAAATATGAAAAATGGATTATTAATAGGTAAAAACTTAACGTTACAATATTTTAAGATTAAAGACTAGGATAAACAAAGAGGGTAAGGATTTGCTGAACCAACAAACTGAACTGGAATACAAAAAAGGGAGGCGTGAGGAGGTCCAGGAAATAAGCTAATGAAAAATAAGTAATGGAAAGATTGAGTTGTTTTTAACCATTTTTATTTTGTATTTTCTTCTATTTTATTTTTATTTTGTAATATTTTGAAAATCTCAATAAATATCTTATAAAAAAAAGGAAATTGCATGAATTGGTGAGGTTGAATTTTGGAAACCTAGAAACAAAAAGCAGTTAACCTGCCAATTTCAGTCAGGCTCTAATTCTTTCCCCACTTAACTAGGTTCAAAATCACCAACACAGTGGGATTTAATACTGAGTAAATCATTGCATGTTCCCAACATTCCCTTTGCCTCTTTCTTATACGCAATGTTCGTGGCTACCTCTTGTTCTGATGCTTTGTCCACCACCTCCCTTCCATTTCTGAACCATGAAGTATTAATGGGAATGTGTTCTCAATTCAACCTGGGAAACAACTCTTTAGTATATCAGGGTGCTTTAACACACAATGTCTTTTTAGCAGCCCTTGAATCTAAGCCTTATAGATATGCTTTCCTTTTTTTAAAAAAACCTAAAAACAACTTGGGAAGCAAAACCTTCCTCTTCTTTTTTTATTCAATGGGATTCACTTCCCATATAATCGTTCGTGGGATTATAGGGTGTATCACACAACCTTCCATCGGAAATTGCTTATTCCCATGTAAACATGTGTTAAGGAAAGCTCTCATTGATCCCAAATATTTGAGAGGAAGCATCCCATTGGGCTCTGTGGAACTGCCTTTCATGCAAATCCGATTTAAGCTGCAATATGGCTGCAGCCACTTACCTGGGAGTAAGCACCACTAAGCTCAGTGGTGATTACTTCGAGTAGGTATGCCTAGATTTGCCCTGTCAGGCTAAAAGCTGATGCATGTTTGGGGTGTGGAGCAAAGCCCATGGAACTGAACAAGGCTTACTTGCAAGAAAATTTTGGCATAGGAATGAGTTGCAACATCTATGTGTCTGAAGTAGCTTGTAAACTTCAGCTGGGTTGTGGATGGGGCTCATATGGGCAAAAAGCAGAGGTAATCTAGTAGCCACACTTATGCACTTTGGAATCCCCATAGATTTCAACAGGATTCTGGCCCTGTACCCACTGAACACAACGAAGGGACTTGTTTTCAAGTTAATGTGTCCCTATTGCTGGGCTTTGATCTTTGAGGGAACTGCAGTTTATCAGACTCAAAATGAAAAGGTGAATTTTTCGGTATCATCTAAAATAATATCAAGTTGTAGGTAGTTCCACTTCAGTGTAACAATACAGAAACACCACAATTAACTGTGTGTGGGGGGGAGTAGAATAGCATTTCAAGCAAGTCCAAATTTGTATTGTAGGACTATGAATATGTACTTCTTAATTCTTTTCACATGAATGAATATCTTACTTGAAAGACAACTCTGAAAAATATTGTTTACCTTGTGGTGTAGAGGGATTTGATTAGGTTGCATATGGTCCCTTAGACTGATGATGTTTATTTCTGCTAACTCAAGTGGTGGGACAAAAATCTGAATGTTCCCTGTGAAGGCTGACAGGAGAACCAAAGACAGAACCCGATGCAGTCGTTTATTTCATCAAGTCATGAGTAATCTGTGGACCCAAAAGAAAATTCCCCTGTAAATAAGTAACTACTTACTGAGCAGATAATGCAGAGGATTGTGAGTTCTCCATAAATTTCTGCATTTTGAAGTTTGCTAGGGTAATGGATATGAATTCACTGATGATCATGTCTGCTGGAGGAACATATGAATTGGTTTGAATTGTTTTTGTCAATCTGCAAGAGCTCAAATGCTTGCTAGAAGAACAATGCAGCAGCAACAGCAGGAAAAGCAGGTGGCGTGCTGACCATTCTTGGGCTGAACTGGAAGCCATCATGTTTACCTACAGTCACTAACAGCATTTCAGTCTTGGCTGAAGTTATAAGGAAACTTGGCTGCATGGAGGCATGCACCTGCCTCAAATCTACCTCCCTTACTGGATTCATGTAAGGTGATAGGACGGGCGCCTATATAGACTACAAAACAGGAACATCACATTTGGAAAGGGCTGTTTCTGTGGCTTATATTGTGCCTGGCATCTGATTTGCCATGGGACATTTAAAAGTAGTGATGCTGATCAATAATTATAAAAATTACAGGGTGAAGTATTTGTTTTGCTAAGGTCCTCAGGTCTCAGAACAAGCAAAGTTATTACCCTTTAAAATATGGCTCTTTTGGGGGTGGGTGGTGGTGTTATTGCAGTATTGTTTTTATTTTTATTTTATATATTGTGATCTTTTTTGTGAACCACCCTGAAACCTCTGGGTATATGGTGGTATATAAATTCAATAAATGAACTGAAATGGCTTCTTAGAAGGGGGTCCAGGAGGGCACAATGACTGCTCCCCACATTAACTGGGGGGGTGGCTTTTGCGTGGTCGCGCGCAGCCTCCCCCAGGACTATGAGTCTCCTGGCAAGGTAGCTTGGCTTCGCTGCTCCCCCCCCCCCCCACTGAGCTGGATACCTTGAGGTTCCCGCCTAGCCTCAACAATTAGCCAATTACGGTCAGCGGGTGGTGCCAAAAGGGGGCCTCAAAAAATGGTCAGGGGGATACCTCCTGCAGAGACACACCTGACCTTTGGGTTAATGTTCTATTGATAACAATACCACTTGAAGATTTCTCTCTCTTAGTTTCCAACAAACTTCCAAGCCGACTTGGAAGCTTGATTCCCATGTGGGTCTGAATATCCCCATAAACATTCAAGGGGTATATTTGTCCCCCAAAGAAGGGAGTGTACATTCTCCATTATATTTACTCCCAGCCTCAAAGCACCCACAGAGCCACAAACGGCAAGACGACTATTTGTTAGGCATCCTGTGGAATGTGCTCAGAAGCAGCCCTGGGGCTGTGGTGCCTGATCACATGATGACAACTGGCTGTGTCTATAAACATGAACTCTGCACACTGGGACAGAACTGAGTGGGGAACCAGAGTTGCAAAAGTGTTGGGGGAAGCATTCCAAGCTGCCAGACATTAATGCTGAACCATATGCGCTCTATATTGTGAATACCCTATGGGTGGGTGTTAAATGGAAGGAGAAAATCTAGACATTTGGGGGATGGGGAAATGGAAAAAAGGAGAAAGGCAGTGGTGACAGCTCCCCACCCTAATATTTGACTGCTATACCTTTCTTGCTGAAACCTGGTTTTGCTGCAGTCATGAGCTTCAAAAAACCTCCTTTCCATCTCCCAGCAGACACCATGTCCCCCCCAACAATGATTCACTTGGAATAACTATATGCCACCGTGCAGTATAATTCCTGGAAGGAAATGGTTGTAGCCTACCTGCTCTCATAAAACGTGTTGCAGACACTGAGCACTAATTGGATCTAGCCAGGACCTCAACTTTTATCGCCAATGAATCATCCAGGTACTCTGCCTCCCCTATGGTATGTCTAGCTAAACTTGAAGTGGCCCTTTACCTTGGCCCTTCAGCTGTCCTTGAAGGCCGATACAGGAAGATTACTTACCTGGAGAGACAATGCGCCTGTGACTCTGGATAAATGGAAACAACAGAGCATGTGCTTCTCCATTATCTTTATTATAGAGACATTTGTACCAGCCTCATCTTACCACTACTGCATAAGTACCCAGGGCACAGGACAATTCTATACCTTCCTGCCACTTTCAGATATCAATCCTGCTACAACATACGTTGCCAGATTCTGAACAGCATTGCTCAAAATTAGTCGGATGATGACCTGTGTCACAAACTAGATATAATGAACACTCGTATTAGAGTGCTCTGTAGACTGACAACCATAGTCATAGACTCTCTTATTTTCTTTTGGATTCTGATAGACTTTTATATATACTTTCTGTTTTAACTCCTTTTAAAAAACGTTTTTTGATTTTAAATGATTGTACCCTTCCCTCCTTACGCTGGTCTGTGACTGTAATAAAGATTTGATTTGGTTGTAGCCTACTACCCATGTGGGCAGAAACATGAAAGAAAATCTCGGACAGTGCAGTACTGCATTCCACATTCCCTCCCTTGGATGCAATAAGATAAAGAAAAGGAAATGAAATTAAACACACATCAAATGTTATGCAACTTTCTCCTCAGTTTAATAGTGACAGACATTGCTGGTTTAACAGAATCAAAGCATGATTGTTTGCCACTATGGTTTAAGGGTGCTTTGTTTGTTTGTTTGTTTGTTTTAATTGCAGTAAAGCAGAGCTGGACAGAATGGCAGCAAAGGGGGGTTTTCAGTGGAGTTGCAAGGGATGGCATAATTGTTAAAAAGCTGAATATTTGGATCTGGGCGTTGGAAATCTTACGCTGTGACGATGATGCTTTCATCAAAGTGCACAGGCTCATTATTCTGATTACAGGCAATGACAATGTATCTGGACGATCTGTTATCGGAGTACTTGCAAGGTGGGCGAGTTGAGTCGCCTTTGTGCTTGCAGGTGGTGACAGTGAAGGGGCGGAGAGCGATTCTCAGCCCGTTCCCATAATCCTCCCCTCCAGATTCAGTGCACACAGATTTGATGTTATTCTTGGTGCCGTGGATGAAGGTGTTCACTTCCTTGCATGGTCTGTCCAGTCCGCGTCTTCTCATCATGTCGTCACAATACTTCTTTCCATGGCTGCTCTTGGGATTATCGTAGTGCTGCCTTAGGAACGTCTCATAGGGGGTTTCACAATAGGCTCCCAGTGCCAGAACAGACACCAGAAAGGAATTTACCAAACATCATGTATATACTGCACCCCCACAACTTTTCAGTGCAAGGTTGACCTAACAGTGTATGCTGTGTGGTCTGCAGTGCTGCTAAAGGAATGCAGCAGGTCAGATGCAGTGCTGGTCATTTGGGTTCCAGAGCTCAAGTTAAAATAAATTAAGCATTGCAAAGCAAATCTCCCAAGTTGAAAATTCCTTGCCTCTATTTAAATGTAATACTCCCTTTCTGTAACTTTTTGCAGCTTTTTCAACATTCCACATAAAAATGCTTCCAACTAAAAGTTCTATATTTAAAAAAATGGGTTTGTTGGAAGACCATCTTAGGGTTTCTCCAGATGACCTTTTAATTGACCACTCATCCTGCATTCATCCTGGATGAGGGGACAAGAACATGCTCCTAGATTTGTTCATTTATTTATTTAAGTGGATTAATTATGCAAACCTACACTTCCTGTTATGTGCTTGAATTCCTCGTGTGAAATGCTGTCAACCTGGAGGTGCCATTAGTGCACAGAAGTTTAAGTCTGGCAACTTGGTATGTAACACTAATTCCTTACAATCTACCAGTACGACTTGCCTCCCGAGAGTCAAATTTCAGAGAAATAAATAAAAATGTTGATATTCCACAAACTTGTTCACATTTGGAAAGCTCCAACTCTGCATCATTCCTTTTAGTGAGATATGGTTTTTGAATTGTTGTTATTTGATGTGTTGTGAGACACTTTGAGAATGACTTTTTGGAAAATGTGGTATATAGAGAAAGAGGTTCTGATGGCGGTTGTGGCAAAACGTCTTTCTTTTTTCTCCATTCTCAGAATGCACGCGTTAGCTATGGGCATAGCGCCCACCTTGCCTCTATCCTTAATGTGGATGAGACAGCTCTGGTTGCCAAGCACATCTCCGCGTCCCAGCAAGAACAAAGCAACGTATGGATTGGGATTCATTACGTGAGTTGCCTTCACTTGCTCTATTCAAAGTCGTTGTCATAGAGTAGTGGCTCCTTAGCATCACCACTCCATCCTTATATAATAATATCCAAGAATGAACCCCACATGCTACATCAATATTATTTTCCATGCAGATCCACCTCTGTCTCATTCATAGCTGGCACCCCCTTGCTCTGCCCCTGGGTAGCCCACTAGCAATATATATAAAAAAGGAGACATGGAGATGGCAGAGGCAGGACAGAGGTGGCCTTGCATGTGCTGAATAAAAATCACTGGAATTATCAGGGTGTTTCCCTCCTCCCTCTTTACCGATCTTACTCAGCTGGAGAAATTCAATGGGAAATTCAACTGTGTTGAAAAGTTCAAAGAGGAACAAATTTCAAAGGGTGGCTGTGTTTCAGCTCTCATATTGTTTCAAATACTGCAAATTCAATAAGTTTGTCTTTAAATGGAAACTGAACTGAATTTCTCTCCATCCCCAACCTCAATTCCAACTTACCCAGGTTCAGTCCTGTTGAGGTGATGGATTCCTCTTTCTACAGGCAAGTCTGTCTCCCAAGTTGGCTGCCTTAATACTTATATAGAGCTTAGTCAGGTCATAGTCAGGGGAAAGGAGGAAGGAATATTTAAAATTGGGGCTTGGCGAGGTCTAGATTTTAGAAGAACATGGGAAGTGACTGAGGGGAGCTAAACTCCTCTCCCCTCTTTGCCTCCTCATGCTATTTAACTTCCCCCTCCTTGGCTCAACTGGAATATAAGTAACTGTGGTGATGGAGGGTGGGGCACTTAAACTGGGGAGTGTTCTACTTCTTCTACTACACCCATGCCCTTGCTTTCTTCTCCTCAACTTCTCAACCCACAAACCCACATAGTATATGTATACTCACTTACCTGCGAGAACTGAATGGGACTTTGCTGGAAGAAGGATGTGGACAGATATGTGGGTATAGGGTATAATGCTAGCGAGAGCCCCCAAAACAAAATATAAATCAGTAGCCATAGCATCAGAAGTGAGGTTGTGATTGCCTCCAACTTACCCAAGTTTCATCCTGTGAGGTGATCGATATTGCGTTATGCAGGAGCGAGCTGCTGCCTCAGTTCTTATATAGATTTTGGTGAAGTTGGGGGTTGGGGCAGGGAAGGGGGAAGGATGAAAGTTCAATCACTTGCCATATGTTGAGTAGATATCGATAGGAGAAATATGTTTCAGTTTCCTGAAATTACCACAATTAATCAATTCGCTATACAGTTAGGTTTCTGGTAATGGGTTGGGAAGCAAATACCCTAAATAAAATAAGCACACATAATTGACATCAGATAATGCATCTACCATCTGGGGTTTAGTCCATATCTAGGCGGAGTACTTTTTTCAATATGTTTGATTTTAAAATGAAAGGGGAACAGAGTGCACGTTTTGCTCAAGGGCACAGACTTTGCATTGTTGATACCCAACAAGAATGGCCAGCTTCCTTCAAAATGGAGCGTTTACATTGGAACATTTCCCAGTATCCTCTGCTACATGAAGGGATTCCATGACAGGCAAATCCATGTGGCAAAGATTTAATGAAGCCACAACGGTGAAAATAGCTTCTATAAATTAAAACTAGTTTCTTTTTTTAATCTACATTTAATAATGGAGCTTGGTGAACTCCATTTTTTCCATGAAAATGAAAGATGATTTCTTTCATTCTTTCAGGGAGAACTGAGATCTCAATCTCTTTGCTGTCCATGCTCTTTTGCTTTAGGTTTTCCTCCTCCCTGGTTCAATTCCAGGATTTCCAGGATTGTTTTTTGATAGAGAATAACTTAGATAGAGCTAAGCTGCCCAGAGTGGCTGGGTTGTTGTTGTTGTTGTTGTTGTTGTTGTTGTTGTTATGGTTGGGAGAAAATCTAGACAGGGATAAGGGTGGGTTTCAGCTCTCATCACCCCCCCCACTAGCATCTAGTTGACTCAATTATTTATTATTTATTGAAATTATGTACAGCCTAATACCCAGAGGTCTCAGGGTGGTTCACATAAAAAGATCACAGTGTGTGTGTGTGTGTGTGTGTGTGTGTGTGTGTGTGTATGCATGCCATAGCTCAATAGTACCTCCTCCCAAAGAGCCACATACCCAAGAGTATGGTATGGGATGTTGATCAGGTCAACCAAAGGCCTGGTTAAAAGCGAATGTTTTTGCCTGACACTTAAAGGTTTTTGATGAATGCGCCAGGTAAACTTCCCTGGGGAGAGCATTCCATAGACGGGGAGCCACTGCAGAGAAGGCCTGTTCTCATGTTGCCACCCTCCAGTCCTCTCGAGGAGGTGACACACGAAGGAGGGCCTCAGAAGATGTTCTCATGTTCATATGGAAAGAGGCTGTTCTATCACTAGAATATTATGGAAAGAGGTGGAACCTACTACTAGAGTATTGTGTAGATAGCCCCTGGTATCTGCTACTAAACCTCTGTGGCCACTGCATTTTTCTGGTGACAGCAGTTTCCTCACAAACAACCCCTCACAGCACTTGGGTTCTTATGGAAGGATGACACTCACTTGTGCAGAGATGGTTTATATATATGTATAAAGAGTATCTAGTGTGTATGTAAGTAGGGCTGCTGGTCTGAATATATTTTACAGGAACACAAAAAATATTCTCACAGCATCCAGAAGTCTGAGTTTAAACATGTATGTCCAATGTCAGATGATTTATATTACGCTTGATGCTTTGCATGTTTGTATGGTCCATTGGGGATTTTTTTCTTAAAACACACACACACACACACACACACACACACACACACACACCACACATCTTTTGCGTATAAAGTTTAATTCAGACTTTTCACAATACAATAAAAAGAAATTATTCAAAACAGAAAAGGATAAAAAGAAAAGAATGAAACAAAAGAAGAAAAAGAGCCAGATGAATATAAAGTTCTCTCTCACATATATCCTAACTTTGAGCAATGAAATTTGTTTAAAAGATACATTTATTATGTAGGAACTGTATAATTATGGGCTTCCTGGCATCAAGGTCATGTCCCACCAACTTCTAATTTATTTTGGTAAGCAGAATGGTAAACTAGCACGAATTAACAAGAGCTCAAATGATTTTGATGTCCTATTTTTCAATCACTCAGCAGCTACTCCATTTTCAATCCTGTTGCAAATTGCTTCCACATAACATTCCATTTGGACAACACCCTGGTGAAGCAGACCCCTGTAAGTAACAGTATTATAGCCTCAGTCTAATGTGTAGCGATTAGCGTGTTGTTTTAGGCGCTGGGAAACTAGGGTTCAGATCTCCATTCAGCCATGGGTCAGATGCCATCTCTCAATCTAAGCTTCTTCACAGAGTTGTTGAGAAAACAATAGCAAGAGAGGGAGAATTATGTGCTCCTTGGATGGCATAGAAGACGGAATATAAAAACAAAGGAAATAACATCTCCTTGCCACAAATTAAGGTCCCTGACTAATGGCATCTCTTTCACCTTCTCAACTATGGTCATCCTTCTTCCTTACTAACCTCTCTCTACTGTTCATCTCAGGTCTAAGTATAATGATGAAGATTTTAGGGAGGAAGATGCAACCCAATAAACCAGCAGTAGAGGCCAAGATGGAGAAGATCTCCACAGCCACCATGTATTTCCCTTTGGTGCTCAGATAAGTGGGGACAAAGGACAGCCAAACACTGCAGAAGACCAGCATGCTGAAGGTAATCAACTTGGCTTCATTGAAAGTATCAGGCAACTTCCTGGCAAAGAAAGCCACAGAGAAGCTCACAATGGCCAGAAGACCCATGTAGCCGAGAATAAGGTGGAACATGATGTCGGAGCCTTCATTGCACTGCACTATGATCTGCCCATCCTGGGAGTGCAGGTCAAACTCTGGGAATGGGGGAGAGGATGCCAGCCACCCAAGACAGATGCCAGCTTGAATGAGAGAGCAGAAGGTGATAAGGGAGCCTGTCAGCCTCTTCCCAAGCCATTTCCTCAGGCTGTTCCCAGGCTTGGTCACCATGAATGCCAGAACCACAGTGAGGGTTTTGGCTAACACACAAGCAACAGCAATGGAGAAGACGATGCCAAAGACGGTTTGCCTCAAGACACAGGTCACCTTTGTAGGCCTGCCAATGAATAAGAAGGAGCAGAGAAAGCAGAGAAGCAGAGAAGAGAGCAAGGTGCAGGTGATGCCCCAGTTGTTGGCTTTGACAATGGGAGTGTTCCAGTGCAGACCAAAGGTCCCCATCACAACAACTGTGACCAGAGAAAGCAGGAGAGCCAAGGAGGCCAGAATTGCCCCCAAGGGCTCCTCATAGGATAGGTAGCTTATTTTTTTTGGAATACATTGGTCCTGAAAGGCATTTGGGTAGTGATCATCTGGGCATTTCTCACACTGATCTGCATCTGAAAGTGAGAAGCATTCTTTTAGCATTTCTTGAAGCGATAATTATTAATATTATTGATACCATCTATTATGCGGTACACAAAACATATTACTGAACTGATGAACCAAAGTCTACTTTCACAACTAAGTGATGGTTCCTCCATGAGCATCTCAGCTGTACTAATCAATCCATTCATATTTATCTGTCAAGGTTAGAGTATACTGATTGATTTCAGTGTTTCCCCCTTAAACATGCCTATCTCTCCATCCAGCCCCATGTCTTTGCATTTCAAGGCTTGCAGCCCAAGTGTTTCTACACTTTCCGTAATTGAGTATGGGAGTGGATGAAACAGCCAGGTAGCCTGCCATTTGCTCACTGGGAAGATCTATATTTGACAAGAAATAACTTTTCCTAAGGACTGAAACTGTGTGGCTACAATAGAGAAAATTGTTCACTAGTTGTTAATCACAGAAGTTGAAAATCTGTTGGCTGCTGGTTCAATGCTGACAAAAAGGGAATCTATGGAGTGCAATCCTAATTATTTCTTCCCAGATGTATGTCATCCTGATTTCAATGGTGGTTATTCCCATGTGGACATTATTTCACACAATATACTCTTGAATGGCTATCCAAAGGGGAGGAGAAAGGAAAGGGCAATATGTATCAGTAACATATAAACACATGTGCTTGGGATGTATGACAGAAAATAAGCAGACACAGTAAGACTGAAACATGAATGTCTGTGTTGGAGAGGAAGATGGGAATTCCAGTTGACTTGGGTTCCTTCACTTACCCTTCTGGACTGAAATCCTCCCTATAGGGCACTGAACACAGTCATAGCAACAGATTTGCTTTCCCTGCTGGGCAAACATACTCTGTCCAGGGTGGCAGCTTTCAACACAGGTGGAAATGGGCAGCATCTAATGGTAATGACAAGCAAGGGATTTTGAATGGAATAAGCTTGTTTCTCTACATAAATCTTATTGTCGTCTATGTCCGCTTTGCGGTAGAAAGGTCACAGGACTGAAATTAGAGGATGGCTGTCAAGCATTTGCTCCCTGGGCAAGCATCAGGCCCACGAATAAAGATGCTTTGTGCTGTCACTTAACCATTTGGCCAGCACAGCACATGTCTGAATGGTAAAGAGAAGCTAGTGCCAACCTTCTCCAATGCTGATTCCCTCCTGGAGGGAGAGGAGAGCTGAAATAAGGAGCCAGTTGCTTCTCTTTCTTACCAACTTTCAGATTAAATTATACAATGCATGTAGGTGTTACTTACATTGCTAATACATCTTATATAGATTTTTATCTAAGATAAATATTGTTACAGACTGACAGCAGCACAACATAACATTCCTGCTGCTCTGTTTAGATTGCTCATAACTGGCAAAGCTGTAGAAATTTATATAACTATTCCCTCTTATGTGTGTTTTTTGTGGGGGGCCATTGGGTTTTTTATTTTCATTATGTTTTATGTATGTATTAATTATGTATTTTGTGGTTTTATATGTTGATTTTACTCTGAACTGCCCTGAGACCTCCAGTTATATAGCAGTGTATAAACTCATTCATTCATTCATTCATTCCATCCATCAATTTCTTCAGGCATATGACAGCACAGCATTCTATAGCCTTCTGAGCATTAGCCCTTTCATTAGCCTTTTGGATGCTTTCATCCCACAAATTATGGCCAAGCCTGCATGGAGTTTGGCTTCACCAACAGCCTGATGGAGACCAACCTCCTGGGACAGGATATCACCGGCACTCCATCCATCAACATTAGTGACCACACACTTCAGGTGGTAGTTGATTTTCTTTCTACCTGGCTCCACATGGTGGGACAGAGTCTGAAACCATGACTGTTGCCAACAACACATTTTGGAGCACAACAGTCCCTTTTCAAGAGCTTTAAACACTTGCCAATTCCTCACTCAGAAAGACCTTGTTCTTTAACCTGAGCTCCCAATTAGTTTCAAACTAGCTCTGGATCAACAAATTTGAACAAAGTAACAAAGGTAGTATTTGATCACGGAGTACTAGAGCTTTCCTCCCCACACTTCTCCTTTGTAGCCCTCTGTGTTTTCCTGGATCCCCTGATCTTCTCATTAAAGATGATGATGGATGATAATTAAAACAAAAAAATGGCCAAACCCACCTTCTTGAACTTGGGATTCCATGCGATGGCACTTCCATCCACTGTGAACTCTTTTCCTGGGGGTGCCTGAGGGTCCAGCCTCCCCACTCGGACTTTCTGGAAGGACTCATTGGGAAATGTGACCAAGTTGAGGAGATCATAGCCACCTGCCTGCTGCCCCTTCTCATCCAAAGAGATTTCTTCCCCAGCACTGTTGTTGAAGTGGATGTTTTTCAGGAAGGAGTGGAGCTAGATTGTAGGAGAAAAAAAGACACAGACCTTGGAGGCTAATACACTCTCTCTTTTCAATTTCCCAGTTGGACCTTTGGCTTTTTACTACCATTCATCAGTATGTTCTAGGATGCTGAAAGCTGCCCTGAAGGGAGTCAAATCATTGCTCTATATAGCCCAGTCATTTCTACACTGGTTGCTATTGGCTCTCTAGGGTTTCGGAGTCTTTCCCATCATGATCTTGAGATGCTGGGGGTTGAACATGGGACCTTCTGAATGAAAGCAGATGTTCTGCCATTGAGCTGTAAGCCTTTCCAGTTCCAATACTAAGAGTATTGGTATGCTTTTTGACTTGCCATGGATTCTGGGTAATTCAAAAACCTCCTCCATTAACACCTGAAACTGCCTTGTGCTGAGTTACACCATTGTTCTCTGTAGCCCAGAACTGTCTACTCTGAATTGCCACAGTTCTATCCGGCATACATCCAAGGTTTCAACCCAGTTCTTATAACAGAGGACACCCCTCATCCTTGTGCAGCCCCAAGTAGGAGAATCCTGGATGGATTAATTTAAAGAGCTTTGAATGTGTAGCTTCCAAAGCATGTGGCCTTTCACTGAGATCAAGTCCCTCCCAATGATAGAGCTCACCAGTGAAAACCCCCAAGGCCTCTCCTCCACGCCAAAGCTCAGCTGTGAAACATATGAACCACTAATAATAACTCCTGTGCTTCTAACACAGATGAGAGTAGTTGACAGTACCTGCCAGGGCTTAACATTTTGCTGTCTCCCTTTCTCACCCAGTACTTTCCGTTTGGCTCTTGAGGAATACATGCTATGGAGAGCATGAGCTACTGCATGGACGGCATTGTAGATGGTGTAGCTCTGGCTGGACATTTCCATTTCAAACACGGGTCCAGTGAGTTTCTCCAGCTTCTCCCTCCCAGTGCAGTTTTTCTGATTTCTGTGAATTAGATTGTGATCTGGGAATGAACAGAGGAATGCATTGGCCCAGAACTGCTGGATGAAATACAGATTTGGTTGCCATGGATTTATGGTCTGTAGAAAGTCCTGAAACCCTGGAACTGGATTTGAATGGAGTGTAAATGACAAAGTGCCATTGAAGGATTTTGAAGGAAATTTGTCTCCAGCCAGCACTGCAGTGAAATCCCATTGAGCTGTTGTAATCCACACCCTCTCCACTGGGTACATAGAGAAAACCTCAAGGGAGACTAAAACCAGTCTCAAAGCCTCTAGAGACTGACTGTCTCCATAGACAAGAATCACATTCATTTCCCTCCTTTTGAGAACAAACATGATTGGTCTCAATTTTTGTTGAACTAGCTCATTAGGTAAAAAATTTGTCACTAGTGGGATCACCAGTGTCCAAGAAATGCAGACATTTTTCTGGGAAAGCCTTGGTCTGAGAGTACGAAGGAAAGTTTCTCCACTGTCATCATCTGAAACAAGGAGGCCAATCCAGTTCCACCCAAATTTCCTGAGTAGCCAGACAATGCCATCACACTGAGCTTCTTCATTGGGGACCATTTGGAAGAAGGAAGGGAAGCGCCTTTGGTCACTCAGCCCTGGATCCAAGGAGCCATAGCTGAGCTAAAGGGAAAAGATTTATATTTTTAAGAATTCAAAGACCATCTATTTGTTCAAAGAAAGAATACTTCTCTATTGTTGTGGTTAACCATCTGCTCTTACTTTTCTAAGTATACACCACTGACATTATTACACCTCAGGTTAGGAGAAGTTTCTAAGCAGGAGGCTGCATGCTCCCGTGATTATAAGCTTTGCGGCATGAACAGGTTTCGAAGAATCAGAGATTGAATGATTAGTATTATGGGTTTATTCCCCCCCCCTGAAATCCCAATTGTAATTGAGATGGCAGTGTAGGCAACACATCGCTAGGAGGCTTTAACACAGTGACAGTACCCAAAGAAAGTCTAATGTAGGACACAAGTGTAGAAAACATGATGTAACGGGACTGAAAGCTAACCTGGGTGCTCTTTTGGGGTTTTCTGTGTATGTCTGCCCTTGTGGTTGTATCTATGTGTCTACACACATACCTGTGGAATCTTGTAGGTGTTTAATATATTGGCCATCTCAATGGAGTTTTCGGAGGTGAGCCCTCCAACGACGGCAATTAATCTATCTTCCCCATTACAGTGGTAATTGGGGGGATTTCGTTGTCCCATGAAAAGAAGAGCAAGAGTGTTCCAACAAGTTTGCGAAGGATTAAAAGCATTCTCATAAAATGTTGATCCCAGTGTGATGTTGGATAAGAATTTGGCATTCTTGTTGATCTCTTGCATGGCAAAGACGAAGGCAAGAACATGCTGGTAGTTTTTCGGGATCACACTGCAATGAGACAAAGAATGACTGCAAACATGACAGAAAGGAAACTGTTGAAGTTTTCATTTTGATTCATGCATGTCTTTCACTTGGATGTTTCAACCTACAAGACAATAACATTTTATTCAAACTAATGATACTACAGCAGTCTCCTAAGATATTATGATTAGATGTTCAGTATGTGAATGGTAGATTCAAGGAGATCCATTATTGTGCTCTTAATAATAATAATAATTTATTTATACCCTGCACATCTGGCTGAGTCTCCCCAGCCACTCTGGGCGGCTCCCAATCAAGTATTAAAAACAATACAGCGTTAAATATTAAAAACTTCCCTGAACAGGGCTGCCTTCAGATGTCTTTTAAAGATAGGATAGCTACTTATTTCCTTAACATCTGAAGGGAGGGTGTTCCACAGGGTGGGCGCCACCACCGAGAATGCCCTCTGTCTGGTTCCCTGTAACCCTACTTCCCGCAATGAGGGAATTGCCAGAAGGCCCTTGGCGCTGGATCTCAGTGTCTGGGCTGAACAATGGGGGTGGAGACACTCCTTCAGGTATACAGGACCGAGGCCGTTTAGGGCTTTAAAGGTCAGCACCAACACTTTGAATTGTGCTTGGAAACGTACTGAATGAAAGAATTGTGCTTGGAAACATACTGAAGAAAGAAAGTAAATTAATGTTGAATTATAAAATATCTGAACAGGAAGTAGAAGGTGCCATTCAAAATATGCAATTAGGCAAATCTCCAGGACTGGATGGGCTGACTTCTAGATACTATAGATCCTTGAAAGAGTGGTTAGTACAACCTTTAAAGGAAGTCTGCAATGAAATATTGGAAGGGGAAAGGGCACCAGAGTCGTGGAAAGAAGCGTATATTACACATACCGAAAACAGAGACTGAAAAGACTCAGCTTAAGAACTACCGCCCCATATCATTACTTAATGTGGATTACAAAATTTTTGCAGACATTTTGGCCAAGAGATTGAAAAAAGTGTTGATGGAAGAGATTCATAAAGTCCAAGCGGGCTTTATCCCGGGAAGACACTTGTCTGACAATTTGAGGAATATAATTGATATCTTGGAAAAACTAGAAGTGAACATAAATACTAAAGCAGTTTTGATATTTGTGGACGCGGAGAAAGCTTTTGATAATATCTCTTGGAGTTTTATGAAGAAGAACCTACAGGGGATGGGGGTAGGCCAAGGTTTTGAAAACGGTATAAGTGCAATTTATTCAGAACAAAAGGCTAAACTAATTGTAAATAATGTGGTGACGGAAGAATTTAAGATAGAAAAAGGGACACGACAAGGTTGCCCAATTTCCCCATTGCTTTTTATATCGGTCCTGGAAGTTTTGCTGAATATGATTAGAAGGGACCAGTTGGTTAAAGGTATATAGGTCGGAGCCAAACAGTACAAATTGAGAGCATTTGCAGATGACTTAGTATTGACGTTACAGGAGCCAGAATCTAGTACCAAAAGGGTTTTATAACTGATTCAAAAATTTGGTCAGGTTGCAGGATTTAAACTGAATAAGTTAAAAACCAAGGTTTTAGAGAAAAACTTAACACCGATTGAGAGAGAGAGGTTTCAGAATGAGAACTTTTTTTTATGTATGCCACAACAGTAGCAAGAATACTCATTGCAAAGTATTGGAAGACACAAGATCTACCCACTCTGGAAGAATGGCAGATGAAGGTGATGGACTATATGGAACTGGCGGAAATGACTGGCAGAATCCAAAGACACAAGATTTGCCCACACTGGAAGAGTGGCAGACGCAACTGATGGACTACATGGAACTGGCTGAAATGACTGGCAGAATCCGAGATTTGGGCGAAGAAACAATGGAAGAGGACTGGAAAAAAATTAAGGACTATTTACAGAAACAATACAAGTTGTATGAATGTTAAAAAGTTACACGACTCGGAAATTATAGCTTCAGCAATTAGATTTGGGTAATAGGAAATTATGTTTTAGGAAAGAAAAGGTCAAAATCCAAGGTAATACTATGTTTAATTCAAGATATAAGTAATTGATGAAAAGTATCTCAAATTTAGAGGTATAGTATTTGAAAAGTACAAAATAAGATATGAAACAAGGTAATAATTTGCTGATATCTTTATTATAAAGAATGCAGGGTAAGGGAGATGTGAGGAAGTCTGGTTAGTTATATAAAGAATGTTATGAAAGGTTGGTTTTTTTCTTTTTTCTTTTTCTTTCTTGTTCTTCTATTTTCTTTTTCAATGTATGTTTCTAAATTTGTATCTGGAAATTTAATAAAATATTAAAAAAAAAGGAAATGACTGGCAGAATCCGAGACCAGGGAGAAGAGTCGGTGGAAGAAGATTCAAAGAATTGGAAAAAATTCAAAGACTATCTACAGAAATATTGTAAAATTAATGAATGTTAGAATGATGTGGGATAGAAATTAAGTGGTTTTCAGCTGCAATACTATAAGGAAATATGAAAAATGGATTATTTATAGGTAAAAATTTAACGTTACAATATTTTAAGATCAAAGACTAGGATAAACAAAGAGGGAATGGATTTGCTGAACCAACAAACTGAACTGGAATACAAAAAAGGGAGGCGTGAGGAGGTCCGGGAAATAAGCTAATGAAAAATAAGTAATGGAAAGATTGAGTTGTTTTTAACCATTTTTATTTTGTATTTTCTTCTTTTTTATTTTTATTTTGTAATATTTTGAAAATCTCAATAAATATCTTATATAAAAAAGGAAATTGCATGAATTGGTGAGGTTGAATATTGGAAACCTAGAAACAAAAAGCAGTTAACCTGCCAAGTTCAGTCAGGCTCTAATTCTTTCCCCACTTAACTAGGTTCAAAATCACCAACACAGTGGGATTTAATACTGAGTAAATCATTGCATGTTCCCAACATTCCCTTTGCCTCTTTCTTATACGCAATGTTCATGGCTTCCTCTTGTTCTGCTGCTTTGTCCATCACCTCCCTTCCATTTCTGAACCATGAAGTATTCATGGGAATGTGTTCTCAATTCAACCTGGGAAACAACTCTTTAGTATACCAGTGTGTTTTAACACACAATGTCTTTTTAGCAGCCCTTGAATCTAAGCCTTATAGATATGCTTTCCTTTTTTTAAAAAAAACCTAAAAACAACTTGGGAAGCAAAACCTTCCTCTTCTTTTTTATTCAATGGGATTCGCTTCCCATATAATCTTGCGTGGGATTATAGGGTGTGATCACACAACCTTCCATCGGAAATTGCTTATTCCCATGTAAACATGTGTTAAGGAAAGCTCTCCTTGATCCCAAATATTTGAGAGGAAGCATCCCATTGGGCTCTGTGGAACTGCCTTTCACGCAAATCTGATTTAAGCTGCAATATGGCTGCAGCCACTTACCTGGGAGTAAGCACCACTAAGCTCAGTGGTGATTACTTCGAGTAGGTATGCCTAGATTTGCCCTGTCAGGCTAAAAGCTGATGCATGTTTGGGGTGTGGAGCAAAGCCCATGGAACTGAACAAGGCTTACTTGCAAGAAAATTCTGGCATAGGAATGAGTTGCAACATCTATGTGTCTGAAGTAGCTTGTAAACTTCAGCTGGGTTGTGGATGGGGCTCATATGGGCAAAAGGCAGAGGCAATCTAGTAGCCACACTTAAGCACTTTGGAATCCCCATAGATTTCAACAGGATTCTGGCCCTGTACCCACTGAACACAACGAAGGGACTTGTTTTCAAGTTAATGTGTCCCTACTGCTGGGCTTTGCACTTTGAAGGAAAAGGAGGGAACTGCAGTTTATCAGACTCAAAATGAAAAGGTGAATTTTTCAGTATCATCTAAAAGAATATCAAGTTGTAGGTAGTTCCACTTCAGTGTAACAATACAGAAACACCACAATTAACTGCCGGGGGGGGGGGGGAGTAGAATAGCATTTCAAGCAAGTCCAAATTTGTATTGTAGGACTATGAATATGTACTTCTTTTCACATGAATGAATATCTTACTTGAAAGACAGCTCTGAAAAACATTTTTAACACTGTGGTATAAAAGGATTTGTTTAGGTCACATATGGTGCCTTAGACCAGTGTTTTTCAACCTTATTTGGGCAAAGGCACACTTGTTTCATGAAAAAAATCACGAGGCACACCACTAGTGTGTGCGGAGAGGGAGATGTCAGAGCCCCGCTGCTCTCTATGGGGAATCGGATGAGAGCGGACCGCCTGTCTGCTCTCATCCGATCCCATCTGATCTGATCCCCACCCAGGACAGATGGAAAATAGGGTGAACACAGTCCGGCGCCCACCTAGTGGGCGAAAATTTGACTTTTTTTTTTAATCTTTCAAATTTTTCAATTTTTCCCATGGCACACCAGGCAACATCTCGCGGCACACTAGTGTGCCGCGGAACAGTGGTTGAAAACACTGCCTTAGACTGATGATGATGAGTTTATTTCTGCTAACTCAAGTGGTGGGACAAAAATCTGAATGTTCCCTGTGAAGCCTGACAGGAGAACCGAAGACAGAACCCGATGCAGTTGTTTATTTCATCAAGTCATGAGTAATCTGTGGACCCAACAGAAAATTCCCCTGTAAATAAGTAACTACTTACTGAGCAGAAAATGAAGAGGATTGTGGGCGCTCCATAAATTTCTGCATTCTGAAGTTTGCTAGCGTAATGGATATAAATTCACCAATGATCATGGCTGCTGGAGGACCATATGAATTGGTTTGAATTGTTTTTCTCAATCTGCAAGAGCTCAAATGCTTGCTAGAAGAACAATGCAGCAGCAACAGCAGGAAAAGCAGGTGGCGTGCTGACCATTCTTGGGCTGAACTGGAAGCCATCATGTTTACGTACAGTCACTAACAGCATTTCAGTCTTGCCTGAAGTTATAAGGAAACTTGGCTGCATGGAGGCATGTACCTGCCTCAAATCTACCTCCCTTACTGGATTTATGTAATGTGATAGGACAGGTGCCTATATAGTCTACAACACCGGACCATCACATTTGGAAAGGGCTGTTTCTTTGGCTTATATTGTGCCTGGCATTTGATTTGCCATGGGACATTTAAAAGTAGTGATGCTGATCAATAATTATAAAAATTACAGGGTGAAGTATTTGTTTTGCTAAGGTCCTCAGGTCTCAGAACAAGCAAAGTTCTTACCCTCTAAAATGTGGCTCTTTTGCGGGTGGGTGGGGGCATTATTGCAGTATTGGTTTTATTTTTATTTTGTATATTGTGATCTTTTTGTGAACCGCCCTGAAACCTCTGGGTATATGGTGGTATATCAATTCAATAAATGAAATGGAATGGTTTCTTAGGAGGGGGTCCAGAAGGGCACAATGACTGCTCCCCACATTAACTGGGGGCGGCTTTTGCGTGGTCGCGCACAGCCTCCCCCGGGACTATGAGACTCCCGGCTAGGTAGCTTGGCTTCGCTGACCCTCCTCCCCCCTAAGCTGGATACCTTGAGGTTCCCGCCTAGCTGCAACAATTAGCCAATCACTGTCAGGGGGCCATTGCCAAAAGGGGGTCTCAAAAATGGTCAGGGGGATACCTCCAGCAGAGACACATCTGTCCTTTGGGTTGATGTTCTATTGATAACAATACCACTTGAAGATTTCTCTCTCTCTTGGTTTCCAACAAACTTCCAAGCTGACTTGGAAGCTAGATTTCTATGTGGGTCTCAATATCCCCAGACACTTTCAAGGGGAACATTTGTCTTCCAAACAAGGGAGTTTACATTCTCCATTATATTTACTCTCGGCCTCAAAGCACCCACAGAGCCACAAACGGCAAGATGACTATTTATTAGGCATCCTGTGGAATGTGCTCTAAAGCAGCCCTGGGGTTGTTGTGCCTGACCACATGATGACATCTGGCTGTGTCCATAAACATGAACTCTACACACTGGGACAGAACTGAGTGGGGAGTTACGAAAGTGTTGGGGGAAGCATTCCAAGCTGCTAGACATTAATGCTGAACCATATGCGCTCTATATTGTGAATACCATATGGGTAGGGGTTAAATGGAAGGAGAAAATCTAGACATTTCGGGGATGGGGAAATGGAAAAAAGGAGAAAGGCAGTGGTGACAGCTCCCCACCCTAATATTTGACTGCTATACCTTTCTTGCTGAAACCTGGTTTTGCTGCAGTCATGAGCATCAAGAAACCTCCTATCAATCTCCCAGCAGACACTATGTCCTCCCCAACAATGATTCACTTGGAATAACCATATGCCACCATGTAGTGTAATTCCTGGCAGGAAATGGTTGTAGCCTACCTGTTCATAAAACGTGTTGCAGACACTGAGTGCCAATTGGATCTAGCCAGGACCTCAACTTTTATCGCCAATGAATCGTCCAGGTACTCTGCCTCCCCTATGGTGTATCTAGCTAAACTTGAAGTCCCTAAGCACTGGAGGGCCTTTACCTTGGCCCTTCAGCTGTCCTTGAAGGCCGATACAGGAAGATTGCTTACCTGGAGAGACAATGCGCCTGTGACTCTGGACAAATAGAAACAACAGAGAATGTGCTTCTCCATTATTTTTATTATAGAGACATTTGTACCAGCCTCATCTTACCATTACTGCATAAGTACCCAGGGCACAGGACAATTCTATACCTTCCTGCCACTTTCAGATACCAATCCTGCTACAACATACGTTGCCAGATTCTGCACAGCAGTGCTCAAAATTTGTCAGATGATGACCTGTGTCACAAACTAGATATAATGAACACTCATATTAGAGTGCTCTATAGACTGACAGCTGTAGTCTTATATATACTAACCTTTTACGCTCTTTTACTCTGGTTCCTAACCCTTCTTTTAGACTCTCTTATGTTCTTTTGGATTCTGATAGACTTTTATATATACTTTCTGTTTTAACTCCTTTTTAAAAATGTTTTTTGATTTTAAATGATTGTACCCTTCCCTCCTTATGCTGGTCTATGACCGTAATAAAGACATGATTTGATTTGGTTGTAGCCTACCACTCTCGTGTGCGGAAACACGGAAGAAAATCTCGGAGAGTGCAGTACTGCATTCCACATTCCCTCCCTTGGATGCAATAGCAAAAAGAAAAGGAAATGAAATTAAACACACATCAAATGTTATGCAACTTTCTCCTCAGTTTAATAGTGACAGACATTGCTGGTTTAACAGAATCAAAGCATGATTGTTTGCCACTATGGTTTAAGGGTGCTTTGTTTCCTCATTTTTTAATTGCAGTAAATCAGAGCTGGACAGAATGGCAGCAAAGGGTGGTGACAGTGATGGGGCGGAGAGCGATCCTCAGCCCGTTCCCATAATCCTCCCCTCCAGATTCAGTGCACACAGATTTGATGTTATTCTTGGTGTTGTGGATGAAGGTGTTCACTTCCTTGCATGCTGGTTTGTCCAGTCAGCGTCTTTTCATCATGACGTCACAATACTGCTTTCCAACGCTGCTTTTGGGATTATCGTAGTGCTGGGTTAGGAATGTCTTACAGTTGGGTACACAATAGGCTCCCAGTGGCAGGACAGACACCAGAAAGGTGAGGAGCACAAGGCCAGATCACTTGAAAGGCATCATCGTGGGCGACCGCCGCCTGAAAGAGATACCTGGGGGGAAAGTAAAGTGGGTGTGTAAATGCTTTCATTCTGTTTGCCACCAGAGGGTGCTTTGTGAAACAGCTTGGAGTTCTTCAGATTGGCAGTGCAGTTCACCAGCCAAGTAATGTGAAGGGAAATGCAAGGACTAGGATACAGTGTGTAGAAATGCATATGCAGATTCATTGGTTTCAAAATTATCTGTGATTGCTCAAAGCAGTCAACCCTTTTAGCAGTCTAGCTAAAATGAGATTTCACATAAAGAACAACCTTCTTACTGCTTTGTTCCTTTCTCCTCAGAGCCAAGGCCCTGTCCTGTCCTGATTGTTGGCTGCAAAACCAGGGCAACTGCTATGGATATTTTGATACCAAGTTGTCATGGAAAGATGCTGAGGTAAGAAATGTTTCTCCTCAACCAAGATGTAATAGAATCATGGAATTGGAGGGTATTCCAAGGGTCATCTAGTCCAAACCCTTGCAATGTAGAAATCTCAACTAAAGCATACATGACTGATGGCCATCCTACCTTGGCTTAAAAACCTCCAAGGAAAGAGAGACCACAGCTTTCCACTGTCAAACAGATCTTGCTGACAGAAAGTTCTCTCTCATGTTTATAATTTACATCTTTTGGGCTCCTATCAGATTTCTGTGAGTAGGGCTATCCTTGCCCTGGAACAATACTTGTCCAGCATCTCAGACTTAACAAAAGAGAGTTGGTCACTTTATGTTCCAGTGAAGCATCTCCGTGGGAGCTGTGAATGTGACAATTATGTCAAATTCTGCCCTCCCACCAGGAGAAGAGGGAAGAAATCTTTGTGTGGAAAAGTAGAATAGACTGCAGTTCTGAAACAGATCTGAGACTGCGTTCGCAAAACATTTCATGGCTCTGGCTGTCTCCCTAGAGAACTCATGTATGAACTGTAGATATTGGCAGTCTCTGGGAGTGTTTGATCCTCTGCTTATGCTCAGCCAATATATTTGCAGAGAGACTATAGTATTTTTAAAATTCCAAAAAGCACCCAGTGACCTAATTCCAAAGGGAATTTACCAAACATTATGTATGTACTGCACCCCTGCAACTTTTCAGTGCAAGGGTGACATAACAGTGTATGCTGTGTGGTCTGCAGTGCTGTGAAAGGAATGCAGCAGGTCGGGTGCAGTGCTGATAATTTGGGTTCCGGAGCTCAAGTTAAAATAAGTTAGGCATTGCAAGCAAATCTCCCAAGTTCAAATTTCCTTGTCTCTATTTAAATGTAATACAGTGGTACCTCAGGTTAAGAACTTAATTTGTTCCGGGGGTCCGTTCTTAACCTGAAACTGTTCTTAACCTGAAGCACCACTTTAGCTAATGGGGCCTCCCACTGCCACCGCACTGCTGGAGCACGATTTCTGTTCTCATCCTGAAGCAAAGTTCTTAAACCGAGGTACTATTTCTGGGTTAGTGGAGTCTGTAACCTGAAGTGTCTGTAACCCGAAGCGTCTGTAACCCGAGGTACCACTGTACTCCCTTTCTGTAACTTTTTGCAGCTTTTTCAACATTCCACATAAAAATGCTTCCACCTACATAAAATAAATTGGGTTTGTAGGAAGACCGGCTTAGGGTTTCTCCAGATGACCTTTTAATTGACCACTCATCCTGCATTCACCCTAGATGAGGGGACAAGAACATGCCCCTACATTTGTTCATTTATTTATTTAAGTGGATTAATTATGCAAACCTACACTTCCTGTTATGTGCTTGAATTCCTCGTGTGAAATGCTGTCGATCTGGAGGTGCCATTAGTGCACAAAAGTTTAAGCCTGGCAACTTGGTATGTAGCACTAATTGATCACAGTCTTCCAGTAAGACTTGCCTCCTGAAAGTCAAATTTCAGAAAAATAAATAAAAACGTTGATAATTCCACAAACTTGCTCACATTTGGAGAGCTCCAACTCTGCATCATTCCTTTTAGTGAGATATGGTTTTTGAACTGTTGCTATCTGATGTGTTGTGAGACACTTTGGGAATGACTTTTTGGAATAAAGAAAAGAAACAGGTTCTGATGGCGGTTCTACTTCTTCTACTACACCCATGCCCTTGCTTTCTAATTCTTAACTTTTCAACCCACAAATCCACATAATATATGTATACTCACTTACCTGCGAGAACTGAATGGGACTTTGCTGGAAGAAGGATGTGGACAGATATGTGGGTATAGAGTATATTGCTAGTGAGAGCCCCCAATACAAAATATAAATCAGTAGCCATAGAATCAGAAGTGAGTTTGTGATTGTCCCCAACTTACTCAAGTTTTGTCCTGTGAGGTGATGGATATCGCGTTATGCAGGGGCAAGTTTGTCTCTGAAGCTGCTGCCTCAATTCTTATATAGATCTTGGTGAGGTTGGGGGTTGGGGCTTGGAAGGGAGAAGGATGAAAGTTCAATCACTTGCCATATGTTGAGTAGATATGGATAGGATAAGTATGTTTCAATTTCCCTGGAATTCCCTCCAGTGTGGGCTTAATTTACATGTTGAGTAGATATTGATAGGATAAATATGTTTCAATTTCCCTGGAATTCCCTCCAGTGTGGATTTAATTTATGGTTATGACCACTATACAGTTATGTTTCTGACAATGGGTTGGAAAGCAAATACCCTAAATAAAAAATAAGCACACATAATTAACATCAGATAATGCATCTGCCTTCTGGAGCTTAGTCCATATCTAGGCGGAGTACTTAGTTCGATATGTTTGATATTAAAATGAAAGGGGAACAGAGTGCACCTTTTGCTCAAGGGCACATACACACTTTGCATTGTTGATACCCAACAAGAATGGCCAGCTTCCTTCAAAATGGAGTTTTTACACTAGAACATTTCCCAGAATCCTCTGCTACACAAAGGGATTCCGTGACAGGCAAATCCACATAGCAAAGAAGCCACAACTGTGAAAATAGCTTCTGTGAATTCAAGCTGGGTATCATAGAATCATAGAGTTGGAAGAGACCACAAGGGCCATCGAGTCCAACCCCCTGTCAAGCAGGAAACACCATCAGAGCACTCCTGACATATGGTTGTCAAGTCTCTGCTTAAAGACCTCCAAAGAAGGAGACTCCACCACACTCCTTGGCAGCAAATTCCACTGTCGAACAGCTCTTACTGTCAGGAAGTTCTTCCTAATGTTTAGGTGGAATCTTCTTTCTTGTAGTTTGGATCCATTGCTCTGTGTCCGCTTCTCTGGAGCAGCAGAAAACAACCTTTCTCCCTCCTCTATGTGACATCCTTTTATATATTTGAACATGGCTATCATATCACCCCTTAACCTCCTCTTCTCCAGGCTAAACATGCCCAGCTCCCTTAGCCGTTCCTCATAAGGCATCGTTTCCAGGCCTTTGACCATTTTGGTTGCCCTCTTCTGGACACGTTCCAGTTTGTCAGTGTCCTTCTTGAATTGTGGTGCCCAGAACTGGACACAGTACTCCAGGTGAGGTCTGACCAGAGCAGAATACAGTGGCACTATTACTTCCCTTGATCTAGATGCTATACTCCTATTGATGCAGCCCAGAATTGCATTGGCTTTTTTAGCTGCCGCGTCACACTGTTGGCTCATGTCAAGTTTGTGGTCAACCAAGACTCCTAGATCCTTTTCACATGTACTGCTCTCAAGCCAGGTGTCCCCCATCTTGTATTTGTGCCTCTCATTTTTTTTGCCCAAGTGCAATACTTTACATTTCTCCCTGTTAAAGTTCATCTTGTTTGTTTTGGCCCAGTTCTCTAATCTGTCAAGGTCGTTTTGAAGTGTGATCCTGTCCTCTGGGGTGTTAGCCACCCCTCCCAGTTTAGTGTCATCTGCAAATTTGATCAGGATGCCCTTTAGTCCATCATCCAAGTCGTTGATAAAGATGTTGAATAAGACCTGGGTATACACACACCCACACCCACACCCACACTTAAAAATGGAGCTTGGTGAGGTCCATTTTTTTCCGATGAAAATAAAAAAGGCTGAAGGGGGAACTGAGATTTCAATCTCTTTGCTGTCCATGCTCTTTTGCTTCAAGTTTTCCCCCTCCCTGGTTCAATTCCAGGATTTCCAGGCTTGATTTTAGATATGCTATAAGCCACCCAGATTGGCTGGGATGTTGTTATGATTGTGATTGTGATTATTATGGCTGGGAGAAAAACTAGACAGGGGTGAGGGTGGGTTTCAGCTCCCATCACCCCCCATTAGCATCCAGTTGACTCAACTACCAGAGGATTGTGTAGCTAGTCCCTGATATCAGCTACTAAAACTTTGTGGCTGCTGTATTTTTCTGGTGACAGCAATTTCCTCTCACAGAACCCCCCACAACACTTGGGTTCTTATGGAAGGATGACACTCACTTGTGCAGAGATGTTTTATATATATGTATAAAGAGTATCTAGTGTGTGTGTAAGTAGGGCTGCTGGTCTGAATATCTTTTACAGGAACACAGAAAATATTCTCACAGCATCCAGAAGTCTGAGTTTAAACATGTATGTCCACTGCCAGATGATTTATATTACGCTTGATGCTTTGCATGTTTGTATGGTCCACTGGGGATTTTTTTCTTAACACACACACACACACACACACACACACACACACACACACACGTGTCACACGTCTTTTTTTGTATAAGGTTTTATTCAGACATTTCACAATACAATAAAAAGAAACTATTCTAAACAAAATAATAAAAAGAAAAGAACAAAACAAAAGAGGAAAAAGAGGTAGATGAATACAAAGCTCTGTCACACATATATCCTAATTTTGAGCAATGAAATTTGTTTAAAAGATACCTCTATTATTTAAGAACTGTGTGGTTATGGTCTTCCTGGGATCAAGGTCATGTCCCACCAACTCCTAATTTATTTTGGTAAGCAGAATGGTAAACTAGCACGAATTAATAAGAGCTCAAATGATTTTGATGTCCTATTTTTCAATCACTCAGCAGCTACTCCATTTTCAATCCTGCTGCAAATTGCTTCCACATAATATTCCATTTGGACAACACCCTGGTGAAGCAGACCCCTGTAAGTAACAGTATTTCAAATTGTGCTCTCCTTAGTTTGTGTTCTGGGGGTATAGAAAGGTAGGCCAAAAAACAAAGATTAAGTCAACAAAACAACATACATAAAAATCTCTCAGTCTAAACTACCTCACAGAGTTGTTGTGAAGGCAATACAGAGAGAGGAGAGCCATGTATACCACCATGAACACTTGGATGGCATAGAATAGGGGTTTCCAAACTTGGGTCTCCGGCTGTTGTTGGACTACAATTCCAAACATCCATAGCTGGCAAGGCTAGTTGTCAAGGATGGTGGGAATTGAAACCCAAAAACAGCTGGAGACCAAAGTTTGGTAACTGCTGGCATAAGGAGAAAAAGATAGAAGCAAAGGAAATAGCATCTTCTTGCCACAACAGAAGGTCTCTGGCTAATGGCATCTCTTTCACCTTCTCAGCTATGGTCACCCTTCTTCTTTACTAGCTTCTCTTTACTGTTCATCTCAGGCCTAAATATAATGATGTAGATTTTGGGGAGGAAGATGCAACCCAATAAACCAGCAGTAGAGGCCAAGATGGAGAAGATCTCCACAGCCACCATGTATTTCCCTTTGGTGCTCAGATAAGTGGGGACAAAGGACAGCCAAACACTGCAGAAGACCAGCATGCTGAAGGTAATCAACTTGGCTTCATTGAAAGTATCAGGCAACTTCCTGGCAAAGAAAGCCACAGAGAAGCTCACAATGGCCAAAAGACCCATGTAGCCGAGAATAAGGTGGAACATGATGTCAGAGCCTTCATTGCACTGCACTATGATCTGCCCATCCTGGGAGTGCAGGTCAAACTCTGGGAATGGGGGAGAGGATGCCAGCCACCCAAGGCAGATGCCAGCTTGAATGAGAGAACAGAAGGTGATAAGGGATCCTGCCAGCCTCTTGCCAAGCCATTTCCTCAGGCTGTTCCCAGGCTTGGTCACCATGAATGCCAAAACCACAGTGAGGGTTTTGGCTAACACACAAGCAACGGCAATGGAGAAGACGATGCCAAAGACGGTTTGCCTCAAGACACAGGTCACCTTTGTAGGCCTGCCAATGAATAAGAAGGAGCAGAGGAAGCAGAGAAGCAGAGAAGAGAGCAAGGTGCAGGTGATGGCCCAGTTGTTGGCTTTGACAATGGGAGTGTTCCAGTGCAGACCAAAGGTCCCCATCACAACAACTGTGACCAGAGAAAGCAGGAGAGTCAAGGAGGCCAGAATTGCCCCCAAGGGCTCCTCATAGGCGAGGTAGCTTATTTTTTTTGGAATACATTGGTCCTGAAAGGCATTTGGGTAGTGATCATCTGGGCATTTCTCACAGTGATCTGCATCTGAAAGTGAGAAGCATGCTTTCAGCATTTCTTGAAGCGATAATTATTAATACTATTGATACCGTCTATTATGCGGTACACAAAACGTATTACTCAGCTGATGAACCGAAGCCTAATTTTTCAACTAAGTGATGGTTCCTCTCTGAACATCTCAGCTGTATTAATCAATCTATTCATATTTATTTTTCATCGTTGCAGTATACAGATTGATTTCAGTGTTTCCCCCTTAAACATGTCTATCTCTGCATCCAGCCCCATGTTTTTGCATTTCTAAGCTTGTGGCTCAGTGTTTCTTTTTTACACTTTCCGTAATGGAACTTGGGAGTGCATGAAACAACCAGGTAGCCTGTCATCGGGAAAATCTATATTTGACAAGAAATAACTGTTCCTAATGATTGAAACTGTGTGGATACAATAGAGGAGATAATTTACTATTTGTTAATAACAGAAGATGAAAATGTGTTGGCTGCAGTTTAAATGGTGAGGAAAGGGAACCTATGGCATGCAATCTTAACCATTTCTACCCAAATGTATGCCATGCTGATTTGAATGGTGCTTACTCCCATGTGGATGTAATTGCACATAGGATATCCCTGAATAGGCGTGCAAAAGGTAGGGGAGAAGAAAGGAGAATATGTGTCAATAACATAAACACATGTGCTTGGGATCCATGACAGAAAATAAGACTGAAACATGAATGTCTGTGTTGGGTAGGAAGATGGGAATTCCAGTTGACTCGGGTTCCTTCACTTACCCTTCTGGACTGAAATCCTTCCTTTAGGGCACTGAACACAGTCATAGCAACAGATTTGCTTTCCCTGCTGGGCAAACATACTCTGTCCAGGGTGGCAGCTCTCAACACAGGTGGAAATGGGCAGCATCTAATGTTAATGACAAGCAAGGGATTTTGAATGGAATAAGCTTGCTTCTCTACATAACTCTTATTGTCATCTACGTCCGCTTTGCAGCACAAAAGTCACAGGACTGAAATTAGAGGATGGCTGTCAAGCATATGCTCCCTGGGCAAGCATCAGCCCCCCCGATAAAGATGCTTTGTGCTGTGACTTAACCATTTGGCCAGCCCAGCACATGTCTGAATGGCAAAGAGAAGGTAGTGCCAACCTTCTCCCTCTTGATTGATTGATTCCTCATAACCCAATGCTGATTTCCTCCTAGAGACGCTCTCTTTTAAAGTTTAAATAAGAATAATTTTTTATTTAGTGTACTTGAAGTTGCAGATTAATATATACAATGCAGGTAGGTGTTACTTACATTGGTAATACATCTTATATAGATTTTTATCTAAGATAAATACTGTTACAGACTGACAGCAGCACAACAGAACATTCCTGCTGCTCTGTTTAGATTGCTCATAACTGCCAAAGCTGTAGAAATTTATATAACTATTCCCTCTTATGTGTATTTCTTTGTGGGGGGCCATTGGTTTTTTTATTTTCATTATGTTTTATGTATTTATTCAATATGTATTTTGTGGTTATATATGTTGATTTTACTCTGAACTGCCCTGAGACCTCCAGTTACATAGCAGTGTATAAACTCATTCATTCATTCATTCATTCATTCATTTATTCAGGCATATGACAGCACAGCATTCTATAGCCTTCTGAGCATTAGCCCTTTCATTAGCCTTTTGGATGCTTTCATCCCACAAATTATGGCCAAGCCTGCATGGAGTTTGGCCTCACCAACAGCCTGATGGAGACCAACCCCCTGGGACAGGATATCACCAGCACTCCATCCATCAACATTAGTGACCACACACTTCAGGTGGTAGATGATTTTCTTTCTACCTGGCTCCACATGGTGGGACAGAGTCTGAAACCATGATTGTTGCCAACAACACATTTTGGAACACAACAGTCCCTTTTCAAGAGCTTTAAACACTTGCCAGTGCCTCACTCAGAAAGACCTTGTTCTTAACCCTAAGCTCCCAATTAGCTTCAAACTAGCTGTGGTTCAACAAATTTGAACAAAGTAACAAAGATAGTATTTGATCACGGAGTACTAGAGCTTACCTCCCCACACTTCTCCTTTGTAGCCCTCTGTGTTTTACTGGATTGCCTGATCTTCTCATTAAAGATGATGATGGATGATAATTAAAACAAAAAAATGGTCACACCCACCTGCTTGAACTTGGGATTCCATGCAATGACACTTCCATCCACTGTGAACTCTTTTCCTGGGGGGGCCTGAGGGTCCACCCTCCCCACTCGGACTCTCAGGAAGGACTCATTGGGATATGTGACCAAGTTGAGGAGATCATAGCCACCTGCCTGCTGCCCCTTCTCATCCAAAGAGATTTCTTCCCCAGCACTGTTGTTGAAGTGGATGTTCTTCAGGAAGGAGTGAAGCTAGATTGCAAGAGGGGGGGGGACACAGACCTTGGAGTCTAATACACTCTCTCTTTTGGATTTCCCAGTTGGACTTTTGGCTTTTTACTACCATTCATCAGTATGTTCTAGGATGCTGAAAGGTGCCTTACTGTGAGTAAAATCATTGCTCTATGTAGCCCAGTCATTTCTACACTGGTTGCTATTGGCTCTCTAGGGTTTCAGAGACTTTCCCATCATGATCTTGAGATGCTGGGGGTTGAACATGGGACCTTCTGAATGAAAGCAGATGTTCTGCCATTGAGCTGTAAGCCTTTCCAGTTCCAATACTAAGAGTATTGGTATGCTTTTTGACTTGCCATGGATTCTGGGTAATTCAAAAACCTCCTCCATTAACACCTGAACTGCCTTGTCAAACCATTGTTCTCTGTAGCCCAGAACTGTCTACTCTGAATTGCCACAGTTCTATTTGGCATACATTCAAGGTTTCAACCCAGTTCTTATAACAGGGGACGCCCCTCATCCTTGTGCAGCCCCAAGTAGGAGAATCCTGGATGGATTAATTTAAAGAGCTTTGAAAGTGTAGCTTCCAAAGCATTTGGTCTTTCACTGAGATCAAGTCCCTCCCAGTGATAGAGCTAACCAGTGAAAATCCCCAAGGCCTCTCCTCCACGCCAAGGCTCAGCTGTGAAACATATGAACCAGTAATAATAACTCCTGTGCTTCTAACATTGAGGAGAGTAGTTGACAGTACCTGCCAGGGTTTAACTTTCTGCTGCATCCATTTCTCAGCCAGTACTTTCTGTTTGGCTCTTGAGGAATACATGCTATGGAGAGCATGTGCTACTGCATGGACTGCATTGTAGATGGTGTAGCTCTGGCTGGACATTTCCATTTCAAACACGGGTCCAGTGAGTTTCTCCAGCTTCTCCCTTCCAGTGCAGTGTTCCAGAGTTGTGTGAATTAGATTGTGATCTGGGAATGAACAGAGGAATGCACTGGCCCAGAACTGCTGGATGAAATAAAGATTTGGCTGCCATGGATTTATGGTCTGTAGAAAGTCCTGAAACCCTGGAACTGGATTTGAATGGAGTGCAAATGACAAAGTGCCATTGAAGGATTTTGAAGGAAATTTGCCTCCAACCAGCACTGCAGTGAAATCCCATTGAGCTGTTGTAATCCACACCCTCTGCACTGGGTACATAGAGAAAACCTCAAAGTAGATTAAAACCAGTCTCAAACCCTCTAGAGACTGACTGTCTCCATAGACAAGAATCACATTCATTTGCCTCTGTGTGAGAGCAAACATGATTGGTCTCAATTTTTGTTGAAGTAGCTCATTAGGTAAAAATTTTGTCACTAGTGGGATCACCAGTGTCCAAGAAATGCAGAGATTTTTCTGGGAAAGCCTTGGTCTGAGAGTACGAAGGAAGGTTTCTCCACTGTCATCATCTGAAACAAGGAGGCCAATCCAGTTCCACCCAAACTTCCTGAGTAGCCAGACAATGCCATCATATTGAGCTTCTTCATTGGGGACCATTTGGAAGAAGGAAGGGAAGCGCCTTTGGTCACTCAGCCCTGGATCCAAGGAGCCATAGCTGAGCTAAAGGGAAAAGATTTATATTTTTAAGAATTCAAAGACCATCTATTTGTTCAAAGAAAGAATACTTCTCTATTGTTGTGGTTAACCATCTGCTCTTACTTTTCTAAGTATACACCACTGGCATTATTACATCTCAGGTTAGGAGAAGTTTCTAAGCAGGAGGCTGCATGCTCCCATGATTATAAGCTTTGCGGCATGAACAGGTTTGGAAGAATCAGAGATTGAATGATTAATATTATGGGTTTATTTGCCCCCCCCCCGCCCTCGCTGAAATCCCAATTGTAATTGAGATGGCAGTGTAGGCAACACATTGGTAGGAGGCTTTAACACAGTGAAAGTACCCATATCAAGTCTAATGTAAGACACAAGTGTAGAAAACATAATGCAATGGGACTGAAAACTAACCTGGATGCTCTTTTGGGGTTTTCTGTGTATGTCTGCCTTTGTGGTTGTATCTACACACATACCTGTGGAATCTTGTAGGTGTTTAATATATTGGCCATCTGAATGGAGTTTTGGGAGGTGAGCCCTCCAACGACGGCAATTAATTTATCTTCCCCATTACAATGGTAATTGGGGGGATTTCGTTGTCCCATGAAAAGAAGAGCAAGAGTGTTCCAACAAGTTAGCGAAGGATTAAAAGCATTCTCATAAAATGTTGATCCCAGTGTGATGTTGGATAAGAATTTGGCATTCTTGTTGATCTCTTGCATGGCAAAGACGAAGGCAAGAACGTGCTGGTAGTTTTTCGGGAGGACTCTGCAATGAGACAAAGAATGACTGCAAACATGACAGAAAAGAAACTGTGTTGAAGTTTTCATTTTGATTCATGCATGTCTTTCACTTGGATGTTTCAGCCTACAGGACAATAACATTTTATTCAAACTAATGATACTACAGCAGTCTCCTAAGATATTATGATTAGATGTTCAGTACGTAAATGGTAGATTCAAGGAGATCCATTGTTGTGCTCTGGATAATAATAATAATAATAATAATAATAATAATAATAATAATAATTTATTATTTATTATTTATACCATGCCCATCTGGCTGAGTCTCCCCAGCCACTCTGGGCAGCTCCCAATCAAGTATTAAAAACAATACAGTGTTAAATATTAAAAACTTCCCTGAACAGGGCTGCCTTCAGATGTCTTTTAAAGATAGGATAGCTACTTATTTCCTTCACTTCTGAAGGGAGGGTGTTCTACAGGGTGGGCGCCACCACAGAGAAGGCCCTCTGTCTGGTTCCCTGTAACCTTACTTCTCACAATGAGGGAACTGCCAGAATGCCCTTGGCGCTGGATCTCAGTGTCCTGGCTGAACGATGGGGGTGGAGACACTCCTTCAGGTATACAGGACCGAGGCCGTTTAGGGCTTTAAAGGTCAGCACCAACACTTTGAATTGTGCTTCGAAACGTACTGAATGAATTGGTGAGGTTGAATATTGGAAACCCAGAAACAAAAAGCTGTTAACCTGCCAAGTTCAGTCAGGCTCTATTTCTTTCCCCACTTAACTAGGTTCAAAATCACCAGCACAGTGGGATTTAATACTGAGTAAATCATTGCATGTTCCCAACACTCCCCTTGCCTCTTTCTTATACGCAATGTTCATGCCTACTTCTTGTTCTGCTGCTTTGTCCATCACCTCCCTTCCATTTCTGAACCATGAAGTATTCATGGGAATATGTTCTCAATTCAGCCTGGGAAACAACTCTTTAGTATACCAGTGTGCTTTAACACACAATGTCTTTTTAGCAGCCCCTGAATCTAAGCCTTATAGATATGCTTTCCTTTTTTAAAAAACCAAAAAACAATTTGGGAAGCAAAACCTTCCTCCTCTTCTTTTATTCAATGGGATTCACTTCCCATATAATCGTCCGTGGGATTATAGGGTGTGATCACACAACCTTCCATTGGAAATTGTTTATTCCCATCCCATGTAAACATGTGTTAAGGAAAGCTCTTCTGGATCCCAAATATTTGAGAGGAAGCATCCCATTGGGCTCTGTGGAACTGCCTTTCACGCAAATATGATTTAAGCTGCAATATGGCTGCAGCCACTTACCTGGGAATAAACACCACTAAGCTCAGTGGTGATTACTTCGAGTAGGTATGCCTAGATTTGCTCTGTCAGACTAAAAGCTGATGCATGTTTGGGGTGTGGAGCAAAGCCCATGGAACTGAACAAGGCTTACTTACAAGAAACTTTTGACACAGGGATGGGTTGCAACATCTATGGGTTGAAGTAGCTTGAAAACTTCAGCTGGGTTGTGGATGGGGCTCATATGGGCAAAAAGCAGGGGCAATATAGTAGCCACACTTAAACACTTTGGAATCCCCATGGATTTCAACAGGATTCGGGCCCTGTACCCACTGAACACAACGAAGGGACTTGTTTTCAAGTTAATGTGTCCCTACTGCTGGGCTTTGCGCTTTGAGGGAAAAGGAGGGAATTGCAGTTTATCAGACTCAAAATGAAAAGGTGATTTTTTTGGTATCATCTAAAAGAATATTAAGTTGTAGGTAGTTCCACTTCTGTGTAGCAATACAGAAACACCACAATTAACTGCAAGGGGGGGGGGGATAGAATAGCATTTCAAGCAAGTCCAAATTTGTAATGTAGGACTATGAATATGTACTTCTTAACTCTTTTCACAAGAATGAATATCCTACCTGAAAGACACTCTGAAAAATATTGTTAACATTGTGGTGTAGAGGGATTTGATTAGGTTGCATATGGTGCCTTAGACTGATGATGTTTATTTCTGCTAACTCAAGTGGTGGGACAAAAATCTGAATGTTCGCTGTGAAGGCTGACAGGAGAACCGAAGACAGAAGCCGATGCAGTCGTTTATTTCATCAAGTCATGAATAATTAGTGGACCCAACAGAAAAAATTCCAATAAATAAGTAGCTACTTAAAAAGGTAAAGGTAAAGGACTTCTGACAGTTAAGTCCAGTCATGAACGACTGCAGACAGTTTTCTTGGGTCATGTGGCCAGCATGACTAAGCCGCTTCTGGTGGAACCAGAGTAGTGCACGGAAACACCGTTTACCTTCTCGCTGGAGTGGTACCTATTTATCTACTTGCACTTTGATGTGCTTTCGAACTGCTAGGTTGGCAGGAGCAGGGAGTGAGCAACGGGACCGACCTTCCCATTGGCAAGCCCTAGGCTCAGTAGTTTAGACCACAGAGCCACCCGTGTCCCTAACTACTAACTGAGAACTACTTACTAAGTAATTACTTACTGAGCAGATAATGAAGAGGATTCTTTGTTCTCCATAAATTTCTGCATTCTGAAGTTTGCTATCGTAATGGATATAAATTCACCAATGATCATGTCTGCTGGAGGACCATATGTATTGGTTTGAATTGTTTTTTTCAATCTGCAATAGCTCAAACTCTTGCTAGAAGAATAATGCATCAGCAACAGCAGGAAAAGGAGGTGGTGTGCTAACCATTCTTGGGCTGAACTGGAAGCCATCATGTTTACCTATAATCACCAACAGCATTTCAGTCTTGGCTGAAGTTATAAGGAAACTTGGCTGCATGGAGGCATGTACCTGCCGCATGTACCTGCGGTAGATACCCGCATGTATCTACCTCCCTAACTGGATTCATGTAAGTTGATAGGACAGGCGCCTATATAGACTACAACACAGGACCGTCACATTTGGAAAGGGCTGTTTCTGTGGCTTATATTGTGCTTGGCATCTGATTTGCCATGGGACATTTAAAAGTAGTGATGCTGATCAATAATTATAAAAATTACAGGGTGAGGTATTTGTTTTGCTAAGGTCCTCAGGTCTCAGAACAAGCAAAGTTCTTACCCTTTAAAATGTGGCTCTTTTGGGGTGGGTGGGGGCATTGTTGCAGTATTGTTTTTATTTTAATTTTATATATTGTGATCTTTTTTGTGAACTGCCCTGAAACCTCTGGGTATATGGTGGTATATAAATTCAATAAATGAAATGGAATGGTTTCTTAGGAGGGGGTCCAGGAGTGCACAATGACCGCTCCCCACATTAACTGGGGGACGGCTTTTGCGTGGTCACGTACAACCTCCCCCGGGGCTATGAGACTCCTGGCTAGGTAGCTTGGCTTCGCTGACCCCCTCCCCTCCTAAGCTGGATACTTTGAGGTTCCCGCCTAGCCTTGACAATTAGCCAATCGTGATCGGGAGGCCATTGCCAAAAGGGGGTCTCAAAAATGGTCAGGGGGATACCTCCCGCAGAGACACATCTGTCCTTTGGGTTGATGTTCTATTGATAACAATAACACTTGAAGATTTCTGTCTCTCTCGGTTTCCAACAAACTTCCAAGCTGACTTGGAAGCTAGATTTCTATGTGGGTCTGAATATCCCCATACACATTCAAGGGGAACATTTGTCTCCCAAACAAGGGAGTTTACATTCTCCATTATATTTACTCTCGGCCTCAAAGCACCCACAGAGCCACAAACAGCAAGATGACTATTTATTAGGCATCCTGTGGAATGTGCTCTAACGCAGCCCTGGGGTTGTTGTGCCTGACCACATGATGACATCTGGCTGTGTCCATAAACATGAACTCTGCACACTGGGACAGAACTGAGTGGGGAGTTACGAAAGTGTTGGGGGAAGCATTCCAAGCTGCTAGACATTAATGCTAAACCATATGCGCTCTATATTGTGAATACCATATGGGTAGGGGTTAAATGGAAGGAGAAAATCTAGACATTTCGGGGATGGGGAAATGGAAAAAAGGAGAAAGGCAGTGGTGACAGCTCCCCACCCTAATATTTGACTGCTATACCTTTCTTGCTGAAACCTGGTTTTGCTGCAGTCATGAGCATCAAGAAACCTCCTATCAATCTCCCAGCAGACACTATGTCCTCCCCAACAATGATTCACTTGGAATAACCATATGCCACCATGTAGTGTAATTCCTGGCAGGAAATGGTTGTAGCCTACCTGTTCATAAAACGTGTTGCAGACACTGAGTGCCAATTGGATCTAGCCAGGACCTCAACTTTTATCGCCAATGAATCGTCCAGGTACTCTGCCTCCCCTATGGTGTATCTAGCTAAACTTGAAGTCCCTAAGCACTGGAGGGCCTTTACCTTGGCCCTTCAGCTGTCCTTGAAGGCCGATACAGGAAGATTGCTTACCTGGAGAGACAATGCGCCTGTGACTCTGGACAAATAGAAACAACAGAGCATGTGCTTCTCTATTATCTTTATTATAGAGACATTTGTACCAGCCTCATCTTACCATTACTGCATAAGTACTCAGGGCGCACAGGACAATTCTATACCTCCCTGCTGCTTTCAGATACCAATCCTGCTACAACATACGTTGCCAGATTCTGCACAGCAGTGCTCAAAATTAGTCGGATGATGACCTGTGTCACAAACTCGTATTACTGTACTCTGTAGTCTGACAGCTGTAGTCTTATATATACTAACCTTTTACGCTCTTTCACTCTTGGTTCCTAACCCTTCTTTTAGACTCTCTTATTTTCTTTTGGATGTGTGTTTAATTTCATTTCCTTTTCTTTTTCTTATTTCATCCAGACTTTTATATATACGTTCTGTTTTAACTCATTTTTAAAAATGTTTTTTTTATTTTAAATGATTGTACCCTTCCCTCCTTATGCTGGTCTATGACCGTAATAAAGACATGATTTGATTTGGTTGTAGCCTACCACTCTCATGTGCGGAAACACGGAAGAAAATCTCAGACAGTGCAGTACTGCATTCCACATTCCCTCCCTTGGATGCAATAAGAAAAAGAAAAAGAAATGAAATTAAACACACATCAAATGTTATGCAACTTTCTCCTCAGTTTAATAGTGACAGACATTGCTGGTTTAACAGAATCAAAGCATGATTGTTTGCCACTATGGTTTAAGGGTGCTTTGTTTCCTCATTTTTTAATTGCAGTAAATCAGAGCTGGACAGAATGGCAGCAAAGGGGGGTTTTCAGTGAAGTTGCAAGGGATGGCTGAATATTTGGATCTGGGCGTTGGAAATCTTACGCTGTGACGATGATGCTTTCGTCAAAGTGCACAGGCTCATTATTCTGATTACAGGCAATGACAATGTATCTGGACGATTTGTTATCGGAGTACTTGCAAGGTGGGTGAGTTGAGCCGCCTTTGTGCTTGCAGGTGGTGACAGTGATGGGGCGGAGAGCAATCCTCAGCCCGTTCCCATAATCCTCCCCTCCAGATTCAGTGCACACAGATTTGATGTTATTCTTGGTGTTGTGGATGAAGGTGTTCACTTCCTTGCATGCTGGTTTGTCCAGTCAGCGTCTTTTCATCATGACATCACAATACTGCTTTCCAATGCTGCTTTTGGGATTATCGTAGTGCTGGGTTAGGAATGTCTTACAGTTGGGTACACAATAGGCTCCCAGTGGCAGAACAGACACCAGAAAGGTGAGGAGCACAAGGCCAGATCCCTTGAAAGGCATCATCGTGGGCGACCGCCGCCTGAAAGAGATACCTGGGGGGAAAGTAAAGTGGGTGTGTAAATGCTTTCTTTCCGTTTGCTACCAGAGGGTACTTTGTGAAACAGCTTGGAGTTCTTCAGATTGGCAATGCAGTTCACCAGCCAAGTAATGTGAAGGGAAATGCAAGGACTAGGATACAGTGTGTAGAAATGCATATGCAGATTCATTGGTTTCAAAATTATCTGTGATTGCTCAAAGCAGTCAACCCTTTTAGCAGTCTAGCTAAAATGAGATTTCACATAAAGAACAACCTTCTTACTGCTTCGTTCCTTTCTCCTCAGAGCCAAGGCCCTGTCCTGTCCTGATTGTTGGCTGCAAAACCAGGGCAACTGCTATGGATATTTTGATACCAAGTTGTCATGGAAAGATGCTGAGGTAAGAAATGTTTCTCCTCAACCAAGATGTAATAGAGTCATGGAATCATGGAATTGGAGGGTATTCCAAGGGTCATCTAGTCCAAACCCTTGCAATGTAGAAATCTCAACTAAAGCCTCCATGACAGATGGCCATCCTACCTTGGCTTAAAAACCTCCAAGGAAAGAGAGACCACAGCTTTCCACTGTCAAACAGATCTTGCTGACAGAAAGTTCTCTCTCATGTTTATAATTTACATCTTTTGGGCTCCTATCAGATTTCTGTGAGTAGGGCTATCCTTGCCCTGGAACAATACTTGTCCAGCATCTCAGACTTAACAAAAGAGAGTTGGTCACTTTATGTTCCAGTGAAGCGTCTCCGTGGGAGCTGTGAATGTGACAGTTATGCCAAATCCTCCCTTCCCACCAGGAGAAGAGGGAAGTAGTTGGGTGCAGTGCTGATAATTTGGGTTCCAGAGCTCAAGTTAAAATAAATTAGGCATTGCAAGCAAATCTCCCAAGTTCAAATTTCCTTGTCTCTATTTAAATGTAATACAGTGGTACCTCAGGTTAAGAACTTAATTTGTTCCGGGGGTCCGTTCTTAACCTGAAACTGTTCTTAACCTGAAGCACCACTTTAGCTAATGGGGCCTCCCACTGCCACCGCACTGCTGGAGCACGATTTCTGTTCTCATCCTGAAGCAAAGTTCTGAAACCGAGGTACTATTTCTGGATTAGTGGAGTCTGTAACCTGAAGTGTCTGTAACCTGAAGCATCTGTAACCCGAGGTACCACTGTACTCCCTTTCTGTAACTTTTTGCAGCTTTTTCAACATTCCACATAAAAATGCTTCCACCTACATAAAATAAATTGGGTTTGTAGGAAGACCGGCTTAGGGTTTCTCCAGATGACCTTTTAATTGACCACTCATCCTCATTCACCCTAGATGAGGGGACAAGAACATGCCCCTACATTTGTTCATTTATTTATTTAAGTGGATTAATTATGCAAACCTACACTTCCTGTTATGTGCTTGAATTCCTCGTGTGAAATGCTGTCGATCTGGAGGTGCCATTAGTGCACAAAAGTTTAAGCCTGGCAACTTGGTATGTAGCACTAATTGATCACAGTCTTCCAGTAAGACTTGCCTCCTGAAAGTCAAATTTCAGAAAAATAAATAAAAACGTTGATAATTCCACAAACTTGCTCACATTTGGAGAGCTCCAACTCTGCATCATTCCTTTTAGTGAGATATGGTTTTTGAACTGTTGCTATCTGATGTGTTGTGAGACACTTTGGGAATGACTTTTTGGAATAAAGAAAAGAAACAGGTTCTGATGGCGGTTGTGATAAAACGTCTTTCATTCTTTCTCCATTCTTAGACTGCATGCCATAGCTATGGCCATAGGGACCACCTTGCCTCTATCCTTAATGTGGATGAGACAGCCCTGATTGCCAAGCACATCTCCGCGTCCCAGCAAGAACAAAGTAACGTATGGATTGGGCTTCATTACGTGAGTTGCTTTCACTTGCACTATTCCAAGTCATTGTCATAGAGTAGTAGCTTCTTAGCATCACCACTCCTTCCATATATAATCATATTCAAGAATGAACCCCAATGAATAGCTTCTGTGAATTCAAGCTGGGTATACACACACACACACACACACATTTAAAAATGGAGCTTGATGAGGTCCATTTTTCCCCATGAAAATAAAAAAGGCTGAAGGGGGAACTGAGATTTCAATTTCTTAGCTGTCCATTCTGTTTTGCTTTAAGTTTCCCCCCTCCCTGGTTCAATTCCAGGATTTCCAGGCTTGTTTTTAGATATGCTATAAGCCACCCAGATTGGCTGGGTTGTTGTTATGATTGTGATTATTATGGCTGGGAGAAAAACTAGACAGGGGTGAGGGTGGGTTTCAGCTCCCATCTCCACCCACTAGCATCCAGTTGACTCAGCTACTAGAGGATTGTGTAGATAGTCCCTGATATCAGCTACTAAAACTTTGTGGCTGCTGTATTTTTCTGGTGACAGCAATTTCCTCTCACAGAACCCCCCACAACACTTGGGTTCTTATGGAAGGATGACACTCACTTGTGCAGAGATGTTTTATACATATGTATAAAGAGTATCTAGTGTGTGTGTAAGTAGGGCTGCTGGTCTGAATATCTTTTACAGGAACACAAAAAATATTCTCACAGCATCCAGAAGTCTGAGTTTAAACATGTATGTCCACTGCTAGATGATTTATATTACGCTTGATGCTTTGCATGTTTGTATGGTCCATTGGGGATTTTTTTCTTAAAACACACACACACACACACACACACACACACACACGTGCCACACGTCTTTTTTTGTATAAGGTTTTATTCAGACATTTCACAATACAATAAAAAGAAACTATTCTAAACAGAAAATAATAAAAAGAAAAGAACAAAACAAAAGAAGAAAAAGAGGTAGATGAATACAAAGCTCTCTCTCACAAATATCCTAATTTTGAGCAATGAAATTCATTTAAAATATACCTCTATTATTTGAGAACTGTGTGGTTATGGTCTTCCTGGGATCAAGGTCATGTCCCACCAACTTCTAATTTATTTTGGTAAGCAGAATGGTAAACTAGCATGAATTAACAAGAGCTCAAATCATTTTGATGTCCTATTTTTCAATCACTCAGCAGCTACTCCATTTTCAATCCTGCTGCAAATTGCTTCCACATAATATTCCATTTGGACAACACCCTGGTGAAGCAGACCCCTGTAAGTAACAGTATTTCAAATTGTGCTCTCCTTAGTTTGTGTTCTGGGGGTATAGAAAGGTAGGCCAAAAAACAAAGATTAAGTCAACAAAACAACATACATAAAAATATCTCAGTCTAAACTGCCTCACAGAGTTGTTGTGAAGGCAACAGTTGTGAAGGAGAGCCATGTATACCACCATGAACACTTGGATGGCATAGAATAGGGGTTTCCAAACTTGGCTCCCCGGCTGTTGTTGGACTACAATCCCAAACATCCATAGCTGGCAAGGCTAGTTGTCAAGGATGGTGGGAATTGTAGTCCAAAAACAGCTGGAGACCAAAGTTTGGGAATTGCTGGCATAAGGAGAAAAAGATAAAAGCAAAGGAAATAGCATCTTCTTGCCACAACAGAAGGTCCCTGGCTAATGGCATCTCTTTCACCTTCTCAGCTATGGTCACCCTTCTTCTTTACTAGCTTCTCTTTACTGTTCATCTCAGGCCTAAATATAATGATGTAGATTTTGGGGAGGAAGATGCAACCCAATAAACCAGCAGTAGAGGCCAAGATGGAGAAGATCTCCACAGCCACCATGTATTTCCCTTTGGTGCTCAGATAAGTGGGGACAAAGGACAGCCAAACACTGCAGAAGACCAGCATGCTGAAGGTAATCAACTTGGCTTCATTAAAAGTATCAGGCAACTTCCTGGCCAAGAAAGCCACAGAGAAGCTCACAATGGCCAAAAGACCCATGTAGCCGAGAATAAGGTGGAACATGATGTCGGAGCCTTCATTGCACTGCACTATGATCTGCCCATCCTGGGAGTTCAGGTCAAACTCTGGGAATGGGGGAGAGGATGCCAGCCACCCAAGACAGATGCCAGCTTGAATGAGAGAACAGAAGCTGATAAGGGATCCTGCCAGCCTCTTCCCAAGCCATTTCCTCAGGCTGTTCCCAGGCTTGGTCACCATGAATGCCAAAACCACAGTGAGGGTTTTGGCCAACACACAAGCAACAGCAATGGAGAAGACAATGCCAAAGACGGTTTGCCTCAAGACACAGGTCACCTTTGTAGGCCTGCCAATGAATAAGAAGGAGCAGAGAAAGCAGAGAAGCAGAGAAGAGAGCAAGGTGCAGGTGATGCCCCAGTTGTTGGCTTTGACAATGGGAGTGTTCCAGTGCAGACCAAAGGTCCCCATCACAACAACTGTGACCAGAGAAAGCAGGAGAGTCAAGGAGGCCAGAATTGCCCCCAAGGGCTCCTCATAGGCGAGGTAGCTTATTTTTTTCGGAATACATTGGTCCTGAAAGGCATTTGGGTAGTGATCATCTGGGCATTTCTCACAGTGATCTGCATCTGAAAGTGAGAAGCATGCTTTCAGCATTTCTTGAAGCGATAATTATTAATACTATTGATACCGTCTATTATGCGGTACACAAAACGTATTACTCAGCTGATGAACCAAAGCCTAATTTTTGAACTAAGTGATGGTTCCTCTCTGAACATCTCAGCTGTATTAATCAATCTATTCATATTTATTTTTCATCGTTGCAGTATACAGATTGATTTCAGTGTTTCCCCCTTAAACATGTCTATCTCTGCATCCAGCCCCATGTTTTTGCATTTCTAAGCTTGTGGCTCGGTGTTTCTTTTTTACACTTTCCGTAATGAATCTTGGGAGTGCATGAAACAGCCAGGTAGCCTGTCTACAGGAAAATCTATATTTGACAAGAAATAACTGTTCCTAATGATTGAAACTGTGTGGATACAACAGAGGAGATAATTTACTATTTGTTAATAACAGAAGATGAAAATGTGTTGGCTGCAGTTTCAATGGTGAGAAAAGGGAATCTATGGCATGCAATCTTAACGATTTCTACCCAAATGTATGCCATGCTGATTTCAATGGTGCTTACTCCCATGTGGATGTAATTTCACACAAGATATGCCTGAATAGGTGTGCAAAAAGTAGGGGAGAGGAAAGGAGAATATGTGTCAATAACATAAACACATGTGCTTGGGATCCATGACAGAAAATAAGCAGACACAGTAAGACTGAAACATGAATGTCTATGTTGGAGAGGAAGATGGGAATTCCAGTTGACTTGGGTTTCTTCACTTACCCTCCTGGACTGAAATCCTTCCTTTAGGGCACTGAACACAGTCATAGCAACAGATTTGCTTTCCCTGCTGGGCAAACATACTCTGTCCAGGGTGGCAGCTCTCAACACAGGTGGAAATGGGCAGCATCTAATGGTAATGACAAGCAAGGGATTTTGAATGGAATAAGCTTGCTTCTCTACATAAATCTTATTGCCATCTATGTCTGCATTGCAGCACAAAAGTCACAGGACTGAAATTAGAGGATGGCTGTCAAGCATATGCTCCCTGGGCAAGCATCAGGCCCCCCGATAAAGATGCTTTGTGCTGTGACTTAACCATTTGGCCAGCCCAGCACATGTCTGAATGGCAAAGAGAAGCTAGTGCCAACCTTCTCCTTGATAAATTGATTCCTCATAACCCAATGCTGATTTCCTCCTAGAGACGCTCTCTTTTAAAGTTTAAATAAGAATAATTTTTTATTTAGTGAACTTGAAGTTGCAGATTAATATATACAATGCAGGTAGGTGTTACTTACATTGCTAATATATCTTACATAGATTTTTATCTAAAATAAATACTGTTACAGACTGACAGAAGCACAACAGAATATTCCTGTTGCTCTAACTGTTCAGACTGCTCATATTTGCCATAACTGTACAAATTGACATAACTATGCCCTTTTAAAATGTGTTTTTTATATGTTGGTTTTAATCTCTGAACATCCCTGAGACTTCTGGGTATCGGGCAGTATATAAATTCAATCAATCCATCAGTTAATTGCCTCTGACATATGACAGCACAGGGTTTTATAACCTTCTGTGCAGCAGGACTTTCCTTAGCATTTTGGATGCTTTCACCCCACACATTATGTCTCAGCCTGATGTAGACCAACATCCTGGGACAGGATATCACCAGCACTCCATCCATCAACATTAGTGACCACACACTTCAGGTGGTGGATAATTTTCTTTCTACCTGGGCTCCGCATGGCAGAGATTGTTGGCAACAATGCATTTTAGAGCACAACAGTCCCTTTTCAAGAGCTTTAAACACTTGCCAATTCCTCACTCAGAAAGACCTTGTTCTTTAATCCTGATCTCTGAATTAGCTTCAGACTAGCTCTGGATCAACAAAGCAACAAGAACAGTATTTCATCAGTGAGTACCAGAGCCTGCCTCCTCACACTTCTCCTTTGTAGCCATTTCTGTTTTCCTGGATCCCCTGATCTTCTCATAAAAGATGATGGATGATGATTAAAACAAGAAATAGTCCCGCCCACCTGATTGAACTTGGGATTCCATGCAATGGCACTTCCATTCACTGTGAACTCTTTTCCTGGGGGGGCCTGAGGGTCCACCCTCCCCACTCGGACTCTCAGGAAGGACTCATTGGGAAATGTGATCAAGTTGAGGAGATCATAGCCACCTGCCTGCTGCCCCTTCTCATCCAAAGAGATTTCTTCCCCAGCACTGTTGTTGAAGTGGATGTTTTTCAGGAATGAGTGAAGCTAGATTGCAAGAGGAAAAAAGACACAGACCTTGTAGGCTGATACACTCTCTCTTTTCCCTTTGACAAGTGGACCTTTGGCTTTTTGCTACCATTCATCAGTATGTTATAGGACACTGAAAGCTGCCTTATAGTGAGTGAAATCATTGCCCTAAATAGCTCAGTCACTGATTGCTATTGGCTCTCTAGGGTTTCAGAGTCTTTCCCAGCATGATCTTGAGATGCTGGGGGTTGAAGATGGGACTTTTTGAATGAAAGCAGATGCTCTGCCATTGAGCTGTAAGCCTTTCCAGTTTCAATATTAGGAGACATGACTTGGTATGTATTTAACTTGGCATTGATTCTGAGTAATTCAAAAACCTCCTCCATTAACATATGCAACTGCCTTGTGCTGAGTCAAACCATTGCTCTCTGCAGCCTACAGTTCTATATGGCATACATCTGAGGTTTCAACCCATTTCTGATACCAGAGGACACTCCTGGTCCTTGCACAGTCCCAAGTAGGAGAATCCTGGGATGGATTAATTTCAAGAGCTTTGAATGTGCAGCATGCAATGCATGTGGTCTTTCACTGAGATCAAGTCCCTCCCAATGATAGAGCTCACCAGTGAAAATCCCGAAGGCCTCTCCTCCATGCTAGGGCTCAGCCGTGAAACATGGATAAAGCCCAAAGACAAACAGTGACGAAAGATGGCAGACTACCAAAGACGTTTTTCGAAATGACTGACAATATGGACCTTGTTGATATTTGGAGAACTAAGAACCCCTTGGGAAGAGAAGGAACTTTCTTCTCTGAAGCCAAAATGACATGGACAAGGATTGATCAAATCTGGATAACTAGGGGATTGGCCCCGAAGATAAAAAAAGTGGAAATTTGCCCTAAAACCTGCTCCGACCACAATGCAATGAAGATGGAAATGACATTAACGCCAACTGGTTCCTTTAGATGGAGGATGAATGACTCCTTGTTTAGGAATGAGGAATTCACTAAAAAGGCCCAGCAAAACTTGAGAGACTATTTTGAGATAAATATGAATACCACGACTGAAAAAAGAGTGATTTGGGATGCAAGTAAGGCAGTTATGAGAGGGTTTTTGATACAACAAAATGCAATTAAGAAAAGGGTACAAAATGAAAAAAGGGGAAAAATATTGGAGAAAATAAAGGATGGAGAAAAGAGACTGAGGGCGAAACCGAAATCACAGGAGATCCTGAAAGAGATAAAGTTATATCAAGTACAATATATGAAATTGATGAATCAGGAGATAGAATGGAAGATCAAACAGATGAGACAAAAGACATTTGAATCAGCGAACAAGTGTGGGAAACCGCTGGCATGGCAAATGAAAAAAAGACAAAAACTTAACACTATTACGAATTTAGTGGTGGAGGGAAAGAACATACAGAATCCTGTGGAGATCAGGAAGTGTTTTCAGAAGTACTTTAAACAGTTATATACACAGGAGACTCAGAAAGAAATAGACATTGACCGGTTCGTAAGAACAAATGGATTACAAAAAATCTCTCAAGAGAGTAAATTAATGTTAAACTACAAAATAACTGACCAAGAGGTGGAAGGAGCCATTCAGAATATGAAATTGGGCAAATCTCCAGGGCCGGACGGTTTGACTGCAAAATATTATAAATCTTTGAAAGAATGGTTAATACAGCCTTTGAAGGAAGTTTGCAATGAAATATTAGGGGGGGGGGAGGCACCCGAATCGTGGAAAGAAGCTAATATTACACTGATACCGAAAACAGAAGCGGAAAAGACACAGCTTAAGAACTACCGTCCCATATCTTTACTTAATGTGGATTACAAATTTTTTGCAGAAATTATGGCTGAAAGATTAAAAAAGGTGCTGGTAGAAGAAATCCATAAAGATCAAGTGGAAACATATGAACAGTAATAATAACTCCTGTGCTTCTAACATTGAGGAGAGTAGTGGACAGTACCTGCCAGGGTTTAACTTTCTGCTGCATCCATCTCTCAGCCAGTACTTTCTGTTTGACTCTTGATGAATACATGCTATGGAGAGCATGTGCTACTGCATGGATGGCATTGTAGATGGTGTAGCTCTGGCTGGACATTTCCATTTCAAACATGGGTCCAGTGAGTTTCTCCAGCTTCTCCCTCCCAGTGCAGGGTTCGTAAGTTGTTTCAAGTAGATCTGGGAATAAACAGAGGAATGCACTGGCCCAGAACTGCTGGATGAAATACAGATTTGGTTGCCATGGATTTATGGTCTGTAGAAAGTCCTGAAACCCTGGAACTGGATTTGAATGGAGTGTAAATGACAAAGTGCCATTGAAGGATTTTGAAGGAAATTTGCCTCCAGCCAGCACTGCAGTGAAATCCCATTGAGCTGTTGTAATCCACACCCTCTCCACTGGGTACATAGAGAAAACCTCACAGTAGACTAAAACCAGTCTCAAAGCCTCTAGAGACTGACTGTCTCCATAGACAAGAATCACATTCATTTCCCTCCTTGTGAGAACAAACATGATTGGTCTCAATTTTTGTTGAAGTAGCTCATTAGGTAAAAAATTTGTCACTAGTGGGATCACCAATGTCCAAGAAATGCAGAGATTTTTCTGGGAAAGCCTTGGTCTGAGAGTACGAAGGAAGGTTTCTCCACTGTCATCATCTGAAACAAGCAGGCCAATCCAGTTCCACCCAAACTTCCTGAGTAGCCAGACAATGCCATCATATTGAGCTTCTTCATTGGGGACCATTTGGAAGAAGGAAGGGAAGCGCCTTTGGTCACTCAGCCCTGGATCCAAGGATCCATAGCTGAGGTAAAGGGAAAGGCATTATATTTTTAGGAATACGAAAACCATCCATTTGTTCATAGAAAGAATACTTCATTATTGTGGTGGTTGACCACCTGGTCTTACTTTTCTAAGTATACACCCCTGGCATTATTAAGTCTCCAACTAGGAGAAGTTTCTAAGCAGGAAGCTGGATGCTCCTATGATTACATGATTTGTGGCATGGCCAGGTTTGGAAGAACCAGAGCTTGGATTATTAGTATTATGGGTTTATCCCCACCCCCCAAATCCCAATGCAAATTGAGACGGCAGTGTTGGCAACACATAGCTAGGAGGCTTTAACATAATCATGTACCCATACCAAGTCTAACGTAGGACATATGTGTAGAAAACATAATGTAATGGGGTTGAAAGCTAACCTGGATGCTTTTGGGGGGTTTTCTGTGTATGTGTGGCCTTGTGGTTGTATCTATGTGTCTACAAACATACCTGTGGAATCTTGTAGGTGTTTAATATATTGGCCATCTGAATGGAGTTTTGGGAGGTGAGCCCTCCAACGACGGCAATTAATTTATCTTCCCCATTACAGTGGTAATTGGGGGGATTTCGTTGTCCCACGAAAAGAAGAGCAAGAGTGTTCCAACAAGTTTGTGAAGGATTAAAAGCATTCTCATAAAATGTTGATCCCAGTGTGATGTTGGATAAGAATTTGGCATTCTTGTTGATCTCTTGCATGGCAAAGACAAAGGCAAGAACATGCTGGTAGTTTTTCGGGAGGACTCTGCAATGAGACAAAGAATGACTGCAAACATGACAGAAGAGAAACAACTGTGTTGAAGTTTTCATTTTGATTCATGCATGTCTTTAACTTGGATGTTTCAGCCTACACAACAAGAACATTTCATTCAAACTAATGATATTACAGCAGTCTCCTAAGATATTATGATTAGATGTTCAGTATGGAAATAGTAGATTCAAGGAGATCCATTGCTGTGCTGTGGATGAATTGGTGGGGTTGGATATTGGAAACCCAGAAACAAAAAGCAGTTAACCTGCGAAGTTCAGTCAGGCTCTATTTCTTTCCCCATTTAACTAGTGTCAAAATCACCAACACAGTGGGATTTAATACTGAGTAAATTAGATTGCATGTTCCCAACATTCCCTTTGCTTTGCTTTGTCCACCACCTCCCTTCCATTTCTGAACCACGAAGTATTCATGGGAATGTGTTCTCAATTCAACCTGGGAAACAACTGTTTAGTATACCAGTGTGCTGTAACACACAATGTCTTCTTAGCAGCCCTTGAATCTAAGCCTTATAGATACACTTTCCTTTTTTAAAAAAAAAACTAAAAACAACTTGGGAAGCAAAACCTTCCTCTTCCTTTTTTATTCAATGGGATTCGCTTCCCATATAATCGTGTGTGTGATTATAGGGTGTGATCACACAACCTTCCATCGGAAATTGCTCATTCCCATGTAAACATGTGTTAAGGAAAGCTCTCCTTGATCCCAAATATTTGAGAGGAAGCATCCCATTGGGCTCTGTGGAACTGCCTTTCACGCAAATCCGATTTAAGCTGCAATATGGCTGCAGCTACTTACCTGGGAGTAAGCACCACTAAGCTCAGTGGTGATTACCTCGAGTAGGTATGCCTAGATATGCCCTGTCAGGCTAAAAGCTGATGCATGTTTGGGGTGTGGAGCAAAGCCCTTGAAACTGAACAAGGCTTACTTGCAAGAAAATTTTGGCATAGGAATGAGTTGCAACATCTATGTGTCTGAAGTAGCTTGTAAACTTCAGCTGGGTTGTGGATGGGGCTCATATGGGCAAAAAGCAGAGGCAATCTAGTAGCCACACAAGCACTTTGGAATCCCCATAGATTTCAACAGGATTCTGGCCCTGTACCCACTGAACACAACGAAGGGACTTGTTTTCAAGTTAATGTGTCCCTATTGCTGGGCTTTGATCTTTGAGGGAAAAGGAGGGAACTGCAGTTTATCAGATTCAAAATGAAAAGGTGAATTTTTCAGTATCATCTAGAAGAATATCAAGTTGTAGGTAGTTCCACTTCAGTGTAACAATACAGAAACACCACAATTAACTGCGGGGGGGGGGGGGGGTAGTAGAATAGCATTTCAAACAAGTCCAAATTTGTATTGTAGGACTATGAATATGTACTTATTTTCACATGAATGAATATCTTACTTGAAAGACAGCTCTGAAAAACATTTTTAACACTGTGGTATAAAGGGATTTGTTTAGGTCACATATGGTGCCTTAGACTGATGATGTCGAGTTTATTTCTGCTAACTCAAGTGGTGGGACAAAAATCTGAATGTTCCCTGTGAAGGCTGACAGAAGAACCGAAGACAGAAGCCAATGCAGTTGTTTATTTCATCAAGTCATGAGTAATCTGTGGACCCAACAGAAAATTCCCTGTAAATAAATAACTACTTACTGAGCAGATAATGAAGAGATTTGTGGGTTCTCCATAAATTTCTGCATTCTGAAGTTTGCTAGCGTAACGGATATAAATTCACCGATGATCATGGCTGCTGGAGGACCATATGAATTGGTTTGAATTGTTTCTCTCAATCTGCAAGAGCTCAAACTCTTGCTAGAAGAACAATGCATCAGCAACAGCAGGAAAAGCAGGTGGTACACTAACCATTCTTGGGCTGAACTGGAAGCCATCATGTTTACCTATAGTCACTAACAGCATTTCAGTCTTGGCTGAAGTTATAAGGAAACTTGGATAGATGGAGGAATGTACCTGCCTGAAATCTACCTCCCTAACTGAATTTATGTAAGTTGATAGAACAGGTGCATATATAGACTACAACACAGGAACATCACATTTGGAAAGGGCTGTTTCTGTGGCTTATATTGTGCCTGGCATCTGATTTGCCATGGGACATTTAAAAGTAGTGATGCTGATCAATAATTATAAAAATTACAGGGTGAAGTATTTGTTTTGCTAAGGTCCTCAGGTCTCAGAACAAGCAAAGTTATTACCCTTTAAAATATGGCTCTTTTGGGGGTGGGTGGGGGTGTTATTGCAGTATTGTTTTTATTTTGATTTTATATATTGTGATCTTTTTTGTGAACCACCCTGAAACCTCTGGGTATATGGTGGTATATAAATTCAATAAATGAACTGAAATGGCTTCTTAGAAGGGGGTCCAGGAGGGCACAATGACTGCTCCCCACATTAACTGGGGGGTGGCTTTTGCGTGGTCACACGCAGCCTCCCCCAGGACTATGAGTCTCCTGGCTGGATAGCTTGGTTTCGCTGACCCCCCCCCCCAACTGAGCTGGATACCTTGAGGTTCCTGCCTAGCCTCAACAATTAGCCAATTACGGTCAGGGGGTGGTGCCAAAAGGGGGTCTCAAAAAATGGTCAGGGGGATACCTCCTGCAGAGACACACCTGACCTTTGGGTTGATGTTCTATTGATAACAATACCACTTGAAGATTTCTCTCTCTCTGTTTCCAACAAACTTCCAAGCCGACTTGGAAGCTTGATTCCCATGTGGGTCTGAATATCCCCATAAACATTCAAGGGGTATATTTGTCCCCCAAAGAAGGGAGTGTACATTCTTCATTATATTTACTCCCAGCCTCAAAGCACCCACAGAGCCACAAACGGCAAGACGACTATTTATTAGGCATCCTGTGGAATGTGCTCAGAAGCAGCCCTGGGGCTGTGGTGCCTGATCACATGATGACAACTGGCTGTGTCTATAAACATGAACTCTGCACACTGGGACAGAACTGAGTGGGGAACCAGAGTTTCGAAAGTGTTGGGGGAAGCATTCCAAGCTGCCAGACATTAATGCTGAACCATATGCGCTCTATATTGTGAATACCCTATGGCTGGGGGTTAAATGGAAGGAGAAAATCTAGACATTTGGGGGATGGGGAAATGGAAAAAAGGAGAAAGGCAGTGGTGACAGCTCCCCACCCTAATATTTGACTGCTATACCTTTCTTGCTGAAACCTGGTTTTGCTACAGTCATGAGCATCAAAAAAACTCCTATCCATCTCCCAGCAGACACTAAGTTTCCCCCCCAACAATGATTCACTTGGAATAACCATATGCCACCATGTAGTATAATTCCTGGCAGGAAATGGTTGTAGTGGGTAAAAGCCTCAGCGCCTAGGGCTTGCCGATTGAAAGGTCGACGGTTCGAATCCCCACGGCGGGGTGCGCTCCCGCTGCTCGGTCCCAGCGCCTGCCAACCTAGCAGTTCGAAAGCACCCCCGGGTGCAAGTAGATAAATAGGGACCGCTTACCAGCGGGAAGGTAAACGGCGTTCCGTGTGCTGCGCTGGCTCGCCAGATGCAGCTTTGTCACGCTGGCCACGTGACCCGGAAGTGTCTCCGGACAGCGCTGGCCCATGGCCTATAGAGTGAGATGGGCGCACAAACCCCAGAGTCTGTCAAGACTGGCCCGTTCGGGCAGGGGTACCTTTACCTTTACCTTTACCTTTACCTTTACCTGCTCATAAAACGTGTTGCAGACACTGAGTGGCAATTGGATCTAGCCAGGACCTCAACTTTTATCGTCAATGAATCATCCAGGTACTCTGCCTCCCCTATGGTATATCTAGCTAAACCTGAAGCCCCTAAGCGCCGGAAGGCCTTTACCTTGCCTCGATGTCATGCCCTCCCTTCAGCTGTCCTTGAAGGCCGATACAGGAAGATTGCTTACCTGGAGAGACAATGCGCCTGTGACTCTGGATAAATGGAAACAACAGAGCATGTGCTTCTCCATTATCTTTATTATAGAGACATTTGTACCAACCTCATCTTACCACTACTGCATAAGTACCCAGGGCGGACAGGACAATTCTATACCTCCATGCCACTTTCAGATACCAATCCTGCTACAGCATACGTTGCCGGATTCTGCACAGCAGTGCTCAAAATTTGTCAGATGACGACCTGTGTCACAAACTAGATATAATGAACACTTGTATTAGAGTGCTCTGTAGACTGACAGCTATAGTCTTATATATACTAACCTTTTACTCTCTTTCACTCTTGGTTCCTAACCCTTCTTTTAGACTCTCTTATTTTCTTTTGGATTCTGAGAGACTTTTATATATACTTTCTGTTTTAACTCCTTTTTAAAAATGTTTTTTGATTTTAAATGATTGTACCCTTCCCTCCTTACGCTGGTCTATGACTGTAATAAAGATTTGATTTGGTTGTAGCCTACTACCCATGTGGACGGAAACATGAAAGAAAATCTCGGACAGAGCAGTACTGCATTCCACATTCCCTCCCTTGGATGCAATAAGATAAAGAAAAGGAAATGAAATTAAACTCACATCAAATGTTATGCAACATTCTCCTCAGTTTAATAGTGACAGACATTGCTGGTTTAACAGAATCAAAGCATGATTGTTTGCCACTATGGTTTAAGGGTGCTTTCTTTGTTTGTTTGTTTGTTTGTTTGTTTGTTTTAATTGCAGTAAAGCAGAGCTGGACAGAATGGCAGCAAAGGGGGGTTTTCAGTGGAGTTGCAAGGGATGGCATAATTGTTAAAAAGTTGAATATTTGCATCTGGGCATTGGAAATCTTACGCTGTGACAATGATACTTTCGTCAAAGTGCACAGGCTCATTATTCTGATTACAGGCAATGACAATGTATCTGGACGATCTATTATCAGAGTACTTGCAAGGTGGGCGAGTTGAGCCGCCTTTGTGCTTGCAGGTGGTGACAGTGATGGGGCGGAGAGCGATCCTCAGCCCGTTTCCATAATCCTTCCCTCCAGTATCAGTGCACACAGATTTGATGTTATTCTTGGTGCCGTGGATGAAGGTGTTCACTTCCTTTCATGGTCTGTCCAGTCCGCGTCTTCTCATCATGTCGTCACAATACTTCTTTCCATGGCTGCTCTTGGGATTATCGTAGTGCTGCCTTAGGAACTTCTCATAGGGGGTTTCACAATAGGCTCCCAGTGCCAGAACAGACACCAGAAAGGTGAGGAGCACAAGGCCAGATCCCTTGAAAGGCATCATCGTGGGCGACCATTGCCTGAAAGAGATACCTGGGGGGAAAGTAAAGTGGGTGTGTAAATGCTTTCTTTCTGTTTGCCACCAGAGGGTGCTTTGTGAAACAGCTTGGAGTTCAAATGAATGCTGTACTGTATATCCTTGCAAATTCTTATCTGCAAATGTTGTGGTGGATGTTATCTAGTCATGATCACATAACCATGTGAATATTGATACAAACCAGTCACCATGCATCATTCTTGTTTGTAAAACCCAATAAAAAAGCCAATATAAAAGAAGAAGCTTGGACCATTGTTGAGGGTCAGGGAGAGGAGGCAAAGAAGATAGGATATTTGTACAAGCTCAGTTAAGTTTCTGGCTGAAGTGAGATCTGAGCAAGGGACTCACTGGTATGAATCTGAGCTCCAGACTAGCACTGAGAGACCAGGGTTCAAATCCCCACTTAGCCGTGAAGCTCATTGGGAAACCCTGGGTCAGTCTCAGTCTCTTACCCTAGCCTGCCTCACAGGATTGATGAGAGGATTGACTGAAGGAGGAGAACGATGGATGATGCCTTCAGCTCCTTGGTGAAAAGGTGGGGTATAAATCAATCAATCAATCAATCAATCAATCAATCAATCAATCAATATATCCATCCATCCATCCATCCATCCATCCATCCATCCATCCATCTCCCTTTTGTATAAACTCTCTTAAAATCCTTCTGAAAGTCTTCACCAAGTGCCACCAGTAGCTCAACAAGAGAACGGGATATAAGATTTATTTCTTAACCTTTAGGTTAAAATGCTGTACACCTGGGAACATCATGAGCTTTAAGTAGCTGGGTTGGTGTTGCAGCGTCGGTAGATTTAAACAATTGTTCCAATTGTTATTTTGCCTGCTATAATCTTTTGCCTGCTATAATCTTTTCGCATAGCCTTTTACATAAATGCATCTTAAGCCCCCCCCCCTTTTCTAGTAGGATTTAGTAAGAGCTAAACTGGAGTCACTTTTACATGTGCAATTTGTGCACACAACAGCTCCCTCATCTTGTGGTTTAACATTGTATGTTCACCCCTCTTAAAAATATATATTCCCCTAATAATAACTGCTTGCTTTATATTCTGCTTATGCTTCCAGGCATGTAATGTTTTCTGACATTTCCCTTTTTCTAAGATTCCTCTGTGTGGAATGTGCTTTGAATTTCCTTGGTGTAGATTATTACTCCCATCCAGGCCCATGAGAGGGTGGGGGGCAGCCAAGTACTGCAACTATGAGTTGGGCCATAGGGAAAGCCCCATGGAGGCCATGCTTTCCACAAAGTCCCAAGTGCCAACCAAACTAGGTGTCTCCAGGAGAACATCTGCCATGACCTGAAGCAGCTCAGGCAGGGAATCCTTGGTACAGTGGGGAGGTTGGTACACCAAAAGGAATCCTGTACTGCCTCTATTGCTCAGCTTCCAGAACATGCACTCTTCCTCTGTAGTGTTTCCTTAGGACACTTTAGAGACAAAATGATGGACTATGGCTAGCTGAGTCATCTCTATGAAGACAACTGCTGCATGATTTTGAGGAAATATTCATGGAACAAATTGCCATGACTTCTAGCATCTAAGGAATGCCGATAGGCTCCTATTTTCTCAACGGCTGAGCTTCCTTATATGTGAAAAATCTGATTTCAGTTCCTCTAAGTATGAAACAGCAGCCACAATGTCAGAACAGAGGTGGTGGTCACCTTCAACTAGGAACGTGGGGAAAATACGTTCCACTTTGCATACATAGGGAAGTCCACCTGATTTGCATGTATTTCTCCAGATTGGCAGTGCAGTTCACCAGCCAAGTAATGTGAAGGGAAATGCAAGGACTAGGATACAGTGTGTAGAAATGCACATGAATATTCATTGGTTTTAAAATTATCTTTGATTGCTCAAAGCAGTCAACCCTTTTAGCAGTATAGCTAAAATGAAATTTCACATGAAGAACAACCTTCTTACTGCTTTGTTCCTTTCTTCTCAGAGCCAAGGCCCTGTCCTGTCCTGATGGTTGGCTGCAAAATCAGGGCAACTGCTATGGATATTTTGAGACCAAGTTGTCATGGAAAGATGCTGAGGTAAGAAATATTTCTCCTCAACCAAGATGTAATAGAATCATGGAATCATAGAATTGAAGGGTATTCCAAGGGTCATCTAGTCCAAACCCTTGCAATGTAGAAATCTCAACTAAAGCATCCATGACAGATGGCCATCCTACCTTGGCTTAAAAACCTCCAAGGAAAGAGAGGCCACAGCTTTCCACTGTCAAACAGATCTTGCTGACAGAAAGTTCTCCCTAATGTTTCTAATTTACATCTTTTGGGATCCTATCAGATTTCTTTGAGTAGTGCTATCCTTGCGCAGGAACAATACCTATCCAACACCTCAGACTTCACAAAAGAGAGTTGGTCACTTTATGTTCCAGTGAAGCGTCTCCGTGGGAGCTGAGAATATGACAATTATGCCAAATCTTCCCCTCCCACTAGGAGAAGAGGGAAGTAATCTTTGTGTGGAAAAGTAGAATAGACGGGAGTTCTGAAACAGATCTGAGTCTGGGTTCGCAAAACATTTCATGGCTCTGGCTGTCTCCCTAGAGAACTCATGTATGAACTGCAGATTTTGGCAGTCTATGGGAGTGTTTGATCCTCTGCTTATGCTCAGCCTATATATTTGCAGAGAGACTATAGTATTTTTAAAATGTCAAAAAGCACCCAGTGACCTAATTCCAAAGGGAATTTACCAAATATTATGTATGTACTGCACCCCCACAACTTTTCTTTAAAAATGATATTTATTACTTTTCGAACAGTTTCAACACAACACTACAAACACAAAAAGAAAAAAAAGAACAATGCAAATACAATACAAAAACACTACATACAAAACAAAACAAAACAAACAAACAAACAAAAACTATTTAAAAACACCTCAAACATTTTCAATATCTTATCTTTCATTCGCTTATTTCCATCGACCTCCTCACACCTTTTTGTATTCCAGTTCTATTAATTGTTTCAGCAATTCCTTTCCATCTTCCTCTGTTTTCTATCCAATAATTATCTTAACACATTCTTGCCTTATTTTTTCCTTTAATTTTCTATTAATCTATTTGTACTTAATTCCTTATAACCTTTCTACTAAAGCCATATCACTTCATTCCAACATTCTTCTAGCATTCCTTAATTTTACGATATTTCTGTAAATAGTCTTTAAACTTTTTCCAGTCTTCTTCCCCCGACTCTTCTCCCTGGTCTCAGATCTTGCCAGTCATTTCCGCCAATTCCATATAGTCCATCAACTTCATCTGCCATTATCCAACACTTCAGTGCTTTCAAGAAGCAACCATTCTCTCAGCCAGCAAAAAGCAGATGGTTCACAACAAAGTTTAGGGGTCTGGCAGGGCAAGTCCACCTCCTTCTTTGGCATCCGTCAATATCTTAAATTTTACTCGAGGCTTCCTGCCCTGCCAAACAAATCTAGAGACGTCCCTCTGCCACCTCCTGAAACAATCCATCCCATCCAAAGCTTGCAATGTTTGAAACAAAAGCAACATCCCCGACAACACAGCAACCCTCATCCCCACCACAGCAACTCGGCCCAACAATAACAACTTCAGATTTGTCCATATTTCCAAATCCCCCTTCTCTTCAATCCAACGTCCTTCACAGTTATCCTTGAATAAATTCACATTTCTGGCGGTCATACTAACCCCCAAATACCTCTCTTTCTCAACCGATGTTAGTCCTGTCTCCTCCTGAAATTCTGTCAAGCTTTCCTTTTCCTCAGGTAGGGCTCTGATCCTCAAATTCATCTGTTTCTCTTTGAGTTCAGTCATAACAAATGTCAGCTTATGTTCATCAAGTTGTCCTTGTATGGATGGGACTCTCTCTCTCTCCAGTTGTATTGCTTTACATTCAGCAGCAAGGGTTTTCTCCTTGACTTCATCCGCAGTTTGCCGTATCAGAGTAGATTCCTGTATCAATTTCTGGATGGTTTCTGTATTGGTATTCACCTTTTGTCCCAGATTATTTAAACTTTCTACAATTAAGTCTATTTTAATATTTGCAGCATCCACTTTCACATTTATCACGTCTGTTTTCTTGTGAAGCTGTTCCAGCGAATCGTTTATTTTCACTAATACGACCGCTAAGGCCTCTTCTGTCGACATTCCGTCTGTTTTTTCCTTTCCATTTGCCATAACACTTAAGAGATTCAAGGTCAATCCCAGAGTCTCACAATTTTTAATCTTGCAGCTGGAAATTCCCCTAATCCAGCTCCTGTAGAGCAACCAATTTCAAAAGCTTCCTCTAGGGGAAAACAGTTTTATTTGTATTAGTCAGTACTGTCCTCTTTTAAACAATGTTCCAATAATCCAAAGTTAGTTTCAGTTTTCAGTTACTTTTACTCCTTAAAAAAAAAAAAACAGCCGGAGACAGTAGAAACAATGTATTCTCTTGTTTAGCTACTTGTCAATGAACGTTCTAAACGCTGTCAATGAACATTCCAAAAGACATTGATCCTGCTAGCAGCCTGTTTCCAGGGTCTGAGCGGCGGTATTTTAACTCTCTTGACTCTCTCCTACAGGCATATTCAGTCCACCACTTCCCCCCCTCTTCTCCTGTCTCCAAAGGGGGGGTTTCGTTCTTTGCCGATGGAGATTTAGTCTTTTTACAAAAGGCTTTCCAAGACTTCAGCTTGCAGGCTCATTGCTTTAGTTTATTTACAAAAGGGGAGGCGGACTTCCTGTATTGAACCTCCCCGTTTTGATGCCAAATTAAATGTTTAAAAATCCAATTCTCCCACTTCAGCTCTACTCACGGGTAATTACTTTAGAGTCAAATTGTCCACAGGAAAAAGTCAGTGCTCTCCGGCAACAGCTATGCGGCTTCGCTCCATGGAAGAAGCAGACGATTCGATGCACCGTGCCGCTCACCCCACGTCGCTCCGGATCCCTGAAACTGGGTTTCCCCGCGAGTAGGGGAGGCGCAAAAGGTGCCCGCCAAATCCCACATTCACAGGCTTCTCCCGCCTGTGATTTTTATGGGTCTCTGCCTTTGCCGTGGCGGTACAGACCCAAATTCCCACGGGGCAAATTCCTCCCGATCAGAGGAATTCCGCCATTGCCGGAGGCACCAACCCGGAAGTCTGTGCACCCCCACAACTTTTCAGTGCAAGGGTGACATAGCAGTGTATGCTGTGTGGTCTGCAGTGCTGTGAAAGGAATGCAGCAGGTCGGATGCAGTGCTGATCATTTGGGTTCATCAATGCTTCCACCTAAAAGTTCTACATAAAAAAAATGGGTTTGTAGGAAGACCGGCTTAGGGTTTCTCCAAAAGACCTTTTAATTGACCAGTCATCCTGTATTCATTCTAGATGAGGGGGCAAAAAGATGCTCCTACATTTGTTCATTTATCTATTTAAGTGGATTAATTGTACAAACCTACACTTCCTGTTATGTGCTTGAATTCCTCGTGCGAAATGCTGTCGATCTGGAGGTGCCATTAGGACACAAACGTTTAAGCCCGGCAACTTGGTATGTGACACTAATTCCTTACAGTCTACCAGTAAGACTTGCCTCTTGAAAGTCAAATTTCAGAGAAATAAATAAAAATGTTGATATTCCACAAACTCTGCATCATTCCTTTTAGTGAGATATGGTTTTTGAACTGTTGTTATCTGATGTGTTGTGAGACACTTTGGGAATGACTTTTTGTAAAAGTGGTATATAAAGAAACATGTTCTGATGGCGGTTGTGGCAAAATGTCTTTCATTCTTTCTCCATTCTTAGACTGCATGCCGTAGCTATGGCCATAGGGCCCACCTTGCCTCTATCCTTAATGCGGATGAGACAGCTCTCGTTGCCAAGCACATCTCCGCGTCCCAGCAAGAAGAAAGTAATGTGTGGATTGGGCTTCATTACATGAGTTGCCTTCACTTGCTCTATTCCAAGTCATTGTCATAGACTAGTGGCTTCTTAGCATCACCACTCCTTCCGTATATAATAATATCCAAGAATGAACCCCACATTCTACATCAATATTATTTTCCATGCAGCTCCTCCTCTGTCTCATTCATAGCTGGCACTACCTTCCCACAGACCAACATATCCAGATAATATTAACACCAGGCTCCTCATTTCCTTACTTGCATGATCTATAATGTCTCAATCTTGCAGAATGGGCATTGGAGGTGGCCTGATGGATCAGTCTACAGGTTTGACAAAGGTTACAAATCTTGGTACCCAACCACACCAGGCGACTGGGCCCCTTAAGAGCATTGTGTGGAGCTCCTACATTTTCCAGGTAAGATAACCATTTGCAAGGTCTGACAAAATAAAATTAGATGTTGAGTTCCACATGGCCACACACTTCTCCATCAATGTCCTACTTCTTTCAGAATTGTAAGTCATACTCAAAATAGTTCCATCAAAATCAGCAGACCCAGGTTAGTATTTTATGAAAGTCCATTGATTTTAAGGAGTCTACTCTGAGTATGAGTTAGTTGGATACAACTGTTGGTCAGGTATTTGTTTCTTTACAGCAAATATAATTACTCTGTAGAGTGGAACAGCAGCAATTTATGTGTTCAGCATTTAGGGTCACTTCCCAACATACCACAATGTAGAAGGGTTCAGTTACAGCCTATCTGTATAGAAAACTGTACGTGACAACTGCCCTGGGATATTTGGATGAAGGGTGGTATGCAATTTGCAGCAACCACCACCACCATCACATTCATGTTGTATTCTGAAAACTGGTTGCCAGGCTAAAGTCTGAGTTGTGTATTCTCCTCACCATAGGGAAAGTGTTGACTAAGGGATGTAGAAAATGTAAGATCAGAAAGCAAAATTAATCCAGACTGTTTATTCTTCATGTGCCTCCTAACTTCTGGACCTAATGCTGTCATTTGTTCTCTTTTAAAGAAACCGTTTACAGTTTTGTGAAATGGAATGATAGAAACTGCAACCAACTCAACAGCTACACCTGCAAGCAAAAACTCTAAGCCAACAACTGTCATTCTCAACTGTGCCTTCTGTGATTGATGGACAGCTCTCTGGAATCATTACCTCCTCTCCAATCCCTCAATGATCAACTCTCATCCATTATTGAGGGGCAATATTTATATGAGTAGGGAAATGAGATTACTCCTAAATATTTTTAAGGAAAAAAGCACTGCCTATTGCAGTGTACATTAACCAATTGACAATGTACATTAACCAATTTTCTCCCAGTAAAGACGTGTGGTACGGGAATGCTGCAGGCCCCGCGGTGAGTGCTGCCTGGCATTTGGTCACTCCCCTCAGTGGTGACACCTGGGGTGCACTGCCTCCACCGCACCCCATTGCTCTGCCCCTGGGTAGCCCACTAGCATTAGCAATAAAAAAAGGAGATATGGAGATGGCAGAGGCAGGACAGAGGTGGCCTTGCATGTGCTGAATAAAAATCACTGGAATTATCAGGGTGTGTCCCGTCCCCCGTCCCCCAGTGATCTTAACCCATCTTACACAGCTGGAGAAAATCGATGGGAAATTCAGCTGTGTTGAAAAATCCAAAGAGAGACAAATTTCAAAGGGTGGCTGTGTTTCAGCTCTCATATTGTTTCAGATAGTGCAAATTCAATAAGTTTGCCTTTAAATGGAAACTGAACTGAATTTCTCCCCAACCCCAACTCCAGCTTACCCAGGTGCTGTCCTGTTGAAGTGATGGATTCCTCTTTCTACAACTCTGTCTCCCAAGTTGGCTGCCTTAATTCTTATATGGAGCTTAGTCAGGTCAGAGACAGGGGAAAGGAGGAAGGAATTTCAGCCTTTTAGATATATGCAGAGTACATATGAAGAAAGAAAGGATATACTTCAAATACTCATAAAAACACATGATTTGGTTGCATGAATGTATTTGTGTGGAAGGTGATGGGAAAATAAATATTCTAAATACAATAAAAAGACTTAACTCAAAGAACAAGCCTAGAATCAAAGAACAGGTCTACCATCTGGAGATACTGTAAAACCAAACCCAGGAGGGGCACTTCCTTCACCACTTTCTATTTTGAAACTGAAAGGTCCCAGCGAAATGGGGTGCTGAGTCTGCTCCAAGGGCACACCCTCACTTCAGGTAGTGCATAGTTAGCCTGCAACAAGACTGACCTGCATCCTTCAGAAATCGAGAGACTGCCCTGGAATATTTCCCAGAATCCTCTACCACATGCAAGACTGAGTCATAGCAGAAGAGTCAATGTGGCAAGAATTCCATAAAACCGAAACTGTGGAAATCACTTGCGTTATTCATTTTTTTAAATTGGGGGTTGACAAGGTCTAGATTTTAGAAGAAAATGGGAAATGACTGAGGGGAGCTAAACTCCTCCCCCCTCTTTGCCTCCTCATGCTATTTAACTTTCCCCTCCTTGGCTCAACTGGAATATAAGTAACTGTGGTGATGGAGGGTGGGGAGCTTAAATGGGGAGTGTTCTACTTCTTCTACTACACTCATGTCCTTGCTTTCTTCTCCTCAACTTCTCAACCCACAAACCCACATAGTATATGTATACTCACTTACCTGCGAGAACTGAATGGGACTTTGCTGGAAGAAGGATGAGGACAGATATGTGGGTATAGGGTATAATGCTAGTGAGAGCCCCCAAAACAAAATATAAATCAGTAGCCATAGCATCAGAAGTTAGTTTGTGATTGCCTCCAACTTACTCAAGTTTCGTCCTGTGAGGTGATGGATATTGCTTTATGCAGGGCAAGTTTGCCTCTGAAGTTGCTGCCTCAATTCTTATATAGGTCTTGGTGAGGTTGGGGGTTGGGGCTGGGACAGGGGATGAAAGTTCAGCCACTTGCCATATGTTGAGTAGATATGGATAGGATAAATATGTTTCAATTTCCCTGGAATTCTCTCCAGTGTGGACTTAATTTACATGTTGAGTAGATATTGAGAGGATAAATATGTTTCAATTTCCCTGGAATTCCCTCCAGTGTGGACTTAATTTATGGTTATGACCTCTATACAGTTATGTTTCTGACAATGGGTTGGAAGCAAATATCCTAAATAAAAATAAGCACACATAATTAACATCAGATAATGCATATAACACCTGGAGCTTAGTCCATATCAAGGTGGAGTACTTTGTTCGATATGTTTGAGATTAAAATGAAAGGGGAACAGAGTGCACGTTCTGCTCAAGGGCAGAGACTCACTTTGCATTGTTGATACCCAACAAGAATGGCCAGCTTCCCTCAAAATATAGTGTTTACACTGGAACATTTCCCAGAATCCTCTGCTACATTAAGGGATTCCATGACAGGCAAATCCACATGGCAAAGAAGCCACAACTCTGAAAATAGCTTCTGTAAATTCAAGCTAGGTATACACACACACACACACACACACACACACACACACACTTAAAAATGGAGCTTGGTGAGGTCCATTTCTTCCCATGAAAATAAAAGATGCTGAAGGGGGAACTGAGATTTCAATCTATTTGATGTCCATGCTGTTTTGCTTTAGGTTTCCCCCCTCACTAGTTCAATTCCAGGATTTCCAGGCTTGTTTTTAGATATGCTATAAGCCACCCAGATTGGCTGGGATGTTGTTATGATTGTGATTGTGATTATTATGGCTGGGAGAAAAACTAGACAGGGGTGAGAGTGGGTTTCACCTCCCATCACCCCCCCATCCAGTTGACTCAGCTACTAGAGGATTGTGTAGATAGTCCCTGATATCAGCTACTAAAACTTTGTAGCCGCTGTATTTTTCTGGTGACAGCAATTTCCTCAAACACAACCCCCCACAACACCTGGAAGGATGGAAGGATGACACTCACTTGGGCAGACATAGTTTTATATATATCTATAAATAGTATCTAGTAGGGATGCTGGTCTGAATATCTCTTTTCCAGGAACACAGAAAATATTCTCACAGCATCCAGAAGTCTGAGTTTAAATATGTATGTCCAATGCCAGATGATTAAAATTACGCTTGATGCTTTGCATGATTGTATGGTCCACTGGGGATTTTTTTTCTTAACACACACACATCACACGTCTTTTGAGTATAAAGTTTAATACAGACTTTTCACAATACAATAAAAAGAAACTATTCAAAACAGAAAAGGATAAAAAGAAAAGAATGAAACAAAAGAAGAAAAAGAGCCAGATGAATATAAAGTTCTCTCTCACATATATCCTAACTTTGAGCAATGAAATTTGTTTAAAAGATACATTTATTATTTAGGAACTGTATGATTATGGTCTTCCTGGGATCAAGGTCATGTCCCACCAACTTCTAATTTATTTTGGTAAGCAGAATGGTTAACTAGCACGAATTAATAAGAGCTCAAATGATTTTGATGTCCTATTTTTCAATCACTCGGCTGCTACTCCATTTTCAATCCTACTGCAAATTGCTTCCACATAACATTCCATTTGGACAACACCCTGGTGAAGCAGACCCCTGTAAGTAACAGTATTATAACCTCAGCCTAATGTGTAGCGATTAGCGTGTTGTTTTAGGCGCTGGGAAACTAGGGTTCAAATCCCCATTCAGCCATGGGTCAGATGCCATCTCTCAATCTAAGCTTCTTCACAGAGTTGTTGAGAAAACGATAGCAAGAGAAGGAGAATTATGTGCTCCTTGGATGGCATATAAGATGGAATATGAAAACAAAGGAAATAACATCTCCTTGCCACAAATTAAGGTCTCTGGCTAATGGCATCTCTTTCACCTTCTCAACTATGGTCATCCTTCTTCCTTACTAACCTCTCTCTACTGTTCATCTCAGGTCTAAGTATAATGATGTAGATTTTGGGGAGGAAGATGCAACCCAGTAAGCCAGCAGTAGAGGCCAAGATGGAGAAGATCTCCACAGCCACCATGTATTTCCCTTTGGTGCTCAGATAAGTGGGGACAAAGGACAGCCAAACACTGCAGAAGACCAGCATGCTGAAGGTAATCAACTTGGCTTCATTGAAAGTATCAGGCAACTTCCTGGCAAAGAAAGCCACAGAGAAGCTCACAATGGCCAGAAGACCCATGTAGCCGAGAATAAGGTGGAACATGATGTCAGAGCCTTCATTGCACTGCACTATGATCTGCCCATCCTGGGAGTGCAGGTCAAACTCTGGGAATGGGGGAGAGGATGCCAGCCACCCAAGACAGATGCCAGCTTGAATGAGAGAGCAGAAGGTGATAAGGGAGCCTGTCAGCCTCTTCCCAAGCCATTTCCTCAGGCTGTTCCCAGGCTTGGTCACCATGAATGCCAAAATCACAGTGAGGGTTTTTGCTAACACACAAGCAACAGCAATGGAGAAGACGATGCCAAAGATGGTTTGCCTCAAGACACAGGTCACCTTTGTAGGCCTGCCAATGAATAAGAAGGAGCAGAGAAAGCAGAGAAGCAGAGAAGAGAGCAAGGTGCAGGTGATGCCCCAGTTGTTGGCTTTGACAATGGGAGTGTTCCAGTGCAGACCGAAGGTCCCCATCACAACAACTGTGACCAGAGAAAGCAGGAGAGCCAAGGAGGCCAGAATTGCCCCCAAGGGCTCCTCATAGGATAGGTAGCTTATTTTTTTTGGAATACATTGGTCCTGAAAGGCATTTGGGTAGTGATCATTGGGGCATTTCTCACACTGATCTGCATCTGAAAGTGAGAAGCATTCTTTTAGCATTTCTTGAAGCGATACTTATTAATATTATTTATACCGTCTATTATGCGGTACACGAAACATATTACTGAACTGATGAACCAAAGTCTACTTTCACAACTAAGTGATGGTTCCTCCATGAGCATCTCAGCTGTGCTAATCAATCCATTCATATTTATATGTCATGGTTGCAGTACACTGATTGATTTCAGTGTTTCCACCTTAAACATGTCTATCTCTCCATCCAGCCCCATGTCTTTGCATTTCAAGGCTTGCAGCCCAAGTGTTTCTACACTTTCCGTAATTGAGTTTGGGAGTGGATGAAACAGCCAGGTTGCCTGTCATTTGCTCACTGGGAAGATCTATATTTGACAAGAAATAACTTTTCCTAAGGACTGAAACTGTGTGGATACAATAGAGAAAATTGTTCACTAGTTGTTAATCACAGAAGTTGAAAATCTGTTGGCTGCTGGTTCAATGCTGACAAAAAGGGAATCTATGGAGTGCAATCCTAATTATTTCTTCCCAGATGTATGTCATCCTGATTTCAATGGTGGTTACTCCCATGTGGACGATATTTCACACGATATACTCTTGAATGACTATCCAAAGGGGAGGAGAGAGGAAAGGACAATATGTATCAGTAACATATTAACACATGTGCTTGGGATCTATGACAGAAAATAAGCAGACATAATAAGACTAAGAAATGAATGTCTTTGTTGGATAGGAAGATTGGAATTCCAGTTGACTTGGGTTCCTTCACTTACCCTTCTGGACTGAAATCCTCCCTTTAGGGCACTGAACACAGTCATAGCAACAGATTTGCTTTCCCTGCTGGGCAAACATACTCTGTCCAGGGTGGCAGCTCTCAACACAGGTGGAAATGGGCAGCATCTAATGGTAATGACAAGCAAGGGATTTTGAATGGAATAAGTTTGTTTCTCTACATAAATCTTATTGACGTCTATGTCCGCTTTGCGGTAGAAAGGTCACAGAACTGAAATTAGAGGATGGCTGTCAAGCATTTGCTCCCTGGGCAAGCATCAGGCTTCCTGATAAAGATGCTTTGTGCTGTCACTTAACCATTTGGCCAGCCCAGCACATGTCTGAATGGTAAAGAGAAGCTGGTGCCAACCTTCTCCATAACCCATAACCCAATGATGATTCCCTCCTGGAGGGAGAGGAGAGCTGAAATAAGGAGCCGGCTGCTTCTCTTTCTTACCAACTTTCAGATTAAACTATACAATGCATGTAGGTGTTACTTACATTGCTAATACATCTTACATAGATTTTTATCTAAGATAAATACTGTTACAGACTGACACCAGCACAACAGAACATTCCTGCTGCTCTGTTTAGATTGCTCATAACTGCCAAAGCTGTAGAAATTTACATAACTATTCCCTCTTATGTGTGTTTTTTTGTGGGGGGCCATTGGGTTTTTTATTTTCATTATGTTTTATGTATGTATTCATTATGTATTTTGTGGTTTTATATGTTGATATTAATCTGTGAACTGCCCTGAGACCTCCAGTTATATAGCAGTGTATAAACTCATTCATTCATTCATTCATTCATTCATTCATTCATTCATTCCATCCATCCATCCATCCACCAATCCATCAATTTCTTCAGGCATATGTGACAGTGGTTAAAAAGGTGAAATACCTAGGGGTTTGTTTGACATCTAAAAATTTGAATTTGTATAAGGACAACTATGAAAAATGCTGGTTAGAAATTAAAAAAGATTTAGAAATATGGTCAAATTTGAAACTGTCAATGTTAGGCCGAATTGCAGTTATTAAGATGAACGTATTGCCTAGAATGTTATTTTTGTTTCAAACCTTACAGATTCTTGACAAGATGGACTGTTTCAAGAGGTGGCAGAAGGATATTTCGAAATTTGTCTGGCAGGGCAAAAAGCCCAGAATTAAATTCAAAATACTGACAGATGCCAAAGAAAGAGGGGGATTTGCCCTGCCGGATTTAAAATTGTACTATGAAGCAGCTGCGTTTTGCTGGCTGAAAGACTGGATGCTCCTCGAGAACACAGACATGCTGGATTTGGAAGGGTTTAATAATGCATTTGGTTGGCATGCATATTTATGGTATGACAAAATCAAGGTGCATAGGGCCTTTAAAAACCATATTGTCAGAAAAGCATTGTTTAATGTTTGGATAAGATACAAAGATTTGTTGGAAAACAAAATCCCTAGATGGTTGTCACCCTTGGAGGCTAAGGCATTGAAGAAACTCAATATGGAGGCCGGATGGCCAAAGTATTGGGAAATTCTGGAACAGGATGGAGATAAATTGAAATTACAGAGTCATGAGAAATTGAAACCTAAATTACAAGACTGGCTTCAATATTTCCAAATAATGGAGGTTTTTAAACAGGACAGGAAAATTGGCTTTCAGGTGGAAAAATCAAAATTAGAGACTGAACTGTTAGAATCCAATACTAAGAACTTGTCAAGAATGTATAATTTGCTGCTGAAATGGAACACACAAGATGAAACAGTTAAATCGGCTATGATTAAGTGGGCACAGGACATTGGCCATAACATTATGTTTGTTGACTGGGAATGGTTGTGGAACACCGGTATTAAATTCACGGCATGTAATGCCTTAAAGGAAAACATTATGAAAATGATTTACAGGTGGTACATGACCCCAGTCAAGCTAGCAAAAATTTACCACTTGCCTGATAATAAGTGTTGGAAATGTAAAGAAACTGAAGGTACTTTCTATCACCTTTGGTGGACATGCCCGAAGATTAAGGTTTCTGGGAAATGATTTATAATGAAATGAAAAAGGTACTTAAATGTACTTTCCCTAAAAAACCAGAGGCCTTTCTCTTGGGCATTGTCAGCCAATTGGTGTCAAAGAAGGACAGAACTTTCTTTATGTATGCTACAACAGCAGCAAGAATACTCATCGCAAAGTATTGGAAGACACAAGATCTACCCACCCTGGAAGAATGGCAGATGAAAGTGATGGACTATATGACATTAGCCGAGATGACTGGCAGAATCCGCGACCAGGGAAAGGAGACGGCGGAAGAAGAATGGAAGAAATTTAAAATCTACCTTAAGGACTACTATAAACTTGTTGAATGTTAGAATGTCGAGGTTTTGAGTAAGAAAGGGTTACAGCGATACAAGATTAGACTAAAGGAAAGATTAAGAGGACAGAGGACTGACAGAAATATTTAGAGTTGTTAAAAACTTTTGGACATTGGGATGCAGAAAGGGGAGGTATGGGGGAGTCTGAGAAACATGGTTTATGAAAAAAAGGTTATGAAACTATACGTGTGTGTATGTCTTTTTATATGTTTGTATTGTTTTTAAAACTTTGTAAAATCAATAAAAAAAATTATAAAAAAAACCACAATTTCTTCAGGCATATGACAGCACATCATTCTATAGCCTTCTGAGCATTAGCCCTTTCATTAGCCTTTTGGATGCTTTCATCCCACAAATTATGGCCAAGCCTGCATGGAGTTTGGCCTCACCAACAGCCTGATGGATACCAACCTCCTGGGACAGGATATCACCAGCACTCCATCCATCAACATTAGTGACCACACACTTCAGGTGGTAGATGATTTTCTTTCTACCTGGCTCCACATGGTGGGACAGAGTCTGAAACCATGATTGTTGCAAACAACACATTTTGGAACACAACAGTCCCTTTTCAAAAGCTTTAAACACTTGCCAATTCCTCACTCAGAAAGACCTTGTTCTTAACCCTAAGCTCCCAATTAGCTTCAAACTAGCTCTGGATCAACAAATTTGAACAAAGTAACAAAGATAGTATTTGATCACTGAGTACTAGAGCTTTCCTCCCCACACTTCTCCTTTGTAGCCCTCTGTGTTTTCCTGGATCCCCTGATCTTCTCATTAAAGATGATGATGGATGATAATTAAAACAAAAAAATGGTCACACCCACCTGCTTGAACTTGGGATTCCATGCGATGGCACTTCCATCCACTGTGAACTCTTTTCCTGGGGGGGCCTGAGGGTCCACCCTCCCCACTCGGACTCTCTGGAAGGACTCATTGGGATATGTGACCAAGTTGAGGAGATCATAGCCACCTGCCTGCTGCCCCTTCTCATCCAAAGAGATTTCTTCCCCAGCACTGTTGTTGAAGTGGATGTTCTTCAGGAAGGAGTGAAGCTAAATTGCAAGAGGGGGAAAAAACACAGACCTTGGAGGCTAATACACTCTCTCTTTTCGATTTCCCAGTTGGACCTTTGGCTTTTTACTACCATTCATCAGTATGTTCTAGGATGCTGAAAGCTGCCCTGAAGGGAGTCAAATCATTGCTCTATATAGCCCAGTCATTTCTACACTGGTTGCTATTGGCTCTCTAGGGTTTCAGAGTCTTTCCCATCATGATCTTGAGATGCTGGGGGTTGAACATGGGACCTTCTGAATGAAAGCAGATGTTCTGCCATTGATCTGTAAGCCTTTCCAGTTCCAATACTAAGAGACATGACTTGGTATGCTTTTTGACTTGCCATGGCTTCTGGGTTATTCAAAAATCTCCTCCATTAACACCTGAAACTGCCTTGTGCTGATTCAAACCATTGTTCTCTGTAGCCCAGAACTGTCTACTCTGAATTGCCACAGTTCTATTTGGCATACATTCAAGGTTTCAACCCAGTTCTGATAACAGAGGACACCCCTCATCCTTGTGCAGCCTCAAGTAGGAGAATCCTGGATGGATTAATTTAAATAGCTTTGAATGTGTAGCTTCCAAAGCATTTGGTCTTTCACTGAGATGAAGTCCCTCCCAATGATAGAGCTCACCAGGGAAAATCCCCAAGGCCTCTCCTCCGCGCCAAGGCTCAGCTGTGAAACATATGAACAGTAATAATAACTCCTGTGCTTCTAACACAGATGAGAGTAGTTGACAATACCTGCCAGGGCTTAACTTTTTGCTGTCTCCCTTTCTCACCCAGTACTTTCCGTTTGGCTCTTGAGGAATACATGCTATGGAGAGCATGTGCTATTGCATGGACGGCATTGTAGATGGTGTAGCTCTGGCTGGATATTTCCATTTCAAACACGGGTCCAGTGAGTTTCTCCAGCTTCTCCCTCCCAGTGCAGTGTTCCAGAGTTGTGTGAATTAGATTGTGATCTGGGAATGAACAGAGGAATGCACTGGCCCAGAACTGCTGAATGAAATAAAGATTTGGCTGCCATGGATTTATGGTCTGTAGAAAGTCCTGAAACCCTGGAACTGGATTTGAATGGAGTGTAAATGACAAAGTGCCATTGAAGGATTTTGAAGGAAATTTGTCTCCAGCCAGCACTGCAGTGAAATCCCATTGAGCTGTTGTAATCCACACCCTCTCCACTGGGTACATAGAGAAAACCTCAAGGGAAACTAAAACCAGTCTCAAAGCCTCTAGAGACTGACTGTCTCCATAGACAAGAATCACATTCATTTCCCTCCTTTTGAGAACAAACATGATTGGTCTCAATTTTTGTTGAACTAGCTCATTAGGTAAAAAAATTGTCACTAGTGGGATCACCAGTGTCCAAGAAATGCAGAGATTTTTCTGGGAAAGCCTTGGTCTGAGAGTACGAAGGAAGGTTTCTCCACTGTCATCATCTGAAACAAGGAGGCCAATCCAGTTCCACCCAAACTTCCTGAGTAGCCAGACAATGCCACCATACTGAGCTTCTTCATTGGGGACCATTTGGAAGAAGGAAGGGAAGCGCCTTTGGTCACTCAGCCCTGGATCCAAGGAGCCATAGCTGAGCTAAAGGGAAAGGATTTATATTTTTAAGAATTCAAAGACCATCTATTTGTTCAAAGAAAGAATACTTCTCTATTGTTGTGGTTAACCACCTGCTCTTACTTTTCTAAGTATACACCACTGACATTATTACACCTCAGGTTAGGAGAAGTTTCTAAGCAGGAGGCTGCATGCTCCCGTGATTATAAGCTTTGCGGCATGAACAGGTTTCGAAGAATCAGAGATTGAATGATTAGTATTATGGTTTTATCCCCCCCCCCCGCTCAATTGTAATTGAGATGGCAGTGTAGGCAACGCATCACTAGTAGGCTTTAACACAGTGACAGTACCCAAAGAAAGTCTAATTTATGACACAAGTGTAGAAAACATGATGTAACGGGACTGAAAGCTAACCTGGATGCTCTTTTGGGGTTTTCTGTGTATGTCTGCCCTTGTGGTTGTATCTATGTGTCTACACACATACCTGTGGAATCTTGTAGGTGTTTAATATATTGGCCATCTCAATGGAGTTTTCGGAGGTGAGCCCTCCAACGACGGCAATTAATCTATCTTCCCCATTACAGTGGTAATTGGGGGGATTTCGTTGTCCCATGAAAAGAAGAGCAAGAGTGTTCCAACAAGTTTGCAAAGGATTAAAAGCATTCTCATAAAATGTTGATCCCAGTGTAATGTTGGATAAGAATTTGGCATTCTTGTTGATCTCTTGCATGGCAAAGACGAAGGCAAGAACATGCTGGTAGTTTTTCGGGATCACACTGCAATGAGACAAAGAATGACTGCAAACATGACAGAAAAGAAACTGTTGAAGTTTTCATTTTGATTCATGCATGTCTTTCACTTGGATGTTTCAGCCTACAAGACAATAACATTTTATTCAAACTAATGATACTACAGCAGTCTCCTAAGATATTATGATTAGATGTTCAGTATGTGAATGGTAGATTCAAGGAGATCCATTATTGTGCTCTTAATAATAATAATAATTTATTTATACCCTGCACATCTGGCTGAGTCTCCCCAGCCACTCTGGGCGGCTCCCAATCAAGTATTAAACACAATACAGCGTTAAATATTAAAAACTTCCCTGAACAGGGAAGCCTTCAGATGTCTTTTAAAGATAGGATAGCTACTTATTTCCTTCACATCTGAAGGGAGGGTATTCCACAGGGTGGGCACCACCGCCGAGAAGGCCCTCTGTCTGGTTCCCTGTAACCCTACTTCTCGCAATGAGGGCATTGCCAGAAGGCCCTTGGCGCTGGATCTCAGTGTCTGGGCTGAACAATGGGGGTGGAGACACTCCTTCAGGTATACAGGACCGAGGCCTTTTAGGGTTTTAAAGGTCAGCACCAACACTTTGAATTGTGCTTGGAAACGTACTGAATGAAAGAATTGTGCTTGGAAACGTACTGAAGAAAGAAAGTAAATTAATGTTGAATTATAAAATATCTGAACAGGAAGTAGAAGGTGCCATTCAAAATATGCAATTAGGCAAATCTCCAGGACTGGATGGGCTGACTTCTAGATACTATAGATCCTTGAAAGAGTGGTTAGTACAACCTTTAAAGGAAGTCTGCAATGAAATATTGGAAGGGGAAAGGGCACCAGAGTCGTGGAAAGAAGCGTATATTACACATACCGAAAACAGAGACTGAAAAGACTCAGCTTAAGAACTACCGCCCCATATCATTACTTAATGTGGATTACAAAATTTTTGCAGACATTTTGGCCAAGAGATTGAAAAAAGTGTTGATGGAAGAGATTCATAAAGTCCAAGCGGGCTTTATCCCGGGAAGACACTTGTCTGACAATTTGAGGAATATAATTGATATCTTGGAAAAACTAGAAGTGAACATAAATACTAAAGCAGTTTTGAGATTTGTGGACGCGGAGAAAGCTTTTGATAATATCTCTTGGAGTTTTATGAAGAAGAACCTACAGGGGATGGGGGTAGGCCAAGGTTTTGAAAACGGTATAAGTGCAATTTCTTCAGAACAAAAGGCTAAACTAATTGTAAATAATGTGGTGACGGAAGAATTTAAGATAGAAAAAGGGACACGACAAGGTTGCCCAATTTCCCCATTGCTTTTTATATCGGTCCTGGAGGTTTTGCTGAATATGATTAGAAGGGACCAGTTGGTTAAAGGTATACAGGTCGGAGCCAAACAGTACAAATTGAGAGCATTTGCAGATGACTTAGTATTGACGTTACAGGAGCCAGAATCTAGTACCAAAAGGGTTTTAGAACTGATTCAAGAATTTGGTCAGGTTGCAGGATTTAAACTGAATAAGTTAAAAACCAAGGTTTTAGAGAAAAACTTAACACCGATTGAGAGAGAGAGGTTTCAGAATGAGACAGGTTTAACAGTGGTTAAGAAAGTGAAATACCTGGGGATTAACATGACAGCAAAAAATGGGAATCTATTTAAAGACAACTATGAAAAATGCTGGGCTGAAGTGAAAAAAGATTTAGAAATTTGGTCAATTTGAAGCTTGCACTGCTGGATTGTATTGCTGAAATAAAAATGAATGTATTGCCTAGAATGTTGTTTTTGTTTCAAACATTGCAAATTGTGGACAAAATGGATTGTTTCAAGAAGTGGCAGAGAGACATTTCTAGATTTGTCTGGCAGGGCAAGAAGCCCAGAATAAAATTTAAGATATTAACTGATGCAAAGGAAAGGGGTGGATTTGCCCTGCCAGACTTTAAACTTTATTATGAATCAGCAACTTTCTGCTGGTTGAAAGAATGGCTGCTTCTTGAAAATACAGACATTTTGGATCTAGAAGGTTTTAACAACGTATTTGGATGGCATGCATATCTGTGGTATGATAAGGCTAAAGCACATAAAGCATTCAAGAATCATATTGTCAGGAAAGCATTGTTTAATGTTTGGATAAGATATAAGGATTTATTGGAAAACAAAACCCCAAGGTGGTTGTCACCGATGGAAGAAAAAGCACAGAAAAAGCTCAATATGGAGGACAAGTGGCCGAAATATTGGGAAATTCTGGAACAAGAGGGAGATAGACTGAAACTGCAGAGTTTTGAGAAACTAAAAAACAAAGTGCGAGATTGGCTTCATTATTATTAGATAATGGAGGCATATAATTCGAACAAGAAAATTGGTTTCCAGGTGGAAAAATCAAAATTAGAAACAGAACTGTTAGAACCCAAAACTAAGATTTTGTCAAAGATGTATAGCTTGCTGTTGAAATGGAATACTCAGGATGAAACGGTGAAATCTGTTATGATTAAATGGGCACAAGATGTTGGACATAACATAATGATGGCTGACTGGGAACAGTTATGGACCACAGGTATGAAGTTTACAGCATGTAATGCCTTAAGAGAGAATATTATGAAAATGATATACAGGTGGTACATGACCCCAGTCAAGCTCGCAAAAATCTATCATTTGCCCGATAATAAATGTTGGAAATGTAAAGAAACTGAAGGTACATTCTTTCACCTTTGGTGGATGTGCCCAAGGATTAAGGCTTTCTGGGAGATGATCTATAACGAATTGAAAAAGGTATTTAAATATACCTTCTTGAAGAAACCAGAGGCCTTTCTCCTAGGCATAGTCGGCCAATTGGTGCCAAAGAAGGATAGAACTTTTTTTTTATGTATGCCACAACAGCAGCAAGAATACTCATTGCAAAGTATTGGAAGACACAAGATCTACCCACTCTGGAAGAATGGCAGATGAAGGTGATGGACTATATGGAACTGGCGGAAATGACTGGCAGAATCTGAAGACACAAGATTTGCCCACACTGGAAGAGTGGCAGACGCAACTGATGGACTACATGGAACTGGCTGAAATGACTGGCAGAATCCGAGATTTGGGCGAAGAAACAATGGAAGAGGACTGGAAAAAATTTAAGGACTATTTACAGAAACAATACAAGTTGTATGAATGTTAAAAAGTTACACGACTCGGAAATTATAGCTTCAGCAATTAGATTTGGGTAATAGGAAATTATGTTTTAGGAAAGAAAAGGTCAAAATCCAAGGTAATACTATGTTTAATTCAAGATATAAGTAATTGATGAAAAGTATCTCAAATTTAGAGGTATAGTATTTGAAAAGTACAAAATAAGATATGAAACAAGGTAATAATTTGCTGATATCTTTATTATAAAGAATGCAGGGTAAGGGAGATGTGAGGAAGTCCGGTTAGTTATATAAAGAATGTTATGAAAGGTTGGTTTTTTTCTTTTTTCTTTTTCTTTCTTGTTCTTCTATTTTCTTTTTCAATGTATGTTTCTAAATTTGTATCTGGAAATTTAATAAAATATTTTTTTAAAAAAGGAAATGACTGGCAGAATCCGAGACCAGGGAGAAGAGTCGGTGGAAGAAGATTCAAAGAATTGGAAAAAATTCAAAGACTATCTACAGAAATATTGTAAAATTAATGAATGTTAGAATGATGTGGGATAGAAATTAAGTGGTTTTCAGCTGCAATACTATAAGGAAATATGAAAAATGGATTATTTATAGGTAAAAATTTAACGTTACAATATTTTAAGATCAAAGACTAGGATAAACAAAGAGGGTATGGATTTGCTGAACCAACAAACTGAACTGGAATACAAAAAAGGGAGGCATGAGGAGGTCCGGGAAATAAGCTAATGAAAAATAAGTAATGGAAAGATTGAGTTGTTTTTAACCATTTTTATTTTGTATTTTCTTCTTTTTTATTTTTATTTTGTAATATTTTGAAAATCTCAATAAATATCTTATATAAAAAAGGAAATTGCATGAATTGGTGAGGTTGAAAATTGGAAACCTAGAAACAAAAAGCAGTTAACCTGCCAAGTTCAGTCAGGCTCTAATTCTTTCCCCACTTAACTAGGTTCAAAATCACCAACACAGTGGGATTTAATACTGAGTAAATCATTGCATGTTCCCAACATTCCCTTTGCCTCTTTCTTATACGCAGTGTTCATGGCTTCCTCTTGTTCTGCTGCTTTGTCCATCACCTCCCTTCCATTTCTGAACCATGAAGTATTCATGGGAATGTGTTCTCAATTCAACCTGGGAAACAACTCTTTAGTATACCAGTGTGCTTTAACACACAATGTCTTTTTAGCAGCCCTTGAATCTAAGCCTTATAGATATGCTTTCCTTTTTTAAAAAAACAACCTAAAAACAACTTGGGAAGCAAAACCTTCCTCTTCTTTTTTATTCAATGGGATTTGCTTCCCATATAATCTTGCATGGGATTATAGGGTGTGATCACACAACCTTCAATCGGAAATTGCTTACTCCCATGTAAACATGTGTTAAGGAAAGCTCTCCTTGATCCCAAATATTTGAGAGGAAGCATCCCATTGGGCTCTGTGGAACTGCCTTTCACGCAAATCTGATTTAAGCTGCAATATGGCTGCAGCCACTTACCTGGGAGTAAGCACCACTAAGCTCAGTGGTGATTACTTCGAGTAGGTATGCCTAGATTTGCCCTGTCAGGCTAAAAGCTGATGCATGTTTGGGGTGTGGAGCAAAGCCCATGGAACTGAACAAGGCTTACTAGCAAGAAAATTCTGGCATAGGAATGAGTTGCAACATCTATGTGTCTGAAGTAGCTTGTAAACTTCAGCTGGGTTGTGGATGGGGCTCATATGGGCAAAAAGCAGAGGCAATCTAGTAGCCACACTTAAGCACTTTGGAATCCCCATAGATTTCAACAGGATTCTGGCCCTGTACCCACTGAACACCACGAAGGGACTTGTTTTCAAGTTAATGTGTCCCTACTGCTGGGCTTTGCACTTTGAGGGAAAAGGAGGGAACTGCAGTTTATCAGACTCAAAATGAAAAGGTGAATTTTTCAGTATCATCTAAAAGAATATCAAGTTGTAGGTAGTTCCACTTCAGTGTAACAATACAGAAACACCACAATTAACTGCGGGGGGGGGGGGAGTAGAATAGCATTTCAAGCAAGTCCAAATTTGTATTGTAGGACTATGAATATGTACTTCTTTTCACATGAATGAATATCTTACTTGAAAGACAGCTCTGAAAAACATTTTTAACACTGTGGTATAAAAGGATTTGTTTAGGTCACATATGGTGCCTTAGACCAGTGTTTTTCAACCTTTTTAGGGCAAAGGCACACTTGTTTCATGAAAAAAATCACGAGGCACACCACCACTGTGTGCGGAGAGGGAGATGTCAGAGCCCCGCTGCTCTCTATGGGGAATCGGATGAGAGCGGACCGCCTGTCTGCTCTCATCCGATCCCATCTGATCTGATCCCCACCCAGGACGGATGGAAAATAGGGTGGACACAGTCCGGCGCCCACCTAGTGGGCGAAAATTTGACTTTTTAAAAAAAATCTTTCAAATTTTTCAATTTTTCCCATGGCACACCAGGCAACATCTCGCGGCACACTAGTGTGCCGCGGAACAGTGGTTGAAAAACACTGCCTTAGACTGATGATGATGAGTTTATTTCTACTAACTCAAGTGGTGGGACAAAAATCTGAATGTTCCCTGTGAAGGCTGACAGGAGAACCGAAGACAGAACCCGATGCAGTCGTTTATTTCATCAAGTCATGAGTAATCTGTGGACCCAACAGAAAATTCCCCTGTAAATAAGTAACTACTTACTGAGCAGAAAATGAAGAGGATTGTGGGCGCTCCATAAATTTCTGCATTCTGAAGTTTGCTATTGTAATGGATATAAATTCACCAATGATCATGGCTGCTGGAGGACCATATGAATTGGTTTGAATTGTTTTTCTCAATCTGCAAGAGCTCAAATGCTTGCTAGAAGAACAATGCAGCAGCAACAGCAGGAAAAGCAGGTGGCGTGCTGACCATTCTTGGGCTGAACTGGAAGCCATCATGTTTACGTACAGTCACTAACAGCATTTCAGTCTTGGCTGAAGTTATAAGGAAACTTGGCTGCATGGAGGCATATACCTGCCTCAAATCTACCTCCCTTACTGGATTTATGTAATGTGATAGGACAGGCACCTATATATTCTACAACACCGGACCATCACATTTGGAAAGGGCTGTTTCTGTGGCTTATATTGTGCCTGGCATTTGATTTGCCATGGGACATTTAAAAGTAGTGATGCTGATCAATAATTATAAAAATTACAGGGTGAAGTATTTGTTTTGCTAAGGTCCTCAGGTCCCAGAACAAGCAAAGTTCTTACACTCCAAAATGTGGCTCTTTTGAGGGTGGGTGGGGGCGTTATTGCAGTATTGTTTTTATTTTTATTTTGTATATTGTGATCTTTTTTGTGAACCGCCCTGAAACCTCTGGGTATATGGTGGTATATAAATTCAATAAATGAAATGGAATGGTTTCTTAGGAGGGGGTCCAGGAGTGCACAATGGCCGCTCCCCACATTAACTGGGGGGCGGCTTTTGTGTGGTCGCGCACAGCCTCCCCCAGGACTATGAGACTCCCGGCTAGGTAGCTTGGCTTCGCTGACCCTCCTCCCCCCTAAGCTGGATACCTTGAGGTTCCCGCCTAAACTCAACAATTAGCCAATTGAGGTCAGGGGGCCGTTGCCAAAAGGGGGTCTCAAAAATGGTCAGGGGGATACCTCCAGCAGAGACACATCTGTCCTTTGGGTTGATGTTCTATTGATAACAATACCACTTGAAGATTTCTCTCTCTCTCGGTTTCCAACAAACTTCCAAGCTGACTTGGAAGCTAGATTTCTATGTGGGTCTGAATATCCCCAGACACTTTCAAGGGGAACATTTGTCTTCCAAACAAGGGAGTGTACATTCTCCATTATATTTACTCTCGGCCTCAAAGCACCCACAGAGCCACAAACGGCAAGACGACTATTTATTAGGCATCCTGTGGAATGTGCTCTAAAGCAGCCCTGGGGTTGTTGTGCCTGACCACATGATGACATCTGGCTGTGTCTATAAACATGAACTCTGCACACTGGGACAGAACTGAGTGGGGAACCAGAGTTGCGAAAGTGTTGGAGGAAGCATTCCAAGCTGCCAGACATTAATGCTGAACCATATGCGCTCTATATTGTGAATACCATATGGGTGGGGGTTAAATGGAAGGAGAAAATCTAGACATTTGGGGGATGGGGAAATGGAAAAAAGGAGAAAGGCAGTGGTGACAGCTCCCCACCCTAATATTTGACTGCTATACCTTTCTTGCTGAAACCTGGTTTTGCTGCAGTCATGAGCATCAAGAAACCTCCTATCAATCTCCCAGCAGACACTATGTCCTCCCCAACAATGATTCACTTGGAATAACCATATGCCACCATGTAGTGTAATTCCTGGCAGGAAATGGTTGTAGCCTACCTGTTCATAAAACGTGTTGCAGACACTGAGTGCCAATTGGATCTAGCCAGGACCTCAACTTTTATCGCCAATGAATCGTCCAGGTACTCTGCCTCCCCTATGGTGTATCTAGCTAAGCTTGAAGTCCCTAAGCACTGGAGGGCCTTTACCTTGGCCCTTCAGCTGTCCTTGAAGGCCGATACAGGAAGATTGCTTACCTGGAGAGACAATGCGCCTGTGACTCTGGACAAATAGAAACAACAGAGCATGTGCTTCTCTATTATGTTTATTATAGAGACATTTGTACTACCCTCATCTTACCATTACTGCATAAGTACCCAGGGCGCACAGGACAATTCTATACCTCCCTGCTGCTTTCAGATACCAATCCTGCTACAACATACATTGCCAGATTCTGCACAGCAGTGCTCAAAATTAGTCAGATGATGACCTGTGTCACAAACTAGATATAATGAACACTCGTATTACTGTGCTCTGTAGTCTGACAGCTGTACTCTTATATATACTAACCTTTTACGCTCTTTCACTCTTGGTTCCTAACCCTTCTTTTAGACTCTCTTATTTTCTTTTGGATTCTGATAGACTTTTATATATACTTTGTGTTTTAACTCCTTTTTAAAAATGTTTTTTGATTTTAAATGATTGTACCCTTCCCTCCTTATGCTGGTCTATGACCGTAATAAAGACATGATTTGATTTGGTTGTAGCCTACCACTCTCGTGTGCGGAAACACGGAAGAAAATCTCGGAGAGTGCAGTACTGCATTCCACATTCCCTCCCTTGGATGCAATAGCAAAAAGAAAAGGAAATGAAATTAAACACACATCAAATGTTATGCAACTTTCTCCTCAGTTTAATAGTGACAGACATTGCTGGTTTAACAGAATCAAAGCATGATTGTTTGCCACTATGGTTTAAGGGTGCTTTGTTTCCTCATTTTTTAATTGCAGTAAATCAGAGCTGGACAGAATGGCAGCAAAGGGAGGTTTTCAGTGGAGTTGCAAGGGATGGCATAATTGTTAAAAAGCTGAATATTTGGATCTGGGCGTTGGAAATCTTACGCTGTGACGATGATGCTTTCGTCAAAGTGCACAGGCTCATTATTCTGATTACAGGCAATGACAATGTATCTGGACGATTTGTTATCGGAGTACTTGCAAGGTGGGTGAGTTGAGCCGCCTTTGTGCTTGCAGGTGGTGACAGTGATGGGGCGGAGAGCGATCCTCAGCCCGTTCCCATAATCCTCCCCTCCAGATTCAGTGCACACAGATTTGATGTTATTCTTGGTGTTGTGGATGAAGGTGTTCACTTCCTTGCATGCTGGTTTGTCCAGTCAGCGTCTTTTCATCATGACGTCACAATACTGCTTTCCAACGCTGCTTTTGGGATTATCGTAATGCTGGGTTAGGAATGTCTTACAGCTGGGTACACAATAGGCTCCCAGTGCCAGAACAGACACCAGAAAGGTGAGGAGCACAAGGCCAGATCACTTGAAAGGCATCATCGTGGGCGACCACCGCCTGAAAGAGATACCTGGGGGGAAAGTAAAGTGGGTGTGTAAATGCTTTCTTTCTGTTTGCCACCAGAGGGTGCTTTGTGAAACAGCTTGGAGTTCTTCAGATTGGCAATGCAGTTCACCAGCCAAGTAATGTGAAGGGATATGCAAGGACTAGGATACAGTGTGTAGAAATGCATATGAATATTCATTGGTTTTAAAATTATCTGTGATTGCTCAAAGCAGTCAACCCTTTTAGCAGTATAGCTAAAATGAAATTTCACATGAAGAACAACCTTCTTACTGCTTTGTTCCTTTCTCCTCAGAGCCAAGGCCCTGTCCTGTCCTGATGGTTGGCTGCAAAATCAGGGCAACTGCTATGGATATTTTGATACCAAGTTGTCATGGAGAGATGCTGAGGTAAGAAATATTTCTCCTCAACCAAGATGTAATAGAATCATGGAATCATGGAATTGGAGGGTATTCCAAGGGTCATCTAGTCCAAACCCTTGCAATGTAGAAATCTCAACTAAAGCATCCATGACAAATGGCCATCCTACCTTGGCTTAAAAACCTCCAAGGAAAGAGAGGCCACAGCTTTCCACTGTCAAACAGATCTTGCTGACAGAAAGTTCTCCCTAATGTTTCTAATTTACATCTTTTGGGCTCCTATCAGATTTCTGTGAGTAGGGCTATCCTTGCCCTGGAACAATACTTGTCCAGCACCTCAGACTTAACAAAAGAGAGTTGGTCACTTTATGTTCCAGTGAAGCATCTCCGTGGGAGCTGAGAATGTGACAGTTATGCCAAATCCTCCCCTCCCACCAGGAGAAGAGGGAAGAAATCTTTGTGTGGGAAAGTGGAATAGACTGCAGTTCTGAAACAGATCTGAGTCTGGGTTCGCAAAACATTTCATGGCTCTGGCTGTCTCCCTAGTGAACTCATGTATGAACTGTAGATATTGGCAGTCTATGGGAGTGTTTGATCCTCTGCTTATGCTCAGCCAATATATTTGCAGAGAGACTATAGTATTTTTAAAATTCCAAAAAGCACCCAGTGACCTAATTCCAAAGGGAATTTACCAAACATTATGTATGTACTGCACCCCCACAACTTTTCAGTGCAAGGGTGACATAACAGTGTATGCTGTGTGGTCTGCAGTGCTGTGAAAGGAATGCAGCAGGTCGGGTGCAGTGCTGATAATTTGGGTTCCAGAGCTCAAGTTAAAATAAATTAGGCATTGCAAGCAAATCTCCCAAGTTCAAATTTCCTTGTCTCTATTTAAATGTAATACAGTGGTACCTCAGGTTAAGAACTTAATTTGTTCCGGGGGTCCGTTCTTAACCTGAAACTGTTCTTAACCTGAAGCACCACTTTAGCTAATGGGGCCTCCCACTGCCACCGCACTGCTGGAGCACGATTTCTGTTCTCATCCTGAAGCAAAGTTCTTAAACCGAGGTACTATTTATGGGTTAGTGGAGTCTGTAACCTGAAGTGTCTGTAACCTGAAGCGTCTGTAACCCGAGGTACCACTGTACTCCCTTTCTGTAACTTTTTGCAGCTTTTTCAACATTCCACATAAAAATGCTTCCACCTACATAAAATAAATTGGGTTTGTAGGAAGACCGGCTTAGGGATTCTCCAGATGACCTTTTAATTGACCACTCATCCTGCATTCACCCTAGATGAGGGGACAAGAACATGCTCCTACATTTGTTCATTTATTTATTTAAGTGGATTAATTATGCAAACCTACACTTCCTGTTATGTGCTTGAATTCCTCGTGTGAAATGCTGTCGATCTGGAGGTGCCATTAGTGCACAAAAGTTTAAGCCTGGCAACTTGGTATGTAGCACTAATTGATCACAGTCTTCCAGTAAGACTTGCCTCCTGAAAGTCAAATTTCAGAAAAATAAATAAAAACGTTGATAATTCCACAAACTCTGCTCACATTTGGAGAGCTCCAACTCTGCATCATTCCTTTTAGTGAGATATGGTTTTTGAACTGTTGTTATCTGATGTGTTGTGAGACACTATGGGAATGACTTTTTGGAAAAAAGAAAAGAAACAGGTTCTGATGGCGGTTGTGATAAAACGTCTTTCATTCTTTCTCCATTCTTAGACTGCATGCCATAGCTATGGCCATAGGGCCCACCTTGCCTCTATCCTTAATGCGGATGAGACAGCTCTCGTTGCCAAGCACATCTCCGCGTCCCAGCAAGAACAAAGTAACGTATGGATTGGGCTTCATTATGTGAGTTGCCTTCACTTGCTCTATTCCAAGTCATTGTCATAGAGTAGTGGCTCCTTAGCACCACCACTCCTTCCATATATAATAATACCCAAGAATGAACCCCACATGCTACATCAATATTATTTTCCATGCAGATCCTCCTCTGTCTCATTCATAGCTGGCACTACCTTCCCACAGACCAAGATATCCAGATAATATTGACACCAGGCTTCTCATTTCCTTACTTACATGATCTATAATTTCTCTATCTTGCAGAATGGGCATTGGAGGTGGCCTGATGGATCAGTCTACAGGTTTGACAAAGGTTACAAATCTTGGTACCCAACCACACCAGGCGACTGGGCCCCTTATGAGCATTGTGTGGAGCTCCTACATTTTCCAGGTAAGGAAACCATTTGCAAGGTCTGACAAAATAACAATTACCGTATTTTTCGCTCTATAACACGCAGATTTTTTCTCCTAAAAAGGAAGGGGAAATGTCTGTGCGTGTTATGGAGCGAATGTGTGGTCCCTGGAGCCGAAAAATAAAGCAAAAATCAAACCGCGCTTCAGGGAGAAGGGAGCTCCGTGAGACAGGAAGTTGCTGCTTTCCTGCATTCTGCCTCAGGGTCTTACTGCCCACCCTGCTCTGTTTCGTTGCTGTGTTTGCTCAAACGGAACAAAGAGCAGGGAAAGCCCCTCCCCTCCAGGCAAGAAGAGAGGAAAGCAGAGCGTCCGAACAAAGAGCAGGGAAAGCCCCTCCCCTCCAGGCAAGTAGAGAGGAAAGCAGAGCGTCGCTCTATCCTGTCCCTGCTCCGGAGGGAACAATGTATGTGAAGGGAAGAGAGATTACAGGTTCGGCTTAAAATTCTGATTTGACTTCCTGCTTTTTGTTTTTGGGGACACACAGCATTCAAATATGCTTTCTTCCATTTAAAAGGATGAAATCCTTAAACAGTGGCTGGCTTGGGTGGGTGGGTGGGGGAAAACTTTTGCCTTCCTTTCCTCACGTTATAGCCCTCTCCTGCATTCTTAGCCTTCTGTGTTTTTCCTTCCCTCCCCACTTAAAATGTGGTTACAAAGCATGGATCCACATGGATCCTCAGGATCTTTGCATTGGGTCACCCCAAATTCACCATCAGAGCACACAGCACGTCCATGGCTACAGCCTGCCCCCCCAAAATCACACACCCATTGTTGCCTGGGGCTGCAATGGTGCAAAAACGTGGTTACAAAGCATGGATCCACATGGATCCTCAGGATCTTTGCATTGGGTCAGCCAAAATTCACCATCAGAGCACATAGCATGTCCATGGCTACAGCCTGCCCCCCCCCCAAAAATCATGCACCCACTGTTGCCTGGGGCTGCAATGGTGCAAAAACGTGGTTACAAAGCATGGATCCACAGGGATCCTCAGGAACTTTGCATTGGGTCAGCCAAAATTCACCATCAGAGCACATAGCATGTCCATGGCTACAGCCTGCCCCCCCCAAAAAAAAATCACGCACCCACTGTTGCCTGGGGCTGCAATGGTGCAAAAACGTGGTTACAAAGCATGGATCCACAGGGATTCTCAGGATTTTTGCATTGGGTCACCCCAAATTCACCATCAGATCACATGTCTGTGGCCACAGCATGAAGCACAAAAATGATACGTCCACTGTTTGATTCAGAATATTTTTTCCCTTGTTTTCCTCCTCTAAAAACGATGTGCGTGTTATGGTCAGGTGCGTGTTATAGAGCGAAAAATACGGTAGATGTTGAGTTCCACATTGCCACACACTTCTCCATCAATGTCCTACTTCTCTCAGGATTGTAAGTCATACTCAAAATAGTTCCATCAAAATCAACAGACCCAGGTTAGTATTTTATGAAAGTCCATTGATTTTAAGGAGTCTACTCTGAGTATGAGTTAGTTGGATACAACTGTCAGTCAGGTATTTGTATTTCAATATGAGTAGGGAAATGAGAGTACTCCTAAACATTTTAAAGAAAAAAAGCACTGCCCATTGGCAATGTGCATTAACCAATTTTCTCCCAGGAAAGACGCGTGGCTCGGGCATGCTGCAGGCCCTATGGTGAGTGCTGCCTGGCATTTGGTCACCCCCCTCAGTGGTGACACCTGGGGCGCACCGCCTCCACCCTGGGTAGCCCACTACCTCCCTGGGTAGCCCACTAGCAATAGTAATAAAAAAGGAGATATGGAGATGGCAGAGGCAGGACAGAGGTGACCTTGCATGTGCTGAATGAAAATCACTAGAATTAATAGGGTGTGTCCCGTCCCCGTCCCCCCCAGTGATCTTAACCCATCTTACACAGCTGGAGAAATTCAATGGGAAATTCAACTTTGTTGAAAAATTCAAAGAGAGACAAATTTTAGAGGGTGGCTGTGTTTCAGCTCTCATATTGTTTCAGATGGTGCAAATTCAATAAGTTTGCCTTTAAATGGAAACTGAACTGAATTTCTCCTCAACCCCAACTCCAGCTTACCCAGGTGCTGTCCTGTTGAAGTGATGGATTCCTCTTTCTACAACTCTGTCTCCCAAGTTGGCTGCCTTAATTCTTATATGGAGCTGTCAGGGAACTGCCATCGGAGGAACAGGTGGGGAAGAGGCTCACGGAGGCTGGGAGGGACTCAACAGCTGAGGCAGGGACCAGCAGGGGGAGAGATGGGGCTCTGGAGGAAAGTCTCACGGAGGCTGAGAGAGACGCAGCAGCTAAAGCAGGAACTAGCAGGGAGAGAGGAGGATCTCTGAGGGAAAGCGAGCAAGAGGGAGGGCTCAGGGACACGTCCAGCGAGAACAGTGGGGAGGTGTCAGAAGCTCCCATAGGGAGACCCATTCCTCGCCGGAAGCTGTCACGCCGAGAGTCCCGAAGACGTGTTTCCGTTAAGGAGCTTTTATGCTGGAAGCGCTTCCGAAAACAACCACTGTCGGAATCTGCAAGTGACTAGAGCAGACATGTCTGAGGAGCTCTGTCACACACAGAGGTTTGTGGAGTTGCACAAACTCTGAGGGACTACGATTTTACGCACAAGCAGCTCATCATCCCATCACAGCATTCCGACAGTCTCTGTAAGCTGCCTGTGCAGGAGAAGGCATCATGAGCGACCCAGCCGGAACCGGAGAAGCAGGAGTTGGAGCGGGTCCAAGCTTGGAAGAAAGGTACCGAGCGTTGGAAATCCAACTGGCGCTGCAGACGGCGAGGCTTGAGGAGAGAAGGGCTCAGGATGCAGACAAGAAGGGGAGAGCCACCCAGTTCACCAGAAAGGTACCAGGATTGGTGCAGAAGTTTGGGGGGGACCCCAAGGACTACCATGCCTTTAGAACAGAGATGCAATATGCCCTCAATGTGCAGTTTGATGAATTCCCTGACGAGGAATCGCGAGTGGCTTTTGTGATTGGGCATCTTGAAAGGGGGGCGAGGGACTGGGTTAGACCCCTGATGGCAACGCATAATGACATCCTAAAGGACACCATGAAGTTCTTTCGTGCAATGGATCTCATGTTTTCCAGCGATATTGAGGAGGGAGTGGTGCGCAGACAGCTAATGGATTGCAAGCAGGGAAGCCAATCTGTCCGTGAGTACTGGACTGAGTTCACCATGCTGGTTCACAGATTGGGGTGGGATTTATCGGCGGCACCCATTCAAATGCTATTTGAAGAAGGCCTTGCTTCGGCTGTGAAAGACGAACTTTCCCGGGGTCCTAGGGCGGATTCCATGGATCAGCTGACTAAATCTGCGCTGACCATAGGAGCGCGCCAGGAGGCGAGAGCTTTGGAGAGGCGGGAAGGGAAGGGGGAACGTTGGAAGGAGTTCCGCATTCCAGACATTCCAGAGACAACTTTCCCGCCGGCAGAGCCGATGGAAATCGGAACAGCGCGCGCGCGCGCAGTTTCAAAGCCCAGTGAGGGGGGAAAGAAGGAGGGAAAAGGCGCCCGGAAATGCTATCTCTGCCAACAGCCAGGTCACTTTGCCAGAGTCTGCCCCCAGAGGAAGGAATGGCAAGGGATGGTGGGAGCTGTTGAGGGAAGAGAGGAGGAAAAACCGGAGCAGGTAAAAGCCAACGCCTGGTTGCCAGCGTCGGGGCACAGCAGCCAGGCCAAAGAGCAGTGAAAGTGCCCATGCCAGAAGCTCCTAAACCTGCCCTAGTGATAGAAGTGTCGCTAGAGCTGCAAAATGGACACCCCCTAAAGATAAAGGCGCTGTTGGACTCAGGCAGCTCCTGCAATTTCATGAGCAAAGAGTTTGCAGCTGAACACCAGATACAGACTATCCCTTTAAGCAACCCCCTGCAGGTGACCACGATCGATGGCAGGGAGTTGTTGGGAGGAGAAGTCAGCTTGCAGACCGCCCCAATGATAATGAAGGTGGCAAGGCACACAGAACTGATAGTGTTTAATGTGGCCACCTTGGGAGGAGCTCCTATTATTTTGGGGATGAGCTGGCTAGCATTACATGATCCGCTGGTGGGCTGGCATCAGAGAGTGGTTTCCTTTGGTTCAGCACATTGCTTAGAACACTGCAAAGGGGGAAAGGGTTCAGCAGGGGCCCAAGCCACCCTAGCAGGGACGGAAGTAATGGAGAAAGTGAAGGTACCACCACAATACGCAGATCTTAGCGACGTGTTCAGCGAGAAGGAAGCTGACCAACTACCCCCGCATAGACCCTTTGACTGTCAAATCAATTTACTCCCTGGGGCACAGCTTCCTGTAGGCAAGTTGTATGCCATGTCAGACAGAGAAATGCAGGAGCTAAGAGAGTTCATTGACAAGAACCTGAAGAGAGGCTTCATCAGAGAGTCCAGAGCAGTGGGAGGTAGCCCAGTGTTTTTTGTGGATAAAAAAAACACGGACAAGCCGAGACTTGTGTGTGACTTTAGGGGGTTAAACGCAGTGTCAGAACCCTTGGCTTTCCCTATGCCCAGGATCGACGACATTTTGACCAGGGTGCGGAAGGGAAAGATTTTTACAAAGCTGGACCTAAGGGGGGCGTACAACCTGATATGTATAAGGAAAGGGGATGAATGGAAAACCACCATGTTCACCCCTTTGGGGGCATTTGAATATCTCGTTATGCCATTTGGCTTACAAGCAGGCTCGGCGTGCTTCCAATCGTTTATGAACCACGTACTGGGGCCTTTGCTTTACAAGAATTGTGTGGCCTTCCTAGATGACGTGTTGGTGTATTCTGAGAATGAGGAGCAGCATGTGAGAGACGTCAGAGAAGTGTTGAGCAGGCTGCAAGCCAACCGGCTGTGGGTGAAACTGGAGAAGTGTCAGTTTCATACCAAGGAGGTGGAGTTCCTGGGGTACCGCCTGTCAGACAAGGGATTGGCCATGGATCCCGGCAAGGTCCAGGCAGTGCTGGAATGGAAAACACCCAAAACCAAGAAGGATGTGCAGAGGTTCCTAGGGTTTGGGAACTTTTATCGTAAGTTCATCCGAAACTTTGCACACCTGACGGCGCCCATTACGGATTGTCTCAGCAGTAAGAAGAAATTTGTTTGGACTGAGGAGGCGGAGCGAGCTTTTGAGGAACTGAAGAGGGCCTTCGCCTCTGAGGAACAACTTCTGCATGTGGATTTACAAAAAAAGATGAGAGTCGAAACAGACGCATCAGACAGAGCCATAGGGGCGGTGCTTCTTCTGCAGCCAGGGAAGGAGGAGTCAGAGTGGAGACCGTGTGCCTTTTTTTCGCGAAAGCTGAACAAATCCGAGAGGAACTACACGGTGTACGACCGAGAACTTCTTGCTATTCATGAGGCTTTCCGGAGATGGAGGCACCTGCTAATTGGCGCACAACATAAGGTGCAAGTGTGCACTGACCACAAGAACCTAGAGTATTGGAGAACGGCACGAGTGCTCAACCAACGGCAGTTGAGATGGGCCCAGGAGTTCTCCAAATTTAACTTTGAGATTTGTTACGTGCCAGGCCCAGAGAACGTTAGGGCGGACACTCTCTCACGCAAACCTGAATATTTGGAGGGGGAGGGAGCACCCGAAGAAAGACATGTCATTCCAGAGGACCGCTGGGTGTGTGGGGCGGCATTGGTGGGGCAAAGGGAACTGGTAGAGGGAACGGTGAATGATGAATACGCCCAGGAGAAACTCAGGGGTCTCAGGAGGGAGGGAGATAAACCCGGGGGTTTTGAGGAGAGAAACGGGGCGTTGTATTACAAGGGAGCGTTATATATACCTGAAGGTGATTTGAGGGAGAAGGTACTCAAGCAGCTGCACGATAGCCCCACAGCAGGGCATTTTGGGCAACACAAAACCATGTGGCTGGTTACCAGGGAATTTTGGTGGCCCAAGGTCAGGGAAGATGTGCGGGAGTATGTAAGAGGGTGTGACCAATGCCAGCGAGCCAAGGGGGAGAGGCGGGCACCGGCAGGGTTATTAGAACCGCTACCCACACCTGAAAGACCATGGGAAGCAGTGGCAATAGATTTCATGACTGATCTGCCAAAGTCCAGAGGGAAAACAGCCATCATGGTTGTGGTAGACCTGTTAACCAAAATGGCCCACTTTACAGCCTGCTCCCATGCTGTCACGGCAGAAGAAACCGCTAATTTGTTTGTAGAAAATGTGTTTAGGTTGCATGGCGCCCCCTTGAGGGTGGTTTCAGACCGAGGGAAACAATTTACTTCCAGGTTCTGGAGGAAGCTCATGAGCTTACTGCATGTAGAGGTCAATTTTTCGACTGCCCGGCATCCTGAAACCAACGGGCAGGCGGAAAGAGCCAATGGCATCCTCCAGCAATATTTGAGGTGTTATGTCAATGACAGAGAGAATGATTGGGTGGAGAAGCTGGTGTTGGCGGAATTTGCCTACAACAATGCAGAGAACGTGTCCACGGGGATGAGCCCCTTTTTGGCTAATTATGGGTGCCATCCCCGGGCTTTCCCAGGGGGGGAAGGGGAGAACTGGAGCGTTCCAGCTGCCGAACAGTTCGTAGAAGAAATGGAAGCGATCCATCGCCAGCTCCAACTTAACTTAGACAGGGCCAAGGAGGAATATAAGAGGCAGGCAGACAAAAACAGAAGAGAAGGTGAAACCATTAGGGTGGGGAACCAGGTGTGGCTGTCAACCCAAGGGTTACCATTCAAAGGGGGTTGTAAGAAGTTAAGACCCAAAAGATTGGGCCCATTTGAAGTCACGCAACAGGTCAACCCAGTGGCTTTCAGACTCCGGTTACCGAACCACATGAAGCTGCACCCAGTTTTCCACAGGTCGTTGCTGTCACCGTATAAAGGGGACAGAGAAGGGAGGGTCACTCGGGGACCAGCAATGGAGGAAAGGGAACACAGCTACCATGTAGCGGAGATCCTCGATTCCAGGTGGAAGGGAGATCAAGTAGAGTATTTGGTAACGTGGGAAGGGGAACCGGAGTCGGAAAACACCTGGGTCATGGCAGAGGATGTCAATGACGAGGTTTTAATAGAAACTTTTCATCAGAGGTTCCCACGTAAACCTCAGCCTGTGGCGAGGTTCCGGAGGGAATACTTTGCCACCACCGACGAAGAAGAAGAGTTGGAGGGGTTCACAGATTCCGAGGAGGAGGAGGATTCAGCGAGCCGGAACGGCGACCGATGGAGGGAAGTGTTCGAGACGTCTGAAGATGAAGAGGATTCTTTTCGGGGTTTTACCTCCTCACCGCCCAGAGGAGAGGGAACGGGCGGGGGTGGAGGGGGTCCTGGAGGGGAGGTGGATGTCAGGGAACTGCCATCGGAGGAACAGGTGGGGAAGAGGCTCACGGAGGCTGGGAGGGACTCAACAGCTGAGGCAGGGACCAGCAGGGGGAGAGATGGGTCTCTGGAGGAAAGTCTCACGAAGGCTGAGAGAGACGCAGCAGCTAAAGCAGGAACTAGCAGGGAGAGAGGAGGATCTCTGAGGGAAAGCGAGCAAGAGGGAGGGCTCAGGGACACGTCCAGCGAGAACAGTGGGGAGGTGTCAGAAGCTCCCATAGGGAGACCCATTCCTCGCCGGAAGCTGTCACGCCGAGAGTCCCGAAGACGTGTTTCCGTTAAGGAGCTTTTATGCTGGAAGCGCTTCCGAAAACAACCACTGTCGGAATCTGCAAGTGACTAGAGCAGACATGTCTGAGGAGCTCTGTCACACACAGAGGTTTGTGGAGTTGCACAAACTCTGAGGGACTACGATTTTATGCACAAGCAGCTCATCATCCCATCACAGGAGCTTAGTCAGGTCAGAGACAGGGGAAAGGAGGAAGGAATTTCAACCTTTTAGACATACATAAAGTACAGATGACGAAGGAAAGGCTGTACTTCAAATACTCATAAAACCACATGATTTGGTTGCATGAATGTATTTGTGTGGAAGGTGATGGGAAAATAAATATTCTAAATACAATAAAAAGACTTAACTCAAAGAACAAGTCTAGAATCAAAGAACAGGTCTACCATCTGGAGATACTGTAAAACCAAATCCAGGAGGGGCACTTCCTTCACCACTTTCTCTTTTGAAAATGGAAGGTCCCAGCGAAGTGGGGTGCTGAGTCTGCTCCAAGGGCACACCCTCACTTCAGGTAGTGCATAGTTAGCCTGCAACAAGACTGACCTGCATCCTTCAGAAATGGAGAGACTGCCTTGGAATCTTTCCCAGAATCCTCTACCACATACAAGACTGAGTCATAGCAGAAGAGTCAATGTGGCAAGAATTCCATGAAACTGAAACTGTGGAAATCACTTGCGTTATTCATTTTTAAAAATTGGGGGTTGACGAGGTCTAGATTTTAGAAGAAAATGGGAAATGACTGAGGGGAACTAAACTCCTCCCCACTCTTTGCCTCCTCATGCTATTTAACTTCCCCCTCCTTGGCTCAACTGGAATATAAGTAACTGTGGTGATGGAGGGTGGGGAGCTTAAACTGGGGAGTGTTCTACTTCTTCTACTACACCCATGCCCTTGCTTTCTAATTCTTAACGTCTCAACCCACAAATCCACATAATATATGTATACTCACTTACCTGCGAGAACTGAATGGGACTTTGCTGGAAGAAGGATGTGGACAGATATGTGGGTATAGAGTATATTGCTAGTGAGAGCCCCCAATACAAAATATAAATCAGTAGCCATAGAATCATAAGTAAGTTTGTGATTGTCTCCAACTTACCCAAGTTTTGTCCTGTGAGGTGATGGATATTGCTTTATGCAGGGGCAGGTTTGTCTCTGAAGCTGCTGCCTCAATTCTTATATAGATCTTGGTGAGGTTGGGGGTTGGGGCTTGGAAGGGAGAAGGATGAAAGTTCAATCACTTTCCATATGTTGAGTAGATATGGATAGGATAAATATGTTTCAATTTCCCTGGAATTCCCTCCAGTGTGGACTTAATTTACATGTTGAGTAGATATTGATAGGATAAATATGTTTCAATTTCCCTGGAATTCCCTCCAGTGTGGACTTAATTTATGGTTATGACCACTATACAGTTATGTTTCTGACAATGGGTTGGAAAGCAAATACCCTAAATAAAAAATAAGCACACATAATTAACATCAGATAATGCATCTGCCTTCTGGAGCTTAGTCCATATCTAGGCGGAGTACTTTGTTCGATATGTTTGATATTAGAATGAAAGGGGAACAGAGTGCACCTTTTGCTCAAGGGCACAGACTCACTTTGCATTGTTGATACCCAACAAGAATGGCCAGCTTCCTTCAAAATGGAGTCTTTACACTAGAACATTTCCCAGAATCCTCTGCTACACGGAGGGATTCCGTGACAGGCAAATCCACATGGCAAAGATGCCACAACTGTGAAAATAGCTTCTGTAAATTCAAGCTAGGTATACACACACACACACACACACACACACACACACACACTTAAAAATGGAGCTTGGTGAGGTCCATTTTTTCCATGAAAATAAAAAAGGCTGAAGGGGGAACTGAGATTTCAATCTCTTTGCTGTCCATGCTGTTTTGCTTTAGGTTTTCCCCCCCTCCCTGGTTCAATTCCAGGATTTCCAGGTTTGTTTTTAGATGTGCTATAAGCCACCCAGATTGGCTGGGATGTTGTTATGATTGTGATTGTGATTATTATTATTATGGCTGGGAGAAAAACTAGACAGGGGTGAGGGTGGGTTTCAGCTCCCATCACCCCCCATTAGCACCCAGTTGACTCAACTACTAGAGGATGGTGTAGCTAGTCCCTGATATTGGCTACTAAAACTTTGTAACCGCTGTATTTTTCTGGTGACAGCAATTTCCTCACACACAACCCCCCACAACACCTGGGTTCTTATGGAAGGATGACACTCACTTGTGCAGAGATGGTTTATATATATGTATAAAGAGTATCTAGTGTGTGTGTAAGTAGGGCTGCTGGTCTGAATATCTCTTTTACAGGAACACAGAAAATATTCTCACAGCATCCAGAAGTCTGAGTTTAAACATGTATGTCCACTGCCAGATGATTTATATTACGCTTGATGCTTTGCATGTTTGTATGGTCCACTGGGGATTCTTTTCTTAAAACACACACACACACACACACACACACACACACACGTGTCACATGTATTTTTTTGTATAAGGTTTTATTCAGATTTTTCACAATACAATAAAAAGAAACTATTCTAAACAGAAAAGAACAAAAAGAAAAGAACAAAACAAAAGAAGAAAAAGAGGTAGATGAATACAAAGCTCTCTCACACATATATCCTAATTTTGAGCAATGAAATTCATTTAAAATATACCTCTATTATTTAAGAACTGTGTGGTTATGGTCTTCCTGGGATCAAGGTCATGTCCCACCAACTTCTAATTTATTTTGGTAAGCAGAATGGTAAACTAGCACGAATTAATAAGAGCTCAAATGATTTTGATGTCCTATTTTTCAATCACTCGGCTGCTACTCCATTTTCAATCCTACTGCAAATTGCTTCCACATAACATTCCATTTGGACAACACCCTGGTGAAGCAGACCCCTGTAAGTAACAGTATTATAACCTCAGCCTAATGTGTAGCGATTAGCGTGTTGTCCTAGGCGCTGGGAAACTAGGGTTCAAATCCCCATTCAGCCATGGGTCAGATGCCATCTCTCAATCTAAGCTTCTTCACAGAGTTGTTGAGAAAACGATAGCAAGAGAAGGAGAATTATGTGCTCCTTGGATGGCATATAAGATGGAATATGAAAACAAAGGAAATAACATCTCCTTGCCACAAATTAAGGTCTCTGGCTAATGGCATCTCTTTCACCTTCTCAACTATGGTCATCCTTCTTCCTTACTAACCTCTCTCTACTGTTCATCTCAGGTCTAAGTATAATGATGTAGATTTTGTCCTATTTTTCAATCACTCAGCAGCTACTCCATTTTCAATCCTGCTGCAAATTGCTTCCGCATAATATTCCATTTGGACAACACCCTGGTGAAGCAGACCCCTGTAAGTAACAGTATTTCACATTGTGCTCTCCTTAGTTTGTGTTTTGGGGGTATAGAAAGGTAGGCCAAAAAACAAAGATTAAGTCAACAAAACAACATACATAAAAATCTCTCAGTCTAACCTACCTCACAGAGTTGTTGTGAAGGCAATACAGAGAGAGGAGAGCCATGTATACCACCATGAACACTTGGATGGCATAGAATAGGGGTTTCCAAACTTGGCTCCCCGGCTGTTGTTGGACTACAATTCCAAACATCCATAGCTGGGAAGGCTAGTTGTCAAGGATGGTGGGAATTGTAGTCCAAAAACAGCTGGAGACCAAAGTTTGGGAATTGCTGGCATAAGGAGAAAAAGATAGAAGCAAAGGAAATAGCATCTTCTTGCCACAACATAAGGTCCCTGGCTAATGGCATCTCTTTAACCTTCTCAGCTATGGTCACCCTTCTTCTTTATTAGCTTCTCTTTACTGTTCATCTCAGGCCTAAATATAATGATGTAGATTTTGGGGAGGAAGATGCAACCCAATAAACCAGCAGTAGAGGCCAAGATGGAGAAGATCTCCACAGCCACCATGTATTTCCCTTTGGTGCTCAGATAAGTGGGGACAAAGGACAGCCAAACACTGCAGAAGACCAGCATGCTGAAGGTAATCAACTTGGCTTCATTGAAAGTATCAGGCAACTTCCTGGCAAAGAAAGCCACAGAGAAGCTCACAATGGCCAAAAGACCCATGTAGCCGAGAATAAGGTGGAACATGATGTCGGAGCCTTCATTGCACTGCATTATGATTTGCCCCTCCTGGGAGTGCAGGTCAAACTCTGGGAATGGGGGAGAGGATGCCAGCCACCCAAGACAGATGCCAGCTTGAATGAGAGAGCAGAAGGTGATAAGGGAGCCTGTCAGCCTCTTCCCAAGCCATTTCCTCAGGCTGTTCCCAGGCTTGGTCACCATGAATGCCAAAACCACAGTGAGGGTTTTGGCTAACACACAAGCAACAGCAATGGAGAAGACGATGCCAAAGACGGTTTGCCTCAAGACACAGGTCACCTTTGTAGGCCTGCCAATGAATAAGAAGGAGCAGAGAAAGCAGAGAAGCAGAGAAGAGAGCAAGGTGCAGGTGATGCCCCAGTTGTTGGCTTTGACAATGGGAGTGTTCCAGTGCAGACCGAAGGTCCCCATCACAACAACTGTGACGAGAGAAAGCAGGAGAGTCAAGGAGGCCAGAATTGCCCCCAAGGGCTGCTCATAGGATAGGTAGCTTATTTTTTTCGGAATACATTGGTCCTGAAAGGCATTTGGGTAGTGATCATCTGGGCATTTCTCACACTGATCTGCATCTGAAAGTGAGAAGCATGCTTTCAGCATTTCTTGAAGCGATAATTATTAATATTATTGATACCGTCTATTATGCGGTACACAAAACGTATTACTGAGCTGATGAACCAAAGCCTAATTTTTCAACTAAGTGAACCTCTCTGCTGTATTAATCAATCTATTCATATTTATTTTTCATTGTTGCAGTATACAGATTGATTTTAGTGTTTCCCCCTTAAACATGTCTATCTCTGCATCCAGCCCCATGTTTTTGCATTTCTAAGCTTGTGGCTCAGTGTTTCTTTTTTACACTTTCCGTAATGAAACTTGGGAGTGCATGAAACAGCCAGGTAGCCTGTCATCAGGAAAATCTATATTTGACAAGAAATAACTGTTCCTAATGATTGAAACTGTGTGGATACAACAGAGGAGATAATTTCCTCTTGTTAATAACAGAAGATGAAAATGTGTTGGCTGCAGTTTCAATGGTGAGAAAATGGAATCTATGGCATGCAATCTTAACCATTTCTACCCAAATGTATGCCATGCTGATTTCAATGGTGCTTACTCCCATGTGGATGTAATTTCACACAAGATATGCCTGAATAGGTGTGCAAAAGGTAGGGGAGAAGAAAGGAGAATATGTGTCAATAACATAAACACATGTGCTTGGGATCCATGACAGAAAATAAGCAGACATAATAAGACTGAAACATGAATGTCTGTGGTGGAGAGGAAGGTGGGAATTCCAGTTGACTTGGGTTCCTTCACTTACCCTCCTGGACTGAAATCCTTCCTTTAGGGCACTGAACACAGTCATAGCAACAGATTTGCTTTCCCTGCTGGGCAAACATACTCTGTCCAGGGTGGCAGCTTTCAACACAGGTGGAAATGGGCAGCATCTAATGGTAATGACAAGCAAGGGATTTTGAATGGAATAAGCTTGCTTCTCTACATAAATCTTATTGCCATCTATGTCTGCATTGCAGCACAAAAGTCACAGGACTGAAATTAGAGGATGGCTGTCTAGTATATGCTCCCTGGGCAACCATCAGGCCCCCCGATAAAGATGCTTTGTGCTGTGACTTAACCATTTGGCCAGCCCAGCACATGTCTGAATGGCAAAGAGAAGCTAGTGCCAACCTTCTCCTTGTTAAATTGATTCCTCATAACCCAATGCTGATTTCCTCCTAGAGACGCTCTCTTTTAAAGTTTAAATAAGAATAATTTTTTATTTAGTGTACTTGAAGTTGCAGATTAATATATACAATGCAGGTAGGTGTTACTTACATTGCTAATATATCTTACATAGATTTTTATCTAAAATAAATACTGTTACAGACTGACAGAAGCACAACAGAATATTCCTGTTGCTCTAACTGTTCAGACTGCTCATATTTGCCATAACTGTACAAATTGACATAACTATGCCCTTTTAAAATGTGTTTTTTATATGTTGGTTTTAATCTCTGAACATCCCTGAGACTTCTGGGTATCGGGCAGTATATAAATTCAATCAATCCATCAGTTAATTGCCTCTGACATATGACAGCACAGGGTTTTATAACCTTCTGTGCAGCAGGACTTTCCTTAGCATTTTGGATGCTTTCATCCCACACATTATGTCTCAGCCTGATGTAGACCAACATCCTGGGACAGGATATCACCAGCACTCCATCCATCAACATTAGTGACCACACACTTCAGGTGGTGGATAATTTTCTTTCTACCTGGGCTCCGCATGGTGGGACAGAGTCTGAAACCACGATTGTTGCCAACAACACATTTTGGAACACAACAGTCCCTTTTCAAGAGCTTTAAACACTTGCCAATTCCTCACTCAGAAAGACCTTGTTCTTTAATCCTGATCTCTGAATTAGCTTCAGACTAGCTCTGGATCAACAAAGCAACAAGAACAGTATTTCATCAGTGAGTACCAGAGCCTGCCTCCTCACACTTCTCCTTTGTAGCCATTTCTGTTTTCCTGGATCCCCTGATCTTCTCATAAAAGATGATGGATGATGATTAAAACAAGAAATAGTCCCGCCCACCTGATTGAACTTGGGATTCCATGCAATGGCACTTCCATTCACTGTGAACTCTTTTCCTGGGGGGGCCTGAGGGTCCACCCTCCCCACTCGGACTCTCAGGAAGGACTCATTGGGAAATGTGATCAAGTTGAGGAGATCATAGCCACCTGCCTGCTGCCCCTTCTCATCCAAAGAGATTTCTTCCCCAGCACTGTTGTTGAAGTGGATGTTTTTCAGGAATGAGTGAAGCTAGATTGCAAGAGGAAAAAAAGACACAGACCTTGTAGGCTGATACACTCTCTCTTTTCCCTTTGACAAGTGGACCTTTGGCTTTTTGCTACCATTCATCAGTATGTTATAGGACACTGAAAGCTGCCTTACAGTGAGTGAAATCATTGCCCTAAATAGCTCAGTCACTGATTGCTATTGGCTCTATAGGGTTTCAGAGTCTTTCCCAGCATGATCTTGAGATGCTGGGGGTTGAAGATGGGACTTTTTGAATGAAAGCAGATGCTCTGCCATTGAGCTGTAAGCCTTTCCAGTTTCAATATTAGGAGACATGACTTGGTATGTATTTAACTTGGCATTGATTCTGAGTAATTCAAAACCTCCTCCATTAACATATGCAACTGCCTTGTGCTGAGTCAAACCATTGCTCTCTGCAGCCTACAGTTCTATATGGCATACATCTGAGGTTTCAACCCATTTCTGATACCAGAGGACACTCCTGGTCCTTGCACAGTCCCAAGTAGGAGAATCCTGGAATGGATTAATTTCAAGAGCTTTGAATGTGCAGCATGCAATGCATGTGGTCTTTCACTGAGATCAAGTCCCTCCCAATGATAGAGCTCACCAGTGAAAATCCCAAAGGCCTCTCCTCCATGCTAGGGCTCAGCCGTGAAACATGGATAAAGCCCAAAGACAAACAGTGACGAAAGATGGCAGACTACCAAAGACGTTTTTCGAAATGACTGACAATATGGACCTTGTTGATATTTGGAGAACTAAGAACCCCTTGGGAAGACAAGGAACTTTCTTCTCTGAAGCCAAAATGACATGGACAAGGATTGATCAAATCTGGATAACTAGGGGATTGGCCCCGAAGATAAAAAAAGTGGAAATTTGCCCTAAAACTTGCTCCGACCACAATGCAATGAAGATGGAAATGACATTAACGCCAACTGGTTCCTTTAGATGGAGGATGAATGACTCCTTGTTTAGGAATGAGGAATTCACTAAAAAGGCCCAGCAAAACTTGAGAGACTATTTTGAGATAAATATGAATACCATGACTGAAAAAAGAGTGATTTGGGATGCAAGTAAGGCAGTTATGAGAGGGTTTTTGATACAACAAAATGCAATTAAGAAAAGGGTACAAAATGAAAAAAGGGGAAAAATATTGGAGAAAATAAAGGATGGAGAAAAGAGACTGAGGGCGAAACCGAAATCACAGGAGATCCTGAAAGAGATAAAGTTATATCAAGTACAATATATGAAATTGATGAATCAGGAGATAGAATGGAAGATCAAACAGATGAGACAAAAGACATTTGAATCAGCGAACAAGTGTGGGAAACTGCTGGCATGGCAAATGAAAAAAAGACAAAAACTTAACACTATTACGAATTTAGTGGTGGAGGGAAAGAACATACAGAATCCTGTGGAGATCAGGAAGTGTTTTCAGAAGTACTTTAAACAGTTATATACACAGGAGACTCAGAAAGAAATAGACATTGACCGGTTCGTGAGAACAAATGGATTACAAAAAATCTCTCAAGAGAGTAAATTAATGTTAAACTACAAAATAACTGACCAAGAGGTGGAAGGAGCCATTCAGAATATGAAATTGGACAAATCTCCAGGGCCGGACGGTTTGACTGCAAAATATTATAAATCTTTGAAAGAATGGTTAATACAGCCTTTGAAGGAAGTTTGCAATGAAATATTAGGGGGGGGGGAAGGCACCCGAGTCGTGGAAAGAAGCTTATATTACACTGATACCGAAAACAGAAGCGGAAAAGACACAGCTTAAGAACTACCGTCCCATATCTTTACTTAATGTGGATTACAATTTTTTTGCAGAAATTATGGCTGAAAGATTAAAAAAGGTGCTGGTAGAAGAAATCCATAAAGATCAAGTGGAAACATATGAACAGTAATAATAACTCCTGTGCTTCTAACATTGAGGAGAGTAGTTGACAGTACCTGCCAGGGTTTAACTTTCTGCTGCATCCATCTCTCAGCCAGTACTTTCTGTTTGACTCTTGATGAATACATGCTATGGAGAGCATGTGCTACTGCATGGATGGCATTGTAGATGGTGTAGCTCTGGCTGGACATTTCCATTTCAAACACGGGTCCAGTGAGTTTCTCCAGCTTCTCCCTCCCAGTGCAGGGTTCGTAAGTTGTTTCAAGTAGATCTGGGAATAAACAGAGGAATGCACTGGCCCAGAACTGCTGGATGAAATACAGATTTGGTTGCCATGGATTTATGGTCTGTAGAAAGTCCTGAAACCCTGGAACTGGATTTGAATGGAGTGTAAATGACAAAGTGCCATTGAAGGATTTTGAAGGAAATTTGCCTCCAGCCAGCACTGCAGTGAAATCCCATTGAGCTGTTGTAATCCACACCCTCTCCACTGGGTACATAGAGAAAACCTCACAGTAGACTAAAACCAGTCTCAAAGCCTCTAGAGACTGACTGTCTCCATAGACAAGAATCACATTCATTTCCCTCCTTGTGAGAACAAACATGATTGGTCTCAATTTTTGTTGAAGTAGCTCATTAGGTAAAAAATTTGTCACTAGTGGGATCACCAATGTCCAAGAAATGCAGAGATTTTTCTGGGAAAACCTTGGTCTGAGAGTACGAAGGAAGGTTTCTCCACTGTCATCATCTGAAACAAGGAGGCCAATCCAGTTCCACCCAAACTTCCTGAGTAGCCAGACAATGCCATCATACTGAGCTTCTTCATTGGGGACCATTTGGAAGAAGGAAGGGAAGCGCCTTTGGTCACTCAGCCCTGGATCCAAGGAGCCATAGCTGAGCTAAAGGGAAAAGATTTATATTTTTAGGAATACAAAAACCATCCATTTGTTCATAGAAAGAATACATTATTGTGGTGGTTGACCACCTGGTCTTACTTTTCTAAGTATACACCCCTGGCATTATTAAGTCTCCAACTAGGAGAAGTTTCTAAGCAGGAAGCTGGATGCTCCTATGATTACATGATTTGTGGCATGGCCAGGTTTGGAAGAACCAGAGCTTGGATTATTAGTATTATGGGTTTATCCCCACCCCCCAAATCCCAATGCAAATTGAGACGGCAGTGTTGGCAACACATAGCTAGGAGGCTTTAACATAATCATGTACCCATACCAAGTCTAACGTAGGACATATGTGTAGAAAACATAATGTAATGGGATTGAAAGCTAACCTGGATGCTTTTTGATGTTTTCTGTGTATGTGTGGCCTTGTGGTTGTATCTATGTGTCTACACACATACCTGTGGAATCTTGTAGGTGTTTAATATATTGGCCATCTGAATGGAGTTTTGGGAGGTGAGCCCTCCAACGACGGCAATTAATTTATCTTCCCCATTACAGTGGTAATTGGGGGGATTTCGTTGTCCCACGAAAAGAAGAGCAAGAGTGTTCCAACAAGTTTGCAAAGGATTAAAAGCATTCTCATAAAATGTTGATCCCAGTGTGATGTTCAATAAGAATTTGGCATTCTTGTTGATCTCTTGCATGGCAAAGACGAAGGCAAGAACATGCTGGTAGTTTTTCGGGAAGACTCTGCAATGAGACAAAGAATGACTGCAAACATGACAGAAGAGAAACAACTGTGTTGAAGTTTTCATTTTGATTCATGCATGTCTTTAACTTGGATGTTTCAGCCTACAGGACAAGAACATTTCATTCAAACTAATGATACTACAGCAGTCTCCTTAGATATTATGATTAGATGTTCAGTATGGAAATAGTAGATTCAAGGAGATCCATTGCTGTGCTGTGGATGAATTGGTGGGGTTGGATATTGGAAACCCAGAAACAAAAAGCAGTTAACCTGCCAAGTTCAGTCAGGCTCTAATTCTTTCCCCACTTAACTAGTGTCAAAATCACCAACACAGTGGGATTTAATACTGAGTTAATTAGATTGCATGTTCCCAACATTCCCTTTGCTTTGCTTTGTCCACCACCTCCCTTCCATTTCTGAACCATGAAGTATTCATGGGAATGTGTTCTCAATTCAACCTGGGAAACAACTCTTTAGTATACCAGTGTGCTTTAACACACAATGTCTTTTTAGCAGCCCCTGAATCTAAGCCTTATAGATATGCTTTCTTTTTTTAAAAAAACCTAAAAACAACTTGGGAAGCAAAACCTTCATCTTCTTTTTTTATTCAATGGGATTCGCTTCCCATATAATCGTGCGTGGGATTATAGGGTGTGATCACACAACCTTCCATCGGAAATTGCTTATTCCCATGTAAACATGTGTTACGGAAAGCTCTCCTTGATCCCAAATATTTGAGAGGTAGCATCCCATTGGGCTCTGTGGAACTGCCTTTCACGCAAATACGATTTAAGCTGCTATATGGCTGCAGCCACTTACCTGGGAATAAACACCACTAACCTCAGTGGTGATTACTTCGAGTAGGAAAGCCTAGATTTGCCCTGTCAGGCTAAAAGCTGATGCATGTTTGGGGTGTGGAGCAAAGCCCATTGAACTGAACAAGGCTTACTTGCAAGAAAATTTTGGCACAGGGATGGGTTGCAACATCTATGGCTTGCAACATCTATGGGTTGAAGTAGTTTGAAAACTTCAGCTGGGTTGTGGATGGGGCTCATATGGGCAAAAAGCAGAGGTAATCTAGTAGCCACACTTAAGCACTTTGGAATCCCCATAGATTTCAACAGGATTCTGGCCCTGTACCCACTGAACACAACAAAGGGACTTGTTTTCATCTCGCTTTACTGGCCGAGGGAGCTGGTGTTTGTCCGCAGACAGTTTTTGCGGGTCATGTGGCCAGCATGACTAAGCTGCTTCTGGCGAAACCAGAGCAGCGCACGGAAACGCTGTTTACCTTTCCGCTGGAGTGGTACCTATTTATCTACCTGCACTTTGACATGCTTTCGAACGGCTAGGTTGGCAGGAGCAGGGACCGAGCAACGGGACTGACCTTCCGATTGGCAAGCCCTAGGCTCAGTGGTTTAGACCACAGCGCCACCCACATCCCCAACTACTTACTGAGAACTATTTACTAAGTAACTACTTACTGAGCAGATAAAGAAGAGGATTGTGGGCGCTCCATAAATTTCTGCATTTTGAAGTTTGCTAGCGTAATGGATATAAATTCACCGATGATCATGTCTGCTGGAGGACCATACGAATTGGTTTGAATTGTTTTTTTCAATCTGCAATAGCTCAAACTCTTGCTAGAAGAATAATGCATCAGCAACAGCAGGAAAAGCAGGCGGCGTGCTAACCATTCTTGGGCTGAACTGGAAGCCATCATGTTTACATATAGTCACTAACAGCATTTCAGTCTTGGCTGAAGTTATAAGGAAACTTGGCTCCATGGAGGCATGTACCTGCCTCAAATCTACCTCCCTAACTGGATTCATGTAAGGTGATAGGACGGGCGCCTATATAGACTACAAAACAGGACCATCACATTTGGAAAGGGCTGCTTCTGTGGCTTATATTGTGCCTGGCATCTGATTTACCATGGGACATTTAAAAGTAGTGATGCTGATCAATAATTATAAAAATTACAGGGTGAGATATTTGTTTTGCTAAGGTCCTCAAGTCTCAGAACAAGCAAAGTTATTATGCTAATGAGATTGCTGCTATAGCCCAAGATCTTCTCCCTTGTGAAGCAGTGCCTTGGACAGTGGGCATAACTTTCTGAATGGAGAGAATTTGACACAAGTGCAGGGTAAAAAAGAGTCTTGTTTTCTGTGAACCGCCCCGAGACCTCTGGGTATAGGGTGGTATATAAACTCAATAAATAAAAATAATAAAATAATGTACATATCCCTTCTTCTGATTCAGACCATTCGCCCTTCTATCCAATTACTGTCTACTCTGAATAGCATTTATGCTCCATGGCACATCAAAGGGGTCTTTCTCCCATGCAACTTGAGCTTTATTAACTTCAGATGTTAGTACAGTCGTACTTCGAGTTACAAATGCCTCGGGTTACAAATGCTTCAGGTTACAAACTCTGCTACCCTGGAACTCTGCTACCTCAAGTTGAGAACTTTTCCCTATTATGAGAACAGAAATAATGTGCCAGCAGCACAGAAGCAGCAAGAGGCCCCATTAGCAAAAGCACGCCTCTAGTTAAGAACAGTTTCAGGTTATAACTAGAGGTACCACTGTAATTAAACTTTGTCCTTATGTATCTGAAGCTGAGACTGGTTGGGGCAATCCAGTCAGATGGGCGTCATATAAATAATAAATTATTATTATTGTGCGCTCTGCTACTGAGCAATATCCCTTCACTATAACCTGGATGGTTAAACACTCCGTCATAACAGCAGACCAGATATCTCTTCTCTTCTTCTGCCTCCCTCAGATGCCATCCCACATGCGATTTTTGTCTGTCCCTATAGAAGCCTAAGGATCTTTTGCATTAGGTCTCCTGATATTATTGGACGGCAATGCCCATCATCTCTGGCTGCTGTCAATGCTTGCTGGGGATGAAGGGCATTGTATTCCAACAACTTCTGGGGATGAAGCGGTGAAGAACAATGATCTGTTCCATGGACACTACTGTCCTGGGACCTTCTACTTGTTTTCATTTCAGGATACCAAACCTGAGCCAAAGGTATGATGTACAATGCCATCAGAGCTATTGGGACAGAACATGGTCACTGCAGATGGTGGATTTGAATGTCACTTGGGATGGGTGAACAGAAGACACACAGATTTAATATACTAGATTTGATTTTTAAGCAAATTCTTAAATTTGTTGCAAGCAGATTTTTAGAATTACCAGGTTAGGTAATGGTCCATTAAGGAAACAAAAGGAGAGGCTCTGAACTCTTGGGTAGTTAGAAAGACAAATATAGTGATGAGTGTTGAGAAATTGGACCGGGATTCTTTCTTCAAAAAGCTGAACTGTATTCTTTTATCTTCCTGCATACAAATCAGTATTTCACTTTTAAAAATCCAAACTTAGTTCATAGAGCTCTTGGAGAGCATGACATATAAGACCCAAATCAAGAATAAAGTCACATGCTGTTATTTTCTTTAAAAGACACCCATAAAGACAGTGATCCATTTTGCTGCTTCTGCTGGGAGGGCATTCCACAGGGCAGGCACCACTACAAAGAATACTTTCTGCCTGGTTCCCTGTAACTTCACTTTGCAGTGAGGGAACTGCCAGAAGGCCTTCAGAGATGGACCTCAGTGTCCACGGTGAATGATGCAGGTGGAGACACTCCTTCCGGTATGCAGGTCTTGAAACCCTCCAATAGTGTTGAATTGTCTTCTTCTAAAATTGCCTAAAGCTGTTGATCTTTGAATTTGCATTCCCCTGTTCCCAAAGGCTCATTGTTTGTTGTGAATTTGGAAACATTTGATTTTGAGGAGAGATATGTGCCTGAGAATGTTCAATAGTTTTATATTAACTTTGTAGGCAGGGTATAGCCGCAATAAGCACTGTATCTTCCCTTCCCACATATTATTCTGAGACCTACACAGACTGCACTGGAAATTATAGACAGCTTTTTCTAGGGGAAGGGTTTTGGTATAAAACTTATGTTCCCCCCTCTTTTGGAGTTGCACATTTACCACACTAAGCTCCCCTTGAAAAAGAGGAGAGGTGGTCTCTCCCATTATGGAGGCGTGTGGGCAACCATGTGAGGGCATTTGGCCCTATAGGGGGAAGTGGAGACCAGGACATTTAAGCTTCTTCCACCCCACACTCACCCCTCTTTTCTTTGAGATGCCCATCCTCCCACCCTTTGTAGTGTGAGCCTTTATAGGGGGGCTGAGTAAGAACCTATTTTTGGAGGGGTGACACTAATTGGACCATGCATTCTCCTTTTTGTCTCTTTCACACTCTTGGGCGTTATCTGTGTTCAGGTAGCATATTGCAAGCCTTGTGCATTACTCCCAACAGGAACATGAGCCAATTTCCTGATGAAAACCACCCCCAACCCCCAACCCAAGCTGTGTTTTACAGAACAAAAAACTATTTTTAAAAAAAGAATATCTGATCAGAGACAGTGTCTATTATGTTCATAATTTTGAATATTCTGGTTCTTGTGGGGAAAAAAGTGTTTTGTTATGCAGGAGTTCGTTAAAGTTTTGCCTAATTCACTCTGAAAAGAACAAGCTTCTCTGATGTCCTGCTTTCACTCGTAAAGAGCTTCTGAGCTCTTCATAGGCAGAACGTAGGCACTGAGACACACATTTTGCTTTTGATAGAATGAACTTTATTGAGAGAATAGCCATTGAGAGAAAGCAACAGAATGCGTAGTTAGAAGCCTGGCGTCATTGCCCTTAGAGCCACAGCTCCCAGGGTCCCCTGAAAAGGGCAAATGACTGTTAAACTGGGGAAATTCAATGATGTGGTTGCGTTGCAGGGAGAAATGGCCAAAGAAGCATTCCATCTTCAATGGGCAGAGTGTGGCTTGCGTGGTTTTCTGCCTATCACAGCACCTTCTCCAGGTGAACGGGCTTCTTGTTTTCGCAGGTCACACGGAATGAGTTTGGAGGTCTCTGTGCCTTTGTATTTGCAGTCCTTAGGAGGTTTACCATCGGTGTAGCTGCAGTCAATCATAGGATGCGCCGGATCATAGGAGGGGGAGAACAGAGAAAATATTTTTCCCCCTTGTCCTCCCCCTCTAAAACAAGGTGCGTTCAAGGTGCATTCACCCAAAGCCTCCAGAGCGCAGCGGGAGGCTTCAGGCGGCTACCTTGGAAGCCTGGAGAGTGAGAGGGGTCGGTGCACACTTACCCCTCTCGCTCTCCAGGCTTCAGTGAAGGCAACCCAAAGCCTCTTGAGCGCGGGGGGAGTTTCCTCTGGGCTCCGGAGGCTTCAGGTTCCTTTCGACCTGATCTTTCCTTTTCCACCACCGCCAGCCTCAAAGATCCCTGAAGCCTTTGGAGCGCAGCGCGAGGTCCCGCTGTGCTCCAAAGGCTACAGGGATAGCTTTGCACAGCCACCCCCAAGCTAGAAGAGCGAGACGGAGCCCTACATCTCACTGTTCTTGCTTGGGAACAGCCTTTCTAGCCTCTGCAGGGCAGCGGGGTGAAGGCACCCCACTGCCCTGCAGAGGTTTTGCACAGCTAACCCCAAGCTAGAAGAGCGAGAAGGAGTGCTCTACAGCGCTCCATCTCCCTGTTCTGGCTTTGGGCTTAGCCGCACAGCCTGCATTCGCTCTATAGGACGCACACACATTTCCCCTTAATTTTTGGAGTGGAAAAAGTGTGTTCTATAGAGCGAAAAATACGGTATATATCTACATTTAAAAATGGAGCTTAGTGAGGTCCATTTTTTTCCATGAAAATAAAAGATGCTGAAGGGGAAACTGAGATTTCAATCTCTTTGCTGTCCATGCTCTTTTGCTTTAGGTTTTTCCTCTCCCTGGTTCAGTTCCAGGATTTCCAGGCTTGCTTTTAGATATGCCGAGTACCGTGACTATGAGTTGGGCCAAAATTATTCAGGGAAAGCCCCATGGAGGCCATGTTTTCCACAAAGTCCCAAGCAGCCCCTTGTAAGGTCGTGTCAGCATGGATGTTAAAATCCCCTAGAACAACCAAACTAGGTGTCTCTAGGAGAACATCTGCCATGACCTGAAGCAGCTCAGGCAGGGAATCCTTGGTACAGTGGGGAGGTTGGTACACCAAAAGGAATCCTGTACTGCCTCTATTGCTCAGCTTCCAGAACATGCACTCATCCTCTGTAGTGTTTCCTTAGGACACTCTAGAGACAAAATGATGGACTATGGCTGGCTGAGTCATCTCTATGAAGACAACTGCTTCATGATTTTGAGGAAATATTCATGGAACAAATCACCATGACCTTTAGCATCTAAGGAGTGCCGATAGGCACTTATTTTCTCAAAGGCTGAGCTTCCTTATATGTGAAAATTCTGATTTCAGTTCCTCTAAGTATGAAACAGCAGCCACAATGTCAGAAGAGAGGTGGTGACCACCTTCAACTAGGAACGTGGGGAAAATACGTTCCACTTTGCATTGTAGAAATGCATATGAATATTCATTGGTTTTAAAATTATCTTTGATTGCTCAAAGCAGTCAACCCTTTTAGCAGTATCGCTAAAATGAAATTTCACATGAAGAACAACCTTCTTACTGCTTTGTTCCTTTCTCCTCAGAGCCAAGGCCCTGTCCTGTCCTGATGGTTGGCTGCAAAATCAGGGCAACTGCTATGGATATTTTGATGCCAAGTTGTCATGGAGAGATGCTGAGGCAAGAAATGTTTCTCCTCAACCAAGATGTAATAGAATCATGGAATCATGGAATTGGAGGGTATTCCAAGGGTCATCTAGTCCAAACCCTTGCAATGTAGAAATCTCAACTAAAGCATCCAGGACAGATGGCCGTCCAACTTTGGCTTAAAAACCTCCAAGGAAAGAGAGGCCACAGCTTTCCACTATCAAACAGATCTTGCTGACAGAAAGTTCTCCCCCAATGTTTATAATTTACATCTTTTGGGCTCCTATCAGATTTCTTTGAGTAGGGCTATCCTTGCCCTGGAACAATACCTGTCCAGCATCTCAGACTTAACAAAAGAGAGTTGGTCACTTTATGTTCCAGTGAAGCATCTCCGTGGGAGCTGAGAATGTGACAATTATGCCAAATCCTCCCCTCCCACCAGGAGAAGAGGGAAGTAATCTTTGTGTGGAAAAGTAGAATAGACTGCAGTTCTGAAACAGATCTGAGTCTGGGTTCGCAAAACATTTCATGGCTCTGGCTGTCTCCCTAGAGAACTCATGTATGAACTGCAGATTTTGGCAGTTTTTGATCCTTTGCCAGCTTGGCAGTGTTTGATCCTTTGCCTGCTTAGGGTTTCCGGCTTAGGGTTGATCCTTTGCCGGCTTAGGTTTGATCCTTTGGCAGTGTTTGATCCTTTGCCAGCTTAGGGTTTCTCCAAATTTGAGCTTTTAATTGACTACTTATCTTGCATTCACCCTAGATGAGGGGGCAAGAACATGCTCCTACAATTGTTCATTTATTTATGTAAGTGGATTATTTGTGAAAACCTACACTTCCCGTTATGTGCTTGAATTCCTCGTGTGAAATGCTGTCGATCTGGATAGTAAATTGTACATGACAACTGCCCTGGGATATTTGGGTGAAGGGTGGTATGCAATTTGTAACAACAACAACCATCACATTCATGTTGTATTCTGAAAATGTTGGTTGTGGTTCGAGGACCCGACCCCGGTGAAGTGAAATGAAGACACAAGGACACGAGATATAAGGTTAATGGGCTAGAGAAAGGCCACAACTTTATTGGTTACAGCATTTGAAACGGTATTGGCTTAGGCATTGGATCGAAACGATTGGGTTCTTCACCAGTAGGTGGAGCCTGTCGATGCTGATACGACTATAGGCTCACCCCTGCTGTCACCGAGGGTCGTGCCAAGGCCTCCCGCCAAGCAGGCATCGGACGGAATACACGACCCCCAGATTCCTTTAACGGAATACCCCTAAAAATTGAAGGCATAGGCGATGGCCACACCTAGCACTTCCACACAGCGCAACACATTATTCCAATGCCTAACCTACCCCCAATACCACAAAAAGAAAAAAGTTGTGACGATTGCTACGAGGTAGGCGAAAAAACCAATTAGCCTAGTGCCAAATGGAAAAACTCCTACCAGGCCCCCCAGACAACCAGGGCGACCAACCTAAGGTCCATAGCAAGGCCGAAAAACCTGAGCCCTAACTAAAGGGAGTGGAGGGTGGGTGACTCGTGAGGGGGCGAAGGCAGGAAGAATGAGGCCGGGCGAAGGCTGGCGCTGCAGCAAAATGCTGCTGAACACGCCCCCACCGTGGCCCCCGGTTGGATGGCCACCGAGGGGGCGTGAGCGCCAGCCAGGTGAGTGGGCAGCAGGGGGCCACGCCCCCTGCTAGCCGGAGCTCGAGCCCCGACCACAACCCCTCCCCTCCCCTTCGTGGAGGAGAGTCTTTGTGGTTCGAGGACCCGACCCCGGTGAAGTGAAATGAAGACACAAGGACACGAGATATAAGGTTAATGGGCTAGAGAAAGGCCACAACTTTATTGGTTACAGCATTTGAAACGGTATTGGCTTAGGCATTGGATCGAAACGATTGGGTTCTTCACCAGTAGGTGGAGCCTGTCGATGCTGATACGACTATAGGCTCACCCCTGCTGTCACCGAGGGTCGTGCCAAGGCCTCCCGCCAAGCAGGCATCGGACGGAATACACGACCCCCAGATTCCTTTAACGGAATACCCCTAAAAATTGAAGGCATAGGCGATGGCCACACCTAGCACTTCCACACAGCGCAACACATTATTCCAATGCCTAACCGCCACCCGAGCTAAAGGCTCGCCGCCAATACCCTCAAAGCTGCAACCAATCCCAGATGTTTCTAATGACACTAGCTAACCAAAAATCATTCCCCAGATTCGATAGATGGACACCGTCATCCCGGTATAAAGCCTTGTCGCTAATCCGGATACGGTCATGATAAATCACTTGGCCATCCATAAAGCGCACCCGCCGGGCTACCGCCCGATTTACGAGTTTCCTGGTTCTTTCAATGGCCATCAAGTTTTGCGCACCGCGCCACACAGTTCTTTTCAGGAAGGAGGACCAGAATACTGTCGTTCTGGGACACAAGGCAGCGACTGCATCCAAGTCTCTTTTTATGCTTGACAACAAGTCCACACTCCTTTTGTTGACAAGGTCATTCTCCCCCAAATGAATCACCAAGACGTCGGGAGAGCCGAGCTTGGCTACTTTCTCCCGCAGCAAAGGCATCAGTTCTTCCCAACGCATGCCTCTTCTCGAAAACCAGGAAACTCGAACATCACGCGGCAGACCAAGGTTGGGTGCCAGGCCGCAGTTCACCGCTCGCACGCGGGCCCAATGAACAATGCTGTGACCGCAAATCCAAACGTTTCTTCCGGGCATAGCTGGGAATAAAGATAGAACACAGGAAGGGTAAGCAGACTAAGGGGTAGACGCAGGGTTGCGAATATATGACTTATAAACATTGGATTTCCACCGGCCCAACTCTTTTATCCTTTCTGCCGGCAGCCCCAGGTGCGCGGCCGTGGTGGCGGCCCCAATCCTGAACGAATGTGCAGCGTACTCATGTGGGGGCAGGCCACAAGCCTCAATAGCCTTGCGCATTACTCTAGTGAATTGGCACCTCAACAGGGGCGACCCGTCCTCGTGTATCAGGAACGGTCCCGGGAAGGCTGGTCTAAGGCGGAGAAACCGCCTCGTGTCCTTCACCGGACATGGGCCCTGCTGGGCGGACGCCGTGAGCTTGAGCAGGACACCCTTGCCAGTCTGATCGGTCTTGGACTGACGCACCAGAATTGACACAGCAGATTCGGATAGCTGTACATCCTCACACAGGAGGCCGCGAGTTAAACCCCGCGCACTAGCCTCACACACAACTTCACCAACTCTGAGCGCACCAAAAAAGGCTATAGCATAAGCCGCAGAGAAGAGCCGTGCCTCAAACTTGGACCCACAGATTGTCCTGAGCTTTACGCGTATCTGAGCTAGCAATCCATAAGAAATAGGCTTACGACCAGCGGACCTGGGCGGTTGCAACCTGCCCCATCCCTCAATGGCTCTACGGATCAGAAAATCGCTACATGGGTCTTGCGCAAACGTCGCCTTTGAAAAGAAGCTGATGGCTGCTACGTGGATCTTTAAGGTTTTCGTAGCACGTCCGAGATCATCCAGATGGGACAGGTACTGCAGGACGTCATCAGTGGTGGGGGGTATGTTATGTGACAGCCCAGACAACCCAAACCTGAAACCCAGGAAATCACACCAGGCCTTCTTATAGGACCTGAGCGTGGAAGGAGCCACGGACGCTAATACTCCCTGTATCACTTTGCGTCTCCAACGTTCCACAGGTACTCCGGAAAGGGTTCGGGCGACAGTTGTGCTCCAGGTGCGAGCGACCGGAAACGAGGAATCTGGAATCGAGACAAGGCGTCGGCTATATCATTATTGGCACCTGGTACGAATTTGGCTGAAAATACGATATTGTACTCAAGGCAACGGAGGACGAACGCCCGCAGGAGAGAGGAGACCCTCGCAGACCGCGATGACTGCCTGGCAAGAATGTTCACCACCGCCATGTTGTCGGTCCTGAAGCACACTCGGTGATCTCGGAACTCCTCTGTCCAGATGTGCACGGCCACTACTATTGGAAAGAACTCGAGAAAGGTGAGATCCCGCGTGATGGCCTGACCTTGCCATGCTGCGGGCCAGCGTTGCGCGCACCAGCGCCCTTTGAAATACAAACCGAAACCTAACGACCCTGCTGCGTCCGATTGAACCTGAAAGTCAGATGATAGATTCAAAACATCCTGCCAAAGAGAGACCCCGTTGTATTTTTCCAAAAAGGCTGTCCAGACCTCGAGATCCGCTTTGACCGACCTGGGGAGGCGAACCCTGTGGAGGGGGTGTTTCAGACCGACTGACAATCTGGCAAGGCGAGCACAGAAGGGGCGTCCGGGGGACACCACCCTGCACGCGAAGTTAAAGTGGCCCAATAAAGATTGAATCTGCCTAAGTGTGATCTTCCTAAGCTTAAGAGTGTCCTGAATTAGTTGTTTAAGGGCTTCAATCTTCTCTAGAGGTAAGCGGGATGACTGGGCCACTGTATCCAGCTCAATGCCAAGGTAAGTTAAGCGCGTGGCTGGTCCCTCGGTTTTCTCCGCCGCAAGGGGGACCCCGAGGTACTCGGCCAGGACTGAGAAGGCCTCCAGCAAGGAGGCGCACTCCCCCGTGTTGGCTCCGCCCACGAAAAGGAAATCATCCAGGTAATGCGTGACCCCAGTGGTATTTGCCCTGAAACGCAGGGCCCAGTCCAAGAACGTGCTGAAGGCTTCGAATGCCGAACAGGCAACAGCGCAGCCCATTGGCATGGCCCTGTCAACATAGTATTTTCCCTGAAATTTAAAACCCAGCAACCGGAAATCTGCGGGATGTACTGGCAAGAGGCGGAAGGCTGATTCGATATCACACTTTGCCAACAACGCCCCGGGGCCGAAACTGCGGATCAACTTAACTGCCTGATCGAAGGTGGCGTATTTCACTGTGCATAACTCGGGCGGGATGGCATCGTTGACCGAGCCGCCCTTTGGGAAGGATAGATTATGAATGAGCCTGAATTCACCGGGGGTCTTCTTGGGCACAATGCCTAGCGGAGATATGTGCAAATTTGGTATGGGGGGACTATCAAAGGGGCCTGCAACCCTGCCTGCGCTAACCTCTTTTGCTATCCTTCTTTCCGCTACTTCAGGTCTCTCTCTAACTGATTTTTGATTCGGTGAATCTTTCACAATTAATGAACCCGCTATGGGAATACGAAACCCACTGGAAAACCCTTCCCTAAGGTAGGAAGCTGCGACCTTATCCGGATAAAGAGACAGAAGATTACAAAGGGGGACGAGCTTGATAGGGGAAAAGGCCAATCCCAAGACTACCTCACCGTCTGTTCCCTGCTGCGGGGGCCCCCCTGGAACTGGGATGATGGAACCCCCGGCCTCCACGAAAGGGCTGCTTCCCCCCTTTCAAGCAGGATGTAACGGGATGAGCCCCGGCGCATCTTTCGCATTCGTGCGCGAATTTACAAGATGGCCTTTGGCAAAACCCCTTGTTGTACTCCCAACATACCCGACGCTTAAAATCCTTCCGTTGGTCGCTCCTGGCCGACCGATATGAGTCAACTGGCCTCTTTTCCACGTACGGACCAACAGCCACGGACCATATTCCATTCTCTATCTGATCCCAGCGAGCTAACGGGATCCTGGACGCCTTCCTACGGAATTTCTTATCATAGCTTATGGCCGCCGCCTCTCCCGAAAGGGCACAGGCCGTGCGAATATGTGAAAGGTAGGCAACAAGATGAACCGCCCGCTTGGGGTAAGCAGCGACGATTGTCCCCATAAAGGCCTGGAAACCATCAAGCCAATTTTCAAAAGTCCTAGGCACGGAAGGGTACTTGCTCTTTCTCTTACCATGCGAGGGCCGCTTTTCACCCCTACCCAACTCCTCTGCTGGAGGCACTAATTTAAACATGTCAACAAACTCACCATTTAAGATTTTTGCCCGTAGTTTAGGGGATAGGTGATCACCCGGTATGACATCCGAGGTTGAGTAGGTGGATGTGGTGGCATCTTTTACCAGAGCCCCATCCTTCCACTCCTGGGTCCCCCCAAACTTTTTACGATGGCAATTGGCCCTCCTCGACAGTGCCCAGTCTGGAAGACCAGATATTTCCTCGCCCTTCCCCCAATAGGAACCTAGGGACGCGTCACTGTCATATTCCGAAGAAGAAGTACCTGTATCATCATCTGAATCTTCCTTCCGCGACCTGCTCCTCCGACATACATGCTTCCTCTTTTCGCGCCTCTTACCAGACGGCTTCTCCACAGGCGCTGCAGCGACGGTGCCCTCCTCCTCCTGTTGTGCGTCTTCAGCCGCCGATGAAGCTGCAGAATCGGGCGACTGGGCCCTGGGCCGCTTGTCCTGTGAGTGATTAGAAGAGCTAGGGGCAGCAGGATTGTTATTACGAACAGACTTAGCGGTAGCTTTCCCCCCCCGCGCCCGAGACCCGGATGCTGAAGCCCGTGACTGGGACCTAGTCCGCACCGGTTGTGAATCATTAAAGAGGGCGGCCGATGTACTAGGCAGTTCGTCCCATTGGGAAGATTGAGAACTCTCTGGGAACTCCTGGGTATCCGGGATGACATCAGGGGAAGGGGGGGGACTGGGGTTCGCGTCCGGGAATCGTTGTTCGTATTCATCTATAAAAGATCTAAAAGCGTTTAGGAAATGGGAGACGGGGGGCCTTGTATTATTACCCCTGCCCTGCCGTCCCCGTGATGCGCTCTCAGCTGAGCTACGTGTGGCCACAGGCGCGCGCTTCCTCTTAGGAGCCATAAGGTGTGCCTAGTACACCGCAAATGCAACGGTATATGTTAGTGTGTATGTGTGTGTAAGTGTGAGTGTGTGCGTGGGTTTGGTTTTTTTTTTTTTTTTAATTAATTAATTAATTAATTTTATATATATATGTGTATATCTATGTTGTTGTTATTATTAATATTCTTATTGTGTATATATATCAAGTTAATCAGTTTATTGACTATTATTTATTTATTTATTTATTTATTATGTATTATCTATATATCTGTTTATAGTTTCCTATTTATTGTTTATTAATTTCTTATTTGTTCTCCCTTACTACACAGTCTCCTTAATATTTCCCAGCATGGTTGTGCTAAATAAACAAATCAAAACAAGCCAATAAGTTCTCAATTTATCCCGGCCTTGTGATTATTATTGCTAATAAAATAAATTTATTCTATGTATTTAGCTTGTGCTACCAGCAAGCAGTGGGTCAGTGTGCTGGTAACCAGCGTATTGTCACTAGGCAGTGACTCAGGTATATAACTCCCCCGTTTGTGCAAGCCGGATGAGGGCAGCAGCTGTGAGAAAAGCCGCTCCCACTAACTCCAGTTAATTAAGCCAAGACTGCTGCCAAGGTTCACTTCCAAAGACAATAAGAACAATAGAACAAGAGAACAGAAGAACAATAGCTTAGCAGTCTACTGCCTGCCAGGTACTATTGCCTTGTTATTATTACTGTCAGAGGTGCAATAGATGGCTCCCTGCTGCTGCTACGCTTCACCTCTTCAGACAAAAGAACAATAGCCCAGCAATCCTTAGCCTGCCTCAGGTAATATAAGCTGACAAAAGCTCCCTGACAATGAGCCTCTGGGTGACAATAGGCTTAATTATCGCTCATCAGCATTTAAATTGTCCTGCTGGCCAGCCACGACAGTGGCGTTACTATGGCAGCGTTTCTATAGCAACCCATAAACAGACCCCAGGCAGACCAGGAAGGGAGCAAACACTTTTAAAAAACAAAAAGGGGGGGGGAGCCCAGGCGGGCCAGGAAAGAAGAGGCAACAGCAAGGGCGTTTGTATGTCACCCCCTAATGGGGTCCCCTTTAAACAACCAAAAGGCAGACCAGAAAATAAGCAAACACCTTTAAACAACAGCAAGGCATACAAGGAAATAAGCAAACACCTTTAAACGACAGAATGGCAGACCAGGGAATAAGCAAACACCTTTTAAACCACGGCAATGCAGACCAGGAAATAAGCAAGCACCTTTTAAACCCCTTCACCACGTGAACAGAAGCCCAGGGAGAAGCAGGGGAAACAACCGAAAGGCAAACCGAAATAAGCAAGCACCTTTGGAAATAAGCCAACCAACCTTTTAACAAAAGAGAAGCAAAAAAGGGGGGGAGAGGAAGGGGGAAAGGGCTCAAAAGATTTAGAAGGATTGAAACTAGGTGAAATAGGAGATAGGAAGCCCCCCAGCAGCAGAGAAACCACTGATCCCCTTTTAAACTAAAAACAAGACTCACTAACTAACCCAAGAAAAGAGGGGGGAACGCAAAACTTGCTGGGTTGGCTAGCACATGGGGAGCGCACCCAGCTCCGCTGCTTTAAACCAACTTGGAAACAACCTTCTCTTCCACGTTATAGATCGACAGCAAGAGGAGAAGATACTAGGTAACAACAAATACCTGCCAGCTAAGCGAAGGAGAGCAAAATACGGCCAGCCAGATGGGGGGGGGCAGAAGCGGAACTCACAAAATGGCCGGGCAGGACTAAGAACACACACACACCTACGCCCAGGACTACTAGCACACTCACACCCGCACACACACCGAAATACAGAAGCGCCGGATAAGGCAAGCGTTATCAGAGAGGCCGCCAACAGTGAGGAGCCCCGTGAGACCAAAGCACGTGGGCAGCAGCCTAGGTAAGCTGTGAAGACGGGGTCCCCCAAGCCAGGTGAGGAGGAGCTGCAAAAATCTCGCAAGGTAGCCGCGGCAGCTACACGTGGGCTAACGCACGTGGGCAGCAGGAATTGCAAAGCAAATGGAGATGTAGGCACTCAAAACCACGTAAACAGAAGTGGATGCGGCACCCGAGAAGGGATTGGGAGCAACCCACGTAGGCAAGTAGCTAAAGGCAACTTGGCACCCCCCACCGTCTTGAAATTTAAATTCTACTAATGCAGGGAGAAACCCCCGGCAACGTCCTTTTAAACTCTCCAACTTCCGCCCAGCGCAAGGCTACCAATGTTGAGTTGCTCAAGCGGGAAAATTAGCAGACACATACAAATCAGCGAACACGCACACACCCCGCTCAAACGTGGCGCTGGCCCAAGGATCACACCTCTATGGAGGAAAGGGGAGAGAGGGTGAGAAGGGAGAGGGAAGCACAATAGGCAAACAAAACGCGCGCGTCAGCTGTTGGGCGGTCGAACACCGAGCCGGAGACACAGAACAGCAGGAGCTGCTGCGAAGCCCAGGGAAAAGCGGTGGAAACGGACAGGCTAAACACGTACTGAACAACACTCCCCTAGCGAATAAACAACGTGACCCAAAATACTTCCCTGGCTTCTGCGGAGACCTCCTGACTCGTGAGGGGGCGAAGGCAGGAAGAATGAGGCCGGGCGAAGGCTGGCGCTGCAGCAAAATGCTGCTGAACACGCCCCCACCGTGGCCCCCGGTTGGATGGCCACCGAGGGGGCGTGAGCGCCAGCCAGGTGAGTGGGCAGCAGGGGGCCACGCCCCCTGCTAGCCGGAGCTCGAGCCCCGACCACAACCCCTCCCCTCCCCTTCGTGGAGGAGAGTCTTTGCCAGGCTAAAATCTGAGTCGAGTATACTCCTCACCACAGCATTTTTATAAGAAATGGTTAAGCTGTGATCAGATCAGAAAGCAAAATTAATCTGGACTATTTATTCTTCATGTGCCTCCTAACTTCTGGACCTAATGCTGTCATTTGTTCTCTTTTAAAGAAACCTTTTACAGTTTTGTGAAATGGAATGATAGAAACTGCAACCAACTCAACAGCTACATCTGCAAGCAAAAACTCTAAGCCAGCAACTGTCATTCCCAAATGTGCCTTCTGTGACTGATGGACAGCTCTCTGGAATCGTTACCTCCTCTCCAATCCCTCAAGGATCAGCTCTCATCCATTATTACAATATTTCAATATGAGTAGGGAAATGAGAGTACTCCTAAACATTTTTCAGAAAAAAAGCACTGCCCATTGCAATGTACCATTAATCAATTGTCCTGAACATGACCATCTGGGTAGAGTGGTTTGCTTGTCTAACAAAAGAACTTGGAATACCTTCTGAAATGCCAATCACTGTGCTAAGTGACAACATGGCTGCACAACAGCTTGCTAACCAACAGAACTTTAAGAGCAAAAGTAAACATATAGCTATAAGATACGGAAATGTGAAAAATGCTTTGGAAAGAAATGTGTTAAAGGTACAGCACTGTAACACAAAATGTAATGTGGCAGATTTGTATACAAAATGTTTGGATGCTCCTAAATTTCGAGACTTAAGAGAATTATTAGGTCTCAAGCCTTTGACTTAAGGAGGAGTGTTGGGATTCACAGGATACTGAATATGTCTGCAGGCTTCAACAGGCTGATGCAATACTCTGTGAAGTGCTGAGTCAGAGTGACTCAGCAGGAGTGTGATTAATGTGATTGGCTATCACCTGTTTTAAAAAGGAAAGCCTGCTCAACAGTGGGTGGTGGTTGTGCTGTGGTGTGGTGATGCTGTGTGGAGAGTATTCGTTTGCCTTAAGGAGCAGGTACTCTGTATGGACTGTTTTTGTAAATACCTGTATATTGCTCACATTAAAAAGACTGCACTGGGGAAAAAACTGGGACTCTGGGCGTTTCTGCTGAAAGCGCCCCTGTCACTCACCCCAGGTCCCCACTTGTGGGCAGCTGGCACTCACCCAGAAAAGGCCTTCCAGTGCCAATACCCTCATCATCATTCTCTTCGCCATTCCCTCAGGGCACATACATAATGCACCCATGTAACAGGGGCATGTCTCTCCTATCATCTATGATGTCCTTGCATTATAGGAGGGAATGTGGACGCAAGCAGGGCAGGCTGGTGGAGACGGAGGAGACAGTCAACAAGAGCAGGAGGCCAATCTGCTACCCATCCCAGCTTGCCGTCTGAGGCAAGAACTTCACTTTGCCTCATGGGTGGGGTGGCCGTGCTTGTAAGTATGGATGGACAAAGCAGAACAGCAATGCAATAAGGAAAATATGCATGGAAGAGAATTTATTAAGATGATGCTCTGCTGCAGGTCCAAGAAAATTTCAAAGGGAAGGGGGAAATTGAAGAGGCAATGGCTATTTTGAAAGTGATGAGAGAGAGCAGAAATACATATAATGTCAAGGCAGCTTCCCAGCCAACACAGTGGAGAAGGGAAGTCTCCTTTAGAGTTATTGCTTGCAGATGAAGGCGTACTTGTTGTTGCATTTTACATCATTCCACTTCTTAAGATCTGAAATTCAAAACAAAAATTATAATTCAAGAAATAAGGAAAGTTACTTCTTATTGCCTATTATTCCTTTCCCCAATGTGTAGGGGGAATAAAATGGATTCAGACTTTAATAATAGTAAGGGAACCACCAGAAGGCCCTCAGAGCTGGACCTCTGTGCCCAGGTTGAACAATGGGGGTGGAGACACTCCTTCAGGTATGCTGGGCTGAGTCCATTGAGGGCTTTCAAGATCAGCACCAACACTTTGAATTGTGCTCAGAAACGTAGTGGGAGCCAATGTAGGTCTTTCAGGGCCAGTGTTATATGGTCTCTGCAGCCACTCCCAGTCACCAGTCTAGCTGCCGCATTTGGCATTAGTTGTAGTTTCTGGCTCACCTTCAAAGGTAGCTCCACACAGAGCGCATTGCAGTAGTCCAAGCGAGAGATAACTAGAGCATGCACCACTCTGGCGAGACAGTCTGCAGGCAGGTAAGGTGTCAGCCTGCATACCAGATGGAGCTGGTAGGCAGCTGCCCTGAACACAGAATTGGCCTGTGCCTCCATGGACAGCTGTGAGTCTAAAATGAGTCCCAGGCTGCACATCTGGTCCTTCAGGTGCACAGTTACCCCATTCAGAATCAGAGAGTCCTCCACACCTGCCATCCCCCTGTCCCCCAAAAACAGTATTTCAGTCTTGTCAGGATTCAGCCTCAATCTGTTAGCTGTCATCCATCCTCCAACTGCCTCCAGACACTCAAAAAGGACCTTCACCGGTTCTGATTTGAAAGAGAGGTAGAGCTGGGTATCATCCGCATACTGATGAACACCCAGCCCAAACCCGCTGATGATCTCTCCCAGCGGCTGCATGTAGATGTTGAAAAGCATGGGGGAGAGGACAGAACCCTGAGGCACCCAATAAGTGAGAGCCCAGGGGTCTGAACACTCACCCCCCCACACCACTTTCTGAACATGGCCCAGGAGGAAGGAGCAGAACCACTATATAACAGTGCCCCCAGCTCCTAGTGCCTCTAGACAGTCCAGAAGGATGTCATGGTTGATGGTATCAAAGGCCGCCGAGAGATCCAGGAGAACTAGGAAACAGCTTTCACCTTAGTCCCTAGCCCAACAGAGATCATTGACCAGCGTGACCAAGGCAGTTTCAGCACCATGATGAGGCTTGAATCCCAATTGGAAGGGATCCAAATGGTCCGCATCCTCCAGGCATGCTTGGAGTTGTTCAGCAACCACCTGCTCAGTCACTTTGCCCAAGAATGGAAGATTTGAGACTGGGTGATAGTTGTCCATATTGCCCATGTCCAAAGATGTTTTTTAAAGACGCGATTTAATAACTGCCTCTTTCAGCGGTTCCGGGAAAGCTTGCTCACAGAGGGAAGCATTCACTATCCCCCAGAGCCCATCACCCTGCCCTTCCCGGCTCACTTTTCTGAGCCAGGATGGGCAAGGATTGAGGAGACAGGTGGTCAGTTTCACTCATCCAAGCAGCCTGTCCACATCCTCGGAGGTAACAGATTGGAACTGATCCCATGCAGCTGGAATAGACAGGACTCTAGCACTCTCCTGCCCCAGCCCTGCTCCCATGATGGCGTCTACCTCTTTCCGAATCTGAGTGGCTTTGCCTGCAAAAAAGTTGCAAAATCATTGCAGGAGATTTTGGGGACCTTACCAGGCCCCAATGGTGAAGGTGGTTCTGTTAGATTGTGAACCACCTGAAAGAGTCTCCTGCTGCTGTTTTCTGCAGATGCAATAGAGGCATCTTCACTGTCGCTATTGCCACTTGGTAGGCTCGACGTTGAGCTCTAACCCGTTTCTGGTCCGATTTCCACCACTGGCACTATTGCCACCTCAGTGATTGTTTCATCACCCTCAGCTCTGGATAATACTATGAGGCTGCCAGGCTCCATGCAGTTGGAGAGAGCGCTTTGGAGCCAGACAGTCGATAGCTCTGGTTAACTCTGCATTCCAGCGGGCCAGAGGGGAATCAGCTGAAAGGCCATCAACATGAGATAAAACATCCCCTACTACACTCTGGAAACCATTTGAATCCATTAAGTGGGGGGGGGGGTCCAAATCCATCCCACCTCCCTGCAGAGGGAAAGGGTTGCAGCACCAGGAAGTGATCTGACCATGGCACTTCTTTTGCTTCGCTTTTACTTAGTGTCAGATCACCCACATCCATAGAGGTGAACTCCAGGTCTAAGGCATGTCTGCAACAATGAGTTGGGCGAAATTCATTCAGGGACATCCCCATTGGAGGTCATGCTTTCCCACGAAGCCCCAAGCAGCGCCTTGTAAGGTCGTGTCAGCATGGATGTTAAATCCCCTAGGACAACCAAACTAGGTGTCTCCAGGAGAACATCCGCCACGACCTGAAGCAGCTCAGGCAAGGAATCCTTGGTACAGCGGGGAGGTCAGTACACCAAAAGGAATCCTGTACTGCCCCTGTTGTCCAACTTCCAGAACACACGCTCAGAAAACTGGGTCTTCCCAATAGGATGCCTGGTTCAAGCTATTGACTTCCTAAAACTCACTGCAACCTCGCCTCCCTGCCCATATGAGCTGGGTTGCTGTGTGTAAGAGAAACCTGGTAGACAAGCAGTGGCAAGGACAGGCCCATCTTCTTCATCCAGCCAAGTCTCTGTTACACATGACAGGTCAAGTCCTCCATCCTGTCGTGGATCTGTCGTGGGATAGTCTTCAAACAACAACTAAACCTGCCTCTTCGTTAATGACATGATCTGGTCTTAGCGTAACTCCTCCTCCTACCCATGATCACTGAGATCAGGTGTCCAAGTGCACCCCAGCCATTCTGTTGACTGGGGCCCACTCCCAGACAGCCCTGACCATCTCCCCTTCAGAACAGAATACAAACTATACAATGAACCAATAAAGCAGTAGAAAGCAACAACAACAACCAATTTATAATTATACTAAAGTTAAACTAATCCCCAGGCCCAACTAAACGTTTATTCCCCCCCCCCCCCGGACAGAGCAAAAACAAAACAAAAAACCCAAATTTTAAACACCACAGTTTAAAAATTAAAAAATTAAAAGCATTTAAAAGCATTTTTAACATTTGCCCCAACCCCAGAGTTTGTTCCAGTGAGTCTGGACTTTTCACTCACTGATCACCTGACTTCAAAGTCTTATATGTTATATTGTGCTTTTAATATTCTGTTGGGAGCCACCCAGAGTTGCTGGGGAAACCCAGTCAGATGAGTGGGGTATAAAATAATAATAATAATAATAATAATAATAATAATAATAATAATAATAATAATAATAATAATGCTGTTTGAGCCTAATCGTTTTGTTAAGAAGCATGATAGAATATAAGATGGCATAACCCAGACCTTAGTTTGGCAACCGCTGTTTTCTGAACAAAATATGTGATCACATGCAACCGAAGAATGAAGGTTGACTGCAGAAAAAGATTCTGCTTCATGGTATGATTGGAAGTGTCCTTAAAGGATCAATAAGTTGGACCACTTCTGGTCAGATCTCCAGAGATATTGACTTGTGAACCTTAGTACAGAGAAGCACCAGGCTGAGAGTGTATCCACTCACTGGCAGAGGAAGAGGAGTGAGGGGGGAGGGCGATCCGGGCAGGGTGCCATCGTGGCTTCCCCCCACCAGTGCTGGGTGCCCCAGCCCCGCAAGCGGCGCCCCTGCCCCCAGGATGTGTGCCAGCCCCTCCCCACCTGCTCTCCGCCACCCCCACCCCCCGGTGCCAGAGCATGAAGCTCTGCCACTGTGTTCACTCAACTAATACCCAGAGTAAACCTTTCAAATGAATGGACCATCAATAGCAATGACTATCCAAAGTATATTGAGTTTGATCATTTTGATTTTTAAAGTCAGATACTACCCTTTGAAATACTTGAAACTGATGGAGCGATAGGCATGAAACCTTTTTTTTATCAGTCCCTACAAATTGCTTGCTTACCTGCGTCCTTACGCAGATGCACACAATATTCTTCATTGTTGTGGTTGTCTGGGCGATTAAAATCCCAGCGTTTGTAATTGTAGATCTCATCGTCCGACCACTTCCAATGCCCTTTCTGCAGCAATGTGATAGAACAGATATACATTTATTTGAAACAAGGAGGCCAATGCAAAGATCACGTGGAGAGTTGGCCAGTTATGAAGCTATTGCCAGTTATGATGGAGATACAGTTGTACCTTGGTTCTCTAATGGAATCCTTTCCAGAAGCCCGTTCGGCTTCCGAAAATGTTCAAAAACCAAAGTGTGGCTTCCAATAGGCTGCAGGAGCTTCCTGCACTCAATCAGAAGCTACGGAAGTCACATCAGACGTTAGGGTTTCAAAGAACGTTTACAAACTGGAAAACTCACTTCCGGGTTTACGGTGTTTAGAAGCCAAAACATTTGAGTCACAAGGTGTTCGAGAACCAAGGTACGATTGTATTTGTAGGAAAAACACTGGGACCTAATTTGAATAGTAGAGTGCTTGGTATCTGGTGGGCGGGACTTGCGTGTTTTGCTCCGGAGACAAGTCCTGAGCCCCTCCCTTCAGTGTCTGTGTTCCGTTAAGAATATCAGTTAAGAGGGACCAACTGCCTCTTCTCACTTCTTGCCTCAGAGTAGCCTCATGTTGTTGTATTTAGTTTCTCTTACTTTGTTATTTTGTTACAGTTTTCTTTATTATTCAAAGCTTAGTTTACATTTACGTGAGCCACTTATTTTCCTCAAAGAACAAGAAACTCTGCTGGAGAATGGTGGAACATCCTAAACTTGGGTGAGTGAGGGGATATTATTCCTAGTTTGCCAGGAGGATTGAATATGTTAATCATCTCCCCACTTCCACAACAATATTAGAGGAGGATTCTATTAGAAAATTGTGGAAAAGTCACATATTGGAGTAATCTGGGGAGATGATTCGGGTAAGGATGGAATGGTGATGCTAAGAAGCCATTACTCAGTGACAATGGCCTGAAATTGAGAAAGTAAAGGCAACTCACCTCAGTGGGATCATGCAGCCCAATCCAAACTTGACTTTCCCTTTTCTGGTTTGCAAAGATGTAATTGGCCACTTCATCTGACTCTTTCTCATTGAGGATGGAGGCAAGATGGGTCCCACAGCCATAGCTCAGGCACTCATTCTGAGAATAGCCAAGCAAGTAAATAAGCTCCACCACTATAACTAACACACACACACAGACTCTTTCCCACAAAGCTTTCCCAGAGGGGTTCACAGCTTGTCAAATAAGTAATAACAATTATTTAAAAATCATAAAACACCAGTGGTGGAGAGTTGGAAGTTTTTCAAATGGGAACTAATGCAGCTGATGAAGGAAGAGAGAAAAAGGGGTGAAGAAAATGCTGTGAGTGAAGCCAGGCCCCTTTCTCCATCCTCTGGACCTGCTGGGAAACTAAAGAAACCTGCTGGACCTGCTCCACACGAGTGCAATTAAAGGTGCTTAAAGCACTCAATCTTGGTGCAAGAAAACCACCTTGAAGCTCACACACAAAAACTAGGATGAATGCAGGAAGAATGCTCATAGTCATGATTTGGCTGCACTCTTTTCAGAAGCGGGTGGCGCTGTGGGTTAAACCACAGAGCCTAGGACTTGCCGATCAGAAGGTTGGCGGTTCAAATCCCCGCAACGGGGTGAGCTCCCGTTGCTTGGTCCCTGCTCCTGCCAACCTAGCAGTTCGAAAGCCCGTCAAAGTGCAAGTAGATAAATAGGGACCGCTTCGGCGGGAAGGTAAATGGCATTTCCGTGCGCTGCTCTGGTTCGCCAGAAGTGCTTAGTCATGCTGGCCACATGACCCGGAGGCTGTCTGCAGACAAACGCTGGCTCCCTCGGCCTATAGAGCGAGATGAGCGCGCAACCCCAGAGTCGGTCACGACTGGACCTAATGGTCAGGGGTCCCTTTACCTTTATGCAGGCATGTGGAATGTTGACCTGTGTTTTAATCTGGTTTTGTAGCTTATCCTTGAATTTAACTATTATATTAATGTTTGAAATAGTTGTTCTTAACTGTATATAGCTGGGTGATGTCAGGTTTTCAACACCATGATGTGTCACCAGCCAAACATCACAATCTGGCGATACACCATGATGTTGAAAGAACAATCTGTATTGGCCCCAGCCCTCAAGGCATGGGGTGAAACGGCCACAGCTCTCATTGCAAGAGATGAGGCACTTTCATCCCAACACCCTGCAGAGCTGAGGATGACACAGCTTGTTTGGGGTTCTTGGCTTGGGGGTGGGAAGGCTCCACTCCCCCCCCCCCAGCTGAGTGAGCCCTGAGGTCCCTCCTGCTCACATGCAAGCTGGAGGGACAAAGGGGAAGAGATAGCTTGTATCTTTTCACTTGTGAGATGGTACCTTCTTGCCAGGCCATCTCTCCTGACTGTTAATTAAGCTTTCTTGGCTCCTGTGGAAACAGGTTACTTGAACACAATGGGTGAGCAACTCTCTTTTGATTATACCAAGATGCTGGCCAGGTATTGTCTCCCAACAGCTCACACTGATAGCCCTCCTCACAAAAATGTCATCTGAAACCCATGACAGCACCTGATGTGACAGCTTGGTTGGTGAAAAACAGCTTCTTACCTCAGCTTCAGACCAAGTTTTCTGAGAGTCAAAATATGCATAGCAGCTGCCCTGGTATTTCAGCCAATTCCTGGGACAGGATCTGGCCTTTACTGTATGGAGAGAGGAGTAAAAGAAGAAAAAGATGGGGGAGGGGGACAAAAGCTGTTAGAATGCAATTTTCAATGTGGAATCCTACTTCACCTACAAATGTGCACAGATAATTTTAAGATTAATGAATGCAGACCTAATTTAAACATTCCTGCTTCCATTGGTGACTGGTACCCCATGGCACCAATATGAAATTGGGACAGAAAGCAGACAGGCAAACAGTAAGTGGATCCAGAGTCAATGACAGGCAGCGCCACTCCCTGACTGGTTGTCAATATGAATATGAGGAGTGGTTCAGAGCAGATTGAGGTTGGTAGGGCAGTTCCCTATTCCCCCTAATGGACCTGCTTCCATTGCCTGGTTATTTATTCCAACAGCCTTGGATGGATTACCATCACCTGGAAATCTGACAAGTAGTTTTGTTTTTATAAATGCTTAACCCCAATTACAATTTCTGGGGAATTCCCAGATAATTGTTAAAGCACTCACCTGCTGGGAAAGAATAGGAGACCAGGATACCAAGAAGGCAAAGGTAGGTGACAACCCCCATCTTCTGGGTGACCTTTAGTGGAAGGAAATGTGCAGCAAATTAAAAACCTATCCTTACTTATTGGCATTGTCAATGTGGGGATAGCAGGAAGAAGTAAATCGGTATTTTCTGTTCTTAAAATCATAAATGGGAAGATTAGAGAAAGAAGAGAGAACCCAAAACTTAAAGTTGGCGATTGTTGAAGTATCATGGAGTCAAATAAGGTTCGTGTGCAGAGGCACCTAGTGCTGACCATGTTCCATCTTCTGGTTGACCTTTTATGGAAGGTCAAAACCTATCCCCACTGGTTGCCATTTTGTCCATGTAGTGATGGCAGGAAGAAAAAGATCTTTGTTGGCAGAAGGGCACGGTGAGCTCAGGGAGCAAAGGGTTATTCCCTGGTGGTAGCCCCAGAAACAGGCAAAGGAAGGACAGAGATTGCTTTGGATCTTTGGTTTTATGGAATTCTTGCCACATTGACTCATCTGCTATGACTCAGTCTTGCATGTGGTAGAGGATTCTGGGAAATATTCCAAGGTAGTCTCTCCATTTCTGAAGGATGCAGGACAGTCTTGCTTTCTTCTCCACAACTTCTCAACCCACAAACCCACATAGTATATGTATACTCACTTACCTGTGAAAACTGAATGGGACTTTGCTGGAAGAAGGATGTGGACAGATATTTGGGTATAGGGTATAATGCTAATGAGAGTCCCCAATACAAAATATAAATCAGTAGCCATAGCATCAGAAGTGAGTTTGTGATTGCCTCCAACTTACCCAAGTTTTGTCCTGTGAGGTGATGGATATCGCGTTATGCAGTGGCAAGTTTGTATCTGAAGCTGCTGCCTCGATTCTTATATAGATCTTGGTGAAGTTGGGGGTTGGGGCAGGGAAGGGGGAAGGATGAAAGTTCAATCACTTGCCATATGTTGAATAGATGGTGATAGGATAAATATGTTTCAATTTCCCTGGAATTCTCTCCAGTGTGGACTTAATTTACATGTTGAGTAGATATCAATAGGATAAATATGTTTCAATTTCCCTGGAATTCCCTCCAGTGTGGATTTAATTTATGGTTATGACCACTATACAGTTATGTTTCTGACAATGGGTTGGAAAGCAAATACCCTAAATAAAAATAAGCACACATAATTAATATCAGATAATGCATCTACCTTCTGGAGCTTAGTCCATATCTAGGCGGAGTACTTTGTTCGATATGTTTGATATTAAAATGAAAGGGGAACAGAGTGCACCTTTTGCTCAAGGGCACAGACTTTGCATTGTTGTTACCCAACAAGAATGGCCAGCTTCCTTCAAAATGGAGTGTTTACACTGCTGAAGGGGGAACTGAGATTTCAATCTCTTTGCTGTCTATGCTCTTTTGCTTTAGGTTTCCCCCCTCCCTGGTTCAATTTCAGGATTCCCAGGCTTGTTTTTTAGATATGCTATAAGCCATCCAGAGTGGCTGGGATGTTGTTATGATTGTGATTGTGATTATTATGGCTGGGAGAAAAGCTAAACGGGGGTCAGGGTGGGTTTCAGCTCCCATCACCCCCCATTCAGTTGACTCAGCTACTAGAGGATTGTGTAGATAGTCCCTGATATCGGCTACTAAAACTTTGCGACCGCTGTATTTTTAACACACACACCCCACACGTCTTTTGCATATAAAGTTTATTTCAGACTTTTCACAATACAATAAAAAGAAACTATTCAAAACAGAAAAGGATAAAAAGAAAAGAATGAAACAAAAGAAGAAAAAGAGCCAGATGAATATAACGTTCTCTCTCACATATATCCTAACTTTGAGCAATGAAATTTGTTTAAAAGATACATTTGTGGTTCGAGGACCCGAACTCCGCACAGTGGAATGAAACACAAGGACATGTGATATAAGGTTAATGGGCAAGAAAAGGCCACAACTTTATTGATTACAGCAAGTAAAAAGGTATTGGCTTAGGCATTGGATTACATCAGCTGACTCCACCCACTCGGAGAGGGGTGAGTCTAAAAAACAAAGGGGGTTTATTCACCAGTAGGTGGAGCCTGTTGATGCTAATCCAACTATAAGCGCTCCCCTGATGTCACCGAGGGTCGTGCCATGGCCTCCCGCCAAGCAGGCATCGGACAGAATACACGACCGCCGGATTCCTTTAATGGAATACCCAAAAATTGAAGGCACAGGCGATGGCCACACATAGCCCTTCGACACCACAACACATTATTCCAATGCCTAACCTACCCACCAATACCACGAAAGTTGTGACGATTGCCACGAGGTAGGCGGAAAAACCAAAAGTGGAGGGTGGGTGACTCGCGACGGGAAGACAAAAAGTGAGGGCTGGAGGCTGGCGCTGCAGCAATTTAGGCTGCTGTACACGCCACCATGAAGGCACCTGGTTGGGTGCCTGGCTGAGGGTGTGGGCGCCAGCCAGGTGAGTGGGAGGCAGGGGGCAAACGCCCCCTGCTTGAGGCAGAGTCTGGCTCCCGGCCACAACCACTCCCCTCTCTTGCAGGGAGGAGAGTCTTTATTATTTAGGAACTGTATGATTATGGTCTTCCTGGGATCAAAGTCATGTCCCACGAACTTCTAATTTATTTTGGAAAGCAAAATGGTTAACTAGCACGAATTAATAAGAGCTCAAATGATTTTGATGTCCTATTTTTCAATCACTCAGCAGCTACTCCATTTTCAATCTTGCTGCAAATTGCTTCCACATAACATTCCATTTGGACAACACCCTGGTGAAGCAGACCCCTGTAAGTAACAGTATTTCACATTGTGCTCTCCTTAGTTTGTGTTCTGGGGGTATAGAAAGGTAGGCCAAAAAAACAAAGATTAAGTCAACAAAACAACATACATAAAAATCTCTCAGTCTACCCTACCTCACAGAGTTGTTGTGAAGGCAATACAGAGAGAGGAGAGCCATGTATGCCACCATGAACACTTGGATGGCATAGAATAGGGGTTTCCAAACTTGGGTCTCCGGCTGTTGTTGGACTACAATTCCAAACATCCATAGCTGGCAAGGCTAGTTGTCAAGGATGGTGGGAATTGTAGTCCAAAAACAGCTGGAGACCAAAGTTTGGGAAATGCTGGCATAAGGAGAAAAAGGTAAAAGCAAAGGAAATTGCATCTCCAAATTGCTTCCACATAACATTCCATTCACCCTGGTGAAGCAGACCCCTGTAAGTAACAGTATTATAGCCTCAGCCTAATGTGTAGCAATTAGAGTGTTGTCCTAGGCGCTGGGAAACTAGGGTTCAAATCCCCATTCAGCCATGGGTCAGATGCCATTTCTCAATCTAAGCTTCTTCACAGAGTTGTTGAGAAAACAATAGTAAGAGAGGGAGAATTATGTGCTTCTTGGATGGCATAGAAGACGAAATATAATATAAAAACAAAGGAAATAGCATCTCCTTGCCAGAACATAAGGTCCCTGGCTAAAGGCATCTCTTTCACAAGAGACTAGGGCCCTGCGGGACCTGACATCTTTCCGCAGGGCCTGCAAGACAGAGTTGTTCCGCCAGGCCTTTGGTCAGGGCGCAGCCTGACTCCCTCCTCTGGCAACCTGCACAGAATTTTGTTTAATCGGTTGCCATCAATTTGATTTTAACTAATTTTTATAATGAAATATTTTTAGAATGTGTTATTATTTGATTGTTTATTTGATTGTTGTTAGCCGCCCTGAGCCCGGCTTGGCTGGGGAGGGCAGGATATAAATAAAATTTATTATTATTATTATTATTATTATTATTATTATTATTATTATTATTTCACCCTCTCAACTATGGTCATCCTTCTTCCTTACTAACCTCTCTCTACTGTTCAACTCAGGTCTAAATATAATGATGTAGATTTTGGGGAGGAAGATGCAACCCAGTAAGCCAGCAGTAGAGGCCAAGATGGAGAAGATCTCCACAGCCACCATGTATTTCCCTTTGGTGCTCAGATAAGTGGGGACAAAGGACAGCCAAACACTGCAGAAGACCAGCATGCTGAAGGTAATCAACTTGGCTTCATTGAAAGTATCAGGCAACTTCCTGGCAAAGAAAGCCACAGAGAAGCTCACAATGACCAAAAGACCCATGTAGCTGAGAATAAGGTGGAACATGATGTCAGAGCCTTCATTGCACTGCACTATGATCTGCCCATCCTGGGAGTGCAGGTCAAACTCTGGGAATGGGGGAGAGGATGCCAGCCACCCAAGACAGATGCCAGCTTGAATGAGAGAGCAGAAGGTGATAAGGGATCCTGCCAGCCTCTTCCCAAGCCATTTCCTCAGGCTGTTCCCAGGCTTGGTCACCATGAATGCCAAAACCACAGTGAGGGTTTTGGCTAACACACAAGCAACAGCAATGGAGAAAACGATGCCAAAGACGGTTTGCCTCAAGACACAGGTCACCTTTGTAGGCCTGCCAATGAATAAGAAGGAGCAGAGAAAGCAGAGAAGCAGAGAAGAGAGCAAGGTGCAGGTGATGCCCCAGTTGTTGGCTTTGACAATGGGAGTGTTCCAGTGCAGACCGAAGGTCCCCATCACAACAACTGTGACCAGAGAAAGCAGGAGAGCCAAGGAGGCCAGAATTGCCCCCAAGGGCTCCTCATAGGATAGGTAGCTTATTTTTTTCAGAATACATTGGTCCTGAAAGGCATTTGGGTAGTGATCCTCGGGGCATTTCTCACATTGATCTGCATCTAAAAGTGAGAAGCATGCTTTTAGCATTTCTTGAAGCAATAATTATTAATATTATTGATACTGTCTATTATGCTGTACGTGGAACATATTACTCAGCTGATGAACCAAAGCCTAATTTTTCAACTAAGTGGTGGTTCATCTCTGAACATCTCAGCTGTACCAATCAATCTATTCATATTTATTTGTCATGGTTTCAGTATACAGATTGATTTCAGTGGTTCCCCCTTAAACATGTCTATCTCTGCATCCAGCTCCATGTTTTTGCATTTCTAAGCTTGTGGCTCAGTGTTTCTTTTTTACACTTTCCGTAATGGAACTTGGGAGTGCATGAAACAACCAGGTAGCCTGTCATCGGGAAAATCTATATTTGACAAGAAATAACTGTTCCTAATGATTGAAACTGTGTGGCTACAACAGAGGAGATAATTTACTATTTGTTAATAACAGAAGATGAAAATGTGTTGGCTGCAGTTTCAATGGTGAGAAAAGGGAATCTATGGCATGCAATCTTAACCATTTCTACCCAGATGTATGCCATGCTGTATTAAATGGTGCTTACTCCCTTGTGGATGTAATTGCACACAAAATATGCCTGAATAGGTGTGCAAAAAGTAGAGGAGAGGAAAGGAGAATATGTGTCAATAACATAAACACATGTGCTTGGCAACCATGACAGAAAATAAGCAGACACAATAAGACTAAGACATGGATGTCTATGTTGGAGAGGAAGATGGGAATTCCAGTTGACTTGGGTTCCTTCACTTACCCTTCTGGACTGAAATCCTCCCTTTAGGGCACTGAACACAGTCATAGCAACAGATTGGCTTTCCCTGCTGGGGAAACATACTCTGCCCAGGGTGGCAGCTCTCAACACAGGTGGAAATGGGCAGCATCTCGTGGTAATGACAAGCAAGGGATTTTGAATGGAATAAGCTTGCTTCTCTACATAAATCTTATTGTCATCTACATCCGCTTTGCAGCAGAAAGGTCACAGGACTGAAATTAGAGGATGGCTGTCAAGCATTTGCTCCCTCGGCAAGCATCAGGCCCCCCAATAAAGATGCTTTGTGCTGTCACTTAACCATTTGGCCAGCCCAGCACATGTCTGAATGGCAAAGAGAAGCTAGTGCCAACCTTCTCCCTCTTGATAGATTGATTCCTCATGTCATAACCCAATGCTGAATTTTTTATTTAGTGTACATGACATTGCAGATTAAAATATATAATGCATGTAGGTGTTACTTACATTGCTAATATATCTAACATAGATTTTTATCTAAGATAAATACTGTTACAGACTGACAGAAGCAGAACAGAACATTCCTGCTGCTCTAACTGTTTAGACTGCTCATAATTGCCATAACTGTACAAACTGACATAACTATGCCCTTTTAAAATGTGTTTTTTATATGTCGGTTTTAATCTCTGAACATCCCTGAGACTTCTGGGTATCGGGCAGTATATAAATTCAATCAATCCATCAGTTAATTGCCTCTTACATGTGACAGCACAGGGTTTTATAACCTTCTGAGCACCAGGACTTTCCTTAGCATTTTGGATGCTTTCATCCCACACATTATGTCTCAGCCTGATGTAGACCAACTTCCTGGGACAGGATATCACCAGCACTCCATCCATCAACATTAGTGACCACACACTTCAGGTGGTGGATAATTTTCTTTCTACCTAGGCTCTGCATGGCAGAGATTGTTGGCAACAACGCATTTTAGAGCACAACAGTCCCTTTTCAAGAGCTTTAAACACTTGCCAATTCCTCACTCAGAAAGACCTGATCTCTGAATTAGCTTCAAACTAGCTCTGGATCAACAACGTAACAAAAACAGTGTTTTATCAGTGAGTACCAGAGCTTCTCTCCTCACACTTCTTCTTTGTAGCCATTTCTGTTTTTCCGGATCCCCTGATCTTCTCATTAAAGATTATGATGATGATTAAAACAAAAAATGGTCACACCCACCTGCTTGAACTTGGGATTCCATGCAATGGCACTTCCATCCGCTGTGAACTCTTCTCCTGGGGGGCCCTGAGGGTCCACCCTCCCCACTCAGACTCTCTGGAAGGACTCATTGGGATATGTGACCAAGTTGAGGAGATCATAGCCACCTGCCTGCTGCCCCTTCTCATCCAAAGAGATTTCTTCCCCAGCACTGTTGTTGAAGTGGATGTTCTTCAGGAAGGAGTGAAGCTAGATTGCAAGAGAAAAAACATAACAAACCTTGGAGGCTAATATGCTCTCTCTCTTGTGTTTGACAAGTGAACCTTTGGATTTTTACTATTACTCATAAGTATGTTATACGACAGTGAAAGCTGCCTTACAGTGAATGAAATCATTGCTCTATATAGCTCAGTTACTGATTGTTATTGGCTCTCTAGGGTTTCAGAGTCTTTCCCATCATGATCTTGAGATGTTGGGGGTTTAACATGGGACTTTTTGAATGAAAGCAGATGCTCTGCAATTGAGCTGTAAGCCTTTCCAGTTTCAATATTATGAAACATGTCTTGGTATGTTTTTAACTTGGCATAGATACCAGGTACTTCAAAAAAACTCCCCATTAACATATACAACTGCCTTGTGCTGAGTTAAAGCATTGTTCTCTGTAGCCCAGAACTGTCTACTCTGAATTGCCACAGTTCTATTCGGCATACATCTGTGGTTTCAACCCATTTCTAATACCAGAGGACACTCCTGGTCCTTGCACAGTCCCAAGTAGGAGAATCCAGGGATGGATTAATTTAAAGAGCTTTGAATGTGCTGCATGCAAAGCATGTGGCCTTAACTGAGATCAAGTCCCTCCCAATCATAGAGCTCACCAGTGAAAATCCCCAAGGCCTCTCCTCCATGCAAGGGCTCGGCTGTGAAACCTATGAACAGTAATAATAACTCCTGTGCTTCTAACATTGAGGAGAGTAGTTGACAGTACCTGCCAGGGTTTAACTTTCTGCTGCATCCATCTCTCACCCAGTACTTTCTGTTTGACTCTTGATGAATACATGCTATGGAGAGCATGTGCTACTGCATGGACGGCATTGTAGATGGTGTAGCTCTGGCTGGACATTTCCATTTCAAACACGTGTCCAGTGAGTTTCTCCAGCTTCTCCCTCCCAGTGCAGGGTTCATAAATTGTTTCAAGAAGATCTGGGAATAAACAGAGGAATGCACTGGCCCAGAACTGCTGGATGAAATAAAGATTTGGCTGCCATGGATTTATGGTCTGTAGAAAGTCCTGAAACCCTGGAACTGGATTTGAATGGAGTGTAAATGACAAAGTGCCATTGAAGGATTTTGAAGGAAATTTGTCTCCAACCAGCACTGCAGTGAAATCCCATTGAGCTGTTGTAATCCACACCCTCTCCAGAGGGTACATAAAGAAAACCTCATAGGAGACTAAAACCAGTCCCAAAGCTTCTAGGGACTGGCTGTCTCCGTAGACAAGAATCACATTCATTTCCCTCCTTGTGAGAGCAAACATGATTGGTCTCAATTTTTGTTGAAGTAGCTCATTAGGTAAAAATTTTGTCACTAGTGGGATCACCAATGTCCAAGAAATGCAGAGATTTTTCTGGGAAAGCCTTGGTCTGAGAGTACGAAGGAAGATTTCTCCACTGTCATCATCTGAAACAAGAAGGCCAATCCAGTTCCACCCTAACTTCCTGAGTAGCCAGACAATGCCATCATACTGAGCTTCTTCACCGGGGACCATTTGGAAGAGGGAAGGGAAGCGCCTTTGGTCACTCAGCCCTGGATCCAAGGAGCCATAGCTGAGCTAAAGGGAAAGGATTTAAATTTTTAAGAATCCAAAGACCATCCATTTCTTCAAAGAAAGAATACTTCTCTTACTTTTCTAAGTATACACCACTGACATTATTACACCTCAGGTTAGGAGAAGGTTCTAAGCAGGAGGCTGCATGCTCCCGTGATTATAAGCTCTGTGGCATGAACAGGTTTGAAGAATCAGAGATTGAATGATTAGTATTATGGGTTTATTTGCCCCCCCCCCTGCCGCCGCTGAAATCCCATTTCTAATTGAGATGGCAGTGTAGGCAACACATTGCTAGGAGGCTTTAACACAGTTAAAGTACCCATATCAAGTCTAATGTAAGACACAAGTGTAGAAAACATAATGTAATGGGACTGAAAGCTAACCTGGATGCTCTTTTGGGATTTTCTGTGTATGTCTGCCTTTGTGGTTGTATCTACACACATACCTGTGGAATCTTGTAGGTGTTTAATATATTGGCCATCTGAAGGGAGTTTTGGGAGGTGAGCCCTCCAATGACGGCAATTAATTTATCTTCCCCATTACAGTGGTAATTGGGGGGATTTCGTTGTCCCATGAAAAGAAGAGCAAGAGTGTTCCAACAAGTTAGCGAAGGATTAAAAGCATTCTCATAAAATGTTGATCCCAATGTGATGTTGGATAAGAATTTGGCATTCTTGTTGATCTCTTGCATAGCAAAGATGAAAGCAAGAACATGCTGGTAGTTTTTCGGGGTCACACTGCAATGAGGCAAAGAATGACTGCAACACTGACAGAAGAGAAACAACTGTGTTGAAGTTTTCATTTTGATTCATGCATGTCTTTCACTTGGATGTTTCAGCCTACAGGACAATAACATTTTATTCAAACAAATGATACTACAGCAGTCTCCTAAGATATTATGATTAGATGTTCAGTATGTGAATGGTAGATTCAAGGAGATCCATTGTTGTGCTCTGGATGATGATAATAATAATAATAATAATAATAATAATAATAATAATAATAATAATAATAATAATTTTAATTTTAATTTATTTATAACCTGCCCATCTGGCTGAGTCTCCCCAGCCACTCTGGGCGGCTCCCAATCAAGTATTAAAAACAAAACAGTGTTAAATATTAAAAACTTCCCTGAACAGGGCTGCCTTCAGATGTCTTTTAAAGATAGGATAGCTACTTATTTCCTTCACATCTGAAGGGAGGATGTTCCACAGGGTGGGCGCCACCACCGAGAAGGCCCTCTGTCTGGTTCCCTGTAACCCTACTTCTCGCAATGAGGGAACCGCCAGAAGGCCCTTGGCGCTGGATCTCAGTGTCCTGGCTGAACGATGGGGGTGGAGACGTTCCATCAGGTATACAGGACCGAGGCCGTTTAGGGCTTTAAAGGTCAGCACCAACACTTTGAATTGTGCTCGGAAACGAACTGAATGAATTGGTGAGGTTGGATATTGGAAACCCAGAAACAAAAAGCAGTTAACCTGCCAAGTTCAGTCAGGCTCTATTTCTTTCCCCACTTAACTAGGTTCAAAATCACCAACACAGTGGGATTTAATACTGAGTAAATCATTGCATGTTCCCAACATTCCCTATGCCTCTTTCGTATATGCAATGTTCATGGCTACCTCTTGTTCTGCTGCTTTGTCCATCACCTCCCTTCCATTTCTGAACCATGAAGTATTCATGGGAATGTGTTCTCAATTCAACCTGGGAAACAACTCTTTAGTATACCAGTGTGCTTTAACACACAATGTCTTTTTAGCAGCCCTTGAATCTAAGCCTTATAGATATGCTTTCCTTTTTTAAAAAACCAAAAAACAACTTGGGAAGCAAAACCTTCCTCCTCTTCTTTTATTTAATGGGATTCGCTTCCCATATAATCGTCCGTGGGATTATAGGGTGTGATCACACAACCTTCCATTGGAAATTGTTTATTCCCATGTAAACATGTGTTAAGGAAAGCTCTTCTTGATCCCAAATATTTGAGAGGAAGCATCCCATTGGGCTCTGTGGAACTGCCTTTCACGCAAATACGATTTAAGCTGCAATATGGCTGCAGCCACTTACCTGGGAATAAACACCACTAACCTCAGTGGTGATTACTTCGAGTAGGTAAGCCTAGATTTGCCCTGTCAGGCTAAAAGCTGATGCATGTTTGGGGTGTGGAGCGAAGCCCATGGAACTGAACAAAGCTTACTTGCAAGAAACTTTTGGCACAGGGATGGCTTGCAACACCTATGGGTTGAAGTAGCTTGAAAACTTCAGCTGGGTTGTGGATGGGGCTCATATGGGCAAAAAGCAGGGGCAATCTAGCAGCCACACTTAAGCACTTTGGAATCCCCATAGATTTCAACAGGATTCTGGTCCTGTACCCACTGAACACAACAAAGGAACTTGTTTTCAAGTTAATGTGTCCCTACTGCTGGGCTTTGCACTTTGAGGGAAAAGGAGAGAATTGCAGTTTATCAGACTCAAAATGAAAAGTGAAATTTTGGTATCATCTAAAAGAATATCAAGTTTTAGGTAGTTCCACTTCAGTGTAGCAATACAGAAACACAACAATGAACTGCAGGGGGAGTAGAATAGCATTTCAAGCAAGTCCAAATTTGTATAGTAGGACTATGAATATGTACTTCTTAATTCTTTTCACAAGAATGAATATCCTACCTGAAAGACAACTCTGAAAAATATTGTTTACCTTGTGGTGTAGAGGGATTTGATTAGGTTGCATATGGTGCCTTAGACTGATGATGTTTATTTCTGCTAACTCAAGTGTTGGGACAAAAATCTGAATGTTCCCTGTGAAGGCTGACAGGAGAACCGAAGACGGAAGCCGATGCAGTCGTGTATTTCATCAAGTCATGAATATTCAGTGGACAGAACAGAAAATTTCCCAATCAAAAAGTAACTATTTAAAAAGGTAAAGATAAAGGACCCCTGACAGTTAAGTACAGTCGTGAACGACTCTGGGGTTGCAGCGCTCATCTCGCTTTACTGGACGAGGGAGCTGGCGTTTGTCTGCAGACAGTTTTTGCGGGTCATGTGGCCAGCATGACTAAGCTGCTTCTGGCGAAACCAGAGCAGCGCACGGAAACGCTGTTTACCTTCCCGCCGGAGTGGTACCTATTTATCTACCTGCACTTTGACATGCTTTCGAATGGCTAGGTTGGCAGGAGCAGGGACCGAGCAACGGGACTGACCTTCCGATTGGCAAGCCCTAGGCTCAGTGGTTTAGACCACAGCGCCACCCACATCCCCAACTACTTACTGAGAACTATTTACTAAGTAACTACTTACTGAGCAGATAATGAAGAAGATTGTGGGCGCTCCATAAATTTCTGCATTTTGAAGTTTGCTAGCGTAATGGATATAAATTCACCGATGATCATGTCTGCTGGAGGACCATACAAATTGGTTTGAATTGTTTTTTCCAATCTGCAATAGCTCAAACTCTTGCTAGAAGAATAATGCATCAGCAACAGCAGGAAAAGGAGGTGGCGTGCTAACCATTCTTGGGCTGAACTGGAAGCCATCATGTTTACCTATAATCACCAACAGCATTTCAGTCTTGGCTGAAGTTATAAGGAAACTTGGCTCCATGGAGGCATGTACCTGCCTCAAATCTACCTCCCTAACTGGATTCATGTAAGTTGATAGGACAGGCGCCTATATAGACTACAACACAGGACCATCACATTTGGAAAGGGCTGTTTCTGTGGCTTATATTGTGCCTGGCATCTGATTTGCCATGGGACATTTAAAAGTAGTGATGCTGATCAATAATTATAAAAATTACAGGGTGAGATATTTGTTTTGCTAAGGTCCTCAAGTCTCAGAACAAGCAAAGTTATTATGCTAATAAGATTGCTGCTATAGCCCAAGATCTTCTCCCTTGTGAAGCAGTGCCTTGGACAGTGGGCATAACTTTCTGAATGGAGAGAATTTGACACAAGTGCAGGGTAAAAAAGAGGCTTGTTTTCTGTGAACTGCCCTGAGACTTCTGGGTATAGGGTGGTATATAAACTCAATAAATAAAAATAATAAAATAATGTACATATCCCTTCTTCTGATTCAGACCATTAGCCCTTCTATCCAATTACTATCTACTCTGAATAGCAATTATGCTCCATGGCACATCAAAGAGGTCTTTCTCCCATGCAACTTGAGCTTTATTAACTTCAGATGTTAGTACATAATTAACTTTGTCCTTATGTAGCCAAAGCTGAGAGTGGTTGGGACAACCCAGTCAGATGGGCATCATATAAATAATAAATTATTATGATGATGATAAGCTCTGCTACTGAGCAATATCCTTTCACTGTAACCTGGGTGGTTAAACACTCCGTCATAACAGCAGACCAGATATCTCTTCTCTTCTTCTGCCTCCCTCAGATGCCATCCCACATGTGATTTTTGTCTATCCCCACAGAAGCCTAAGGATCTCTTGATATTATGGGATGGCAACTCCCATCATCTCTGGCTGCTGCCAATGCTTGCTGGGGATGAAGGGCATTGTATTCCAACAACTTCTGGGGATGAAGCTGTGAAGAACAATGATCTGTTTCATGGACACTACTGTCCTGCTCTCTGCCTGGTTCCCTGTAATTTCACAGTGAGGGAACTGCCAGAAGGCCTTCAGAGATGGACCTCAGTGTCCACGGTGAATGATGCAGGTGAAAGCACTCCTTCCGGTATTCAGCGCTGTACAAGGTCTTGAAACCCTCCAATAGTGCTGCATTGTCTTCTTCTAAAATTGCCTAAAGCTGTTGATCTTTGAATTTGCATTCCCCTGCTACCAAAGGCTCATTGCTTGTTGTGAATTTGGAAACATTTGATTTTGAGGGGAAATATGTGCCTGAGAATGTTCAAAAGTTTTATATTAACTTTGTAGGCAGGGAATAGCCGCAATAAGCACTGTATCATCCCTTCCCACATATTATTCTGAGACCTACACAGGTTGCACTAGAAGTTATAGACAGCTTTTTCTAGAGGAAGGGTTCTGGTCTAAAACTTATGTTCCCCCCTCTTTTGGAGTTGCACATTTACCACACTAAGTTCCCCTTGAAAAAGAGGAGAGATGGTCTCTCCCATATGGAGGCATGTGGGCAACCATGTGAGGGCATTTTGCCCTATAGAGGGAAGTGGAGACCAGGATATTTAAGCTTTTTCCACCCCACACTCTCCCCTCTTTTCTTTGAGACACCCATCCTCCCACCCTTTGTAGTGTGAGCCTTTATAGGGGAAAAGAGTAAGAACCTATTTTTGGAGGGGTGACACTAATTGGACCATGTATTCTCCTTTTTGTCTGTTTCAAACTCTTGGGTGTTATCTGTGTGACTGTATAGTGGTGTTTTTGTTTGAATTGGGTTCATTGGCATTTGGTCCAGGTGGGTGAGTAGATTTAGGAAACAATCAATTTAATATCGGAGCCAGTGTGGGGTTTGGCTTGCAAGGCACATTGGGATGAATGTCAGCCAGCTGAACCACAATGTGAATGCTGGGTCCATACACTGGGAGCACACAGCGGCACGTGGGGGACAGAAGAGTTTCCTTGAACCTTGCTGCATGACCAAAGCATGACTCTGGCAGTTGGCTCAAGAAATGGGAGTGTTTAGATCCATTAATCCAGCTCATCTGGCCAGAACTATTTGGTTCTGTTAATTTGTTCTAATTTCATTGATTAGCCTTCTTTTGGCGTGCTGGAAATTGGTCTAGCACCCCACAACATTGCAGGGGTTAGGTAGCGTGTGGTCTTGCAATTTTTAGTGATAGGATGCCCCTGTTTGGGTATAGTTTTCTCCCTTCCCTGGGGAGGGAATTTCAAGGATTGCCCCTGCTTGAGATTAGTGGTCTTAGAAGGGGAGCTGTTAGCCTGGATGGACGGAGAAGGACAGCAGTGCACCAGGAAATACATGCATGGAAGCAAGTTTATTGAGCTTAAGGGGAAAACTGAAGATAATCTCCATAGGGATGTTTATTTTGAAAGTGATGATTGACAACTGGACATTTATGTTGAGGGATGGGGGAGGAGGGAATGATATCAGAAAGGCATCTGATGTCAAAGCAACTTTCTAGCAGACATAGTTCTGAAGTACCATCTCCTTCAGAGTTCTTGTTTGCAGATGAAGTTGTTCTGAGCCTTGCAGGCTCTATCATTCCACTCCTGAAAACCTAAAATTCAATACATAAGTTATAATTGAAGACATAACAAAAATTACTTGCCCCATTGTTTATTGCCCCAATGCATGTAGCTTAGGGTAGGAATAAGGAATTGGTACCAAATTGCAGGCTTGACCCCTAGCTGACCAATAATTTATAGGCCATTCACCTACAACACTTCAAAGTGTTACCTGCTCTTTAAGCCTAACCATTTCTTAAAGAAACATAGCAGAAAAACAATGGGATGATCCAATCCATAGTGTGTGTGGCAACCACTGTTTTCTGGATAAAATATGCAAGTGATGATAATCACATGCAGTCAAAGTATGAAGACTGACTGTAGAAAAACCATTTACCTTGTGGTGTGATTGAAAGTGACCCTAAATGACTGGCAATGGGATCACTGCTGGCCTGGTCTACAGATATATTGAATTGTGAACCTTGAAACAGAGAAGCACCAGGCTGAGGGTTGCATCCACCCAACTTATACTTGGAGTCAAAAGGTAAAAGGTAAAGGTAAAGGACTCCTGGATGGTTAAGCCCAGTCAAAGGTGACTATGGGGTGTGGCGCTTATCTCTCTTCAGGCCGAGGGAGCCGACGTTTGTCCACAGACAGCTTTTCGGGTCATGTAGGCAGCATGTCTAAACTGCTTCTGGCACAACGGGACACTGTGATGGAAGCCAGAGTGCATAGAAATGCAATTTAGCTTCCCATCACAGTGGTACCTGTTTATCTACTTGCACTGGTATGCTTTTGAGCTGCTAGAGTCTACCCAGATTGCATTGATTTTGATGGTTCTAGTTTTAAAGTGAGATCATAGAACTGTAGAGTTGGAAAGGTCCCTGTGGATCATCTAGTCCAATCCTCTGCAATACAAGAAGATGCAGCTGTCCCATACGGGGATTGAATCTGCAACTTTGGGGTTATCAGCACCATGCTCTAACCCACCGAGGAATTCCCCCCCATAGAAATCCTGGAAATTGATGAAGAGAACAGAATATACTCAATTCTTTATATTAATCCCTGCAAATGGCTTCCTTACCTGTGCTAGATAGCAGTTCCACACAATACTCTGTGTGGCCTGCGTTGTCTGGCTGATATGGATACCAGTTTTGGTAATTGTAGGTTGATTCATCAGCCCACCTCCAACGCCCATTCTGCATGAAAGAGATGGAATAGATCATGCAATCATTTGTAATGAGGAGCGCCAAGATCATGGGTATTGCCAGTTATGGTTGAGATATTAGAGGAGGAACCCCATAGAAAAGAATCAAAAAGTAGTGTATGAGATTCATCCTGGGTGATTTTCAAGATAAGGGTGGAATGATGATTCTAAGAGTTCACTTCTCTGTGACAATGACCTGAGTAAGTGAAGGCAACTCACCTCACGGGGATCATGGAGCCCAATCCAGACCTGACTTGGGTTTTTCTGGTATGTGGCAATGTGCTTGGCCACCAAGGCTGTCTCTTTCTCAGTGAGAATGGAGGCAAGATGGGTCCCACGGCCATAGCTCTGGCACTCAATCTAAGAATGGAGAAGAGATTAAAGATGATTTGCCAGCATTATCATATTCCACCAGTACAGATCAGGGAGAAATTCAATACAGAAATCCCATAACAGAAACTACGATAGAGATATCAAATGTTTCAAAAGCAGGGTGTCCGTGACTTGACTTTTGAAAAACAGGGGGTCCACAGTACTTAGCTAATTGGAAACCGCAGCTCCAAGGGAACCAGAAATCTGATAGGAATTTCACAAACATACATACAATTATTGTTTGGTAGGTGAGGCATGCTTCTTACCTCAGCTTCATACCATGACATCTTATAATCGAAATATGCATAGCAGTTGCCCTGGTTTTGCATCCAGTCCCTGGGGCAGGAGCTGGCCTTGGCTGTAAGGTGAGAGGAGAAAGAAGTAGAAAGGGAGGACCAAAGCAGTAAGAAGCTTGCTCTTTGTGAATACAATTGGGGATTCCATTGAATATTTTAAACTCAAAGGTACTGTTTTGAAAATCCTGCTCCTTTGTCTTAATAGCATGAGCTGGACTACTCTCTGTTGAAAATATAAGAAGTACTTTTTAATGACTGCTTAATTCCAAGCAGACTTCTGGGTAATTTGGTATTATGCTCACCTCCTGCGAAACAACTGGAGACCAGAATTCCAAGGTAAAAGCTGAACTTGATGGTGAATCCCATCATCCTGTTGACCTTTGGGAAAAATGAACATACCATAAGTGCAGCTGGTCTATTTGTTGATGGTCATTCATTCAAAGTGATGATGGAAGGAAGGGGTTTTAAATATTTTCTATATTTAAAATCACAATTCTTCTTTATTTGAGCTTCCAAAAAGTGGAAAGATTAGAGGAAGAAGAGGGAAAGAGAAAGAAAAGCGGGTGGCACTGTGGGTTAAACCACACACTTGCCAATCAGAAGGTTGGCGGTTCCAACCCCTGCGACGGGGTGAGCTCCCATTGCTCGGTCACTGCTCCTGCCAACCTAGCAGTTCGAAAGCACGTCAAAGTGCAAGTAGATAAATAGGTACCGCTCTGGCGGGAAGGTAAACAGCGTTTCCGTGTGCTGCTCTGGTTCGCCAGAAGCGGCTTAGTCATGCTGGCCACATGATCCGGAAGCTGTACACCGGCTCCCTCGGCCAATAAAGCGAGATGAGCGCTGCAACCCCAGAGTTGGCCATGACTGGACCTAATGGTCAGGGGTCTCTTTACCTTTACCTTATGTGTGCATAATATTACCTCAATACCCACCTTTCTAGAGTTGCTTGAAGCGAATGGTATCTGTGGGGACTTATATTGATCCACTTTTATATTATGAGCAGAGTAATACTAACAGTTTCATCTCTGCTGTGCATGCAGGAGGTTTAGAAGAAACAGAGTTGCCTATCTTCTGGCAAATTAGAACTTTAATGGCAGAAGGGCTTGGATAGTTTGGTGAGCTGAGGTAGACCTCCACTGTTCATTCCCCAAAGTGAATGTCCTCAGGATGAAGGTGGCTTTCAATCCACTGGATCAAAGGTTTCACTGTTTGTCAAAGAGGTGCCAGGATTTGGTCCTCTTCAACACCTGCCTAGAGATGGTGTATTGAATACCCCCATCCCAATGGAGCCAATGACTAGTAAGTCACCTCAACCACAAATAACTTCTGCCATGGCTAGAGCCATGTTTGGAGGTGGAAGACAACTCACTAATTTGCACCACCCCATCCCATTTAGGATTGAACTAGAAGAGGGAAATCCCCTGGGGGGACTCGGGGGGACTTTGCTGGCAAAAAAGGTGTAGATGGGTGGGTGTACTGCTAGTGATAGCCCCCAAACAAAATATAAATCAGTGACCACAGTGTCAAAAGTGAATTTGTGGTCACATGCAACTTACCCAAGTTCTGTTCCCTTCAAGTGATGGATATTTTTGCACAAGCAAGGCTGTCTCCCCAGCTGCTGCCTACATTCTTATATAGCCCTTGAGGGGTGGGGCAGTTGTCCTTCTATGGAATACGGATAAATAGAGAAAAGGGTTATTACCAATTCCCCTGAAAACCACAAAATTTGCGTATTAGCATCCAAAGGATTTCTTTCTGTCAGGTGCTAGGAAAGTAAATACTCTAGATATGATCAACATACATAAACAGCATGAGAAAATAGGTCTTTATATAAGGTATATAAAGGAAATGCCAGTGGAATGGGTGTGCTTGTGGTAAGCATGCTCAGGGAAAGCATATTGCAGTGCCTCATTGCTGTGTTGTAGTTCCTCATGCTAAGAAAGGCTGTTGCTATGTGCCTTATCACTATGTGCCTTAAGAAGATACGGTACATAACAGCTGTAGTTACAGGTAGGTAGCTATGTTGGTCTGCCATAGCCGAAACAAAATAAGATAAATAAAATTTAAAAATTTAAAAAATCCTTCCAGTAGCACCTTAGAGACCAACTAAGTTAGTTATTAGTATGAGCTTTCGTGTGCATGCACATTCTTCAGATATACTGAAACAGAAGTCACCAGATTTGTCACCCAGGATGTTTTGCAAAAGGTTTTTTTGCTTGCCTATAGCATATTGCCTAGGAAATGCCTAATATGGAAAGGTAACAGAAATGCTGAGCTTTAGCAAGAAAAAGCAGAAGTAACCATTAATGGGCTGTCCAGGCTAATCGGCTGATTTCTGGCACAATATATGAATATGTAATGCTTAAGGGAAAAGGTATAAAAGCCCTGGGCTCCATAGCTCAGGGCCCAGCCTTTGTGAGAATACTCCGCCATGCCTGTTGCTGTCAGTAATAAATCTTACTTTCTATTTCTCCAACTAATGCGTTTGTGAGCCTTGAAAAGCCATCACACTACAGTTCCCGGGTGCAGTGCTACATCCTCAAAGTTGCACCCTTATTTCATGAGCTGCAAGGATGACACTCGACAAGACTTACCTGAATCTTTCATGTATAGTGTGTGTGCCTTGGAATGCTTTTGAGAACCCTCAGCCATATTTGAGGGATCTGTGGCAGGTGACTCCATGTGGCACAAATTCTGGGAAGCTAGCTTTGTGAAGATCACTTCTGTAAAGCTGAACACATTTGTTATTCAGATGTTTGGTGATGTGTCATATTTACATGAAAATGGGAAGAGCTGAGTACTTCACCTTCTTTACCTACCAATGTTCTTCAGGTACTCCCAGTGCAGGATTTACGTATAAGCTAAACAAGCTATAGCTTAGGGCCCCACTCTCTTGGGGGGCCCCAAAAAAATTAAAGGAAAAACAACAACTGGATGTACATTTCCAAAATATAAGATTAAAAACCAATAAAATAAAACCTACATACAGCAACAGTGTTTTGTGTTGTGTAGGCTCCTATGATGTAAGTAATGGCCCCCGCCTGCTAGTCTGCTCCCTAATATATCACTGGTTTGCTCATTATTATATATATTTACACCTATTATTATTTCATGTTATAGCAAGTTTCTAGAGATTAGATTATAAGTCTTTGTAAACTGTGTTTCTAAAGGAACTTTTGTTATTGCCAAATGCCCATGTGTTTGCATTACAGTCGTACCTCTACTTATGTAACCCCTTCTGGATATGGAATCTTCGGGTTACGGCCACGGCAAACGTTTCGGTGTGTGTGCATGCTCAGAAGCACTCAATCAAGCCATGGGCGGGCGCAGAAGCACACCTCTATTTACATTATTTTCAGGGTGCAAACGGACCCCCAGAACAAATTAAGTTCGTAACCGGAGGGTCCACTGTTTTAAGTTTGTTATGAATAAAAAATCATTTTAAGTTAGAGCTTAATAATTATTTCACTATTAATATACTTCATCTTAATTGTATTTCACTATTGATACTTCTTCTTAATTGTATTTCAGTTCAACAATTACTTTGATAAAATAAATATTTTGTTATGTGCAAATGGCTTTAGATACCTATTATGTCCATAAATTACCATATAGCATACATTCAACACAAAAAAGTGACAATTTGTTGTTGACAAAGGACAGCTGGACATATAGAGGGTCCCATTACCTTCAGTAGCTTAGGGCCTCATCAAACCCAAAACCGGCCCTGAGTATTCCCTACCCTGGGTCAGGTCAAGTTGAGAGATTGGTAACAATTTAAAAATGATTGGAATATATTCAAAGAATATTTGAAAAATTATCATAGAGAATTAAAAATGTTGACCGGTTTAGAATAACTCTTGTAAGGAAAAAATAGTAAAATATAATGGAATTAGGTTATTGAATACATGGATGTGTTAGAAGGGACAGTTAACTGTAAAACTGAGGACCCAAGTAAAGTAAGAAGGGGACGGAAGTCAAATGGATTATAAATGAATCAAATAAATATGTATTCTGTTTGCTTTTTCTAGGAGGAAGATATTGTTTTGCCCTCATCCATAGGACTAGCCCCATATTTGGGCAGTTCTGCATTGTTAGTTCAGATCCCAGAGTTTCCTCTGCAACAAGGGGGAGATATGGGGTGCTTTTTTGTTATTGTCACTTTTTTCTTAGAGACTGGGGAACTTTCTGGTCCCTCTGCCTGCACTCTGAAATAGCTATTGCCCCAAATCAGCTTATAATCCTCACTGGATTTGGGCCAAAAGTATCAAATATGGAGTATAAAAATACCAAAGTAAAATATTTACCTCTGCAAGGTTAATATTTGCAGGAGGCTAACTACCATCTGATATCAGATACTGGATGTCAAATATTGGGTATTTACAGTTCTGTGTATGCCCACTTGACCAACTATGTTTTTATTTTATTTTTTAAACAAAATAACCATAAAAGATAATTAAAGCTACAAAACTATATAGTATATATGTAGATGGATAAACTTTTTGTTTTCCTAAAGTCTGTGTTAACCCATGTGTCACCATGGTTTTGACAAATACATTCCAAATATCATTAAATTTCTCCATGCATAATCTTTGTCTGAGGACGATCCCTTCATGGGTTTCAAGAGTTCTCATGTCATCTATCAATTGATATCAAAGGGAGGCATATTTTTGTCCTTCCAATATATCAGTCTTTTTGCAGATGTGAGAGCATGGAGAATCCATTTATGCTGACCGATTGTCAAGCCCCACATATTAGGTATATAGTTGAAGATTATGTTATCTTCTGAAAATTTTAGCTCTTTCCCCACCATAGTATTTAAACATGCTAATATTATTTTCCCCCAAAAATTGCCAATATCAGATTGCTGATGCAATAATGGTGTCCTAGAATCCAATTGACTCACTTCATTAGGACTCGGGCAGCCACATTCTACAGCAAATGAAGTTTTCTAGCTACCATGTAGGAATATTTTAGACCCATAAATTTATTTCAGTTGCATAATATTAGGGCTTCGTATCAGTCCTATTTCAAAAACACGTTGACTGCTTAACATTCAATAGATTTTAAAATGTTTTTTTGTGGGAGGGGGATTATTGGTTTGCCTTTGTGGAACGCCCTCCCATCAGATGTCAAGGAAATAAACAACTATCTAACTTTTAGAAGACATCTGAAGGCAGCCCTGTTTAGGGAAGTTTTTAACGTTTGATGTTTTATTGTGCTTTTAATATTCTGTTAATATTCTGTGTTTGCATTCTGTGGTTGGAAGCCGTTGGCTCAAGGAACCAGACTCACCTTTGCTTTTTAATATTTGTTTAGAGCCCCTGGCTCACGCCTTTAGACAACATTGTGAGATTCTAAATATTCTAAATATTTGAATCCCACTGTTGGCCCTAATTTTCCAATGTGGGCAACCCTAGAATATATGTACATAGCACCTTGGGCTGGTTGGACAATATTAGGACCAAAATATCTGAAATCTCAGGTGACTCTGGAAACAATTAAATCACTTACAATAAGGTTACCAGATTTTTTCCAATGAATCCAGGGACACTTTTCAACGTCAATGGATTTTGTATGGGGACTGATTTGTAAATCTGGGGACTGTCCCCAGGAAATGGGGACATCTGGTAACCCTAACTTAAAAGAATATGGAATATATTGGCTAATAAAAACAAATTTCATCCATTTTCACATTCTAAACTTACTCTGTGGGGAAACCCCACATTAAGAATTGCAAAACATATGGTGATATGGTAAAAATTGGATGGAAGCAGGTGTATTGACATTGGACCAACTGATAGATGGGGAAGGTGAATTTTATACTTTTGCTATTTTATGACAAAAATATCAGATGCAGCCCAATGGCATTATCTTAAATTACAACATCTCCTAACAAGTGTGTTAGGATCGTCAGCCTTTTCAGCTTCCAAGATACCTGAGATATTGGAGCAATTGGACAGCTCATTCAAAAATACAAAGCCAGCAATTACTTTTTATAGATATCTGTTAAGCAATACACACGTTTAATATGCAGACTGTAAGAGATGATTGGGATAAAGAATTGGAACTTCCATTATTAACCAGACAGTGGGAAAATGTACTAGCTCCAATACCTAAGGTGTCACTAGATTTAAAATTAAGACTAATACAACATAAAATAATATTTAGAGTTTATTGGACCCCTTTACGGTTGTATAAAAAAAAGGGTTAGCTAAGATAGCTCAGTGTTGGAGATGTGGCAAGGACAATGCCTCTCTGAAACACATGTTTGTACAGTATTATTTACTTAACAGGTTTTGGAAGAAAGTGCTGGACTGTGTAACTATGACTGTGCAGAAAAAGTTAAATCGTTCAGCGGAGAATATTTTATTGAACTATATACCTGCAGTGTGGCAATGAACAATGGGACAATGGAAATGGATTTTCTGTGCCCTGATGGTGGCCAAGAGAAGGAATATTGAGGAATTGGTAAAATAAAGATATGATACCCTTCAGTCAATGGACAGATGATATGACATCACTGGCGATTTATGAACTGACTGCTTACAGGCACAGACTCTGTATGGATAAATACGATGACATTTGGGATGAGCTTATACAAAATGTAGTAGGCTATTAGTATTTACATAAGCACTAGGACAATAACACTATACCAAATAATACAAGAATGCATGGGAATATCATTTATTGCTCTTTTGGGGGGGGTATATTTTCATTTGTATATGTATATGAACAACTCCAAGCACGCCTGGAGGAAACAGACCATTTGGATCCCTTCCAATCGGGATTCAGGCCTCACCATGGGACTGAAACTGCCTTGGTCACGCTGGTTGATGATCTCCGGCGGGCTAGGGACAAAGGTGAGAGCTGTTTCCTAGTTCTGCTGGATCTCTCAGCGGCCCTTGACACCATCAACCATAACATCCTTCTGGACCGTCTAGAGGGGCTGGGAGCTGGGGGCACTGTCATACAGTGGTTCCGCTCCTTCCTCCTGGGCCGTGTCCAGAAAGTGGTGGTGGGGGGATGAGTGTTCAGACCCCTGGGCTCTCACTTGTGGGGTGCCTCAGGGTTCTGTCCTCTCCCCCATGCTTTTCAACATCTACATGCAGCCGCTGGGAGAGATCATCAGGGGGTTTGGGCTGGGTGTTCATCAGTATGCGGATGACACCCAGCTCTACCTCTCCTTTAAATCAGAACCAGTGAAGGCGGTGAAGGTCCTGTGTGAGTGCCTGGAGGCGGTTGGAGGATGGATGGCGGCAAACAGATTGAGATTGAATCCTGACAAGACAGAAGTACTGTTTTTGGGGGACAGGGAGCGGGTTGGTGTGGGGGATTCCCTGGTCTTGAATGGGGTAACTGTGCCCCTGAAGGACCAGGTGCGCAGCCTGGGAGTCATTTTGGACTCACAGCTGTCCATGGAGGCGCAGGTTAACTCTGTGTCCAGGGCAGCTGTCTACCAGCTCCACCTGGTACGCAGGCTAAGACCCTACCTGCCCGCGAACTGTCTCGCCAGAGTGGTGCATGCTCTAGTTATCTCACGCTTGGACTACTGCAACGCGCTCTACGTGGGGCTACCTTTGAAGGTGACCTGGAAACTGCAATTAATCCAGAATGCGGCAGCTAGACTGGTGACTGGGAGTGGCCGCCGGGACCACATAACACCGGTTCTGAGAGATCTGCATTGGATCCCAGCACGTTTCCAAGCACGATTCAAAGTGTTGGTGCTGACCTTTAAAGCCCTAAATGGCCTCGGTCCTGTATACCTGAAGGAGCGTCTCCACCCCCATCATTCAGCCCGGACACTGAGATCCAGCGCCGAGGGCCTTCTGGCGTTTCCCTCATTGCGAGAAGTGAGGCTACAGGGAACCAGACAGAGGGCCTTCTCGGTAGTGGCGCCCACCCTGTGGAACGCCCTCCCATCAGATGTCAAAGAGATAAATAATTACCTGACATCCAGAAGACATCTTAAGGCAGCCCTGTTCAGGGAAGTTTTTAATATGTAATGCTGTACTGTTTTTAACATTGATTGGGAGCCGCCCAGAGTGGCTGGGGAAACTGAGCCAGATGGGCGGGGTATAAATAATAAATTGTTGTTGTTGTTGTTGTTGTTGTTGTTGTTGTTGTTGTTGTTGTTGTTGTTGTTGTTGTTGTTGTTGTTGTTTTTCTTCCTCTAACTTTTCCTTCTCTCTCTCTCTCCCCCCCGTATCACTTTATTTCTTTTAACTGAAATCACCTTAATGAAATATAAATATTATGAAGAAGTGAAGAAGTGGAAGCTACCACTGCTACCGCCACCAATTTCCACCAGGGCTGGGGCAACAGGGCACCTGCCGTGGTGCCACCTCTTGGCATTCTGCCACCCGAGGCAGCTTCTTCTTGGGTGGTCTGGTCCTGGAATGGAGATACACACACACACACACACACACACACACACACACACACACACACACACTGGTGGGAACTGCAGGTGTGCAACAGTACAACTGAAATACTTCCATCAACCATATGTAGCTTTGAAATGTGCTGGCAAATGTTTGGTCATTGCTATATTGCGGAATTCCACTGGCTGCCATTATGTGTGAATCTATGTTCTTTTTATTTGTAGGTCTATACTTCTCACTTTTTGGGACGTGGGTGGTGCTGTGGGTTAAACCACAGAGTCTAGGGTTTGCTGATCAGAAGGTCAAGGGTTTGAATCCCTGCAACGGAGTGAGCTCCCGTTGCTCAGTCTTTGCTCCTGCCAACCTAGAAGTTCGAAAGCACGCCGGTGCAAGTAGATAAATAGGTACCGCTCTGGCAGGAAGGTAAACGGCATTTCCGTGCACTGCTTTGGTTCGCCAGAAGTGGCTTTGTTATGCTGGCCACATGACCCGGAAGCTGTATGCCAGCTCTCTCAGCCAATAAAGCGAGATGAGCGCCGCAACCCCAGAGTCATCCGCAACTGGACCTAATGGTCAGGGGTCCCTTTACCTTACTTCTCACTTTAGAAAATAAACTTAATATAGTTCATTTTAGGGTGGGTGTGTTCCTGCACTGTGTTCTAAATCACTGAGCCTCTTGGGTTTGCCGATCAGAAGGTTGGCAGTTTGAATCCCCCTAATGGAGTGAGCTCCAGTTGCTCCATCCCAGTTCCTGACAACCTAGCAGTTTGAAAGCACACCAGTGCAAGTAGATAAATAGGTACCGCTGCGGCAGGAAGGTAAAGGGCGTTTCCATGCACTCTGGTTTCCAACACAGTGTCCAGTTGCACCAGGAGCAGTTTAGTCATGCTGGCCACATGACCCGGAAAGCTGTCTGTGGACAAACGCTGGCTCCCTCGGTCTGAAAGCAAGATGAGCACCACAACCCCATAGTTGCTTTTGACTGGACTTAACTGTCCAGGGGTCCTTTACCTTTTTACCTTTTACCATTGAATTTATGTTATGTAACTTTTACTAATGTTTGTTGCATGTCGACAGTCTCATTGATTCCTTTCTTAGATTTGCTGCAAGCAAACAACTTCTATAACAGCACTATGAGCAGTTTAGGTATGCAGTTCTGTGTTGTTAATAATTTACTTTTGCATGCAAATCTATTTAATTTTTAGTGCAAACTTCCTTATTTGTTTATTACCTATGTACACACAATTATTCTGCAGAAGAGAACTTCCTTTTAAATGGCACAACAAATATGTAACCAATTTGAAAAGTGGTAGGTGTCAGCCATCAAAAATGAGAAAGTGGAAATGTGTATAGTACTCACCGGCACTTGATTTAGCAGTACTAAAAGTGGTTGGCAACTTCACAGCCCTCCAGCACTTGGAAGCCAAAATCTGGGGTGCCATCTTCCCAGACCCCATCTTTCCATTTTTCAATTGCAGAAGCACGATGGCCATTTTGATTGCTGCAATCTCTCACATTTCCATGCCACAGTTGCTGCCCTTTTTTCGCCCATGGCTCCCCAAAAATGTGCATTTTGGGGAGCCACACAAGATTGGGGGAAATTGTGCCACAAAATCTTGTGAGATCATGGTAACCAAAATGGCCACCATTCTCTTGTGGTTAAAAAAAACACAGGATGTCCCAGTTTTTCCAGGACACTTGCAGGGTACACAGTCTCCATGTTAAAAACCACTGTCTTCTCTGTGGAAACACACGTAGCACATGATTTAGCATGCAGCGCATGATTTAACAATTCTGCAAGTGGTTGCCAATCAGCAGCCTCCTTCTTAAAACCACTATTTTCAGTACACTTGTCCCCCCCCCCCGCACAGTAGTGTAGATACTTGATCTGTGTATGCCAGGGGTGCCCAAACTTATTTCAAAGAGGGTCAGATTTGATGAAGCTTTTTTGAGGATTGAAGTTTTTACCCCAAAGTTGGTGAGCTTTTTAAAGGATTTTACCCCAGGACATATATTACCACAGGGGCCGGATTAATTTGTGAGTTTTTTAATTTTTTGATTAATTGGTGAGCTTTTTAAAGGATTTTACCCCAGGACATATACTGCCACAGGGGCCGGATTAATTCATCGTGATTAGGCCCTTGAAACGGACTTGGGACATGCCTGGTGTCAGTGGTGGAGGAACCCTCTCCGGCACCCGGGGGGCACCGAGGGGTGGGGCAAATTGCCTGGCGGTGCACACGCAATGTCCGTACAGACTACGCACGCACTGCAGCCCATACGGTCGCCGTGTGAGCGGCAGACTGTAAGGATACTGTGTGAGCAGCACCCGGTACGGACTGCGCATGCATGGCAGCCCATACGGACGCTACTCGAGCGGCACCCATATTAACTGTGTGTGCGCCCTCGGCCACTCTACAGCTGGGGGGAGGCAGCGGCCCATCTTGTCACACACCCCAGAGTGGTGCCCAGGCAACCCGCCTCCTCCGCCCCCCTTCATATGCCCCATCTGGTGTATGCCATATGATGTTTACTAAGCTTATTGCTTGTTACCTATGAGAACAGAACAGGAGTATGATGCCATATAGTGAACACTGGAGGGCAGCAGTGGGCCACCTATGTGAGAGTTGTAGCTACCAATATATCCTCCTTTCAAAGTTAAAGCAATTTTTAAGCAATTGACCTCGGAAATGTGATAATTGTAGAGAAACTATTGTATCAAATTAATGCATATGGAATATCAGATTATAATATGCCACCCAAAGAGCATGTATTTGTTTGCAAATATGCTCCACATCTGGGTTCAGCTGGTAGCAATGAGGTCACTATAGTCCGTTGACTCAGCTGCTGAAATGCTATGGAAAGTTTATGGACATTCCAGTACTGAGATTTTTAATTTTTTGGTTTTTTATTCCTGTCAGCTCAAAAGGACAAAAGACAGATTAGGCTATTGGTAGGAAGGGAGTGTAAGGAAAGGAGGGAGGCAACACTTTCTTTATCTAGCTATTAAAATTAGTGCCAAGGCACAAATAGGGATGGACAAATCTGTTCATATAAATTTCTCCCAGGTTCTCATTCTTCCAGTCTTAAATCCTGCTCCAGTTTATTATTATTATTTCCAGTTAATCAGCATTTTAGTACATATTTCCTCAATATACACATTTTTGCAAGCAGTACCCCCCGAATACAATACATTTTCATAAATATGTGCATTTTTATGCTGACATTCCCTTAGTACAGTGGTACCTCGGGTTACATACGCTTCAGGTTACATACGCTTCAGGTTACAGACTCCGCTAACCCAGAAATAGTGCTTCAGGTTAAGAACTTTGCTTCAGGATGAGAACAGAAATCGTGCTCCGGCAGTGTGGCAGCAGCAGGAGGCCCCATTAGCTAAAGTGGTGCTTCAGGTTAAGAACAGTTTCAGGTTAAGTACGGACCTCCAGAACGAATTAAGTACTTAACCCAAGGTACCACTGTATACTCATTTTGGTCAGCATAACTCGGATGAAGAGCTGTATTATTAAAATGTGAATCAAAATGCATTTGTCATCCATCCCTTGGTGGAACAAACATGGCATGTTTATACTTCTGCTTATAAATCTGATGTTGTTTGGTGAAAATGCTGAGGAGAGGGACGCAGCAGGTGATGCTTTCATTATCATGGTGGAAAGAGGGAAAAGATACCCATAGAGGCCAAAAGGAAAAGGGATGAAGAAATGTCACCCAAAGGTATTTCCCATAGCTGCTTCTTGAAGAACTACAGTTCCCAGGGTTCCCTGGGAAAGCAAATGACTCTTGGAGAAGCAAAAGTTTGTATTGTGGATATGTTACAGAGATACATCGAGGTGAAAGCATGCAGGATAATAGAACTGAGTTTGGGCCAACATGTCCAACAGCTTCTGGCTTTCGTAGATGGAGGATGAGTTGCATCACCATTTGCCTATGTCCTTTGAGTCACATAGTGAGTCGGATGGTTGCCGGTGCAGGTCACACGAATGCGTAAGTGTGCGGGGTTGCCACTGTACCTGCAGTTATATGGAGGTGGGCCACCTGTGTATCTGCAGAGGACCATATCAAAGGATTCTGTGCTGTCAAAGTAGTTACTTGAAGGAGTCCCTCTCCCTCTGCACACTTGCACGACACTTATGGGGAAGTCGTTGATGAAGGTACTTGTCTCTTTGCAAACATATCGAGTCATCCCTCTCTGCATCATCATCAGCGTGCAGTAGGTGTCAGGGTGGGAAGTTGGGTAGCTTTTGGGGTAATCTATGTGCTTCCAAACAAAAGCTTCTCGGGACTGTCCTTCACCAGACCGCACAAGCAGAAGCCCAAGAAGGATGGCTGGATGCGCCAGCAATGAGCAGGAGACCTTGGAGGACCACATGGTGGGGGCTTGGAATCTACAGAGAGGAGGAGGAGGAGGAATAAATGGGGGAATGTTAAAGTGATGCCTATTTGTGTAAGATGAAAACAAGGCTATATACAAAATGAGGTGGTAGAAGTCTAGAGTGAACCATTTCAGGCTTCAGGTAGTAGTGCTGGTGGGCTGAAATTAGGGATAAGGGAGAAATAAGATTCAGTTCACATTTAAAAGCGAATCCATGAACTCTAGGCTGTCTGAAACAGAATACAAACAAAAACGCTGCTGTCCTTTGAAATTCACATTTTTCCCGAATTTTGCAATGCAGCTGTTGTTGTTGTTAGTAAAAATTCTATACCAAAGATCCAAAGATCACAGGGTGGTTTACAATATAAAGACACAAAAATACATACCACAATAACAAACATTAAACATATTTCCATAATCAGGGAAAGAAACACCAATGAGAGGGGTGTAGATAGAGCCAGTGGTGGAGAAAACTTAGCAGGTACAGTGGTACCTCAGGTTACAGATGCTTCAGGTTACAGACTCCGCTAACCCAGAAATAGTACCTTGGGTTAAGAACTTTGCTTCAGGATGAGAACAGAAATCGCACAATGGCAGCACAATGGCAGTGGTAGGCCTCATTAGCTAAGGTGGTGCTTCAGGTTAAGAACAGTTTCAGGTTAAGAACGGACCTCCGGAATGAATTAAGTACTTAACCCAAGGTACCACTGTAATATTGTTTATCTTCACCTGCTGATTTCTGCAAATCTTGTTACTACTGATAGGCACCAAAGGACTCTATATGCAAAGAACAGACTCAGAGCAAGACTGATTAGGATGATTTCCTACTTACCGTATATATAAGAAAGAATGGCAGCAACAAGAGTAACTTTTCAGGTGGGAAATGACTTTATCCTGGTCTCCTCTGATCACTTACGCTTAGTGAGATCCCTATTCCATAAGGTTGAAGAATCTCTCTGCAGTACGCAAGCTTTTGAGTGGCAATGTGACTGCTCTCTTCTTGTAAATATGGATCTCTTCCAATATAGTTAGGCACTCTCCCAGCTCTGAATTGGGAAATTCTTACTTTTCAACTTCATTCATTGGTCAAGGGACTCTTGAGTATATATATCCACCTGATGTTTATCTCACTCAGTGCAAGTCTCAGAAGCTTATTGGAGAGTTTCCACAACTAACGGTGCAGCAACAGTGGACAAATAGCAGCTGATGCCCCAACCAATTTTAATCTTAATATTTCTGCATGTTGAATGTAAGATGAGCCCTGGTGGGTCAGATATGCATCAGGCTGCCTTCTGGAGTGCCTAGAGAGGGAACCAAATGCTCCCAACAACTTCAACACCTCCAACTATCCAGAAGGCACACCCAAAAGTATGACGGGGGGAGACCAAGGCACGGGGATATACCAGGGTGATGATGGGTCAGAAAATATGGAGCAAATGTTTTCTTCTGGGTAGATATGGATAAGCTTTCACTGTTGACTTCTAGAGAGCCTAGAGAGGGAACTTAATGCTGGCAACACAACAACTCCAAAGGAAAGAAAGAAGCCTGTAGACAATAATTTATCAGTGAGATGATGTGTCAGAATGTATTGACAGCTGGAACAACTGTAGGCACCATCATTTGAGCAAATGATCCTGGCCCTTTAAAAGGAAAAAAGAAAAAGAAACTCCTATGCTCTGCTTGTTCAGGTTTCACACTTGGCACGCTTTGCTGGGACTGCTCTTATCTACTTTCACAGAATTATCTGCCCAATTTCCAGAGATGTTCAGCCCTGAAAAACAGTGACAACAACCAAGAGTTCAGAGTACAAGCACTTCTCAGCTAAGCCAACAGAATGCCTGGGGTATTTAAATATCATCTGATACTTAGTGATGTAGGATTGTAATTTGTTATACTGGTTTTCTGTTGCCATTCCATTCTGCAATTCTCTCCCCCCCCCCTTTTCTTTTCTTTTCTGGACAAGGAGAGGTGGATTTGACTGACTGAATCCAAAGAATGCTCACTAATGGTTCCTCATCACCCTGGAAGAAAGTGGCAAGTGGGGTGCTGCACAGTTCTTTCCTGGGCCCATTGTTTATGAATTACTTGGATGCAGGAATTGAGATTATGTTCATCACATTTGGGAGGGGTAGCTAATGCCACAGAATACAGAATTGGGATTCAATATGACTTTAAGAGATTGGGCCAAAATATCATCATCATCATCATGATATATCCTACCTAAGCTACTCTGGGAGGCTTCCAACTGAATATAAATAATAATAATAATAATAATAAAAGATCAAACATTAGAAACTCCCCAATATAGGGCTAACTTCAGATGTCTTTCTAAAGTTGTATAATTATTTATCTCTTTAGCATCTGATGGGAGGGCAGCACTACCCAGAAGGCCCTCTCCGTGGCCCCCTGTAACTTCATTTCTTGTAGCGAGGGAACCACCAGAAGGCCTTCAGGACTGGACCTGGTATCTGGGCTGAATGATGGGGATGGAGATGCTCTTTCAGGTATACAGGGCCAAAACCATTTAGGGCTTTAAAGGTCAGCACCAACCCTTTGAAGTTTGCTTGGAAATATTCTGCGAGCCACTGTAAATCTTTTAGAACTGGTGTTATATGTTCCCGGTATCTGCTCGCAGTCACCAGTCTGGAAGTTGCATTCAAGATTAGTTGTAGTTTCTGAGTCACCCTCAAAGGTAGCCCCACGTAGAGCGCATTGCAGTAGTCTAAGCGGGAGATAACCAGAGCATGCACCACTCTGGCAAGACAGTGGGTGGGTAGGTAGGGTCTCAGTCAGCATACCAGATGGAGCTGGTAGAAAGTGGCCCTGGACACAGAATTGACCTGTGCCTCCATGGACAGCTGTGAGTCCAAAATGACCACAAGGCTACATACCTGGTCCTTTAGGGGCACAGTTATCCCATTCAGGACCAGGGATTTTTAAGGAGAAGGAAAGCATGGCCCCAGTACTTATGAATTACTTCGTAGACACAAGTACTCATTTCTCTTCCACAGCTAACCACTTCCATAGAATGAAGTAGGAATTCTCTGGGCATGCGCAGAGTGCATTACCCACACGACAGAGTTTGCCACAGCCTTCACACTTAAGAACTTCTTAGACACAGAAACACCGTTTCAGTATTTGCATTTGCAAAAATTCATTTTATTGCATGCTAAAGCAAGGGTGCTTATGATAGTAAAGGCTTCTACAAGTTGATACATATTTGCTAAGATTGGAGGAGGTAGGAGAAAGTGTTATTTTTTAACATTGATTTCTTGCCTACCATTCATCATATCGTCCCAATATACTATCCACAATGTAACAATAAAGGATTAAAACCATTTGAAACAATTTACAATCCTAAAAACATATATCTCAGGTCTCGAAAACCAGGGCAAAGAGATGAGTCTTCAGCAAAGGTGAAAGCTTTGTAATATAGGTGTCAGAAACATCCCTGTGGGGAAAGGGGAATTTAACACCTTAGGGACTGTCACAGAGAATGTCTTCTCTCAGGCAGCATTCGCTAGTGTATCTGTATGGAAGGAGAAGGTCATGCTTTCAGCTCCCAGTCACTGCTAGGGAGTAACGATGCATACAGAAATCAAGCAATATGCATGCCTGGTTAATGCCACTGGGGAACTTTGTGGCCCTCAAGGTATGGCAGGATCACAACTCCCATCATCCATAACCATCGATCATACTAGCTTGGGCTGATGGGAGTTAAGGTCAAATGGCCACTAGAGGGCCACAGATTCTCCACCCCTGTTTCAGTTTCTCAGTGAACAAATTGACTCATTTGAAATGCATGATGTTTCTCAGATGAGGGTGCTGAGGAAGGGATGCTTGAGGAGATGAAGAGATAACAGCAGGGTGTCCTACACACTGAACAGTTGTGTAAAAGAGGGAATTTCAGAAGTTCTAGCTTTCATGATGAGCTACACATTCTGTGATTATTCTTTTTAGTACCCAACCACTAAAAGTGCAAAAGTTGTGCCGTCTTCTTTGGCATCTTTCCACCTTTGGCAAAACCACACAGAAAAAAATCTGACTAAGGAACAGTTTAATTCCCCTAGTTCCGCTTCTCAGACCTACAGTTCCCCAGGGGCCCCTGGGGAGAAGGAACTATTTCTAAACTGGGTTTAAACCTGCACTGTGGAGTTACATTGTAGGAAAAGCAGAAAGCAAAGAAAAAGAACGGAATGATCAAAGAAGTGAAGCCCGTAAATATTCGTTAGTGACCCCCACCCCCTCCTCTCAGGTCTACATTTCCCAGGGTAGGAAGGAACTATTGCTAATCCACTTTAAGCCTGCAGTGTGGATATGCCCTCAAAGTTAAGCGGTAGAGAAAGCAGCAAGCAAAGGGAAATACAACGGTTGCCAGAATGTCCTCAGACTTCTGCTTCCTGTGGATGAATGGTGGGTTGCATCACACTAATCTGTCAAGGTGAACAGGCAGTCTATTTCTGCAGCCCACACGGACTCGCTTGGACTGCGCCCTGCCACGATAATTACAGTTGGGGAATCTTCCTGTGCTGCGGCAGACGACCACACGGAAGCGGCTCCTGCTGGTATATAAATTGCCCCGGAAGTGAGTTCCCCCACTGCCACAGATTGCCTGGACGGAGCGAGGATTGCCGTTGATGAAGGTGTTGGTGGGTTTGCAGACCCGCCTGCTCAGTCCTCTCCGAGCCATCATCAAGTTGCAGTAGGCATTGTGGTTGTTTGCTGCAGTTTTCGGATAATCAATGTGTCTGTTCGCAAAATCCCGGTAGCTTGCTCCTTCGCCGGACTGCAGCAGCAGAACCACGAGGAGGACGGCCAAACGCAACAGCAACCAGCAAGAACCTTTGGTGGTGATCATAGTGGGGCTGTTGAATCTATAGAGCAGAAGGAAGAAGAGGGGGGTATTTTAAAGCAAGGAGCGAATTTCTTCAGGAATAAAATAAGAGGCATGGATAGGGATGTTTCTCTCTCTTTTTTAAAAAAATGATATTTATTAAGGTTTCAAAAAAAGGTTACATAGATTAAAAAAAAGAAAAACAGAGAAAAGAAAAAATACAGAATACAGAAAAAATAAAAAACACTTAAAAACAAATCAATCTTTCCATGCCTTACATTTCATTTACTTGTTTCCCTGACCTCCTCACACCTCCCTTTTTTGTATTCCAGTTCAGTTAGTTAATTCAGCAATTCCTTTCCCTCTTTGTTTTTATCTTAATCCTTTAACTTAATATATTATAACTTTAGATTCTCACCTGTTAACAATCCATTTTTACATACACCTTTATAACATTGCTGCTAAAACCACTTAACTTCATTCTGACATCATTCTAACATTCATTCATTTTGCAGTATTTCTGTAAATAGTCTTTAAATTTCTTCCAATCTTCTTCCACCGACTCTTCTTCCTGGTCTCGGATTCTGCCAGTCATTTCCGCCAGGGTAGGGATGTTTCTCACCCCTCCCCAACTTTAAGTTCCATTCTCCGCATTTCCACATTTGTTTGCAATTTATTTATTTATTTAGATAGCCCTCAAGAACATTCAGCAGCATTTTAGCACCAGTTTCTCCTAACATACACATTTTTGTCTGCAGTTTTGCCTAAAATGCACATTTCTTTCAAAACACTTTTCTCTAATATAATGCATTTTTACATGTTATTTTCATAAATATATGCCTTTATATGTGCACTTCACCCTAATATGAGCATTCCTGTAATATAAGCATTTCTGGTTGGAGAAATGCATTGCAAAATTCAGAGAAGTGTAACTTTCGGTGTTTCTATTCGCATATTCTTTTAAAAAGTGCAAATTAAGCAGATTGGCCTTTATATGTTAGCCAAATAAAAGGTAGTATTCAACAGTTGTCCTGCTCAGTGTAGACCCAGTGAAACTAATGAGTATGACTAACTCTGAGTGGTACTTAGTTGAATACTACCGAAAATTTTCCCCCATGGATAAATTATTGTCAACCTGGGGTTTTGACAGAAGAGATTAAGACCCCCCCCCCAGATTGCTCCTAATACATTTTATTAGGATTTATAAAGAGAAATATCAAATATCTCATTTTTTGTCCAAAACTAAAACATTGATCTAAATACAATAAGAACATAGGAAAAAAAGAGAGAAAGAAAAGCAGGGGACATAGAGAGAGAAAAAAAATAAAGAAAAAGAAATAGACAAGAGAGTAAAAGAGAGAGAGAGGGAGGGGGGAAAATAAAGTTCAGAAATGGAAGAACTTCTGATTCTTCGTCTGACCACTGTATATAAACAGTATTCACTTCAGCCACTTCAATATAATTCCCTACGAAGCCACTTTCTATAAACAAACATTATCTTCCACCCTCAAATCCAAATGGCATTATTCTGTTTTCATTTTTTCAGCTCTGGTACTCTCTCTCTCTCTCTCTCTCTCTCTCTCTCTCTCTCTCTCTCTCTCTCTGTATGTGTGTGTGTGTCTGTCTGTATCTTTAGGAACAGACTGTCATGTGATACCCTGGACATTTATCTTATAAGCTTTGTTATAACCCAGAGACAGGATTTATCAGCTCAATGTGCAGTAGCCACAGCACGTGTGATAGGGTGGAGCTGTCCTCCTGGCACCTGCATTCCTGCTACGTACCTGAAAGGGCTCGGAGCAGGGCAGGGTAGCAGCAAGAGTTTTTGGCCACATGGTGGCACTGGCAGGACCAATCTAGTATTCCTGCTGATCTGCTTGTGTGGATCAAACCACGACACTGCCCTGTCCCAGCCCTGTCCAGGAAAGCAGCATTGATACTAGCGCCAGGTGGGTGGCTTCACCCCAAGACATATGCCACAACTGTAGGAGTGCTCTGCAACTAATTTAAGGTGGGTGGACTGCATTGCTAGAAAATATTAAAGATGCAAAAAATCAGGAGAGAATGGGATGTCTTCACAAATTTTATGAAGAAAGTCATTTTCCAAAATTATAATTGGCTTAGTCTGTAGAGATTAAAAATTCCACAGGTAAACAAATAGTCTCTCCATTAATGCAAATTGATTACAAACAACTAAAGATATCGAATCATATAAACTGTACAGTGGTCGAAGGAAGTCAACTTTTTCTATTTTCCTTTTGATTTCTCTCTTTCTCTTCCTTTTTCTTTTCAATATGTATCATTTTCTTATTTTTTGTATTTTTTCTTCCTATTAGTAGCTTTTTGGTATTTGGTAACTTGTATTATTTGTGTAATTGTACTCTTTTTTGAGCAATAATGCAATATTTATATAGAAAAAGAAAAAAAAGGAGGGGAGGAGAAAACATTAAAGATGTAATTCTCAGAGAAGCCAAGCACAGTGCTGGCAGCCACTGGAAGACAGTGCATTAGGGAGCAGCTTTATAACAAGGCAGGCTATTTGTCCATTTGGGTCAGTATTCTTTCCAGTGATTGGCAGTGGCTCTCCAGAGGTTCAGGCAGGAGTCTTTTCCCAGTCCAAGATGAAAACACCAGTGATTGAATATGAGACCTTTTGCATGCACAGCATGTGGTCTGCCACTGGGCCACAGTCCTTCCAAATAACAGACCACACAATAAAGATGCCAGATGTCATAAACTTGGCGATACTGTCAGGAGCCCCAACAAAAGATACCCATTAGTAAATATGCTTCCTTGTTTTCTGGACTGTTTTTAAAAATATATTTTTAGTTGCTTTTATGGTAGGCTTGAGGTCCATACAAAAGGCAATTCAGAAATATGAGAGAGAGAGAGAGAGAGAGAGAGAGAGAGAGAGAGAGAGAGAATATGTTAGGGATAAAAAAATCCTTTCAACTCTACCCACTAAAGAGAGAAGAGAAAGCTTTATTAAACATGGGACAGTCAAAGTTCAGTTTCCTTAAAGGGTAAAACAGAAAGCACAAGTTTGTGAAGGTCCACTTCCAACTTACCCAAGTTCCAACTTACCCAAAGTCTCAAGGTAACGGATGCCACTTTCTATGGAAGCAAGTGTATCTCTCAAGCTGCTGTCTGAATTATTATATAGCTTTCAGTTAGGCCAGGATGAGGGGGAAAGAGGGGAAAAAATCAAGCACTTGCAACATATAGATGGTGAAAGGAGGACAGAGGGCTTTCATCTGAAAATTGCACCATTGGCTGTATGTTTCCAAAGCTTCCCGTAAATGAGAAATTCAGTGGAATGAGGAATAAACTGTTAGAGCTCGCTCTTTCTTTCCTTCCTTCCTTCTTTTTCTCTCCTTCAAAATGTTGAGGTGACTGTGTGGGCATTACTGATAGGCGACATCACTGAAATAAATGTTTTAAACACATATAAAGCTGAAAACAATGGCAAGTAAGCTATCAATGCAATTATAATAATTTACAAACAGAAGCAGCAAAAATTCTTCAGGCATAGGACAATAACTGATTACCTGAAGACTGGGACAACAATAAGAAGCAGTCTGCAGTTTTTTCTTAAAAAAACAGTTTTGATAGGGCCACATATATTTACCGGGGGAGGGAGATCTAAAGGTGCTGAAAAGTCTTTGTTCCTGATAGCAACTTTTACTGGTAGGCCTCATATGCCAATCATATGTGTGCAGTCTATTCCACAGATAACATGGTCCCCAACCATCAGTGTACATGGAACTGTGTCACTTTATGTTTATGACAACCCAGTGAAGTGGGCTAACCTGAAATAGGGTACTTTTCTCAAGGCCACTCAATTGATGAAGAAGACTCCAGAGTCTGAATCAAGGACAGGGATGGTCTAACTTCTGTTGTCTATGCTCTGTTAATCTCTAGGTTAGATTACTGCAATTCACTATACATAGGTCCGGCCTGCCTTTGAAGATGGTTCAGAAATGGCAGCTGGTGCAAAATTTGGCTACGAGGTTGCTAACTGGGACAAGATGGCAGTGGCGGACCTTGGCATCTCAAATTTCAGTGGTGTCCTGTGTGATGCCAAAATCTGGTGTTCCCCGCCTCTTGTCTTTCGTTGGACTTCATAGTTTTGGCATCTGCCGTGACACCCCAGAAGCTCCTTGAATCGGTCACACTCATCTAGATCTGTCTTTGCAAGGAGGTCTGAGTATATCATGCCAATCCTGGCCATCTGGCTACCAATTAGTTTCTGGGCTCAATTCAAAGTGCTAGTTCTGACCTATAAATTCTAATGTGCTTCAGGGCCTTAATACCTCAAGGTCTGTCTCTCTGAACTGACCTGGACTCTGCAATTACAGTGGTGCCTCGCAAGACGAAATTAATTCGTTCCGCAATTCTCTTCGTCTTGCGGTTTTTTCGTCTTGCGATGCACGGTTTCCCATAGGAATGCATTGAAAATCAATTAATGCGTTCCCAGGGAAACCGCCTTCAGACCAGGTCCGGGGACAGTCTGTCCCCGGACCTCTTCTGAAGGCTGGGGGGGGCAAGGGCTTTTCTTCCCACCCCCAGCATTTTAAAAAACCCCGGGACAGCGGAGGACTTCTCCGCTGTCCGGGGCGATTTAAAAGCCCCTGGGAAGGCAGGCAGGGGGGACAAATACTTTTGCCCCCCGCCAGCCTTCCTCTTCTGAAGGCTGGCGGGGGCGAAAGTCTTTGCTCCCCCCCCCCCGCCTGGCTTCAAAAGCTGTCCGGCCAAGGCTTCGCGGACCTCTCCGCCAGCAGCGGCAGCGCTGCCGCTGCTGGCGGAGGGTTGCCGGCATTCCGAAGCCTGCGCGCGCTGACATCAGCGCTCCCAGGCTTCGCGGACCTCTCCGCCAGCAGCGGCAGCGCTGCCGCTGCTGGCGGAGGGTTGCCGCCATGCCGAAGCCTGCGCGCGCTGACATCAGCGCTCCCAGGCTTCGCGGACCTCTCCGCCAGCAGCGGCAGCGCTGCCGCTGCTGGCGGAGGGTTGCCGGCATGCCGAAGCCTGCGCGCGCTGACATCAGCGCCGCGAAGCCTGGGAGCGCTGATGTCAGCGCGCGCAGGCTTCGGCATGCCGGCAACCCTGCAAAAGACGTCCGGGGGAAGCGGCTTCTTCCCCGCTTCCCCCGGACGTCTTTTGCAGCAAGGGGCTGCAGGGAGATCGCGATCTCCCTGCAGCCCCTTGCTGCAAAAGACGTCGGGGGGCAGCAGGGAAGAAGCGCTTAGCTTCCCGCTGCCCCTGGACCTCTTTTGAAGCAAGGGGCTGCGGGGAGATAGCGATCTCCCTGCAGCCCCTTGCTGCAAAAGACGTCGGGGGGCAGCGGGGAAGAAGCGCTTAGCTTCGCGCTGCCCCCGGACCTCTTTTGAAGCAAGGGGCTGCGGGGAGATAGCGATCTCCCTGCAGCCCCTTGCTTCAAAAGAGAAGACCCGCTGTCCCCGGGGCAAGCTTCGTCTTGCAAAGCAAGCCCATAGGGAAATTCGTCTTGCGAGGCAACTCGAAAACGAAAAAACCTTTTGTTTTGCGAGTTTTTCGTCTCGCGAGGCGTTCGTCTTGCGGGGTACCACTGTAGTTTCTGTGGACCTTCTTTGTGTTCCCACTCCATGTAAGGTCCAGAAGGTGGCAACATGACAATTGGCTTTTTCAGTGGCGGGTCCCCATTTACAGAGCGCACTGACCAGATGCAATTCTTACATATCTTTAGGTGGCAGGCAAAAATGGACCTTTTCAGCAGGCCCTGGGCATTTAATTATTTGTGGCCTTTTTGCATGGGTGGAATGTCTCGATTCAGCTTTTAAAAAAATAAAGCTGTCTTTTAGATTTTCTTATATGTTGTTTTTAAGATAATGTAAGTCACCTTGGGTTGCATTGGGCCCCCCCCCCCAAAAAAAGTGACTGACAAATTTATTGAATAAATAGCCAGGAACCTCAATAGACTGGCGTTTGCTGGGGTGTGCTACTTGATACCTATTCAAATGTGTTACCAGGCAAATGTAGGGTCAACAATTTGTTGTTGACAAAGGACAGCTGAACATATAAAGGGCCCCATTACCTTCAGTAGCTTAGGGCCTCATCGAACCTAAATCCGGCCCTGAGTGGTGGGCGAGGCCAGAGGCCAAAGTCAGAAGAGCAACAGATGTGGATTTTATATTTGTACCTTAGCCTAGTTTCTGCACACATACACCCATCCTTCCTGCCTGCCTCCATTCAGATGAGCAAATGGCATTGTCAGAGTTTGAGGGCACATTCCACCCAGTAGAGATGGTTTTAGGGTCGCACTGGGCACTGAGCTGCAGGGGGGCACCAAAACAATGTGGTGCTCCCACAAAGAGTCCCCTCGATTTTAGCATCGCACAGGGTGCTGCTGAAATTTGAGAGCCCCTAATCCACCACTGCAGCCAGTTGGGTGTGAAGTAAACCTGGGGAGGGGGTAAGCATATGGAGAGAGTGTGTCAGGTGTGTGTGTGCAGGAGCCAGGCCCTGTGACCAATAGGACTTTGCAGGATTGGGGCCTTCCTAAGTTTGTTCTGAAGAGGCAAGGTAACTCACTGCACCTGGTGGCAAGAGCCGGGAAGGGATATAAGGTCAACATTTCCCTTTAGCTCTTTGCCACAGCAACACCCTTCCTGCCTTGCTGGGTTTGGCTTCTTGCTTTCTGATCCTTGAACCTCGGCTTCTTGACTCCCTGCTTCCTGACCCTTGGACCCTTGGCTTCCTGAATCCTGGCTTCTAGACCCCCGTTCCTGCTCCTACCCCGCTATCTTGCCCCTGGTCCTGACCTCCCCTGTCAGGACTTTGATCGCCTGTGAACCGGACCATGACAGAGTGCGTGTTGCTGGGAAAAGGATGGTGTGAAAATACCCCCAAGGGCCAAATACAGAGGTGTGGATGGCCACATTTGGCCCTGGGCCTGAGGTGCATAACATAATGATGCATAACATAAGCCCCTTCAACTGACAGGTAGTATGAGGTCTCAGGATGATCTAGGGTTAATAAAAGGCTGGGTGTTGGTCATCACACTTTCATGGCCACATGTTTCATGGGAACATTTGGGACATTTTTGGTGTGGAGGGTGCATTTTGGTAAGATGGCCAAACTTACCAGCACTCTGGTGGGCGCTCTACAGATCACCTTGACCTGAGCACCACACAGCTCTTTGGCAGCATCAAAGAGGCTGCTGGTGTGCATGGGAGCCCTCCGCTTCCCAAAGGAGGAAGAAGTTCCACTAAAGCCCTCCCAAAATTCAGGCTGAAGTTTTGGATTTCCTGTAGATGCCAGATCTAGATGCCTCCCCCTATCATAGTCTGCTTCACAACTGTGCAGGGATATGAAGTCATATCCACACACTATATCATGCTGACTTTCTTCAGGAAAAGTGGCTTTTGCTGCATAGAACCAGAGTGTCTAGTTCTATGCAGCAATGCACACACACTGGTACAAGGGTAAGTGTGCTATATGCCAAATGTGAAATAATGGAAAGGCTCAGCTTTCTAATCAAGACTTTTGAGATACTTCCTCAGCCTTCTCCTGCCTCCCTTCAATGTCCCCCTTAGAAATGATGTCTCAATCCCTTTAACTGCCAACTGCTTTCCCCACAACTGCCCCCTATAATTCTGGCTGAGGGTTGAGTAATAACGTTGGACTCCAGTTTGGCAAGGTAAGTTCTATTGAGGTGAGGAAACTGAAGGCATGGCGCAAGCCTGTAATTTCACAGGTGGGTTTCTGCAATGTCCTCAGATAGAAACAAGAGAGAGGGGAAGTAAAATTGCACCATCAAGTTAGATGGAGTGGGAGGCTGGCTTCACCCATATCCACCCCACATTTATTTAATTTATTTATTGCATTTATATCGCCTGTTTTCCTCCAGGGAGCGCAAGGTGACATTGGTTGTTTCCCCATCCTCCTTTATATTTTCAGAACAATTCTGTGTAAAGCTCATCTGGGGATGTCTGTGATTATTCGAAGTCTTCACAATCCTTATCTGACCCTCTAAACTAACCACCACACAACACCCTCTCTTCCTTCTCTAGAAACTGATGTATAAACCAGTCTCTGGTATGAAGCTCATCTTAGTCGTTCAGTCTCCCCACCCCATCTACAATATATTGTGTGTCCCCCACCCCAGATATCAATGCAGCACATATAATTCTATGCCCTGCTACACAACTTGAAGGCACGACGCAAGCATGTAATTTCACATGTGGGTTTCTGTGGGTTAGACTGAGAGATAGTGACTGCCTCAAGGTGAGCTTCATGGCTGAATGGGGATTTGGTGTCCCAGGTCCCAACCAGGCAGCACCAGATTTGCGCAATGTGTGGACCATAAACCCAACCATAAATATCTTTATGCTGCTCTAATTAGTTCAGCAACAGCTCGGCATTTTTCAAAGTCTCTTGAATTGTTGTGTCACTTTCAAGGTTTGGAGTTGAGGCTGGAGTCATGGGCAATGCCTCTCCAGGTTAAAAGATTGTGTGTGTGTGTGTGTGTGTGTGTGTGTGTGTGTGTGTGTATTCACTATTTCTGGTTGGGAAAGGGAGAACTGAGAAGGTGAGAAACTGGGAAGGTATAATACAGGGATCAGCAAACTTTTTCAGCAGGAGGCCGGTTCACTGTCCCTCGGACCTTGTGGGGGGCTGGACTATATTTTGAAGGGGGGAAAAATGAACAAATTCCTATGCCCCACAAATAACCCAGAGATGCATTTTAAATAAAAGCACACATTCTACTCATGTAAAAACACGCTGATTCTCAGACTGTCTGCAGGCCAGATTTAGAAGGCGATTGGGCCGGATCCAGCCCCCAGGCCTTGGTTTGCTTATCCATGGTATAATGGAACAGGGGTAAAGAAATGTCATACAATGGTATTTCCCGCAGCTGCTCCTTGAAGATCTACGTTGCCAGGATTCCCTGGGAAAGTGAGTAACTATTAAAGCAGTAAAAGCTTATATTGTGGGCATGTTGCAGAGATACATTGAGGAGAAAGCATGACAGAAAATAAAATTGTAGCCAACTCATCCTCAGACTTCTGGCTTCTGTAAATGGAGAGCGAGTTGTACCACACATTGCCTAGCGCATTTGAGTCACATAGTGTGTTGGGTAAATGCCGGTGCAGGTCACACGAATGCGCAAGTGTGCAGGTGTGCCGCTGTACCTGCAGTCATAAGGAGCCGGACCACCTGTGTATCTGCAGATGACCATATCGAAGGAGTCTATGCTATCGGTGTCACTACCATGGGGAATCCCTCTGCCTCTGCACACTTGTACCGCATTTACAGGCCGGTCATTGATGAAGGTATTTACGTCCTTGCAAACATATCGAGTCAACCTTTTCTGAAGCATCATCCGCTTGCAGTAGGTGTCAGGGTGGGAAGTTGAGTAGCTTTTTGGATAATCAGTGTGCTTCCACTCAAAATCTTCTCGGGACTGTCCTTCACATGACTGCACCATCAGAAACCCAAGAAGTATAGCCAGTAATGAGCAGGAGACCTTGGAGACCAGCATGCTGGGGTCTTGCAAACTACAGAGAGGAGGAATAAAAAGGGAAATGTTAAAGTGACAACTAGTTCTTAGGGACCTTTAAAGCCTAAACAGCCTCGGCCCAGTATACCTGAAGGAGCATCTCCACCCCATCATTCAGCTCGGACACTGAGGTCCAGCTCCGAGGGCCTTCTGGCGGTTCCCTCACTGTGAGAAGTGATGTTACAGGGAACCAGGCAGAGGGCCTTCTCAGTGGTGGCGCCCGGCCTGTGGAGCGCCCTCCCATCAGATGTCAAGGAAATAAACAACTGTCTGACTTTTAGAAGACATTTGAAGGCAGCCCTGTTTAGGGAAGCTTTTAATGTTTGATGTTTTATTGTGCTTTTAATTCTGTTGGGAGTCACCCAGAGTGTCTGGGGATGTGTGTCAAGACAGCCTGCAGGTGGGGTGCTGGTGGTTCAATATGGTGAATGTTCCCAACACCAAAAAAGCTCATTGAGTAGGGTTTATTTCCTTAGTTAAGAATGCATGAACTGTTCTACATTTAAGGAGTACCTAAGTGGTGTACGGGATGCAGGTGGTGCTGTGGGTTAAACCACAGAGCCTAGGACTTTCTGATCAGAAGGTCGGCGGTTTGAATCCCCGTGACGGGGTGAGCTCCCGTTGCACGGTCCCTGCTCCTGCCAACCTAGCAGTTCGAAAGCATGTCAAAAGTGCAAGTAGATAAATAGGTACCGCTCCGGCGGGAAGTTAAACGGCGTTTCCATGCGCTGCTCTGGTTCGCCAGAAGTGGCTTAGTCATGCTGGCCACATGACCTGGAAGCTGTACACCGGCTCCCTCGGCCAATAAAGCGAGATGAGCGCCGCAACCCCAGAGTCGGTCCCGACTGGACTTCATGGTCAGGGGTCCCTTTACCTTTTAAGTGGTGTACAGTGGTACCTTAGTTTTAGAACAGCTTAGTTTATGAACATCTTGGAAATAGAATGCTGCAAAACCGGAAGTAGGTGTCCCAGTTTGTGAACTTTGCCTTGGAAACAGAACATGTTCCGATTCCTGTTTAGTGTGTTCCATTTGCAAATCGAGTCCCCCGCTGCTAATCAGAGGCTTCCTGTTGAGGCTTCCTGTTGAGTCCTACTGCAACACAGCAGTGATATTTGGAACTTTTGTTTTTGCTATTTTTTTGCATTTTTGTTTGTGTGGCTTTTTCGATTTTTTGGCTGTGACTTGTTCTTCATTTTATGGGACTGACTTGTGACTGTGGCTTGTGACTTCATTTTTGTGACTGTGGCTTGTGACTTCGTTTTTGCTACTTGTTTTTGTGATTGCGTGGAACCCAGTTCAGCTACTGATTGATTAATTGTTTGACTTCAGAAATGGCTAAAAGCCCCCCCATCCAAACAATGACTATCATCAGTGCACGTAAGGAAAAAATAATAATTTTAATTTTTACCATCTACAATACTGTCTTGTTTATTTTATAATTCAGTACATTGATTATTGCTTTCATTTTATGGATCAATGGTCTCATTAGATAGTAAAATTCATGTTAAATTGCTGTTTTAGGGATTGTTTTTAAAAGTCTGGAATGGATTAATCCATTTTGCATTACTTTCTGTGGGAACGCACGCCTTGGTTTTAGAACGCTTTGGTTTTGGAACAGACTTCCCAGAACAGATTAAGTTTGGGAACCAAGGTACCACTGTACAGAAATCAAATATAAAACATAAAAGTGGTCATAATATACTATTAAAACTAAACTGCCCTCCCACCAGCATTTTTTTTTAAACTGCAAATATAAAACAAATTAATGTGGGAATACTTTGGAGAAAAGGAAGGTTTTTCAGCCAACTTAACAACAGCTTGCTTGCTTCACTTCTAAAGCTCCTGTCTTCAAGTGTTTCCTATATGTGGCCTGAAAGGAGGGGTCCGGTCTAAATTTGGGCTTGACACCTCCAGGCACCTGGAGAGACTAAGGCACAGGAGGAGGTTCATCCTATTTGCTGACTGTCTATCCTGGTTCTTTTTTTGGGTGTTTTAAAAACATGACCTTCCAATGAGGAAAAGCCCCCCCAGATCTATCGCAACACGTTTCTCTCTTTTTTCTTTTCTTTTAACATAACTTTATTGAAATTCATAAGTAACATACATAATATACATACTATACACACTCTTAATTCAGCAAAAATAAAAACAACCATGTACTAATACTCTTCTTTGGATTCACAAAAATTAAACTTAGGGAAAAAGTGATTGCATAAATTTAAACTATCTTTTTACTAACATAAAATAGACTTCCTATCATTTCCCGATGTAAACTTTCTTTTTAGTATTGAATGTACTTAACGTTATTACCTTACTCTTTCTGTATTTTCTAATACCTTCTTACAACAGTTTGTACTCATTAACTTATTTCTTAACAATTACTTTAAACAAGGGTCGTTCAAATGCTGCCAAAGATATTATACCACTATTTTATTTCTGTAAATAACTCTGATACATATCCAATTTTTTAATAATAATAATAAGAAGAAGAGTTTGGATTTGATATCCCGCCTTTCACTCCCCTTCAGGAGTCTCAAAGCGGCTAACATTCTCCTTTCCCTTCCTCCGCCACAACAAGCACTCTGTGAGGTGAGTGGGGCTGAGAGACTTCAGAGAAGTGTGACTGGCCCAAGGTCACCCAGCAGCTGCATGTGGAGGAGCGGAGACGCGAACCCGGTTCCCCAGATTACGAGACTACCGCTCTTAACCACTACACCACACTGGCTCTTGTATGATTGTCTTGTATTGCCTCTCAGTCTGTTGGTCAATTGCGTCATTTCTGCATATTCCTGTAATTTGCCTTGCCAATCTGATAAAGTTGGAACTCCCCCTGCCCCTTCCAGTTCATTGCAACCAGTGTTCGGGCTGCAGCTGTGGCGTATAGGAAGATTTCTCTTAAATTTTTTGGAATTGCTTTACCTAAAATACCCGGTAGGAAGGCCTTTGGCTTTTTTAAGAATGTTAACTTAAAGATCTTTTCCAGCACATAATAAATAAGATTCCAAAACTCTCTGATTTTCCTGCATGTCCACCACATGAGGTATATACAGTGGTACCTTGGGTTAAGTACTTAATTTGTTCTGGAGGTCTGTTCTTAACCTGAAACTGTTCTTAACTGAGCTACCACTTTAGCTAATGGGGCCTCCTGCTGCACCGTCGGAGCACAATTTCTATTCTCATCCTGAAGCAAAGTTCTTAACCCGAGGTACTATTTCTGGGTTAGCGGAGTCTGTAACCTGAAGCATGTGTAACCTGAAGCGTATGTTACCCAAGGTACTACTGTATCTCCATTACCTTATCTCCACAACAAGTTTCAACTAAAAACGGCACACCTGACTGTATGGTCTCAAAGCCCCCATTGCACATACATCCACAAGCAGGGAAAGCTGTGCTGCCAAGAGAGGTGCAGGTAGAACGAATGGGGGTATTGCTGATTTCTGAAAATTATGTTGCTATAAAAGGGCACAAGAGGAGACAAGGTTTCCATCCTCCGCCGGGTTCTCTCCATTAAAGATGAATACATGGAAGCAAATATCACAGCAGAAGATAGAATATAATGATTTCCTACTTACCCTCAGAATAAAATATAATAATGAAGGTGTGACGATAAGAAGGCCAGTCTGCTGGACGGGAATTGCCTTTCTCCTCTGGTCACTTTGGCTTAGATAGATCATTTTTATATTCTAGAGCTTGCCCAATCTCCCTCCAAGTGGCCCCGTGACTCCTTTCTTCCTACCAAAATGGATCTCTTCCAACACAGCTGTGCCCTAGCCCAGTTTGGAATGAGGAAATCCTTACTTTTGAACCTTCATTGCTAGGTCAAGAGACTCTTTGAGTAGCCACTTCATCTCAAACATTCCCCAACCACCCATTACAGGTACCAGAAGCTTGTAACAGCTGACTTGCCACAACTAACTTTAACTCTGAAATGTGGAACTGAAATCAACCATTGTTAGTATCATAAGAAGCACAAAAGACCCATGCTGGGTTGGTTGAAAGGCCAGTGTAGTCCTTTATCCTGTTAACCATAGCGATCAACCAGACCTATTCTCCCTGAATTTGCCCCATCTCCTTTTAAAGATGTCCAAGTTAGTGGCTGCAAATTCCAGAGTTTCAGTGTGTGCTCTGTGAGAGAGTGCTTGCTTTTGCCTGCCCTGAATTTCCTACCATCTAGCTTCATTGGGTGATCTGGGCTTCCAGTATTATGGAAGCAGTGGTGGTGGTGAGGCTTGTTTATTTGTATTTTAGGGCATAGAATATTTGAGTTGGCATTTCCCCATCTAAGTCTGATCCTGTATCCAACACATCACACTGAAACTCTAATGCCTCCAAGTTAAGAGCCTTAATGGCAAGAGGCGAGCAAATAGCCAGGAGATCGACTTTCTCAGGTGAAAATGGGGTTATGCCTTGCTGAAGGAAGCCTTCTACTTTTTATGCTACAAAATTTTTGGCCAAAGATATAGTAGAAAAATTGAAATTGTACTATGTTCTAGGTGGCTTTAAATGTATCCTGGAAGCTGCAGTGTGTAAAATATGGCGGTGCCTTTGTGCGCTTGAAGAATATTTCACATGTGTGTGCATTTGAGCAATGATGAGGAACCTGTGGTGCTTCAAGTGTTGCTGGACTAGAAATCCCATCATCTTTGGCTTTGCTTGCTGGGGCTGATGGGAACTGGAGTCCAAAAACAAAACTTGGAGGGCCACAGACTGCCCAACCTTCCCTAGGAAAAAAAGGCGTAGTCAAGAAGCATCCATTAGCCACTGAAAAAATTAGCCTGCTATCGTGGACAAGGGGTATGTACCATTGAACTTCATGGATCTTTCTTCTGAGTGGATGTACAGAAGGTGATAAAGAGGCTAAAGAAGGAGTTAAATGCTGGCACCTCCAGCTACCAGGAAAGTGCCCCCAATGACAAACAGTAGCAAAGGGAGCAGCATTTTACTAGGGAGATATGTCTGAAAATAGGGGCAGCAACAACAAATGTAGGGGCCATTGGATTGTACTTTCTGAGCCAATGGTTCTAGGCCTTTAAAAACACACACAAAAGTGCTCTCCTGTTTTATTACCTATGATTGGCCGGCTTTATTGAAACGTCTTCTTCTACAGAAATCTCTGCTCCGTTTCCAAAGAAACCCAGCCTTCAACTCAAACACAGTGCAAACACTTCTATGTTCTTCCTTGTATTTGCATAAATGTTTGATGTGGTTTTTGACAAAAGGCGTTTATCACGATCAACCTTTGGGCTTCTGCAGTTTCCTTCTCTCTGCTCTGGCCACAACACTTGACTCCTTGCTCCTCCAAGCCAACTTCCTGAAGGAGTCTTACTCTCACAATTCTTTTCCAGGTCAGTAGCATGCTTAAAACACGTGTCCCTCCAGATTTAGTTGTATACTAACTCCCTCAGCCAACATGGCCAATGGTTAGAGTTATTATTTATTTATACCCCGCCCATCTGGCTGGGTTTCCCCAGCCACTCTGGCTGGCCCCCAACAGAATATTAAAAGCACAAAAAAAATCAAACATTTAAAATTTCTCTAAACAGGACTGCTTTCAGATGTCTTCAAAAAGGCAAATAGTTGTTTATTTCCTTGAAGGTGACCCAGAAACTGCAACTAATCCACAATGCAGCAGCCAGACTGGTGACTGGGAGCGGCCGCTGAGACGATATAACACCGGTCTTGAAAGACCTACATTGGCTCCCAATATGTTTTCGAGCATAATTCAAAGTGTTGGTGCTGATCTTTAATGCACTAAACAGTCTCAGCCCAGTATACCTGAAGGAGCGTCTCCACCCGCATTGTTCAGCCCAGACACTGAGGTCCAGCGCCAAAGCCTTCTGGCAGTTCCCTCACTGTGAGAAGCGAAGTTCCAGGGAACCAGGCAGAGGGCCTTCTCAGTAGTGGCGCCCGCCCTGTGGAATGCCCTTCCATCAGATGTCAAGGAAATAAACAACTACCTGTCCTTTAGATAACATCTGAAGGCAGCCCTGGTTAGGGAAGTTTTTAATGTTTGAAGTTTTATTCTGTTTTTAATGTGCTGTTGAAAGCCACCCAGAGTGGCTGGGGAAACCCGGCCAAATGGGCAGAGTAGAAATAATAAACTAAACTATAAACTATATATGTTGTAAATCATTTTGTCACAAGTGTGAAACAAGCATTGCACATATTTTTAAACCATTGATTCTTCATTTTATTTGATTTGTATAACAACAGTGGAACACGATTAGAAGTTCAGCAGGTACAAAGCAAAATGAAGGCACAAATTTGGCAAGGGGATTTATGGAGCCCAGGAAATAGTAGCTTACCTAGAAGGCATTCAGCTTGGGTCACCTGCATTGTGCACAAACTAGGACATGCATTTCTAGCTGCAGCCTAGTGAGATTAATATGTCTATATGAGAGTATATAATATGTCTAGAAATCATTAATCTCAGTTTATGCATCTCTATATACTACTCATCTAACTCCCTCTTAACTCATGAAAGGGCTATATTGTCTAAATATTAGCCCATAGTAATCAATCAAATTTTATAATAGAGAGGGTGCCTTTTGGCCTAACACTTTTCTTATCACTTATTGGAAGGTGGCAAAGGAATATCTGTAGGTGGAGTAGAATCACTCGTAAATTTCATATCACGGCAGAACAAGACCGCTTCCTTGCCCAAGCCCATCTCAAACTGCCATATGTACATCTTCTCATTGGGCTGCACGGTTACACTAATAGCTTCTTCGATCTCAGTGGCTTCATTCCAGTTTTCCTGCTCTGTGTCGACCCTCTTCCCACCATACTCAGCAGTGAGAGAGAACTGATACTTGGCAATGGCTTCAGTGAGCGCACCCGACTGATATGTGGCAGTCATGGAAACCTTCCAGTTGTGCTCCACACTGGTCATCTTCTGCTTGTTGTATCCCACTTTCTTGGTGATCTTCTTATTCCATACAATGGGAGTGCTAGAGTCGTTGGAAATGGTCTTGATAGGTTCCCATCTACCATAAGCTGGACCATAGGTAATAGCCATTCCTCCAGGAAGCATGTTCACAACATCACTATGGAAGGAAAATGTTTCAGCATTCAGATTTTCATGGAAGTTGGTGCTTTTATAGTACTGGATGCCCCATTCATCAACAGGTTTTACAAAGTAATAGTATTTTCTGACGCCCCAGTAATAGAGACCATCCTTGCAAGCGGGGTGAAGTGTGTATTCAACTGCATCTTTATCTTCATTCATATTAGTGACCATACGGTAAACACCTCTTTTCTGGAAAATGATATAGAAGTATCTAGAGGCTGAGAGGTAATGGTCCCCTCCACGGCAGTTGGGATGGAGGCTGTATACTACAGCATCTAGGTCTTTATCCATGTTGCTGACACAGCGATAGTTGTCTCCTTTGATGATGTAGAATAGGCCGTCCTGATGGGCTAAGTAGTGATCTCCTCCCATGCAGGAACTGTGCAGGCTAAACACTTCGAGGTCTTTGCCCCTGTGGAAATTGGTGGACCTCATGTAGCAGCCCAGGTCGGAGCGGACAATGTAGTAATATTCATCTACCCCACAGAAATCAACCCCTGGGGCTTTGTTCTTAGGGACTATCTTTGGCATGGTGCTTGATTCTAGGAAAAGAAAGCGGTGTATTCAGTTAGATCAGAAGATTTCACAAATTGATCATTTATTTACTCTATTTACTTATTTTATTATTTATGAAAATGAAATAATTAACAGAATTTGCTGACGTCTTGGAAAATTGTCTCAATGCTTTAACACAATATACCTGCCAGTGCCAAATATAATTCCAAAGGTAAATGATTACTAATTAATTGTGAGGTGCTTTAAAGACAAAGCAAACACCTTCTCCTTGTGAAGACATATTTCTCTATCTATTTCTCTATTCATTTGATAGGAGACCCACCCACCCCTTCCAAGGAATATAACATTGCGTTTGACAGGCTGATCAGTTTTAAAAGCAGTTTGCCCAGTGACTTTAGGGTATGGCTGTTTGAGAAACAAAGGACCAAGATTTTGCTGAAAATCAATGCTTTTTTGAAGGCTCAGTGTGGCTAAAACACCTGTATCCATCACTGCTGTGCTTGCTCACAAAGAGAAGCTCTTTGCACCGCTCCATTGTTCAGAACATCTGAGAGAGTGGGCATTCAATGCTCAAGCCCCATTAAATGTGGTCAAGCTTAAGGAGAGGCTGAGACAGTGGATTTCGAGGGGATATTTACTGAGATCTTTTGTGGGCACCATACGAGGTCACTCAGGCACCCATAAGTGCTATGTTGGTGACTGCTGTTCTAATTAATTTCCTGTCCCAGCTGTGATGGGAAGAAACTGCCTAATACCTCAGAATATCTTGGAAAGAGGAACAAAATTCAGATATGGACCTGTTTTTTTCTCATAGTGTGCATAAACCAACACCATCCTTTCTCCCATTCAGCCTGGAAGGGGCAGATAAACTTACTTGCCTACTCTCAACCTTGGTAGTTAATGCAATAGTACTGTAGTGCCAGACTGTTGAGGTTCAGAGCTAGGAGAAGAGGACAGTGCACATCTATTGTGGTTGGCGGAGGAGGGGAGAGAAGAGATTTCCCAGTTCTTTATTCCCCCACGGATTTTCTTGTGGCATCTAATTTGTTCCCTCTAACACCAATGTTGTTCATGGTTCTTCAGGAGGTTAATACCAGATGATCATCCCTGCTTGGGATTGCCATGCTGTAAGATCTGTACTCCCTCCATGTGGACTGAAGGTTTAAATATGTGTATAAATCATATTTCTTAAAGCTAAAACAGTCCCTACTATGTATTCAATTCTCCAAGGGAGCACAGCCCCTGGGTGAATATCTGGAACCCCCTGGGATCTTGCTCCAGCTCAGCAGAGAGTGTGTGCATGAATGTCATTTTCTTGGGTCTCTTTCTCACTCTGCACAATCCCCTCCCCCGAACTAGGGCTGGTGGTCTGATCAGCCACTCAACTCCACCTTTTGGGTGTTTTTGATTCAGGAATATAAAAAGAGGGGCATAATAGAAGATTGTGCATGGCATTAAAGAAGTGGCTATTTCTCTCTCCCACTTCTTCTGCCATAACTGTTGAGCTCAAGAGGTCCTATTAAAATAGCCTGACAGCAGTCAGTGATAGTCAAAAGAACATACTTTTCATACAATGCAAAACTCCTAATTTATTTTATTTTAAGTGTCCTTTATTTCATCTCCCAATGGTGAAAATAGTTTATTTAAAAAAAAAGCACCGTCAAAACGCTCAGCACATTCTTTAACCCCCTTACCCAAGAAACCAAAGCCGTAAAAGGAAACATAATCAAAAATCTTTTTGAACCATAAAATGTACCCTCCACACACGCAGCAAAAGCGTCACTGTTCAGATATATATAAGCATGGGGTACAGTAATTAGATCACATGATCCCACTAGTTGATTGACAACTTTTAACTCAAACACTGAATATTATACATTCAGATCCTCAGGAGTTACCACATTTATAAACTAACATTTGCACTTGGAGTAGGGAGTGAGGGGAGGGGGGAATTAACTCTGCTGTCCGACAGTGTGAAAAACTCCTTTATGAAAGTCATGATCACAAAGCATTGAGCTAGCCAGTGTCTGCTGGTGACTTTATGCAGCCCTACTCATTTCTATTCGAGAACTTAGCAACGCTCAGTTTGTATAGGATTGCATTCTGAAAGTGATCTGGAGGTCAGGATGGAAGTTCGTAATATAAGATAAACTTTATAGACTATTTACAGAATGAATGTGCAAGGAAGCTCAAGCTTCTCTGTTGCTGAATCCTTCCTCTACCCAGAGGCCCCATCCAGTTACATCTGGTTCCTTTGAGCCAACCCACTGAAACGGAGAGCATTCTCCCAGATACCCACGCCCCGCTTCCAGACCCAAGATGTTGCAAATGAGTTCAGAATCTGGTAGAAATGAGAATTCTGCCTCTGGGTCACATCATGATCTCTCCCTGCAAGGTGTTTCAAGACATTTAGTGGAGAGTGAGTAAAGAAAGGAATTCTGATTGCTGGAGGGACCAGAGATACCAATCCCTAAAGCCTTTGGAAAGCCCCACATAACATCTATATCACACAGAGAATATCATTGGCACTCAATAATTATAAAGTTAGACTACATGTCGACAAAGAAGCAACCCTTCCCTTGTGCCCCAAATTCTAAAGTAGTCTCTCTCTGCTCCTGCCCAGTAGCCCTCCAAGACTTACCGGTTTCCGCGGTATTCACACAGAAAGTTTGTAATAGATGGCAGCTGCTTCTCTTTTTGGAGAATGTGGGAAATGTGTGAACAGTTGCTGTTTATATAGGATAGAAGAGGCCAAGGGTTAATGAGAAACTACACACTGCTCCACTTACATTGGAACCAAAGTACATGCTTTATTGATTTTTTTCAGATAATGAACAGCGACAACAACCACAAGACAACCCTCCCACTTCTCTTCTCACCTGCCATGTGTCTTGAGCTTGAATGTTTGGTTGACAAATAAAATGGATGATTTTGTGTAATTCCAAACAATTGCACTGAAGGTTGCCCAACAATAAATTCAGTTCTGAAGCTGTGAGTGGTTTTTGCACTACCACCCTGAATGGGGGAGGGGGTGGCTGGCTCCAGCATGGGGAGGTAGTGCCGGGAGTGCCAGGAGTGCCGGGAGGCAGGCATACAGGGCTCAGTTCCAAATATATGCCGCACTTTTCACAGTCTGAATTTGGAAAAAAAGTATGGCTTATATTCGGGCCATTATGGTAGTTTTGATCTAAGCTTTAATTGTCCTAGAAGAGCCCCAACTCTGTAAGTTAGCATTGTCTGAGGCACAAAGGAAAATTTGTTTCCTAAGGTTAATCAGCCCCTTCATGGATCACTGCCTTGTCATGGTGAAGGGGCTTGAATAACTCAGAGAAGCTATGAGCTATGCCGTGCAGGGCCACCCAAGATGGACAGGTCATAGTAGAGAGTTTTGACAAAACATGATCCACCTGGAGGAGGAACCGGCAAGCCATTCCAGTATCCCTGCCAAGAAAATTCCATGGACAAAGACAACAGGCATATAAAAGTTATGACGCTGGAAGATGAGCCCCTCAGGTCAGAAGGCGTCCAACATGCTACTGAGGAAGAGCGGAGGACAAGTACAAGTAGATTCAGAGCTGATGAAGTGGCTGGGCCAAAGCTGAAAGGACACTCAGTTGTGGATATGCCTGGAAGCGAAAGGAAAGTCCAATGCTGTAAAGAAAAATATTGCATAGGAACCTGGAATGTAAGAACCATGAACCTGGGTAAGTTGGATGTGGTCAAAAATGAGATGGCAAGAATAAATATTGACATCCTGGGCATCAGTGAACTAAAATGGATGGGAATGGGTGAATTCAGCTCGGATGACTATCATATCTACTACTGTGGGCAAGAATCCCATAAAAGAAATGGAGTGGCCCTCATAGTCAACAAAAGAGTAGTGAAAGCTGTACTGGAATGAAATCTCAAAAATGATAGGATGATCTTGATACGAATCCAAGGCAGGCCTTTTAACATCACAGTAATCCAAGTTTATGCACCAACTACTGGTGCTGAAGAAACTGAAATTGACCAATTCTATGAAGACTTACAACACGTTATAGAAATGACACCAAAGAAGGATTTTCTTCTCATTATAGGGGATTGGAATGCTAAAGTAGGGAATCAAGAGATAAAAGGAACAGCTGGCAAGTTTGGCCTTGGAGTTCAAAACGAAGCAGGGCAAAGGTTAATAGAGTTCTGCCAAGAGAACAAGCTGGTCATCACAAACACTCTTTTCCAACAACACAAGAGACGACTCTACACATGGACATCACCAGATGGGCAGCATCGAAATCAGATTGATTATATTCTCTGCAGCAGAAGATGGAGAAGCTTTATACAGTCAACAAAAACAAGACCCAGAGCTGACTGTGGCTCAGATCATCAGCTTCTTATAGCAAAATTCAAGCTTAAACTGAAGAAAGTAGGAAAAACCACTGGGCCGGTAAGATACAATCTAAATCAAATCCCTTATGAATACACAGTGGAAGTGAGGAACAGGTTTAAGGATTTAGATTTGCTGGACAGAGTGCCTGAAGAACTATGGGTGGAGGCTCGCAACATTATACAGGAGGCAGCAACAAAAACCATCCCAATGAAAAAGAAATGCAAGAAAGCAAAGTGGCTGTCCAACGAGGCCTTACAAATAGCGGGGGAGAGAAGGCAAGCAAAATGCGAGGGAGATAGTGAAAGATACAGGAAATTGAATGCAGATTTCCAAAAAATAGCAAGGAGAGACAAGAAGGCCTTCTTAAACGAGCAATGCAAAGAAATAGAGGAAAACAACAGAATGGGAAGAACCAGAGATCTGTTCAAGAAAATTGGAGATATGAAAGGAACATTTCGTACAAAGACTACCATAATGAAGGACAAAAGTGGTAATGACCTAACAGAAGCAGAAGACATCAAGAAGAGGTGGCAAGAATGCAGAGAGGAATTATACCAGAAAGATATGGATGTCTCGTACACCCCAGGTAGTGTGGTTGCTGACCTTCACCCAGACATCCTGGAGAGTGAAGTCAAATGGGCCTTAGAAAGCACTGCTAATAACAAGGCCAGTGGAAGTGATAATATTCCAGCTGAACTATTTAAAATTTTAAAAGATGGTGCTGTTAAGGTGCTACACTCAATATGCCAGCAAATTTGGAAAACTTAGCAGTGGCCAGAGGATTGGAGAAGATCAGTCTATATCGCAATCGCAAAGAAGGGCCAAAGAATGCCCCAACTACCGCACAATTGCACTCCTTTCACACGCTAGCAAGGTTATACTTAAAATTCTGCAAGGCAGGCTTAAGCAGTATGTGGACCGAGAACTCCCAGAAGTGCAAGCTGGATTTAGAAGAGGCAGAGGAACCTGAGACCAAATTGCAAACATGTGCTGGATTATGGAGAAAGCTAGAGAGTTCCAGAAAGACATCTACTTCTGCTTTATTGACTATGCAAAAGCCTCTGACTGTGTCGACCACAGCAAACTGTGGCAAGTTCTTAAAGAATTGGGAGTGCCTGATCACCTCATCTGTCTCCTGAGAAATCTCTATGTGGGACAAGAAGCTACAGTTAGAACTGGGTATGGAACAACTGATTGGTTCAAAATTGGGAAAGGAGTACGACAAGGCTGTATATTGTCTCCCTGTTTATTTAACTTATATGCAGAATTCATCATGCGAAAGACTGGGCTGGATGAATCCCAAGCCGGAATTAAGATTGCTGGAAGAAATATCAACAACCTCAGATATGCAGATGACACAACCTTGATGACAGAAAGTGAGGAGGAATTAATGAGGGTGAAAGAGGAGAGCACAAAATATGGTCTGAAACTCAACATCAAAAAAACAAAGATCATGGCCACTGGTCCCATCACCTCCTGGCAAATAGAAGGGAAGAAATGGAGGCAGTGTGAGATTTTACTTTCTTGGGCTCCATGATCACTGCAGATGGTGACAGCAGTCACGAAATTAAAAGACGCCTACTTCTTGGGAGGAAAGCAATGACAAACCTAGACAGCATCTTAAAAAGCAGAGACATCACCTTGCCAACAAAGGTTTGTATAGATAAAGCTATAGTTTTCCCAGTAGTGATGTATGGAAGTGAGAGCTGGACCATAAAGAAGGCTGACCGCCGAAGAATTGATGCTTTTGAATTATGGTGTTGGAGGAAACTCTTGAGAGTCCTGTGGACTGCAAGAAGATCAAACCTCTCCATTCTTAAGGGAATCAGCCCTGAGTGGTCACTGGAAGGACAGATCCTGAAGCTGAGGCTCCAATACTTTGGCCACCTCATGAGAAGAGAAGACTCCTTGGAAAAGACCCTGATCCTGGGAAAGATTGAGGGCACAAGGAGAAGGAGATGACAGAGGACGAGATGGTTGGATAGTGTTCTCAAAGCCAGCAGCATGAGTTTGACCAAACTGCGGAGGCAGTGGAAGACAGGAGTGCCTGGCGTGCTCTGGTCCATGGGGTCGCGAAGAGTCGGACACGACTAAATGACTAAACAACAGCAAACAACAACAACAACAAAGGTTAATCAGGGGCCATGTATGTATGTTGACTTCCATTAACCTCATTATTATTTAATAAGTACAAATCCTGATGTGCTTTCTAATTTTGCATCACATATTTTTTGGCCCCGGGAGATAGTACCGTATTTTTCGCTCTATAAGACACACTTTTCCCCCTCCAAAAATTAAGGGGAAATGTGTGAGCGTCATATGGAGCGAATACAGGCTCCTTGGCTTCAGCGATAGCAACGCAAAGCCTCCAAAGTGCAGAGGCAGCGCTTCCTCCGCGCTCCAGAGGCTACATGTTGCTTTTGATGAAGCCTGGAGAGCAAGAGGGGTCGATGCGTGTACAAATCCCTGAATACTTTACATCCAGAATACCTCAGAGATAGCCTGAGGTATCCCTGAGGTCACTGGGGGAAGCATGATTAATGCTTCTCTATGGACCACAATCGTGTCTCGTGTCAACAGGGAGTTGTGCCTTCAGTGTTGTGGGCCCAACTCTATGGAACTGCTACAAGAAGTTAGGCAGACACTCACCCTACTGACTTTCAGAGGTGTCATCAAAGCTGTTTTATTTCAGAGGGCCTTTGCTTCCTGAATGTTTCTCAGAAGGTTTGCTTGCAAAGAGAAGCTCTTTGCACCTCTCCCTTATTCAGAACATACGAGAGAGTGGGCCTTCAGGACTCAAGCCCTATTAAATGGAGAGGCTGATCCAGTGAATTTTGAGGGGACATTTACTGAGGCCTTTTGTGAGCACCATACGAGGGCACCCAGGCACTGATGAGTGCCATGCTGGTAACTGCTGTTCTAATTAATTTCCTATCTCAGCTGCGATGGGAGGAGACTGCCTAACAGCTCAGAATATCTTGGAAAGAGGAGCAAAATTCAGATCTGAAGCTGCTTATCTCATTGTGTGCATAAACTGACACCATCCTTTCACCCATACAGCACTGGAAGGGGCAGATAAACTTGTGTGCATGAACCGACACCACCCGTTCTCCCATACAGCACTGGAAGGGGCAGATAAACTTACTTGCCTACCTTCTCTTTCGCAATTTAAAGGAACAAATATTGACAAAATATCTGAAAAAGGAAACTTTGTTGTTAGATCTGCTGTTAAAAAAGAAAAGAAAAGAAAAGAGTTGGATACAAAGAGAAGTTCTTCCCCTAGAGGGAGCTTGTGAAACTGTTACTAAACTTGAACTGGGGAGCAGCTACAACAGATTAAGATCGTGGGAATAGACTTCTGACTTTGTATAACAATGTGCTCAGAGGCTCTGGTTGCTGGAGGGACCAGAGATACCATTCCCTAAAGCCTTAGGGAAGCCAGTGGTGAACAAAGAAGAACAGGCACCCAGGGTAGGGGGGCAGGGCAAACCGCCCATCGGTGCATGCGCACGTGCCGCTACGTACCACGTGTGCGCCGCTATGTACCATGCATGCGTGCGCATCGTATGTATGGCAGCAGGATCCTCTGCTCACAGCTGTAGTGGAGTCAGTGGGATCCTTCGCTCGCAGCAGCAGCAGTGGTGGAGGGTTAGGGTACACTGTATGGCGCTTGAGCAGCGCCGCACATGCACCACTGGTTGGTTTGCCGATGGCACTGCTCGAGCGCTGTACGGATGGTGGAGGAGGGTGCAGCCGCGAGCAGAAGATCCTCCGCACGTGTCTGCGGCAGCGCAATGATGGTGCACGCCCGGGGTGGCAGGGGAACCCCCTGAGGTGTGCCTTCTTGTCACACCTCCTCAGAGATGGCACCCGGGGGGCCCACCCCCCTTCCTCCACCACTGGGCAAGGCCCCATGTCACTTCAATATCACACATGGAATATCATTGGCACTCAATAATTATAAAGAAGTAGTCAGGCTACAGGTCCACAAAGAAGCAGCCCCTGGAACTCCCTGGGATTTTGCTTCAGCTGTGCAGGGAGAGATTCTGCTTGAGTATGTATTAATGTCATTTTTAGATTCAAGGTCTGTTGCTGGAATACATGGTCTGTTTTAGTAGACTGGTTGTTGGATTATTAAAAGGAACTTCATTTAACTTGTACTGTTATTGCTGAAATAAAAACCGGCCCCCCATTTAGGAAGCTAGACTAAAGGATTCCGCCCAAGGCCTGAAACCACCAGAGTTGTGACGTTTTACTAAAGAAAGGCAAAACCTGCCAATGCAGGAAAATTCATTTCCGGTCCTTCAACAGCGCCTGCGTACCTGTAGAGAAGAGGTTAACTTGCAAAAGGAGGCTTAACTGAGGGAGGGCAGGGTGGGAGAAGTTCTGGAGCCAACTGACACTGATTCGCAGGTAAGATTCACCTTCTGTTCTGTGGGCCGTCCCTCCCCCTACCTGGCTGATCCTCTGGCGACGCCCCCCAGGTGGGATTGGGTGATTGGCTGAAGTAGGCGGAGACCTCTGGGTATCCAGCTTGGGGAGGGTGAAGCCAGCCCCTACTACTGGGAGACGCACTGGGATGGGGGGCTGTGCACGACCACACAAAAGGCGCCTCCCCCCCAGTTGTTGTGGGGAGCGGTCACTGTATTATCTAAATGACAGAAGCTGATTTGAACATTTTGCCATCTCTTCTGGAAACCTGAATATTTATCTACCTGAAGTGAACCAACTGATGTTTAGTAACTGAAGTTTAAGAAGGGTTGTGCCTAAAGTGTTATGTTTAAACCTGAGACATCTTATAGTTAAAGTAAATACGGTAAGTTCTTTCTACCTGAAAGAACTCATTTCCCGACCCACTTTGTGTCATAAACTTCCTTTGTTTAATAAAACTTTTCTTGTTTGTTTGAGCAACTCCTGCCTGAGACTCTAAATCATTTTTACCTCATACATGTCCCCCACTAGATAATCTGAGGTAAATTGTAGAAATTCGTGTAACTGGTGTACCTTGAGGTGGTCACACTATATTTAATTGAGGGCTGGCCCAATGTGAGGTTGAGAAAGTGCTGTTGTGCTGTCGCTCACTGCTGGTGGTTGTTTTTCTTTTGCATGGACAGGCGGAGTCCCCAGATCCTGCACGGTCCCCCCGTCATGTGAATAACGACTCAAGACAACGTGCTATGGGATTAAATTGTCCACAACTTTATTAAATTTCAAATGTGGGTAGACCTTGGCTCAAGCATTGGGCGTTCTCCCTCCCCGGTCCCCAGCCGGGGACCTAAGGAGCATCAGGGTTATCCAGTGTGTGTGGGAGGGATGGGCCGGCTCTGGAGAACATATGTTCAAGCAGAGATGGCCGCCCCCGTAACGCCGCCGCCGCAGGAGAGAGCAATGACGACTTTTTGGTGTACGGCCAAAGCCTCCCTTCAGAAAACCCCTTTAACGGGGAACCCTGGTATCGCCGCCGCAAGAGGAAGATGGACAAAAGGATTCCGCCCAAGGCCTGATACCGCCAAAGTTGTGACGTTTTGCTACGGGAAAGGCGAAACCTGACAATGCAGGGAAATTCCTTTCCGGCCCTTTAACAGTGACCTTAACGTAGCAGCGCCCGCATACCTGTGAAGAAAAGTTAACCTGCAAAACCTGTGAAGAAAAGTTAACCTGCAAAATAAGACCTTAACTGAGGGTGGGTAGGGTGGGAGAAGCTCTGGAGCCAAGTGAGGATTCCTAGGTAAGATCCTCCCTCTATTGTGTGGGCAGGTAATCCCTCCCCTACCTGGCCTGGCCTCCTTGGCAACGCTTCCCCCAGGTGGGATTGGACAACTGACTGAGGTAGGTGGAGTCCTCCAGGTATCCCACCTGAGGGAAGGCAAAGCCAAGCCTATGCTGTTGGAGCCGCTCCAGATCTAGGGGCTGCACGCGTCCACGCAAAGGGCGCCCCCCATTTTAAGCGGGGAGCGGTCATTCTGAGAGAGATATGTTAAATTTTTGAGGTTTTAAATTTTGGAAGTTAAAATGATGTTTTAAATTGTGTATATGGTACATTTTATTGTTAAAGACAACCTGAGACCTATGATGTGGAAAGTGGGATATTATTTCTTAAAATAAATAAATAAAAGGAATGGATAAAGATTGCATTGATTCAAAGAATTAGAAGCCAGGAGAAAAATGTATTTGCCTGGCATTCAAAAGCTAATAACATCAGCGGTGGGCAAGCCTGATGAGGGAGAGCACTACACAACCAGGGGCTACCACTGGCAAGACCTCCTCTCTTGCTGCCCCTCTCAGCACCTCCGTTGGAGGGGGTACACAGAGAAGGGCTTCCAGTGATCACTGCAGAGCTCAGGTAGGTTGATATGGGAAGGGGAAGTCCTTGAGGTACTGAGATTCTGAACCACGTAAGTTGAAACCAGCATTTGAATTAGGGCTAGTAATCAAATGGCAACCAGAGTAAAGAGAAATGTTCCTTCTTGTGCCTCTAGGACAGGGAGGGGGTGGGGTTAAAAGAGCTATTGCTTTTAGCAATAAGGGCACATTCACCTTAGGCATCCTTCCAGGACCAGCATGTCATTGGTGAGTGACCCAAAGTGGCTGTGGTCACCTCACACTCTCACACCTGTGAACACAGGACACATGCATAAATCTCTCTGACCACCTGAACACTGTGTCTGATCTTTAGATTTGTTTTGCAGCCGCCAAATTAGTGGGATCTTGGGTTGGGAAGGGGACATAAAAAGTTGCTGAGGGGGGCCTGGATTAGGCCCCTGGACCCTCCCCTGCCCTAGGCCAACCCTCACATCTTCTGGAAAAGGAAGAAGGTATTTGTGTCTTCTGGAAGATATATGTTGAAAATCATTTTGTACACAAGTGTGAAAAGTGCACGGAACACATTTTTAAACCAATGATTCTTCATTTTATTTGATTTGTATAACAACAGTGGGACAGGTTGCAGAGTTCAGCAAATACAAAGCAAAATGAAGGAACAAATTTAGCAAAGGGATTTATAGCTTATAAATAGTAGCTCATCCAGAAGTCATTCAGCCTGGGTCACCTGCATTGTGCACAAACTAGGACAGGGGTAGGCAAACTAAGGCCCGGGGGCTGGATCTGGCCCTATCGCCTTCTCAATCCGGCCGGCGGACGGTCCGGGAATCAGCGTGTTTTTACAAGGATAGAATGTGTCCTTTTATTTAAAATGCATCTCTGGGTTATTTCTGGGGCATAGGAATTCCTCCCCCCCCCCAATGTAGCCCTGCCCACCACATGGTCTGAGGGACGGTGGACCGGCCCTAGGCTGAAAAAGGTTGCTGACCCCTGAACTAGGATATGCTTTTCTAGCTGTAGCCTAAGGAGTTTTGCATAAACTTGGACAAGTATATCTATGTAGCCTATCAAGATGTATATGTCTATATGAGAGTATATAATATGTCTAATAATCATTAATCTCACTTGGTCTTTAGCTTTTGCATCTCTATATACCACTCAGTGACATAGCTGTCAATGTTTCCCTTTTCTTGTGAGGAATCCTATTTGGAATAAGGGAAAGGTTGACAGCTATGCTCAGCGAATTCCCCCTTAGCTCAGGAGAGCTCTATATTTTCTAAATATAGTAATCAATAGTAATCAATCATAGTAATCAATCAGATTTTATAATATAGAGGAAGCGTTTGAGGGTGCCTTTCGGTCTAACATTTTTCACTTATCAGAAGGTGGTAAAGGAATATCTGTAGGTGGAGTAGAATTATCCCTAAATTTCATATCACGGCAGAACAAGACTGCTTCCTTGCCCAAGCCCAGCTGGTATTGCCATATGTACATCTTCCCATTCGGCTGCACGGTTACACTAATAGCTTCTTCGATCTCAGTGGCTTCATTCCAGTCTTCCTGCTCTGTGTTGACACTCTTCCCACCATACTCAGCAGTGAGAGAGAACTGGTACTTGGCAATTGCTGCAGTGAGTGTACCTGACTCATATGAGGCAGTCATGGAAATCTTCCAGTTGTGCTCCACACTGCTCATCTTCTTCTTGTTGTATCCCACTTTCTTGGTGATCTTCTTATTCCATACAATGGGAGTGCTGGACTCATTGGAGATGGTCTTGATAGCTTCCCACTTACCATAAGCTGGACCATAGGTAATAGCCATTCCTCCAGGGAGCATGTTCACAACATCTCTATGGAAGGAGTATGTTTCAGCATCCACATTTCCGTGGAAGTTGGTGCATCTATAGTACTGGACCCCCCATTCATCATGGGGTTTTACAAAGTAATAGTAATTCTTGATGCCCCAGTAATAGAGACCATCCTTGCAAGTTGGGTGAAGTGTGTATTCAATTGCATCTGTATCTTCATGCATATTACTGACCCGACGGTAAACACCTCTTTTCTGGAAAATGATATAGAAGGATCCAAAGGCTGAGAGGTAATGGTCCCCTCCACGGCAGTTGGGATGGAGGCTGTATACTACAGCACCTAAGTCTCCATTCATGTTGCTGACACGGCGATAGTTGTCTCCTTTGATGATGTAGAATAGGTCATCCTCATGGGCTAAGTAGTGATCTCCTCCCTGGCAGGAACTGTGCAGGCTAAACACTTCGAGGTCTTTGCCCTCGTGGAAATTGGTGGACCGCATGTAGCAGCCCAGGTCTGAGCGGACAATGTAGTAATATGCATCTACCCCACAGAAATCAACCCCTGGGGCTTTGTTCTTAGGGACTATCTCTGGCATGGTGCTTGATTCTAGGAAAAGAAAGCAATGTATTCAGTTAGATCAGAAGATTTCACAAATTGATCATTTATTTACTCTATTTACTTATTTTATTATTTATGAAAATGAAATAATTAACAGAATTTGCTGACGTCTTGGAAAATTGTCTCAATGCTTTAACACAATATACCTGCCAGTGCCAAATATAATTCCAAAGGTAAATGATTACTAATTAATTGTGAGGTGCTTTAAAGACAAAGCAAACACCTTCTCCTTGTGAAGACATATTTCTCTATCTATTTCTCTCTCCATTTGATAGGAGACCCACCCACCCCTTCTAAGGAATATAAATTGCGTTTGACAGGCTGGCCAGTTTTAAAAGTAGTTTGCCTTGTGATTTTAGGGAATGGCTGTTTAGGAAATGAAAGATCCAGATTTTGCTGGAAATCAATGCTTTTTTGAAGGCTCAGTGTGGCAAAAACACCGACATCCATCACTGCTGTGCTTGCTCACAAAGAGAAGCTCTTTGCACCTCTCCCTTGTTCAGAACATATGAGAGAGTGGGCCTTCAGTACTCAAGCCCCATTAAATGGAGAGGCTGAGCCAGTGGATTTTGTTGTTGTTTTTTGGTTTTGTTTTTTTTAAATAATATTTTATTAATTTTACAATACAAAATTATAAGAACATAACACACATTTTTTCACAAATACATTCTTTTTTGGACTTCCCTCAGCTCTTCTGACAATCCTCCGTTTTGATTCTTTTTTACGCATTTCCTAATTTTATATTGTCTTATAATGATAACCTTCCTCCTCCCTACTCCCTTTTTTACAATATTTTTAATATTAATTCTTCACAGAGCCTCTTGCAAACCAACAAACGTTATTTGTTCATCGCATCTACTTTTCAAATAATCTACAAATTTACTCCAGTCCTCGGTGAACCCATGGTTCCGTCGGTTTCAGATCTTTCCTGTTAATTTGTCGAGTTCTGCATAGTCCATTAATTTCATTCTCCATTCTTCCATCATTGGTATCTCTTATTGTTTCCATTTTTGGGCCAATAATGTCCTTGCAGCTGTTACCACGTATAAAAAAAGCTTACGTTCTTTTCTATTTCTTTCACTTCCAACCATGCCTAACACAAATGCCTTTGGTTTCTTTACAAATGTATATTTCAACATTTTTTTCAATTCATTATATATGATTTCCCAGAAGCATTTCACCTTTTTACACTCCCACCACATAGGATAAAATGTTCCCTCTTTTTCTTTACATTTCCAACATTTGTTACACACTTTGTACAGAGCCAATGGATTTTGAGGGGATATTTACTGAGGCCTTTTGTGGGCACCATACGAGGGGACCCAGGCACTCATGAGTGCCATGCTGGTAACTGCTGCTCGAATTAATTTCCTATCTCAGCTGTGCTGGGAAGAGACTGCCTAACATCTCAGAATATCTTGGAAAGTGCAGCAAAATTCAGATCTGAAGCTGCTTATCTCATTGTGTGCATAAACTGACACCACCCTTTCACCCATACAGCACTGGAAGGGGCAGATAAACTTGTGTGCATGAACCGACACCACCCGTTCTCCCATACAGCACTGGAAGGGACAGATAAACTTACTTGCCTACCCTCAACCTCGGTAGTTAATGCTCTACAGCAATAGTACTGTAGTGCCAGACTGTTGAGGTTCAGAGCTAGGAGAGGATGGAAGGACACATCTATGGGGGCTGTGGGGGAAGAGAAGAGATTCCCCAATTCTTTACTCCCCCTCGTATTTTCTTGTGGCGTCTGATTTGTTCCTTCTAACACCAACGTGTCCAGGAGGTGCAGATTGTTAAGACTAGATGAGCATCCCTGCTTGGGATTGCCATGCTGTAAGATCTGCACCCCCTCCATGCAGACTGAAGGTTTAAATATGTGTATAAATCATATTTCTTAAAGCTACAACAGTCTCTACCATGTCTTCAATTTTCCAAAGGAGCACTGGGTGAGTCCCTGGAACACCTTGGGATCTTGCTACAGCTCTGCAGAGGAAAGTGTTCTTGAATATGCATGAATGTGATTTTTAAATTCAAACTCAGCTGCTGGAATACGTGGTTTGTTTTAGTAGAATGGGTGTTGTATTATTAAAAGGAGCTTCATTTAACTTGTACTATTATTGCTTAAATAAAAACTTTAGAGTGAGGTATACATCCTGTGTTCTTGGGTCTCTTCCTCACTCTGCACAAGGAGGGCTGGTGGTCTGATCAGCCACTAAACTCCACCTTTTGGGTGTTTTTGATTCAGGAATATAAAAATAGGGGCATAACAGAAGTTTATAAGATTATGCATGACACTAAAGAAGTGGCTATTCCTCTCTCCCTCTTCTGGTGCCATAACTCTAGAGCTCAAGAGGTCCTTTTAAAATAGCCTGACAGCAGAGTCAGTGATAGGCAAAAGAACTTACATTTCCACACAATGCAAAACCACTTTATGAAATAAATTATCACAAAACATTGAGATAGCCATTGTCTCCTGGTGACTATATGCAGCCGTACACCTTGCTATTCAAGAAACACTCAGTTTGTATAGGATTGCATTCTGAAAGAGATCTGGAGGTAGGGATGGATTTTCCTAATATAAGAAATACTTTATAAACTATTTACAAAAGAAATGTTCCAGGGAGCTCCAGCTTCTCTGTTGCTGAATCCTTCCCCTACCCAGAGGCCCCTTCCAGTCCCATCTGCGTTCTCAAAGACACCCATGGGCCCCTTCCAAACCCAAGATGTTGCATATGAGTTCAGAATCTGGTAGGAATGGGGATTCTTCCTCTGGGTCACGTCATGATCTCATCCTGCAAGGTGTTTCATGACGTTTAGAGGAGACTGAGTAAATGAAGGGAGTTCTGGTTGCTGGAGGGACCAGAGATACCAATCCCTAAAGCCTTAGGGAAGCCAGTGGCGAACGAAGACGAACAGGCACCCAGGGTAGGGGGTGGGGCAAACCGCTCATCGGCGCATGCGCAGGTGCCGCTACGTACCACGTGTGCACTGCTATGTACCATGCATGTGTGCACACCGTATGTATGGCAGTGGGATCCTCTGCTCGCAGCTGCAGCGGAGTCAGTGGGATCCTTCGCTCGTGGCTGCAGCAGTGGTGGAGGGTTAGGGTACACTGTATGGCACTTGAGTGGTGCTGCGCATGCGCCACTGGTCGGTTTGCCGATGGCACCGCTCGAGCGGAGGAGAGTGCAGCCATGAGCACAGGATCCTCCGCATGCGTCTGCGGCAGCACGATGGCGGTGCGTGCCTGGGGGTGGCAGGGCGAGACCCCCGAGGTGTGCCTTCTTGTCACACCTCCTCAGAGATGGCACCCGGGGGGCCTGCCCCCCTTCCTCTGCCACTGGGGAAGGCTCCACATCACTTCAATATCACACAGAAATTCATTGGCACTCAATAATTATAAACAAGTAGTTAGACTACAGGTCCACAAAGAAGCAGCCCCTGGAACCCCCTGGGATTTTTCTTCAGCTGTGCAGAGAGAGATTCTCCTTGAATATGCATTAATGTCATTTTTAGATTCAAGATTTTTTGCTAGAATACATGGTCTGTTTTAGTAGACTGGTTGCTTGATTATTAAAAGGAACTTCATTTAACTTGTACTGTTATTGCTGAAATAAAAACCTTAGAGTTTATAATTATAACCTTTATAATTATAAAGAGGTAGTTAGACTGCAGGTCCACAAAAAGCATTCCCTCCCTTACGCCCCAAATTCTAAAGTTACCTCTCTCCACTCCTGCCCAGTAGCCCTCCAAGACTTACCGGTATTTGCACAGAAACTTTTGTAGTAGGTGGCAGCTGCTTCTCTTGGTGGAGAATGAGGGAAATGTGTGAACACTTGCTGCTTAAATAGGATAGAAGAGGCTATGGGTTAATGAGAAACTACGTACCGCTCCTCCTACATTGGAACTAAAAAAAAAAATATTGATAAGCAGACACACAACCACAAGAAAACCCTCCCACTCCCCTTCTCAGCGTGCAGAGTCTTCCAGGAACAAAATAAAAGGATGTCACATAGAGGAGGGAGAAAGGTTGTTTTCTGCTGCTCCAGAGAAGCGGACACGGAGCAATGGATTCAAACTACAAGAAAGAAGATTCCACCTAAACATTAGGAAGAACTTCTTGACAGTAAGAGCTGTTCGACAGTGGAATTTGCTGCCAAGGAGTGTGGTGGAGTCTCCTTCTTTGGAGGTCTTTAAGCAGAGGCTTGACAACCATATGTCAGGAGTGCTCTGATGGTGTTTCCTGCTTGGCAGGGGGTTGGACTCGATGGCCCTTGTGGTCTCTTCCAACTCTATGATTCTATGATTCTATGAAAATATAGCATCAGCGGAACTTAGAATATCTATCATTTTCTAGTGCTGTGAGAGCTCTATATTTTCTAAACTTTAGCCCACAATAATCACCCAAATTTAATAAAAGATCCCTAAATCGGGAGGAAGCCTTTGAGCGTTCCTGTTGACCTACCATACAGTGGTACCTCAGGTTACATACGCTTCAGGTTACAGACTCCACTAACCCAGAAATATTACCTCGGGTTAAGAACTTTGCTTCAGGATGAGAGCAGAAATCTGGCTCTGCCGGCGCAGCAGCAGCAGGAGGCCCCATTAGCTAAAGTGGTGCTTCAGGTTAAGAACAGTTTCAGGTTAAGAACAGACCTCCGGAATGAATTAAGTACTTAACCCGAGGTACCACTGTATTTCATTTATTAGAATGTGGCAAAGGAATATCTGTAGGTGGAGTAGAATCACCTGTAAATTTCATATCACGGCAGAACAAGACCGTTTCCTTGCCCAAACCCAGCTGGTATTGCCATATGTACATCTTCTCATTGGGCTGCAGGGTCAAATTAATAGCTTCTTCGATCTCAGTGGCTTCATTCCAGTCTTCCTGCTCTGTGTTGACACTCTTCCCACCATACTCAGCAGTGAGAGAGAACTGGTACTTGGCAATTGCCTCAGTGAGTGCACCTGACTGATGTGAGGCAGTCATGGAAATCTTCCAGTTGTGCTCCACACTGGTCATCTTCTGCTTGTTGCATCCCACTTTCTTGGTGATCTTCTTATTCCATACAATGGGAGTGTTGCGAGTCATTGGAGATGGTCTTGATAGCTTCCCACTTACCATAAGATGGGCCTCGGCTAATAGCCATTCCTCCAGGGAGCATGTTCACAACATCCCTATGGAAGGAGTATGTAACAGCATCCATATTTTGGCAGAAGTCGGTGCATCTATAGTACTGGATGCTCCACTCATTAATGGGTTTTACAAAGTACAGTGATACCTCAGGTTACAGATGCTTCAGGTTACAGATGCTTCAGGTTACAGACTCCGCTAACCCAGAAATAGTACCTCGGGTTAAGAACTTTGCTTAAGGATGAGAACAGAAATCGGGCGGCGGCAGCGGGAGGCCCCATTAGCTAAAGTGGTACCTCAGGTTAAGAATGGTTTCAGGTTAAGAACAGACCTCCAGAATGAATTACATTCTTAACCCAAGGTACCACTGTAATAGTAATCCTTGATGCCCCAGTAACAGAGACCACCCTTGCAAGCTGGGTGAAGTTTAATTCAGTTGCATCTTCATCAGTATTGATATTCTTGTTCCGATGGTAAACACCTTTTCCTGGAAAATGATATAGGTATACTTGAACAAGGCAACTTCCTGGGTGGGGGGTGGGGGGAAGCATCAATGCTGGCTACCTTTGCATTGGTGTGCTGTTCAAATATTAAAATATGCCTTAGTATATTTGGTGTGTGAAACATGATAGTACCTTTGAGCTCATTGCTATTAATAGCACTAGCAGCAATACATGCTTTCTAAAGGGTCAGCAAACCCTTCTGCTAAAAAAATAAAATAAAATACCAGTTACACTCCCTCAATGACAGCACTCACAAATAAAAACAGTTTTGGGGCCAGCCTGAATAATACTGGTCAAAGTTTAACTAAGACTTGTCAAGACTGGTTCACACACGTGGATGATTTGAACACTATGGATGCTTTAGTTGAGATTCCTGCATTGCAGGGGGTTGGACTAGATGACCACTGGGAACCTTCCCAACTCTACAATTCTTTGATTCTATGTGATGTCTCGTGTGTCTGAATAGGATCACTGTGAATAAAACCACCAAAGAACTCTCGTCCCACTTCAAAGGTAGTGCTTTAGAATTAATGACTCCTTTAGAACACTTACACCCCACTTCAAAGTCCCAAGCCACTCTCAAAATAAGTTACAAAAAAACTACACTCAAATCTGGTACCAGAAACAGAACTGACATTGTTTCTTTGTATTGCCATGATTATTCTGGTGTTGATCTTTGGTCTCCGTCATTCCTTTAGCGCATAGCACCTGCACTGCGGGAATGATGGGTGCTATTCTGGACTTTTTTGATGGTTTATATTTTTAGAGCATGGCATTAGTACAGATAACACAACTTTAGTATAAAACATACCCCTCAAATTGGTTCATGGAGGAGATTGCAAGCCTTGTTGCTTTAATCCCAACAGGAACACACTATAGTCTCCTGAGGAAACACTCCCGCCCCCGCGCTGCCCAAACTGCTTCATTTTGCAAAAGGAAGAAAGGAAATCTAGTCACAGGCCACATCTATTACATCTTTCATTTTGTATATGAAAAATGTGGAAAAAAAATTGCTATGAAGAAATCCGTTAAAGATTCGCCTAATTCTCTTTGAACAGAACAAGCTCTTCTGATTTCCTGGTTTTACTCATAAATAGCTTGTAAACCATCAGACCAGTGAAGGCTGTGAAGGTCCTATGTGAGTGCCTGAAGGCGGTTGGAGGATGGATGGCGGCTAACAGATTCAGGTTAAATCCTGACAAGACAGAAGTACTGTTTTTGGGGGACAGGGGGCGGGTAGGTGTGGGGGATTCCCTGGTCCTGAATGGGGTAACTGTGCCTCTGAAGGACCAGGTGCGCAGCCTGGGAGTCATTCTGGACTCACAGCTGTCCATGGAGGCGCAGGTTAATTCTGTGTCCAGGGCAGCTTTCTACCAGCTCCACCTGGTATGCAGGCTAAGACCCTACCTGCCCGTGGACTGTCTCACCAGAGTGGTGTATGCTCTAGTTATCTCCCGTTTGGACTACTGCAACGCACTCTACATGGGGTTACCTTTGAAGGTGACCCAGAAACTGCAATTAATCCAGAATGCGGCAGCTAGACTGGTGACTGGGAGTGAAGGTGACCCGGAAACTGCAATTAATCCAGAATGCGGCAGCTAGACTGGTGACTGGGAGTGGACCACATAACACCAGTTCTGAGAGATCTGCATTGGCTCCCAGTACGTTTCCGAGCACAATTCAAAGTGTTGGTGCTGACCTTTAAAGCTCTAAATGGCCTTGGTCCTGTATACCTGAAGGAGCGTCTCCACCCCCATCGTTCAGCCAGGACACTGAGATCCAGCGCCGAGGGCCTTCTGGTGGTTCCCTCACTGCGAGAAGTAAGGTTACAGGGAACCAGACAGAGGGCCTTCTCAGTAGTGGCGCCCACCCTGTGGAACACCCTCCCTTCAGATGTGAAGGAAATAAGTGGCTATCCTATCTTTAAAAGACATTTGAAGGCAGCCCTGTTCAGGGAAGTTTTTAACATTTAACGCTGTATTGTTTTTAATACTTGATTGGGAGCCGCCCAGAGTGGCTGGGGAAACTCAGCCAGATGGGTGGGGTATAAATAATAAATTATTATTATTATTATATTATGGGTAGGCAAACTAAGGCCTGGGGGCTGGATCTGGCCCAATCGCCTTGTAAATCCAGCCTGCGGACAGTCTGAGAATCAGTGTGTTTTTACATGAGTAGAATGTGTCCTCTTATTTAAAATCTCTGGGTTATTTGGGGGCCTGCCTGGTGTTTTTCCATGAGTAGAATGTGTGCTTTTATTTCAAATGCATCTCTGGATTATTTGTGGGGCACAGGAATTCTTTCATTCCCCCCCTTCAAAATATAGTCCAGCCCCCCACAAGGTCTGAGACACAGTGCACCAGCCCCCTGCTGAAAAAGTTTGCTGACCCCTGTTGTAAACTGTTCATAGACATAATGTAGGTACAGAGCCACACTTTTTTGCTTCTGATAGAATGAGCTTTATTGAGAGAATAATCATTAAGAGAAACCAACTGAATACTTAGTTAGAAGCTTGGCGTCATTGCTCTTAGAGCCACAGCTCCCAAGGTCCCCTGGAAAGGGCAAATGACTGTTAAACTAGGAAAAGCCAATAATGTGGATGTGTTGCAGGTAGAAATGGCCAAATGAGCATTCTGGCTTCAATGGGCAGAGCGTGGCTTGCGTGGTTTTCTGCCTATCACAGCAGCTTTGCCAGATGAACGGGCTTCTTGTTTTCGCAGGTGACACGAATGCGTCTGGAGGTAACTGTGCCTTTGTATTTGCAGTCATTAGGAGGTTTACCATTGATGAACCTGCAGATGGTCATGGAGAACGGATTGTTGCTGTCATATAATTTATCCTTGAACTGCTTCCCGCCATTGCCACAGACATCTTGGACAGAATCCGTGGGGTTGTTGATGAAAGTATTGGTGAATTTGCATACCGCTGGATTCAGCTTCCTCTGCACCATCATGAGGTTGCAGTAGGCATTGAGGTTGGGGGCTGAGGTTTTGGGGTAATTGATGTGCTTGTTTTGAAAAGTGGCCCAAGACTGCCCTTCGCAGGACTGCACCAGGACGACGCTGAGAAGGACGGCCAGACGAACCAGCAGGCAGCGAGAGACCAGCATGGTGGCGTCTAAGAATCTACTGGGAGGAAAAGGAAGAGGTTGAAAAAAGGAAACGTTAAAGAGATGCCTATTTCTTAAGGGGGGGGGGGACAACAAGAACCTTTATACACCTTACAGATAATGTAGTGGTAGAATTTGGACAGTTTGTGGGAAGCTTCTATGGAAACAAAATTAAATATGATTGGCACGAATGGGAGGTCCTGCCCCCTTTGACTCAAATATCAGGTGTGTTATGTCACAGCTAAAAATTGGCCGCTGTTTCTTTAATGCGAAAAGAACTAAGCAAGCGGCCTACAATGACTCATGCAACCTTGGACATAATTGTACCTGTATATATAGAGTGGTCAATGTTAGTGTTGGGTGTGGATTGGTTGGTTGGTTAGAGAAAGCTGGTGGTGTTGATGTCTGTACAGTTGGTTGGTCGTTTTGCAGATAAAAGACTTTTAAGAATAAAAGCAGAATTCTGCAAAGTACTCTTTTTCAAGGACTCTTTGTGTTGACTAGGGTCCGAGGACCAGAGAAAGGAGGTCAGAACATTTGCTTTTTTCTAACACTGACCTGTTATGCGTGTGAGCGAGATTTGGACCAGGACCAGACTGGAGGAGCGAGAGATAAAGAGCCCCCTGCCTCTGCTACCATGATCACAGTCCAGATACCCCCTAATGCCTAATTTTTATAAACCAATTTACTTGATTCTGAGCTCAATTCAAAATGTTCGTGCTGACCTTTAAAGCCCTAAATGGCTTCAGCCCAGCATACCTAGAATCATAGAATCATAGAATCCTAGAGTTGGAAGAGACCACAAGGGCCATCGGGTCCAACCCCCTGCCAAGCAGGAAACACCATCAGAGCACTCCTGACATATGGTTGTCAAGCCTCTGCTTAAAGACCTCCAAAGAAGGAGACTCCACCACACTACCTGAAGGAGCATCTCCATCCCCATCATTCACTGAGGTCCCGCTCCGAGGCCCTTCTGGCGGTTCCCTCACTGTGAGAAGTGAGGTTACAGGGAACCAGGCAGAGGGCCTTCTCGGTGGTGGTGCCTGCCCTGTGGAACACCCTTCCATCAGCTGTCAAGGAAATAAACAACTATCTGACTTTTAGAAGACATCTGAAGGCAGCCCTGTTTAGGGAAGTTTTTAATGTTTGATGTTTTATCGCTTTTATTATTATGAATAATAATATTCTGTTGGGAGGCACTCAAAGTGGCTGAGGAAACCCAGCCAGATGGGTGGGGTATAAATAATAAATTATTATTCTTATTTGCTAATTACAGAGCCAGTGTGGTGCACTGATTGCTGTTACCTTCAAGTGAGCAACTGTGATGTTAACATATGAGAGTGCTGGAGGTGAAATAGTTAAACAGGTGACCCAATCAGGACCCAGTGGTGGAGTCAGAGGGACTATAAAACCAGCTTTGGGAGGGGTAAAGGGAGGAGTTAGTTGGGAGTTGGGTGGTTGGTTGGAGTGGGAGTGAATTGGGATAGAGTTTGTGGGTAGGTTGAGTAAGTGTAGCAAAATAAGCTGAGTCAGGAATATTTAGGGGCTAGGAAGACAAGTAAATATCTGAGAGGTGGGTTAGTGAGTGAAAGCAGGTAGTGGAAGTTATAGGTCTGGATAGGCACCCCGTGTTTGTAATTGACTGATACCGTTTATGAAACCACACGCTTGTTAAACTGCAATAAATAAACAAAAGTTTATGTTCCAATTTAACCCTGACTGGACTCAGTATTATACCAGGTAGGGCCTGGGTGGTGGCAGCGAGAAATAAAGTGGTGGCACAGGGATCAATAGATGGTGAAACATCTGGGGACCCTGTGTGATCGCCACAACAACATGCATAGGAGGTCCTGATCACAGATCTCCCACATCTCATTTGGCCCCATGTAGTTCACCTCTTACCCTATATCACCTTACAATCTGCCCTTTACCCTGAGACATTCCTGCCTCCTTCAAATTTCATGCTATGCCCATCAGCTGCATGCACATATTAATGGATGTCCCTCCCTCATTCTCTTACAATGGCAATGGTGCCCAGCAGCATTCGAGGAGGATGCAGCAGGGCAGACAAACATCCTTCCAATCAGCCCAGTTGGACTGATTGGAAGGGTGCATGCCTGTTGCGTCTTCCTGCCACCCTGCCAGTCTCACCCTGTCCATGCTACGCCTCTGGTGTCCACCTGAAAGGTGCTGGAACTGAGTTATGGCTGGAAAAAGCCCTGGATGTAGCACTGGGCAAGGTTTCACTTACCTGCCACTGGGTTCAGCTCCACGTCAAAGAAATGGATCACACTCCGGTTGGAAGGAGCTAGTTGCCTCCAACTCTGGTCAACAAGGAGCTTTCTATACAGTAAGCAGCTAGGCAGGGCAAAGAGGGCAGAGGGAAGAGACCAGGAAGTGATTTGTGTCGAAATCAATTCCTATCCCAATGCTTCCCAGTAATTACTGACAAGCGACAGTCTCATATTCAAAGTAGTAGGGCATGTTGAAACGTGAAATCCCATTGTCTTAGAGCTGTGTTTTCCAAAACAACACAATGAGATGGTGGCCTCATCTTAATGGTTGCCCCAGATAGAAAGAGCTGTGTTCCCTTTTGTAGTACGACTCATGCAACACATTGGTGACTAATATACACACAATACAGTGGTACCTCTGGTTATCTACTTAATTCATTCCAGAGGTCCGTTCTTAACCTGAAACTGTTCTTAACCTGAAGCACCACTTTAGCTAATGGGGCCTTCCGCTGCTGCTGTGCCGCCGCCGCACGATTTCTGTTCTCATCCTGAAGCAAAGTTCTTAACCCGAGGTACTATTTCTGGGTTAGCGGAGTCTGTAACCTGAAGTGTATGTAACCTGAAGCGTATGTAACCTGAAGCGTATGTAACCTGAAGCGTATGTAACCCGAGGTACCACTGTAATTACCAAAATGATTATGCATTCTTTATCAATCTTCTTTTTTAAAAAAATATAATTCTTATTAACAGGCCAATCAAATCACATTATTTCCAAATCACATTAGTTCCAAATTATACAGCCAGATTTTTAAATTTTTGTTGGGGGTACCCATACTTCAAGTTCCGAAAAGGGGTCCAAACATCACTTATATTGCTGCTTTAATTAGACAGTTCTATCCATTTCTGTCCAGATAGTCTCTTTGTTACTTTCCTCATCTTCTTGTTCTTATAATATATTCCTTTCTTTGCGATCTCCGATAATCTTCACAAGCGGGTTGAAAACAAACATCCTCTGTTTGGGTTTTACACTCTCCAAAAATCATATCACATAAGGACAGATGCCATTTCCACACCTCCGTAAAGAACTTTCCCTCAGTCTGTCCGTTGATTCCCCCAGGCTTGCCAAACATATCTCAGAGGGCTCTGCCAGGTCTAGATCACATTCCGTTAACCACTCGCATTCCAATGACCCTGGTCCTCCTCCCCCCGTCCTTCTTAGGCAAGCCTGTCTTGGCAAGACACCATTTGAAACTGCGTCATAAAACTTTCCTCCGTTCTCCGATGTTTACCAATCCTCTCTTTGATCAATAATTCACTCCACACAGTTCTTGAATTCCTGCTTGTGATTAATAAATTGCAACGATTCTTCTCTCTCAGGTGGAGGGTTATTATAAGGTTATTATAAGGTTATTATTATTATAAGGTTATTATAAGGCAAAAAAGAAGTTTTTTCCTCCACCCCCTTTCCATTTCACTCCAAACATACCAGTCTTTTAATGGTGATTCATCACTTGATTTATTTGTCCCGCCCGTCGCTCCGCTCACAGAGATCCATTAATCAGCAGTCTTTACTCCCGATCTTCGCTTGATGTATGTGCTTTAGCTTCTTTCCAATTATGTATTTCCAATTATATATTTCAAGCCAAAGCGAACCAGTGCGCTGATTGGAGACAGCGTCAGGAAGAGCCGACTTCACACGAGGGCTTGTGCCAAGTGTCCACACCCCCTTCTTTTGAATCTGGGGGTGAATTATGGACACCGCTGGCAAGGCAGTCCCCCCCATCCCCTTGGGGGGCCCGGGAAGGCTGCATACCTCCCATAGCAGCCTCTTAATTACCTCGTGTGGGTCGGAGAGATGTTATTGTCAGCCATCTTCCAATGCGCCCCCTGGTGGCCCCCCATTCTTTATCAATCTTCTGAGAAAAATACAAAAACTTATGCAAAGCCAAAGAGACTTACAAACTACCCAACCTAAGATGAACTTATAATATCTTATTTCAGTGGATTTTTCAAGTACTTAGCTCAGTCTTTTGTTTTCTTTATCTTTTTGGGTAAGTTCATGAAGATACCAACAAAAGGTAATTTCAATGTTGTTCACAATACCGAGAGATGCTAGTAAAGTTGTAGATGGATGTTAATAAAGTTGTAGACAAGGTGCCGGCATTTTGCACCTGTTTCACTCTGGCAGTCCAAGTAATCAAGAGGCCGCTGTTCACCCCCAATGGGGCCCTTTTACTGGGGCTTGCAGGTAACACACTCCCAAGGTATTTTTCTGGGTTTCTTCAGTGGTCTAAACTCAAAGCCTTGATACGTATATTGATATTGAATTTCATAGAGAATACTATTTCTTGGCTTAAGCTTAAGGGACTGAATTGCTTAGATTCACTGGCATCTCCAGGTATGGATGGGAGAAACCTTAGTCAGAAACCCTCGAGAATGACTTCCACTTGGTGCAGACAATACTAAACTAGATAGACCAGAGTTCTGACTCAGCCTAATGCAACTTCCTGTGTTGTTGCTTTTTATGGGATGGGCCCTGTCTCTTATTAAGCCCTGGATTTTTTTTTAAAATCCCTCTTGGTTTCTCGCTTTCTCCCTGTCATTCAGGAATTCTGAACCCTTTGATGTGAATTTGAGGAATTTGCAGCACATTCATTCAAATATTCGTCATTGAGTGATGTGCTGCTAGCTTGTCCCATGTTCTCATATAGTAGGTGGCCAGGAATCAATATTCTTTCAATAGCAACAGTGCCCAAGGGCTCTGACTAATTGTTTTGAACCTCCTTGGAATGCTTGGGTGGAACTTCCAAATAGGAATAGGGAATTCCAACACAGTTTGGCTTTGTTGGCTTGTCAGCCTCAGGGAGAACTGCTTCCTGGGAGCAAGGAGACTGCAATCAAGCCATCTGCCAAGTTTGCATCACTTTTCCACGAAGTCAGCCTTCTCCTAACTTGCTGCTCTTTGGATGTTGTTGGACTCCAACTCCCATCAGCCCCAGCCAGAATGACCAATGGCCAAAGATTGTGGAAGTTGTAGTCCTGCAATATCTGGAAGGCCAGTTGTGTCCCATCTGTACTAAGATGAATGGATGGAAAAGAAAAGCTAAAAAGGATTTGTGCATCATCATCATCATCATCATCATCATCATCATCATTATTATTATTATTATTATTATTATTATTATTACTATTATTTGTATACCGCCCTTCATCTGAAGATCGCAGGGCGGTTTACAACATAAAGATACAAAATGAGAACACAAAATGTATAATAAAACAAACAAAACAAAACAATAAACCCCCTTACCACAAACACATTTAAAAGGACATAGAATGTTAATCCGCCTAAAGCCTGGTTATGGAAAAATGTTTAAATTAAGATTTCCTAAACTAGTATGCCTAAATCCGAGAGGGAGCAGGAGTGTTTAAGAACATTGAAAGATGGGAAGAAGATCGAGAGTTCTCCAGCACAGAAAAAGTGGATTTGATGATAGCAGATTTCTGTGACTGGAAACCTGACTGATGCCTGTCCTGAATGCCATCAACTAAGACAAACTAGATCTGGGTGAAAATATATGCCACAAAATGAATGATTAAGAAACAAACTTGAGAGCCTTTAATTTGTTCATATGCAATGTTTTATTCACTTCTAATTTAAAGATAATGAATAAAAAAGGTTTGTAAGGTTTTTAATGTGTATTTATATAGTCCTTACTTTTCTTTTTACATGTGCAGCCAATATATGTGTAGCATATATATATAGTGAGCAGTGGCTCACAATAATCACAACAGCGTTGAAAATAAAACATCACAATCATTATAACACCAAACACAAAAGCACAGAAATAAAGCAAACAGCAGCAAGAAATTCTTCAAAGCGATACGATTCAATAATGTCATGGTAACTCGTAGCGCTGCCAGGATACTTCCCAATCACATGTGCTGAATACAGTATATTCCAGCACATTGTCACTTATTTCTGTAAAATGATATTACAGTGGTACCTCGGTTTTCGAACGTCATCTGTTCCGGAAGACGGTTTGAGTTCTGAAACGTTCAAAAACCAAAAACTCAATAGCTGACAGCTAGGCCACAGGATCTTGCATTCAGTGGAAGCTGTGTTGCATGTTCGACTTCCAAGGCATATCCGAAAACTGAAGCATTTCGAAAATCGAAATGTTCACCAACGGAGACATTCAAAAACCAAGGTACCACTGTGTAAACTTGTTGGAACAGATTCAGTCTCATTCATATTTAGGGTAGTCTCCTTACTGTTTGGAATACCAGTGATGACTCAGTGAAGCCCTATTGATTTCAGTGGGCCTAATCTACATATGATTCAATCTTGATCCCATGGTGGTGGCCATGATTAACAATGACAATATTAGCGTTGAAACAGTGTCATCCGTATACACAGCGCTTTGCAGAGCAACAAACATTAAAGGCGACTCCTTGCCCCAGTGAGCTTACAATCTATTTGAGAATGGGGAAGGTGAGAAATAAAGAGGGAAGGAAAAGTCGAGGCAAGGGGAGGTTTCAATGGATTAATGTGAACACAGCTATTTCATGTACTTGGGCTTTGTTTTGACTGGGATACTGGGATACAGAATTTGATGAATACACAGGGAAGAGAGATTCCTTCAGGTCTACCAATGGTGCTTCAAAGAGAGGTCACAATCTGGCTTTCGTCGTAGTGCACCGGCCAGCCGCCTTCGCAGCCAATGACGATGTACCTGGGCGAAATGTTCTCCTTGTATTCGCACGGTGGGCGAGTGGAGCCCCCCCGGAGCGTGCAAGTGGTGACTCTGAAGTGCTGCCGGCTCTTCCGCAGCTCCCCCGAGGGAAGCCCTCCTTCGGCACACACGGCCCGGATCTGCCGCTTGGAGCCGTGGATGAAAGTGTTCACCTCCTTGCACTCGGGTTTGGTCAGGCCACGGCTGCCCATGAGGGTGTTGCAGTATCGGCCGTGGAAGCGGCTCCTGGGCTCGTCTCGGTGCTGGTTCAGGAACTTCTCATAGCGGGGGTTGTTGCCGCAGGATGACTCAGGGAGTAGATCAACCAGCAGGACTGCAAGGAATAGGCAACAGATGTCTTCGGACAGCCTCATTCTTCCTAGCACCTAGGATTGTAATATAAATTATAATGCATATTATAATACATAATACATATTATAATGCATAAAATAAGTTATGGCAGCAGATAAAGAAACAACAAAACAACAACAACACCACAAACTGGCTTATAAGCAGAAAACCAAATTTACTATAATAGCTAGAATAGAGATAGACTTATAACCATTCAAGAAACAAACATACTAAGGTGCCATGTGCAAGACAAAGCCTGGAGATAATGTAAAAATGGAGTGGATAAGTGTACAACTCTATCTTAACAAATTACATGTACACTAAACGTTATACGGACTGGATAAATGAACCATTCAACAAGTAGCGTAAGTCCAATCACAGAACGGCAACCCCATACTGCCACAACGGCAAGGGTAGCACTCTGGAGAATATGAAAAAGTTTTTCAAAGCTGTTTTTCAAAGATTGAGCTGGATGAGATGTTCTTCAATGGGTCTTGAGTTGGAAACACAAAGCCGGGTACATGGATCAATCACGGGAAGGCAAATCAAAGCCACCACCCTGGTGAGAATAACACAAGTGGGCAAAAAGAGACCTGTTCTCCGGATTTATTACAGGTTTTGCTACACGCTTCATCAGTCCAAAAAGCTGCATGATACAAAATAGCACTCCAATTACAATGTGTGATAAACCATAAAAATTAGAAAAGATCAGTCTTATACTATACCTTACCCAATCATACAAAACGGTTTGCTCAGGATAAAGAAAGTATTCACAGGCACAACTAGTGTTCAGACTCATAACAAGCAGTTAAATACAATACAGGAGTATAGACTCAATCATCACATGATTACATGGTTAAAGCTGCAGCATCACTTTTCTGTTACAACCAAACAACAGTACACTCATACATAGCATTCTAGATCGAATTCAGTATTCAAACCCTTTGCATATAAGGTTCCTAATTGAAATATTAATTTATACTCTTTCTGTAACAAGGCTCTTCGTATATCTACAGTTCTAAAAGGTTGTTTTTTAAAGGTCCACAAGATTAAAAAAAATGGGGCGTCTAAACATATGTTATGTATTTTGGACCTATGCTCAGAGATTCTGGTCCTAATTGCACGAGTGGTACTGCCTACATATAACAGCCCACAAGCGCAGCGGATACAGTATACACAGTTTTTAGTAGAACAATTTGTGTGTCCTTATTTTTGCCACGAGAGGGCAGTGCGGTGACAGAATTGCTAACCTGGAATTTGCACAGTGAACACAACCTCTCCCTCTGTGCCCAGAACAGATGTGCTGTGCAAATTCTAATAAGCATTCATATAAATCGGACATAGACATGGAGAAGAGAGGGGTACTGCTTTGATAGCTGAACACGTCATTTCCCTTCCCCCTGCAGTAAGGCTATAGGTGATTCAGAGGAGGATGGGCATGTGATGCAGGAGGAAGGAGTCTGGTGCTGCAATGGCAGCCCTGAGTTTCAGATATGAATAGGGGTCTCACACCATGGGCTCTTCCAGATGAGCTGTTTATTGAGAATCCATCCTGATTCGCTGGCACAATGCTTAGACCAAGACTGTGGCCACGTTCCCAATCACTGCATTCACTGTATTATCAGTGTCATGTTTTTATTGTGTTTTCACAGGACATTACCCAAAATGCATTGTGTATCCTGCACTTTGTTATAAATTGAGGTGTTGTTTCTCAACCCAGCTTCATGCCAAAAGGAGTCCTTAAGTCACTCCTAATTTTTCTCTAGCAAAAATGTGAACATGTTTGCCAAGGGAATCACATCCCTCACCCCCATCAATAATAAAAAAGGTAAAGGTAAAGGAGCCCTGGACGGTTAAGATGACTATGGGGTTGCTCATCTCACTTTAGGCCGACGGGGCCAGCGTTTGCCCACAGACAGCCTTCCGGGTCATGTGGCCAGCAGGACTAAACCCCTTCTGGCACAACGGGACACCATGACAGTAACCAGAGCGCATGGAAACGCCGTTTACCTTCCCGCCGCAGTGGTACCTATTTATCTACTTGCACTGGCATGCTTTCGAACTGCTAGGTTGGCAGGAGCTGGGACAGAGTAAAGGGAGCTCACATCGCATGGATTTGAAATGCCGACCTTCCAATCAGCAAGCCCAAGAGGCCCCGTGGTTTAGAGCATAGCGCCACCCGCTCCCTACCCCCATCAATACACCCTGGTTAGTACAGAAACAGAAATGAACAGCCTATGTGAACATCAAGGAGAAGGTGGCAGAACTGTGAAATGTAGTAGTGAAAAAAATAACTTCACTGTTCTCTAAGGTGGTAATGGGAACACTATGCCTAAACTTTACTGAGCATTTGTTCTGATTTATTTGGAGGGGGTTATATGGCAAAGAGCATTCCTCCTGAATCCACCCTAATTCACAACTTCCCATAAAGTCCATTATTGTGTCTGAAGTAGATTTGCAGCACTATGGTTGCAGTGTGCCTTGTATGAATTTAATTGTGCTGACATTCTGGAGGCAACCAAAATTATGTTTTGCATATCACCGCATAAGGATTGCTAATTGGACCGGGCAGGATGACAGGCTGGTGAGTGGAAATGGATTGATCTGCTCTTTCAACATCTGAACAAAAGCCAAAATCTGCATATGAAGTGTTTTTAGGCATGGGGTTAAACAGTTCACGTGCAAATATTTCTTACAGGCACAGCTGCAGCAGCTGGTTGAAAAATTGGCAGCCCTACCGCCATCCTGGTTGCTCCATGCCTGACCCACACCCGTTTCTGTAGGTTAGGAATGTGAATTTGAAGTCCATTGCAGGAAAACTAGAAAACAGTGGGATCAGCTTTGGTCTACTTGCTACACGGTGTATTTAAATCGAATCACATGGTATTCCTGGTGCTCTGATGAAAATAGGCAGAGGGGTTAAAAGTTAGTGCTGTTCCTGGAATCCTAATGGCAGTCTCACCCTCCATTTTCTCTTTCACCAGTTAGGAAAGAAAACAGCAGCAACTGGGTGTGGCAGGAGACAGGAATCCAAGAACTGGTCCACACGACAATGGAAGATGCAAATCAGGTTCCTTTAGATAATGAGGAAAATACAAAACAGCAGAGGGAAGGAGAGAAAGGAATGCAAAAAGGACTCACTTTTTCCAGGGGGACCGTATTGGATTCAGCTCCACACAGATCAAGCTGATGATTTACCACTCTGTTGTGCTTTTGAGCCAATGAAAAGCTTGCCAAAAGTTTCATAACTTTTTCCTAGGAAGAAATCCATGGATTGTGCCAGACTGGGTTTTATATAAACCATGCCTCTCCCTTCTGGCTATCATATTGCTTTTTTGACGCTCTCTCGCTCTCTCTCTCTCTCACACACACACTTACATAACAAACCCGTTTTTACTCTGTTTCAACTAAGGAAGCAAGGATCTGTCAATTTTTGTTCTTTCAGTTCTCATTCTCTCCTTCTTTAATGTCGTTCCCCACATTTCTTAGCCTTTTTCATCTCATGAAAATTCGTCAGCATTTCAATGTAGATTTATTTTAATCAATAAATTTTTGACGGGAGCCAGAGTTCACGGAAACACCATTTACCTTCCCACCAGAGTGGTACCTATTTATCTACTTGCACTTTAATGTGCTTTCGAACTGCTAGGCTGGCAGGAGCTGGGGCAAAACAACGGGAACTCACCCCGTTGCAGGGATTCGAACTGCAGACCTTCCGATTGGCAAGCCCAAGAGGCTCAGTGGTTTAGAGCACAGCGCCACCCGCTGTTTATAGTGCTATAAACAAAGTTTATAGTGTTGCCCACACGACACACACCCACAGGCTTCCATTCGTGTGAGGGAAGAGAAGTCACTGGACTCCCATCAGCACAGCTAATAATAATAATAATAATAATAATAATAATAATAATAATAATAATAATAATAATAATTTATTATTATTTATACCCCGCCCATCTGGCTGGGCTTCCCTAACCACTCTGGGTGGCTTCCAAAAAAATATTAAAATACTGTAATACATCAAACATAAAAAGCTTCCCTAAACAAGGCTGCCTTCAGATGTCTTCTAAAAGTCTGGTAGTTGTTGTTTTCTTTGACATCTGGTGGGAGGGTGTTCCGCAGGGTGGGTGCCACTACTGAGAAGGCCCTCTGCCTGGTTCCCTGTAACTTGGCTTCTCGCAGTGAGGGAACTGCCAGAAGGCCCTCGGTGCTGGACCGCAGAATCTGAACGATGGGGGTAGAGACGCTCCTTCAGATATATGGTCAGGGATGCGGCCAGCAAATTGTTCCTGCCAATTACACTGTGCATGTTAAATGCATTTATTGCTTAGATCAGACAGGCTTTATTCCCAAATGGAATATTGCTGACTTGATCCAAAGGGCATTCAGTACGATATACTGTGACTTCAGAAAAATGTGGTATCTCTAGACACAGACAAAACTTTTAATGGTGTTTTGTGGGCATTTTTAAAAATGTTGTTTAAATACATGGCATTTGGAAAATGATTTTTGCACTATACATGAGGTTGTTGGCAATGATAGTGATGAATGGGTTGTCTTCTCTGAGGCTACACCTTAAGAGAGGAATGAAGGAGGGCTCTCCCTTGTTGCATTTGCAATCGACACTGAAACTTTGTAGAATAAAATTAGACCCAATTTTAATATCAAGGGGGTCTGCATTTTGGGGGTGGAACATTCCATCAATTTATTTGCCAAGAACATCCTTTTAATATTTTCGAATCCTGAGCAAGCAGTGTCTCTGTTTTGTGAAACAGTTGCCTGCCTTGAAATAACTTGCTCTGAAACTATTATGTGCTTCAGTCTTGCCACTGGAGAACAAAAACATATCTTTGCTTATACAGGGTTTTGTTCTGAAGAATCCTGGGAATTATAGTTTATTAAGAGTGCTGGGAATTATAGCTTTGTGTAGGGTAAACTACAGCTCCCAGAATTATTCGCTTTAAATCATGTGCTTTAAATCTATGGTATGTACACAGCTCTTTGTCTTCTGAAATATGCTCCCTCCATTTGTAAAGGCCTCCCTGAATTTCCTGCAACTCAGAAAAGGGGAAGCACACAATACTTTACACGTCACCTAAAGCATGCTTATCTATTTCTCTCTGCCAAATGCTGGTGACTTTATAATATACTGTGCTGCAAAGAACAAGGATGTCTCTATTAAGGGTACTCGTCTCATTACTTTCTCTGAGTGGCCACTTGTGGCTGTAGAGGGCTAATATTGCTCACCTGTAGTATTCGCAGAAGACCTCTTGCCTCACAAAACTATAAGTGTCCTCCTGAGATTTCTCATGTGCAAAAATAGTCATCTGGGAGTGAGATCCTGCAAGGGCTACCCGGGCCTTGGGCAGCTTCATCCCTGTTTTGTCCACCACCCTATCCAATTCCAAACCTACTTTCCAGTTGTTGTTCTTCACCTCCTTGGCCATTGAATTTGCGACATCCATATCCAAATTCTCAATGGAACTGCTGACACCCTGATGATATGTATGAAGTACTTGCCAGTCCATGCCAGCTAAAAGGAGTTTCTGCAGCTGACCCTTCCTCAAGGGATTCTGGCAGAGTTTGCACGTCCCGTCTGGGTGCTGCCATTGGCTGGTGTCCACCACAAATGCTCCTTTTCTCTTCAGGGTACCAATGTCAACTCCCTAGCCAATGAAGTACCATAATGGCCAGGCACAAAAGTGTCCTGCTTCTTGCAGATTGAGCTGTGGAACCAATGACATTGGCTTAGATGTTGTTGGAGGAAGTTGGAAGAGAAATGGGAGGAAGGCTGCTAGGAAGAGGCGCTGTTTGGACATGATTGATCTGATGGGATTCTTCATTCCAGAGGGGCTGTCAGCTTGTAAATTACCCCGGGAAACAAAACAGAGAGGGTTTGTTTGTACCATCTAGGCATGTAGGTGTCATTAGGACTGTAAAGTGAGGTATAAATTCACTCTGACTGAATCAGCAGCAGCAACCTTACCTGCTTCCTCCTTTCCAAGCCTTTTCTATTTCTTCTCAGTGTATTACTACTTTGGCTCTCATCCATGAAATATTGCTAATTGGACATGGTAGGATCCGAGGATGCTGAGTGGAAATGGACTTACCTGCTCTTTCAGCTTTTAAACAAAACCCCAAATCTGCACATGGAGTGTTATATGGTCTGGGGAGAAACAGTTCACATGCAAATATCTATAGAACAAGCAACTTTTGCAGGCATCGCTATAACACCTGGCTGAAAAGTCAACAGCCCTACATCCAACCTGGTTGCTCCCACACCCATTTCGGCAGCCATGTAAAGTCAAAGGACCTTGATAGATTTGTCTTTAAATGAGTACAGAATTGAACTTCTGTCGCATTTCTAGTCAAGTGAAGTTTGCATGGGCAACTTGAAAGCATGCACTCCACCAGAAAAAAATGCCTTGCCTCCCTGGAGCCATTTTGTTTCCTTAATTCCTAGCCAGTAGAAGAGCACTGTGTCACCGAAAAGCTTGTATACCATGCTGTGGTTTTTTTCTAGCTCGTCATTTATGTTTGGCAACCGATTAAGAGCTGGAGAAGCCTCCTGGTCTGCTGCCTGCTACATTTAGAACTGATACATTTAGAAGTGCCACATAAAGTTCATTTCACATTTGCAAGGTTTGGGTGCTTTTAATGTGGAAGCACCTATGTATTTTCTGGAACTCTACACCATTGATCGTAGGCAGGTCTACTTTATATTGGTATGTGTAAGAAAATGCCAAAATTGATTGACCACTTAATAACCCACCGTTCCACAGCAGCTTTAAGTATAAAATAGTATATTATTTTATGTAAACTGTTCAGAGAGCTCTCTCTCTCTTTCTCTCTCTCTCTCTCTCTCTGTAGGCTGTCTGTGAATTTTATTTATTTATTTCATAAAATTGACACGCCACTTGATTGTAGAAAAAACCACAAAGCAGTTTTCAAAAAAGTTTCTTTTTTGTTAGATAAAATAAATAAATAAATGTAATCCTAGAAAGGTGGGCCATAAAAGCTCAAATAGACATATACAACAAATAAGGCCACCCCATCTCTGTCCTTGTTTGTGAAATTCCCCTGGTGAAACATTACAGGATGAGGCCCCCTCTCCTGTGCTGTGGTAACAGGTCTTTGAGGTTATTATCCCCTCTACATGTGTGTCTCAATCTATTAGTCAGTTGGTGGTTTGGAAGCACATACAGAAGACAGTTACAAAACACGATTGCAGGACCAAGGAGATCATGGCCATTTGCTCAACAGGAAAGATCGGGAAACTGGAGGCAAGTTGGTGCATCTCCTTTTTTGGAAGCTTGTTCCAACAAGAGCCTTGATCTGTTGAAGAAACCCAGACTGTCTTCACCCACCCCATTCAACAGCATTATATTATATTATACCGTATTGGCCCGAGTATAAGCTGCACCTGAATAAAAGTCGCAACTTTAAAATTGGAGGAGGGAGAGAAAAAAAGAGAAAAAAATATGCAAATATAAGCCGCTGCTCCTGGCTGCATACTGGGGTGGGGGCTGGGATCCGCATTGCTGACAGCATATTCCCCTTCCTCGCTCTCCCCCTTCCGGCCTTGGGGGAGAGGATGGGGGACTACGCATGGGGCGGGCGTCACTTTGCCACTCTCCTAGCACTGTTTGCCCCACGCTCCTGGCTGCATACCGTAAGGTCGCGAATATAAGCCACACTTGAACTTTTTATGGTCAGAATTTGGGGAAATAGTGAGGCTTATATTCAGGCCAATACGTTATTAGCTTCCCCTGCTCCGTGTGGTATTGGGCCCAAAGAAAGTCAATTTGTACTTCTGCCAAATGCCAAGTGCTACAAGCACCACCTCTAGCAGTAGCTGCTCCAGTTTTAAACTTTGTGACTGGAAGAAATTCAGCTGTGGAACATTTTGTGGGGATGAAATGAGGAGAAAAGCATGGCCAGTCTAACTTCTGAATTTTGGCTTCCCACATCCTAGTCTGAAACTCTAACCAATTCACCACACCTTTGTCTTTCTTTTAAAAGAAGCAGCAACTGTGTGCAGGTAGAATTAGATCAGGGGCACAGTAAGGGGAGATTAACATCAGGGATGGCAGCCTGAGGTGGTTGCCTCAGGTGGCAGGATCCCAGTAGAGTCTAGGAGCAGCAAATCCTGCCACTGCACCTGCCAGTTACCGAGGCTGCTACACTGCCACAGCAGCTGCCATGGCATGGCACTGAGGTTGCTTTCTGCCTCCCTCCCTCAGCTAATGTTGCCATGCACAACAGCAAGGCAGCCTCCAACACTCCTCTCTCATCTTCTCCCCCACCCACAGAATGCTACCTTGCACGGTTGGATGTGGGTGGCGCTGTGGTCTAAACCACTAAGCCTCTTGGGCTTGCTGATTGGAAGGTTGGCAGTTCGAATCGGTGTGATGGGGTGAGCTCCCGTTGCTCTGTCCCAGCTTCTGCCAACCTAGCAGTTTGAAAGCACGCCAGTGCAAGTAGATAAATAGGTACCACTGTGGCAGGAAGGTAAACGGTGTTTCTGTGCACTCTGGCACTTGCCACAGTTCTCCGTGCACCAGTAGCAGTTTAGTCATGCTGGTCACATGACCTGGGAAGCTGTCTGTGGACAAGCACCGACTCCCTTGGCCTGAAAGCAAGATGAGCGCCGCAACCCCATAGTTGTCTTTGACTGAACCTATCCGTCCAGGGGTCCTTTACCTTTTACCTTTTTTACCTTGCACAGTAAGGCAACACCCAACCTTTATATCATTTCTTTTTCATGTTTACACATAGGCTTGCAGACCCTCGAAATGTCCCTATTTTCAGATTTGACCCCAGAATGTCCCAATTTTCTTTGGGATGTCTCTATTTTCATCAGAGAATATGGAGTTATACGACCCCTGAGCCAAGGAGATAAGTAACTATACAACCTTAAAAAAAAGAAAAAAAGGTAAAGGACCCCTGGATGGTTAAGCCCCATCAAAGGCAGCTATGGGGTTGCAGTGCTCATCTCACTTTCAGGCCAAGGGAGCCGGCGTTTGTCCACAGACAGCTTTACAGGTCATGTGGCCAGCTAGGTTTCAAACTGCTATGTTGGCAGGAGCTGGGACAGAGCAACAGGAGCTCACCCCATCACAGGGATTCAAACCGCCAACCCTCTGATCGGCAAGCCCAAGAGGCTCAGTGGTTTAGACCACAGCGCCACCCGTGTGCCAACATAGCAGTTTGAAAGCACACCAGTGCAAGTAGATAAATATGTACCAATGCAGTGGGAAGGTAAATGGCATTTTTATGTGCTCTGGTTTCTGTCATGGTGTTCCATTGTGCCAGAAGCATTTTAGTCATGCTTATGGGCTTCCCAGGAAAACAGATCCTGGGTCTAAATCCTGATGGTGATTGCCTGAAGTCAGGCACTGATCATAATGAAGAAGGGCTGAACACATTCGTTTCCAAAGATGGCGGTGTAGGTTGTCCACCTAATTTCATGCTATATAACTCAGCAACCTTCTGCCAGAAAGTTGCTATGTGCAGGATTACTTAAACAGGGAACTCATAGGACAGCTTAAACTTCTTCATATGACAACAGGCTTGCAAGCTCTATATAACAGGAACTCTGAGAAGAGGAAGGTTGTTCCTGCTGGAGTCCTCAGCCCTGTTGACAGCTGCATTCATTCATCTAGGAGGAAGCCAAAAAGGGAGACGCTTGACAGGTTGGGTAAGTTTGCAGTAATGGATCGTGCCTCGTTTCCCCAGAAGGCTACAACCATCAGTGATGCATGGAGTTTAGGAATGGAATGGATGAGTCTGTGTGACTGAGAAAGCCCTTTAGATTTAGATGTACATGTGTCCCTCTAGCCAGAACTCCTGGTTTCTGCCCATGAGTAGTGCTCAGAGGTGAAACACAACTGAAGATGTCAAAGGACTCGAGTCATCTGGTTTGAAATATAAAATAGGGACATTAAAAGGTCTGAGCTGATTTGGCTTGCCTTGGATTAAGCCAAGCTATTTCCTAATGTTTTCACAGAAATAGTCCTGCTTAATCACCTCAGTCACTCTGAACTGAGCCTGTGGAAGCTCACTTGTCACTAGATGCAAATATTGTTTTGTATGAATTACTCAGTCCCTAAAAAGGTAGCCCTTCTGGTTTAGTATGCTCATCTTTTTATTGCTGGAAAATTCATTTCTTCACAGCACGACCTGCCAAAATCTAGTAAGTCAAGTTCTTTCCAGCACATTATCTCCACGCAAGGAAGCTTGTCACCTGCTAAATTTCCACACATTAAAGGTTCGGTGTTCCTGCCAGGAATAAAACTAGCAACGCTTATGCAGGCATTCATATTCCGAATCACCAGGATCCTCAAGGGACCCACAAGAATACTGCAAGTTTAGGGGGAAGAATACTGCAAGTTTAGGCACTATAACTGTGACTATGAAAGGGCAGTGAACGAATGTTAAGAGGTAAAGATGGATGGATCTGTCAGTATTGCTTCTCTCACTTTCTTATTTTTTTAACCTTAAATTTAGTTCTCCACATTTCCACAGCAATTTGTAGGTTAATAAAATAAAATAAAATAAATAAAATAAATAAAATTCACCAGCAATTTAGTTAGGAGTAAATAGTCCATGTTTCTGCTGTGCTTTGAGGGGATTGGAAATGGAGAGGGATGATAGAGACAGCAATGGGGTGAGAGGGACATGGCAGCAGTGGTCTCTCAGCAGCGACAATATGACATTTGCCAGGATGGGGTTAGGATGCCCACTCTGCAGCCTCGGCTCATCCCCTTCCTGTCTTTCTAGCATGAGCCATAGCTCAATGCAAGAGCATGTGCTTCAAGGAACTGTGCTTAGTCTCCTGCCTGAAGCACTGGAGTTCAGTTACTAGTCAGTGTGGACAGAACTGAACTAGATGGACTGATGGTCTCGTTTAGTCTAAGGCAACTTCCTTTAGTGCACTGATGGGGAACCTCCATCCCACAGCCTTTCGACAAAATAACATTTTATACAAACGAGTCAGCTAGTATACTGTAGGTTTAGGAGACACACAAGATGACAACAGCTTGGTGACAGTTCAATGTGGTGATCATAATGGTCACACAGACTTCTTGGGACACTCCTGTCATCCTCAGTGGAAAAATACCTTGACAGAAAATATAATGTCTGTGATCTCTTTTCTGGAATTCACAAGTTTAAAAGGAACAACCTGCCACTCTCCAAACAGTCACAGATGCACAAAGACAGACCAAAAATGGGTATATTATTGTCAGGCAAGGATCACAATGGAATATAAAACACTATTTTAAAAACAAATCTTGCAGGGGAAATCTTTCCAATGGAAAATTCCACAGCCAAAAAGGCCCTGCCATTCCCCCCACAAGTAGTGCCCCATCCATTGTGGGGCAGATAGCAAAGGAGCTCCCTGGCAAAGGGATTGTCAGGTGACTGACAGTTGGGCTGCCCTGCCCACCTGTCAAAGTGACCAGCTTTGGCTGGGGTTTCTCAGGATCTGGTCCACACTAGGCAAAAAATGTTCCTCACCCCCTGCTTTAGCATATAGTGCTTAGCATGTGTGTTGCTTTATTATCGCTTGCCTTTGCAGATACCCAGCACAAAAGGACGCTGCCATGTCTCCCAGGAGCCCTCACCGTAGGGCCCTTCTTCTCCTGCTCGTCGTCATGGCCACCACCCTTCTCCCATGGAGCCAGGCTACATCTTACACTGACTTCCTGAAGAGGCACCAGGACGACCCGAAATCTGACTTGCAGAGTGACAGCACCTACTGCAACCTGATGATGCAACGGAGACACCTGAACTGCCAGCGAGGCAACACCTTCATCCATGCCAGCGAACAGCAGCTGACTTCCATCTGCAATTCCAGAGGGAAAATCCTGGATGGGAACCAGACCAGCAAGACCCTCTTCCCGATCACCATCTGCACCCGGGGGAAAGGCCTCCGAAGAGTCTTCTGCAGGTACAAGGGGAAAAGCAAAATCAAGAGGATCCGGGTCACGTGCAAGAAGGGTCTCCCTGTCCACTACATTTCTCATGCTTAAACCTAGCAATTGGAACAGGCCAGGCTGCTGAAAGAATCCTGCTTTGCCTTGGCCATTGCTCTTCAAGCTCATCTACCCAGAGCAATTTACAAAGCTGGGCCCCATCTTGGCTGCTCCCTCCTGCGTGCTATGCAAATTACACCCTGATGTGTCCTGTTTCTCTTTATTCTGCACAGCACATCACACAACTTTAATTCTGTGTTTAAAACAACGGCAGTGGTGTTTCTTTAAAACTCCAGAACGTGTCGATCCAAAAGAGTCTGCAGCTTGCTTGCTAGTTTCCATTATACTAGTTTCCAAATCAAGGGAAGCAGCCTCCACTGCCACCTGCCTATCCAGGGTGGTTCAAGAAGGAAGGAAGGAAGGAAGGAAGGAAGGAAGGAAGGAAGGAAGGAAGGAAGGAAGGAAGGGAGGAAAAAAGGAACAGAAAAGAAGAGAGGAGAGGAGAGAGAAAACACACACAGAGAGAGAGAGAGGGGGAGGGAGAGGGAGAGGAAACAGACACTATATTCATAAATCTGTATCAGAATGTAGCAAAGCTTGGGAGAGCTCAATATTTGAAGGGTTCACCAGCGTTTGCCAAACCCTTAATGCTTTGAGTAATAGAATAATAGAACTGTAGAACCCTGAGGATCCAGTCCATCTTCGACAATGAAGGAATCTCAACTAAAGCATCCGTGACAGATTACCATCCAACCTCTGTTTAAAAGCCTCCAGTGAAGGACTGTCCATCACCTTACAAGGTAGTCTGTTCCACTGTCAAATAGCTCTTACTACCAGAAAGTTCTACCTAATGATTAACCAGAACCTCTTTTCTTGTACTTTGAATCCATTGGTTTGGGTTCTACCCTCTGGAGCAGCAGAAAACAAACTTGCTGCATCTTCCATGTGACAGCTCTTCAGTTGTTTAAATATAGCTCTCTTCCCTTCTCCAGGCTTCTGTTGAAACTTTTTAGCCAGCTAGCTTTTAATTAGGCTTTGATAAGGTGACAGGCACATATTCTGGATTATCTTCTTCCATGCCTGAATTTACAGCTTTGCTAAAATAAAACTGGGCTTCATTCATGAAACCGAGTCCTTGGTTATTTAGAAAGCTCAATCTAAGTATACACAAGATCTCCTGTGTTGCTGGGTGGGCAAGGGAGGAATTAAGGGATGGATGAGAACCTACATTTTTCTTCCGTGACAGTGACTATATTACATTGATTTTTTCCACCTCTCTGCTATGGTTTTCTTTTTTTTAAAAAAAAAATCACTACCCAAAGAATAAGAATAAGAATTTAATATTTATACCCCGCCCATCTGGCTGGGTTTCCCCAGCCACTCTGGGCTGCTTCCAACAAAATATTAAAATACAATATTCTATTAAACATTAAAAGCTTCCCTAAACACGGCTGCTTTCAGATGTCTTCTAAAAGTCTGGTAGTTGTTTTTCTCTTTGACATCCAGTGGGAGGGCTTTCCACAGAGCGGGTGCCACTACCGAGAAGGCCCTCTGTCTGGTTCCCTGTAACTTGGCTTCTCACAATGAGGGAACCACCAGAAGGCCCTCGGCACTGGACCTCAGTTTCTGGGCAGAACGATGGGGGTGGAGACGCTCCTTCAGGTATACTTATGTATACAAATAAAGGTATACAAAGAAAACTGATGTATCCGGGAAGATTGATTGCAAGGAGCTTCCAAAGGATTACTCCAAATTGGTTGAATGGGCAATAAAAAGGCAATTGCAACCCACCATTAGCAACCGTGAAGTGATGCACATTGGATTCAAATATCCTGATTTCACATGTGTGCTATTAGGCTCTGAACTGGTGGTGGTTGATCTGGTACAAGAGCTTGCGGTTGTGGTGGAAAGCTCAATAAAGATGTTGACTCAGCACATGGCAGCCATAAATGATGAATTTCATGTTAGGAACTTTATGTCATGTCTCAGAAATGATTGGACTTACCAATCAAGGCACTGAGTACCAAATCACTGATTCATATCAATCATAACCATATTTACTGGAAGGAAATCCACCATGTGTTCTGTATTGGGCACTAATTCCCATCAATGGCTTCCCAGAACACTCATGTAAATCACAAAACTGGCTTCAGTTTTGGAGGGCTAGCACTGTTTATTTGTTTAGCAGCAGGCCAGACATAATTTCAAGTGTACCCCGTTATAGTAGAACTGATGTAAGACAGCAGAAAGGCAAATTATCTGCCTGAGAGCCAGAAACACACTCATTCGTAAATTGCTGACATGCTCTTAAGCCCCATTCTGTGCCCAGTAAGCACAGGATGCCTTTTCCCAGAGGCTCTGTGGCCCATAGACTGCAGCACAATGCTGGGCAAGGTTTTGCCCAGTATACCTTCTTTGTGTTATGGGCTCATGGGAAAAATCTGTCCCATGAGCCCTTGCTGCAGGCGGGAGGGGAAAGCCCCGTCTATGTCCAGCGTGGGTGGGCTAGGGCAGAGTGACAGATGCCGCTGTAAATATCTGATTCACCGACTATGAATGACTAAACTGGGAAGTGCATGTTGGCAAGAGCTGCTACTGCCACCGAGTTAAACATGAAAATTTCCTGAAGGCAGATCTTGAAAGGGAGCCCAGGATAGCACTTCTGAGCCTCCAACCTATGCTCAAAGAGTAGTTAGACCCACCCCAAAGCAATGTGCAATTGGTTCCCTGCCCCATGCTGACCTTCTCTGCTGTGATTAGAATCCCCACAGGTGGCATTTCAAGAATGAGTCCATGATGTGGCTACGACTAGCTATACTATCTCAGAAAACAATGATCTCTTGGGCCGATAGGGAGCAACAGGTTTGATTGCTGCTTTCTCTAGTCACTCCTTTTTCCGCACTCAAACCAGAAAAGGAGTTGGAAGGAAAGAGTAGAGGAGACCTGCTGGCCACGATCTGTTCAGCACATCCATGTCTTCCACCAACTGTGATGTATAAAGACTTCAGCATTCCCTTGTAGTCTCCTGAATCAATTATGTGGGTGCCTTTTTCAGGAAACGTTACTCCATGATGCCTCTTCAGCAACAAACACACATTTCTCCTCTTCAAGCTGGATCACTAAGCAATGGCGTAGACCAGGCATAGGCAAACTCTGGCCCTCCAGTTGTTTGGGACTACAACTCCCATCATCCCTAGCTAACAGGACCAGTGGTCAGGGATTATGGGAATTGTAGTCCCAAACGTCTGGAGGGCTGGAGCTTGCCTATGCCTGGCGTAGACTGCTGGGCCAGCCTCAGTTGGCCTCTTGGGAAATTATATGGCTCTGGGGAGAAATGCACCTGAGCAGAGATAAAGGAAGACACAGGAACTCACTGAGCAGAAAGAACAGGAGTTTGGACTAGTTGGCCCTTTAGGCTGATCCAGTGGGGCTTATTTTATGTTCTTAATGTTTCTGGGAAAGGCTAAAGATTGGATCTCCCAAATGAGGAAATGACATTCTCTTGTCGTTGCAATGATCAGACTGCCCCAGCTCCCATTTGTTACCTGAAAAACTGGCTCTTTACTTTTATGGAGGGATGTTACTAGAATGCCATAGCTTTTTCAGCATTCATCTTGATCCCAATCTTTGATTTGCACAAACACACATAGACGCACACACAACTGAACAAATGTCACCTCCTACCCTCAAGGTCTAGATGAAGCACAGGGAAGAAGCTGTAGCTCTCCAGACATCTCCAAAGGCTGAAACTCGGAATAAATATGCTGTATTTTTCCGTGTATTAGACAAGGTTTATTTTACTCAAAAATCATGTAAAAAAACTGTGGTCATCCTATACATGGATAAGTGGGGGTGGGGGAGCTGTGTGCCGCCATCCAGCTGGTTGGCAGGCTCACAACTCCCCCCCCCCATGCCGCTGTGGGAGGCGTGCGCTCTAGGGAGCATTCCCCGCAGTGGCATAGGGGGAGCGGCTGCCCACTTTGCCAACCCCCAGCAATGGCCCTGCTGGGGTGATGGCGCATGTGCAATTCCCCCTAAAAAAAGCTCAACAAATTTGGGCACCCTTCCTTATTTTCATTAAATTTAGTCCCCCAAAATAGGGGGGTCTTATACCTGGGGGGCATCTTATACATGGAAGAATACGGTATTTACTGCAGGAAGATCGCATGAATAGCGGAAGGGTAACCTTGCAAAGAAACCCAAGAAACTCAAGGTAAAAGGGTATTTGTGGTTATGGGTGTATTATCAATTAGTCAAGTATTGTACCATGATGAAATACCCTTTACTTGAAATGAAGCAGGAGGTTAAACTACCTAATTAGGCCTCAGACTTCTGTGAAGGTTATTTGTTCACAACTTATAATGGACACTGGTACAAGCTGTCAAGTGCTTGTGTGAAAGAGTGTACACTTGTTGATTTGCACGGTTTCACCATAAACTCATCAAACATTGTATATGAATACAGGGCTTTTTTTCACCTGGAACTCGCCGGAACTCAATTCTGGCACCTCTCAGGTGTGTGCCATTGCCATTATAAGAGAACAGGGGAGGTGTTCATGATGAGTTAGGTAGGAAGGTAAACGGTGTTTTTGTGCGCTCTGGTTTCCATCACCATGTTCCATTGCACCAGAAGCAGTTTAGTCATGCTGGCCACATAATCCAGATGCTGTCTGTGGACAAATACCAGCTCCCTCAGCCGGAAAGCAAGATGCGCGTCGCAAACCCCATAGCCGCCTTTGACTGGACCAGTGGCGTAGCGTGGGGGGTGCAAGGGGGGCAGGCCGCACCGGGGGGCCGCATCTGGGGGGGGCGTGCTCGCTGCCTCCGGAGTCGCCGAAGAGCCTCGGGCGCAGGCTGTAGCAGAGCCGCATGTCTCGCGGCGCCCGGCTGAAGGCGCCCGGCAGGCAGCGGCTCTCAGTGCTCGCCGCGGAGGACGCGCCAGGCAGCCCCTCCTCACAGCCCCGCCTCCGCCGCTGCTGCTGCAGCTGCTGGGCCGTTGCATTTTCCTCGCCTCTCTGCCCCCCTCCTCCTCCGGGCAAGCGGCGTCGTTTGGGCGGCAGCGCCAGCGGCAACTCGCAAGTTAGGGGTTAGGGGGGGCGCAAATTACGTGCCTTGCCCCGGGTTAGGGGGCGCAAATTACTTGCATTGCCCCGGGTGCTGACAACTCACGCTACACCACTGGACTGGACTTAACCATCCAGGGGTCCTTTACCTGTACCTTAAGCAACCTCTAGGTTAGATTACTGTAAGGCGCTCACCTCAGGGCTGCCTCTGAAGACAATTTAGAAACTTCAGTTAGTGCAGAACTCAGTGGCCAGTTCAAGACTGTTTGGTCATATTACACCAATCCTGGCCTGACTGCAGTCACTTCCAGACCCAACTTAAAGTGCTAGCTATGACACTGTGTCATGGGATGGGGGTTATTGATTTATTTTTGTTCTCATTTTTATTTTATATTCTGTGTTTTCTTAATACTGTATTATTATGCATGATTATTTTATTAAAATATTATTTCTAGAGGTAAAAGCTGTATCCACCAGATGGGCGGGGTACAAATAAATTATTATTATTATTATTATTATTATTATTATTATTATTATTATTATTATTGGCCGATGGGGCAGACAGAGTCATGCAGTTTCAGACATAAGCAAAGGGGAAGACCTCACTGACCTGTAGGTGAGAACTGGATTTATTCCATTGACTGATTGAGAAGAAAGCACGACTATGGATGTGCAATACTTGAAAGTAGCTTCCGACTCACAGTGAGTGGATCAGAAGCCCAGAGCAGGTGAATGGCTCTGGATAGAGAATTGTGGGACATTTAGATCAATGCTCAAGAGCTTGATACCACTTCTGGTGTCCAAATTGTGGGGCCAAATTGAGGTCTCTCATGGTTTTTCTTTGATTAAACTCCATTCGCTCTATTGTAGAACAAGATAATTATTCTTTTGTTTCTTTGATGTTCAGTAATATTCCTCCAAATTGTGAAAATTGCAATTAGGGCCTTGAACCACTTTCATGGTGGTGAGTGTTAGGTCAATGTATGGATACATCTTTTATTAATGAACGACATTGAAAGAATGGAAGTTTGTTTATTACTCTTGGGGAGTAATAAACTGCCTTGCAGTTATTATGTAAGCAAAGGTTTTTTTTCTAAACAGAATCTTGTTTTGTGATAAATATTCAGCAGTGACTGGAACACAGTTCCTTATCTGAGTGCTTCCAGAAACATTGTGATTTAATTTATCCAGCAACTAGACTCATTGACTTTGTGAAATAATTCCAGTCATTTTATTGCTGTTGCTTCTGTCATCACAGCCTTGTAGCCTAGTTTATCACAATCTAGAATACTTGATTAGACAGTACCAAATCTGACCAGTATAAATTAATATAGGTAAAGGTAAAGGTACCCCTGCCTGTATGGGCCAGTCTTGCCAGACTCTAGGGTTGTGCGCTCATCTCACTCTGTAGTCCGGGAGCCAGCGCTGTCTGCAGACACTTCCGGGTCACGTGGCCAGCGTGACAAGCTGCATCTGCCGTGGAATATATATTTCTTATATACAGCTTTGTTCTTTCCCCCTTTTTTCTCTGTATCACTCTATTTCTTTTAAAACTGAAATTATGTCAATAAAATATGAACGTTAAAAATCCATGAAATTGTCTGTGGCTTTCTGGTCCACCTCCATTTGTTTTTCTCGCAGAACTGCCAGTTTTGTTCTTTTCTCACATCACCAAAACAATGTCTCCAAATTCCTTCCAAATACCAGAATTTTAGATTTCAAGTTGTATTCGCTACCATACTAAAACCCACAAGTTTCAGCACCTGCAGAAGTCTCAGGTCCTTCTTCTCCCTACTTGTCAGGGATGTGGCTGAATAGAACACCTGGGAAGAGTCTGACTCAGGAGATGAAGGAATGCATACACAGACAGAGCAGGAGTGGGTTAGTTCAGCCCCCCTTCATCAAGAGTTCCCAGTCACGCTGGCTACATAATCCAGATGCTGTCTGTGGACAAATACCAGCTCCCTCGGCCTGAAAGCAAGATGGGCGTTGCAAACCCTATAGCTGCCTTTGACTGGACTTAACCGTCCAGAGGTCCTTTACCTGTACCTCACATAACCTCTAGGTTTTATTACTGCAAGGCACTCAACTCAGGGCTGCCTCTGAAAACAATTTGGAAACTTCAGTTAGTGCAGAACTCAGTGGCCAGTCCTAGACTGATTGGTCGTATTACACCAATCCTGGCCTGACTGCACTCATTTCCAGACCCAACTTAAAGTGCTAGCTATGACACTGTGACATGGGGTGGGGCATTACTGGTTTATTTTTGTTCTCATTTTTATTTTATATTCTGTGTTTTCTTGATACTGTATTATTACGCATGATTATTTTATTAAAGTATTATTTCTAGAGGTAAAAGCTGTATCCACCAAGAAGGGGTCGTCTTGGTGCCCCAAATCATAAGACTTTCCAATTAAAACAGTTGACACACGTGATTAACTCATCTTCAACGGGTCAAAATGGAACTGGAACCTTCACAGATCTCCCCTAATGCTTTATCCTTCTTGAAAACTTCATGTGCTTGCATTAGCAAAATGGTACAGTTGTACCAAGGTTTTCAAATGCCTTTGTACCTGTACGTTTTGGCTCCCAAACGATCGAAACCCGGAATTGAGCCTTCCGGTTTTTGGACTTTTTTTGGAAGCCGGACAGCCAATGCGGCTTTCACTATTGTTTCCAGTGCGCCTGTGCAATCAAAGCCAATCGGAAGCTGCGCCTTGGTTTCCAAACATCTTGGCACCCACTGTGAATGTAGCAAAATAAACATTGGAGTCCGTTCAGGTCCTCAAGCTAGTTTTCAGGCTAGTTCCTTCAGTCATGTGACTGTTCTGAGAAGCCACTGACAAGAATTAGCTCCCAGTACAAAATGCAAAGTAGATTTCCTTCAGGTAAATATGGCTGCTTTTTTTATTTATCGGTACACATCCATGTTTTGGAACTCAATGCATTGATTGATAAGTCCAAGCAATAGTGTTTCCAGATATAGAATGAGCCTTTTCCTAACATGGAATTCAGCTCTATAGTCTGAGGGGATAAACTGGAAAGCGTTAGATGATTCTGGAAGCTTCTAGAAGGTTCACTCCTGCTCTGCCTGTGGCTGAACTCCCTCCTCTCCAGAGTCGGACTCTGGCTCCCTCTGTACTGGCATTCCTGTGGGATATAAAGCTGTCAGTCAAGCCCAACATTCTGAGAGAACTAACTGCCTCTATGTGGCAGGCAGTTTTGTCAGTTGGTTGGTTGGTCGGTTGCTGCTAGGAGTGTTAACTGGTAACTGCTAAGATGCAGTCTTTTCATGATTCACTACTAACTAGTACAGTGGTACCTCGGGTTAAATACTTAATTCGTTCTAGAGGTCCGTTCTTAAGCTGAAACTGTTCTTAACCTGAAGCAACACTTTAGCTAATAGGGCCTCCTGCTGCCGCCGCGCCGCCACCTCAAGATTTCTGTTCTCATCCTGAAGCAAAATTCTTAACCTGAGGTAATATTTCTGGGTTAGCAGAGTCTGTAACCTGATGAGGCATCTGTTCATAGTCTGCATTTTAATCAAGGCTTATATTTTGATCAGATACCTGTATTCTTAAAATGAGCTTAAAATATATTTTAAAATATCTGTATCTCCCATGCCAGGCAGCATCTCTCATGCCAGGCAGTGAGTGCATCGGCAGATGTGCTCATCTTAAACAGGGCCCCTCTGACAGAGCCTCAGGGTTGCAAAAGGAAATTACAGGCTAGGAGCAAAAGGTCACACTGACCATACAAAATTACAGAATACAATTAAGCTATAAAAACACAATTATTATGCCTCCCCTTAGAGACTTAAGCCAAAGGGTAAATTGAAGAAGTTGCTTTTAGAACAGCAGCTGTTTCAGCAGGAAAAGGGGGACTGTAAACTAAGAGGCTTCTCTCTGAAGTTGCTTTTGGAAACTGTTTTTTTACTAAGTTCCCTTTCTTCTAAAAATCTATATATATTAATGTATAAATATATTGGCTTAAATGTAATTATGCAAATGATTTAGAAATTAGAAATGTTAGATTCATGTTAGATTCTTATTTCATAGAATCATAGAATAATAGAGTTGGAAGAGACCACAAGGGCCATTGAATCCAGACCCCTGCCAAGCAGGAAACACAATCAGAGCACTCCTGACATATGGTTGCCGGGCCTCTGTTTAAAATGAAATTAAAAACCATCTGGTTTGCAGTGAAAATGGCAGTAGGGGCCAAAGGTTATCTGGTAATTAAGGTGCCTTGTCGAGGTTAATGGCTACTTGTTTGCCATTTATAAATAGAAGAAAATATAGCTCTCTGTCTCCCATAAAAGGTAATAGGAAATGAGTGTATCTTTTATGATTGGTTCTAACAAACAGCCAATAGGAATTTCAACCAGGCTGATTGGACAGAGGCAGCCAAAGGAGGAGCAAGGGGACTGGGCTGAGGGAATATAAGTGCTGGCCATGAGGGCTGGAAGGCCAGAGCATTGGTAACCATATACCACTGTGTCTCTCATTTATTTGTCTGACAAATAAATAATTATTTTAATTTCTCTATTGCTGCGTTGAATATTTCATTCCAGCTAAGCGTTAACCACAAGCAGGGTGCTACACTGAAGCGTATGTAACCTGAAGCGTATGTAACCTGAAGCATATGTAACCTGAAGCGTATGTAACCACTGTATATAGTTTATCTGTTATAAAATCTAAGCCAAACCTGCCTTCAGGAACAACTATGTAATGCAGAAGGAATCTGAAACTAATGTAGTTTCTGTTAATATGCTTCAGATTCATGTGTGTTTTCTTTAAGAGGGACAGAAAGGGATTATCGACCAGGAAGGTATAATTATTGGTAGGATTAAAGCAAGTTAGCAAACCCATAAACTCAAACTTGGGATCATTTAAACTCTGCTAAATTATATAAACATTCCCACAATTCCTTCCTTTCCAGAGTCAGACTCTTCCCAGGCATTCAATTCAGCCACATCCCGGACAAGTAGGGAGCAGGAGGACCTGAGACTTCTGTAGGTGCCGAAATTTGGGGTTTTTAGTAGAGTAGCCAATACAACTTGAAATCTAAAATTCAGGTACTTGGAAGGAATTTGGAAACATTATTTTGGTGAATGAGCAAAGCACGGAACTGGTAGTGCTGTGAGGAAAAAAATATGGAAGTGGACCAGAAAGCCACAGGCAGTTTCATGGATTTTTAATGTTCATATTTTATTGAGATAATGTCAGTTTTAAAAGAACTAGATTGATACAGAGAAAAAAAGGGGGGAAAGAACAAAGCTGTATATAAGCTGTCTGCTTATCTGAGTCACAAGGTGGAAGAGTTAGAAAAGAGGCTGGGTTTTAATAAGCAACCAGGGATTCCACAAATAACTGCTTGATCCTACAGCAGCAAGAATCATGTGAAAAGGAATGAGACCATACATATATATGATGAAAAGCGAGGTTGGAGATGAGCAGTGGGACAAAGTGGAGGCCCAAAGTGATCAGAGTGGCCTTTTCACCCTCAAGAAGGAAGGAATCCTGGTGGCAATCCAATGGTGACTTGTGAGCAGGTAAAATAGATATTTGCTTATGTAAAAGGATTTCCCCAACTCCTCCTTCTTGCAATCCTCTTCCCTTTGCCCAGACCTGTCCTGGAAGATTGGGGGACTACCTTGAGAGGTTTCTTGAGAGGGATGCAGTGTGTGTGGGGGGGAGTGTAGGGGGCTGCTGAGTGTCGGAGTGGATGGTACCTTACGTTTTTTGCCTGAGCAGAAGTCTGCTTGTGCAACAATGGCATTCAAAATCTTAATTCAATTGGGTATCCGTTCTCACATGAAAGGGAAATTTCCCTAGTAAGGTCAAATGCGAGGTATCTCAAATAATATTTTAAACACATGGTGGTTGGAACAGGAGATGAGCTCGACATGGGACCAGTTACTGGTATGTCCGAAACAGTGCAGATGTTTTTAAGATCCTGGTCGGAGACATGAATGAAAGTGTGTGATTTTCCATATGTCAGGCCTCTTTTGCTTCTTAGATAGTTGCAGTAATCTTCGACTTCAGTCTCCGGGTAATCGACATACTCGTCTTTGAAGGATTGGAAGTCCCAGGAGGCTTCAGTCCCCAGCACCATCCAGGAGAGCAAAACCAAGAGCAGCCATACAGGACAGGGCCCCTTGGCAGCCATGGCTCACTGTGGCTCTTGGTGGTTGTTCTGTGCAGAAAAAACAGGAAACGGTGTAAAGTTCAACAGGGCATTTCATGCTTTCCCTTTTCCCATCAGATTTATTATATAACCCACTTCCCAGGAAAAAGCAAGGGAAAATCTGAAAAGGGCTATGACAGCCTTGCTCAAATTGCAATCCTAATTCCCTCATTAGGTAGTTATGAGGCTGTCTAATACTGCCCTCAGACACTGCCCCATCTACTTCAGTACTGTGGTACCTCAGAAGTCAAACAAAATCCCTTCTGGAACTCCGTTTGACTTCCAAAATGTTCAGAATCCAAGGAACAGCTTCTGATTGGTTTCATGAAGCTCCTGCAGCCAATCGGAAGGTGGGAAGTTGCATCAGAAGTTTGGGTTCCAAACAGTGTTCGAAAACTGAAAGACTCCCTTCCAGGTTTACAGCATTCAGGAGCCAAAGTGTTTGACTCGCAAGGTGTTCGGATCCAAGGTACGCCTTTATTGTCTAGCATTGAGTTGTGGCCCTTCCCCATTCCCATCTCTCTTCCTCCACCCCATTACAACTATGAAACTATAGTCTAGCTGACAGGCAGATTGAAGAAATAAATAAGACTAAGTTCCAGAGACTAATAAGCACCTCAAAAATCACACAAAAATTAGCCTCTGCAAACACAATGAATGACACCATTATTCTTCATGTCACAACAGCAGGAATAAACAGGCGTGAGTTCCACAAATTAGCATACTGAGATTCCCTAAGTGCCAAACTGTTAACCTGAGTCAGAGTGTGGTGGCCTCCTCAGGGAGCTGATTCAGGTTGTCATGAAATAATAGCAATTTGTTGATTATTGCCAATGTATTTTTATTGCCAGAAAGAAGGAACAGTGTTTGACTCCCAGGGCAGCATAAGTACAACCAACTGAAAAAAGGTAGTCCCTACTCGCGGCTGCAGATTGTAATGATACAAAAGGACAAAGGGATGAATGAAGAAGAAAAACACAGACCTCTGTGCCCATCCTTAAAGTCAAACAGACGAACTAAGAAATTCATAAAATTTATTCAAGTCAGGCCCTGCATTCTCTTTGAGACATCCCAATGATGACTTGGCATCTACTTTCTATATTTCTAGATAAATGTAAACACCTTTGAAATGGGCACCTTTCATGACTGTAAAATTATCCTAAATCTCGGAATGTAGCTTTTTCCAATGAAGCTACATTTCCCTATACATAGAGCTTTACTTCCTACTTTCTGTTCATACCTTCTCAAAATGTACATTTGTATATAAGCATACTGGGCTTCCTTGTATTGGGGTGGTGTTACTTACATGACTTAGTCTTCCTCCATAAATTAAACAAATTCTGCATATAGCAATATTTAAATTCCGGAGAAAGCATTGTAACCTAAATTTCAGCATGGCTGTTACATACAGTCATCTCATCAGCCTTCTGTACTCTGAATTGATACAGCCAATCCACAGCTCAGCCACCACATCTATTGTCAGAGAGCTTGTGCTCAAAGATGATTGGCTGCCAGTGAAATGCAGGTAAAGAATATGGCTGCCATGACTAGAACTTAGGAGAAGGAGTCACACAGAGGTTAAATATTTATGAATATATGCATAGAGAAATAAAATCCCAGCGGGGGGGGGGGGGAATACAAGGAGAAAAGTTTTGTTAAACATGGAAAAGGTTTATTCTATCAAAGACAGGGGGAAATTGAAATCAAGTATGGAAGAAAGAAATGACAGACAAAGTTTAGCTATTCAAAAGTTGGCTGATTTAAAACCCGCCTGCAGTTTGCCTTCTAGGCCACCTTTCCCACTCCTGAGCAAAAGAATGAACATAGCTTCGTAGATGAGCATGTTGAGGCCTTTTTCTTACCTAGTGTAATAGAAATTGGTCTCCCAAAGAGTGGATCGAAATATCTTCTTTCACTCGTATGCGCCAGGAAGAGACACCTTATATAGAGAGAATTCAGCTATAGTGGATGATGATACGTGGAAAATTGTTACTGGATGTACTGGAACAAAGGCTGGGAACCTATTTTTCCCCCAGTAGGTGATGAAAATGAAGCATCATTAGTAGAAAAATATGAAGGTCTAATTGCTAATTGGTCTTGAATATTATAGTAGTTCCCATATATTGTTTTACTGGAAGGATGCATTCTGTACCCAACAGGTTGATGGTATAGCTGATGTCTATATTCTCGCATGAATATTTTTACTCACTCCAGACAGGCATATTACATCATGCAATGCATGGGAAAGTGTTCACCCACCCATATTTATCAGGGCTAATCCTGATTCTCTGCAGTGGATACAGTGCTTATAGCATGAATGTTTCCCCTTGTTATTAAAGACTCACTGGAAGACCCAAGAGGCAGATATCTTTTACTTAGGGGTACCTCTGGATGCTTCGCTGTCGCTTGAGGCTAAGGTGGCATCAGTGGCACAGAGTACCTTCCATTGACTTCAGCTGATGGCCTAGCTATACGCCTATCTGGACACAGACAACCTAACTACTGTTGTCTAAGCTCTGGGTACCTCTAGGTTAGATTAGTGTAAGGTGTTCTACTAGAGCTCTGAAGACCATTCAGAAACTTCAGTTAGTGCAGAACTCGGTGTCCAGGGCAAGATTCTTCGGTCATATTACACCAAGCCCAACTGCACTCATTTCCAGGCCCAACTCATGGGATGGGAGATTATTTATTGTTCATTTTTTTTGGTTCTTATTTTCAGTATCTGTTTTGTGTTTTTTATACTGTATTCCTATGCATTATTATTGTATTAAGATATCATTTCAAGAGGTAAAATCTGTATCCACGCCCAAATCATAAGTTGTACTCCAAGGCTTTCCAATTAAAACAGTTGACGCACATGATTAACTCATCTTCAACTCTGTGGGCCAAAATGGAACTGGAACCCTCCGAAATCTCTCCTAATGCTTTATCCTTCATGAAAACATCACATGCTTGCATTAGCAAAATAAGGTTTCCGTTTCTATAGCTGAAGCCATTTACTCATACGGTATAAATGGTCAAACACTTCAAGAATATGTCAGAACCAGAACTTCTACTAATTCCAGGCCAATAGGGCAGACAGAAATATGCAGGTTCAGACATAAGCAAAGGAGAAGACCTCATTGACCTGTAGGTGAGAACTGGATTTATTCCATCGACTGATTGAGAAGAAAACACGACTATGGATGTGCAATACTTGAAAGTAGCTTCCGACTCACAGTGGGTGGATCAGAAGCCCAGAGCAGATGAATTGCCCTGCGTAGAGAATTGTGGCAGATTTAGATCAATGCTCAAGAGCTTGATATCTCTTCTGCGGTCCAAAATGTGGAGCCAAATTGAGGTCTGTCATGGTTCTTCTTTGATTAAACTCCATTTGCTCTATTGTAGAACAAGATAATTATTCTTTTGTTTCTTTGAGGTTCAACAATATTCCTCCCAATTGTGAAAATTGCAATTAGGGCCTTGAACCACTTTCATGGTGGTGAGTGTTAGGTCAATGTATGGATACCGCTTTTATTAATGAATGACATTGAAAGAATGGAAGTTTGTTTATTACTCTTGGGGAGTAATGAACTGCCTTGCAGTTATTATGTAAGCAAAGGTCTTTTTTCTAAACAGAATCTTGTTTTGTGATAAATATTCAGCAGTGACTGGAACACAGTTCCTTATCTGAGTGCTTCCAGAAACATTGTGATTTAATTTATCCAGCAACTAGACTCATTGACTTTGTGAAATAATTCCAGTCATTTTATTGCTGTTGCTTCTGTCATCACAGCCTTGTAGCCTAGTTTATCACAATCTAGAATACTTGATTAGACAGTACCAAATCTGACCAGTATAAATTAATATAGGTAAAGGTAAAGGTACCCCTGCCTGTATGGGCCAGTCTTGCCAGACTCTAGGGTTGTGCGCTCATCTCACTCTGTAGTCCGGGAGCCAGCGCTGTCTGCAGACACTTCCGGGTCACGTGGCCAGTGTGACAAGCTGCATCTGCCGTGGAATATATATTTCTTATATACAGCTTTGTTCTTTCCCCCTTTTTTCTCTGTATCACTCTATTTCTTTTAAAACTGAAATTATGTTAATAAAATATGAACGTTAAAAATCCATGAAATTGTCTGTGGCTTTCTGGTCCACCTCCATTTGTTTTTCTCGCAGAACTGCCAGTTTTGTTCTTTTCTCACATCACCAAAACAATGTTTCCAAATTCCTTCCAAATACCAGAATTTTAGATTTCAAGTTGTATTCGCTACCATACTAAAACCCACAAGTTTCAGCACCTGCAGAAGTCTCAGGTCCTTCTTCTCCCTACTTGTCAGGGATGTGGCTGAATAGAACACCTGGGAAGAGTCTGACTCTGGAGATGAAGGAATGCATACACAGACAGAGCAGGAGTTTGTTAGTTCAGCCCCCCTTCATCAAGAGTTCCCAGTCACGCTGGCTACATAATCCAGATGCTGTCTGTGGACAAAAACCAGCTCCCTCGGCCTGAAAGCAAGATGGGCGTTGCAAACCCTATAGCTGCCTTTGACTGGACTTAACCGTCCAGAGGTCCTTTACCTGTACCTCACATAACCTCTAGGTTTTATTACTGCAAGGCACTCAACTCAGGGCTGCCTCTGAAAACAATTTGGAAACTTCAGTTAGTGCAGAACTCAGTGGCCAGTCCAAGACTGATTGGTCGTATTACACCAATCCTGGCCTGACTGCACTCATTTCCAGACCCAACTTAAAGTGCTAGCTATGACACTGTGACATGGGGTGGGGCATTACTGGTTTATTTTTGTTCTCATTTTTATTTTATATTCTGTGTTTTCTTGATACTGTATTATTACGCATGATTATTTTATTAAAGTATTATTTCTAGAGGTAAAAGCTGTATCCACCAAGAAGGGGTCGTCTTGGTGCCCCAAATCATAAGACTTTCCAATTAAAACAGTTGACACACGTGATTAACTCATCTTCAACGGGTCAAAATGGAACTGGAACCTTCACAGATCTCTCCTAATGCTTTATCCTTCTTGAAAACTTCATGTGCTTGCATTAGCAAAATGGTACAGTTGTACCAAGGTTTTCAAATGCCTTTGTATTTGTACGTTTTGGCTCCCAAACGATCGAAACCCGGAATTGAGCCTTCCGGTTTTTGGACTTTTTTTGGAAGCCGGACAGCCAATGCGGCTTTCACTATTGTTTCCAGTGCGCCTGTGCAATCAAAGCCAATCGGAAGCTGTGCCTTGGTTTCCGAACATCTTGGCACCCACTGTGAATGTAGCAAAATAAACATTGGAGTCCGTTCAGGCCCTCAAGCTAGTTTCGTGAGTCATGTGACTGTTCTGAGAAGCCACTGACAAGAATTAGCTCCCAGTACAAAATGCAAAGTAGATTTCCTTCAGGTAAATATGGCTGCTTTTTTTATTTATCGGTACACATCCATGTTTTGGAACTCAATGCATTGATTGATAAGTCCAAGCAATAGTGTTTCCAGATATAGAATGAGCCTTTTCCTAACATGGAATTCAGCTCTATAGTCTGAGGGGATAAACTGGAAAGTGTTAGATGATTCTGGAAGCTTCTAGAAGGTTCACTCCTGCTCTGCCTGTGGCTGAACTCCCTCCTCTCCAGAGTCGGACTCTGGCTCCCTCTGTACTGGCATTCCTGTGGGATATAAAGCTGTCAGTCAAGCCCAACATTCTGAGAGAACTAACTGCCTCTATGTGGCAGGCAGTTTTGTCAGTTGGTTGGTTGGTCGGTTGCTGCTAGGAGTGTTAACTGGTAACTGCTCAGATGCAGTCTTTTCATGATTCACTACTAACTAGTACAGTGGTACCTCGGGTTAAATACTTAATTCGTTCTGGAGGTCCGTTCTTAAGCTGAAACTGTTCTTAACCTGAAGCAACACTTTAGCTAATAGGGCCTCCTGCTGCCGCCGCGCCGCCACCTCAAGATTTCTGTTCTCATCCTGAAGCAAAATTCTTAACCTGAGGTAATATTTCTGGGTTAGCAGAGTCTGTAACCTGAAGCGTATGTAACCTGAAGTGTATGTAACCACTGTATATAGTTTATCTGTTATAAAACCTAAGCCTGAGCCTGCCTTCAGGAACAACTATGTAATGCAGAAGGAATCTGAAACTAAAGTAGTTTCTGTTAATATGCTTCAGATTCATGTGTGTTTTCTTTAAGAGGGACAGAAAGGGATTATCGACCAGGAAGGTATAATTATTGGTAGGATTCAAGCAAGTTAGCAACCCACTTGTCACTGCAGAAACTCAAACTTGGGATCATTTAAACTCTGCTAAATTATATAAACATTCCCACAATTCCTTCCTTTCCAGAGTCAGACTCTTCCCAGGCATTCAATTCAGCCACATCCCGGACAAGTAGGGAGCAGGAGGACCTGAGACTTCTGTAGGTGCCGAAATTTGGGGTTTTTAGTAGAGTAGCCAATACAACTTGAAATCTAAAATTCAGGTACTTGGAAGGAATTTGGAAACATTATTTTGGTGAATGAGCAAAGCACGGAACTGGTAGTGCTGTGAGGAAAAAAATATGGAAGTGGACCAGAAAGCCACAGGCAGTTTCATGGATTTTTAATGTTCATATTTTATTGAGATAATGTCAGTTTTAAAAGAACTAGATTGATACAGAGAAAAAAAGGGGGGAAAGAACAAAGCTGTATATAAGCTGTCTGCTTATCTGAGTCACAAGGTGGAAGAGTTAGAAAAGAGGCTGGGTTTTAATAAGCAACCAGGGATTCCACAAATAACTGCTTGATCCTACAGCAGCAAGAATCATGTGAAAAGGAATGAGACCATACATATATATGATGAAAAGCGAGGTTGGAGATGAGCAGTGGGACAAAGTGGAGGCCCAAAGTGATCAGAGTGGCCTTTTCACCCTCAAGAAGGAAGGAATCCTGGTGGCAATCCAATGGTGACTGTGAGCAGGTAAAACAGATATTTGCTTATGTAAAAGGACTTCTCCAATTCCTCCTTCTTGCAATCCTCTTCCCTTTGCCCAGACCTGTCCTGGAAGATTGGGGGATTACCTTGAGAGGTTTCTTGAGAGGGATGCAGTGGGGGGGGGAGTGTAGGGGGCTGCTGAGTGTCGGAGTGGATGGTACCTTACGTTTTTTGCCTGAGCAGAAGTCTGCTTGTGCAACAATGGCATTCAAAATCTTAATTCAATTGGGTATCCGTTCTCACATGAAAGGGAAATTTCCCTAGTAAGGTCAAATGCGAGGTATCTCAAATAATATTTTAAACACATGGTGGTTGGAACAGGAGATGAGCTCGACATGGGACCAGTTACTGGTATGTCCGAAACAGTGCAGATGTTTTTAAGATCCTGGTCGGAGACATGAATGAAAGTGTATGATTGTCCGTATTTCAGGCCTCTTTTGCTTCTTAGATAGTTGCAGTAATCTTTGACTTCAGTCTTCGGGTAATCAACATACTCGTCTTTGAAGGATTGGAAGTCCCAGGAGGCTTCAGTCCCCAGCACCATCCAGGAGAGCAAAACCAAGAGCAGCCATACAGGACAGGGCCCCTTGGCAGCCATGGCTCACTGTGGCTCTTGGTGGTTGTTCTGTGCAGAAAAAACAGGAAACGGTGTAAAGTTCAACAGAGCATTTTCATGCTTTCCCTTTTTTGATCAGATTTATTATATAACCCACTTCCCAGGAAAAAGCAAGGGAAAATCTGAAAAGGGCTATGACAGCGTTGCTCAAGTTGTAATCCTAATTCCCTCATTAGGTAGTTATGAGGCTGTCTAATACTGCCGTCAGACACTGCCCCATCTACTTCAGTACTGTGGTACCTCAGAAGTCAAACAGAATCCCTTCCGGAACTCTGTTTGACTTCCAAAATGTTCAGAATCCAAGGAACATCTTCTGATTGGTTTCATGAAGCTCCTGCAGCCAATCGGAAGGTGGGAAGTTGCATCAGAAGTTTGGGTTCCAAACAGAGTTCGAAAACTGAAAGACTCCCTTCCAGGTTTACAGCATTCAGGAGCCAAAGTGTTTGACTCGCAAGGTGTTCGGATCCAAGGTACGCCTTTATTGTCTAGCATTGAGTTGTGGCCCTTCCCCATTCCCATCTCTCTTCCTCCACCCCATTACAACTATGAAACTATAGTCTAGCTGACAGGCAGATTGAAGAAATAAATAAAGCTTGGTTCCAGATACTAATCAGCACCTCAAAAATCACACAAAAATTAGCCTCTGCAAAGACAATGAATGACACCATTATTCTTCATGTCACAACAGCAGGAATAAACAGGTGTGAGCTCCACAAATTAGCATACTGTGATTCCCTAAGTGCCAAACTGTTAACCTTAGTCAGAGTGTGGTGGCCTCCTCAGGGAGCTGATTTAGGTTGTCATGAAATAATAGCAATTTGTTGATTATTGCCAATGTATTTTTATTCCCAGAAAGAAGGAACAGTGTTTGACTCCCAGGGCAGCATATGTACAACCAACTGAAAAAAGGTAGTCCCTACTCGCAGGCTGCAGATTGTAATGATACAAAAACGAAATTAAAAACCATCTGGTTTGCAGTGAAAATGGCAGTAGGGGCCAAAGGTTATCTGGTAATTAAGGTGCCTTGTCGAGGTTAATGGCTACTTGTTTGCCATTTATAAATAGAAGAAAATATAGCTCTCTGTCTCCCATAAAAGGTAATAGGAAATGGGTGTATCTTTTATGATTGGTTCTAACAAACAGCCAATAGGCATTTCAACCAGGCTGATTGGACAGATGCAGCCAAAGGAGGAGCAAGGGGGCTGGGCTGAGGGAATATAAGTGCTGGCCATGAGGGCTGGAAGGCCAGAGCATTGGTAACCATATACCACTGTGTCTCTCATTTATTTGTCTGACAAATAAATAATTATTTTAATTTCTCTATTGCTGCGTTGAATATTTCATTCCAGCTAAGCGTTAACCACAAGCAGGGTGCTACACTGAAGCGTATGTAACCTGAAGCGTATGTAACCTGAAGTGTATGTAACCACTGTATATAGTTTATCTGTTATAAAACCTAAGCCTCAGCCTGCCTTCAGGAACAACTATGCAATGCAGAAGGAATCTGAAACTAAAGTAGTTTCTGTTAATATGCTTCAGATTCATGTGTGTTTTCTTTAAGAGGGACAGGAAGGGATTATCGACCAGGAAGGTATAATTATTGGTAGGATTCAAGCAAGTTAGCAACCCACTTGTCACTGCAGAAACTCGAACAGGGGATCATTTAAACTCTGCTAAATTATATAAACATTCCCACAATTCCTTCCTTTCCAGAGTCAGACTCTTCCCAGGCATTCAATTCAGCCACATCCCGGACAAGTAGGGAGCAGGAGGACCTGAGACTTCTGTAGGTGCCGAAATTTGGGGTTTTTAGTAGAGTAGCCAATACAACTTGAAATCTAAAATTCAGGTACTTGGAAGGAATTTGGAAACATTATTTTGGTGAATGAGCAAAGCACGGAACTGGTAGTGCTGTGAGGAAAAAAAATGGAAGTGGACCAGAAAGCCACAGGCAGTTTCATGGATTTTTAATGTTCATATTTTATTGACATAATTTCAGTTTTAAAAGAACTAGATTGATACAGAGAAAAAAAGGGGGGAAAGAACAAAGCTGTATATAAGCTGTCTGCTTATCTGAGTCACAAGGTGGAAGAGTTAGAAAAGAGGCTGGGTTTTAATAAGCAACCAGGGATTCCACAAATAACTGCTTGATCCTACAGCAGCAAGAATCATGTGAAAAGGAATGAGACCATACATATATATGATGAAAAGCGAGGTTGGAGATGAGCGGTGGGACAAAGTGGAGGCCCAAAGTGATCAGAGTGGCCTTTTCACCCTCAAGAAGGAAGGAATCCTGGTGGCAATCCAATGGTGACTTGTGAGCAGGTAAAATAGATATTTGCTTATGTAAAAGGATTTCCCCAACTCCTCCTTCTTGCAATCCTCTTCCCTTTGCCCAGACCTGTCCTGGAAGATTGGGGGACTACCTTGAGAGGTTTCTTGAGAGGGATGCAGTGGGGGGGGGAGTGTAGGGGGCTGCTGAGTGTCGGAGTGGATGGTACCTTACGTTTTTTGCCTGAGCAGAAGTCTGCTTGTGCAACAATGGCATTCAAAATCTTAATTCAATTGGGTATCCGTTCTCACATGAAAGGGAAATTTCCCTAGTAAGGTCAAATGCGAGGTATCTCAAATAATATTTTAAACACATGGTGGTTGGAACAGGAGATGAGCTCGACATGGGACCAGTTACTGGTATGTCCGAAACAGTGCAGATGTTTTTAAGATCCTGGTCGGAGACATGAATGAAAGTGTATGATTGTCCGTATTTCAGGCCTCTTTTGCTTCTTAGATAGTTGCAGTAATCTTCGACTTCAGTCTTCGGGTAATCGACATACTCGTCTTTGAAGGATTGGAAATCCCAGGAGGCTTCAGTCCCCAGCACCATCCAGGAGAGCAAAACCAAGAGCAGCCATAAAGGACAGGGCCCCTTGGCAGCCATGGCTCACTGTGGCTCTTGGTGGTTGTTCTGTGCAGAAAAAACAGGAAACGGTGTAAAGTTCAACAGGGCATTTCATGCTTTCCCTTTTCCCATCAGATTTATTATATAACCCACTTCCCAGGAAAAAGCAAGGGAAAATCTGAAAAGGGCTATGACAGCCTTGCTCAAATTGCAATCCTAATTCCCTCATTAGGTAGTTATGAGGCTGTCTAATACTGCCCTCAGACACTGCCCCATCTACTTCAGTACTGTGGTACCTCAGAAGTCAAACAAAATCCCTTCTGGAACTCCGTTTGACTTCCAAAATGTTCAGAATCCAAGGAACAGCTTCTGATTGGTTTCATGAAGCTCCTGCAGCCAATCGGAAGGTGGGAAGTTGCATCAGAAGTTTGGGTTCCAAACAGTGTTCGAAAACTGAAAGACTCCCTTCCAGGTTTACAGCATTCAGGAGCCAAAGTGTTTGACTCGCAAGGTGTTCGGATCCAAGGTACGCCTTTATTGTCTAGCATTGAGTTGTGGCCCTTCCCCATTCCCATCTCTCTTCCTCCACCCCATTACAACTATGAAACTATAGTCTAGCTGACAGGCAGATTGAAGAAATAAATAAAGCTTGGTTCCAGATACTAATCAGCACCTCAAAAATCACACAAAAATTAGCCTCTGCAAACACAATGAATGACACCATTATTCTTCATGTCACAACAGCAGGAATAAACAGGCGTGAGTTCCACAAATTAGCATACTGAGATTCCCTAAGTGCCAAACTGTTAACCTGAGTCAGAGTGTGGTGGCCTCCTCAGGGAGCTAATTCAGGTTGTCATGAAATAATAGCAATTTATTGATTATTGCCAATGTATTTTTATTGCCAGAAAGAAGGAACAGTGTTTGACTCCCAGGGAAGCATAAGTACAACCAACTGAAAAAAGGTAGTCCCTACTCGCGGCTGCAGATTGTAATGATACAAAAGGACAAAGGGATGAGTGAAGAAGAAAAACACAGACCTCTGTGCCCATTCTTAAAGTCAAACAGACGAACTAAGAAATTCATAAAATTTATTCAAGTCAGGCCCTGCATTCTCTTTGAGACATCCCAATGATGACTTGGCATCTACTTTCTATATTTCTAGATAAATGTAAACACCTTTGAAATGGGCACCTTTCATGACTGTAAAATTATCCTAAATCTCGGAATGTAGCTTTTTCCAATGAAGCTACATTTCCCTATACATAGAGCTTTACTTCCTACTTTCTGTTCATACCTTCTCAAAATGTACATTTGTATATAAGCATACTGGGCTTCCTTGTATCGGGGTGGTGTTACTTACATGACTTAGTCTTCCTCCATAAATTAAACAAATTCTGCATATAGCAATATTTAAATTCCGGAGAAAGCATTGTAACCTAAATTTCAGCATGGCTGTTACATACAGTCATCTCATCAGCCTTCTGTACTCTGAATTGATACAGCCAATCCACAGCTCAGCCACCACATCTATTGTCAGAGAGCTTGTGCTCAAAGATGATTGGCTGCCAGTGAAATGCAGGTAAAGAATATGGGTGCCATGACTAGAACTTAGGAGAAGGAGTCACACAGAGGTTAAATATTTATTCACAAAAATGAATATATGCATACAGAAATAAAATTCCGGGGGGGGGGGAGAGATAGAAGGAGAAAAGTGTTGTTAAACATGGAAAAGGTTTATTCTATCAAAGATGGAGGGAAACTGAAATCAAGTATGGAAGAAAAGAAATGACAGACAAAGCTTAGCTATTCAAAAGCTGGCTGATTTAAAACCCGCCTGCAGCTTGCCTTCTAGGCCACCTTTCCGACTCCTGAGCAAAAGAATGAACATAGCTTCGTAGATGAGCATGTTGAGGCCTTTTTCTTACCTAGTGTAATAGAAATTGGTCTCCCAAAGAGTGGATCGAAATATCTTCTTTCGCTCGTATGCGCCTCTGAGCATCCTCCAGGAAGAGACACCTTATATAGAGAGAATTCAGCTATAGTGGATGATGATACGTGGAAAATTGTTACTGGATGTACTGGAACAAAGGCTGGGAACCTATTTTTCCCCCAGTAGGTGATGAAAATGAAGCATCATTAGTAGAAAAATATGAAGGTCTAATTGCTAATTGGTCTTGAATATTATAGTAGTTCCCATATATTGTTTTACTGGAAGGATGCATTCTGTAGCCAACAGGTTGATGGTATAGCTGATGTCTATATTCTCGCATGAATATTTTTACTCACTCCAGACAGGCATATTACATCATGCAATGCATGGGAAAGTGTTCACCCACCCATATTTATCAGGGCTAATCCTGATTCTCTGCAGTGGATACAGTGCTTATAGCATGAATGTTTCCCCTTGTTATTAAAGACTCACTGGAAGACCCAAGAGGCAGATATCTTTTACTTAGGGGTACCTCTGGATGCTTCGCTGTCGCTTGAGGCTAAGGTGGCATCAGTGGCACAGAGTACCTTCCATTGACTTCAGCTGATGGCCTAGCTCTATGACTATCTGGACACAGACAACCTAACTACTGTTGTCTAAGCTCTGGGAACCTCTAGGTTAGATTACTGTAAGGTGTTCTACTAGAGCTCTGAAGACAATTCAGAAACTTCAGTTAGTGCAGAACTCGGTGTCCAGGGCAAGATTCTTCGGTCATATTACACCAAGCCCAACTGCACTCATTTCCAGGCCCAACTCATGGGATGGGGGATTATTTATTGTTCATTTTTTTTGGTTCTTATTTTCAGTATCTGTTTTGTGTTTTTTATACTGTATTCCTATGCATTATTATTGTATTAAGATATCATTTCAAGAGGTAAAAGCTGTATCCACACCCAAATCATAAGTTGTACTCCAAGGCTTTCCAATTAAAACAGTTGACGCACATGATTAACTCATCTTCAACTCTGTGGGCCAAAATGGAACTGGAACCCTCCGAAATCTCTCCTAATGCTTTATCCTTCATGAAAACATCACATGCTTGCATTAGCAAAATAAGGTTTCCGTTTCTATAGCTGACCCCATTTACTCATATGGTATAAATGATCAAACACTTCAAGAATATGTCAGAACCAGAACTTCTACTAATTCCAGGCCGATAGGGCAGACAGAAATATGCAGGTTCAGACATAAGCAAAGGAGAAGACCTCATTGACCTGTAGGTGAGAACTGGATTTATTCCATCGACTGATTGAGAAGAAAACACGACTATGGATGTGCAATACTTGAAAGTAGCTTCCGACTCACAGTGGGTGGATCAGAAGCCCAGAGCAGATGAATTGCCCTGCGTAGAGAATTGTGGCAGATTTAGATCAATGCTCAAGAGCTTGATATCTCTTCTGCGGTCCAAAATGTGGAGCCAAATTGAGGTCTGTCATGGTTCTTCTTTGATTAAACTCCATTTGCTCTATTGTAGAACAAGATAATTATTCTTTTGTTTCTTTGAGGTTCAACAATATTCCTCCCAATTGTGAAAATTGTAATTAGGGCCTTGAACCACTTTCATGGTGGTGAGTGTTAGGTCAATGTATGGATACCGCTTTTATTAATGAATGACATTGAAAGAATGGAAGTTTGTTTATTACTCTTGGGGAGTAATGAACTGCCTTGCAGTTATTATGTAAGCAAAGGTTTTTTTTCTAAACAGAATCTTGTTTTGTGATAAATATTCAGCAGTGACTGGAACACAGTTCCTTATCTGAGTGCTTCCAGAAACATTGTGATTTAATTTATCCAGCAACTAGAGTCATTGACTTTGTGAAATAATTCCAGTCATTTTATTGCTGTTGCTTCTGTCATCACAGCCTTTTAGCCTAGTTTATCACAATCTAGAATACTTGATTAGACAGTACCAAATCTGACCAGTATAAATTAATATAGGTAAAGGTAAAGGGCCAGTCTTGCCAGACTCTAGGGTTGTGCGCTCATCTCACTCTGTAGGCCGGGAGCCAGCGCTGTCTGCAGACACTTCCGGGTCACGTGGCCAGCGTGACAAGCTGCATCTGCCGTGGAATATATATTTCTTATATACAGCTTTGTTCTTTCCCCCTTTTTTCTCTGTATCACTCTATTTCTTTTAAAACTGAAATTATGTCAATAAAATATGAACGTTAAAAATCCATGAAATTGTCTGTGGCTTTCTGGTCCACCTCCATTTGTTTTTCTCGCAGAACTGCCAGTTTTGTTCTTTTCTCACATCACCAAAACAATGTTTCCAAATTCCTTCCAAATACCAGAATTTTAGATTTCAAGTTGTATTCGCTACCATACTAAAACCCACAAATTTCAGCACCTGCAGAAGTCTCAGGTCCTTCTTCTCCCTACTTGTCAGGGATGTGGCTGAATAGAACACCTGGGAAGAGTCTGACTCTGGAGATGAAGGAATGCATACACAGACAGAGCAGGAGTGGGTTAGTTCAGCCCCCCTTCATCAAGAGTTCCCAGTCACGCTGGCTACATAATCCAGATGCTGTCTGTGGACAAATACCAGCTCCCTCGGCCTGAAAGCAAGATGGGCGTAGCAAACCCTATAGCTGCCTTTGACTGGACTTAACCGTCCAGAGGTCCTTTACCTGTACCTCACATAACCTCTAGGTTTTATTACTGCAAGGCACTCAACTCAGCGCTGCCTCTGAAAACAATTTGGAAACTTCAGTTAGTGCAGAACTCAGTGGCCAGTCCAAGACTGATTGGTCGTATTACACCAACCCTGGCCTGACTGCACTCATTTCCAGACCCAACTTAAAGTGCTAGCTATGACACTGTGACATGGGGTGGGGCATTACTGGTTTATTTTTGTTCTCATTTTTATTTTATATTCTGTGTTTTCTTGATACTGTATTATTACGCATGATTATTTTATTAAAGTATTATTTCTAGAGGTAAAAGCTGTATCCACCAAGAAGGGGTGGTCTTGGTGCCCCAAATCATAAGACTTTCCAATTAAAACAGTTGACACATGTGATTAACTCATCTTCAACGGGTCAAAATGGAACTGGAACCTTCACAGATCTCTCCTAATGCTTTATCCTTCTTGAAAACTTCATGTGCTTGCATTAGCAAAATGGTACAGTTGTACCAAGGTTTTCAAATGCCTTTGTACTTGTACGTTTTGGCTCCCAAACCCGGAATTGAGCCTTCCGGTTTTTGGACTTTTTTTGGAAGCCGGACAGCGAATGCGGCTTTCACTATTGTTTCCAGTGCGCCTGTGCAATCAAAGCCAATCGGAAGCTGCGCCTTGGTTTCCGAACATCTTGGCACCCACTGTGAATGTAGCAAAATAAACATTGGAGTCCGTTCAGGTCCTCAAGCTAGTTTCGTGAGTCATGTGACTGTTCTGAGAAGCCACTGACAAGAATTAGCTCCCAGTACAAAATGCAAAGTAGATTTCCTTCAGGTAAATATGGCTGCTTTTTTTATTTATCGGTACACATCCATGTTTTGGAACTCAATGCATTGATTGATAAGTCCAAGCAATAGTGTTTCCAGATATAGAATGAGCCTTTTCCTAACATGGAATTCAGCTCTATAGTCTGAGGGGATAAACTGGAAAGCGTTAGATGATTCTGGAAGCTTCTAGAAGGTTCACTCCTGCTCTGCCTGTGGCTGAACTCCCTCCTCTCCAGAGTCGGACTCTGGCTCCCTCTGTACTGGCATTCCTGTGGGATATAAAGCTGTCAGTCAAGCCCAACAATCTGAGAGAACTAACTGCCTCTATGTGGCAGGCAGTTTTGTCAGTTGGTTGGTTAGTCGGTTGCTGCTAGGAGTGTTAACTGGTAACTGCTAAGATGCAGTCTTTTCATGATTCACTACTAACTAGTACAGTGGTACCTCGGGTTAAATACTTAATTCGTTCTAGAGGTCCGTTCTTAAGCTGAAACTGTTCTTAACCTGAAGCAACACTTTAGCTAATAGGGCCTCCTGCTGCCGCCGCGCCGCCACCTCAAGATTTCTGTTCTCATCCTGAAGCAAAATTCTTAACCTGAGGTAATATTTCTGGGTTAGCAGAGTCTGTAACCTGATGAGGCATCTGTTCATAGTCTGCATTTTAATCAAGGCTTATATTTTGATCAGATACCTGTATTCTTAAAATGAGCTTAAAATATATTTTAAAATATCTGTATCTCTCATGCCAGGCAGCATCTCTCATGCCAGGCAGTGAGTGCATCGGCAGATGTGCTCATCTTAAACAGGGCCCCTCTGACAGAGCCTCAGGGTTGCAAAAGGAAATTACAGGCTAGGAGCAAAAGGTCACACTGACCATACAAAATTACAGAATACAATTAAGCTATAAAAACACAATTATTATGCCTCCCCTTAGAGACTTAAGCCAAAGGGTAAATTGAAGAAGTTGCTTTTAGAACAGCAGCTGTTTCAGCAGGAAAAGGGGGACTGTAAACTAAGAGGCTTCTCTCTGAAGTTGCTTTTGGAAACTGTTTTTTTACTAAGTTCCCTTTCTTCTAAAAATCTATATATATTAATGTATAAATATATTGGCTTAAATGTAATTATGCAAATGATTTAGAAATTAGAAATGTTAGATTCATGTTAGATTCTTATTTCATAGAATCATAGAATAATAGAGTTGAAAGAGACCACAAGGGCCATTGAATCCAGACCCCTGCCAAGCAGGAAACACAATCAGAGCACTCCTGACATATGGTTGCCGGGCCTCTGTTTAAAATGAAATTAAAAACCATCTGGTTTGCAGTGAAAATGGCAGTAGGGGCCAAAGGTTATCTGGTAATTAAGGTGCCTTGTCGAGGTTAATGGCTACTTGTTTGCCATTTATAAATAGAAGAAAATATAGCTCTCTGTCTCCCATAAAAGGTAATAGGAAATGGGTGTATCTTTTATGATTGGTTCTAACAAACAGCCAATAGGAATTTCAACCAGGCTGATTGGACAGATGCAGCCAAAGGAGGAGCAAGGGGACTGGGCTGAGGGAATATAAGTGCTGGCCATCAGGGCTGGAGGGGGCAGAGCTTTGGTATCCATATACCACTGTGTCTCTCATTTATTTGTCTGACAAGTAAATTATTATTTTAATTTCTCTATTGCTGCGTTGAATATTTCATTCCAGCTAAGCGTTAACCACAAGCAGGGTGCTACACTGAAGCGTATGTAACCTGAAGCGTATGTAACCTGAAGCGTATGTAACCTGAAGCGTATGTAACCACTGTATATAGTTTATCTGTTATAAAACCTAAGCCTCAGCCTGCCTTCAGGAACAACTATGTAATGCAGAAGGAATCTGAAACTAAAGTAGTTTCTGTTAATATGCTTCAGATTCATGTGTGTTTTCTTTAAGAGGGACAGAAAGGGATTATCGACCAGGAAGGTATAATTATTGGTAGGATTCAAGCAAGTTAGCAACCCACTTGTCACTGCATAAACTCAAACTTGGGATCATTTAAACTCTGCTAAATTATATAAACATTCCCACAATTCCTTCCTTTCCAGAGTCAGACTCTTCCCAGGCATTCAATTCAGCCACATCCCGGACAAGTAGGGAGCAGGAGGACCTGAGACTTCTGTAGGTGCCGAAATTTGGGGTTTTTAGTAGAGTAGCCAATACAACTTGAAATCTAAAATTCAGGTACTTGGAAGGAATTTGGAAACATTATTTTGGTGAATGAGCAAAGCACGGAACTGGTAGTGCTGTGAGGGAAAAAAAATGGCAGTGGACCAGAAAGCCACAGACAGTTTCATGGATTTTTAATGTTCATATTTTATTGACATAATTTCAGTTTTAAAAGAACTAGATTGATACAGAGAAAAAAAGGGGGAAAGAACAAAGCTGAATATAAGCTGTCTGCTTATCTGAGTCACAAGGTGGAAGAGCTAGGAAAGAGGCTGGGTTTTAATAAGCAACCAGGGATTCCACAAATAACTGCTTGATCCTACAGCAGCAAGATCCTACCATCCTAAGTTTTACAAATTGCCATATTTTTAAGTATGAGCTACAGGTAAACAAAAAAAATCATCTCTTTAAAAAGGTTAGTGTTTTGTTTAGGGAGACACCTTTCATCAAGTAGTGTAATGATCTCAGACAGGCAATCAAGCAAGCCCCAATAAGAATTAATGAGTCCCTGTCAGTTTTATGACATGTTTATTTACAATTAACACCCAGAGAGCGGCTCCGAACCTGTCACTCTTAGCTACGAGTTGGTCATTCTGATTCCCTGCCCCTTTTGCAGCACAAAGGGTGCCAAAGATCTGTCCTTCCTCTCTTGTATATCTATTGCATTTTAACCCTCTCAGCTCTTCTGGTTTGGCGAGAAGGTGGGTGAATCCCCCCCCCCCCGGCTATCAAACGAAGAGCCCTCTAAACGCTGCCTCCCTCCTGGTTGCATAGCAACCCCCTCAATGTCATCCATCTCCTCCCCTCCCTTCTCCTGCGAGCTTTCCGAGTATGCTCCTCTGAGTCTGGGAACTCTTGATGAAGGGGGGATGAACTAACCCACTCCTGCTCTGTCTGTGGCTGCAGTCCCTCCTCTCCAGAGTCAGACTCTGGCTCCCTCTGTACTGGCATTCCTTCATCTCCAGAGTCAGACTCTTGCCAGGTGTTCTATCCAGCCACATCCCTGACATTATTTTGGTGAGTGAGAAAAGCACAGAACTGACAGTGCTGCGAGAAAGACAAATGGAAGTGGACCAGAAAGTCACAGACAGTTTCAGGGATTTTTAATGTTCATATTTTATTGACATAATTTCAGTTTTATAAGAAACAGAGTGATACAGAGAAAAAAGGGGGGAAAGAACAAAGCTGTATATAAGAAATATATATTCCATGTCTGCTTATCTGAGTCACAAGGTGGAAGAGTTAGAAAAGAGGCCGGGTTTTAATAGGCAACCAGCATACCACAAATAACTGCTTGATCCCACAGCAGCAAGAATCATGAGAAAAGGCATGAGATCATACTTATATATGATGAAAAGCGATGTAGGAGATAAGCGGTGGGACACAGTGGAGGCCCAAAGTGATCAGAGTGGCCTTTTCACCCTCAGGAAGGAAGAAATCCTGGTGGCAATCCAATGGTGACTTGTGAGCAGGTAAAACAAATATTTGCTTATATAAAAGGACTTCTTCAACTCCGCCTTCTTGCAATCCTCTTCCCTTTGCCCAGATCTGCCCTGGAAGATTGGGGGACTACCTTGAGAGGTTTCTTGAGAGGGATGGAGTCCAGGAGGGGGAAAGTGTAGGGGGCTGCTGAGTGTCGGAGTGGATGGTAGCAGAGGTTTGTTGCCTGAGCAGAAGTCTGCTTGTGCAACAATGGCATTCAATATCTTAATTCAATTGGGTATCCGTTCTCACATCTAAGCGAAATTCTCCTACTATAGTCCAGAAAGTCGTAGATGAATTTAGCTCTTGCACATATGGTGACTGGAAATTCAGATGAGCTCAACATGGGACCAGTGTATGGGCGGCCAGAAAAAGTGCAGATGTTTTTAAGATCTTGGTCTGAGACATGAATGAAAGTGCGTTCGGGGAGGGGAACCAGGCCTCTTTTCTTGATTATATATTCGCAGTAATCTTTGACTTCAGTCTTCGGGTAATCAACATACTCGTGTTTGAAGGATTGGAAGTCCCAGGAGGCTTCAGTCCCCAGCACCATCCAGGAGAGCAAAACCAAGAGCAGCCATACAGGACAGGGCCCCTTGGCAGCCATGGCTCACTGTGGCTCTTGGTGGTTATTCTGTGCTGAAAAAAACCGGAAACAGTGTAAAGTTCAAAAGAGCATTTTCATGCTTTCCCCTTTCCCCATTTATTATATAACCCACTTCCCAGGAAATATCAAGGGAAAATGTGAAAAGGACTATGACAGCCTTGCTCAAATTGTAATCCTAATTCCCTCATTAGGTAGTTATGAGGCTCCCTAACACTGCCTTCACACACTGCCCCATCTACTTCAGTACTGTGATACCTCAGAAGTCAAACAGAATCCTTTCCAGAACTCCGTTTGACTTCCAAAATGTTCAGAATCCAAGGCACAGCTTCCAAGTGGCTGCAGGAAGCTCCTGCAGGCAATCGGAAACTGGGGAAGTTGTGTCAGACGTTTGGGTACCAAAGAACGTTTGCAAACTGAAACAATCACTTCCAGGTTTACAGCATTCAGGAGCCAAAATGTTTGACTCGTAAGGCGTTCGGATCCAAGGTACGCCTTTATTGTCTAGCATTGAGTTGTGGCCCTTCCCCATTCCCATCTTTCTTCCTCCACCCCATTTCAAACCTTGAAACTATAATTTTGTTGACACGCAGATTGAAGAAATGAATAAGACTAAGTTCCAGAGACTAATAAGCACCTCAAAAATCACACAAAAATTAGCCTCTGCAAAGACAGTGAATGACACCATTATTCTTCATGTCACCACAGCAGAAATAAACAGGCGAGAGTTCCCCAAATTAGCATACTGAGATTCCCTAAGTGCCAAACTGTTAACCTGAGTCAGAGTGTGGTGGCCTCCTCAGGGAGCTAATTTAGGTTTTCATGAAATAATAGCAATTTATTGCTTTTATTGCCAATGTATCTTTATTGCCAGAAAGAAGGAACAGTGTTTGACTCCCAGGGCAGCATAAGAACAACCAACTGAAAAAAAGATAGTCCCTATCAGGAAAAAGCGGCAATGCAAAAGCAAGCTGCAGGTGTCTGGAATGCAAAACAGGATGTTGATGTGTGGGACTGTACTATTGGAAAAAAGGGGCAGTCTATTCAGTGTTCTGAGCACCGGATGTTAGCTCAGAGTGTCATCTGACCTGTACTGGAAGTACAGGGGTGGAGTAGAGACTCTACTGTTGAGAGACTGGAGAGTTCAGACACGTTTTTCTGTACTGCTGGAATGACAGAAATAAAGAGATGCAAATAGATTTCTGTCTGTCTCTTTCCCCCTCCCTGAGGGTAGCAGGGAGGAGGGAGGAGGGTGTGTCCCTCTCACGCTGAGTGGGATCGCCGATTTGTGACCTTGCCTGTATCCTGCCGGGAGACGCAGACGGGAAGGTCAACAAGGATCTCAAGCCGAATGCCTGGAGTGAGGCCAGTTACCTCTGACTGCGGCTGAGAATCCTGACATCCCCTACCCGCGGCTGCAGATTGTAATGATACAAAAGGACAAAGGCATGAGTGAAGAAGAAAAAGACAGACCTCTGTGCCCATCCTTAAAGTCAAACAGACGAACTAAGAAATTCATAAAATTTATTCAAGTCAGACCCTAATTTCTCTTTGAGACATCCCAATGATGACTTGGCATCTACTTTCTATATTTCTAGATAAATGTAAACACCTTTGAAATGGGCACCTTTCATGACTGTAAAATTATCCTAAATCTCGGAATTTAGTTTTTTTCCAATGAAGCTACATTTCCCTATACATAGAGCTTTACTTCCTACTTTCTGTTGTTCATACCTTGTCAAAATGTACATTTGTATATGAGCATACTGGGCTTCCTTGTACAGGGGTGGTGTTACTTACATGACTTAGTCTTCCTCCATAAATTAGACAAATTCTGCATATAGCAATATTTAAATTCCGGAGAAAGCATTGTAACCTAAATTTCAGCATGGCTGTTACATACAGTCATCTCATCAGCCTTCTGTACTCTGAATTGATGCAGCCAATCCACAGCTCAGCCACCACATCTATTGTCAGAGAGCTTGTGCTCAAAGATGATTGGCTGCCAGTGAAATGCAGGTAAAGAATATGGCTGCCATGACTAGAACTTAGGAAAAGGAGTCACACAGAGGTTAAATATTTATGAATATATGCATAGAGAAATAAAATTCCGGCGGGGGGGGGGGAATACAAGGAGAAAAGTTTTGTTAAACATGGAAAAGGTTTATTCTATCAAAGACAGGGGGAAATTGAAATCAAGTATGGAAGAAAAGAAATGACAGACAAAGTTTAGCTATTCAAAAGCTGGCTGATTTAAAACCCGCCTGCAGTGTGCCTTCTAGGCCACCTTTCCCACTCCTGAACAAAAGAATGAACATAGCTTCGTACATGAGCATGTTGAGGCCTTTTTCTTACCTAGTGTAATAGAAATTGGTCTCCCAAAGAGTGGATCGAAATATCTTCTTTCACTCGTATGCGCCTCTGAGCATCCTTCTGGAAGAGACACCTTATATAGAGAGAATTCAGCTTTAGTGGATGATGATACGTGGAAAATTGTTACTGGATGTCCTGGAACAAAGGCTGGGAACCTATTCCCCCCCCCCCAGTAGGTGATGAAAATGAAGCATCATTAGTAGAAAAATATGAAGGTCTAATTGCTAATTGGTCTTGAATATTATAGTAGTTCCCATATATTGTTTTACTGGAAGGATGCATTCTGTAACCAACAGGTTGATGGTATAGCTGATGTCTATATTCTCTCATGAATATTTTTACTCACTCCAGACAGGCATATTACATCATGCAATGCATGGGAAAGTGTTCATCCACCCATATTGATCAGGGCTAATCCTGATTCTCTGCAGTGGATACAGTGCTTATAGCATGAATGTTTCCCCTTGGTATTAAAGACTCACTGGAAGACCCAAGAGGCAGATATCTTTTACTTAGGGGTACCTCTGGATGCTTCGCTGTCGCTTGAGGCTAAGGTGGCATCAGTGGCACAGAGTACCTTCCATTGACTTCAGCTGATGGCCTAGCTCTATGACTATCTGGACACAGACAGCCTAACTACTGTTGTCTAAGCTCTGGGTACCTCTAGGTTAGATTACTGTAAGGTGTTCTACTAGAGCTCTGAAGACAATTCAGAAACTTCAGTTAGTGCAGAACTCGGTGTCCAGGGCAAGATTCTTCGGTCATATTACACCAAGCCCAACTGCACTCATTTCCAGGCCCAACTCATGGGATGGGGGATTATTTATTGTTCATTTTTTTTGGTTCTTATTTTCAGTATCTGTTTTGTGTTTTTTATACTGTATTCCTATGCATTATTATTGTATTAAGAAAATATTTCTAGAGGTAAAAGCTGTATCCACCACCCAAATCATAAGTTGTACTCCAAGGCTTTCCAATTAAAACAGTTGACGCACATGATTAACTCATCTTCAACTCTGTGGGCCAAAATGGAACTGGAACCCTCCGAAATCTCTCCTAATGCTTTATCCTTCATGAAAACATCACATGCTTGCATTAGCAAAATAAGGTTTCCGTTTCTATAGCTGACCCCATTTACTCATATGGTATAAATGGTCAAACACTTCAAGAATATGTCAGAACCAGAACTTCTACTAATTCCAGGCCGATAGGGCAGACAGAAATATGCAGGTTCAGACATAAGCAAAGGAGAAGACCTCATTGACCTGTAGGTGAGAACTGGATTTATTCCATCGACTGATTGAGAAGAAAACACGACTATGGATGTGCAATACTTGAAAGTAGCTTCTGACTCACAGTGGGTGGATCAGAAGCCTAGAGCAGATGAATTGCCCTGGGTAGAGAATTGACCTGTAGGTGAGAACTGGATCATTGACCTGTAGGTGAGAACTGGATTTATTCCATCGACTGATTGAGAAGAAAACACGACTATGGATGTGCAATACTTGAAAGTAGCTTCCGACTCACAGTGGGTGGATCAGAAGCCCAGAGCAGATGAATTGCCCTGGGTAGAGAATTGTGGCAGATTTAGATCAATGCTCAAGAGCTTGATATCTCTTCTGCGGTCCAAAATGTGGAGCCAAATTGAGGTCTGTCATGGTTCTTCTTTGATTAAACTCCATTTGCTCTATTGTAGAACAAGATAATTATTCTTTTGTTTCTTTGAGGTTCAACAATATTCCTCCCAATTGTGAAAATTGCAATTAGGGCCTTGAACCACTTTCATGGTGGTGAGTGTTAGGTCAATGTATGGATACCGCTTTTATTAATGAATGACATTGAAAGAATGGAAGTTTGTTTATTACTCTTGGGGAGTAATGAACTGCCTTGCAGTTATCATGTAAGGAAATGTTTTTTTTCTAAAACAGTCTCTTGTTTTGTGATAAATATTCAACAGTGACTGGAACACAGTTCCTTATCTGAGTGCTTCCAGAAACATTGTGATTTAATTTATCCAGCAACTAGACTAACTTGACATTGTGAAATAATTCCTGTCATTATATTGCTGTTGCTTCTGTCATCACAGCTTTTTAGCCTAGCTTATCACAATCTAGAATACTTGATTAGACAGTAGCAAATTTGACCAGAATAAATCAATATATTCACATGTAATTTCATTAAGAAGAATAAAAGGAAATTCTCGTAAGAGTTACAGATGGGGGTGATCTTACAGTGCAGGAAACTTTTATACTTATCTCAGTGTTATAAGGCAATTTTCAACGGTAAGTTTTGACACTCAGTCTTGCCTGTTGTGTGGCTGTCCTTCCTAATACTGTGGTAGCTCGCGTTAAGAACTTAATTCGTTCTGGAGGTCTGTTCTTAACTTGAAACAGTTCTTAACCTGAGGTATCCCTTTTGCTAATGGGGCCTCCCCCTGCCGCGGTGCCGCAGCCACACGATTTCTGTTCTTATCCTGAAGCGAAGTTCTTAACCCGAAGTACTATTTCCGGGTTAGCGGCATCTGTAACCTGAAGCATCTGTAACCCAAGGTACCACTGTAATGATTCAGAATATCTATAACAGTAAACAAAGTTTCAGGTGAAAAGAATGCAACTGTGTTGGCCACACTCCTTAGCCCATCAAAATTGAAGCTGAAACCCATAGACTGGCTATGAGTTCTTGTTCCAATGACATCACACGTGGGGAAATTGTGCTACATTGTACTACTAGAGCTTCTGTTTTATTTTCTAATGTTCTTTTCACATTGCAGATGAAAAGAGGGCAGCTGTGTTAGTCTCGGCCCATACTCCATCATTGTTGATGATTGTTCAATTTCAGAAATTGAAACTGAGTAGGATTTCTTCTTCGAAGACTTCCGGGTTAGCACCTCCGGTAATGGCTGAACTCCTCTGATCGGGAGGAATTTGCTTCGTGGAAATTAGGGTCTGGCCGCCATGGTGAAGGCGGGGACCCACCAAAAATCACAGGCGGGAGAAGCCTGTGAACGTGGGATTCGGCTGGCACCTTTTGCGCCTCCCCTACTCACGGGGAAACCCGGTTTCGGGGATCCGGAGCGACGTGGGGTGAGTGGCGTGGTGCTTCGAATTGACTGCTTCTTTCACGGAGTGAAGCCACATTGCTGTTGCCAGAGAGCGCTGACTTTTTCCTGTGGACAATTTGATCTTAAAACAACTACCCGTGAGTAGAACAGAAAATTGGACTTTTAAACGTCTTAATTTGGCCAGCGGCTAAATCATCAAACCCCCCTTGGAAGCAGGAGAAGAGGAGGGAAATTTTAGATCATGTAAGCCTGCAGGAGAGAGTGAAGAAAGTTAAATTACCACCGCTCTGAACCTGGAAATGGGCTGCCAGTAAGACTGGAGTTTTGGATATGCTCATTGACTGTGAATAGATTGTTTGTTGACAGTAAGTTAAGAAGAGAAATACATTGTTTCCATTGTCTCCTTCTGCGTTTAAAAAGGAGTAAAAGTAATTGAAAATTGAAACTAACTTTATTGTTTGAACTGTGCTTAAAAGGATTGATACAAATAGAAATTGTTTCCCCCTAGAGGCAGCCTTTGAAATTGTTACATGAGCTGAGCTGGGGAAATTTCCACCTGCAAGATAAAACTGTGAGAATCTGGGATTGACCTTGGACCGTTAAGAACATTGACAGAAGAAGCCTTAGTGGTTGCATTATGTAAGATTAATGATTCACTGGAACAGCTCCATAAGAAGATGGATGCGAGGACTATAAAAATTGATAACTTGGAACAAAAAGTGACTAATTTGGGACAAAAAGTGAATATTAATACAGAAATTACTCAGGAATCGATACAGGGATCTATTTTGACATGGCAAAATGAGGAGAAGGCGAGGGAGAAAGTTTTTGTAGTGGAACCTAAAGCTGCACAAGTGGAGAGGGAGAGAGCCCCAGCCTCACAGATGCAATTTGATGACTATAAGTTGATGCCTTTTAAGACTGAATTTAGAGAAAGTCAGACTTTGAGGATTGGAGCCCCGCTTGGACTGAAGAAGGAAAGTTGGATAGATCCCTTAATGCAGGGATTTATTGACCTTTGGGACCTGGACTTGGGTCAGGAGGAGACTGGAATTGTGGGCACCGCCAAACTTGGAGGAACTTTGAAATACGACTGGAAATATCTTTTGAATTTCAGTTTTAACTATGGAGATTTGGCTGACTTGTCGAGAAGGAATAAAAACATTGCTAGATGGGAATTTCCCTGATATCTACTTTTCAGCATCAAAGGAAGGAAAATAAGAACAAGATCAGGAGAAGACAAAGTAAAGTGCATGTATAAATATGAAGAAGACGTGCAGAAAGGACTTGGAAAAGAGTTAAGAGCCTCGGACAGAAGAACACCAGGTTGATGGACTATATGGAATTGACAGAAATGACTGGCAGAATCCGAGACCAGGGAGAAGAGACGGTGGAAGAATATTGGAAAAAGTTTAAAATCTATATATGGAAATAATGTAAAATTAATGAGTGTTAGAAAAATGTTGGAAGGGAATTATATGGCTTTAGTAGAAATGTTTTAAGGAATTAAGCATAAATAAGTATTATAGTATTAATGGAAAATAAGGTTAAAATATGTTAAGATAATCACATGACAGAAAATAGAGAAAGATGGAAAGGATTTGCTGAAATAATTAATAGAAATGAAATACAAAAAGGGAAGTGAGAGGAGGTTGATGAAACAAGGGAATGAAAGAGAGGATATTGAGATGGTATGATGTGTGTTTTTTGAATTGTTTTTGCTCTTGTTTTGTTTAATGTGTTGATGTTAATGTTGTGTTGTGTATTGTTTATATATTGTACTGTATTGTTTTTGGGGGGGTTGCTTTTCCTTTTCTTTTCTTCCTTCTTTTCTTTTTTCCTTTTTGTAAGGTTTAAAAGTAATAAATATTATTTTTTTAAAAAAAGATTTCTTCTTCGAATGATGTCACAGACAGCACCATCAGAGATGTTACAAAAGCTTCAGAAAAAAACTTGAGACACATGAGGTACAAATGAAAGTAAGAGAGAGAGAGAGAGAGCAGTTCACTGATCTCAGGCATTTATCTCTCCTGGCTCAACATGACCTTGAGCTAGTCAAAACAATATTTGCATCAGGAGTGAACCTTCTAGAAGCTTCCAGAATCCTCTAGCACTTTCCAGTTTCTGCCCTCAAAGATTTTAGTCATGACAGTATCATCTGCTACATTCCCAGAACTGGCTTCTCCCTTGTGTGAAAGCTCAAACATAATGCAGGAATGAACTGTTAACATTGGGGAATCTGCAGAAACTGCCTTCTCTATGCAGCTCTGGCCTATATGCCTATAATATCCAGTGTGAGGGTGAGATGAAAGGATGAGTTTTGCACCAACTGAAGTTTCCGAAATGCCTTCAGAGCCTGATGAGCTGATGGGTTTCAACTAACTGGTGTTTCTGAATTGTCTTCAGAGTAGAACACCTTACAGTAATCTAACCTAGAGGTTCCCAGAGCATAGACAACAGTAGTTAGGCTGTCTGTGTCCAGATAGGCGTATAGCTGGGCCATCAGCCGAAGCTGATGAAAGTTACTCTTGGCCACTGAAGCCACCTGAGCCTCAAGAGACAGCAAAGCATCCAGACGTCCCCCCAAGCAGAAGATATCTGCCTCTTGGGTCTTCCAGTGAGTCTTTAATAACAAGGGGGAACATTCATGCTATAAGCACTGTATCCACCGTAGAGAATCAGGATCATCCCTGATAAATATGGGTGGATGGACACTTTCCCATGCATTGCACGATGTAATATTCCTGTCTGGAGTAAAATGTTCATGTGAGAATATAGACATCAGCTGTACTATCAACCTGTTGGGTACAGAAGACATCCTTCCAGTAAAACAGTATATGGGAACTACTGTAATATTCAAGACCAATTAGCAAGTAGACCTTCATTTTTTTCTACTAATGATGCTTCATTTCCATCACCTACAGGGGAAAAAATAGGCTTCCAGCGTTTCTTCTAGGACATCCTGTAACAATTTTCCACAATTTTCTGGAATGGATTCGCTTTGACTTCTGAGGTACCACTGTACAGAAGTAGATGGGGCAGTGTCTGACTGCATTAATAGACAGCCTCATAACTTCCTAATGAGGGAATTAGGATTACAATTTGAGCAAGGCTGTCATAGCCCTTGTCAGATTTTCCCTTGGTATTTCCTAGGAAGTGGGTTATATAATCTGATAGAAAAAGGGAAAGCATGAAAATGTTCTGTTGAACTTTACTTGGTTTCCTGTTTTTTCTGCGCAGAACAACCATCAAGAGCCAAAGAGAGCCATGGCTAAATTTAATGAAAATGAGGAGGGATATCCAAATTTGCTGAGCTTTTTTTTTTTTTGCAGTTTTCATAAAATATTTATTAAGATTTTCAAGAAGTTACAAAATAGAAAAAGAAAAAAAGAAAAGAAAAATGCAAAAAAGAAAAATACAAAATAAAAACAGTTAAAAAACAATTCAATCATCACATATTTTTCATTTACTTATTTCCCGGACTTCCTCATGCCTTCCTTCTCTGTATTCCGGTTCAGATGATTATTTCAGCAAATCCCTCCCCTCTTTTAAATCCTTTCCATAATTCATAATATTCTGTCACCAAATTTGCTGAGCTTTTTTTAGGGGGAATTGCACATGCGCCATCACCCCAGCAGGGCCATTGATGGGGGTTGGCAAAGTGGGCAGCCGCTCCCCCCATGCCACTGCAGAAAATGCTCTCTAGAGCGTGCGACACCCACAGCAACATGTTGGGGAGTTGTGCGCCTGCCAACCAGCTGGCTGGCGGCATGCGACTCCCCCCCCCCACTTATCCATGTATAGGATGACCACAGTTTTTTGACATTATTTTTGAGTAAAAAATCCTAATACACTGAAATATAAAGTATACTTATTCCGAGTTTCAGCCTTTGGAGATGTCTGGAGAGCTACAGCTTCTTCCCTGTGCTTCATCTAGACCTTGAGGGTAGGAGGTGACATTTGTTCAGTTGTGTGTGCGTCTATGTGTGTTTGTGCAAATCAAAGATTGGGATCAAGATGAATGCTGAAAAAGCTATGGCATTCTAGTAACATCCCTCCATAAAAGTAAAGAGCCAGTTTTTCAGGTAACGAATGGAGTTGGTGCAGTCTGATCGTTGCAACGACAAGAGAATGTCATTTCCTTATTTGGGAGATCCAATCTTTAGCCTTTCCCAGAAACATTAAGAACATAAAATAAGCCCCACTGGATCAGCCTAAAGGGCCAACTAGTCCAAACTCCTGTTCTTTCTGCTCAGTGAGTTCCTGTGTCTTCCTTTATCTCTGCTCAGGTGCATTTCTCCCCAGAGCCATATAATTTCCCAAGAGGCCAACTGAGGCTGGCCCAGCAGTCTACGCCAGGCATAGGCAAGCTCCGGCCCTCCAGATGTCTGGGACTACAATTCCCATAATCCCTGACCACTGGTCCTGTTAGCTAGGTATGATGGGAGTTGTAGTCCCAAACAACTGGAGGGCCGGAGTTTGCCTATGCCTGGTCTATGCCATTGCTTAGTGATCCAGCTTGAAGAGGAGAAATGTGTGTCTGTTGCTGAAGAGGCATCATGGAGTAATGTTTCCTGAAAAAGGCACATAATTGATTCAGGAGACTACAAGGGGATGCTGAAGGCTTTATACCTCACAGTTGGTGGAAGACATGGATGTGCTGAACAGATCGTGGCCAGCAGGTCTCCTCTACTCTTTCCTTCCAACTCCTTTTCTGGTTTGAGTGCGGGAAAAGGAGCGACAAGAGAAAGTAGCAATCAAACCTGTTGCTCCCTATCGGCCCAAGAGATCATTGTTTTCTGAGATAGTATAGCTAGTCGTAGCCGCATCATGGACTCATTCTTGAAATGCCGCCTGTGGGGATTCCAATCACGGCAGAGAAGGTCAGCATGGGGCAGGGAACCAATTGTACATTGCTTTGGGGTGGGTGTAACCACTCTTTGAGCATAGGTTGGAATTCTCTCTATATAAGGTGTCTCTTCCTGAAGGATGCTCAGAGGCGCATATGAGCGAAAGAAGACATTTTGATCCACTCTTTGGGAGACCAATTTCTATTACACTAGGTAAGAAAAAGGTTTGGACATGCTCATCTACAAAGCTATTTTTCATTGTTTTGTTCAAGAGCGGGAAAGGTGGCCTAGAAGGCACACTATAGGTGGGTTTTTAATCAGCCAGCTTTTGAATAGCTAAACTTTGTCTGTCATTTCTTTTCTTCCATATCTGATTTCAATTTTCCCTGATTTTCTGATTTTCAATTTGATAGAATAAACCTTTTCCACTTTTAACAACGCTTTTCTCCTTGTGTGCCCCCCCCCCCCCGGAATTTTATTTCTGTATGCAGATATTCATTCATTCAGCATGCTGAAATTCAGGTTACAATGCTTTCTCCAGAATTTATTGGGACATCTGAAAGAGAAAGGAGGGTCTGACTTGAATTTTATGTATTTCTTAATCCATCTGTTTGACTTTAAGGACGGGCACAGATGTCTGCCTTTTTCCTCTTTGCTCATCCCTTTTTCCTTTTGTATAATTACAATCTTCAGCCTGCGAGTAGGGACTACCTATTTTTCAGTTGGTTGTACTTATGCTGCCCTGGGAGTCAAACACTGTTCCTTCTTTCTGGCAATAAAAATACAATGGCAATAATCAAGAAATTCCTGGTATTTCATGACAACCTGAATTAGCTCCCTGAGGAGGCCACCACACTCTGACTCAGGTTAACAGTTTGGCCCTTTGGGAAGTAATGTCTTGAATTTCAGTATACTAATTTGGGGAACACACTTCTGTTTATTTCTGCTGTGGTGACATGAAGAATAATGGTGTCATTCATTGTCCTTGCAGAGGCTAATTTTTGTGTGATTTTTGAGGTGCTTATTAGTCTCTGGAACTGAGTTTTATCCTTTTCATCAATATGTCTAACCACAATATATATGATTGTATGGGGTGGAGGAAGAGAGATGGGAATGGGGAAGGGCCAAAACACTATGCTAGACAATAAAGGCGTACCTTGGATCCGAACACCTTGCGAGTCAAACATTTTTTGCCCCTGAATGCTGTAAACCTGAAAGTGAGTGTTTCGGTTTGTGAACGTACTTTGGAAATTGAACATCTGGTGCAACTTTTCTGGCTTCCTTCAGCCAATCAGGAGCTGTGCCTTGGTTTCCAAAAATTTTGGAAGTTGAACGGAGTTCCGAAATGGATTCCGTTTGACTTCTGAGGTACCACAGTACTGAAGTAGATGGGACAGTGTCTGACGGCAGTATTAGGCAGCCTCATAACTTCCTAATGAGGGAATTGCGATTACTATTTGAGCAAGGCTGTTCTAGCCCTTTTCAGATTTTTCCTTGATACTTCCTAGGAACTGGGTTATATAATAAATCTGATCAAAAAAGGGAAAGCATGAAAATGCTCTAATGAACTTTACACCGTTTCCTGTTTTTTCTGCACAGAACAACCACCAAGAGCCACAGTGAGCCATGGCTGCCAAGGGGCCCTGTCCTGTATGGCTGCTCTTGGTTTTGCTCTCCTGGATGGTGCTGGGGACTGAAGCCTCCTGGGACTTCCAGTCCTTCAAACACGAGTATGTTGATTACCCGAAGACTGAAGTCAAACATTACTGCGACTATATAATCAAGAAAAGAGGCCTGGTTCCCCTCCCCGAACGCACTTTCGTTCATGTCTCAGACCAAGATCTTAAAAACATCTGCACTTTTTCTGGCCGCCCATACACTGGTCCCATGTTGAGCTCATCTGAATTTCCAATCACCATATGTGCAAGAGCTAAATTCATCTACGACTATATAGACTATAGTAGGAGAATTTCGCTTAGATGTGAGAACGGATACCCAATTGAATTAAGATATTGAATGCCATTGTTGCACAAGCAGACTTCTGCTCAGGCAACAAACCTCTGCTACCATCCACTCCGACACTCAGCAGCCCGCTACACTTTCCCCCTCCTGGACTCCATCCCTCTCAAGAAACCTCTCAAGGTAGTCCGCAATCTTCCAGGGCAGATCTGGGCAAAGGGAAGAGGATTGCAAGAAGGCGGAGTTGAAGAAGTCCTTTTATATAAGCAAATATTTGTTTTACCTGCTCACAAGTCACCATTGGATTGCCACCAGGATTTCTTCCTTCCTGAGGGTGAAAAGGCCACTCTGATCACTTTGGGCCTCCACTGTGTCCCACCGCTTATCTCCTACATCACTTTTCATCATATATAAGTATGATCTCATGCCTTTTCTCATGATTCTTGCTGCTGTGGGATCAAGCAGTTATTTGTGGTATGCTGGTTGCCTATTAAAACTCGGCCTCTTTTCTAACTCTTCCACCTTGTGACTCAGATAAGCAGACATGGAATATATATTTCTTATATACAGCTTTGTTCTTTCCCCCCTTTTTTCTCTGTATCACTCTGTTTCTTATAAAACTGAAATTATGTCAATAAAATTTGAACATTAAAAATCCCTGAAACTGTCTGTGACTTTCTGGTCCACTTCCATTTGTCTTTCTCGCAGCACTGTCAGTTCTGTGCTTTTCTCACTCACCAAAATAATGTCAGGGATGTGGCTGGATAGAACACCTGGCAAGAGTCTGACTCTGGAGATGAAGGAATGCCAGTACAGAGGGAGCCAGAGTCTGATTCTGGAGAGGAGGGACTGCAGCCACAGATAGAGCAGGAGTGGGTTAGTTCATCCCCCCTTCATCAAGAGTTCCCAGACTCAGATAGAGGAGCATACTTGGAAAGCTCGCAGGAGAAGGGAGGGGAGGAGATGGATGACATTGAGGGGGTTGCTATGCAACCAGGAGGGAGGCAGCGTTTAGAGGGCTCTTTGTTTGATAGCCCGGGGGGGGGGGAATTCACCCACCTTCTCGCCAAACCAGAAGAGCTGAGAGGGTTAAAATGCAATAGATATACAAGAGAGGAAGGACAGATCTTTGGCACCCTTTGTGCTGCAAAAGGGGCAGGGAATCAGAATGACCAACTCGTAGCTAAGAGCGACAGGTTCGGAGCTGCTCTCTGGGTGTTAATTGTAAATAAACATGTCATAAAACTGACAGGGACTCATTAATTCTTATTGGGGCTTGCTTGATTGCCTGTCTGAGATCATTACACTACTTGATGAAAGGTGTCTCCCTAAACAAAACACTAACCTTTTTAAAGAGATTTTTTTTTTGTTTACCTGTAGCTCATACTTAAAAATGTGGCAATTTGTAAAACTTAGGCAAAACAGTTTGTGGAAATGGAGCCAAAGACAGTAGAACCAAGTACTTCTAGTTTTGTCCCATTTCCCAAGCACTCACTCCCCACCCTGAATTCTGCAAGGCCAACCCTGAATCTGAGAAGGAAGTTGACAACCAGGGAAACCCCCTGGGCTGGCTGTTAGGTAAGAAAGGAGGCAGGTGATGGCTGACTGGGGTCAGGTTGCATTTGTTGGGGCAGTGCTCCTTTGATTCTAAAGGACCAGCCTCCACTGGTTCTGGTTTCTACTAGCACAGTCAGGGACTAATCTTTTGTCCTTAGAATTCCATTTGGACCTTGGGGAAAAGTCAAATAGAATGGGGTCCTGCAAGCTGGCCGTGTGCCATAGGCCAGAAGCGGTGGCCCCCATAGAATAAAAGGCCAGGCAAAGCATTGACAGGGTGTCATCTGGAGCTGCAGGCAGACAGAGAGGAGCAAGAGAGAAGACTGGAGGCTAAATAAAGGAAACTGCAAGTTAATGGGTTTGATTGTCGTTGCACAAGAGCGTAACAGTTATTGAAAGTTGACAGCAACATGGATCTATTTCAGTTTATGGGAGGTGGGAGTAAAAATCTACACAGAATTAACACTGCAAACTTTAAGCACATTATACATAAATGAAGCGTGTGTAGGACTGCTACATGAAGAAACAAAAGTTTTTGGCATTTTTTACAAATTAAGATTTTGAACTGTTTTTAAGGAAATTCACCTAAATCAACATTTCTGACATGGGTTGTCATGTGTCCAGATTTTTCTGGACATTTCAGCAAATTCCACTCAGACACTGGCCAAATCCTAGCTGTGTCTGGGAAATTCTAGACTTATGGCGACCCTAATGTTGGGTAAAGGAACATTTCAGAGAACATTACTTGATTGTAGGGCTTTTTTCAGCCAGAACTCCCTGGAACTCGGTCCTGGCATCTCTCATGAGGGCACCATTGCCATTTAAAGTGAAGAAGAGAGGTGTTTGTGATGAGTTCTGGCACCTCTTTTTCTAGAAAAATAGCCTTTATGCTTGGGAAACATAAGTAGAATGCAAAACATGTTGTTGCTTGCCAAGGCCCCCATATTGTTTTTGTTTAGTCGTTCAGTTCTGTCTGACTCTTTGTGACCCCATGGACCAGAGGAAAGGCCCCCATTATTGTCCACCTAATGGACAATAAACACACGGACATGAGTGTTACTTGCTTGTAGGGCTTTTTTTCAGCCAGAGCTCCCTGGAACTCAGTCCTGGCACCTCTCATGAGGTCACCATTGCCATTTAAAAGAAGAAAAAGAAGAGGGGTTCATGATGAGTTCTGGCACCTCTTTTTCTAGAAAAATAGCCTTCATGCTTGGGAAACATAAGTAGAATGTAAAACATGTTGTTGCTTGCCAAGGCCCCCATTATTGTCCACCTAATGGCCAATAAACACACGGACATGAGTGTTTTGGTTTATGGGTTCCAATAGGCCACAACTTTCTTGGTTACAGATGTGAACGTGTTGGCTTAGGCATTGGGTGAAGCCAGGCTATATCTTGACTCCTGCCTGTCTGCTGGGAGTCCATCTAAGGGTAAACCACCATTAGGGGGCGCCTAATGACCTACATCAACTAGGGACACCCAGAGGGGTCCCCGTTGGGGTTGTGACATGGCCCTAGCCCACATCCCAGCTCTGGACAGAATTCACAACCCCGGATCCCTTTAACAGGATACCCTTACTGAGGAGGGGCAGGCGGAGACTACAACCTCCCCTCCATACAAACAAAGGCTAACCACCACTCGAGCCCAAAGGGCTTGCCGCCAACACCCTCACACCTGCAACCAATCCCTGACGCACTCTGAAGTGTCATTCAACAGGGTATCATTGCCGACATCATGAAGGTGTACCCCGTCACAGCGAGACAAGGCTTCCTTGTCGAAGGTGAAGACAGGTGATTGCTTTCTTTCTGGCTCTATTAATGGCCAGAAAGGAAAGCTAAGACCAGGCATCCCCAAACTCGGCCTTCCATATGTGTAGGGACTACAATTCCCATCATCCCAGACAACTGGTCCTGTTAGCTAGGGATGAAGGGAGTTTTAGTCCCAAAGCATCTGGAGGGCCGAGTATGGGGATGCCTGGCTTAGACCATTGTTGAAGCTTTGTTTATTTTATTTTATTTTTTAAATGATATTTATTCAAAATTTCATCAAAACAAGACACACAGGAAAAAAATATACAGCAAGAAATAAAACAAAAGGAAAAAAACCCCAAAAAGAAAGAAGAAAAATACAAATCTCAGATTGCAACTTTTCATTTGCTTGATTCTTGAACCTCCTCACACCTCCCTTTTTGTATTCTCGTTTAATTTGTTATTTCAGCAAATTCTTCCCATGTTTCTAAATTTTAATTTAAATGATTAATCTTCACAATCTCTCTTATTTATTAATCAAGATAACCTTTCCATCTTTTAATGTAATCTGTTATTCAATTTACCTTAATCTCTTTACCCTTATCTTATCTTAAAAATCTTAAAATTTCAAAGTTTACATCATATTCATACATATCTCCTTAAAATCATTTCTACTAAAGCCAATTTAGTTCCTTTCCAGCATATTCCCTCAAATTTCATTGATGTTGCACTAATTCCAAAATTAGCAAAAGAATTTCCCTTGATATCTCTAATTTTTATCCAACGTCCCTTCTTCCTGGTTTCGGGTCATGTCAGTCCTTTCTGTCCATTACATCCAGTCCATCAATTTGTTGTTCTAATGTCCGAGGCCCTTAAATCTCTTCTAGGCCCCTTCTGCAAATTTTTTTGTTCTTGTTTGTGCTTGCGCACTTCTTTATCAATTGTTGGTTTCTTGGGGAGTGGGTCTCCGGAGGGTTCCATCCAGTAATAGTTTCCATTTTCCTTCATCAGATTGGCCCCTTCCCCCCAGTCCCACTCCCCGTCTTCATCTTTGTAATCCAAAGGATATTTATCCAGAAGATAGTTGTTCACCCGTTTCATAGTCCCACTAGCGTTAAAAGCTTTCTTGACTTCAAATACTTCCCAGCAGTCTCCAAGTTCAATCTTCCAACGCAGTAGCTTTTGTTCCTGCAGGACTTTGGATCTTTCCATTTGTGTTGTTTGAGGAGTAATCACTGCCTTTTCTTTCTCCATCTGCCCTTGGACTTGCCTTGTCAAACCAGATTCCAGAATTGATCGCTGTATAACTTCTTTATCCTTATTCCCTGTTAAATCATATTCACTGGCCACAGCACTCATCAGGTCCAATTTTTCATGCATCAAGTTCATTTTCTCATGCAGCTGCTACAGCAAAGCATTTGTCATGCCAAGGGCAGACACCAAACCTTCCTGCCAACACATTTCTGTTCAAGATCAAGGTCAAACGGCTGGTCCCATGATCCAAATCTCACATCTGTAGAGTCTCCAAGTAAGCTGCAACAGCAAACTGACAGGCTCCCTCTAGGGGACACAATTTCTATTTGTATCCATTTTTAAAATATATCCAACAAAGGAGATTACTTTCGATTTCAGTTCCTTTCAATTTCAGTTACTTTGTTTCTTTAAAAAGCAGAAATGCAGAAAGTAGCGTTGAAGTTAATTTGTTTCTCTCTCTCTCTCTCTCTCTTTTTTAAACTATCTGTCAAAGTGCTCCACTTTCAATCAATGGACGTCTCAAACAGTTTCTGTCCCGACACCCCGTCCCCAGGTTTGGGGTGATGGAAACTTAAATTCCTTTACTCTCCTCCTGCAGGATTAAACAGTCAAATCCCCCCCCCTTTTCTCCTGCTTCCAAGGGGGTTTTATTGGTTGCGGATGCAGGAAATTTCCAACTTTAAAGCAGTTTTTCAGGATATTAGGTTGTGAGGTCTTTGCTTCAATCTGTATACAAAAACGGGAGGCGGACTTTCTGTTTACACCTTCCCGCTTCATGCCTAATTAATAAATTTTGCAAATTTCTTAATCCAATTCTCCGTTTTTACTCACGGGTGCTTGATTTAAAGTCCAAATGTCATCAGGAAAAAGTCAGCGCTCTCCGGCGATGGCTGCGCGGCTTCCCTCCATGGAAATAGTGATCGGTTCGCAGCACCGCGCTGCTCACCCCACTTCACTCCGGAGCCCCGAAAAGGGGTTTCCTCGTGAGTAGGGGAGGCGCTCTTGGTGCTCTGCCAAACCCCACGTTCCCAGGCTTCTCTGCCTGGGATTTCTAGCGGGCCCCCGCCTTTGCCGCGGCGGGAAGACCCAATTTCCACAGAGCCCGTTCCTCCGATCGGAGGAACTCCGCCATTCGTTGTTGGCGCTGACCCGGAAGTCCCTATTGTTGAAGCTTTGTTTAAGCTGCCAACCGGGAAAGGTAAGCAGACTTATTATAAGGGGAATACTTTTTTTTAAAGAGGGGTGAAAATACAGCATTAAACCACTAGAATGGGAAGCTGTTGTGTGTCCGAATTGCAACATTCAAAAGTGACTCCGATTTAGGTCTCAGTAAATGCTACTAGGCAAGGGGGAATTAGTTAAACTGTATGACGCACTGTGATGTGTCATTCAACAGGGTATCACTGCCGACATCGGAAAGGTGTACCCCATTATTGCAAGACAAGACTTCCTTATTGAAGGGGAAGGCAGGTGATTGCTTTCTTTCTGGCTCTATTAATGGCCAGAAAGGAAAGCTAAGACCAGGCCTCCCCAAACTTGACCCTCCATATGTTTAGGGACTACAATTCCCATCATCCCAGACCACTGGTCCTGTTAGCTAGGTATGATGGGAGTTGTAGTCCCAAAACATCTGGAGGGCCGGGTTTGGGGATGCCTGGCTTAGACCATTATTTAAGCTTTGTTGAAGCTGCCAAGCGGGAAAGGTGAGCAGACTTATTATAAGGGGAATACTTTTTTTAAGAGGGGTGAACATACAGCATTAAACCACTAGATGGCGGAGCTGTTGTGTGTCCGAATTGCAACATTCAAAAGTGACTCCGATTTAGGTCTCAGTAAATGCTACTAGGCAAGGGGGAATTGGTTAAACTCTATGTTTCAAAGTTCCGTTTATTGAAAAGGCTATGTGAAAAAATTGAGGATTGCAGGCAAATTTAGTAAAAGTTTGCATGCCTACATGTTAGAGTGAATATGCCTCCCCTCCCCACAATACCAGCCCCCAAAGATTTAACTTCCATGGACACTGAGGTGGGAGCACCCAATCCTGGATATGGCAACTTCAGAAAACAACCCCCCAAAGGCATTACTTCACCCCCACAAAATCTCCAACAGATACAATTTTTTTCCTAAAATGCAAATGAAATACTAAGCACAGGAATTTGCATATCATGAGGACTATCCCTTGTAAATGCTGACTCAACACATTGTTGTTTATCAAGTACTGACTGGCAAGTGTCAATATTCACACAGACATGTGATCATGACTAGACAACATCCACCATTTGCAGATGAGAATTTGAAAGGATATACAGTGGTACCTCGGGTTAAGAACATAATTCATTCCAGAGGTCCATTCTTAACCTGAAACTGTTCTTAACCTGAGGTACCACTTTAGCTAATGGGATCTCCCACTGCCACTGCCGCCACGCCGCCACTCTGCAACTTCTGATCTCATCCTGAAGCAAAGTTCTTTACCCAAGGTACTATTTCTGGGTTAGTGGAGTCTGTAACCTGAAGCATCTGTAACCCGAGGTACCACTGTACAGTCATACATTGAGAGTCGAACGGAATCCATTCCGGAAGTCCGTTTGACTTCCAAAATGTTCAGAAACCAAAGCACGGCTTCTGACTGGGTGCAGGAAGGTCCTGTAGCCAAGCAGAAGCCACAGAAGCCCCGTTGGATGTTCGGGTTCCAAAGAACGTTTGCAAACCGGAACAGTCACTTCTGGGTTTGTGGCATTCAGGAGTCAAAACTTCCAAGTTCCAGGGCGTTTGGGATCCAAGGTATGACTGTACAGTATTCGTTTGAACTCCAAGCCGTTTCACAAAGCAGCCTGAAAGAAAGTGTTTATACACCCACTTTACTTTTCCCCCAGGTATCTCTTTCAGGTGGCGTTTCTAACCCAGCACTACGATAATCCCAAGAGCAGCGTCGGCAAGCAGTATTGTGACGTCATGATGAAAAGACGTGGGCTGGACAAACCAGCATGCAAGGAAGTGAACACCTTCATCCACGGCACCAAGAATAACATCATAGCTGTGTGCACTGCATCTGGAGGGAAGGATTATGGGAAGGGGTTGAGGTTTAGTCTCCGCCCCTTCACTGTCACCACCTGCAAGCACAAAGGCGGCTCAACTCGCCCACCTTGCAAGTACTCTGATAACAAATCCTCCAGGTACATCGTCATTGCCTGTAATCAGGATGTGAAGCCTGTGCACTTTGATGAAAGCCTCATTGTACCATAGGATTTTCAAGGCCCAGATAAAAAATGTTATGTCATCTCCTACACCTTCACTGAAAATGTTTGATTTCTTTAGAAGCTTTCAGTTCAAAAACTGAGTAAAGAAGAAATGTTTAAAAGAGTCTTTGCTAATTGTTAATTACCATGTCGATTCCCTGCATATGTATTTGTCCCATGTCTGAGCCCTGAAAGCTCAAGAGTACGGGAGTGTGCGTGTTTCTAATGCATGTGGAAATAAAAATCATTTGCTTTAATCACCCATATCCATACCTGTATCAGACAGCAACATGGCAGAACATTACACAAACCTGGGGAGATTGGAAGCTTTGGAGGAGTGGACCCTCTATTTCATAAAACAGTGTGAAATAATGAGTAGGAAACAGGTTATGAAATGGCTTTCAGATCAGGAAGCTTCCCCTGTGCACAAGCCTTAAGTCAATGTATTTCCTCTATGCTTATCTGAGTGTCGGGGACCGTGCTGAGGAGGGGTGCACTGAGGAGGAACAGTGGGAGCCTCCGCCTGATCCGGATCCTGAACCTTCCCAGAGCAGTATAGATTTGGAAAGGTGGTTTGCAGACGGACATAGTTCAGAAGGCAGAAGCTGGGAAATACTGGATGGGGAACAGCTAGGAGAAGCACTGGGAGAGAGAGGGTTAACAGATTCACTGTCTCTGGAAAGCATTCATCCGCTCAGCCCAAGGTCAAGAAGAGCTGATAAGGTGGCAGCACAGAAAGCACAGTAGTTACAAGACACAGTAGTGACATGGGTGACTAGGGAGGAAGTGGGTGGAACCCTGAATTGGGAGTGCTACCGTTCCTAGGAAATGGATTCTTTGTTCTCTCGCTGTGATCATTAAACTTTCTAACTGGTAAAAAGACTCCTTTTCCTTTGATCTGCTTATGTACAGCCAAAGGGGGAAGGAATGCCAATTCTCTGAAGTCTGACACTGAGTCACAGTGGGAGGGGGAGGGGTCAGAAACAGAAATGGGTTTCAATAAGCAACAACTGACACAAGACACCGACACAAAATGACTCCCCCTTCAACTCCTCTTTATTTCATTTTAAAATCTCTGCCATCTGAAAAAATCATTGTGGTTAGACTCCCTTCTTTTGATTTCACCCCTCTTTCTGTTCTCTGTAATTCTACTGAGGTGACACCATTGAAATCCCCCATGTAATCCATTCTTTTAACCAACACAAACAGGCTGCCTCATACTACATTTGCAGGTCTGGCAGGGAAATGCAGCCTCTTTCCTTTATATCTATCACAAGTTTATGTTTCATTCTTAGCTTTCCCCCCTGCCAGATGAATTTAGAAATATCCATCTTCCAGTGTTTGAAGCAGCCTGAAGTATTTACATTTGGAATTGATTGTATAATAATCAATAATACTTTGGTGGTCCCGAGCCTCAGGGAGGTTAGACTGACCTCGACCAGGGCCAGAGCCTTTTCAGCTCTGGCCCCGGCTCTGTCTCAAGAAACTAGGGCCCTGCGGGACTTGACATCTTTCCATAGGGCCTGCAAGACGGAGCTGGCCGCCAGGCGTTTTTCTATGGGACTCTGTATGTAACTGGCCTCCTTGGCTATTTCTAGAGGCCCATGGGATACCAGCACATGTGGCTGGGCCTGGTGAATATTTAATATTCCTTACCCCTACGGCTGCAATTCGTGGGTTCCCACTTAATTTTATTCTGAATTTAAATGTGATTTTGAACTGTATTTTAACCAATTGTTCGATTTTGTGTTTTTAATGTATTATATATTTGGTGTTAGCCACCCTGAGCCCGGTCTTGGCTGGGGAGGGTGGGGTATTATTATTATTATTATTATTATTATTATTATTATTATTATTAGAGTGCATTTTATGACATATTACAGCTCCATTCTTCTCTTTTGTTGCTATTTCGCTCCAGAGTTGTGCTTAATTCTCTTTCCCCACTTCCTGCCCCACCCACTTGGTGACACACTTGAGTGCCCCCCAAGGGGGTTTCCTATTATCAGTCTGACAACTATTTATTATTTATTATTACTGTTTTCTTTACTTACTTTAAAAAATTTTGCACCCCTAAGAATTGGGCAACCAGGGAATCCAGTGAAGGTATGGGATTTTGAAAATAACTGGGAATGAATGAATGAATGAAGAAAGAGTTTGCTGGGGTTATGCCAGTGCTTGAAGTAATAAAAACCCAGGTTTTTCCCCATGTTTGTTTTATTTATTGTGAGCTTCAGAGATATCCAATTCTGTGGGGAAAGTGGGATGTAAATAAATAAACAAACAAACAAACCCAAAACAAACACACTAAAAGTGTGTTTGTGGCAGGGGAGGTTATAGGCTTTCCCCCTTGTTTTTATTATGTATTTCATAGTTTCCTTTTGTATTTTTGTTCAGTGACCTGCCCTGAGATCTTTGGATGAAGGGTGGTATATGAATTTAATGAATTAATCAATCAATCAATCAATCAATTCATAATTGTTAATAACAATAGCAAAGCTGGCAAAACACAAAACTGAGGACTCATGGAAGTTAAGCTTACTCTCCCCAAAACCTTTTAAAAGATGTGCTGGGAGCTATTAGGACCCCCTTTCTCCCCCTTTCGATGGGACCAAGGAAAATGGACTTTTGCAGAAAAGAAATATGTACTCCCACTCACGTTTGCCCCTCTCCTGTCTGTGAGACTTTGTATACTTAAGCCAGAGTTTTCTGAACAAACAAGAATAAAACACACTGTCCTGTTTTTGCAGGGAAAATAGTTATTTTAGCGAAGTCAGAAAGGCCTGTAAACTCACACATTGAGGACAATAAGCCTCAACATACAAAAGCTATGTAGAAACTAGTTAACATGAATGTTGCAAAAGGGACTTGAGGACTTGGCCAAGATGGCGGGCCCAACTCTAGTGAACTCTTGACTTTCCCTGGGGTTTCTAGACCCTACCAGTCCTCTGCGAAGAGAATGAATGACACCATTATTCTTCATGTCACCACAGCAGAAATAAACAGGAGTGAGTTCCCCAAATTAGCATACTGAGATTCCCAAAGTGCCAAACCGTTGACCTTAGTCAGAGTGTGGTGGTCTCCTTAGGTAGCTAATTCAGGTTGTCATGAAATAATAGCTATTTGCGTGTTGAGTCCCACAATTGCCACCCCCCACAAAAATTCACACTTCACACATCAATTTTTGTTTAGGTTTTTGGCATAATTTTGGCCACAACTTTATTCAAATACAAAATGTGAGTGGTTGCTTAGGCATTGGTTATGACTATCTGTCCATGCCCTCAGGGACAGAGCTGACATTCCGGACACCAGCGGAAGCCAGTATGGGGAAACAAGTATTGGGTGAGAAAATGAAGCTGGGCATCAGTCCCTCACTTCTCACCCTCATGTTCCTGTGGGGCTTGCACGGCCCAAGTCCGATGCCAGGGACAAGGATGAAAAGAATGGCAAGCCCCTGGATTCCTTTAACGGAATTCCCCTCGCATCATTTGGAGGGATAGGCACTTACCCCTCCAAGCACCAATTTAACCAATGCCTAACCGCCAACCTTACAAGTTGTGACGATTTGCTATGCAGTAGGCAAAAACCAAATGGCACCAGCCAATCAGCCATATGGCAAAATTCCTACCAGGCCCCCACACCAAGGCAGACGACCCCATGACAGGCATAGCAAGGTCAAGCGATCTAGAAACCACCCTATTAAAGGGAGGGAGGGCGGGTGATCCGATGAAAACGGCCAAGAGGAAGTCCAACGGCTGTCCCCTGTATTTAAAGCCTCTAACCCCTCCTTCAATTTGGCAACAATCAAAACTCCCCAGCAACCCAATCTTAACCCTTTAGAAGGCTTGGGTTTTCCAAATCTGCCTAGTCATGGCAAGGTGGCTTGTTTCCCCAACCGCAACACGTGCTCTCTGGTTAGGGAGAACACGCTTTATTGATCATTTCCTCCAAAAATTAAACAAATCCTGGATTTAGCAATATTTACATTCCAGAGACAGCATTGTAACCCAAATTTCATGGCTGTTACATAAAGCCATCTCATCAGTCTTCTGTACTCTGAATTGATGCAGCCAATCCACAGCTAAGCCACCACATCTATTGTCAGAGAGCTTGTGCTCAAAGATGATTGGCTGCCAGTGAAATGCAGGTAAAGAATATGCTGCCATGACTAGAACTTAGGAGAAGGAGTCACACAAAGGTTAAATATTTTTTCACAAAAATCAATATCTGCATACAGAAATAAAATTCTGGGGGCGGGGGCATACAAGAAGAAAAGTGTTAAATATGGAAAAGGTTTATTCTATCAAAGATGGGAGAAAATTGAAATCAAGTATGGAAGAAAAGAAATGACAGACAAAGTTTAGCTATTCAAAAGATGGCTGATTCAAAACCCTTCAGTGTGCCTTCTAAGCCACCTTTCCCACTCCTGAACAAAACAATGAACATAGCTTTGAAGCCGAGCATGTCGAGGCCTTTTTCTTACCTAGTGTAATAGAAATCGGTCTCCCAAAGAGTGGATGGAAATTGTTAGGATATTTCCGTTCCACCTTAAAAGGGAGCAGGCTTTGTGAGTCACAGAGTCTGCGTATTTCCTGTTCACAGGAAGTTTATGTTTGTCTATTGCTTTCGTTTTCGCTCTGTGCCTGAGACATTGAAGCAGGCAGTCATGTCTTTTCTTTGTTCTGACCAACGCTGAATAAAGTTATAAATAATGCTCTCCTGAGTGCGTCTTTCGCTGTACGAACTCTGCGATAGAGCGTGCACAAGCTCTGGAATGTGGAAAGCTATTTCCTGGGCCTCGTGTCACTAATTGACTGATACTGTATCTACGGGAGATCGATGGACGTCCGGAGTCGACGTGGAGGCAGTGATGGCCTTTGTCTCCCTGGCAGTATCCCAACGGAAATATCTTCCTTCGCTCGTATGCGCCTCTGAGCATCTTTCAGGAAGAGACATCTTATATACAGAGAATTCAGGTATGGTGGATGATTATACTTGGAAAATTATTACTAGATGTCCTGGAACATCCAGGACTGGGAACCCATTTACCTCCTGTGGGAGATGGAAATAATAATAATAATAATAATAATAATAATAATAATAATAATAATATTTTTTTATTTATACCCCGCCCTCCCCAGCCAAGGCCGGGCTCAGAGCGGCTTACAAGCAATAATAAAAACAAGATGAATGATTACAACTTAAAAACAAAAATAAAATACAACATTAAAATAATGGAACATTAAAATATTAAAATGTAGCCTCATCGCAGGAGGAGAAGGAAAAGAAAAAAGAAAGAGAGGGAGGGAGGGAATCAAATTGGCTCCAAGCCAAAGGCCAGGCGGAACAACTCTGTCTTACAGGCCCTGCGGAAAGAAATCAGATCCTGTAGGGCCCTGGTCTCATGAGGCAGAGCATTCCACAAGGCCGGAGCCAGAGTTGAAAAGGCCCTGGCTCTGGTTGAAGCCAATCTAACTTCCTTAGGGCCTGGGACCACTAGGGTGTTGTTATTTATGGACCTTGAGGCTCTCCGTGGGGCATACCAGGAGAGGCGGTCCCGTAGGTACGAGGGTCCTAGGCCGAGAAGGGCTTTAAAGGTCAAAAGCAACACCTTAAATCTGACCCTGTACTCCACCGGGAGCCAGTGCAGCTTGAAAAGCACTGGGTGAATATGCTCCCATGGCAGAGACCCTGTGTGGAGCCTCGCTGCAGCATTCTGTAGCCGCTGGAGTTTCTGGGACAGCTTCAAGGGCAGCCCTGCATAGAGCGAATTACAGTAGTCAAGCCTGGAGATGACTGTCGCATGGATCACTGTGGCCAGGTCAGGGCGGGAAAGGTAAGAGACCAACTGCTTGATGCGGCGAAGGTGGAAAAATGTCGCCTTGGCTGTTGCTGGAACTTGCACCTCCATGGAAAGGGAGGCGTCAAGGATTACACCCAAACTCTTAACGGAAGACAATGGCACTAATTGGGCCCCCGCAAGAGAAGGGAGTTGGTCCCTCATCCCCATGCCATCCTGACCTAGCCATAGGACCTCTGTCTTTGAAGGGTTTAGTTTCAATCGGCTCCCACAAAACCATCCAGCTACAGCTTCCAAGCATCTGGTCAGTGTGAATGAAGTATCATTAGTAGAAAAACATGAAAGTCTACTTGCTAAATGGTCCTGAATCTTATAGTAGTTTCCCACCATTGTTTTACTGGAAGGATGCATTCTGAACCCAACAGGTTGATGGTACAGCTGATGTCTATATTCTCACATGAATATTTTTACTCACTCCAGACAGGCATATTACATCATGCAATGCATGGGAAAGTGTCCATCCACCCATATTTATCAGGGCTAATCCTGATTCTCTACGGTGGATACAGTGCTTATAGCATGAATGTTTCCCCTTGTTATTAAAGACTCACTGGAAGAGCCAAGTGGCAGATATCTTCTACTTAGGGGGACTTCTGGATGTTTTGCTGTCTCTTGAGGCTCAGGTGGCTTCAGTGGCCCAGAATAACTTTCATCAGCTTCGGCTGATGGCCTAGCTATATGCCTATCTGGACACAGACAGCCTAACTACTGTTGTCTGGGCTCTTGGAACCTCTAGGTTAGATTACTGTAAGGTGTTCTACTCTGAAGACAATTCAGAAACTTCAGTTAGTGCAGAACCCATCCTTTCATCTCTCTCTCTCACACACACACTCTCTCACAGACTCTTCAGGTTACAGACTCTGCTAACCCAGAAATAGAACCTCGGGTTAAAAGCTTTGCTTCAGGATGAGAACAGAAATCGCACGGGTGCGGCGCAGCGGCAGCAGAAGGCCCCATTATCTAAAGTGGTACCTCAGGTCAAGAGCAGTTTCAGGTTAAGAACAGACCTCCAGAACAAATTAAGTTCTTAACCCGAAGTGCCACTGTATTAGGAAGGACGGCCACACAACAGGCAAGACTGAGTGTCAAAAATTACCACTGGAAATTGCCTTTTAACATTGAGATAAGTGTAGAAAGTTTCCTGCACTGTAAGAGCATCCCCATCTGTAACTCTTACGAGAATTTCCTTTATTCTTCTTAATGAAATTACATGTGAATATATTAATTTATACTGGTCAGATTTGCTGCTGACTAATCAAGTATTCTAGATTGTGATAAGCTAGGCTAAAAGGCTGTGATGACAGAAGTAACAGTAATATAATGACTGGAATTATTTCACAAAGTCAGTGAGTCTAGTTGCTGGATAAATTAAATCACAATGTTTCTGGAAGCACTCAGATAAGGAACTGTGTTCCAGTCACTGCTGAATATTTATCACAAAACAAGATTCTGTTTAGAAAAAAAAAACACCTTTGCTTACATGATAACTGCAAGGCAGTTTATTACTCCCCAAGAGTAATAAACAAACTTCCATTCTTTCAATATCGTTCATTAATAAAAGAGGTATCCATACATTGACCTAACACTCACTGCCATGAAAGTGGTTCAAGGCCCTTATTTCAATTTTCACAATTGGGAGGAATATTACTGAACATCAAAGAAACAAAAGAATAATTATCTTGTTCCACAATAGAGCAAATGGAGTTTAATCAAAGAACCATGACAGACCTCAATTTGGCCTCACATTTTGGAAACCAGAAGTGATATCAAGCCCTTGGAATGTGAGCATTCATCTAAATCTGCCACAATTCTCTACCCAGGGCAATTCATCTGCTCTGGGCTTCTGATCCACCCACCGTGAGTCGGAAGCTACTTTCAAGTATTGCACATCCATAGTCGTGTTTTCTTCTCAATCAGTCGATGGAATAAATCCAGTTCTCACCTACAGGTCAATGAGGTCTTCCCCTTTGCTTATATCTGAACCTACATGTTTCTGTCTGCCCTATCAGCCTTGAATTAGTAGAAGTTCTGGTTGTGGCATATCCTTGAAGTGTTTGACCATTTACACTATATGAGTAAATGGGGTCAGTTATATAAACGGAAACCTTATTTTGCTAATGCAAGTACATGACGTTTTCAGGAAGCATAAAGCATTAGGAGAGATTTGTGAGGGTTCCAGTTCCATGTTGGCCCACAGAGTTGAAGATGAGTTAATCATGTGCGTCAATTGTTTTGATTGGAAAGCCTCATAGTATAACTTATGATATGGGGCACCAAGACCACCCCTTCTTGTAGATACAGCTTTTACCTCTAGAAATAATATTTTAATGCAATAATAATGCATAGGAATACAGTATAAAAAACACAAAACGCATACTGAAAATAAGAACCAAAAATAAATGAATAATCAATAATCCCCCATCCCATGAGTTGGGCCTGGAAATGAGTGCAGTTGGGCTGGGTGTAATATGACCAAACCATCTTACCCAGGCCACCAAGTTCTGCACAAACTGAAGTTTCCGAATTGTCTTCAGAGTAGAACACCTTACAGTAATCTAACCTAGAGGTTTCCAGAGCATAGGGAACAGTAGTTAGGCTGATAGGGTAAAGCTGGGCCATCAGCTGAAGCTGATGAAAGGTACTCTGCATCACTGAGGCCACTTGAGCCGCATGTGACAGCAAAGGATCCAGACATACCCCCAAGAAGACGATATCTGCCTCTTGGGTCTTCCAGTAAGTCTTTTTTTTAAAATGATATTTACTAAGAATTTTAAAATTACAGAAAAAAACAAAGAGAAAAAGAAAAAAACAAAGAAAAAACAAACAACAATTAAACAATACAAATTGATAAAAATCAAAATCCAAAAACAACAACAAAACACATAACACATCACAATCAAAAAGCAAAAATAAACCACAAAAATTTAAAAAACAAATCCAATATTCCCAAATCCTTAACTGTCATTACCTTATTTCATCGACCTCCTCACTCCTCCCTTTTTTGTATTCTAGTTGTTAATTATCACAGCAAATCCTTTCCATTTTTCATAGTATTCTGTCATTAAATTACCTCAATCCATTTTAACCTTACCTTACTATAAAAGACCCTAGCCACAGCAGTGATGTGTTACCCATAACACTGTTTCGTGTTCGGTGCGCACCCATAAAAAGACTTAAGTTGTCACCTTTTGAGCTCCTGTATGGGAGGCCACCCTCCTTTGTTCAGGATATTCCAGCTGACCTCAAACAAATAGGAGACCATGTGACACAGGAACAAGTGCACTCTCTCTCCCGTGTTGTTTTTGTTTCTCTTAACAGGTGGGCCCTCAAGCGCATGCCGTGCAGTATTGCCGAGCTGATTCATCAGTTCCAGGCTGGCAATAGCTATGGGTGAAAGAGTGGAAACGTGATCCACTTGCACCTAAGTGGTGTGGGCCTTACACCGTCTTGCTCTCTACTCCAACAGCGGTGAAGGTAGCTGAGGTGACCCCCTGGATTCATCACTCCCGTTTGAAGAAGTCCGAAGGCAGTTGGACATGCAAAGGTGACCCCTCTAATCCTTTTAAACTGACTCTCTCCAAAAACCCCTGTATCTAGCCCTACCGGGAACGGGCTAGGTCACGGGCAACATTAGACAACCGGCCTGCTGCAGCCACAACCTGGAAGCTGGCTGACCTGCGCACGCCTGAAGCTTGAGGAGCATCTGAATCAGCGATTGTGACCGGGAAGATTCTCCTATACAATTAATTGACTGCCCCCCCCTTGTGGAAAAATTATCAGAGATATTACTCATTGGGGATCATCGGGATATATGTTTTGGTCTTGGTGGTTCCCCATTTCTGTCACTGGGGGAATTATATTGGGGCTAATATTTTTTTGTTATCACAATAAAGTAATCTTTTGTGGAAGAAATGCATATACTAGACATCAACATGATTTTATTAGTAATCCTGATCCCTTGGGAAGGGGAAGGGTCCTTGAATCTGACCAAATTTGCTAAATATGGATTCCGCCATGACCACAATATGTGGGTAGGCTTAGCTGAGATGGTAGCCAATGTTACAAATAGGACCAATTGTCTTGTTTGCTCTCTTGGGCCAGATGATTCAGAGGGAGGTATGCCCTTATTACCGATACCATTAAATGCCATTGGTATGGTAAGCGAAATGCCACACCAAACAGAAGTACAGAATTTCCCTGGTTGGAACTCAACTAAACCAATACGAGTTATACCTGTGCAAGGGGAATTCTGTGTACGTAAATTATCAGAGGCAGCTGATCCTACCATGGTAGGCTCTTCTCATTGTCACTATACTTGGGATTATATTAAGAATAGTCAAACCTGGGCAAATGGTACTACCTATCGAACTCGGAATAGCTTGCCCTGTGCACCTCCTTTTATTCATGCATGGAAAATGGTGTGGAACATAACTGTGACAGCAGAAGGCAATCTAACATACTGCACTGTGAACTCTTTATCCCTTTTGATATTTCGCCTTATGCACTCCACGTACCAAAAACCTCAGACCCGATGGTTGTGGTGGATATGTGGAGAATGGGCATACAAGCAACTCCCTTCCAAATGGAGTGGGACTTGTTTCCTGGGATGGGTATTACCACCAATGTGGATTATGCCCACTAGTTCGGCCAAGCGTACACGAAGAAACGCTGATATTTCTCATCTAAAATTCAGGTAGTTGGAAGGAATTTGGAAACATTATTTTGGTGAATGAGCAAAGCACGGAACTGGTAGTGCTGTGAGAAAAACAAATGGCAGTGGACCAGAAAGCCACAGGCAGTTTCATGGATTTTTAATGTTCATATTTTATTGACATAATTTCAGTTTTAAAAGAACTAGATTGATACAGAGAAAAAAAGGGGGAAAGACCAAAGCTGAATATAAGCTGTCTGCTTATCTGAGTCACAAGGTGGAAGAGCTAGGAAAGAGGCTGGGTTTTAATAAGCAACCAGGGATTCCACAAATAACTGCCTGATCCTACAGCAGCAAGATCCTACCATCTTAAGTTTTACAAATTGCCATATTTTTAAGTATGAGCTACAGGTAAACAAAAAAAAAATCTCTTTAAAAAGGTTAGTGTTTTGTTTAGGGAGACACCTTTCATCAAGTAGTGTAATGATCTCAGACAGGCAATCAAGCAAGCCCCAATAAGAATTAATGAGTCCCTGTCAGTTTTATGACATGTTTATTTACAATTAACACCCAGAGAGCAGCTCCGAACCTGTCGCTCTTAGCTACGAGTTGGTCATTCTGATTCCCTGCCCCTTTTGCAGCACAAAGGGTGCCAAAGATCTGTCCTTCCTCTCTTGTATATCTATTGCATTTTAACCCTCTCAGCTCTTCTGGTTTGGCGAGAAGGTGGGTGAATTCCCCCCCCCCCGGCTATCAAACGAAGAGCCCTCTAAACGCTGCCTCCCTCCTGGTTGCATAGCAACCCCCTCAATGTCATCCATCTCCTCCCCTCCCTTCTCCTGCGAGCTTTCCAAGTATGCTCCTCTATCTGAGTCTGGGAACTCTTGATGAAGGGGGGATGAACTAACCCACTCCTGCTCTGTCTATGGCTGCAGTCCCTCCTCTCCAGAGTCAGACTCTGGCTCCCTCTGTACTGGCATTCCTTCATCTCCAGAGTCAGACTCTTGCCAGGTGTTCTATCCAGCCACATCCCTGACATTACTTTGGTGAGTGAGAAAAGCACAGAACTGACAGTGCTGCGAGAAAGACAAATGGAAGTGGACCAGAAAGTCACAGACAGTTTCAGGGATTTTTAATGTTCATATTTTATTGACATAATTTCAGTTTTATAAGAAACAGAGTGATACAGAGAAAAAAGGGGGGAAAGAACAAAGCTGTATATAAGAAATATATATTCCATGTCTGCTTATCTGAGTCACAAGGTGGAAGAGTTAGAAAAGAGGTCGGGTTTTAATAGGCAACCAGCATACCACAAATAACTGCTTGATCCCACAGCAGCAAGAATCATGAGAAAAGGCATGGGATCATACTTATATATGATGAAAAGCGATGCAGGAGATAAGCGGTGGGACACAGTGGAGGCCCAAAGTGATCAGAGTGGCCTTTTCACCCTCAGGAAGGAAGAAATCCTGGTGGCAATCCAATGGTGACTTGTGAGCAGCTAAAACAAATATTTGCTTATATAAAAGGACTTCTTCAACTCCTCCTCCTTGCAATCCTCTTGCCTTTGCCCAGACCTGCCCTGGAAGATTGGGGACTACCTTGAGAGGTTTCTTGAGAGGGATGGAGTCCAGGAGGGGGAAAGTGTAGGGGGCTGCTGAGTGTCGGAGTGGATGGTAGCAGAGGTTTGTTGCCTGAGCAGAAGTCTTCTTGTGCAACAATGGCATTCAATATCTTAATTCAATTGGGTATCCCTTCTCACATCTAAGCGAAATTCTCCTACTATAGTCCAGAAAGTCGTAGATGAATTTAGCTCTTGCACATCTGGTGATTGGAAATTCAGATGAGCTCAACATGGGACCAGTGTATGGGCGGCCAGAAAAAGTGCAGATGTTTTTAAGATCTTGGTCTGAGACATGAATGAAAGTGCGTTCGGGGAGGGGAACCAGGCCTCTTTTCTTGATTATATATTCGCAGTAATCTTTGACTTCAGTCTTCGGGTAATCAACATACTCGTGTTTGAAGGATTGGAAGTCCCAGGAGGCTTCAGTCTCCAGCACCATCCAGGAGAGCAAAACCAAGAGCAGCCATACAGGACAGGGCCCCTTGGCAGCCATGGCTCACTGTGGCTCTTGGTGGTTGTTCTGTGCTGAAAAAACAGGAAACAGTGTAAAGTTCAACAGAGCATTTTCATGCTTTCCCTTTTCCCCATTTATTATATAACCCACTTCCCAGGAAATATCAAGGGAAAATGTGAAAAGGACTATGACAGCCTTGCTCAAATTGTAATCCTAATTCCCTCATTAGGTAGTTATGAGGCTCCCTAACACTGCCTTCACACACTGCCCCATCTACTTCAGTACTGTGATACCTCAGAAGTCAAACAGAATCCTTTCCAGAACTCAGTTTGACTTCCAAAATGTTCAGAATCCAAGGCACAGCTTCCAAGTGGCTGCAGGAAGCTCCTGCAGCCAATCGGAAGCTGGGGAAGTTGTGTCAGACGTTTGGGTACCAAAGAACGTTTGCAAACTGAAACAATCACTTCCAGGTTTACAGCATTCAGGAGCCAAAATGTTTGACTCGTAAGGCGTTCGGATCCAAGGTACGCCTTTATTGTCTAGCATTGAGTTGTGGCCCTTCCCCATTCCCATCTTTCTTCCTCCACCCCATTTCAAACCTTGAAACTATAATTTTGTTGACAGGCAGATTGAAGAAATGAATAAGACTAAGTTCCAAAGACTAATAAGCACCTCAAATTTCACACAAAAATTAGCCTCTGCAAAGACAGTGAATGACACCATTATTCTTCATGTCACCACAGCAGAAATAAACAGGCGAGAGTTCCCCAAATTAGCATACTGAGATTCCCTAAGTGCCAAACTGTTAACCTGAGTCAGAGTGTGGTGGCCTCCTCAGGGAGCTGATTCAGGTTTTCATGAAATAATAGCAATTTATTGCTTTTATTGCCAATGTATCTTTATTGCCAGAAAGAAGGAACAGTGTTTGACTCCCAGGGCAGCATAAGTACAACCAACTGAAAAAAAGATAGTCCCTATCAGGAAAAAGCAGCAATGCAAAAGCAAGTCTGGAATGCAAAACAGGATGTTGATGTGTGGGACTGTACTATTGGAAAAAAGGGGCAGTCTATTCAGTGTACTGAGCACCGGATGTTAGCTCAGAGTGTCACCTGACCTGTACTGGAAGTACAGGGGTGGAGTAGAGACTCTACTGTTGAGAGACTGGAGAGTTCAGACACGTTTCTCTGTACTGCTGGAATGACAGAAATAAAGAGATGTAAATAGATTTCTGTCTGTCTCTTTCCCCCTCCCTGAGGGTAGCAGGGACGAGGGAGGAGGGTGTGTCCCTCTCACGCTGAGTGGGATCGCCGATTTGTGACCTTGCCTGTATCCTGCCGGGAGACGCAGACGGGAAGGTCAACAAGGATCTCAAGCCGAATGCCTGGAGTGAGGCCAGTTACCTCTGACTGCGGCTGAGAATCCTGACATCCCCTACTCGTGGCTGCAGATTGTAATGATACAAAAGGACAAAGGGATGAGTGAAGAAGAAAAAGACAGACCTGTGTGCCCATCCTTAAAGTCAAACAGACGAACTAAGAAATTCATAAAATTTATTCAAGTCAGACCCTAATTTCTCTTTGAGACATCCCAGTGATGACTTGGCATCTACTTTCTAGATTTCTAGATAAATGTAAACACCTTTGAAATGGGCACCTTTCATGACTGTAAAATTATCCTAAATCTCAGAATGTAGCTTTTTCCAATGAAGCTTCATTTCCCTGTACGTAGAACTTTACTTCCTACTTTCTGCTGTTCATACCTTCTCAAAATGTACATTTGTATATGAGCATACTGGGCTTCCTTGTACAGGGGTGGTGTTACTTACATGACTTAGTCTTCCTCCATAAATTAGACAAATTCTGCATATAGCAATATTTAAATTCCGGAGAAAGCATTGTAACCTAAATTTCAGCATGGCTGTTACATGCAGTCATCTCATCAGCCTTCTGTACTCTGAATTGATGCAGCCAATCCACAGCTCAGCCACCACATCTATTGTCAGAGAGCTTGTGCTCAAAGATGATTGGCTGCCAGTGAAATGCAGGTAAAGAATATGGCTGCCATGACTAGAACTTAGGAAAAGGAGTCACACAGAGGTTAAATATTTATGAATTTATGCATAGAGAAATAAAATTCCAGCGGGGGGGGGGATACAAGGAGAAAACTTTTGTTAAACATGGAAAATGTTTATTCTATCAAAGACAGGGGGAAATTGAAATCAAGTATGGAAGAAAAGAAATGACAGACAAAGTTTAGCTATTCAAAAGTTGGCTGATTTAAAACCCGCCTGCAGTTTGCCTTCTAGGCCACCTTTCCCACTCCTGAGCAAAAGAATGAACATAGCTTCGTAGATGAGCATGTTGAGGTCTTTTTCTTACCTAGTGTAATAGAAATTGGTCTCCCAAAGAGTGGATCGAAATATCTTCTTTCGCTCGTATGCGCCTCTGAGCATCCTTCTGGAAGAGACACCTTATATACAGAGAATTCAGCTTTAGTGGATGATGATACGTGGAAAATTGTTACTGGATGTCCTGGAACAAAGGCTGGGAACCTATTTTTCCCCTAGTAGGTGATGAAAATGAAGCATCATTAGTAGAAAAATATGAAGGTCTAATTGCTAATTGGTCTTGAATATTATAGTAGTTCCCATATATTGTTTTACTGGAAGGATGCATTCTGTAGCCAACAGGTTGATGGTATAGCTGATGTCTATATTCTCGCATGAATATTTTTACTCACTCCAGACAGGCATACTACATCATGCAATGCATGGGAAAGTGTTCACCCACCCATATTTATCAGAGCTAATCCTGATTCTCTGCAGTGGATACAGTGCTTATAGCATGAATGTTTCCCCTTGTTATTAAAGACTCACTGGAAGACCCAAGAGGCAGATATCTTCTACTTAGGGGTACCTCTGGATGCTTCGCTGTCGCTTGAGGCTAAGGTGGCATCAGTGGCACAGAGTACCTTCCATTGACTTCAGCTGATGGCCTAGCTCTATGACTATCTGGACACAGACAGCCTAACTAGTGTTGTCTAAGCTCTGGGTACCTCTAGGTTAGATTACTGTAAGGTGTTCTACTAGAGCTCTGAAGATAATTCAGAAACTTCAGTTAGTGCAGAACTCGGTGTCCAGGGCAAGATTCTTCGGTCATATTACACCAAGCCCAACTGCACTCATTTCCAGGCCCAACTCATGGGATGGGGGATTATTTATTGTTCATTTTTTTTGGTTCTTATTTTCAGTATCTGTTTTGTGTTTTTTATACTGTATTCCTATGCATTATTATTGTATGAAGATATTATTTCTAGAGGTAAAAGCTGTATCCACCACCCAAATCATAAGTTGTACTCCAAGGCTTTCCAATTAAAACAGTTGACGCACATGATTAACTCATCTTCAACTCTGTGGGCCAAAATGGAACTGGAACCCTCCGAAATCTCTCCTAATGCTTTATCCTTCATGAAAACATCACATGCTTGCATTAGCAAAATAAGGTTTCCGTTTCTATAGCTGACCCCATTTACTCATACGGTATAAATGGTCAAACACTTCAAGAATATGTCAGAACCAGAACTTCTACTAATTCCAGGCCGATAGGGCAGACAGAAATATGCAGGTTCAGACATAAGCAAAGGAGAAGACCTCATTGACCTGTAGGTGAGAACTGGATTTATTCCATCGACTGATTGAGAAGAAAACACGACTATGGATGTGCAATACTTGAAAGTAGCTTCCGACTCACAGTGGGTGGATCAGAAGCCCAGAGCAGATGAATTGCCCTGGGTAGAGAATTGTGGCAGATTTAGATCAATGCTCAAGAGCTTGATATCTCTTCTGTGGTCCAAAATGTGGAGCCAAATTGAGGTCTGTCATAGTTCTTCTTTGATTAAACTCCATTTGCTCTATTGTAGAACAAGATAATTATTCTTTTGTTTCTTTGAGGTTCAACAATTGTGAAAATTGCAATTAGGGCCTTGAACCACTTTCATGGTGGTGAATGTTAGGTCGATGTATGGATACCGCTTTTATTAATGAATGACATTGAAAGAATGGAAGTTTGTTTATTACTCTTGGGGAGTAATGAACTGCCTTGCAGTTATCATTTAAGGAAATGTTTTTTTTTTTTTCTAAAACAGTCTCTTGTTTTGTGATAAATATTCAACAGTGACTGGAACACAGTTCCTTATCTGAGTGCTTCCAGAAACATTGTGATTTAATTTATCCAGCAACTAGACTAACTTGACATTGTGAAATAATTCCTGTCATTATATTGCTGTTGCTTCTGTCATCACAGCTTTTTAGCCTAGCTTATCACAATCTAGAATACTTGATTAGACAGTAGCAAATTTGACCAGAATAAATCAATATATTCACATGTAATTTCATTAAGAAGAAAAAAAGGAAATTCTCGTAAGAGTTACAGATGGGCGTGATCTTACAGTGCAGGAAACTTTTATACTTATCTCAATGTTATAAGGCAATTTTCAGTGGTAAGTTTTGACACTCAGTCTTGCCTGTTGTGTGGCTGTCCTTCCTAATACAGTGGTAGCTCGCGTTAAGAACTTAATTCGTTCTGGAGGTCTGTTCTTAACTTGAAACAGTTCTTAACCTGAGGTACCACTTTAGCTAAGGGGCCTCCCCCTGCCGCGGTGCCGCAGCCGCGCGATTACTGTTCTTATCCTGAAGCGAATTTCTTAACCCGAAGTACTATTTCTGGGTTAGCGGCATCTGTAACCTGAAGCATCTGTAACCCGAGGTACCACTGTAATGATTCAGAATATCCATAACAGTAAACAAAGTTTCAGGTGAAAAGAATGCAACTGTGTTGGCCACACTCCTTAGCCCATCACAATTGAAGCTGAAACCCATAGACTGGCTATGAGTTCTTGTTCCAATGACATCACACGTGGGGAAATTGTGCTACATTGTACTACTAGAGCTTCTGTTTTATTTTCTAATGTTCTTTTCACATCGCAGATGAAAAGAGGGCAGCTGTGTTAGTCTCGGCCCATACTCCATCATTGTTGAGGATTGTTCAATTTCAGAAATTGAAACTGGGTAGGATTTCTTCTTCGAAGACTTCCGGGTTAGCGCCTCAGGTAATGGCTGAACTCCTCTGATCGGGAGGAATTTGCTTTGTGGAAATTAGGGTCTGGCCGCCACGGCGAAGGCGGGGACCCACCAAAAATCACAGGCGGGAGAAGCCTGTGAACGTGGGATTCGGCTGGCACCTTTTGCGCCTCCCCTACTCGCGGGGAAACCCGGTTTCGGGGATCCGGAGCAACGTGGGGTGAGTGGCGCGGTGCTTCGAATTGACTGCTTCTTTCACGGAGTGAAGCCGCATTGCTGTTGCCGGAGAGTGCTGACTTATTCCTGTGGACAATTTGATCTTAAAACAACTACCCGTGAGTAGAACAGAAAATTGGACTTTTAAACGTCTTAATTTGGCACCAAAACGGGGGAGGTTTCAAACAGGAAGTCTGCCTTCCCCTTTTGTATATAGACTGAAGCAAAGAGGCTGCAAGTCTTGGAAAGTCTTTCATAAAGGACTAAACTTCCAGCGGCTAAATCATCAAACCCCCCTTGGAAGCAGGAGAAGAGGGGGGAAATTTTAGATTGTGTAAGCCTGCAGGAGAGAGTGAAGAAAGTTAAATTACCACCGCCCTGAACCTGGAAACGGGCTGCCAGTAAGACTGAAGTTTTGGATATGCTCATTGGCTGTGAATAGATCGTTTGTTGACAGTAAGTTAAAGAAGAGAAATACATTGTTTCCATTGTCTCCTTCTGCGTTTAAAAAGGAGTAAAAGTAATTGAAAATTGAAACTAACTTTATTGTTTGAACTGTGCTTAAAAGGATTGATACAAAAAGAAATTGTTTCCCCCTAGAGGAAGACTTTGAAATTGTTACATGAGCTGAGCTGGGGAAATTTCCAGCTGCAAGATAAAACTGTGAGAATCTGGGATTGACCTTGGACCGTTAAGAATGTTGACAGAAGAAGCCTTAGTGGTTGCATTATGTAAGATTAATATTTCACTGGAACAGCTCCATAAGAAGATGGATGTGAGGACTATAAAAATTGATAACTTGGAACAAAAAGTGACTAATTTGGGACAAAAAGTGAATATTAATACAGAAATTACTCAGGAATCGATACAGGGATCTATTTTGATATGGCAAATTGAGGAGAAGGTGGGGGAGAAAGTGGTTGTAGTGGAACCTAAAGCTGCACAAGTGGAGAGGGAGAGAGCCCCAGCCTCACAGATGCAATTTGATGACTATAAGTTGATGCCTTTTAAGACTGAATTTAGAGAAAGTCAGACTTTGAGGATTGGAGCCCCGCTTGGACTGAAGAAGGAAAGTTGGATAGATCCCTTAATGCAGGGATTTATTGACCTTTGGGACCTGGACTTGGGTCAGGAGGAGACTGGAGTTGTGGGGACCGCCAGACTTGGAGGAACTTTGAAATACGACTGGAAATATCTTTTGAATTTCAGTTTTAACTATGGAGATTTGGCTGACTTGTCGAGAAGGAATAAAAACATTGCTAGATGGGAATTTCCCCGAGATCTACTTTTCAGCATCAAAGGAAGGAAAATAAGAACAAGATCAGGAGAAGACAAAGTAAAGTTTGTGTATAAATATGAAGAAGACTTGCAGAAGGGACTTGGAAAAGAGTTAAGAGCCTCGGACAGAAGATCACCAGGTTGGTGGACTATATGAAATTGACGGAAATGACTGGCAGAATCCGAGACCAGGGAGAAGAGACGGTGGAAGAATATTGGAAAAAGTTTAAAATCTATATATGGAAATAATGTAAAATTAATGAGTGTTAGAAAAATGTTGGAAGGGAATTATATGGCTTTAGTAGAAATGTTTTAAGGAATTAAGCATAAATAAGTATTATAGTATTAATGGAAAATAAGGTTAAAATATGTTAAGATAATCACATGACAGAAAATAGAGAAAGATGGAAAGGATTTGCTGAAATAATTAATAGAAATGAAATACAAAAAGGGAGATGAGAGGAGGTAGATGAAACAAGGGAATGAAAGAGAGGATATTGAGATGATATGATGTGTGTTTTTTGAATTGTTTTTGCTCTTGTTTTGTTTAATGTGTTGATGTTAATGTTGTGTTGTGTATTGTTTATATATTGTACTGTATTGTTTTGGGGTTTTTTTTTGCTTTTCCTTTCCTTTCCTTTTCTTTTCTTCCTTCTTTTCTTTTTTCCTTTTTGTAAGGTTTAAAAGTAATAAATATTATTTTTTTAAAAAAAGATTTCTTCTTCGAATGATGTTCACAGACAGCACCATCAGAGATGTTACAAAAGCTTCAGAAAAAAACTTGAGACACATGAGGTACAAATGAAAGTAAGAGAGAGAGAGAGAGCAGTTCACTGATCTCAGGCATTTATCTCTCCTGGCTCAACATGACCTTGAGCTAGTCAAAACAATATTTGCATCAGGAGTGAACCTTCTAGAAGCTTCCAGAAGCTTCTAGCACTTTCCAGTTTCTGCCCTCAAAGATTTTAGTCATGACAGTATCATCTGCTACATTCCCAGAACTGGCTTCTCCCTTGTGTGAAAGTTCAAACATAATGCAGGAATGAACTGTTAACATTGGGGAAACTGGAGAAACTGCCTTTTCTATGCAGCTCTGGCCTATATGCCTATAATATCCAGAGTGAGGGTGAGATGAAAGGATGAGTTTTGCACCAACTGAAGTTTCCGAAATGCCTTCAGAGCCTGATGAGCTGATGGGTTTCAACTAACTGATGTTTCTGAATTGTCTTCAGAGTAGAACATCTTACAGTAATCTAACTTAGAGGTTCCCAGAGCATAGACAACAGTAGTTAGGCTGTCTGTGTCCAGATAGGCATATAGCTAGGCCATCAGCCGAAGCTGATGAAAGTTACTCTGGGCCACTGAAGCCACCTGAGCCTCAAGAGACAGCAAAGCATCCAGACGTCCCCCCAAGCAGAAGATATCTGCCTCTTGGGTCTTCCAGTGAGTCTTTAATAACAAGGGGGAACATTCATGCTATAAGCACTGTATCCACCGTAGAGAATCAGGATCATCCCTGATAAATATGGGTGGATGGACACTTTCCCATGCATTGCACGATGTAATATTCCTGTCTGGAGTAAAATGTTCATGTGAGAATATAGACATCAGCTGTACTATCAACCTGTTGGGTACAGAAGACATCCTTCCAGTAAAACAGTATATGGGAACTACTGTAATATTCAAGACCAATTAGCAAGTAGACCTTCATTTTTTTTTCTACTAATGATGCTTCATTTCCATCACCTACAGGGGAAAAAATAGGCTTCCAGCGTTTCTTCCACGACATCCTGTAACAATTTTCCACAATTCTCTGGAACGGATTCGCTTTGACTTCTGAGGTAGCACTGTACAGAAGTAGATGGGGCAGTGTCTGACTGCGTTAATAGACAGCCTCATAACTTCCTAATGAGGGAATTAGGATTACAATTTGAACAAGGCTGTCATAGCCCTTGTCAGATTTTCCCTTGGTATTTCCTAGGAAGTGGGTTATATAATCTGATAGAAAAAGGGAAAGCATGAAAATGTTCTGTTGAACTTTACTTCGTTTCCTGTTTTTTCTGCGCAGAACAACCACCAAGAGCCACAGAGAGCCATGGCTAAATTTAATGAAAATGAGGAGGGATACCCAAATTTGCTGAGCTTTTTTTAGGGGGAATTGCACATGCGCCATCACCCCAGCAGGGCCATTGCTGGGGGTTGGTAAAGTGGGCAGCCGCTCCCCCCATGCCACTGCAGAAAATGCTCTCTAGAGCGTGCGCCTCCCACAGCAACATGTTGGCTGGCGGCATGCGACTCCCCCCCCACTTATCCATGAATAGGATGATCACAGTTTTTTGACATTATTTTTGAGTAAAAAATCCTTGTCTAATACACTGAAATATAAAGTATACTTATTCCGAGTTTCAGCCTTTGGAGATGTCTGGAGAGCTACAGCTTCTTCCCTGTGCTTCATCTAGACCTTGAGGGTAGGAGGTGACATTTGTTCAGTTGTGTGTGCGTCTATGTGTGTTTGTGCAAATCAAAGATTGGGATCAAGATGAATGCTGAAAAAGCTATGGCATTCTAGTAACATCCCTCCATAAAAGTAAAGAGCCAGTTTTTCAGGTAACGAATGGAGTTGGTGCAGTCTTATCGTTGCAACGACAAGAGAATGTCATTTCCTTATTTGGGAGATCCAATCTTTAGCCTTTCCCAGAAACATTAAGAACATAAAATAAGCCCCACTGGATCAGCCTAAAGGGCCAACTAGTCCAAACTCCTGTTCTTTCTGCTCAGTGAGTTCCTGTGTCTTCCTTTATCTCTGCTCAGGTGCATTTCTCCCCAGAGCCATATAATTTCCCAAGAGGCCAACTGAGGCTGGCCCAGCAGTCTACGCCAGGCATAGGCAAGCTCCGGCCCTCCAGATGTTTGGGACTACAATTCCCATAATCCCTGACCACTGGTCCTGTTAGCTAGGGATGATGGGAGTTGTAGTCCCAAACAACTGGAGGGCCGGAGTTTGCCTATGCCTGGTCTATGCCATTGCTTAGTGATCCAGCTTGAAGAGGAGAAATGTGTGTCTGTTGCTGAAGAGGCATCATGGAGTAATGTTTCCTGAAAAAGGCACATAATTGATTCAGGAGACTACAAGGGGATGCTGAAGGCTTTATACCTCACAGTTGGTGGAAGACATGGATGTGCTAAACAGATCATGGCCAGCAGGTCTCCTCTACTCTTTCCTTCCAACTCCTTTTCTGGTTTGAGTGCGGGAAAAGGAGCGACAAGAGAAAGTAGCAATCAAACCTGTTGCTCCCTATCGGCCCAAGAGATCATTGTTTTCTGAGATAGTATAGCTAGTCGTAGCCGCATCATGGACTCATTCTTGAAATGCCGCCTGTGGGGATTCCAATCACGGCAGAGAAGGTCAGCATGGGGCAGGGAACCAATTGTACATTGCTTTGGGGTGGGTGTAACCACTCTTTGAGCATAGGTTGGAATTCTCTCTATATAAGGTGTCTCTTCCTGAAGGATGCTCAGAGGCGCATATGAGCGAAAGAAGACATTTTGATCCACTCTTTGGGAGACCAATTTCTATTACACTAGGTAAGAAAAAGGTTTGGACATGCTCATCTACAAAGCTATTTTTCATTGTTTTGTTCAAGAGCGGGAAAGGTGGCCTAGAAGGCACACTATAGGTGGGTTTTTAATCAGCCAGCTTTTGAATAGCTAAACTTTGTCTGTCATTTCTTTTCTTCCATATCTGATTTCAATTTTCCCTGATTTTCTGATTTTCAATTTGATAGAATAAACCTTTTCCACTTTTAACAACGCTTTTCTCCTTGTGTGCCCCCCCCCCCCGGAATTTTATTTCTGTATGCAGATATTCATTCATTCAGCATGCTGAAATTCAGGTTACAATGCTTTCTCCAGAATTTATTGGGACATCTGAAAGAGAAAGGAGGGTCTGACTTGAATTTTATGTATTTCTTAATCCATCTGTTTGACTTTAAGGACGGGCACAGATGTCTGTCTTTTTCCTCTTTGCTCATCCCTTTTTCCTTTTGTATAATTACAATCTTCAGCCTGGGAGTAGGGACTACCTATTTTTCAGTTGGATGTACTTATGCTGCCCTGGGAGTCAAACACTGTTCCTTCTTTCTGGCAATAAAAATACAATGGCAATAATCAAGAAATTCCTAGTATTTCATGACAACCTGAATTAGCTCCCTGAGGAGGCCACCACACTCTGACTCAGGTTAACAGTTTGGCCCTTTGGGAAGTAATGTCTTGAATTTCAGTATACTAATTTGGGGAACACACTTCTGTTTATTTCTGCTGTGGTGACATGAAGAATAATGGTGTCATTCATTGTCCTTGCAGAGGCTAATTTTTGTGTGATTTTTGAGGTGCTTATTAGTCTCTGGAACTGAGTTTTATCCTTTTCATCAATATGTCTAACCACAATATATATGATTGTATGGGGTGGAGGAAGAGAGATGGGAATGGGGAAGGGCCAAAACACTATGCTAGACAATAAAGGCGTACCTTGGATCCGAACACCTTGCGAGTCAAACATTTTTTGCCCCTGAATGCTGTAAACCTGAAAGTGAGTGTTTCGGTTTGTGAACGTACTTTGGAAATTGAACATCTGGTGCAACTTTTCTGGCTTCCTGCAGCCAATCAGGAGCTGTGCCTTGGTTTCCAAAAATTTTGGAAGTTGAACGGAGTTCCGAAATGGATTCCGTTTGACTTCTGAGGTACCACAGTACTGAAGTAGATGGGACAGTGTCTGACGGCAGTATTAGGCAGCCTCATAACTTCCTAATGAGGGAATTGCGATTACTATTTGAGCAAGGCTGTTATAGCCCTTTTCAGATTTTCCCTTGATACTTCCTAGGAACTGGGTTATATAATAAATCTGATGGAAAAAGGGAAAGCATGAAAATGCTCTGTTGAACTTTACACCGTTTCCTGTTTTTTCTGCACAGAACAACCACCAAGAGCCACAGTGAGCCATGGCTGCCAAGGGGCCCTGTCCTGTATGGCTGCTCATGGTTTTGCTCTCCTGGATGGTGCTGGGGACTGAAGCCTCCTGGGACTTCCAATCATTCAAACACGAGTATGTTGATTACCCGAAGACTGAAGTCAAAGATTACTGCGAATATATAATCAAGAAAAGAGGCCTGGTTCCCCTCCCCGAGCGCACTTTCATTCATGTCTCAGACCAAGATCTTAAAAACATCTGCACTTTTTCTGGCCGCCCATACACTGGTCCCATGTTGAGCTCATCTGAATTTCCAATCACCAGATGTGCAAGAGCTAAATTCATCTACGACTTTCTGGACTATAGTAGGAGAATTTCGCTTAGATGTGAGAACGGATACCCAATTGAATTAAGATATTGAATGCCATTGTTGCACAAGCAGACTTCTGCTCAGGCAACAAACCTCTGCTACCATCCACTCCGACACTCAGCAGCCCCCTACACTTTCCCCCTCCTGGACTCCATCCCTCTCAAGAAACCTCTCAAGGTAGTCCGCAATCTTCCAGGGTAGGTCTGGGCAAAGGGAAGAGGATTGCAAGAAGGCGGAGTTGAAGAAGTCCTTTTATATAAGCAAATATTTGTTTTACCTGCTCACAAGTCACCATTGGATTGCCACCAGGATTTCTTCCTTCCTGAGGGTGAAAAGGCCACTCTGATCACTTTGGGCCTCCACTGTGTCCCACCGCTTATCTCCTACATCGCTTTTCATCATATATAAGTATGATCTCATGCCTTTTCTCATGATTCTTGCTGCTGTGGGATCAAGCAGTTATTTGTGGTATGCTGGTTGCCTATTAAAACCCGGCCTCTTTTCTAACTCTTCCACCTTGTGACTCAGATAAGCAGACATGGAATATATATTTCTTATATACAGCTTTGTTCTTTCCCCCCTTTTTTCTCTGTATCACTCTGTTTCTTATAAAACTGAAATTATGTCAATAAAATATGAACATTAAAAATCCCTGAAACTGTCTGTGACTTTCTGGTCCACTTCCATTTGTCTTTCTCGCAGCACTGTCAGTTCTGTGCTTTTCTCACTCACCAAAATAATGTCAGGGATGTGGCTGGATAGAACACCTGGCAAGAGTCTGACTCTGGAGATGAAGGAATGCCAGTACAGAGGGAGCCAGAGTCTGACTCTGGAGAGGAGGGACTGCAGCCACAGACAGAGCAGGAGTGGGTTAGTTCATCCCCCCTTCATCAAGAGTTCCCAGACTCAGATAGAGGAGCATACTCGGAAAGCTCGCAGGAGAAGGGAGGGGAGGAGATGGATGACATTGAGGGGGTTGCTATGCAACCAGGAGGGAGGCAGCGTTTAGAGGGCTCTTCGTTTGATAGCCCGGGGGGGGGGAATTCACCCACCTTCTCGCCAAACCAGAAGAGCTGAGAGGGTTAAAATGCAATAGATATACAAGAGAGGAAGGACAGATCTTTGGCACCCTTTGTGCTGCAAAAGGGGCAGGGAATCAGAATGACCAACTCATAGCTAAGAGCGACAGGTTCGGAGCTGCTCTCTGGGTGTTAATTGTAAATAAACATGTCATAAAACTGACAGGGACTCATTAATTCTTATTGGGGCTTGCTTGATTGCATGTCTGAGATCATTACACTACTTGATGAAAGGTGTCTCCCTAAACAAAACACTAACCTTTTTAAAGAGATTTTTTTTTTTGTTTATCTGTAGCTCATACTTAAAAGTATGGCAATTTGTAAAACTTAGGCAAAACAGTTTGTGGAAATGGAGCCAAAGACAGTAGAACCAAGTACTTCTAGTTTTGTCCCATTTCCCAAGCACTCACTCCCCACCCTGAATTCTGCAAGGCCAACCCTGAATCTGAGAAGGAAGTTGACAACCAGGGAAACCCCCTGGGCTGGCTGTTAGGTAAGAAAGGAGGCAGGTGATGGCTGACTGGGGTCAGGCTGCATTTGTTGGGGCAGTGCTCCTTTGATTCTAAAGGACCAGCCTCCACTGGTTCTGGTTTCTACTAGCACCGTCAGGGATTAATCTGATTGTTGTCCTGAGAATTCCATTTGGACCTTGGAGAATAGTCAAATAGAATGGGGTCCTGCAAGCTGGCCGTGTGCCATAGGCCAGAAGCGGTGGCCCCCATAGAATAAAAGGCCAGGCAAAGCATTGACAGGGTGTCATCTGGAGCTGCAGGCAGACAAAAAGGAGCAAGAGGGAAGACTGGAAGCTAAATAAAGGAAACAGTAATTTATTGGGTTTGGTTGTTGTTGCATAAGAGCGTAACAGTTATTGAAAGCTGACAGCAACAGTGGATCTATTTCAGTTTATGGAAGGTGGGAGTAAAAATCTATACAGAATTAACACTGCAAACTTTAAGCACATTATATATAAATAAATCTTGGGTAGGACTGCCATATCCACAAACAAAAGTTTTTGGCATTTTTTACAAATTAAGATTTTGAACTGTTTTTAAGGAAATTCACATAAATCAACATTTCTGACATGGGTTGTCATGTGTCCAGATTTTTCTGGACATTTCAGCAAATTCCACTCAGACACTGGCCAAATCCTAGCTGTGTCTGGGAAATTCTAGACTTATGGCGACCCTAATGTTGGGTAAAGGAACATTTCAGAGAACATTACTTGATTGTAGGGCTTTTTTCAGCCAGAACTCCCTGGAACTCAGTCCTGGCATCTCTCATGAGGGCACCATTGCCATTTAAAGAGAAGAAAAAGAAGAGGGGTTCATGATGAGTTCTGGCACCTCTTTTTCTAGAAAAATAGCCTTCATGCTTGGGAAGCATAAGTAGAATGTAAAACATGTTGTTGCTTGCCAAGGCCCCCATTATTGTCCACCTAATAGACAATAAACACACGGACATGAGTGTTTTGGTTTATGGGTTCAAATAGGCCACAACTTTATTGGTTATAGATGTCAGTGGCTTGGCTTAGGCATTGGGTGAAGCCAGGCTATATCTTGACTCCTGCCTGTCTGCTGGGAGTCCATCTAAGGGTAAACCACCATTAGGGGGCGCCTAATGACCTACATCAACTAGGGACACCCCGAGGGGTCCCCGTAGGGGTTGTGGCATGGCCCTAGCCCACATCCTGGCTTTGGACAGAATTCACAACCTCGGATCCCTTTAACAGGATACCCTTACTGAGGAGGGGCAGGCGGAGGCTACAACCTCCCCTCCATACAAACAAAGGCTAACCGCCACTCGAGCCCAAAGGGCTTGCCACCAACACCCTCACACCTGCAACCAATACCTGACACACTCTGAAGTGTCATTCAACAGGCTATCATTGCCGACATCGGAAAGGTGTACCCCGTCACTGCGAGACAAGGCTTCCTTGTTGAAGGGGAAGACAGGTGATTGCTTTCTTTCTGGCTCTATTAATGGCCAGAAAGGAAAGCTTAGACCAGGCAACCACAAACTCAGCCCTCCAGGTCTTCAGGGACTACAATTCCCATCATCCCAGACCACTAGTCCTGTTAGCTAGGGATAATGGGAGTTGTACTCCCAAAACCTCTGGAGGGCCGAGTTTGGGGATGCCTGCCTTAGACCATTGTTTAAGCTTTGTTAAAGCTGCCAACCGGGAAAGGTGAGCAGACTTATTATAAGGGTAATACTTTTTTTTTAAAGAGGGGTGAAAATACAGCATTAAACCACTAGATGAGGGAGCTGTTGTGTGTCCGAATTGCAACATTCAAAAGTGATTCCGATTTAGGTCTCATCAAATGCTACTAGGCAAGGGGAAATTACTTCAAGTGTATGTTTCAAAGTTCCGTTTATTGAAAAGGCTATGTGAAAAAATTGATGATTGAAGGAAAATTTAATAAAAGTTTGCATGCCTACATGTTAGAGTAGAGTGAATATGCCTCCCTCCCCCCCACAATCACCAGCCCCCAAAGATTTAACTTCCATGGACACTGAGGTAGGAGCACCCAATCCTGAATATGGCAACTTCAGAAAACACCCCCCCCCAAGGCATTATTTCACCCCCACAAAATCTCCAACAGATATATATTTTTCCTAAAATGCATATGAAATACTAAGCACAGGAATTTGAATATCATGAGGACTGTCCCTTGTAAATGTCGATAGGTGTACATTTTCTCCGTCTCTGGCCAGAGGAGGATAGAATCAAGAGACCCTCTTTTTCGTCACCCTACTTCAAATCTGCTATTCCTGTATCCCTTCTCTATCGTTTAGGGACAGAGGTGGAGCTCAGATTCATTCATTCAGTCCCTTGCTCAGATATCGCTTCAGCAAGAAACTTATTGTGTGGATACTGTCCTCCGTAGACTGTTGTTGCATGACATTCACCACATTGTCGTTTATCAAGTACTGACTGGCAAGTGTCAATATTCACACGGATATGTGATCATGACTAGACAACATCCACCACCACATTTGCACATTAGAATTCGAAAGGATATACAGTGGTACCTCAGATTAAGAACTTAATTCGTTCCAGAGGTCCGTTCTTAACCTGAAACTGTTCTTAACATGAGGGACCACTTTGGCTAATGGGGCTTTCAGCTGCCGCCACACCGCCACCACATGATTTCTGTTCTCATCTTGAAGCAAAGCTCTTCACCCAAGGTACTATTTCTGGGTTAGTGGAGTCTGTAACCTGAAGCGTCTGTAACCCGAGGTAAATTGCAACCTTATTTTGCTAATGCAAGTATGTGAAGTTTTCAGGAAGGATAAAGCATTAGGAGAGATTTGTGAGGGTTCCACTTCCATTTTGGCCCAGAGAGTTGAAGATGAGTTAATCATGTGCGTCAACTGTTTTAATTGGAAAGCCTTGGAGTACGTCTTATGATTTGGGTGGTGGATACAGCTTTTACCTCTAGAAATAATATTTTAATAAAATAATAATGCTTAAGAATACAGTTTAAAAAACAAAAAAACACATACTGAAAATAAGAACGAAAAATAAATGAATAATCAATAATCCCCCATCCCATGAGTTGGGCCTGGAAATCAGTGCAGTTGGGCTGGGTGTAATATGACCGAAGAATCTTGCCCTGGCCACCGAGTTCTGCACTAACTGAAGTTTCTGAATTGTCTTCAGAGCTCTGAGTAGAACACCTTACAGTAATCTAACCTAGAGGTTCCCAGAGCATAGACAATAGTAGTTAGGCTGTCTGTGTCCAGATAGGCATAGAGCTAGGCCATCAGCTGAAGTGGATGGAAGGTACTCTGTGCCACTGATGCCACCTTAGCCTCAAGCGACAGCAAAGCATCCAGACGTACCCCTAAGTAGAAGATATCTGCCTCTTGGGTCTTCCAGTGAGTCTTTACTAACAAGGGGAAATATTCATGCTATAAGCACTGTATCCACTGCAGAGAATGAGGATTAGCCCTGATAAATATGGGTGGATGAACACTTTCCCCTGCATTGCATGATGTAATATGCCTGTCTGGAGTGAGTAAAAATATTCATGTCAGAATATAGACATCAGCTATGCAATCAACCTGTTGGGTACAGAATGCATTCTTCCAGTAAAATAATATATGGTAGCTACTATAACATTCAAGATCAATTAAATTAGACCTTCATGTTTTTCTACTAATGATCCTTCATTTCCATCTCCTATTGGGGGGAAAATAGGCTTCCAGCCTTTGTCCCAGGACATCCAGTAACAATTTTCCACGTATCATCATCCACCATAGCAGAATTCTCTCTATATAAGGTGTCTCTTCCTGAAGGATGCTCAGAGGCGCATACGAGTGAAAGAAGATATTTCGATCCACTCTTTGGGAGACCAATTTCTATTACACTAGGTAAGAAAAAGGCCTTGTCATGCTCATCTCCGAAGCTATGTTCATTCTTTTGCTCAGGAGTGGGAAAGATGGCCTAGAAGGCACACTGCAGGCGGGTTTTAAATCAGCCAGCTTTTGAATAGCTAAACTTTGTCTGTCATTTCTTTTCTTCCATACTTGATTTCAGTTTCCCCCCGTCTTTGATAGAATAAACCTTTTCCATGTTTAACAACACTTTTCTCCTTGTATTCCCGCATCCCCCTGGAATTTTATTTCTGTATTCAGATATTCATTTTTGTGAATAAATATTTAACCCTTGTGTGACTCCTTCTCCTAAGTTCTAGTCATGGCAGCCCTATTCTTTACCTGCATTTCACTGGCAGCCAATCATCTTTGAGCACAAGCTCTCTTGACAATAGATGTGGTAGCTGAGCTGTGGATTGGCTGCATCAATTCAGAGTACAGAAGGCTGATGAGATGACTGTATTTAACAGCCATGCTGAAATTTAGGTTACAATGCTTTCTCCTGAATTTAAATATTGCTAGATGCAGAATTTGTTTAATTTTTGTAGAAGGCTAAGTCATGTAAGTACCATCACCCCTGTACAAGGAAGTCCAGTATCCTTATATACAAATGAACATTTTGAGAAGGTATGAATAGCAGAAAATAGGAAGTAAAGCTCTACGTACAGGGAAATGAAGCTTCGTTGGAAAAAGCTACTTTCCTAGATTTAGGATAATTTTACAGTCATGAAAGGTGCCCATTTCAAAGGTGTTCACATTTATCTAGAAATCTAGAAAGTAGATGCCAAGTCATCATTGGGATGTCTCAAAGAGAAAGCAGGGTCTGACATGAATAAATTTTATGTATTTCTTAATCCATCTGTTTGACTTTAAGGACTGGCACAGAGGCCTGTCTTTTTCTTCTTCACTCATCCCTTTGTCCTTTTGTATCATTACAATCTTCAGCCTGCGAGTAGGGACTACCTTTTATCAGTTGGTTGTACTTATGCTGCCCTGGGAGTCAAACACTGTTCCATCTTTCTGGCAATAAAAATATATTGGCAATAAAATCAATAAATTGCTATTATTTCATGACAACCTGAATTAGCTCCCTGAGGAGGCCACCACACTCTGACTAAGGTTAACAGTTTGGCACTTAGGGAATCTCAGTATGCTAATTTGGGGAACTCTCTCCTGTTTATTTCTGCTGTGGTGACATGAAGGATAATGGTGTCATTCATTGTTTTTGCAGTCGCTAATTTTTGTGTGATTTTTGAGGTGCTTATTAGTCTCTGAAACTTAGTCTTATTCATTTCTTCAATCTGCCTGTCAACTAAATTATAGTTTCATAGTTGTAATGGGGTGGAGGAAGAGAGATGGGAATGGGGAAGGGACACAACTCAATACTAGACAATAAAGGCGTACCTTGGATCCGAACACCTTCCGAGTCAAACACTTTGGCTCCTGAATGCTGTAAACCTGGAAGGGAGTCTTTCAGTTTTCGAACACTGTTTGGAACCCAAACTTCTGATGCAACTTCCCACCTTCCGATTGGCTGCAGGAGCTTCATGAAACCAATCAGAAGCTGTTCCTTGGATTCTGAACATTTTGGAAGTCAAACAGAGTTCCGGAAGGGATTCTGTTTGACTTCTGAGGTACCACAGTACTGAAGTAGATGGGGCAGTGTCTGACGGCAGCATTAGACAGCCTCATAACTAGCTAATGAGGGAATTAGGATTACAATTTGAGCAAGGCTGTCATGGCCCTTTTCAGATTTTCCCTTGCTTTTTCCTGGGAAGTGGGTTATATAATAAATGGGGAAAGGGGAAAGCATGTAAATGCTCTATTGAACTTTACACCGTTTCCTGTTTTTTCTGCACAGAACAACCACCAAGAGCCACAGTGAGCCATGGCTGCCAAGGGGCCCTGTCCTGTATGGCTGCTCTTGGTTTTGCTCTCCTGGATGGTCCTGGGGACTGAAGCCTCCCGGGATTTCCAGTCCTTCAAACACGAGTATGTCGATTACCCGTGGACTGCAGTCAAAGATTACTGCAACTATTTAAGAAACAAAAGAGGCCTGACATATGGAAAATCACACACTTTCATTCATGTCTCTGACCAAGATCTTAAAGAAATCTGCACTCTTCATGGCTCACCCTTCACTGGTCTCATGCCGAGCTCATCTCCTGTTCCAATCACTGTGTGTTATAGAGCTAAGTTCAGCTACTACCCTTATAAACTTAAGAGGATCATTGAACTTGAATGTAAGAACGGATACCCAATTGAATTAAGATTTTGAATGCCTTTGCTGCACAAGCAGACTTCTACTCAGGCAACAAACCTCCGCTACCATCCTCTCCAACACTCAGCAGCCCCCTACACTTTCCCCCTCCTGGACTGCATCCCTCTCAAGAAACCTCTCAAGGTAGTCCCCCAATCTTCCAGGGCAGGTCTGGTTAAAGGCAAGAGGAGTGCAGGGAGGAGGAGTTGAAGAAGTCCTTTTACATAAGCAAATATCTGTTTTACCTGCTCAGAAGTCACCACTGGATTGTCACCAGGATTCCTTCCACTTTGGGCCTCCACTTTGTCCCACTGCTCATCTCCTACCTCACTTTTCATCATATAAAAGTATGACTTTGAATGATATAAGTGTGATCTCATTCCTTTTCTCATGATTCTTGCTGCTGTGGGATCAAGCATTTATTTGTGGTATCCCTGGTTGCTTATTAAAACCTGGCCTCTTTTCTCACTCCACTCTTCAACCTTGTGACTCAGATAAGCAGACATGGAATATACATTTCTTATATATAGCTTTGTTCTTTCCCCCTTTTTTCCTCTGTATCACTCTATTTCTTTATAACTGAAATTATGTCAATAAAATAGGAACATTAAAAATCCCTGAAACTGTCTGTGGCTTTCTGGTCCACTTCCATTTATTTTTCTCACAGCACTGCCAGTTCTGTGTTTTTCTCACTCACCAAAATAATGTTTCCAAATTCCTTCCAAGTACCAGAATTTTAGATTTCAAGTTGTATTGGCCACCGTTACTGAAAAAATAACAACCCAGATTTGAGCACCAGCAGAAGTATCAGGTCCTCCTGCTCCCTACTTGATGAAAGGTGTCTCCCTGGAAGACAAAACACTCACTTTTTAAAGAGATGTCTGTTCAGATTTTGAAAGCTGTACTATGTGGATTATAGACATGGCCTCGTCTCTTGATGTTTTGACCCTGTGCTTCAGCTCCAAAGCCCAATGTGGATCTGTATGAACATTTCATGCCCATTAATGTAGGGAGGTACACCTGGCATCCTCTCTACCTTGCCCCAGACCTTTTCACCTGGGGTCCCAATCCTACCATTAGGGACTATGCAAAGGTGTTTGTGTGTTTGTTTGTATTAAACACTCCTAGTAGGAAATGTCCAGGGAAACATGGCCGCTGCAAGATGGGCTTTGCGGAAATGGCTTGTACCAGGGTGGACCTTGATGCCTGGTAACTCCCTTCCAGCCTGTGGCCAATGGGAAGAAGATGAGATATGGACCAGAAGGCAGCCTACCTGTTACCGGAATGCTTTCCTTATGCCAGCATCAACCTCTATAATGATTGGCATCAATAAAAAATAAAATAAATGTGGCTATGTTTTACCCACTATGGGTCACACATAGTAAATACATTAATGTAGCAGACCATAACAACATTTGCTTTAATAGCATGTCGGCAACAATCTGTGAATGAAAATATTACTGGCTGCCAGCCCATAAACTTGGTTTTTCTGCGGTCTTACCTAAGTTCTACAAGTTGCCTCATTTTTAATTATGTATGTGCTGTAGTTAAATGAAAACATTAATTCTGAATTATGATTGCTGAATCATAAACGTACAGAAGAAAACTTTATATAAAGAAACTGTAGTCTCCCCTACTCCCACACCGTCTTTTACACCAAATGAAGTGTTACCTCAAGTTCAAACCTTAATGACCTTGCAGCTGGTTCTATTCCGCAGTTTGTGATCTCATCACTTCAAGCACATGCCTGTTCTTTAGTCCAAATTAAGCTCTAATTAACAGGAGAACATGTGCTTCTTAATGGCGGCGTTGGAGGGTTTTTGGCAGGCAATGTGCTTTTGCACAATATGTGAATGAAAATATTGCTGGGTTTCCCCAGCAGAACACGAGGTTTTCTGCTGTCATACCTGAGTTCTACAAGTGGCCTTATTTTTAATTAAGTATGGGCTAAACAAAAGCATTAATTCTGAAAATTAAAGCCGGTAACCTCAGACATTTTGGCCTCCAATGTAGATGTAGCAAGATAAATGTTGGTGTTCGTTCAGGTCTTCAAGCTAGTTTTGTGAGTCATGTGACTGTTCTGGGAAACCACTGACAGTAATTAGCTGCCAGTACAAAATGCAAATACAGTGTACCTCACACTTGGGACTCACACTTCCAAGTCAGCTTGGAAGTCTGTTGGAAAACAAGAAAGAGAGAAATCTTCAAATGGCATCAATATAACATCAACCCCAAGGTCAGATGTGTCTCTGCGGGAGATATTTCCCTGACTGGTTGGCAGGGAGGCACGGGGCATTCTTGTCATGACAGCACAAGTCTTTCAGGTCTCTGGCAGCCTTCCCCTACCCCCCACCCCCGGCTGGCTATGCCTGGGTTAATGTACCCAGCTGACTCTGTGGCTGGATCTAGACCCACCGAAGAAGCGTTTCAGCTTAAAGCATTGTAAATTTAAACTACAAAAACAGGTAGAGAAAAACAATGTTATATCGCACATACAACACATATCAATCACTTTTTCTTTCATTTTCTTTTCTTTTCCGATTTCACTTATGTCTTTTACACCTTTCAGTGGCTGGCATAGGCAATGTTGTGAGCATGATCCACCTACTTATATGATTCCTTTCAGAACACACAAAACTCATACAAAACGGTGACTTTTTAAATTTCAGCAGCTTTCAGAAACCATGCTTTTAAGCAAATTAAGGTAAAGGTACCCCTGCCCGTACGGGCCAGTCGTGTCCGACTCTAGGGTTGTGTGCCCATCTCACTTAAGAGGCCGGGGGCCAGCGCTGTCCGGAGACACTTCCAGGTCACGTGGCCAGCGTGACGAAGCTGCTCTGGCAAGCCAGCGCAGCACCCGGAAACGCCATTTACCTTCCCACTAGAAAGCGGTACCTATTTATCTACTTGCACTTAGAGGTGCTTTCGAACTGCTAGGTGGGCAGGAGCTGGGACCAAAAGACGGGAGCTCACCCCGCTGCGGGGATTCGAACCGCCGACTATGCAATCGGCAAGCCCTAGGCGCTGAGGTTTTACCCACAGCGCCACCCACGTCCCTAAACAAATTATACCTTATTAAAACAGCACGAACCAATACATTTGTTAATTTTTTTCTATCAGGCGTTCATCTGACTCAGTCAAGAGGCTAAGAAACATACATTGGACAGGCAGATCAATCTCTGTTCCTCATTTGAAGATGTACCTTTTTTCTCAAGCTGTCCCTGAGACCCTGTGGTAGCATCCTCAATACCCGTCCCAGGTGGGACATAACTGGCCAAGACTAAGATATGAAGCAAGGGCACCATTAGGTGATCTTTATTAATTCCTGCAGCAACTTCCAGACTCTCCCTATCCAAACCTTTGCACCAGGCTTCCTCAAACTCGGCCCTCCAGATGTTTTGAGACTACAATTCCCATAATCCCTGACCACTGGTCCTGCTAGCTAGGGACCATGGGAGTTGTAGGCCAAAAACTTCTGGAGGGGGCAAGGTTAGGAAGCCTGCGCTGCACAATTCTTTTATGCTTTTTGGGGGTGTATTCCATCCATGCACACAAGTTTGTTTATCACGTCTTAATATTTATAAATTTAGCATTGCTATTTGTCAAGCAAGCTGATGGTTAGTTGCTGTGGTTAGGCTCCTGTGGATTTGTCAAGCAAGCCAACGATTTATTTTTTGTGGCTCAGATTTGCTAACATCTGATTTGCTCACCAGAAACCACCTAATACTGACTTCTGCTTCTTGCTGGGTAGCTGTCCACGTGTCTTGTCAGTACTTTTGCTATAGTTTTAACCAGTGCTTTTTTTCTTTAAAAAAAATGTTTAGGGGTACTCTCATTTCCTACTCATATTGAAATACTGCCACTCAATGAGGCCAAACTTCAATTCACAAAAAGTTTAGGGGTATGCATACCCCCGCGTATCCCCAGAAAAGAAGCAATGTTTTAACTCAGTTAAATTTCCACTATGCACAAGCAGCTATAACCAATATGGCTCCTGTCACAATCCTAAACTGTGGTATTTTGTAATGCTGTATTATAATCTTTCCCATTCTTTGATGTTGTTTTTAGTGGTTTATAGTCACAATTGTACGGTACATTTCACAATCATATGGTTGGTACAAGTTCTCTAGTATCTGGATGTAATAATACTCACCTATTTCTTTCTATCGATGTAGAGGGAGCAAGAAATAAAAATTAAGAATTAATTAGACTGGTTTGAATGGATTTTGAAAGATCCATCACTTCCCATGTCAAACTTTTTTGCTGCCATTTAGTGAGAGCTGTTTCAATTCTCTTTCCTCACTTTTCTACTTGAATTCTATTAAACAGGAGAAAGAAATTTAAAGTCTTGGAGGCCTGGGCAATTATTCTACAGGATGGAGTGATTTTTTCTTTCTATAGGGAAGGGACAGAATAAAATACTGAAAATGGAAAAATAGGTTTATTTATCACGGAGGGGAAAAGAAAATTGGCGTTTCACAGGCCTTGTTATATAAATGCTAGGAATCTGTTTTTTGTTGTTTAAGGAGAAAAAGAATGAAAACTGGTAATCTGGGGATTACTGCTAACTTGAGGCACAGAATTTTCCTTCCTCCCCACTTGGAAAGTATTTTTGAGGAAAAATTGTATTAATAAATTTGAAAAATGCTACTATTTTAGATATATCTGAAGAGGTGGATTCTAAGCAGTGAACTCTTATCCTAATATCCAGATGTTTTCTAACTGTGGTCCATTGGTGTGTCTGTGAATTCCACTGAATTATATACAATCCAAATTGTAATGCAATAAAATACAATATAAGAAACAAAACAAATACAATTAAAAACAACAGAGCACTTGTTGCCATGTGTTACAAATACTACAACAGACAGGAAAAAAATTATTAAGTGGTCTGACAATATCCTCAGCAATTTTCAAGTAGCCATGGGAGAAATTTAAGAATGACCGCTATATTAAATTTGTGAACATGACCCCTTTGGCTTTTGCTGCTATAGAATATCCTGCAGGAAAGAGAAGGCAGGACATAGTTACACATAAAAAGAGGCGAGATGAAAGTGAGAAGAGGCAAAGGGGGGATTAAATGAGCAAAATTCAAAATAATAAGCTCCTTTTGTTTTATTTCAAGGCAAGGTGATAGAGCTATGTTTGGTTTTTTAAAATAATAATTCCAGTTGCGTAGCTTCCAGACTAAGCTGGACTTTAGGTTCCCTGGGATCAGAAAGTGAAGGCAGCACTGGTCAGCTAACTTCCCATGTTTCCATGGCAGAAATTTCCAGCCTTGCTTAGCTGGCTTTGCATTTTCCTTTCTAGCGCAGCTTACAACACTAGCAAGGAAGAATTGATATTTTGACATCATAGTGATGTCACGTGATGGACACTTGTTAAAATGGCATACCAAGGGTGGGGGAAACCAAGGACCTGACCCCCCCAACAGCTGAACCCAGCTCCCCATCCTTGGCCTATGCCAGAGGTTGACAACCTAAGGCCCATGGGCCAGAGGAGGCCCATGAGGGTCGCTTAACCGGCCCATGAGCTGCTCCCGAACCCAGCCACCTGCTTGGCGAGTCCCCACGTGCTGCACTAAACCAGCACAGTGCAGGGACTCTCTTCCGTGGCTCCAGAAATCGCTCCTACGCATGCCCAGATGCCAAAATCCTTCTGCGCAGGTGTGATTTTTGGCATCTGGGCATGCGCAGAAGAGATTTCCGGCATCGTGCTGCGCCTGCCCGTCCCACGGGGATCTCTGCGGGAGTGATCCTGCCCATGCCTAGTAAGCCTTGCCGACCCCTGGCCTATGCTATCAGTGAAGTCTTCTACAGATTAATAGAAAAGGTCTGGGCCTCATTTCTGCCTCAAATTCAGGGGACTGGCATCCCCATTTCCTGAAGGTTGCTATTGAGCTATCCTTGTTTCGCAGCAAGTTCATCTTTCAGTTGGTTGCCTTGTGGGCAATCAGTTGCATTTTCAGGTTTTTGTGTTGTTGTTGTTTTTGAAGTATTAATTGAGTTGTATCTTATGACTTTGCCCTTTTTGAGTGTGGATTTCTCGGCAGTGACTAAAAAGGGGTTCCTAGTGATTACAGTTGCAACGCTGGCCCTTTTCCAGAAACATTGTGAAGGCTTTTCGTCAGCTTTGGCTTTTGAAAACACATTTCGGCATATCTGAGCTGCTTTGCAAAATTGCATTTAATTCTCCATTCATGACTGGCATGATCTGATAATGAGGAAGAGGAAGTTGACAGCTAGGGGCATGCTCTGGGCTGGCTGGAGGAAGTGGCTAGGATCACGCTGTTATTGTTGGGGGCATTATTCCATTCATCCTAAAGGACCAATCCAATTGGTGTTCTGAGGGTCACTAAAGGATTCCTATTGAACCTTAGCTGAGGTCCAATAGAAGACTGCCTTGCAACCTGGCCGTGTGCTATTGGCCAGAAGCTGTGGCCGCTAGAGGATAAAAGGTTGGACAAAGCATTGACAGGGTATCATCTGGAGCTGAGCAAAACAGAAGAGAGGCTAAGAGAGAAGACAGGAGGCTAAAGAGAAGAAATAGTAAGTTATTGGGTCTGGTGGTTGATGCCTAAGAGCGTAACAGTTATTGAAAGGTCAGAGTAATGGTGGATTTATGACCATGTCATTACCGAGGAGGCAGGTTTAGTCGTTGTTTGAAGACTATCCCTGCCTCCGGGTTTGGTCTTGTCCGCAAGGATACTGGATTCAGCAAGGGAGACCCACATGACTTTAAGGTGCTGCTGTGCAATGCCAGGTCAATGATTCACAAGACGGCTGTCATCCACGACTTGATTGTGGATGGAGGACTTGACCTGGCATGTGTAACAGAGACTTGGTTGGATGAAGCAGATGGGCCTGTTCTTGCCGCTGCTTGTCCACCAGGTTTCTCTTACACACAACAACCCAGGTCATATGGGTGGAGAGGTGGGGTTGCAGTGACTTTTAGGAAGTCATTAGTTTGCACCAGGCATCCTATTAGTAAGACCCAGTTCTCTGAGTGCATGTTCTGGAGGTTGGGCAATAGGGACAGTACAGGATTCCTTTTGGTATACCGACCTCCCTGCTGCACCAAGGATTCCCTGCCCAAGCTGCTTCAGGTCATGGCGGGTGTTCTCCTGGAGACACCTAGTTTGGTTGTCCAAGGGGATTTTAACATCCTGCTGACACGACCTTACAAGGGGCACTTGGGACTTGGTGGAAAGCATGGCCTCCATGGGGCTTTCCCTATGGCCCAACTCATAGTTGCAGTACTTGGCTGCCCCCCACCCTCTCATGGGCCTGGATGGGAGTAATAATCTACACTAAGGAAATTCAAAGCACATTCCACACAAAGGAATCTTAGAAAAAGGGAAATGTCGGAGAACATTACGTGCCTGGGAAGCATAAGCATAAGCATGCAGTTATTATTAGGGAAATATATATTTTTAAGAGGGGTGAACATACAACGTTAAACCACAAGATGAGGGAGCTGTTGTGTGCACAAATTGAGCTTCACGGCTGAGTGGGATTTGAACCCTGGTCTCTCAGTGCTGGTCTGGAGCTCAGATTCATACCAGTGAGTCCCTTGCTCAGATCTCACTTCAGCCAGAAACTTAACTGAGCTTGTACAAATATCCTATTTTCTTTGCCTCCTTCTCCCTGACCCTCAACAATGGTCCAAGCTTCTTCTTTTATATTGGTTTTTTTAATTGGGTTTTAAAAACAAGAATGATGTTATACAAATAAGTATACCAAGTTTTCTCCTGTCGTTTGTATATCACAAAAATAGCATAATAATTGTTGAAAAATATCTACAATATGTGTTTCATTATTAGTGGTGAATGCATAAATTATTGGTTTATGAATTGGTTTAAACAATTAGGAAGAAGAGGAGGAGGAGGGGAAGACTGAGAGTGGCGAGTGGGTAGGGTGGGTGGTTATGCTTCATTATTCTACTTAGAGTGGTTTTTAAAAATATTTAAATTGTGTCTTAAACTTCTGCTATAAGATGCATAAGCTGCAATGTGACTGGTTTGTATCAATATTCACATGGTTATGTGATCATGACTAGATAACATCCACCACAACATTTGCAGATAAGAATTTGCAAGGATATACAGTACAGCATTGATTTGAACTCCAAGCTGTTTCACAAAGCACCCTCAGGTGGCAAACAGAAAGAAAGCATTTACACACCCACTTTACTTTCCCCCCAGGTATCTCTTTCAGGCGGGGGTCACCCACGATGATGCCTTTCAAGGGATCTGGCCTTGTGCTCCTCACCTTTCTGGTGTCTGTTCTGGCACTGGGAGCCTATTGTGAAACGCCCTATGAGAAATTCCTAAGGCAGCACTACGATAATCCCAAGAGCAATGTTGGAAAGCAGTATTGTGACGTCATGATGAAAAGACGCGGACTGGACAGACCATGCAAGGAAGTGAACACCTTCATCCACGGCACCAAGAATAACATCAAATCTGTATGCACTGATACTGGAGGGAAGGATTATGGAAACGGGCTGAGGATCGCTCTCCGCCCCTTCACTGTCACCACCTGCAAGCACAAAGGCGGCTCAACTCGCCCACCTTGCAAGTACTCTGATAACAAGTCATCCAGATACATCGTCATTGCCTGTAATCAGAATAATGAGCCTGTGCACTTTGACGAAAGTATCATTGTCACAGTGTAAGATTTCCAACGCCCAGATCCCAAATATTCAGCTTTTTAACAATTATGCCATCCCTTGCAACTCCACTGAAAACCCCCCTTTGCTGCCATTCTGTCCAGCTCTGCTTTACTGCAATTAAAAAACAAACAAAGAAAACACCCTTAAACCATAGTGGCAAAGAAGCCTGCTTTGATTCTGTTAAACCAGCAATGTCTGTCACTATTAAAGTTGCATAGCATTTGATGTGTGTTTAATTTCATTTCTTTTTCTTTTTCTTATTGCATCCAAGGGAGGGAATGTGGAATGCAGTACTGCACTGTCCGAGATTTTCTTTCGTGTTTCTGCCCACATGGGTGGTAGGCTGCAACCAAATCAAATCAAGTCTTTATTACGGTCAGAGACCAGCATAAGGAGGGAAGGTTACAAGCATTTAAAGTCTAAAAACGTTTTGGTTTTGGTGTTTTCTTTTTAAAAAAAAAACAGTTAAAACAGAAAGTATATATATATATAAAAGTCAGCATTAATGTCTGGCAGCTTGGAATGCTTCCCCCAACACTTTCGAAACTCTGGTTCCCCACTCAGTTCTGTCCCAGGGTGCAGAGTTCATGTTTATAGACACAGCCAGTTGTCATCATGTGATCAGGCACCACAGCCCCAGGGCTGCTTCTGAGCACATTCCACAGGATGCCTAATAAATAGTCATCTTGCTGTTTGTGGTTCTGTGGGTGCTTTGTGGCTGGGAGTAGATATAATGGACAATGTAAACTCCCTTCTTTGGAAGACAAATGTTCCCCTTGAAAGTATCTGGGGATATTCAGACCCACATGGGAATCTAGCTTCCAAGTCAGCTTGGAAATCTGTTGGAAACCGAGAGAAAGATAAATCTTCAGGTGGTATTGTTAGCAGTAGAGCATCAACCCAAAGGTCAGATGTGTCTCTGCAGGAGGTATCCCCCTGACCATTTTTTGAGACAGTGTTTTTGAAGTGGAAGAAGCAGGGAAGAGGAGATACTGAACCTTTACCCACCAGCTATATTGCCCTCCTGGACCCCCTTCTAACAAGCCATTTCATTTCATTTCTTGAATTTATATGCCGCCCTATGCCCAGAGGTCTCAGGGTGGTTCACAAAAAGGATTGCAATATATAAAATCAAAACAATAATGCCCCCACCCCAAAAGAGCCACATTTTAAAGGGTATAGGGTGTTGATCAGGTCAGCCAAGGTAAAGGTAAAGGTAAAGGACCCCTGACAGTTAAGTCCAGTCACGAACGACTCTGGAATTGCGGTGCTCATCTTCCTGGACAAGGGAGCCGACGGTTGTCCGCAGACAGTTTTTTGGGGTCATGTGGCCAGTACCTATTTATCTACTTATTTTTCTACTTGCACTTTTTGGCGTGCTTTTGAACTGCTAGGTTGGCAGGAGCTGGGACCAAGAAACAGGAGCTCACCCCATCGCGGGAATTCGAACCGCTCAGTGGTTTAGACCACAGTGCCACCCGCGTCCCTCAGGTCAGCCAAAGGCCTGGTTAAAAAGAAATGTTTTTGTCTGGCGCCTAAAGGTGTATAATGAAGGTGCGAGGAGAAGCTGCCTGGGGAGAGTGTTCCACAGATCTGGAGCCACTGCAGAGAAGGCCCGTTCTCATGTTGCCACTCTCTTGACCTCTTGAGGAGGAGGCACACGTAGGAAGGCCTCAGGAGGTGATCTCAGGGTCCAGGTGGGTTGATATGGAAAGAGGAGGTCCTTCGGGTATTGCCTCATGGAGCACACACACACCATTATAGAGGAATGAAAAATATGTATGTGAATAACTTCAACTTTTACAGCAAGTTAATAAATTACTAAAGCTATAAGTAAGTTAATAATTCACAGCAGCATGTGAAAGTTACAGAGAAGGTTTGTTTTGAACAAAGAAAGGGCTCTCTCTCTCTCTCTCTCTTTCCTTCCCCAGAGAGTTGAAGATAATTTGCAAGGAGGACCAGTGACAGTGAACCATTGAGCAGAGTTCATTAGTGCACACAGTGCCGGATTTACGTATAAGCTAAACAAGCTATAGCTTAGGGCCCCACTCTTTTGGGGCCCCCCAAAAAATTAAAGGGAAAAAACCTGGATGTACATTTCCAAAATATGATAAAACCAAATAAAATAAAACCTACATACAGCAAGAGTGTTTTGTGTTGTGTAGGCTCCTATTTGTTGTGTGCAAATGGCTTAAGATACCTACTAGGTCCATAAATTACCATATACCATATATTCAACACAAAAAAAACAGAAACAATTTGTTGTTGACAAAGGACAGCTGGACCTATAAGGGGCCCTATTACCTTCAGTAGCTTAGGGCCTCATCAAACCTAAATCCAGCCCTGCGTGCACATGCTCATATTGATGTCACTGGTCGCACATTCTTCACTTAAGATAACTTAAGTGCCCAACTAGATCAGGCCAAAGGAGCAACGGAAGGTGTTTTATACTGAGTCAGGTCACTGGCCCACCTAGCTCAGTCTACACTGACTGGCAGTGGCTCTGCTTTGCAAACAGAAAATCCGATGTTCAGTCCCTAAAATCTCAAGGTAGGACGGGGAATGTCCTGTGCCTGAAATCCTGGAGAACCGATGGCCTCACTCAGTATAAGGCAGAGAATGCAAGACTATCAATAGCACAGGCCCATGCCACAAGATTCAGGATTCAGCGAGGGAAGATGGACAAGATCTGTGAAATTTCCCTCTCAGAGGGAGAGGAGGCTGATCTGAACTGCTCTTCTTTAGCTCCAAAGTGCAGTCGTCTTCTTCAGTCTAATTTTCTCAGCAGCAGTTATTTACTCCTCCCTGGGTCCTCCTTCACTTGGTTGACGTGTAACAGAAGAAAGTGGCTAGTGATGTTTTCCTTTCCAAATATTATCAGTTCCAGATGCTCTGCATCTTTTCTTTCCTTAGAAACATGAAACAAAAGTCTCTCCCCCCTCCTGCCGCCCTTGATCAGCAGGGTGCGGTTTTCAGCCTTGTCCTGGCTTTATAATAATAATAATAATAATAATTTTTTATTTATACCCCGCCCATCTGGCTGGGTTTCCCCAGCCACTCTGGGCGGCTTCCAAAAGAATATTAAAATACTGTGATACATCAAACATTAAAAGCTTCCCTAAACAGGGCTGCCTTCAACACTTTGTCAACACTGAGGCCCTGACACACTTTTCAAGGGCGAGATGATGATGTTGATTTAAAAAAAAAAAAATTGAACCAGATCCATTTGTTAATAAGCAACGAGTGGTTTAGAACCAGTCACTTTGCCTCAAACAGCTTTGCAATGGAGCCTCCCACTTTTCCACACAGTCCAGAGGATTGCAAAATATGCCATTAAAAAAAAAAAAAGGTTTTCTGGGAACTTGATCTGTTTCGCCATCTTGGTAAAACAAGATCTCGAGAAGGGAAAAACACAGCTCAGAAGGGGACCATTTTGCTCTGCAAGGCAGGTAGGATCTGCTGACAAAAGTGAGGGGATTAGGGCCCAAGCATTCAAATGAGTTCCTATAATTAAATGTTCTGGAGTGTATGGGGTGTTAGGGGAGGGGGGTAGTATCTGTGGTGAGGGACGTGTCATGCACCTTCTTCTCCCTCTGCCTTTGGTCCCCACCCTGCACTCAGCTCTCACCTGTGGCTCCCAGAAGCTGTCAGCATGTGACAGCAGCCACACCCCAGAACAGTTTTGACTGGCAGGTGAGGGCAGCCGATGGGCCTCAAACCCTCAGTGAGTTAGGGACTTCCGCTGCATGTGAACAGTGCCAGATTTACATATACGCTAAACAAGCTATAGCTTACAGCCCCACTCTCTTGGGGGCCCCAAAAAAAAATTAAAGGAAAAAAACAACTGGATGACATTTCCAAAATATAAGATAAAAAACAAATAAAATAAAACCTACACACAGCAACAGTGTTTTGTGTTGTGTAGGCTCCTATGATGTAAGTCATGGGCCCCGCCTGCTAGCCTGCTCCCTAAAATATCACTGGTTTGCTCATTTCCATATATAGGGTGCCTACATTCTGCATGAAGACGCGGGTGGTGCTGTGGTCTAAACCACTGAGCCTCTTGGGCCAATCAGAAATATAAAAAATAATCATTATTTTCCATCTTACTGTAGGTTTTGTTTCATTTTAAAAAAATAATTATTTTATGGTTTATTGTTGTTTATATTTTGAATGGCATGTATATGGGGACAGTTAGGGAGGTGAGGGCTGTCTGTGCACTGAGCGTGAGTTCCCATTTGCTCTGCTGCACCAGCCTCCACTGGTGTTTATCACTGATCGATCGATCTCTCAATCTATGCTATGGCCCCTGCTTCTCTACCTGGAGCTATGACAGGAGATGAGGAAAAACCCCAACTATCTAAACTATGTGTTCAACACAGATGAAAAAGCTTGTGACCTCATAAACAGCTTTCTAGATTGTACTCATTTGTTATCCTGGCAGAAGACTAAAGCAGAAGACTAAAGAATCAACTCAACCTCCCTGCTTTTTAACATGTTCTACACCGAGCTTTTTGCAATCGGCTTTGGTGAGCTGAGCCATCCTTTCTGTGACACTTCCTCCTTCCTGCAAAGAGCTTTCAGCTCCTTCTCTTCCCAGATATTGGTGGCCCTTACATGCTGCTCAAGCGACCTTTCGCTTTCTTTGTAGAAGCCGCATTTTGTTAACATTCCATGAGCACCTCTTTCCCACTCAGAGGTTAGAACACTCAGGAATGACATCACAGAAGGCCAGCCAATGCCTGCGGAGGATCTGTGTTGATATTCAACCTAGCCAATCAAAGCAGTGGCCGCTCTTCAGCTTTTACTGTACAGTGGTACCTCGGGTTAAGAACTTAATTCGTTCCGGAGGTCTGTTTTTAACCTGAAACTGTTCTTAACCTAAGGTACCACTTTAGCTAATGGGGCCTCCCGCTGCCGCCGCGCCACTGCTGCACAATTTCTGTTCTCATCCTGAAGCAAAGTTCTTAACCTGAGGTATTATTTCTGGGTTAGCGGAGTCTGTAACCTGAAGTGTCTGTAACCTGAAGTACCACTGTATATAGTTACACAAAATCATTTAGTTTTGTGCGCAAATTGCCTTACAATTTTTTTAAAGAAACAAATAATCATTCCCTTCTCCATTCCTAAGTGAAGCGGACACCATGGCTCAGACGACTGCCTGCTGGCTGCTGCTATTCCTGATGGTCCTGCCAGCGCTTACCCAGAGGGAATCCCGTTACGAGAAATTCTGCCGGCAGCACATCGACTTCCCAAAGACCAGAAGCGACTTGGATGCCCGGCGCTATTGCAACCTCATGATGCAGAGAAGGGGGATGACCGACGGTGTTTGCAAACCTTCCAACACCTTCATCCATGGGGACCCCATGGCAATAGATGCCACCTGTGGTGACGGGGGGACCTACGCCAGCGAGAATTACTATGACAGCAACACACCCTTTGACCTCACAGCTTGCCGCATTCTTGGGGGAGGCTCCCAGAGACCCCCCTGTAACTACAGAGGCAGGTCCACCTCCCAGCGCATTCGGGTGGGCTGCACTAACGGGGTGCCGGTTCACTTCAAAATGCCTCTTTAGATGTCTCTGTTTACTTGTATTGAATCACAATGCTTTAAATCCCTTTTTAGAATCGGGTAGAATTTTTTAAAAATCTATTTCTGTTTGTGTATCTCAACTGTAATTTGCCTTTTGAAATGCTCCTGTTTGCTTTCTCTGAGGCGCAGTCCCTCCAGTCTTTCCCTCCTGCTTTTGTATTTTAATAAAATGCATGCCATCTAGTGGTCATAAAGCAATATGAATGCATTTTCCTATCCTTGCGTTTTAACACTCGCTAAAGATTAAGGCTGAGATCTGAGAACACCTGTGACTGAATGGTCTTCTCTTGCAGTTTCATGCAATAAAATATTCCTTTACATATGTACAACTGTGTTGTTATTTGCAATAAAAGACGGCAGTGAAGTGGCAGCCAGCTAAATATGCCCTACTCCAGGACACTCCATTCCATCCCTCTTTGAACTTCTTAAAGGTCCTCAAAACTTAAGATCTCCCCACTTGGATGCCTTAGTAAACTTTGGGATTTCCCAGGACCTCTCCTTTAGTGTGTGGATAGTGTTTGTTTGACTATGGAGTTTAAATGTGTTTGCTATATATACCAGTAGCCTCATAAAGGGTATTGCTCAGGAATACAAACAAACAAACAAATCCAGTCTTGAAAAGCTTCGGTCTACCATTTTGTTGCATGATGATGTAGTGTGATTGTATCCAAACAAAGAGCCGAATTTCTCCCGCATCTCTTCCAGGGACGTCAGGTGTTGATTCTGGTTCCTGGGGAATAGTCAATTTGGAGAACAAGTTATAGCTCATTGTTAAGAGCACAATAATGTCCCCAGTTCAGTCCCTGGCATCTACAGATTTTGCTTTGTTTTTAAAGTTATCAGGTAGTTTGAATGGCCTCTGCCTAAGACCTTAAGGAAGTCAGAGAATGCAACATTGAACTAAGTAGGTGACCTGCTAGAAGGCAACATGTTCCATTCTAACAGGCTCAAAAGCAGCAACTTAGAATTCAGTATTGAAAGTTGTTAAAACAAATTATAGTAACATGAATAGGATGAGCCATGAATGCACAGGAACCTATGAAAACATGGGTTCTGGTGGCTGATTTTTTGTGATGTTATCTAGTCTGCACCACACAAATTTTCTTTTAGCAGTTTATTACCAGTATCAAAATGGGACGTGGGTGGCGCTGTGGGTTAAACCACAGAGCCTAGGATTTGCCGATCAGAAGGTCGGCGGTTCAAATCTCTGCGACAGGGTGAGCTCCTGTTGCTCGGTCCCTGCTCCTGTCAACCTAGCAGTTCAAAAGCACGTCAAAGTGCACGTAGATAAACAGGTACCACTCCGGCGGGAAGGTAAACGGCGTTTCCGTGCACTGCTCTGGTTCGCCAGAAGCGGCTTAGTCATGCTGGCCACATGACCCGGAAGCTGTACGCCGGCTCCCTCGGCCAATAAAGCAAGATGAGCGCCGCAACCCCAGAGTCGGTCACGGCTGGACCTAATGGTCAGGGGTCCCTTTACCTTTACCTACCAGTATCAAGAGGTGTGGTTTCACCCATTTTTAAGTGGCTCTCAGTGATGGCAACAGCAAACCTGTTCAATGACGACATTACGCTGAACAAGCGAAATTGGCTTGTGAAAGTCACCTTTTGTAATCTCAAGTGTTTGCACACTTTCCCCCAGAAAAGAGGCCTCCATTTGACCACAGAAGTTGGTAGGGGTGTTTGGAAACAGGCCAACGACCAAATGATTGATATGTTTCTAAACGTTTTTCAAAGGGGAGGTAGGAAGTTGCAACACAGCAGTTGGCATGCCTCGTGGGGCAACGTATCTGCCAAGATTGAACAGTCTTGTTTGTTCCGCTAAAGAAAACAGAAATGACAAAATCAACCAAGCAAAATCAACCAAACACCGAAAACACAACTGAATCAGAGCCCCAAATGAGTACAGGGAAGAAAAACACCAAAGTAGTTAAAATGAACGTAAGGAGCGTAATGTAATAATAGCCCTGCTGGACCAAACTGAGTATTGCAGGGAGATTAAAAAGCACTAATTATCCATTTGTTTCTTTGAAGTGACTCCTGGAAATGGGGCAGCCCCTCCTAGTGAGGCAGGCCAGCTACAACCTGTTTCGCCTGGAAAAAATCTTAGGCAGTGAAAAGGCTTTTGGCTTTATCTAGATGGGTTTGCCCCAGCCATCACCTTTGGGATAAGAAATGGGAGACTGGGTAAGAGATAAGCAAGAGAGTGGCTCCAAAAGGCTGGTGAACAATAGCTTATGATAAATTCAGAAAATCCTCCTGTCTACAATGGATTGTTCCTGTTTGCTACTCCTTTATTAGTGGCCAAATATTGACCGACTCAGGAGACAATGGTGTTCCCATCTCAAGACAAGGCCTAGGATCAGAGCTAAGAATGTCCAGAATGTTGCTGAAGAAATCTAGCGTTTACACTTCAGAGTTCAACAGAAGTGCAACCCTCCGTGAAACTGGACTGTCCTTTGTGTTTCATGGAGTTTTGTTGCTCTAATAATTACACAGTTGGAGTGTAGAGAATAGGGAGTCATAGAGCTGGACGCAGCTGTTGTGCCTCGTAAGAAGGGAACGTCTATCAAAAATCAGTGAGGGCAATATTGAGGTACAGTCGTACCTTGGTTCTCGAATGGAATCTGTTCCGGAAGTCCGTTCGACTTCTGAAAACGTTCAAAAACCAAGGCGCAGCTTCCGATTGACTGCAGGAGTTTCCTGCAGTCAATCAGAAGCCACGGAAGCCGTGTTGGATGTTCAGCTTCCCAAAAACGTTCGCAAACCGGAACACTCACTTCCGGGCAGAGCCGTAGCTAGGTGATCTTGTGCCCCTGGCAGAACTGTCCTGATTGCACCCCCAGCCACTGACAAATTAGCTCTTCTTTCCGCCTCTCCTCCAACCCTACCCCCATTCAATTCACCCTCTATTTAAAACCTTTTCTTAAGAGGCAATAATCAATATTTTTATTTCTAGACATATTTATGGACATATTTTTAGCCAATTTTGCATGCACCCCCCTCGCCTGCACCCCTGGCACGGGCCCTCCTCACCACTCCCTAGCTACAGCCCTGCTTCTGAGTTCGGGAGCCAAAACGTTCGAGTTGCAAGGCGTTCGAGAACCAAGGTACAACTGTACTTATTTTTTCCAACACAGGAGAAAAAAAGCATTGATGTATGTTTGCTCCATGCTACTAACAGGTTTCTTCATTTCCACCAACCTCATCCTACTTAGCTTCCTCCCTTGCAAGATGAAGAAATACAGAGGTGTCTTAGTTTCTGGGATGTCTGTTCACAATGCACATGATCGCTTTAATCTTAGAGGTGTGTCTTGTACAGCTCCATGGAAGGTTTTTTCTCTCTTTCTCTACATATATATACACACTTTATAAATGTGATAATATTGGAAAGAGGGCCCCAGTTAAAATCACCCTTGACTCTCTTGCAGCTTGGCACAAATTCATTTATAAGCCCTGAAATCTTTTATTCCTCAAGTGGCGTTTCTCAAGACCTGTTGACAGTAAACACAGTTTCAGAGCGACAAATGGTTCGTCGTAAGAATTAATATGCATGTTTGATGAGTGAGTGTTTCACTGCATGCATATGTAACCTGTGAACTGCAGGGTGAAGCCAGGGTGAACTGCAGTTTCTCAATCTGGATACGTATGCATAGTAAAATGCATGCATTGCAACCAGCAGCATGCAGTGGATGACTTGCCGGGTCCAACATGAAAGTGCTGTCTGCTTTGTAAAACTCACCGAGTCCAGTATGTACAAAATGCAAATCCTATTTTGTCAGTCCCGCAGCACATTCGTATTCTAATTTCTTCATCTTCTCTTGTCTTTTTCTATCTGATGTATTCCTTAGAAGAGTACAACATTAAATCATTTGAACACTGGCACTGGTAGATGCTGGCACAGGCAAACAAGACGAGGGTTCCTAGATATTCCCCTGTTTCGCCCCAAGGGGCTTCAACAGCTGTGCGTGGTTCTAAATCATATAAACATAGACACTTTGTAATATATCAGCTGTACGCATTACAAAGAAATATACAAGCATATAATAAGTGTACATACCGTTACTGTATATAACAGCTACATGGAACTTATTCGTGATAGATTTTCAGTCGTGGTAAACCTGTATGCCTGAGTACTCTTCCTTTAAGAGCGAATTAATACAAATTATCTGCACCTGTCGCCTTAGCTAGTGTTGCCCCCTTTACAGTACTCAGGCTTACAGGTTTACCATGACTGAAAATCTATCACGAATGAGTTCCATGTTATGTACATTTATTATATCTTTGTATGTTTCTTTGGAATTTGTACAGCTGATATATTAGAAATTAGAATATGAATGGACTACAGGACTGACAAAATAGGAATTGCATTTTGTACATCCCGGACTCGACGGTCAACTGAATAAGCTACATTTTGGGGGACTTCCGGTCGGTGCCAGCGCTTAATGGCGGTCCTACCTCCGAGCTCCGGAGAAGGACTGCTTCGCAAGTTCGGGTCTTACCCGCTACGGCAAGCGGGGGACCCCTAAAATCCCAGGCGCTGAAGCCTGAGAACAAGGAGACTCGGTGGGCACCTTCGCGCCCCCCGGTACCGTGAAAGAGCCTTTTTAAAGGCTACGGATCGACATCGGGAGTGAGCGCGGTGCTGAGAGTCGCTACCCAGCCTGCGAAGTGAAGCCGCGTCGCCATAAGCGGAGAGCGCCGATTCCTTCCTGAAAAGAAATTCGGACTGATTCCCCGTGAGTAAGAACTGGAAAATAACTGGGACTTTTCTTTTAATCTTAAAAATTGGGCTAAAAACGGGGGAGATCTAAACAAAGGAAGTCTGCCTCCCCCCGACCGCATGAAAGTGAAAGCAACGGAGCTCTAAACCTGCATCCGTTTAAATTCGTCCTTTGATCAGCTAAACCGGACATTTAAACCTTTGATCTCCCCTCTAGCAAGCAGGGCAGAGGGGAGGCGAATCTGAACATTAACTGCATGACTTATTTGAAGGAAAAAACCTCTGCTATCTTATCTACTTGAAAGTCTGAAACGGTCTGCCTTCTTAGTACACTGAGTTGACTTTTCCCTGTGAAGTGACACCTTGATACAAAGTTGCCACAGTGCCTGATTTTTGTACATTTTAAGAAGAAACAGTATAAACAGTATACTGGGCAACTGTGGCAATTGGAAGCTATAAGACTTTAGTAACATTGATTTTGACTGGATTAACCTCCTTTCTTTCTACATCTTGGATGGTCTCCTTTGTTCATGTATTTTGAAATTTCCTTCTATGGCCATTTTGATTTGCTCCCTCTAGAGGATAAAGTGAAGTCCAGCACGGCCTAAGACAGTGGAATTTTCCAAGGGAGAATAAATCCCGTGGGAATTGACCTTGACATGAGTGGGCCACAAGAAGAGATAACTACAAGAGCCAAGACCAAGCAACAACAACAGCAACAGCTGCAGCTGCAACAAGCAAAGAGAAGAGGTTCGATCTTAGGCGTAACAGCCGGACTAGCTGGAACAACAGGACAGGACAAAGGAGCAGCCGTTTCTATGGATGCTGTGACAGAAGCTTTGCTTAAGATAAACCAGACTCTGGAGTCTTTGACAAAACAGACTTCAGAGAACACACAAAAATTAACAGAAATATCAACAAGATTAAACCAGAATACAGAATCTATAAATAAATTGGTCGAGGAAAATGCCACCACGCGTCAAATTGCCGAAGAGGCCAAAGCCACAGCTGGAGAGACGCAGGAGAAATTAGAGCCACTTGCCAAGAAGGTCTATGAGCATGATGCAACCTTGGCCTTGTGGGAGTTACAGAGGAAAGAGAGAAACTTAAAATTAAGACTGATTCCGGAGAATGAAAATGACAACCTTGTGGAATATTTGACACGGGAGTTTGCGGATTGCTGGGACTTGGAGGAAGACGATTTCAAAATCACAACTGCCTTTAGACTCGGCAAAAAGCAAGATAGAAAGACACCAAGAGATTGTTTGATCACATTCAGATCTAAGGAGGAAAGAGATAAAATTTTAGGACTACACTTTGGAAAAGCCCTCCAAATTGGAAATTCAGCAGTACAGATCTTTAAAGACATACCAAAATATATCTTGGACTTAAGAAACTTCTACAAGGATTTGGTGCTTTTGTTAAAGAAAAATCAGATCCGCTTCAGGTGGGAATTCCCACAAGGACTGTCATTCGACTACAAGGCAAAGAAAGTGAAAATAAAGACAATTCAAGATAAAGACAAATTTCTGGCAAGATATCAGGAGGACCTACAGAAGGGGACTGTGGACGTACTTGCAGAACAGAGGAGAGCACTGGACATCCTGAGTCTCTCGTTTGGACAAAAACCACCACCGTCAGAAGAAGAGCAACAACTTGGAGCTGTTGGAGGAGCCTTAAGAAAATAACAAGATGGCTCTGCAATTCCTTAGTTGGAATTGTAATGGACTGAATGGGCCTTTGAAGAGAAGACAAGTATTTCATATTTTGAACAGAGAACAATTGGATTTGATTTGTTTACAAGAAACTCACATAACTAGAGCCCACAGGAGATTACTCACAAATAAAAGGTTAGGACAAGAATTTATTTCATCAGACAAAGTTAAGAAGAGAGGAGTGGTAATATATGTGAAGGAGAAATGGGCTCCAAAAATGATATTTAAAGATGAACAAGGGAGATATCTGGCTGTGGAGATACAAGTACAAGGAGAAAAACTTTTAGTTGTTGGAATTTATGCACCAAATGAAGGCAAATCTGACTTCTTTAAGGGACTTCATGAAACTTTGACGGACTATCTGGATTATAATATGATAATCATGGGAGACATGAATGGCGTGGTCTCCACTAATATGGACAAGGCACAAAGACTAACAGTCACTAAAGAAGGGAGACTCCCTAAGACTTTTTTCGAAATGACAGAAAACATGGACTTGATAGACATTTGGAGAACAAGGAACCCTCTGGAGAGAGAGGGAACCTTCTTCTCCCAAGCAATGATGACCTGGACCAGAATTGACCAAATCTGGGTTACTAGTGGATTGGCTCCAAAGATTAAGAAAGTGGAAATCTGCCCAAAAACTTGCTCCGACCATAACGCCGTGAAGATGGAGATGAAACTCACAATAACCGGTCAATTTAGATGGAGAATGAATGACACCCTCTTTCGAGATAAGGAGATTCTCACGAAGGCCCAAAAGACCTTAAAAGATTATTTTGAAATAAATTTGAGGACTGACGTGGAGAAAAGAGTGATCTGGGACGCAAGTAAAGCTGTTATGAGAGGATTTTTGATTCAACAAAATTCAATAAAGAGGAAAAAACAAAATGAGAAAAAAGAGAAGATCTTGGAAATGATAAAGGAAGGAGAGAGGAAACTAAGAACAAAACCAAAGTCTCAGGACATTTTAAGAGAGATTAAGTTATATCAAACTCAATATATGGAATTGATGAACCAAGAGATTGAATGGAAGATAAAGCAAATGAAACAAAAGACTTTTGAATCAGCAAATAAATGCGGTAAACTTTTGGCATGGCAATTGAAGAAAAGGCAGAAACTAAATACAGTTACAAGCCTAGAGGTTGATGGAAAGAGCATATCTAAACCTAATGAAATTAGAAATTGCTTTTTAAGTTATTTCAAAAAACTTTACACCCAAGGCCCGCAAAATGAAGAAGATATAGACAAATTCCTTGGAAGATATGGATTACAAAATATCTCTCAGCAAAGTAAGATGGACTTGAACCAGAGAATCTCAGAACAAGAGATAGAGGCTGCCATTCAGAGTATGCAACTGGGCAAATCTCCGGGACCAGATGGACTGACTTCTAGATACTACAAATCGCTGAAGGAATGGTTGATTCAACCACTAAGAGAAGTTTGTAATGAGATCCTTGAGGGAAAAAGGGCACCTGAATCGTGGAAAGAGGCATATATTTCACTCATACCAAAGTCAGAGACTGAAAAGACTCAACTCAAGAACTACCGCCCGATATCACTCCTTAATGTGGATTACAAAATTTTTGCAGACATTTTGGCAAAAAGATTTAAAAGAGTTTTGATGGAGAAGATTCATAAAGACCAAGCAGGCTTTCTCCCTAAAAGACACCTAGCAGACAATGTAAGGAATGTAATAGACATTTTGGAAAAGCTGGAGGTGAATATAAACACTAAAGCAGTATTGATCTTTGTGGACGCGGAGAAAGCCTTTGATAATATCTCTTGGAGTTTTATGAGGAAGAATCTTCATGGGATGGGGGTAGGCCAGGGTTTTGAGAATGGTATGGCTGCAATATATTCTGAACAAAAAGCTAAGCTGATTGTAAATAATGTCGTGACTGAGGAACTTAAGATAGAAAAAGGAACTCGGCAGGGGTGCCCAATTTCCCCATTACTTTTTATTTCGGTTCTGGAGGTGTTGCTGAATATGATAAGAAATGACCAGCAGGTCAAAGGTGTGCAGGTCGGAGCTAAACATTACAAGTTAAGAGCGTATGCAGATGACCTAGTATTGACTTTGCAAGAGCCAAACACTAGTACGAAAAGGGTTTTAGAAATAATTCAACAATTTGGCCAGGTGGCTGGATTTAAGTTGAATAAGCAAAAAACTAAAGTCTTAGGGAAAAACCTAACAGATATGGAAAAGGAGAAATTTCAGGAGGAAACAGGTTTGACAGTGGTTAAGAAAGTCAAATACCTAGGGGTTTATTTAACACCTAAGAATGTTAATTTGTATAAGGACAATTATGAAAAATGTTGGTCAGAGATTAAAAAAGATCTAGAAATATGGTCAAATCTGAAACTGTCAATGTTAGGCCGAATTGCAGTAATTAAAATGAATGTATTGCCTAGAATGTTATTTTTGTTTCAGACCTTGCAGATTCTCGACAAGATGGAATGTTTTAAGAGGTGGCACAAAGACATTTCGAAATTTGTCTGGCAGGGCAAAAAGCCCCGAATTAAATTCAAAATACTGACTGACGCTAAAGAAAGAGGGGGTTTCGCCCTGCCGGACCTAAAATTGTACTATGAGGCAGCAGCGTTTTGCTGGCTGAAAGAATGGATGCTCCTCGAGAACACGGACATCTTGGATCTGGAAGGCTTCAATAATGCTTTTGGTTGGCATGCATATCTTTGGTATGATAAGGTTAACAGTATCTTTAAAAATCACATTGTTAGAAAAGCATTATTTAATGTCTGGATAAGATACAAAGACTTATTGGAAAATAAAACCCCTAGATGGGTGTCACCAGTGGAGGCTAAAGCAGTGAAGAAACTCAATATGGAGGTCGGATGGCCGAAGTATTGGGAAATTTTAGAACAGGATGGAGACAAGGTTAAACTACAAAGTCAGGAGAAATTGAAGCACAAAGTAGAAAATTGGTTTCAATATCGTCAAATAATGGAAATTTTTAAACAGGATAGGAAAATCGGTTTCCAAGTGGAGAAATCAAAACTAGAGACCGAATTGTTAGAACCCAATACTAAGAATTTATCTAGAATGTATAACTTGCTGTTGAAATGGAACACACAGGATGAAACAGTTAAATCTGCTATGATTAAGTGGGCGCAGGATGTTGGACACAACATTACGTCAGATGACTGGGAATGGTTATGGAACACCGGTATCAAATTTACGGCATGTAATGCCTTAAAGGAAAACATTATGAAAATGGTATACAGGTGGTACATGACCCCAGTCAAGCTGGCAAAAATCTACCATTTGCCCGATAATAAATGTTGGAAATGTAAAGAGACTGAAGGCACTTTTTACCACCTTTGGTGGACATGCCCGAAGATAAAGGTCTTCTGGGAAATGATCTATAATGAAATGAAAAAGGTACTTAAATGTACATTTTCTAAAAAACCAGAGGCCTTTCTCTTGGGCATTGTCGGCCAATTGGTGACAAAGAAAGATAGAAATTTCTTTATGTATGCCACAACAGCAGCAAGAATACTCATCGCAAAGTATTGGAAGACACAAGATTTACCTACTCTGGAAGAATGGCAGATGAAAGTGATGGACTATATGACACTGGCTGAGATGACAGGCAGAATCCGTGACCAACGCAAAGAGATGGTGGAAGAAGAATGGAAAAAATTTAAGAGCTATCTTAAGGACTACTACAAACTTAACGAATGTTAAAATGTTGTGGTTGCTAGAAGTAACAGGGTACAGGGATACAAGGCTAGATAATAAAGGAGGATTAAGATGACAGAGATTAGAAAGTAACAATTGGAAGTTGCTAGTTCAAATATGGACACTGGGATGCAGAGAGGGGGGGTATGGGGAAGTCCAAGAAAAGAGGTTTATGAAAATATCTTTGAAAGTATTTTGTATGTTTGTTTTGTTTTGTGTTTGTTTGTTTTTCTTAAAAATGCTGTAAAACCAATAAAAATTTATTAAAAAAAAAAAAAACAACTGAATAAGCTACATTTTAATATGTTATGTCACGGTGTTCATTTTGACATTATGAGAAGCTGTATCTAATTTTGAGAAGTAGTTTCTAGCAAATAACTTTATTTAAAATTTAAAGATTTAAAATTTACGGCTTGTAGTGCTTTAAAAGAAAATTATATGAAAAGGCTGTATTGATGGTATTTATCTCCAGTAAAGTTAGCTAAAATGTATAAGAGTGTTTATTGTGGGGGAGGAAGGGAAAGGAGGTTGTGAGCCGCTTTGAGACTCCTTAGGGTAGTGATAAAGCAAGATATCAAATCCAAAATCCAAAAATCCAAATCCATAAGAATTTATCTAATGTGTGCTGGAAGTGTAAAGATAAAATAGGTACATTTTATCATATGTGGTGGTCATGTAAAAAGGCAGTAGGCTTCTGGGAAATGATTTATAACAAACTGAAAAAAAATGTTTAAGATAACTTTTGTTTAAAAAAAAACAGAGGCATTTTTATTAGCAATAACAAGTGAAGACTTACCAAGAAATGTTAAAGGATTATTTATGTATGCAACCACAGCAGCAAGGATGCTATTTGCCCAAAGATGGAAGGAAGATAAAGTTCCAGTGATGGAAGAATGGATAACAAAGAGGACAGACTATGCTGAAATGGAAAATATGACCGGGAAGATCCGCGAGCAAGATGAAGAAAAGTTTGTACAAGACTGGAAAAAAATTATAGAATACCTTAAAGTTCACTGTGAAGAGTTAAAAACTTTAGGAGGATTGATACAGCATCTATGAAGTACCGTGCACAGTAGAACCTCAGCTTATGTTAACCTCAGGTAACCAATGGCGTAGCGTGGGGGGTGCAGGGGGGGCCCGGCCGCACCGGGCGCAACATCTGGGGATTAGGGTTAGGGGGTGCAAATCCACGGGTTAGGGGGCGCAAATTACTTGCCTTGCCCCGGGTGCTGACAACCCACGCTACGCCACTGCAGGTAACGTAAACTTTGGGTTGCGAAAGCAGCAAACCTGCTTCCAGGTTTTGCTGCTTGCGCAGGAGCAGAAGCTATCTCTGTGCCGCAGCCATATGTGTGCGCAGAAGTGGCACCTCCAGTTGCAAAACCTCAGGATCCAGCCAGAGCTCCGTAACGGATCCTGTTTGGACCAGAGGTACCACTGTATTAAGGTGATTAATGGATTTGAGATTGAATGGAAAACAAAACAAAGGGGAGACATTGGCAACCGGGGGGGGGAGTCAAGAAGTGGTAAATAATTAATTAGCTTTAATTTGTGTTATGTTGAAAATTTCGAATAGTTTTTTAAAAAAAAGACAGTTCTAGCATCCACCCAAACAGGGAATAATTAGGGGGTAAGCAAATCTGTCAGTTTCATTTTCTCTCCAGTTCTCATTTTTAAATCCAATCTTAAATTCACCTCCACAGCAGTTTCATTTTTTAAAAAGTCTCCATGAAAATTCAACAGCATTTTGTGTGAATTTCTCCTAATACATACATGTTTTATGCCATTTTGCCCAACGCATACTTTTTTTTGCAAAGCAATTTGCACTTCTTTAATGCCAGTTTAATGTGATTCTCAATCATATGTGCATTTATTTATTTATTTATTTTAATTTTTTTACATATGCATTTATAAGCACACTTTACTCCAGCACATGCATTCTTGCACACATTGCCTGGCAGCAGAACTGCGCTGAAAAATTCACTGAAGTGCGAATTTTAAGGTTGGCCATTTTTCAATAGGCAAAATGTTCCAGAAATTGTGAATTAAGTATGCTAACCATTAAGTGCGAATTGAATCAAATTTCTTCCCCATTCCCAGTAACAGTATTGTTTAAATCAATCAAGAAATGATGATGATGATGATTTGCAGGATTCACACACCCAGGAGAAATATTCAGAAGGATTCAGGAAGTAGTGTTATCTTTACTGGTTAACAGAGAGACTTCAAACCATGATGAGGTCAACTGTGTCTTGATCCTCAGTGCATTTGTTCTTCTTAATCCCTACCCTCCATCTCAGTGATCCACACATTGTCTGCCTGTTCAATCCAGCTGCATGTGATCAGTACTAACCTTTTACCAGCAGCTGGCTAGGCTGGGTATAAAGAGCCCACGGGGAAATGTTCAGTTCTACAGGAAACCGAATTCACCGCTCTGACAGCCCCCTGGGTGATTTGGAGGCATTTCTGAGTAGTGCTGGCTGAGAAGATCGCGTAAGTTGGTGCAGAAATCGTTCTGGGTGATAAAATTGTTGTGGTCCTTAGCTTGTGTCAGGGAGGGAGGCTGAGTTTGTCGCCAAAGGAAACATTGGTTGCAACCCAGCTAGACTTACACTGTGTAGGCTAGGGGTGGGGAAGCTGCCAACCTATGGATACTATTGGACTTCAAACCCCATCAGTGCCAGCCAACATGCCGAGTGGTCAGGGATGATGGGATTTGTAGTCCACAACATCTGAAGGGCCACAGGTTCGCTCTTCTTGCTGCGAAGAGAGAATGGAGGGTCCCTTGCAGTGACAATTTACAGGTCAAACTGTGTGAGGCGGCAGCAGCCCTGTTCGTTTCCTTGTGCGCATTTGTGACGCAGAAGATGCAGAGGAGAGATTTTGTGTTTGGCATAAAAATAAACATGAACATTTGCAGGGACCCTTCCCAGTATCACCTCCCTATGGGCCAGTGCCTGCTTTCTCCCCCATCCCAGCTCCAGTATCAACTAGGCTGTAAAGAAGGGGAGAGTGGGAAGGCTTAGTTCCCTTCAGCTGCATGTGTGTTATTTGGCCTTAAAAGCACCTTTCTCCCTTTTTTAAATACATTTTTATTAATTTTTTAACATATCATTTCCAACAATCATTTAACATAAATTCTTATGCAATATTTCAGACTTGGGTCAACTACCTACCCCTGAAGATTTTCCATTCTTTATCACTTAATCTGCATTTCTTAATTTCTCTATTACTTTTGATTGTCCTTAACTGATAAATCTCTTCATAGTCTTCCTTGCAATATTCCGCATAGTCCTCCTTACAAAACTTCTTGCAGTCCTACTGGCGTAATCTGTTTATTACTATTGCGTTTCAAATAGTTCAAATATTTACTCCAGTCCTCTAAGAATCTCTGGTGCCGCAGGTTTCGAATCCTTCCTGTCAGTTTGTCTAATTCTGCATAGTCCATTAATTTCATCTGCCACTCTTCTTTCGTCTGTAATCCTTCTTGTTTCCATTTCTGTGCCAATAATATTCTTGCTGCGGTTGTGGCATACAAAAGCAATTTACAATCCTGTCTATTAATATAAAAGCCCCTTTCTCAGCTTTGTAAATGTGAAGAATATTCATTGACTAGAAGCAGAGATCGTCCTTTCCTATCACTGAACACCCGTTATGCTGGCTGGGGCTTATGGTAGTTGGCGCTGAAAAGCATCTAGAGCGGGGCACAGGATACCCAGACTCTGTGCTCCCCCCAGACTAAAAAAAAAAAAGATCCTAACAGTATGTGCTTTGCAGTCACGACACACAAGAAGGTCTGAAGTGTGTGACTGTGGGTTGTGTGTATGTGTATGAGAGAGAGAGAGAGCGAGAATAAGGCACCCTGTTGCATGTATCCACAACTGTCCCTCAGAGGAAAGGGGGGTCTCATGTGGCACTGATTCCCTTCCACACAGCAGAATCACCCAGAAAGTACATCTCTATTGCTGAGCCTCTGACTGAGCAAAAGGGTAAGGGATGTGTGAGACCCCTGAGGGACTAGTTCCTTGTTACAATGGTAACAATACGGTGGTACTTCGGGTTAAGTACTTAATTCCTTCTGGAGGTCTGTTCTTAACCTGAAGCACCACTTTAGCTGATGGGGCCTCCTGCTGCCACTACGCCGCTGCTGCATGTTTTCTGTTATCAACCTGAAGCAAAGTTCTTAACCCGAGGTAATATTTCTGGGTTAGCGGAGTGTGTAACCTGAAGCGTATGTAACCTGAAGCGTATGTAACCCGAGGTACCACTGCACCTGGCTTTTGTTTCTGTTTTTTACTTGTTTGAGAGAAGCTATTTCCCGTTCAACGTTTAGTGCTTCTTCCGTTACAAAATGGTAAATAAATAAATAATGGTAAACCCTTTTGTTCTCAGGGACTGTTCCCTTTCTTTCTTTCTTTCTTTCTTTCTTAAAATTACCTGATACGTCCCAGAGCTGAGTCTTGCCAATGAAACCCACCCATAGGTTTGTTCTAGTCCATGCAGAGCAAGAATTTGTGTGTGTGTGTGTGTGTGTGTGTGTGTGTGTGAGAGAGAGAGAGAGAGAGAGAGAGAGAGAGAGAGAGAGAGAATAAGAAATTGCCAAAAGAGCACTTTTAAGATGATCGCTTGGTGTAATATTGAAAACACAGTCCTTGTGCCTTTCAAAAAGTGGGAATTCTGCCGTGTTTGACTTTGCTTTTCCCTGCCGCCAAGCTGTGCCTGATACACACCCTGCTTTGATAGAGAACCCTTAAAACATACGAGAGACTTTGCCCTCTTTTGAATATGGGTGCACTAAAAACATTCCTGAACAGAAATTGAAGGCTATCGCAATCTCTCTCACACACAGTTTCTGCTTCATGACAGGCTAGCTATTGTTCTCCGTTGCCATCTAGTGTCAACTGCATTGACCTAGCCTACCTTTGTGGCAGGTGTCTTGAGACAGGGGCAAAGCAGCTCTCTCACATTGGTACTGTACAGCTAGATGCAACCATTTGACTTAAACCCCACAGAGCAGCTGCCAGTCAGTGTGGACAACATTGATTTAGATGGACCAATGGTCTGTGTTTGATGGTAAACAATACTTCTTATGGTATTGTTCAGTGCTTTTTTATAAAAAAAATGTTTAGGGGTACTCTCATTTTAACTCAGGAAAATCCCCATTTTATAGTTCAGATCAGGAAAGATAAATACAGTAAATGGACAAAAGTACAAAGATTCACAAAATGTTTAGGGATATGCATATCCCTGCGTCGTCCCCAGAATAAAACCACTTGTATTGTTCACTGCATCACCAACGATGCAAGTAAAAATCAAGTAAAACAAGTAAAAAAAACTCCATGTGGAGTTTCAATTTTTCATTTTTTTTCTGTTTTGTTTTCCTGTCAATCACGCTTCTTTAAATGCTATTTTTTATCTTGACCTTCATTTGTGCGTATTTGTTTTACGACACACTGCAACCCATTTTTAAAAAAATGTAACGTGATGCGAAATAAACATTTCACCTGCTTCCTTTCGATGGCTGCAGGTTCGTCGGAAATCAGCAGCAACAATGATCTCCCTGAGAGGAAACGAAGCGCTATTGCTGCTCCTGTTGGCCTCCTGCCTGATTGTAAGCCGCGTCTCCTCACAGAATCCTCGGCACGAGAAGTTCCTGAGGCAGCACAGCGACTTCCCCCGGACCAATGTGGCCGGGCAGGATTACTGCGGGGCCATGATGCTGCGCCGGGGGATGACGAGGCCTTGCAAAGATACCAACAGCTTTGTCCATGCACCCAGGAGCAACATAAAGGACATCTGCAACAGAGGCGGAACCCATTACCGCCGGGCCCTGAGGCTCAGCAGGGCACAGTTGTCCGTCACCACCTGCAAGCTGCAGGTAACTTCGCGGGGCCAGTGCCGCTACTGGGCCCACACGGGACAAAGGCATATTCTCATAGGTTGTGATGCATCAGGGTGGCCCGTCCATTTTGAAGAAAGCAATTTCATGTAGGGCAGGCTTGCCTTTTCCACCTGCAGCAAGAGCACTAAACAGCTGTAAAAATCTTTGAAAGCAGGCATTCCACGGAGCTCACTCACAACAGAATTGTCACTTGAATCTCACTTACCCGAAGTTCTCAGTTAACGTATGTATAATGTCGTAAGAATTCGCCTATTATTTCTTGGGAAATAATTGTGTACAGCTGAAAACGTTGGCAGCATTAAGATGAATTTAACAGTGTAAATAAGTTTTGATGGATGCAGTGCTTTTTTCTGGGGTACGCATACCCCTAAACATTTTGTGAATCTAAGTTTGGCCTCATTGAGGGGCAGTATTTCAATATGAATAGGAAAATGAGAGCAGCCCTAAACATTTTTTTTAGAAAAAAAAGCACTGGATAGATGTAATAATGGAATGCTGAATGGTTTAGTTTTTCTAAAATATGCAGGGATTTATGATATGTAAAATGAACCATGGAAAGAGAAGAAGGAAAGTCATTGATATTATAAGGATGTAAAAATGAGTATTTTCAACTGTAAAACAGAAAATTTAATAAAAATTATATACAAAAAAGAAAGAAAAGAATTTATTGTTAAGCTGTGGGCAAACATATCAGATGACACAGCGATTCTTCCAAAGCAGCTCATTATTTGTAAGCTGGAACAGAACTGAACTGAGGAGCTCAGTCAGCCTGCTTATATAGAGCTCCAGAACAATGTAACTGTTGCAAGTTTCTAAAACTATCCAATCACTGAACGTCACTTTCGATCCTTCATTTGCATACAAACTATCCAATCACTGAACGTCACTTTCGATCCTTCATTTGCATAACTATCTACAGTATCCCCCTGCTGGCCCAGGGTGAGAGCTTCAGTACATAACACCTATCTATTATTTGTTTACAGGGGCTCATCAATTTAACAAAACATAACACTGCCCTTGCCTTGGATTAATGCAGGGTTGCTCACTATATAACCCATTAAGCCAGAAGTTCTATTTGGCCACTTGCCTGGGACATTAAAATTCAGATTAAGGTGTTGTCAGATACCTGTCAGGCCACATAATACAGGGGTGGGGAACATGTGCCCCCCCCAAATATTGCTGGACTCCATTATCAGATCCAAAACTGCGGGACTGAATCATCCAGAGATTTCATACCACATCAAACAATGTGTTTCCCAAATTCAACTGATATACATGAATGGGCAAAAGAGAGCAGCTGTTTCCCTGCCCTGTCTCTGATACTTCTGTCAGGTGTCCATGCTGAGGTTCATTTGCATATGCTGTAAACCTACAAGATCCAAGACACATAGGGTCAATCTGCATGGTTGGTTACCTGATTCTTTCCAGAGCCGTCTCTCCTCCGCACATGTGGGACATATTGGAGATAGGTATCGATCTAATCTGGCCCACTGATATTCCTCCTCTTTCTCCAGCCATTAGTACAGTGGAACCTTGGTTCTCGAACTTAATCCGTTCCGGAAATCCGTTCAACTCCCAAAACTTTGGAAAACCAAGGCGCAGCTTCCGATTGGTGCAGGCGCTCCAGAAACAATAGCCGACAGCCACATCAGACGTTCAGCTTCTGAAAAACGTTTGAAAACCGGAACACTTCTGGGTTTTCAGCGTTCGGGAGCCGATTTGTTCGTCAACTAAGCCATTCGAGAAGCAAGGTTCCACTGTATAAGAAAAAAACTTGTCCTGTTCTACATACATCTTTCCCTCCCTGACCCCCATCATTACAAAAATTAAAGCTGCATTTCCCACTGCTTTACAAACACACACAGTTTCTATGATAGACAATCATAGGGTTAGTGGCATCAGGTCAGGGTCACCACAGATGTCTTTCCAGATGCCTTCAAGTTCCCCCACTCCACCTACTGAAATGGGGCTAGAAAGAAACATTCTTTTGTAGTCAGTACAATAGGCTGCAGCTTTTGCTTGGTTGCAGTGCATTTGTGGTGCCCACAACACACACATTTGCAAACGTGACCTTGAGGCCCAAAAGGTGGACAGCCTCTGCATTAGGCTACCTGCCCAACAGCTGAGGAAACTATTAAACTGTTGTCATTTTGGATTCAAGGGTTTCTGATTAGAGTGAAAATGTAATGTAACCCTGCATTTGAAAGTTGGCAACATTTCTGAACATTTGCATTTCAATATGTTTTCCTGTGATTTTTCCTTGGATGATAATAGAACATATTGTGTATGATGATAATCTCAGCCTCGTTCAACATTTGAGAGAGGGATGCTCAAAGAATACAGGTTCAATATAGAATTGTGGATACGGATGCACTCAAGCTTTGTCCTGTGTCAGAACACCATGTACACCCAAGTGCTCACTTGTTTCTGTTACTCTAATATAGTTGTTTTTTTTAAAAAAAAGTCCAGGAATTATGTTTAAAAATAAAATAAAATACATAATGTGATATATGCACAAATATACAAATATACAACTTACGCACAAGCTGCTCTTTATTCACATAAATGACCATGGGCGTAATGTGTGGGATTTCATGGTTTATGTGACCACCTACGTTTGGTCCTTTCCCAATGTAGTTAGCCCATTGCTGTTCCACCCTGTTTTTTTCCACAGGCAGCATAATCTACTGACCAATGTGCATTCAGTACATATAATTTCAAAGGTGCAAAAGAATCTGAGCTCTGAAGGGAGGATCTCAGCTTTCCGGGAGAGATTTCTGCTATAGAGATTTGTTATATACATCTATGCTTAATGTAGTATTTATTCCCAGAGGTGTCTAAAATAAAAGATTATATTGACTGGGGTCTTTTCTTTGTTTTACTTCACCATTCTACGATACATGGTTCATGTATCTAATATTCCTTAATTTTCATCCTCCCCGTAAAATTACTTGAAAACTGTACGGCACAGGAAATTTTTATTCACATCAGTGACTCTGAAATGTGAAATAATCCAGTACAGTCATTTTAATCAAAGTCTGAGATGTTGTTGTTTAGTCGTTTAGTCATGTCCGACTCTTTGTGACCCCATGGACCAGAGCACGCCAGGCACTCCTGTCTTCCACTGCCTCCCGCAGTTTGGTCAAACTCATGTTTGTAGCTTCGAGAACAATGTCCAACCATCTCGTCCTCTGTCGTCCCCTTCTCCTTGTGCCCTCCATCTTTCCCAACATCAGGGTCTTTTCCAGGGAGTCTTCTCTTCTCATGAGGTGCCCAAAGTATTGGAGCCTCAGCTTCAGGATCTGTCCTTCCAGTGAGCACTCAGGGCTGATTTCGTTAAGAATGGATAGGTTTGATCTTCTTGCAGTCCATGGGACTCTCAAGAGTCTCCTCCAGCACCATAATTCAAAAGCATCAATTCTTCAGCGATCAGCCTTCTTTATGATCCAGCTTTCACTTCCATACATCACATACATCTGAGATGTAAAAAGGTAAAGGTACCCCTGCCCGTACGGGCCAGTCTTGACAGACTCTAGGGTTGTGCGCCCATCTCACTTAAGAGGCCGGGGGCCAGCGCTGTCCGGAGACACTTCCAGGTCACATGGCCAGCGTGATAAAGCTGCATCTGGCGAGCCAGCGCAGCACACGGAAACGCCATTTACCTTCCCGCCAGTAAGTGGTCCCTATTTATCTACTTGCACTTTAGGGGTGCTTTCGAACTGCTAGGTTGGCAGGCGCTGGGACCGAACTATGGGAGCGCACCCCGCCGCGGGGATTCGAACCGCCGACCTTTCGATCGGCAAGCCCTAGGCGCTGAGGCTTTTACCCACAGCGCCACCCACGTCCCTACATCTGAGATGTAGTAGCTAATTAGAAATAATAATGTGGTGAACTGACAGTAAGAGCTGTTCGACAGTGGAATTTGCTGCCAAGGAGTGTGGTGGAGTCTCCTACTTTGGAGGTCTTTAAGCAGAGGCTTGACAACCATATGTCAGGAGTGCTCTGATGGTGTTTCCTGCTTGGCAGGGGGTTGGACTCGATGGCCCTTGTGGTCTCTTCCAACTCTATGATTCTATGATTCTATGATTCTATGATGTGGAACAACTTCACTGAAGAAGATAACAGTGCTTATCCAGAGCGGCTTGCTACTTGCGAATGGGTCTCCATAACAGTTCAAGCTTCAGAGACCCAAAAATGCATTATTATTTTTTACTCTCTTGCGAAACTTGCGAAAAGAAAAAAATAATAATGTGCGCGCTCACGCAGCCAGCTTCACACGAGCAGCCAGGCTCAGAACTCCTCAAAGAGAACAAACGACCGTATTCCTGGAAAGCTAAACGAAGCGGGCGGGCACATCCCTGCCTTGGAACGCCAAACGAGCGAATCAGCGAGCAGTATGCAAATACACCGCTCTTCTTTTTCTTAAAAAAAAAAAAAAGTGACCAAAAATACAATAACTGAAGGGAAGCAGCTGCTAATAATTGGTGACTCTGGGGCCAATCAACAGCTTAGGGGGCGTGGACACGGGCGCCTGCCTCTCTGGCTTGCCTTCGCCTCTGCCTTCCCGCGAGCAGCTTGTAGGAACGGAGTGGAGAGTTACGCGCCTGCGCTTGTACGATGCAGCTTCGGTCAGTGCCCTTCCCAAGATGGCGGCCGCGATGCGACTCGGCCGGGGAGAGGAGCGTTGTGATGCGACGGCGCGACAAGCACCAATTCCCTTCCGAAGATGGCGGCTGCGAGGTGCTTGAGGAAAACGTGGAATTATCCTATGGCATTTAGGGTGAGTCCCCCCCCCCTTCGCCCCCGTTTATCCGCGAGAGGGCTGGGGGCGCTGTAAGCTTTGCATTTCCAGGCTTTCTTTAGGCTTGAGCTTATTAGGCAGCCCGTGCCATTAATTTGCGGGTTTCCTGAACTGTGGCTTATAGGAGAATGTGATGCTCTCAGGTTGTAAACCCGCCTCAGTGTCGACCCAGACAAACCTAAAATGCTGGTGTATTTTTTAGTTTATTTCTGATTTTCGGGAATTTTTTTTTTGGGGGGCGTGCTTTTAATTGGTTCCACTAATAATTTTATTTCTTCATTCTCTTTTTGAAAAGCCGCTTTGAGGGTGATTATTTTGGGGGGGTTTTTAAAGCAACCCAGCAGCATGCAAATGTTATGAAATTGCATGCAGCCTTAATAATTGCAATAATAATAGTGGTGACAATGAAGACCAGCCTTAACTAAAATGTGAATCCATCAATAACTGTGGTTATTTTTATTCTTTTGGGGCACCGCTTGACTTGCTCTGGATTCTGCTTGGTTTGGTTTTGTTCGTTTGTTTCGTGAAATGTATGTAAAAATCATACAATCTCAAAGCGGCTTGCAAATGGATAAGACACAAAAGTTCAACCCCCAATCTTTGACTCTGTGACTTGTTTGTTAGCCCACCACTCTCCCCACACTTGGAAATGATGAAGTTCATACTTCCACCTGGTGGTTATTTATGCCATGCTAGTCTTATTTGTTTACATTTATCTTCTCTTTCTCTCTGTGTATGGGCAGGGTATAGATAAATTATTATTACTATTATTATCAAAGCAGCTCACGACAGCAGCAAAATTGTTTTATGCCAACATAGTTTTGCAACTCTAATTAGACAGACATTCTGATGATTTTTAGTATTTCTGCCCCCCCATAGTGTTTTTTATTGTTGCCCTGATACTTTATGATATGGTGACATAGATACATTTCTATGAATAAAAGAAAACATTGTGAAATGCATAAAAGCAAACAATTAAAAATCGTTTTGAAGACTAGCAAGTTTGTTTCTCTGAGCTTCTTAGGGATGTGGATGGTCACTGTTTGGCAAAGACATGCTGGATTGGGCCTCTCTAGCTTAGCTACTTTCCTTGGCCGCATAAACCTGCATTACTCCCTATAGTTCAGTGTTCAAAACTACCATTGTTCTAGGCACATTTTGCGACAGGGAATTTCATTAGCATGAACCATTTCTGAGTTTAGTACTGAGCCTGAGATTTCAGATTTAAATTGCAGAGTGGAAGGAAAGGAGGACCTTTTTCTGTCTCCCACTTCCAGCTATTCTGGGGAATATTAGTGGGGGTGGGCAGGGTGAGGACTAGACCGTTCATTCATTTTCAGCTTTGTATTCTTGTTTTTAAAAAGTTCCTAGACATTCCGTTGTTGTGCCCATAACCTAGTTTTAAGGTGCCATTTAGCTCCTGGCTTTCATATCTCAGTTTGTAGCACCGCTGTAGTTCTGCCTGGCTGTGAACATGTCTTTGGGTCTCATAACTAGCCCTTTTTCCTGTTTGTCTACCCTCAGGGCCTGGCTACTGTCATACCCAAGGTCTCCCAAGTAGATAATTCTTCTGATTTCTTGGGCAAAATTCCACATCGCCAGCACCCAGGCATCCTCCATCTCAAAAATGTTAGGCTTCCTCCTGAACTGGTAGAAGTAGCTCACTTTCTAGTAACTGGTAAGTAAAACCCATTAACAATGACACTCTGTGATATGTGGGGCGGGATGAAGAGTAGTGGACTCATATGCACTTCATAGATTTGTTGGGTGGGCTGGATTCACTCTTCCCAACTCCAGAGGTGCGGAGTTAAAGAATGATTTTGTAATAAACTATTGTTGTTTTCTTGGTCCCTTGATTTTGTATATCGGGGCTGGAGTATACATGACCCTTCAGGGTGTGTTGGACTACAACTCCCAATCAACACGGACAATAGTAAAAAATGAGAGTTGTAGACCTGTAAACTCTGGAGGACTACAGGTCTCCTAGCTTTGAAGAGGGAATGGTCCTTGGGACTTCGTTTTCTTATTTTGGTGTTAGAGAGAGAGAGAGAGAGAGTATACACATATACACAGATGTGCAGTGATTGCTTTTTATTGTATTGCTCCTCTGAGCAGTGCAAATGTATCGGAAATGCAGGATATAAATCATCTGCATTAATAAACAACAACAATGATAAAGATAATATTTTGTAGCTTATTCCTCAAGGAGGTGTGGGGATTTGGACTTGTATCAATGAGGAGTTAAGCCTTCAAGTGTTGTGGGCCTAACTCTGTGCAACTCCCTCTTGCAAAAAGTTAGACAGGCACCATCCCTACTGAGTTTCAGTTGCTTAGTCAAAACTCTTCTGTTTCAGGAGGCCTTTGCACCATGAATGCTTCTCATATGTTTTCCTTTTCCTTTTAGATTTAAAATTATTGATGTTTTAAAAATTTGAAGCCTTCATTTATGTTTTTAATTTTGTACATAGTATATTTTATAACTGTAAGCTTCCTGGAGACCCACATTGGGAAAAGCAAGGTATACATTCCTTAAATCAATAAATAATTAAGTACTTCCCCGCCCTTGTTGTGCAAGTACAGTTGAACCTCTAGTTACAGACTTAAACTGTTTCGGGGTGCCATTTGCACCCTGAAAAGTCTGCAACTAGAGTGCCACTTCTGCACATGTGTGCAGCGCAATCGAGCACTTCTGCGCACGCGTGAAGCGCACAGATCGCTTTTGCGCTTGCATGGGTGGGAAACCTGGAAGTAAACCCTTTTGGGTTTGCCATGTTCATAAGCTGAAAGTCCGTAACAAGAGCGGAACGCAACACGAGGTATGACTGTACACATCTACATTTTGAGTTGGTGACAGATCAAGGATTCATACAGACTGGATTGGGGAGCAAAAGACTTCTGTTTTGTTTCTGCTTCTATTAAATACTTAGAATTCAAAACCCCTTGTTTATCTGCTGCAGATTTTGGGGGGGATGTACTTAACTACCTGTTGCTCTTCCCCTGATAAGAAAGTTCCCTGCATGTTGATAGCATCATAACAATCTGAGAAAGTGCTTTGGGTCTTCAAGTGAGAGCTGCTGTAGGTGCCCCTTTCCTGACTAGCTTTTCGTTTCCCCCAGAATCCTCCATGCGGAATCTGGAGCAACAAACCAAGGCCCTCACCAACTACCTGTGGAGCCGCAAACGCCCCCTGGAGGCTGCAGATCTGCGCAGGAAGGCTCATGAATTGGAGCAGAAATTTCAGGAGAAGAAAAGTGAGTGCAGATTTGTGGGGTAGTTGTGGAGGAGACAATACCTGTTCCCAGAGAGTGAGGATATGATGCTGTTCCCAACTTAGCCATGTAACCTGCTGGGCAATTTTGAGGTAGTCACACTCTTTTAGCCTAACTTACCTTACATGTTGTTGCATGGGGGTGGGTGGGAGAAAGGGGGTTGAATAATGATTGATACTAGTGTGGGAGAAGAGTGGAGTTAAATAAAATAATTCAACTTCTTCTGTCTCAGATGCCACGCGCCCTCTGGATGAGGAAGCCAAGGCGAAGCTGCAGAAAAAGGTCTTGGATGCACTTCGAAAATCGACTTACCACTGGGAGGAGCTGAAGTGAGTGTCCTGGGGACCTTGCCAGAAACCAAGGACCTGATTCTCTTGGGAAGATTTGGTGTGAACATAGCTTGCTGTCTCATATTACTGAATGCAGACTGGCAGTCCTTTTTTTATTGCAGAGCCTTTTGTTTCCCGTTCTAAATACAGAGAATCAATATGGTGACTTATTCCAAACAGTAATCTACATCAAACCTACGTGGTCCTGGACATGCATTCTTACATGGCTTTAGATAAATTCATGGAGAGTAGCACTGTCTGTTGGTGGCTACTATGCAAATGGATGTTTACTTCTTCTAGTGCCAGAGATAAAGTGGGTCTGAATATCAGCTGCAAGCAGAATAGGGCTATCACCCTCATTTCCTGCTTGTGGGCTTTGCACAATAATCTAGTTAGCCATTATGGGAGCAGAAGGCTGGACCAGATGGGCCATGGTCTATTCTCAGAAGGTTGAATTAAATTTGGCCAGCCTGCAGAAGACACCCAGCTCTTTATTGTAACAGGGATAAGTCGATAGCAACAACCGGTAGTAGAGCAGATACGACCCATTACACAATTTAGACCAGCAGGGAGCTCTCGCTCAGCCCTTTTTTGTGGTGCGGTGCTTTCCCTTTTCTCTCAGTGGCACAGGCTGTGAGAATTGTGCGCCTTGCTGACTTGGTTATGTGGTTTGTCTTTTCCTAGGTACACTGAAGAGCTCAGCTTTATATACATGGCAGCCCGGATGGACGGGGTTTTTGCAGCTGTGACCCGAGCTTTCCATGAAGTGAGTTGACGTTTCAAGTTTTTAGTGGGTGGAGCAAGGTGAGAAGATGGCTGTGTACTACATGTTCAAAATAACTTGGTGGCTATTAATTTACTAGTAGTTAAAACATCACCAAACATTCATTTGGTAAAACTCTGGATTATTCAGGCTTCTGACTAAAAAAGGTAAAGGGACCCCTGACCATTAGGTCCAGTCGTGACTGACTCTGGGGTTGCAGCGCTCATCTCGCTCTATGGGCCGAGGGAGCCGGCGTTTGTCCGCAGACAGCTTCCGGGTCATGTGGCCAGCATGACTAAGCCGCTTCTGGCGAACCAGAGCAACACACGGAAACGCCATTTACCTTCCCGCCGGAGCGGTTCCTATTTATCTACTTGCACTTTGACGTGCTTTTGAACTGCTAGGTTGGCAGGAGCTGGGACAGAGCAACGGGAGCTCACCCCGTCACAGGGATTCGAACTGCTGATCTTCTGATCGGCAAGTCCTAGGCTCTGTGGTTTAACCCACAGCGCCACCTGCGTCCCAGGCTTCTGACTAGTGCAACATTATTTAGATATGAGAGCCCCAGGTTCTCATCCCCTTTGAGCAAAGGATTTGCTTTGTTGGGGTCTTCTGGCAAGCCCTACCTTTATGTAAGCAAAACAAAAAAACCCCAGAGGGATTCTGTCTCCATCCATTGGCTGAAAGGAACAGGAACCGTGAATAGTTTCAAGAGAAGATCAGCCTGACCTGAGCTGCATATAAGTGCCTTGCTATGGGTCACCACTTTGTCCTGGCCTTGAATAACAGATCGTCCCTCTCTACATTTTCCCTCAGCACCTCTTCCTCATACGTCTTGCCTTTTTATTTTTGGGTTTGTAAGGCTGTTTGCAAACGCTCCACCCCACCAATTGGTATGAGCGAATTTGGCAAACAGTAATTTGCCATGGCAAACAGGATTAAAAATACAGGAAATAAATAAAATAGACATGGCTTGGGTTCCCTTCCCCTCGTATAAATGCTTTCTGAGCCTGTGGTCAGTATTTCATTCTTGGTGACCTTCTGGGGGCCAAATAAAAGTGGATAGGGTGAGAGGCAAAAGTATGCGGATCAGGAAACAAAAAGTATCCACATGCACACACCTCTGTCCTCCACCCTGGTGAGCAGGAGCCATTATTGGAGTTCAAGGGCACATTCCAGCCAGGTTAAGAATAATCAAGGAGGGTTTTATTTGTGATGTGGTGTGAGAGTCCTGGGGAGCAAATGGAGAGAGGCCCCAGGATTGACATTCCCCATCCTTGATTTATACACCGCCCATTAAATGACCAAGCTGCTTCACCTGCATTGTTTCTGTAATGGTTAACAACAGACTATAAGGTAAGGTCAGCATTACTTAATATGATTCATAATCTGAGACTCTCATACCTGGCTGGCTTTTGCCTGCTCTATTAGCCCATGCACAAGCTGCAGTTAGGTGAGCAAAGTTGCTTTGTACACTCTCCCTGCTGTGGCAGTGCAAAGCAGGTGTTTCCTGTAAGGTTTGAATTTCTAGCGGGTATTTGAAAGCTTTCTGGGCTGCATCTGTGGTATTCCGCTAAGCTTTCCTCAGAGTAGACCCCTAGAAATTGATATACATTAGGTCCATTAATTTTAGTAGGCCTACTCTTGAGTAAAACTTGGTTGAATGCCATCCTGTTTTGTTTTTGTATAGTTAATTACTTTGGTGTTGCTTTTAAAGTCATTGTTACCGCACTGCAGGGTTCATTTGTAAATACCGTACCCTACTTTCAAATGGAGAACGGGGTTATATGTTTTTTATTTTTTTGTATATAATTTTTATTACATTTTCTAAATTGCATTTCAAAATACTCATTTAAACAACCTTAAATCAATGGCTTCCCTTCTTCCCTTTCCGTGGTTCATTTTGCATACCATATATCCCTGCATATTTTACATGAACTAAACCATTCAGTAATCCATTGTTACATTCATCAAAACTTACTTACACTGTTGAATTTATCTTAATGCTACCAGTGTTTGTAAATGAACACAATTTTCACCCATATATTCAGTAAACGTTTTCCAGTCTTCTTTAAACATGCATTCCTCTTATTCTCTTATTCTATAAATTAAATCCACAAGCTGTGCGTATTCCATCTGTTTTAAGTTGCCATTCTTCTTTAGTTGGGACCACTCTCATTTTCCATTTTTGGACTAACATGGGCCGCAGTAGTAGCATACATAAATAGTCTTCTTTAACACTTGGGAATTTTCCTCTGAATTATCCCCAACAAAAAGGACCCTGGTTTTTTGGGGAAAGGTTTGTATGTATGCTCAATTGACAGCAGTCCTTGGTTTATGAAGCAATTTCTCTTTTTTGCCTCCTTCAGATCCAGAAGAGAGTCTCGGACTTCGAGCCGCGCACCCTGTTGGATTTCGGCTCAGGAACGGGCGCAGTCACCTGGTGAGAAACCATGTCAATTCCTGAGCAGCATTGAGGGAGGGAGGGAAATATTGATGTAAATAGGGGTGGGGAACCTTTGGCCCTTCTGCTGCTGGACTCTTAACTCCCATCAGCCAGCAGGTTTGTGGTCAAGAATAATAGTAACTGTATTCCAGTATCTGGAGGGCCACGGGTTCTTTATCCCTGGTCCAGGAGTCTTCCCATCCCAGCAGCTCGGATTTTTTAGAAGAGACCATTCATAGACGTGCCACCCTGCTCCTTTCTTTCCTCTCCTTCCCCTTCACTTTAGGGCAGCACACGGCATCTGGGGCAAGAGTATCAACGAGTACATGAACATCGACAGTTCGGCTTCAATGTTAGCCTTAGCTGAGAGGCTGATGAAAGGTGAGAGTTGTGAGTGGTGCTATGTGGAGAACTTCATGTGGGCTGGAGTGGGGTTCTCTTTTGCCTGACATCTATCCAGGAGCCCTATCATGCCAGTGAAATACACCCCCCCGCCCCGTCCTGGATTAATAGGTAGGACACCGGATGCCCAATGAATGGGGAAATTATATGCAGGGACCATTGAAATGAAGGGAAGCTCTACCCCTTTGCCCTTCTGTTGTGATTTGCACAGGGCAGTTCAATGTAACCCTACTCTTTAAGCATAAAACCTGCGCCTCGGCCGTGTGGCTTCAGACCCTTTCTGTACTGCAGTTTCCACCCATTGCCACTAGAATCATGGGAGCATAGGAAACTGCTCCATCTGGTACACAGACTGAGACCCTACCTAGCCGCAGGCTGTCTCACCAGAGTGGTGCATGCTCTGGTTATCTCCCGCTTGGACTATTGCAATGTGCTCTACGTGGGGCTACCTTTGAAAGTGACCCAGAAACTACAACTAATCCAGAATGCGGCAGCTAGACTGGTGACTGGGAGCGGCTGCTGAGACCACATAACACCGGTCCTGAAAGACCTACATTGGCTCCCAGTATGTATCCGAGCATAATTCAAGGTGTTGGTGCTGACCTTTAAAACCCTAAACGGCCTCAGCCCCTTATACCTGAAGGAGCGTCTCCACCCCCATCGTTCAGCCCGGACACTGAGGTCCAGCTCCAAGGGCTTTCTGGCAGGTCCCTCACTGCGAGAAGTGAGGTTATAGGGAACAATCAGAGGGCCTTTTTGGTAGTGGAACGTCCTCCCACCAGATGTCAAGGAAATAAACAACTATCTGACTTTTAGAAGACATCTGAAGGCAGCCCTGTTTAGGGAAGTTTTTCATGTTTGATCTTCTTACTGTGTTTTTAATATCCTGTTGGAAGACACTCAGAGTGGCTGGGGAGGCCCAGCCAGATGGGTGGGGTATAAGTAATAGATTATTATTATTATTATTATTATTATTATTATTATTATTATTATTATTATTATTCAGGGTCAGGCCATTGGACCAGCTTTCTCAGTACTGTAGACACTGGCTGGCAGTCACTCTCCAGGGTTTCAGCAGGAGTCTCTCCCAGCCCTACCTGGGAATATCAGGGATTGAGCTTAGTACCTTTTGCATGCAAAACGTACATTCTACTCACTGAGTTATAGCACTTAACCTGTTGTATTTGAGCTCCCACAAACCTCTCCATGTTTCTACCTTTGTTTTGGGGTTTTTTAAAAATAACTACCCAGGCATTTCTGAGGAGAAGAATCTCTGCATCCCAGGAGTCTACTTTCGGCAGTTCCTCCCAGTCTCACCAAAGGTAATAATAACTCATCATCTTATTTTCCTCCCAATGGGAGCTGCACTCAGAGCAGGATGAGTCCCAGGGGGTCTCGTTAAATCTGCATTCAGGTGCCTACAGTCCCCTGTTGTTCTGTTGACTGGGTACCATTGTGTGTTTTCCAGAATCCCACAAGGATTTCCCACTTGAACTGGTTAACTGCCACATCTAAGCAGGTTCCCCCTCCCATTCCCCAGGCTTAATGATTTAACTGGTCTTCACCGGAGTTGTTTTTAAATACTTCTTATGCTGTGTAAATTTTCCAGTTAAAAAACCCTGCAAGTGGCCAACTTTTGCCACACTTAAGAATAATCAGAGATTTTCTCGAATAATACCAATGGCTTGAGCCATAAGGAAGTCCATGGGAGGAATTTTTCACGTCTTCTGCTACTTCCACCAAATACACAACGTATCTGTTACAGAGGGCCCTTAAAAATATCCATTATACAGAGGCCTCTTCTGCCCTCCCCAACTGCTGTCAGCCACCACCTGTTGGATCATTGCCCTGTGAAGTAGGTTAAGCTGAGAGTGTACCTTTGTCACAGTCACCCAGGAAACTTCATGGCAGAGCAGAGAATGGACTGATCTTCCCGGTCTGAAGTCCAAGAGCATGACTGTTACACTGCAGAAGTTGTCCACACCGGCTCTAAATTAAACTTTCTACTAGGGACAACCAGAAGGGAAATTAAAAGGAAGGATTTCAAACTTTTCCAATATGCAACAACTGCCGCAAGGACGCTGATAGCTCAAAGGTGGAAACAAGAACAAGTACCGACTCTGGACGAATGGAGAAACAAATTAATTGATTATGCGGAATCGGACAAACTAACCGGGAAAATTAGACTTCAAAGAGACCATAAGTTTTTGGAGGATTGGGGAAAATTTAGAGAGTATTTGAAAACTATATGTGAGGAGAATACAACGCTAGTGTGTTTTAAAGAGGCTTTGTGAAAAGTGAGGAATATCGCAAAAATGTAAATAAGGATATAAAGAAATCTACTTAAAGGTGATATTATATATTAAGAAATGTGTAAATAGGAGAACTATTATGGATGACTGTCAGAGGAGTGGAGGGAGGTTCAACAAACTAAAATACGTGATGTGGAAAATGGAAAGATGGAAGCTTTTATAGAAAATGCAATAAAAAATATTTGAAAAAAAAAAGATTTGTAATTGAATACACTGTTCCTACATATTCCAGCCCCATCTTCTTCTCTCCCATTGCTCCACATGCAGGTGAAATTTGACCTTGTGGTTTCTGCTTTCTCACTCAACGAACTCCAAAGTTATGCTCAGAGAGTGGAGACCGTGCAGACACTCTGGAGAAAGACAGGTGGCTTTTTGGTAAGTGGACAAACAGGCTTACCCATCTGGTACTGTGTTTCTCCCCATAAGTATGTGCAACTGAAGCAACCACATATACCTTCCCTGTTAACCTTTCCTTCCATTCTTCTGTTCCAGGGATGGGGAATAACTGGGTGTGGCCCATGCAGCCTCCCTACCCATCCTGCAGCATATCCTTGCCTCCTCTTCCCTCACTCCCTGTATTGTAGTAAGGCTTGGAGAAAGCTACATCTTTGGACCCTGCACACATATTTCACGCTCACCATAATTAGAGGTGAGGGTGTGTGGAGCTCCTATTGGCTCCAGTAAATGGAGGGGGATATGCAGTTTCTATGGGACACAGGTGGCGCTGTGAGTTAAACCACAGAGCCTAGGGCTTGCCGATCAGAAGGTCGGCAGTTCAAATCCCCGCGACGGGGTGAGCGCCCGTTGCTCAGTCCCTGCTCCTGCCAACCTAGCAGTTCGAAAGCACGTCAAAGTGCAAGTAGATAAATAGGTACCGCTCCGGCAGGAAGGTACACGGCGTTTCCATGTGCTGCTCTGGTTTGCCAGAAGCGGCTTAGTCATGCTGGCCACATGACCCGGAAGCTGTACAGTGGCTCCCTCGGCCAATAAAGCGAGATAAGTGCCACAACCCCAGAGTCGGCCACGACTGGACCTAATGGTCAGGGGTCCCTTTACCTTTACTTATGCAATTTCTATTGTATCTGCAGTTCTCTTTATTTCTCTAACTGTGACCTGGATTCCTCTGTACGTTGAATGAAAAAGGGTCTCTTGATTCTTAGGGCAACTCAGAGGAAACTCTGTGTACTGCTGTTCCTGGATAACCAAGTCAAGGCACTGAGAGAGCAGCAGAAAGTGGAGGCACATGCTTCCCCTATATAAAATCTTAATATTGTAAGCTCCCCAGGACAGGGATTTCTTCTCATGTACTTGGCAAAGTGCCTTGCCCACTGGTGGTGCTAACTTTCCCTTGCATTCCATGCACTGCAGAAGCCTGCTCTTGTTTGGGGAATGGGGGGGGGGGGGGGCTGTTGCTCAGCACCACCCAGTGTATAGCCTCTCCCTTGCCTTCATTTTTCCAGGTTCTGGTAGAGAACGGGACCAAAGAAGGTCATCAGATGCTCATGGAAGCCCGGGATCTTATATTAAAGGTGAGGCACTTCTCTGTGTTTGTGGCCTTTAAAGAAATGCATGCAGGCTATAAAATAGGAGTTGAAGGCCTTTTTAGACCTGTGAGCAAATGCTGGGGGTACAACCCCTGACTTCTTCCTGCTCCCCAGAAATAGAAAATGTGTGTGCGCGCATACACACAGCCTTTAAAAATGCTGAGTGAGCAAGTGGGAATGAGAGTCATTCTTCCATCTTCCTCTTCCAGTTCTGCATACTCTCCATGGGACAAAAGGTGATGGCCTCATAACCAAGGGGGGCTGTGAGTGTGGGAACCAGAAGAAGACATCAGGGGTGCCGTTACACCCATGGGTGTTGTGTTGGTGACCCCTGAAATAAAACGATTGTTTAAAAAAGGATATCGTGCCAGGAAGCATGTCAGCCTCTTTCTCTTAGACTGATGATTGCTTTATGTCTTCCCCAAAGTTTTTCTCTGTAGCGTGGACTGTAGTGAATGAGTTTAAGATTCATAATTTCCCTCTTGAAGACCTTTAACCCCAAACTCTGCTAATTAACAAAACTGCTCCAGATTGCCACTCTTATTTGCAGATACTTAAACATCCCATTTTAATTAAAGAAGGAAAGTTCATTCCCACCCACCCCATAATTGTAGCAGGCATTTAGGCTTGTCTCCATTTCAAATGGGCCTGAACTTCTAAACAAGTTGATGGGCCTGTTCCTGTGGTGGCTGCACCTGCTCGACCTCTGGCCCCTGTATTTTCCTCAATATTTAGCTTCCTTGCCCACGATCGAGGAAGGACTGTGAGAATGACATGTGTGACTGTTTAAATGAATTATGTTTATCTACACCCATCCATCTTCTTCTGTAGGGCACAGATGAAGTGGTTCGTGATCCCACAGAGCCTTCCGTTTTTGCCCCGGTGAGTTTTGAAATCTTCCTGAAGCTAGTTGAGTGAAAAGGAGCTGCTGCTGAATCCTGAGAAGAAGGAGGTCTTGTAGATGGTTCCTAGGGCCAGGAGTTAGGTGATTTACATGTTCTGGACAGAATTGTATTCCCCTCCCCCAAAAGGAACAGGTGCCTCATTTGGGAGTGATCCACAATCAGTCTTCATTGCTGAAGTGCTTAGGAGCACCTTTTGCCATCTTCATCTGATTTGCCACATACAGTCGTTCCTGTTGTTAACCTCAAGTCTGGACTACTGTAATGAACTGTATGTGGGCCTGCCCTTGAGGCTGGTCTGCAAGCTGCAGCTAGGTTGCTGAATGTGGTGCAGCATAGCTAATGCTCCTCTTGAGAATTGCACTGGCTGCCAGTATACAACAGAGCCAGGTGTAAGCTTCTTGTATTGACATAGAGGGCCCTGAGCGACTTTAGACCGGACCACTTGAGGAACCGTTTTCTCCCACATCGAGCTGCTCTGTCACAGAGATCAGATAGTGACGTACTGTTGATCAAGTTTTGCATTGCAGTAATTGGGATAGGGCATTTTCTGTTGTGACACCACCTCCAAGGAGGGAGCTGGTTAATGTCCCTATGGCACATTCTGAAAACCTTCTACCCCATCTTCTGGCAACTGGAACCTATCTGTTTTGGTTTGAATATATTATTGTTCCTTGTTTTATATTGTATGTTTTTTATTGCTGTGATTTTTAACGGTGTTGCTGTACACCTGCCCTGTGATTTTGAATGAAAGCCAGTCTAGAAATGTTTTAAATGTGCAATATAAATAACAGTACCAAAACTGTCAAACAGATACGTGCGAGTAGTGGGAAGCTAATATGTAGTTCAGATATAACCATCTCAGTATGATAAACCAAGAATGAACAACTTGATGCCCCCCAGATGTTGCTGAACTACAGCTCCCATCATCCTAGCCCATTTGCTATGTTGGCTGGGCTGATGTGTTTTGGGAGTCCCAACAATATCTGGAGTGCACCAACCCCAAGGTCTCTTAGACTGAGAATGAGTGCTGTTTCTGCAAGTTCCCTCTACCCATCTCTTGTGTGTTTGAATTCAGTATTTGGGGGGCTTGTTAAACCACAATTTCCTGTTTCATCCTAACTGAAGCCTCGCTTGCAACCTTGGAAAAAATACTGTAGTTTGAAGTCTGTTTTAGTGGGTGGAACATAAACCACAGCTTCTAAATTGTACCAAGTGTGTAAGAAACGTGAGAGGTTTTGAAATGAGATGCAGGAAACAGGCTGTGCATTTCGCTTATTGGACTGAGATTGTTTCATCTGGACCATGTCTAATAAATTCTTCCACTTAGAGCAATGTGGAGTAGATAGGATGCGAAGGCTTGTTAATTTGGGGGGGGGGGCTGTGGGCAAATTAGACTTTGGTTGTCTTCTATTCCCAGAGAGATAAATAACCCTACCATAACCTGAGACTAACAGATACTTTCTACCCTTTCTCTCTTATGCTCAGTGTCCGCACCATTTGCCATGCCCTCGTTTGTCGCCTGACCGTATCCTGCCATGTAACTTCACCCAGACTTATTTCCCGCTGCCTTTCAGTTGGGTGAGTTTCTGCTTATTCCACGTGCAATGCTTTTCCACGTTGTATGTTGATCAACCTCCTGTTGTGTTCAATTAGCTTGGGTTGCTTGTGTAGTTACAAGCAATAGGCTGGTTGGCTCAGCTTCCCTCATTTCCAATATAATTTAACTACGTTTTCCTACCCTATAGACTGCAGAAAAGCATACTGAGCCCTTTTATTAGTTGTCACCATTCATGCAGGCAGTTCCCCTGCACAGCGGGGGCACAAAACTATGACGTAGCACACTTGAGAGCATGCACAGAGCAGAAAGCAAGAGGGGGAGGGAGCCAAATTGTGTCCTCACTCAGGGTGCCAATAAAAACCTGCTCACTTGTCCATGGTGATGTGTTTCATATTGTTTTTGTTACATAGAAGCTTTTCCCGTGAATGAATGATATGGGGCAAAGAGGCATGTTATTAGGCTCCATTAACAGCATCTGTCAAATACCCTGTCCTTCTCCCTTCACCTCTCACATCCTGGAGGATCAGGGCTGGGAAATGCTGGCACGCTGAACCGGATAGGGAGTTGGGCAGCTCAGTTAATCCACACCTGATTAAATACGAAGCCAACTTCAAGAGTTGGATTGCCCTTTAGCAAAGGCTGGGAAGCAAATTAGTTAGTGAGGGCGGGAAGCTGTATTCTTCAGAGATCCATTTTCCCCTTCCCAACCTTCTGTGTCTTCCTCCAGAACCCACCAAAGAAGGAGGAGAAATTCTCATACCTGATCCTACGCAGAGGATCGGGGGAACTGGAGCAGCCCTGGCCTCGGATCACAAAGCCTGTCCTTTGTCGTACCCGCCATGTCCACGTCCACCTGTGCTGTCCCGATGGCAGCCTTCAGCATGCAGTGATTACTTCAAAGAAACACAGCAGGTACAGCATCTCTTCTCCCGAAGGTGGGAGGAGCCTTGGTTCTCGACTCTCATTCATTCTCTGGTGGCGCATTGGGTGTAGACTTTCCCCCTACTTCTAATATTTTTATTTTATTTCAAGATTCAAAGTTATACTTTGTCACTCAGAAGTTATAATCCTATTCCACTTTGATTCTCTGGACAAAGTAACTGCAAGAATGATCAAGGCACCGGAGTAGCATATGCCTCTATTACTTTTGCTGCCATGAAGATTAAAGCATTCAGGGAGGGGAGAGAGAGTGAGCCTTGCTGCCACAAGGAAGGATGTAGCCTGCCTTTTTCCACAATGGACATGTCTACCCGCAGGCAAGCAAAGACCAGCAGCAATGCACTGTCTACAGCCCCACTCAACCACTACATACACATTTTACGCCCAACACTTTTCCCACAAACCCCTCTCTGTAACTGTGCAAGACTCAAGAAGTTTAAGGCAAGTTCATATTATTCAGCCCCCACCCCGCAACCCTTCATCTCTGCGAGGCACTTAAAATACCTGGAGTTTGGTCCAGAAAGGCCACTGGGTCCACTTGAGAGTTAAGACACTGCTGAGGGAAAGAACAAGCAGAAGAAAAAGTACCATTGTTGTTTAAGGCTTTATATCATTTGAGGCTTTTAGCTTAGAAAAATAGCCGGTAAAGTGTCTGTTTGTGTGTAACACAATAGAGGTTTGTAATATTGTGTGTGGTGTGGAGTTATGTAAACAGGGAAAGGTTTTTACACCCTCTCTCGTGTAGGGATCATCTTCACCCATCATTCTCTCCTACAGGGATATTTACAGATGTGCCTGGAACTGTGAATGTGGCGACCGCCTCCCTGTTTTGAACCTGGATAGCGAGCCAGACTCGGGAGAAGAGAGAGGCGACACGAATGAAGATCACAGTTGATGGGAGCTCTGTACAGCCACCCTCCTCATCCCAGCATATACCACATCCTCTAAGAGACATCTTGCATCAGATTGGCTTGCAAATGCTATAGATGGCTTTCCAGAATCCATGAGCTGGTTGGATAAACTGGTGCCACAAGTCACATTTCCAGGCCTTCCTGGCCTGGTGGGGGAACTGTGGGATCTTAGAGAGCAGAAGGTTTCAGTAAGCATCAGGCAGTTTTATATCAGTGTTAAACATACGGAAGTTGTTCCTGCTCCTTGGAGACACACTGCGCATGTATTTAATGTAGATCTGTTTTTGCTGTGGTCTTACCTGGCTGCATATTTATTCATAAACTCCAAAGAGTCATTTTCTACTTAACCAGGGGTGCTTGGCTAGTCTATAGTCTCTGTCCGAGATGTGCAGATTGCAGGCTGCAAACAAAACATCAAGCTCTCTGGTGTGTCTGTTTCTGCTGCTACCCCTTTTCAGGTGGTAGGGTGTACAGGGTTGAACCTTTAAATCCCTCCCCTCTTCCCACTCCTCTAAAATCTATCTGTTCAAGACCCCTTTATTGTGGGACAGGATAGCTCCAAACCTTCTCCCTGGTATTGTATTCGAAGGAGGAATGTTACGGGAGAAAACTTCCAGAAAAGTATTGCAAAGTGCTTCTGCTTGTTTGTCCTAGTTCTTAGGTAAAGTCCCTGTTTGAAGGGACTGAGTAAACCTGTTGGTGCAGTTACTCTCATAGGAACCTAGTAGGAGGCTTAATGCAGCTGGACTGCATGGGAAGCCTTGCCTATGCATGGGGAACCTGTGAGTCTCTGGAGATTAGACTTCCATCGGCCTCCCATGGTCAGGGATGATGGGGGTGGTTGTCCAGCACTATCTGGACCACCCTAGACAAGCCACCTTTAGGCTGGGAGGAGCTGCCTCTGGGGTTTAGTGCAGATGAATTTCTCCTTTAGAACGTGGACAGTCAGGTTGGATAAAGATTGTCAAAGCAGCAGAGATCCTTTCCCTTTCTTTCAAGGCAGGCTCATGGGCGGAAGAATGTGGTTCTAAATGGAATTCGTGGGGGTGAGCCTAAAACGAGGAGCTGGTAGATCTCTAGTTTTGGTCCAGGGCTGAAGGGTGTGATCTTGACTCTTGGTTTCATTCTCAGCTCTGGAATTAGAGGTTTAAAATAGGGCTAGGAGGGATCCTGGATTCAGTTCCTTGTTTTGGAATTGGGGCAGAGAGTGGAGAAGAGCCAAGTGTGTGGGAGGTGGGATTCCTGAGGTGTGCAAACAACTCTAGGATGAGTGCTGGAATTAATGTATTATTAGGTGATTTAATAAATAAATAAATCCTGTCTGCTATGGTGTTCACGCTCCCAAAGTGGCTTAGCAACAGATAATAAAATATAACAAAGTTTACATAGAGCAAGAACATTGAAGTAAGAGCAGCAGGCTGCACAGATGTTACTGGCCCAGATATGGAAAGAAGACAAAGTTCCCACCAGAGTGGCAGATGAAGTTAATGGACTATGCTGAAATGGCTAAAATGACTGGAAGTGTCAGAAATCAGGAAGACCAAAACTTTAACAAGGAATGGGGGAAATTTATAACTTAGCTTAAGGACCATTGTAAACAGTTAAACTTGTTAGTAGGATTGAAATTATCACTTGCAGTTTAAGGTTGAATTCTGGACATAACGGAAGAGGTTTTTGGATTATCATAAAAGAAGGGGGAGGAAAGGATTAATAACAAGGCCCATAAAGAGGAGGATGGAAGTCCTTGGAATCTTGTTTTTATGATACATTTCTGTAAGATTTTAATTTGAAAAACCAAATAAATTTTATTAAAAAAATAAAGTAAGAGCAGCAGATGTAGTGTGATAAAATTAAAAGGATACAGGCACAGTATCGTAAAATTATTACAAACCAAACTGGAACTGAACTCAGTTTTTAAGGCTCTTGTAAACATCAAGGTTTCATGCTTAGCTCCCACAGCTGGAGGGTGTGTGTGTATGAGTGAATACAATGAAGTCCCTGTCCATGGTACTTACTGTCATTAAAGGTCTCAGCAGTAGACCAGAGAAGAGCACCAGGGTTAAGGTTCAGGCAGGTACAGATGAATGTGGATGGTCCTTCAGGTAGCTGGTTCCAAACCATGCAGGGCTTCTTAGATTACTACTGCCCTGCTGAAGCTAAGGAGGTCTGGTCAGTGCCTGGGTGGCTGACGACTGCTTTGGGTTTCATGATGGGGGAAATGAGCTATAACAGAGTATTAAAGTAACATTTCACTCCTGCTTGCCAAGTTCAGCACTTCCTGCCTTGGGTGAAGCAGATGATCTTGGTTCTTTGCTCGAGATTCACAGCCCGTGTGCCGGAGTTTCTTTAGGAAGGATCCCAAGACTCTGGAATGTGCAAGTGCCCCACTGACTCAGGTTGCATTCCTGGGCATCCTTTATAAAACCCGCTAACTCTCATCACTAGGGCATACTGCAGAGTTCCAATCTTCTGAGCCAAGCAGATGGAAGAGGCAGCTATGCTTTAATGTGCCACCAGGGGGAAGTCTATGATCCTGCTTCTGAATTCTATCAGAAGAGCTTGGCTACAAGGCCAGGCTCATATTTTAAGGCCCATTAAAATAAGGGCAGGCTTCATTCTCATTGCGGAGTGAGTGATCTGAGAAAAAGGTGCATGGACCAGAGAGCTTCATTCAGCTGGTCGTTGGGAAGAGGGCAGAACAGTTTGTAATACCTGTACAGGGCCTTGCCAGGTGTTAGGACCCCAGCTGCTAAGGCAGCCTGGAATTGCATTGTGGGAAAATGACACCCTCCCAGTATCACTGGTCCCTGGTGTGTCAGGATGAAGGGAGGCCTCTGGATCTTGTGACTGGCTCTAGGTCAGAGTGAGCGAATGTAGCTCTAGCAGTCTGCACCTGCATTTAGAGCTGGGAACGCACCATTTCAAAAACCCTGCAGAGCCCATGCCAACCACTGAAGTCAACCCAAAATCATTACATTTTATATCCCATCTTTCTTATATGGAGTTGCCACACAAAGGATTTCTTGCTGGTCTGTTCTCTGGGCACCAACTAGTCTCAAACCTACTCGCATCACTGAGACGTTTGCATCCTGTATTCTGCATCATGTAGACCACAGATGTGTTACAAAAGGAGGGACAACTCAGAATACCTCTGCTTGCAAATTCTAAAATGTGAACAGAGTTCCCATCCAGACTTCCCTGGTTCAGCTCATGATTTGAGCATGGGGAAAATTCCACCACCCACTGCCATTTCCCACTCTGGAACACAGGTAGATTCCTCATACTAAGCCAAGGGGAGGGGAAAAAATCAATCTAGCTCAGTATTTGACTATAGTTATTTCCTGCTTGGACTACTGCAGGGGTCAGCAAACTTTTTCATCAGGGGGCCGGTCCACTGTCCCTCAGACCTTTTGGGGGGGGCAGACTATATTTTGAAAAAAAAAATATATGAACGAATTTCTGTGCCCCACAAATAACCCAGAGATGCATTTTAAATAAAAGGACACATTCTACTCATGTAAAAACACACTGATTCCCGGACCGCCCATGGGCCAGATTTAGAAGGGGATTGGGCCGGATCCGGCCCCCAGGCCTTAGTTTGCCTACCCATGGACTACTGCAATGCACTCTACGTGGAGCTACCTTTGAAGGTGGCCCAGAAACTACAAGCAATCCAGAATGTGGCAGCTAGACTGGTGACTGGGAGCAGCTGTCAAGACCATATTACACCTGTCCTGAAAGACCTGCATTGGCTCCCAGTACATCTCTGAGCACAATTCAAAGTGCTGTGGTAGTGATGACCTTTAAAGCCCTAAACAGCCTTGGCCCAGTATACCTGAATAAGCATCTCCACCTCCATCATTCAGCCCAGACACTGAGGTTCAGCTCTGAGGTTCCCTCCCTGCAAGAAGTGAGGTTGCAGGGAACTAGGCAGAGGGCCTTCTCGGTAATGGCACCCGCCCTGTGGAACGCCCTCCCATCAGATGTCAAGGAAATAAACAACTATCTAACTTTTAGAAGACATCTGAAGGCAGCCCTGTTTAGGGAAGTTTTAATGTTATATCGCTTTATTATTAATAATATTATTAATATTATTATTAGTAGTAGTAATAATACTCCGTTGGGAGCCGCCCAGAGTAGTTGGGGAAAGGAGAGGCCTCCCTCCATCCTAGCATACCAGGGGCCAGTGATGCTAGGAGGGTGTAATTTCTTCCCTGGATGTTGACCTTCCAACTTTACCAAACAGGTTTACTGAGTCTATATATTCGAAATGTGGTTTTGTGGAATTTAGAATGACGCCCAGAAGTAGCAATTTCCGTCACAAAGAAACCCTTACATGTTTTTTCTTTCATTACCACTTCAGTTCACTTCCTTGTTTTTAGAATGTCTTTTCCATCTATTGCAAAGTTGTGCAATAGCAGGGAAAATCGTTTCCAAAAAACCCCATGCATTGTTATGCTACTCCTTGTTGTTGTGCAGTTTGCGGAATAGGAAGAACTTTTGAAAAACTGAAAATCCCGGGGGCAGGGAGGACAGAATGGTGACTTAATACAAGGGGGGAGGAAACCTCCAGTCCTCCAGATGTTGCACAACAACTCCCATCATCCCTGACCTTTTGCTGTGGTGGCTGGAACTGATGGGAGTTGGTAGCCCAATAACATCAAGAAGCCCAGTCTCTCTCTCTCTCTCTCTCTCTCTCTCTCTCTCTCTCTCTCTCACACACACACACACACACACACACACACACACACACCAAATGTCAAAGGAAATCACTACTTTTCATGTGCAATGTTAAAATCGGCAAAAGGTGCCCCCCTATTTCATGTCCTGAAACCGATGATTGTGTATTTCAAAAAACAATAATATAAATAAATCTTCATTCCAGATACAATTGCTTTTCTGCTATAAGGCTTTTGGAGGGGCAATATTTGCTTCAAGCAAATGGATCGTGGCTATGTTTTCTTTAGAGCTAGGTCAGTGCGCATGCCTGCAGTCCGTTCTGACATTCACAGTTCCTGCCCGTAGAAAAATAGAGCAGTGCTGGGAGAACCCCATTTTTCTCTCCTACTCTCAAGCATGTCTCATTCCAGCCTTAATCTCACCTGCTGGTGCTCTTGTGAGCCAAAGGACTTGGGTGCAAAAACGTGAGCCTCTGGTCTCCACTTGAGAGTCCTTTTGTAGATTTGTTTCCTTGGCTTCAGACAGTGGAGGAAAAGTCCTGTGTTTTTCTTAGCTGTGGTGGAGTAATGAGGTAGCTAATGTAGCAATCCAAACTTGTTGGTTTGCTCTCAATGAAACCAAGTTTGAAAAGCGAAGGCTCTTGGGTGCGGCTCCAGCCAGCCTGCCAAACCAGTCTTGGAGCTGGCAGGCAAAATAAAGGCAGGTGGGATAGCCTAGTTAGCTCCAGTCAAAATCAGCATGAAGGGTCTTTATCTTGAACTGTGTCAGTATCTTGAATAGCTCAGGCTCCTTGACTAAAGTTGCCTCATTTGGTTAATTATTGCATAACCTCGACAGAATAGATCTTACTGATTTAGTACAAGGGTGGGGGTTCTGTAGCCCAACTATTGCTTGACTCCCAGCTCCCAGCAGCCTCAGCCTGCATGAAATCTTGCTGCTCCAAATTTACAGAGCCACCAAAAGGCAGAGTAGAAGGGGGGGGGGGAATCCAAGATGGGCCAGATACCAAATTCACAGCCCTGCCAGTCTTAACACCATTCTTGCAGAAGAGGGATACACTGTCCATTTCTGTCCTGTGGGTTCTTAGGGGAGGAAAATTTCCTATATTAGCTCCAGGACAGGTGTAGTTAGTCTCTGGTTTCTTCTCAGGGAGGGAGTTTTGTAAGCCTCCCTCAATCTATTCCAAGGTGTGCCTCTTTCTGCCTCTCCTTTGTGCCATCAGAGCAGTGGGGGAGGAGAAGGGATGGTCTTGGAGCCAGAATAAGGGGGCCTCTGAGGGTGGGTCTCCTTGAGTGGGCAGAAGTGGGCCCCTGTTTCTTTCTACCCCCTGCCCCCAGTGCAGGTGCTCAACACCATAGGAGACAGCTGCCCAGCAGCAGCGGGGAATAATAAAACCAAAAGCCCAGAATTCAACCCCCCCAACTGATCAATATTCAGAAGGGCCCAAGAGCATCTGTCCAGCACAATCTACATGAGTAAAGCTGACTGAAAGTCCAGAGGTAGCATTATTATCAATTTATGATGGGGTGGAAGGTTCGCAGGCTATGAAGGACTTGCTCACAAATTTATTGACAGCTGCACGAAGTATTATAGTTAGGAAGTGGAAGGGGTAAGCATAATACAAAATGGAAGAATGATTTAAAGGGGTGTGGGATATAGCTATTAATGATAAATTAACATGTGCCATTAAGGTAAGAAAGGGAATACGCAGGAGAAATGATTTTGAGGAGATATGGAGGGTGTTTGTAGAATTTGTACTGTTAAAACAGAAAGGGGCCAAACCATCGCAAGAGGTGTTGAAATTTTGGGAGGGTGGATAGTTAACAATGGAGTGGTTTCAGTGGTGAGGTGCACATTTTTATTCTTATTTATTTATGATTATGACTTTGTCAAAATAAAATAATAAATAAAATAAAAATGAACAACCTACATGAATTCATTGGCAGAGGCAGATGGTCAAGTGTCTTGCTTAGCAGAGAGGGAGATCTGCTGTATCCTGTGGCCCCTGGGCTACCCTGCCAAGGCTCATAAGATTGTGCCTTGAGGTTTTTTGCAATGTTTTGTGCTTGTTTTTCCCTCTCTTCCCCCTTATCCACGTCTGAAGCAAAACGTGAAAGGTGCAGCTATTGAGACCCACGCACTTGTTAGCCTTGACCTGCCAGCTGGAAAACAATCTTCAGCTAGATCAATAGACTCCCGTTTTTTAATGAGCATTTCTTATCGAGAATTTGAGGTGGAGCCCTCGACTGTGGCTGCTATGGCCCAGTGACCTTAAAATTAATGACGAAACGATCGCTTGTAGATTGTTTATTGTAAATGAAATTACGCGTTTGCATAATGAAGGGGAGGGGATGGGATGGGACAACACCAAAGTGGGCGGGCGGCTTTCTGGAGTATCGGGGTGATTACTCACTCCCTAGAAGGCGGCTAGGATTAGACCGAGGTTGGATGGAAGCAGGAATCTGATGAGGGAGGTAGAAAAGAGAAGGAAGGAAGGTGGAATGCAAAAGAGAACATCTGCAGGACAAGAGACCAGCAAGCTAGATCAATGAGGGAAATAGCAGAAGGTAAGGAACAAGGGAACAAGGTGGGGAATAGAAGGCTCCATGAAATATATCTAGAAGGCAGAGGCTGAAGACAGCACCATACACCCGACTGCTGCTGGAACATCTAGTTGCTTTTGATCTTGCTATATATGGATGCTCAGTTCATGAAGACTCCATAGTGTGAGGCTCTCTTCCTACTCTTTCCCCCACTCATACTTCCAAAGGGGAGAGCTTTACTGCACCAGAAGAGTGTGAAGAGAGGTGGACATCTCTGTTTGGGTCTAGTTACTAACGCTCATAAGACGTTTTGGAATCAGACTGGCCCGAAAAGTGTCCAGAGATACGACGGATAAGCCTTTGCCTCTCCTCCCGGTGTGATTTTCCCTACCCTACGCTGCAGAGATGGATCAATTGTTGGAGGTCAAGATCGGCTGCCTGGCAGGTCTGCTGGTGGTCACACTCATTTGTGGCCTCATCCCGGCGCAGGTTAGATGGTTCCAGAGCAACATGGCCAGAGGTGAGCAGTTGGTGGAAGGGATTGGAGTGGGTATGGCCTGATCTTCAGAGGGGCTTGATGCAATGTGACTATTAGAACTTGTGCAGGAGTGCAAATACTGTGCTGTGCAACACCAGGAAGTCTTGAGACCTCAGCTTTGTTGTTAACTCTCTAGGTGGCCATATATTGAGGTGGGTCCCTCTTTACCACTCTTGATCTTTCTGGTGAATCAATGCTCACATGTTCCTTTTACAGATTAGCGTTCCTTCTACTTCCACACCCAGAATAAGTAAACAGGGCTTAAGCAAGCTGAACAAGCAAATTGACTCTGTTAAAAAACACTACATTTCACTGGGCAAAAAAGCTCTATCCATGGTGCTGGAACTGAAAGGGTGCTTTACACCTCCAGATTATTTTTTTGATGCTGGTGGGCCTTGAACTCTTGAGCATGCACTGAATTCTGAGCATGCAGGTGTTACTCTTCTTTATTATTAGTAGTATTAGTATTGATTAGTATCCTGCCTCTATGCAAGGTGGCTTACATTAAGATATATATTTTAAAGACATGGATTGGCAGCCTCGTCTCTGTTTGACAAACTCTACATCTGACATAATCCTTCCTATTCCGCCCTGCATCTCTTCTAGGGAAGCATCGGCGCATCCTCAGTTTCATAGGCTGTTTTGCTGCCGGAGTGTTCCTTGGGGCCTGCATTATGCACATGGTGGCTGACGCACTGGGAGACATCCAGGAGGAACTCAAAAAGAGACGGCAGCAGGTGAGTGCCATCGCAGCAGTCTCTTAAATCTGAATTCCACTGCAATGAATTTGGATGGGCCACAGCTTGGTGGAACAACGTCTGCTTTATATGCAGAAAGTCTGAGCTTCAGTCCATAGCATCTTCAGTTAAAACAAGATCATGGGAGATACCACTGTCTGAGACCCTGGAGGGTCACTGCCAGTCAGAGCAGACCGGTGTTCTTCAACCTTGAGTCCCTATACGTTGTTGGGGGAGACAGTACTGGACAAGCTTAAACCAGTGTCCCGGCTCTGACCTTGGCTGAATTGTACAACTGGACTTCAGTGTTCCATGTTTTAGTAAATAACTGTTTGGACCAATGTAACCCACTGTACATGGTGCAGCCTTTGAAGATGGCATGGAAATGTCGACACAGAACATGGTACCAAAAATCTGAATGGAACTGGCCATTATAAACATATTGCACAAGTTTTGTTTGGGTTGTGTGTGGGGTTTTTGATTTGTTTGTTTGTTTGCTCGCTTTCACTGCTTCATCTGACTTGTCCAATTCAAAATACTGGGTTTTTTTCTAACCTATAAAGCTGGCTTAAGACCTAAAAGATCACATCTTCCTAGATGTACCTCCTTTTATCATAAGGTCATGAATAGAGTCCCTTCTTCTAAAAGTGCCTGCACACTATGAAGTGAACTACTGTCCATGAACGCTTATGCCAGGGGTTCCTAAACTGTGATCCAAGGACCACCAATGGTCCACGAGCTTCATTCAGGTGCTCCGTGGTGTATATGTATAAATGCAATCAGAAATCACAGCACAGCATAACTGCTACAACAGGCAGAAAAATCATTAAGTGGTCCATCAAGACCACCAGCAATTTTCAAGTGGTCCAAGGAGGGGGAAGTTTGGGAACCACAAGCTTATGCCATAATAAATTTAAGACTCACTCATTTTGCTACAAGAGATTAACACAGCCACCCCTTTGGAAATAGTTCTAATAATTAGGGGTACTGTTGCACTGGGATTGGGAAAGCAGCAACAAGAGGCCTTAGAATGAATGAATGAATGAATGAATGAATGAATGAATGAATGAATAATAGATAGATGATAGATAGATAGATGATAGATAGATAGATAGATAGATAGATAGATAGATAGATAGATAGATAGATAGATAGATGATAGATAGATAGATAGATGATAGATAGATAGATAGATAGATAGATAGATAGATAGATGATAGATAGATAGATAGATAGATAGATAGATAGATAGATAGATAGATGATAGATAGATAGATAGATAGATAAAGTTTGTGGCATGCAAAAGAAGTTCATGGTTCCAAAATTTGACAGATCTTCAATATCTGAGCTCCCACTGCTTGAATAGGGAGGAAACTTGATTCCACCACCATGATAACCAATGACTGTGAACCATTCTTGTCCTTAGAATGTTTCCAACTCAGCTGTTTGTTTGTTTGTTTCTTTTCCCCCAGGGAGCTTCTATGCATAAGCAGAACGGCACCTCTGAAGGTGATGATGATTCTGAGGTATGTTTCCCCTTTTTGAACACTGTTGTTCCCCCACCTTTGAGATTGCTGATCAGGTTAGCTTTGGATAGGCACGAGCTGCCATTGTGATCAATTATGGATTATTTATTTTGGTACTTTGGGTATTGGCAGGGGAGTTGAAAAAGCTTTTTATCCATCTTCTGACTCTCCTCCAGGGTATGGGGCTGTGAATTGGGGTGCAGGATCCACACAGTCAAGGATTTTGTTTTCTAGTCAGCTGCAAAAGGCTCTCAAATTTTGCAAGAGTGTATGGGGGTGAGATGGTTGATTAAGATCTCAAGCTTGGCCTCTGCATATTTCACAATCTTTTAATGACTGTTCTAATCTTGCTTGGCTCAGGTCTTGGTTTTGGTTACTTATTTAAGGATCTGTGAACAGGACCATAACAAACCTTTTAAAACATCTACCTTGACTGGTACACTCTCTTGTAAAATTTTGTTATGGTTGTAGTTGTGTTTGCATTATTTGCCTCCTGCGGTGAGGAGTTTCTTCCTGCTGTGAGGAGTTTCTGTGAGGAGACACCTGAAGGCAGCCCTGTTTAGGAAAGTTTTTAATATTTAATGCTGTATTGTTTTTAACACTTGATTGGAAGCCGCCCAGAGTGGCTGGGGAAACTCAGCCAGATGGGCGGGGTATAAATAAATTATTATTATTATTATTATTATTATTATTATTATTATTATTATTATTATTATTATTATTATTATTATTATATCTGGAGAGCAAGATACAAAGGCATATCTGTCTGTCTGTCGGTCTATCCATCTATGAAGAAAATAGAATGGGGATGCAGGTGGCGCTGTAGTCTAAACCAGGGAGCTTCTTGGACTTGCTGATCAGAAGGTCGCCAGTTCGAATCCATGCAATGGGGTGAGCTCCTGTTGCTCTGTCCCAGCTCCTGCCAACCTAGCAGTTCGAAAGCAAGCCAGTGCAAGTAGACCTCAGGGTGCGATTCTCTCCCCGATGCTTTTTAACATCTTTATGCGCCCCCTCGCCCAGCTTGTCCGGAGTTTTGGTCTGGGTTGCCATCAGTATGCTGATGACACCCAACTCTATCTGTTGATGGATGGCCATCCTAACTCGGCCCCAGACACACTGACCAGATGTCTGGAAGCTGTGGCTGGATGGTTACGTGGGAGCCGGTTGAAGTTAAATCCTTCGAAGACAGAGGTCCTCTGGTTGGGGCGGGACGATATGGGATCGAGGGGGCAACTCCCATCTCTTGCGGGGGTGCAATTAGTGCCAGCACCTTCCGTTAAGAGTTTGGGTGTAATCTTCGATACCTCCCTCTCTATGGAGGCGCAGATTACAGCTATAACAAAGGCGGCATTTTTCCATCTCCGCCAAGCTAAGCAGTTGGCCCCTTATCTCTCTCGCCCTGACCTAGCCACTGTGATCCATGCGACGGTCACCTCCAGACTGGATTATTGTAACTCGCTCTACGTGGGGCTGCCCTTGAGACTGACCCAGAAACTCCAGCGGGTGCAGAATGCCGCGGCGAGACTCCTTATGGGGTCTTCGCTGCGAGATCACATTCATCCGGTACTATACCAGCTGCACTGGCTCCCGGTGGAGTACAGGATCAGGTTTAAGGTTCTGGTTTTAACCTTTAAAGCCCTATACGGCCTAGGACCCTCGTACCTACGGGACCGCCTCTCCTGGTATGCCCCACAGAGAAACCTACAGTCTGCAAATAATAACACCCTCAAGGTCCCAGGCCTCAAAGAGGTTAGGCTGGCCTCAACTAGAGCCAGGGCCTTCTCGGCTGCGGCTCCAATCTGGTGGAATGCTCTGTCACAAGAGACTAGGGCCCTGCGGGACCTGACATCTTTCCGCAGGGCCTGCAAGACAGAGTTGTTCCGCCAGGGCTTTGGTCAGGGCGCAGCCTGACTCCCTCCTCTGGCAACCTGCACAGAATTTTGTTTAATCGGTTGCCATCAATTTAATTTTAACTAATTTTTATAATGAAATATTTTTAGAATGTGTTATTATTTGATTGTTTATTTGATTGTTGTTAGCCGCCCTGAGCCCGGCTCAGCTGGGGAGGGCGGGATATAAATAAAATTTATTATTATTATTATTATTATTATAAATAGGTACCGCTCCGGCGGGAAGGTAAATGCCATTTCCATGCACTCTGGGTTTTGTCATGGTATTTCTTTGCACCATAAGCAGTTTAGTCATGCTAGCCACGTGGAATGGAAAGCTGTCTGTGGACAAACACCAACTCCCTCGGCCTGAAAGCAAGATGAGCGCCATAGGCCCATAGTTGCTTGTGACCAAACTTAACCATCCTGGGGTCCTTTACCTTTACCTTACACTTCCTAGGCACAGATCTGAGCCATTCTCCTCTTGCCTCACTTCTTTCCTAGGGAAAACCCACTATTTGTTTTGCTCCAGCTGAATGCAAAGGAAAGCAGCAGAGCAGCAGAGGGACAAGAAGAAGTGTGGAAAATCACTTTGTCACTCCAATGTCATACTCAACTAGCTCCTTCTTATTAATGGGGGAGGGGGATATAGAGTCAATGGAATAAAATAGTTCCCATCTTGCAGATACAGTGGTACCTCTAGTTACGAACTTAATTCATTCTGGAGGTCTGTTATTAACCTGAAACTGCTCATAGAATCATAGAGTTGGAAGAGACCACAAGGGCCATCGAGTCCTTGTTCTTAACGTTCTTAACCTGAAACTGTTCCCTTGGCCTGAAAGTAAGATGAGCGCCACACCCCATAGCCACCTTTGCCTGGACTTAACCATCCAGGGGTCCTTTACCTTTTTACCCTTTCTTTTTCTTTTTTGACCTGCCAGCTTACTGGGCAAGTCACTAGCTCTCAGTTCAGCCTGGCTCACAGGGTTGTTGCTATATCTAACTATCATCTATCTATCTATCTATCTTTCTTTCTTTCTTTCTTTCTTTCTTTCTTTCTTTCTTTCTATCTATCATCTATCTATCTATCTATCTATCTCTATCTATCTATCTATCTATCTATCTATCTATCTATCTATCTATCATCTGTCATTTGTATATTGCCCTTCATTCATCCAAAGATCACAAAGTGGTATGCAACATATTATTATTAATTTTTTATAAATATTTATTGTATTTTCACAAATATAAAAACACACACAATACAATACAAACATACACACACAAAAACAAAACATGTATAATGTTAAATCCTTTTTTTCTTAAAACTTACTTCCCTGACTTCCCGGTACCTCTCCTTTCTGCATTCCAATTCCCAAATTTATTTCAGCAAATCCTCCCCCTTAATTTTATCTAATTTTTCCTTTTCTTTTCTTTTACTTAATCTTTTACCGCTGTAATCCCCTACTTTCTATAACCACAACATTTTAACACTAATTAATTTTACAATATTTCTTAAGATAAATTTTAAATTTCTTCCAATCTTCTTCCGCCGTCTCTTTCCCCTGGTCTCGGATTCTGCCAGTCATTTCAGCCAGTCCCATATAGTCTATCACCTTCATCTGCCATTCTTCCAAAGTGGGTAAATCTTGTGTCTTCCAATACTTTGCGATGAGTATTCTTGCTGCTGTTGTAGCATACATAAAAAATGTTCTATCTTTCTTTGACACCAATTGGCCGACAATGCCCAAGAGAAAGGCCTCTGGTTTCTTAGGGAAAGTACATTTAAGTACCTTTTTCATTTCATTATATATCATTTCCCAGAAGGCCTTAATCCTCAGGCACGTCCACCAAAGGTGAAAAAAAGTACCTTCAGTTTCTTTACATTTCCAACACTTATTATCAGGCAAATGGTAGATTTTTGCTAGCTTGACTGGGGTCATGTACCACCTATAGATCATTTTCATAATATTTTCCTTTAAGGCATTACATGCCGTAAATTTAATACTGGTGGTCCACAACTGTTCCCAGTCAGCAAACATAATGTTATGACCAATGTCCTGTGCCCACTTTATCATAGCTGATTTCACTGTTTCCTCTTGTGTATTCCATTTCAACAACAAGTTGTACATTCTTGACAGATTCTTAGTATTGGGTTCTAACAGTTCTGTTTCTAATTTTGATTTCTCCACCTGGAAGCCAATTTTCCTCTCCTGTTTGTAAACCTCCATTATTTGATAGGTATGCAACATATTATTAGGGTAATATGGAAAGGGAGGAGAGTATGCCACCTTGAACTCTTTGAGGGAAGGAATGGTTACAAATATGACAAACAAATTTAAAAGGGGGGTGCCATCATGTACCTGATTGTGGGAACACAGCCAGTTCCGATACATTACCAAACGGTGAGCTGAAACACATTTTATTGTATTGTATTTTACTTTGTTATTTATTTGCATTTATACCCCATTTTTCTTCCAAAGAGCTTAGAGTGGTGTACGTTTTTATTCCCTCCCCCCCCCAGCTCTCCATTTTATCATTGCAAGAACTCTGTGAGGTTGATTAGGCTGAAAGACTATCTCTAGACTTTTTGCCCAGGTGTGGATTTGAACCCTGGTCTCCCAGGTCCCAGGTGCAGCCTGCACCACCCTGCTTCTATTTTTCACACCTCTCTTTCCAAACTCAAGTATTGTGAGCACCTTTTTTTCCTCCCTTCAGGGAGGTGCTGTTGCAATCGAAGACTAAGAACCCTGCAAAGACAACCTTGTTCCAGTTGAGAAATCCTACGGTGGCCCTTGATTGCCACCTGGTGGTGCAACTTTAATTTTAAAAAACCCCAGGAACCATGGAAAGCTCTTTGAAGACTTGAGCACCTCTTAGGTTTAGATAAAGTTCCTGGGTAAATGAATAGAAGAGCAATAAACAACACCTGGTTTTATAAATCACACATGTGCAGAAACTGCACCATAAATAGCGCCCCCCAAAAACATTTTAAAATGGTATAGGAGGTTCTTGGATGACCTCTTCATTTTTATGCAGAAGAGGGGGACGCCAATCAACCGCATCCCCATCATGGCAAAGCAGATCCTCGACCTCTACATGCTCTACAAGCTGGTGACTGACAAGGGAGGGCTGGTGGAAATCATCAACAAGAAGATCTGGAGGGAGATCACCAAAGGCCTTAACCTACCCACCTCCATCACCAGTGCTGCATTTACACTTCGCACCCAGTATAGGAGGTCAATCAGATCAACCAATGGCCTGGTTAAAAAGGAACATATTTGCCTGGTGCCTAAAGGTGTATAATGAAGACGGGGAGAGGTTTTTACACCCTCATCTGGTCCATCCAGTGAAGCTGAATGTTGGAAGATTCAGAATAGGCAAAAAAAAGTATTCACATAGTATTTTATTTTATTTTATTTTATTATTTTATTTTATTTTATTTTATTTTATTTTATTTCTATACCGCCCTATACCCAGGGGTCTCGCAGCAGTTCACAGAATAAAATCAAGATATAAAACCACAAAATACATAATGAAAATAAAAAGGACAACCCAATAGCCCTTCCCTTCCCCTCTCCGCCACAAAAACACAAACACATTTTAAAAGGGCTTAGGATGTCAATCAGATCAACCAAAGGCCTGGTTAAAAAGGAATGTTTTTGCCTGGCGCCTAAAGGTGTATAATGAAGGCGCCAGGCAAACTTCCCTGGGGAGAGCATTCCACAGACGGGGAGCCACTTCAGAAAAGGCCCGTTCTCGTGTTGCCACCCTCCAGACCTCTCAAGGAGGAGGCACACGAAGAAAGGCCTCAGAAGATGATCTCAGGGTCCAAGTACGTTCATATGGAAAGAGGCGGTCCTTGAGGTATTGCAGCACTGAGCCGTTTACTGTAGCTCTGTGCATAGCTGTCAACTTTTCCCTTTTCTTGCAAGGAATACTACAGTGGTGCCTCGCAAGACGAAAAGAATCCGTTCTGTGATTCTCTTTGTCTAGCGGTTTTTTCGTCTTGCGAAGCAAGCCCATTGACGGATTAGCAGATTAGCGCTTTTAGCGGCTTTTAGCAGCTTATCTGCTGATCGGATCAGCTGATAAGCGGATTAGCGGCTTAGAAAAAGGGGGGAGGGAAAAAAACCAGCAGGAACTCGCAAGACATTGTCGTCTTGCGAAGCAAGCCCATAGGAAATTCGTTTTGCGAAGCACCTCCAAAACGGAAAACTCTTTTGTCTAGCGAGTTTTCCGTCTTGCGAGGCATTCGTCTTGCGGGGCACCACTGTATTCGGAATAAGGGAATTTCCCTTTAAAAAGGGGAAACGTTGACAGCTATGGCTCTGTGGCAGCGGGGAATAGGGGTCTCCTAACAACTCTCAGCACCCATAATAAGCTACACTTCCTAGGATTATTTGAGGGAAGCCATGATTATTTAAAGGGGTATGATACTGCTTGAAATGGACACTGCAGATGGGGCCTTAACTCATGTCCAACTCTTTCTCTCCTCCCATGGCAGATGTACCCATTTGGGGAGCTCGTCATCTCAGCTGGCTTCTTCCTGGTGTTCCTCATTGAGAGTGTGGTGCTCCATTGTTGCCCCAGGGCTGTGCACTCCCACGGCGACCACAACACCGAAGAGGATCACAAGGACCCGCCGGAATCCCACAGCTCTTTCCGGGCGTTCGTGCTCTTCCTGTCGCTCTCCTTCCACTCGGTCTTTGAGGGCCTCGCCATCGGCGTCCAAAAGCAGGAGACAGCCGCCATTCAGCTTTGCCTGGCGGTGCTGATCCACAAGGCCATTGTGGTCTTCAGCCTGGCTTTGAAGTTGGTGCAGAGCGGCACGCCGGCCCGGTGGAGGTTGCTGTACTTGGTGGTGTTTGCTCTGATGTCTCCCGCTGGCATCGGCGTGGGCATTGGTGTCTCCCTTTACAACAGTGACGGGACCAGCCTGGCTCAGGCTTTGTTGGAAGGGGTGGCTGCAGGGACCTTTCTCTACGTCACCTTCCTGGAGATCCTCCCCTACGAGCTGCGCTCGCACGAAAGCCCCCTGACCAAGTTCTTCTTCATTGGACTGGGCTTCTCCATCATGGCCATCATTGCCATTTGGGCATGAAAGAGTGGCTCTTCTATGTTCTCCATGAAAGCCCATCACAACGGCACTGATAGACTCCTCTCTTTCCAGAACCACCTCTTATCAGCCATGAGGGCCCTCACCTCGGGTGGTGCTATATATACACATATGTACTAAGTGAAGGGAAATAACCAGCAACCCACATGGACGAAAATGCAAGATATGTGAAGCAATGGAGCTTTAGCGACAAATACATCATTTTTAGCTTTGCTCCCTGAATTATTGGAAACCCACAACCATCAGCACAATATCCTAGCGGCAGTGATAATTAATGCAGCCAGGAGACTTAACACAAGCAATGGCATCTCTTCTTTCAATCGTCGTGAAAGACTAAATGTACAGTATGTAGGGTCTACCTGCAAGGAACTCTGGAACAAGTAGGATATTGGCTAAGGGGTAAATGGGACATTTTAAAAGAGGCTGTTGGGTTTTATGTATGTGGATGGAAATATACACTGAGTTGTGTTGTTTTGTTTTGTTACCCTTTTGTCTGTCTTTGGGGAAGGTATGTGTGCAAAGGATGTTCCTACATGTGTGAGGAAGAGGATATGTGTGTGTGTGTGTGTGTGTGTGTGTGTGTGTGAGAGAGAGAGAGAGAGAGAGAGAGAGAGAGAGAGAGAGAGAGAGAGAGAGAGAGAGAGAAGGGGAAGTATCCCATGTGAGGTGTGTGGGTGTGTGGGTGTGGGTGTGTGTGGGTGTGTGTGTGTGTGTGAGAGAGAGAGAGAGAGAGAGAGAGAGAGAAGGGGAAGTATCCCATGTGAGGTGTGTGTGTGTGTGTGTGTGTGTGTGTGTGTGTGATGGTGTGCTGGTTCTCACTGCTAGATATATGTTTTGTGGATGTGGATGGAAATATACACTCAGTGTTGTTGTGTTGTGTTGTGTTGTGTTGTGTTGTGTTACGTTACCCTTTTGCCTGTCTTTGGGGAAGGTATGTGTGCGAAGGATGTTCCTACATGTGTGAGGAAGAGTGTGTGTGAGGGGGGAGTATCCCATGTGGTGTGTGTGTGTGTTTGATGGTGTCCTGTCTCTCACTGCTAGATGAAGAACTCAAACTTCCATCTTAGTTTCTACCAAAGGCTTAAATGTTTAGATCAGAATGTTATGTAGGTCAGTTTTCGAGTCATAGAAACCAGTGGGTGCATAAGAGGTTAGAAATAATGGCTAAGCGCAAGCGACATGCCCTCTGTGCTCTACTTTTGAAGGTGCTATTGGTGTGGCAGTTGTCCCAAATCTTTGGAACTTGACTTTCCAATGAGCCCTCATCCAAGTGATTATGCCAGGCATGCTTTTGCTGCTGCTGACAGCACCGCATCCTTTGAGATGGGGGTGGACTCAAGAGTCTGCTTGGCATCCAACTTATTCCCAGCAGGGAATTTAAACTTGGCTTTAAAGGCTTTAAACTTGGGATAGTCAATGTTTTGGGGGCAGGGTGCTTTTCTAACAGCCCAACAGCCCCCTACCCCACCTGCCTATGAGGCTCAGTAAGGCAGTCAGCTGGGAGGGGTACTGCCACCACTGCACACACCCCCACCCCCTACCGTCTGGTCCTCTCCAGCCTCCTTTTGCTCCCCGTGCAGCCTCCAGGCAGCGGGTGTAGAAGAGGCTGTGTGTGTGTGTGTGGCCATTTTCAATTTTGCCTGGAGTGGCAAAATGTCCTGGGCCAGCTCTGGCCAGGCCCTTCCACAGAATCCAGATCTCCATCTTCCAGCCCGCTGCATCCCTCTTCTGGATCAGACTCCTCTTGGTGTCCTGATTTCAACTGTTCCAGCTTGCTAGGAGCTTCTATGGGATCACCCAACTCTTCACCCATTCCTCCTCAGCACCCAACTACCCTCTCCACGTCTCATGACAGACAGGGTATCCCTGTGTGTGTGTGTGTGTGTGTGTGTGTGTGTGTGTGTGTGTAAGAAAGGTGGAGACAAAACCCAGAAGGAAACTAGTGTCTATTCCTTCCTTCCTTCAAATCACTACACCACTCTAAAGTAGATAAGGTTCTTAACTGGGTAGTGGGCTATATGCAGGATAGATCCAGGTCCTGTGAAGTTGAGGGTGGGGGTGAGGCAAAAGCAACAGACAGAAGGTCTTCTAGTTGCTCAAGCCAGTCAGCTATGTAGCTCAGCAACTGTATACTTTGGCCTTAATGATCTACCAGGGGCAACCTTCTTAAGATTGCCATGTGCATTATTTGAATGAGCAGTGGGATGGACTAGGCCTTTGAGGTCTCTCCCAGTGATACAATTCCACTTCAAAATGTCTTAATCCAGCCCTGCAGTGATTGGGGGCTCTCTTGTTCATTCTGCTGAGTGAACTTTTTAAACAGTTGTGAGGCAAGAAACCTGTTGATCTACAGCAGGGGCGGCCAATTCCTGAGAGACTGCGATATGCTTTCAGAATTAAAATCTGGCAATGAGCTTTTTTTTAGGGAGGAGGACATGCAAATACTTTATTAGGAGGGAAGTTCTGTGTTTTTTTTTTGGGGGGGGGTTAAAGCCAAGGGTCTAAGGGAGAAAGTATCTCACAATAATATCGCTTTGAATGAAAACAGCCACAGAGAGAAAGCTCCGCGTTTTCTTCCACTGATCACACAACAGTGCAGGGCGGGCCGAGGGGGCGGGGCAGGAGTCTGTTTCAATGACATTGAGGAAAGGGAGCCAGAGGTCGACCCGCGATCTACCAAAACCGTGTGGGGATCTGTTGGACATCCATGATCTACAGCCAACCATTAATAGAGCTCCCAGTGGGATCCCAGCCTATTTCTACTGTAGGAAGTTTGGATGCCCCACTTTCACATACTCAAAGAATGCATGAGAGGGTGGTGAGTGTTTAGCTCCATGTGTATACATAAGTAAGTCTGCAGAGCGCAGGCTAGTGTTTGCCTTGATTTGAATTAACTTGCTGTCACCTGCCCAGTGACGTGTTAGTGAAGCATGGGTAGTAATAGCAATAATGATGACAATGAAGAAAAAGAAGGAGCTTATCAATACAGCTTAATCAAGAAAATAAATGGTTTAAGACTAAAACTTCTGTATACCCGAAGGAGCATCTCCACCCCCATCATTCATCCCAGTCACTTGAGACCCAGCACTGAGAGCCTTCTGGCGGTTCCCTCACTGTGAGAAGTGAAGCTACAGGGAACCAGGAAGGGTCTTCTTGGTAGTGGCACCTGCCCTGTGGAACGCCCTCCCGCCAGCTGTCAAGGAGATGAGTAGCTATATAAACTTTAGATTACATCTGAAGGCAGCCCTTATTAGCCTTGTAAGATTTACATCACACATCCTGCATAGGTGCCTGCCAGTAGAAACAATCAGGCTGGTGGGCATTCATAACAGGGTCTTCTAAATTGTGGCTTTGCAGCTATAGAACTCAATTCCTTCTGAGACTGAAAAGGCTCCATTTCTCGTGTCAATTAGGCAGAACTTAACAATTTCAAAAGCACCCCTCTCCAGCTTGTAATGGCTAATATAAACTGGGGTTATAAGTGGGGGCTTTTTGTACTGGGGTCTGGCTGGCTGATAGCTAATTATGTGCTGATATTAGGCATTAGTATTATTATGGGTATATTAGTATTATTATGGGACGCGGGTGGTGCTGCGGGTTAAACCACAGAGTCTAGGACTTGCCAATCAGATGGTCGGTGGTTTGAATCCCCGCGACGGGGTGAGCTCCCGTCGCTCGGTCCCTGCTCCTGCCAACCTAGCAGTTCAAAAGCACGTTAAAGTGGAAGTAGATAAATAGGTACCGCTCCGGCGGGAAGGTAAACAGCATTTCCGTGCGCTGCTCTGGTTTGCCAGAAGCGGCTTAGTCATCCTGGCCACATGACCCGGAAGCTGTACGCCGGCTCCCTCGGCCACTAAAGCGAGATGAGCGCCGCAACCCCAGAGTCAGCCACAACTGGACCTAATGGTCAGGGGTCCCTTTACCTTTACTATTATTATGGGTACATGTGACAGAATCTTTAGTGTTATCATCCCAAATTTGTGGAAAGCTCTGGTGATACAGATTCAGCAGGCACCTTCTGTTTCATCCTTTATATGCCTGCTGAAAACTTTTTATGCCACCAGGCTCTTGCATGCAATTAAGAAATTATATTTCCATAATGATTAGTTTATAATCTGAGATCTTAAATTTGTACATACCGGTAGTTTTATTGCATTGTTGTAAGTAACTTTGATATTTATTTATGACACAGGGAAATATAAATACTTTAATAAATAAATAAGCACATTTTCAAAAAAGTGGCTTATAAACAAACTACTAGATGAGTAAACTGATTAAAAGCCAAACTGGCTGAAATTTTACATCATTGGAAGTACTTTCCAAACATCAAAGAAGGCATTGCATGTATTTCGGTTAAGGTTGTTTTAAAAAGACAAAACAACCAGAAAAGTGAGTGGGAAAGAAGCTACAAAAAGCAAGGAGGAAACCTATCAGATTTCACAGTTCTTTTTTCTCACAAGCTGATCCCTGGTGTTCAGCTCAGGCCTCAGAACAATAATATAGAATTTGGGGAGGAAGATGCAACCCAGCAACCCAGAGCTAGAAGTCAAGATAGAGAAGATCTCCACAGCCACCATATATTTTCCTTTGGTGCTCAGGTAGGTGGGGACAAAGGACAGCCAAACACTGCAGAAGACCAGCATGCTGAAGGTGATGAGCTTGGCTTCATTGAAAGTATCAGGTAGCTTCCTGGCCAAAAAAGCCACAGTGAAGCTGATGATGGCCAGAAGACCCATGTAGCCCAGGACAGTATAAAACATGGGGCCTGATCCTTCATTGCACTGCACAATGATTTGGGTAGTCTGTGAATGCATGTCAAACTCTGGGAAGGGAGGAGAGGTTGCCAACCACAGTGCACAGATGCCAGTTTGAATAAGAGTGCAAAGGATGATGACTGACACTGCCAGCCTCTTCCCCACCCATTTCCTCATCCTGCTTCCTGGCTTGGTGGCCATGAAGGCCAGAACCACAGTGATGGTTTTCGCCAACACACAAGAAACAGCCAGGGAGAAGATGATTCCAAACATGGTTTGACGGAGAAGGCAGGTCACCTTTGCAGGCTCCCCAATGAATAAGAGGGAGCAGAGAAAGCAAAGCAAGAGGGAAATGAGGAGAGTGCAGGTGATGTTCCAGTTGTTGGCCTTGACGATGGGAGTCTCCTGGTGTTGAATGAAGATCCACATTACCACAAGTGTGATTAGAAAAAGGGAAAGTGCAAATGAAGCCAGAATTATTCCCAAGGTCTCTCCATATGATAGAAAACTTATAGTTTTAGCGATACAGCCATCCTGATTTCTATTTGGATGTTGATCCTCAGGGCACTTGTTACAGTGGTCTGCATCTGAAAGTTATAAATCTTAATCATTGAAAATGTGCATGGATCTTCTTCAGCATCAACTGTTTCATGGTGTGGCATGAAATATGGCCTCGGTAACATTTCTCTTGGACAAGAAGAACAGAATCCCTTCCCCTGTTTTTGATGATAATGTGATAAAACAAAGGAATCCCCTTTCTAAGGAACACCCTTTCTAAGGACTATCTGCAATGGCCCATTCACACATCAGAGTCATGGGCCTTTGAGAACATTTATTTTACAGACACTTGGATTAGTATTCCCCATGTAACTTTGCAGTCTCTACTTACCTGTCAAGGCTGAAATCATGCCTTCAGAGCACTGAGGACAATCATAACAACAAATCTGTACCCCCTGCCGTGCCATCTTGCTTTGTCCAGGGTGGCAACTCTCAACACATGTGGATTGTGGTGTGATCTAAGAATATCCAGAAAGAAAGAATTTAAAGTATAAACAATTGGTATTGAACTGCCAGCCCACAGGGCTACTGAAGGCCCAACATGAATGTATAAAGATTACCCAATCCTTACACCTCCTCATCCCCTCTCCCGGATTTCTGCAGATTCCTCCTGAAATACCTGCATGGAACCAAAACAGGTTGGACTTTACACTATTCTGTGTGGAACCAGAGGCAGGCAGGATTTGTTCAGAATCTATTGTTCTGGAGAATATCTGTGTTGCCCACCTGGTTAAACTTGTGATTCCACACAACAGCACTTCCATTGATGGTGAACTTCTTTCCTTCAGGAGCCTTTGGATCAAGTCTTCCAACGTGAACTCTGTGTATGGACAAATTGGGGAATGTGACAGTATTGACGATATCATATCCTGTTGCCCAGTCTCCATTTTCATCAAAAAAAAATTCTTCTCCAGCACTGTTGTTAAAACGGATGTGTTTCAGGAAGGAGTGAAGCTACGTAGATTGGAGAAGAAAAGGACATGAACAGAAGCCAATTGCAGGAACAGTTACTGTGATTTACCTGAAATTTACTTTCTTGTTTGGGGCTTGTAGAAACTTCCACTTGTCCCATTCCTTGAAAGTGTGGGTCTGTGTGTTTCCACTTGACCTACACTTCCTAGGCAAGGGACGTGGGTGGTGCTGTGGTCTAAACCATGGAGCCTCTTGGGCTTGCTGATCAGAAGGTCGGCAGTTCGAATCTGAGTGATGGGGTGAGCTCCTGTCACTCTGTCCCAGCTCCTACCAACCTAGCAGTTCGAAAGCACACCAGTTCAAGTAGATAAATAGGTACCGCTCTGGCAGGAAGGTAAATGGTATTTCCATGCGCTCTGATTTTTGTCATGGTATTCCTTTGCACCAGAAGCAGTTTAGTCATGCTAGCCACATGGCCTGGAAAGCTGCCTGTGGACAAACACCGGCTCCCTTGGCCTGAAAGCAAGATGAGCGCTGTGGACCCATAGTCGCTTTTGACCGGACTTAACCATCCTGTGGTCCTTTACCTTTACCTTACACTTCCTAGGCACAGATCTGAGCCATTCTCCACTTGCCTCACTTCTTTCCTAGGGAAAACCCACTATTTGTTTTGCTCCAGCTGAATGCAAAGGAAAGCAGCAGAACAGCAGTGGGACAAGAAGAAGTGTGGGAAATCACTTTGTCACTCTAATATCATACTCAGCTAGCTCCATCTTACTATTGTGTGGGGGATATAGAGTCAATGGAATAAAATATTTTCTCAATTTTCATGGTTGCCATAACAAGATATGAGACCCATGTTGAATATGCTTCGTTCATAACCTTTATAAGCTCCCTCAACTTTGTCAGTTCCAGATGCCTTGGACTTCAGGTCACATCATTCCTGACCGTTGGTCATTTTGGCTGGTGCAAAAAGGAAACTGTAGTCAACAACATTTGGGGAATACCAGGTTGGGGAAAGCTAGCAGAGAACATTTCAAAATTCTGTGAAGAAACACAGCATCTTAAATCATCATGGTTCATCAGGGCAAGCTCAGTATTTGTATATGTATGTGTGTTGTTGCTGAATCAAATTCAGTCAACTGCTAAGTAATAAACCTGAATCCAGCATTCATGGTCATTTATTAAGTAGAGGTGGGCATGAATTTCCTACCTGCCATGGGTAAACATTTGAGCCATTTCTTGTGGCACCATTGAGTGTTGCCTTCTGCCTAGATCTTGATGAAAACATGGCGTGGAGAGCATGTGCAACAGCGTAAACTGCATTGTAAATACTGTAGCTCTGACCAGACATTCCCATTTCAAAAACCAATCCAGAGACACTCTTCAAGGTTTCTTTTCCAGTACAGTTTTTTATGCCTTCTGCAACAATGCCCAGTGAGGGAAATGCACACATAAACGAGACAGACCAGAAATGATGGATGTAATAAAGTGTAGATTGATTAGGATGTACAGTCTCAAGGAACTCTTCATATTTTGCCATATAATTTGTGTGGCGTGTGAAGGACAAGGTGCCATTGAAGGTTTTTTGTGTGAATGCGTACGTAACCGGCACAGTTGTGAAATCCCACTGAGCTGTTATGATCCAAACCCTCTCTTCTGGCTTCCTTTCAAGAAATTCATGCACATATAGAACCATTCGTAAGCTCTCCATAGTCCGTGACTCGCCGTGAACGAGAATCACATTGGTCACAGCCGAAAAGAGAACTCTGCTTATTCTGGCCAAGTTCTTATTTGTCAGCAGTGCTTTATCAAAGACCTCCTTCGGCGTTGGAATAATTTCCTTAAAAGCCACACAAATATTGCTCTGGTGCAGCCAAGGCACGAGAGTCCTCAACAGTATTTCTCCAATGTCGTCATCTGAAATAATAAGGCCAATCCAAGTCCATCCAAAATGCTGAAGCAGCTGAACAATCCCAACATACTGAGGACGTTCATTTGGCATCATCCGATAGACAAAAGGGAACTGTGTTTTATCGCTCAGTGCAGGGTCAAAGGATTTATAGCTGAGCTAAAAAACAGGAGCAACACATTTTTTTTAGACCTAACCAAAAATTCAGATTTTTCCTTTGGTGATCTGGCAGGAAGAATGTTGAGGTCATTTTATATTTGATACAAATATTGCAGGGACTATAAACTCTCCAATCCCACAAACTAGACATGATTACTGAGCTGATTAAAGAAACACATAAATTAGGTGGGCCGGGGGGAGAGGGAGAGAGGGAGAGGGAGAGCATATATACATGCCGACACTTTTTATACAGGGCATATTTTAAAAAGAAAAGTTAACAAAAGGCTTCCAGTTCTATTCCTTGTTATTTATTAAATTTTTATACTACACTTCTTTGGATGAAGAGGACAGGGTGGTTTACAAGATAAAAACACAAAAATATGTACCATGACGACAAACAAAAACAATACCCACCCCTGTTTTAAAGGCCGTAGGTTGTTTAATTAGCTAAATGCCTGGGAGAAGAGGAATGTTTTCGCCTGGTGCCTAAAGATATGTAGTGAAGGCATCAGGCAAGACTCCTTGGGGAGAACATTTCACAAGAAGGGAGCCACCACAGAAAAGGCCCATTCTCGTGTTGCCACCTGTCAGATGTCTCCTGGGGGGGCAACTTACAAAGGCCCTCAGATGATGAGCACAGGCTTTGTATCGATACAAAGAGGCGGTCCTTGAGGTATTGTGGTTCTGAGCCATTTAAGGCTTTATAGGTCAAAACCAGCACTTTGAGTTCGGCCTGGAGACTAATTTGCAGCCAGTGCAGTTGGGCTAGAATTGGTGTTATATGCTCAAACTGTCTTGCCCCATATGTGAGAAGAGCATTGTGAACCTGACTTCTTTTATATAAAAATTCAAAATATTTGTTATTACAACTTACTATTCATTATTATAACTTAGGGAGAAAATGTTAAACTGGAGGGGGAATGGAGAAGGAAGAAAATGAGTGCAGATTAACTGGACTGATTAAATCCAGGGTTGTTCTGGCCTTTAATGAGATGGTGCTGGCCAAACCACTCAAAATGGCTTCTGATGTCACAGTGTACATTTCCTCCTGTTCATTCACGTGGGTTGATAGTGAGGCCTTCTGGAACCCAGCTTCTATTGCATGCATTTCCCCATAGGGTCAAGTTAGTCCCTGTGTTAAACACAAGGAAGGTCATGGGTACACAAAGGTGCTTGTTCCACTAAATACTCCTACTGGTTGCACCTATGTATACAGTACACACCTGCGGCATCTTATAGATATTTAAGATGTGGGGCATCTGCTTAGAGTTCTGAGAGGTGAGCCCTCCAATGATGGCCATTAGTTTGTATGTCTTGTCACAGATGTAGTTAATGGGATTCCCCTGATTTTGGAAAAGGAGTTCCATGGTCCCAGAACAGGATCCCGCTTCATTGAGAACAGTATGAGTGATGATGGATGATAATGTTGTGTTAGGCAAGAGGTGGTCGTTATTGTTGATCTCATTCATGGCCAAAATGAAGGCAAGGACTTGATGGTAGTAATTGTGTATTATACTGCAATGATATTTCAATATAGACTTAGGGCTGTTGCATATCCAATGATTTAATGTACAGAGTGGACTTATTGACCTTCGGAAGCTGTTCCTGAACTACAGTGGTACCTCAGGTTAAGTACTTAATTCGTTCCGGAGGTCCGTTCTTAACCTGAAACTGTTCTTAACCTGAGATACCACTTTAGCTAATGGGGCCTACCACACCGCCGGAGCACGATTTCTGTTCTCATCCTGAAGCAAAATTCTTAACCCGAGGTACTATTTCTGGGTTAGCGGAGTCTGTAACTTGAAGCGTATGTAACCTGAGGTACCACTGTACCAGGCACAGGGTTGTTCTGTGGAAATTATCTCTATAAGTTAGGGTTGCCATATTTCAAAGAGTGAAAATCCAGACACAAAAGTTGTTGTGCCCCAGATGTATGGCAGCCCTAAAGGTAAAGGGACACCTGACCATTAGGTCCAGTCGTGGATGACTCTGGGGTTGCGGTGCTCATCTGGCTTTACTGGCCAAGGGAGCTGGTGTGGTCATGTGGCCAGCATGACTACGTTGCCTCTGGTGAACCAGAGCAGTGCATGGAAACGCTGTTTACCTTCCCGCCAGAGTGGTACCTATTTATCTACTTGTACTTTGTGCTTTCAAACTGTTAGGTTGACAGGAGAAGGGACCGAGCAACGGAAGCTCACCCCGTCGCGGGGATTTGAACCGCCGAACTTCTGATCAGCAAGTCCTAGGCTCTGTGGTTTAACCCACAGCGCCACCTGCGTCCCTAGGCTCGTTACCTATGTAAGCATAAATCAGACTACAATTCTCCCTTTTAGCATGTAGGCTTCAGAACTTTAGTAAGAAGCAGCAGCAAAGCGAGGGACCCTCAAAGAGCTGCCACGTCAAGGTGCAGACTGGACCCCTCAGAGAGTTGTATCCAATGAGTGTTCTGCCAGCTACCCTCTGCAAATGTCTGCAGCGTTTTGATTGGATTTTATATGAATTTTTTGCCTGTAAACCCTATAAAAGGTTCAGGGGGGTAACACACACACACACACACACACACACACACACACACACACTGTTCAGCCTTTGTGGAAGTGACAGTGCTGAACCTATTTAGTAGTAAATAATTTTTGGACTCTTTATTCAAACCAACTCACAAGTAGTTAATGGCACTAGTGAGACAGCAGATTTGCCCTTCAACAGAGGTAGAATGTAGGCGTCATATCTAGTAGCCATCAATAATCTTATTCTCCACGAATTTTGTCAACAAGGCCTAGAATACCATCTTTCACTTGCCTTGGCTTCCCAGACTCCCTGCAAAAGTTAGTTCAGGAATCAACATCTGCCCTATCAGAGGCAACAGTTTGTGAAGGCAATTGAGGCAGGGCCAATGCCATGTTTGTGGTGTGAGGACATCGGGGGGATCCAGGGACAGACCCCAATGTGGTGGCCGTGTGGCTCATTTCTCCTCTGAGTGGGGCCACTGGCGGGAGGCTGCTTCAGTCACTCCTCACTTCTGTAGTAGGAGGGGAAAGAGAAGGAGCTGGCTGCTGGAGGCACGCCGTGCTTGGCACCAATGTTTGGCACACCATGCTTTTGGGGCATAGCAGGGCCTCAGCCCTTACCCCCAAAATATAGGGGGACACAAAAGGGCTCAGTCCCTAGGAGCCGGTGCCCCTTGTGCCCTATATATTCTACTGGGAAGAAAGATGCAAATAATTCGTTCAGCTCCTTATGCTGCGTTTTGCATACCATTGACTAACTTATTATTCAATGAATCATTCACCCACTCTAGCCAGTCTCTACCAAATGATGTATATAATAAAATGCGCTCTTCAAATTCTTTTGAAGAATCCTTTATTGAATTATTGCATTTCTTTTGTCAAAAATTGTGTTCTTGTTTATTCTCATTTGGACAAGACTTTTATTTTCTACACTTGATCTTAGCCAAAAGGCCGAGAAGCGATATCCTGTTTTAATGAAACTGGCGAAAATTATGAAAAATAGATTTAAAATTTACTGTGTGTTATCTGATAAAAGAAAATTTTATGAAAATGATTTATAGGTGGTACATGACTCCTAGTAAATTGGCTAACATATATAAAAACAACAAGAACACATGTTGGACGTGTAAGCAGGGGGAAGGAATCCTATTTCATATGTGGTGGACCTGTCCCCAAATTTAAAAATTCTGGGACACTGTCTATGAAGAATTAAAGAAAATGCTCAGACAAACATTCTTTAAGAGCTCAGAGACCTTTTTACTGGGCATTATGACAATAAACATCCCAAGAGAAGCAAAAGAGTATTTCTATACGCAACAGCTGTGGCTAGAGTATTAATTGCCAAATGCTGGAAAGGGGATTTGATACCAACTAAGGAAGAGTGGCAAATGAAATTGTGTGAATATGTTGAGCTAGCCAAAATGACAGAAGCAATAAGAAATCACTCAAACTTGAGGGTTAAAAAAAGAATAGGATTGTTTATAAAATTATATGTGTAAACATGGTTCCCAAATCAAAACTTGGATGTGTCCAGAGTAAATTTCACAAAATAAAAGACAATTAGAGAAGATATCCTATATAAATAGAAGGTCAAAAGTATACTAGAACACAGTACAAAAGAAAATGAAATAAAGAGAGAAGCTGTTAAGAGGTAGGGGGAAGTCAACTATTATACAGAGGATATGAACATGTATAGAATAAGTAGATTATGCATGTAAATGTAAAGGAAAAAGGGGTGATAGCATGTTCATTGTACTAAATTACAGTTGTGGTCCAATATCACTATTCCCAAAAATTCTGTGAAGGAGTCTGCCCCTTTTGGTACTTCTAGATTGTTGTGTTTTGTCCTCTTTCACACAGTGTGACAATATCTCTAGTAGGTCCTTCACTGTCCTTTCTATAGAGTTTGTATCTATCTATCATCTATCAATCTATCTATCACACATCCTTTCTGGATAAAGAATTGTATTAAGGGTTTGGATTTCTACAAGAACATTTAGAATCATTTTTACCGGTGGAGAGCAATAGTTCTTTCACAATAAGGAATTCTTTTCATCAATCCTCTTCTGATTCCATATTCACACTATGCTATTTAGTTGGATGTCTTACTTACGTGGAATGTACTTTCTCATCTGGAGTCGTAGTAAATGGAATCTCCTCAAGGCTATGAATTAGAAATGAAGCAAATTCACCAATGACAATATTCTCTGGGATGCTGAACCCATTTCGAACCTTTGCCTGCTGCCCCATTGCATTGTGCACATTCTTGTTGACAACCTGAGGCAGGTGCATCAGCAAAATGAGCAGCAGGAATGATGTCCATCTGGCTACCAGAAAATCTTGCCCCCAGCTGGTCATATTCATTGAGACAGAAAAACAGAACATGAGTATTTGGTGGGCGGCAAGGGAGAAGAATGCTTCAAAGCCTCATCAGAGTTAATTTTCAAACATATTTGACAGAATGCTTCAAAGAGCTGTGGGTGAAAAGTTGTTTTTAGACTCGCCTTTATAGATGTGGAGTAGCATTCCACCAATATTTAAGGTGGATACATCTATTGTTCTCTTTCTGATTGTTTTGGGATCACACTACAATTACATGAGGACTGTGATTATGATAATTATAGGGTAGGTAAGTACCTTTTCCAAGATTCTCACCTCTCAGCAAAGTTAAGAAAAACATCTTTCACTTCCTCATATTCATGTCTGCTAATGAAATGTTCAGTGCTGAAACTGAGGGCAGGCTAGGTTTTTAGTAGGGTAGGAATGCTCCTATAGCTAAGTAGAGTAATAAAACCCAGATTCTGTAATAAGAAGCATAAAATTTCTATAACTTAAAAAAACTATTGGTCTAGTATTGTGAAACATGGAATATATCTTCTATGTGATTTGGTCTATGAAAGAAACAAATTCTTTTGCTTTCTCTTATTCATTGACAGGTTCAATTAGCTGAATCCAACTGTTAATCAAGCTCAGGAAAGTTTGCAGATTATTAATATGGATGTCCTAGGATGTATAAGAAAGGCAAAGGTGTGCTTCTTATGAATTAGAAACAGTAGTTCTCAAACAGCATGATCGAATTTGTCTTCCCCATCCCCACATACACTTTAGATGCTAAGTGGAAGCAGATGAGGCAACAAAGTAAAAGGGGAAAGGGGGAAATTTAACACTTCACAAAGTGCTTCAAAAACAAAAAAGTAGACACAACCTGGTCTATAAGTTAACATTCTTAATATAAAAATAACCTTCACATGAAAATGAAGAAAACTGGAATTATCAGTCAGGTAGCATAATATTGTTTCCTCACAAGCTGATCCCTGGTGTTCAGCTCAGGCCTCAAAATAATAATATAGAATTTGGGGAGGAAGATGCAGCCCAGCAACCCAGAGCTAGAAGTCAAGATAGAGAAGATCTCCACAGCCACCATATATTTTCCTTTGGTGCTCAAGTAGGTGGGGACAAAGGACAGCCAAACACTGCAGAAGACCAGCATGCTGAAGGTAATCAACTTGGCTTCATTGAAAGTATCAGGCAACTTCCTGGCAAAGAAAGCCACAGTGAAGCTGATGATGGCCAGAAGACCCATGTAGCCCAGGACAGTATAAAACATGGTGGCTGATCCTTCATTGCACTGCACAATGATTTGGGTAGTCTGTGAATGCATGTCAAACTCTGGGAAGGGAGGAGAGGTTGCCAACCACAGTGCACAGATGCCAAGTTGAATAAGAGTAAAGAGGATGATGACTGACACTGCCATTCTCTTCCCCACCCATTTCCTCATCCTGTTTCCTGGCTTGGTGGCCATGAAGGCAAGAACCACAGTAATGGTTTTTGCCAGCACACAAGAAACTGCCAGGGAGAAGACAATCCCAAACACTGTTTGACGGAGAAGGCAGGACACCTTCCCAGGCTGCCCAATGAATAGGAAGGAGCAGAGAAAGCAAAGCAAGAGGGAAATGAGGAGGGTGCAGGTGATGTTCCAGTTGTTGGCCTTGACGATGGGAGTCTCCTGGTTTTGAATGAAGATCCACATCACCACTAGCGTGATCAGAGAAAGGAACAGAGCAAATGAAGCCAGAATTATTCCCAAGGATTCTCCATAAGCCAAATAGACAATATGCTTAGGAATGCAGTGGTCGTGGTTCTTGTTTGGATGCTGGTCCTCAGGGCACTTGTTGCAGTGGTCTGCATCTGAAAGTTTTAAGGTTTAATAGTAAAAAGAAGTACATGTACTTTCTTAACTAAGATTTTATATTGGTTAATTCAATTCTTGATTCTTAAAAGGAAAAAGAACCATAAAACATTTTAAAAATTCCCAATTTCGATCATTCTGACTTAACTTACAACTCTTTGATTCCCCCCCCAAAAAAAAACAGTTGCATGCCTTTATTGCAAATATTTTTTCTGTTAAATTCAGGAGGTTTCATGAGAAGTTACCTCATGAAATAGTTAAATATAAATAGCTTAATGTGTGGGAAAAAGCTGTGAAGAGTTACAAGTGAAGAGATACAAAAGCACATCATTATTATTATTATTTCATCATCATCATAAGTTCTTATATCTTAAACGGTCCATTTACAGAGTCTTAAAATTATGTTCGCATATTAAGTGATGAACATGCACATGCAAACCAGCATTTTGAGCAAATTTGTTTTACCAACATCTGGACTTTCATCTGCATGCAATTCTGAAATCTTTACTTACCCTCCAGGTTTGAAACCATTCCTTCTGAGCACTGAGCACAATCATAACAACAAATCTGTTCTCCCTGTCTCACAATCTTGCTGTGTCCAAGACGGCAACTTTCAACACATCTGGATTGGGGTTGGATCTAAGAAACAAATAATTTAGAGCAACGACCACTAGTTGGGAACCTCTGGCCTGTGGGCCTAATTTTCACAGTATCATTATCATCATATATTTACACCCTATCTTTCCCCTGATGAGACTTGAGATGGCTTACCTATAAAAAGAACAGCTAAAAACATAGGAAAACCATTAAAAAGCAAATAAACATTGATAGACGTAAAACTCCAAGTCCCATCCCAGGAAGATGACCATGAAGGATACCAAGGCTGGTGGTATGGAAAGCCACTGAGAGGTCCTACCAAACCAAGAGGGACACACTCCCCCTGTCCAAATCCCAGGATAAGTCATCCACCAAGGTAACCAAAGCCATCTCTGTCCCATAACCAGGCCTGAAACCAGATTGAAATGGATCTAGATAATCTGTCTCCACCAGAATCTGAGATGATATCACATGCTCCATAATGAGATATTTGAAACGGGTTGATATTACCCAATACAGTGAGATTCAAGGAGAGCTTTTTCAGTAGAGGTCTTGTAACTGCTTCTTTTAAGGATATGGGAACCCTGCCTTGTTGTAAGGAGGTATTGGCCACCCAGCCAGTCCCCCGCTAACCTTTTTGATGAGCCAGGAAGGGCAAGAATGTGGTGGCTCTCACATTTCCAAGTAGAAAACTTGGACAACTTAACACTGGACAAGCAGAGGCCAGCTACATCCACTGAAGCTGGGTCAACTAAAGTGTCCAAGTCAGAATGGATCTGAGTGAGTTTGTCAGCACAGTGCTGAGGAAATTGTTCCCAGTGGGCCACCGAGTGGTCAAAATTCTCCATACATGGACCAGAGTGTTAAAGACCCCTGACAACTGGAAACATCCCTTACCGACACAGTGGAGACAGACACAGAGAGAAAAAATACAAAAAATATATTTTGCTGCCTGTACTGCAACAAAATAGGTCACCTATAAATGTGAGCTGAATTGAATTTCTCCCTCATCTCTGTACAGGGTATGCATTTAGTACCTGATAAATTTGGTGCCCAGTGAACGTTTGGTTCCACACAGAAGCTCCAAGGAGCTGATCCCTGCTGAAATGGGGGCTTGAAATCACTGATGATCAGCTGATGGGCTTTGATTTCAAGCCCAACTGATCTTGCTAAACTCTGGAGTATCAGGAACTGCAGACAGTAGTTAGTTCACATGGGGCTTCAATCTTTTTGGTTGCTTGCAGCATGGCTTCAGTTTAAGAAGTGCTGCAAAGGAAAAATGGTTCACCTGTTGTCATCGCGGTATCAGTGATTGACAGGTGGGCAACCTGGCCAACTGCACAGAGTGGCCTGCAAACGAAAGGAGACTGGCACATGAGCTTGCTCCTGTTGCCCCCCTTTGGTGCAGACTGTCAGGAGTTCAGTCTATACTTGAGTAGGACTCTGGCAGAGACACATGCCCGACTGGCATGTTCCCTCCCTCCTGGTCAATCGTTCAGGAGCTTCATAAGCTTTCTTCAGCCCAAACATCACAGCGACCTATGCCAACCAACACCGGCACACTTAGGGATCCGGAGAGTTTGCGCAACTTGCGTGACAGACCTCAGCAACTCAGCATTTTGGCTAATCTATTTACATATAAACACACACGGAGCACTGCAACATGGCTCCCCCTTTCTCTAGTATCAGACAGCAAAGAGAAAAGGAACAAAGGACAATAGTCCCACTTCACAGAACACAGTAATACAAACATCCTGTCTCTGTCACTTCCTACTCTGGAGTTAAAACATATACCGTCATGTGATAGACAAAAATCCCATGACTGCAATCATGGATCAGGAATTCTACCACAGACCACTTAGTTTCTATAATGAATTCCATCCATAATCACTAGTCCCTGACTCATTTCCTAGAATCTTCAAGTACACTCAATAACATTCCAGTTTCTATCTTACTTCATTGATTTGTTAAAATGCAAAGTCAACAAAAATAAAAAAATAAAAAGAAATCAAAAATAACCAAAAGCATTACAGCCTGGAAGGACAGAAGTACAAAGATGAAAAGGGATTATAAAGTACTCACTCATACAAAGATTCCCTTTAGAAATAAGATTTATTTTTTTTATTCTTCACCTGTGAATTCCATCACTATTTAGAATAACGATTCTGTATAGTCTTAAATGAGCCAGACATTTGCGTATACTGATGAGTGAGCATGTGCCTCAATAATCGTATAATAAATAAAACCATACCGCGTATTAAAAAAGGACATTTGAGCTCTGCTCTTTAGATACTTTTAGTTTATGAGAGCTTCTTGCTTTGCTTTCACAGTCCATGGCAGCAGAAGCCCAGTGTGCTACCTGGTAACTTATAAGCATCTTTTCAAAATCAAATAATAGAAGGCCCTCAGACTACCTCATATTTGTTTCATTTTTTGTATATATTTTTTTAAAATACCTCTTAACAAAATTTTGTGCATTCATTAGGACCCAGGCAGATTTCCCCTAAAATATTTGAATGGTATCAGAACAGGGCATGTTTTGTTTTACACATATGTGAAACCTGAACCAGAAAGAATTTGGTCTTCAGCCCATCCCTAAACCTATACTGAGGAAGGTAATTGCTATTCCCACCTGCTTAAACTTGTGATGCCACACAACAGCACTTCCATTGATGGTAAATTGTTTTCCTTCAGTAGCCTGTGGGTTCAGCCTTCCCACACGGACTTTATGGATGGACTCATTGGGGAATGTGATGGTGTTAATGACATCATATCCAGTTGCCAATTCTCCATTTGCATCAAAAAATATTTCTTCCCCAGCATTGTTGTTAAAACGGATGTGTTTTAGGAAGGAGTGAAGCTAGATCGGAAAATGAAAGGACATGAATCGAGGCACATGGTGGGAAATTCAGGGTGTGGCTTCCCTGAAATTTGTTCTCTTGTGCCATTGAAGTGCAACTCTTTTCTCCTCTCTAATGCAGTGTTACCTCGGAAGTTGAACGGAATCCATTCCGGAAGTCCGTTCGACTTCCAAAATGTTTGGAAACCAAGGCACGGCTTCTGATTGGCTGCAGGAAGCTGCAGAAGCCACGTCGGACATTCAGGTTCCAAAGAACATTCGCAAACTGGAACACTCACTTCCAGTTTTCGATTGTTCGGGAGCCAAAAGGTTTGACTCGCAAGGCATTCTGGATCATTTTTCTGGCTCCTGCCCAAGACCAAACCACAGGGGTATTTACTTGTTAGTAAAGAAATGAACTTTTATTATAGTATTCTAAAGATACAAACTCAGCGGCTAGTCCAGGTGTTCTTATAAGGCAAAGGAATAAGAACAACAAACAGTAGGAAGAGTATGAGAACAAAGGCCATGGTTCATGGTTCTAAACAGTGGTAGAGAAGCTCAGTTACTCACAAGATTCATTCCTCAGAGATAGCCCTGAGACTGATAATCTCAGAGTTGTGGTTTCAAGCCCCATGTTAGGCAACGTTCAAAACTCTTGCAAGAAAAAGCCCACCCTAATGTAAAATGGTAATTCAAGGTGAGCTGTATAAACAAAATCTGACCCCTAAGAAATTCAATAAATTTCTGCACAGAAATAAAGAACTAGAACGGAAATCCAGCTAATGAAATGCATTTCTTTCCAAGGATTACAGTAAGGATGGACATGAGAATCCTACCTGCCATGGATAAATATTCAAAAGGTTCCATGTGGCACCAACTCCCTTTGCCTTCTTCTTAGCTCTTGATGAAAACATGGCATGGAGAGCATGTGCTACAGCATAAACAGCATTGTAGATACTGTAGCTCTGACCAGACATCCCCATTTCAAACACAGCTCCAGGGAGGCTCCTCAACCTCTCCTTTCCTGTACAGTTTGCAGTGTGTGCATAAAGTTTAAATATGGGGAAGGAGCACCGAAATGCATAGGCCCAGAACCAATATATGTAATAAAGTGTGGATTCATTAGGATTTAAAGTCTCAACAAAATCTTCATATTCGGGCACATCATTAGCATGGAGTGAAAAGGATAAGGTGCCATTGAAGGATTTTAGTGGGAATAACTCTCTGGGATACACAGATACAAAATCCCACTGTGCCATTATAATCCAAACCTTCTCTTTTGGTTTCATTTCAACTTTTTCATGTGAATAGAGTGTCATTCGTAAGAACGCCATAGATCGTGAATCTCCATGAACAACAACCACACTGGCATCCATTGTTTCTAGAATATTGCCTATTCTTTCCACCATTTCCATTATTTGCATTCTTCCGCCCCAGAGCATCTTCAGTGTTGAAATAATTTCCTTATAAGCAATACAAATATTGTTCAGCAGCAGTTGAGGAGTCAGAGTCCTCAACAGCGATTCTCCACTGTCATCATCTGAAACAATAAGGCCAATCCAGGTCCATCCAAAATACTGAAGCAACTGAACAATCCCAGCATACTGAGGAATTTCATTTGGCATCATTCGATAGACAGAAGGGAACTGTGTTTTATCGCTCAGTGCAGGGTCAAAGGAGCCATAAGAGAGCTAAGGAGAATGACCACGATCTTTTTAGGCCTAACAACAATGGCAGGATAGAAGATTACGCTCATTTCAAATACTGCAAAGGTTATAAACTCTCCACTACAAAGCTCTGAGGAGGATTACTGGTAGGTAAAAAAGCAACAACATGAATCAGAGGCATAAACTTCTTTAAAAAGGGGGGACTGTGGGGGGATTTGGGGGGTGTAAGAATTAATTGAGGAAAAGGATGAGCTTCCATATTTTGTGCCCATAATACTACTATTGATTTGGAGTGCAGATGCAGAAATGAGTTAATAACGTGTGAGAGAATGAATGACTGCAGGTTCGAGTAAGAAAACAATGGCACAAAATTTTACATATACAGTGGTACCTTGGTTTTCGAACATAATCCGTTCCGGAAGACCGTTCAGCTTCCGAAATGTTTGAAAACCAAAGTTCAAAGGGGGCCTGCAATTTCAATTGAGAAATTTTTTTTAAAATGCAACAGAAGCCATTCTACTTCCGAGGCGTGTTCGAAAACAGAAGCAATTACTTCTGGGTTTTTGGCATTCAAAAAATGAAACATTTGGCTTCTGAGATGCTCAAAAACCAAGGTACTGCTGTAAACTTTTATACTGTGCACCTTTCAATGACAAATTTCCCATCTTCAGGGGTGGGGGAAGGTCAAGCAAAAATAGCTTCATGATCTTGACTTCTTGAAAAAAAATGAAACAAACCTGACTATTTATTGCCCACATTCCCCAGATGAAGACTCAAGAGACCATACGCTGGCATAGGTTACATCTATTCAATAAAACTTGATGATGCACATGAAACGGTGCAAAAATGTTATAGTTTGGTCAGAGAAACTGAGGCAAACCCAGCCTAACACAGCTCCACCACAATCAAGAATGTGATGGGAGGCAAATCTCCATAGGTAATTGGTGGGTATCAAGCTCCATATGAGTCTTAAGTTGCACACCCATATACCCACAACCAGCACTCAGCAGGGAGCACATGCCAGCCCCCCAAATACCAGACCAAAAATCCTCCCCTGTTTGTCAGCAATAGAATATAGCCCTTCACCCAAGATTGCCCTTTAGCGCTTCACTAGCACTCATCCCATCCTAATATACTTAACTCTCTTGGCTTAATGGTGAGGCCTTCTAGTCTTTTCTCTTCTAGAATCAATATACAGCACCCAGGTTCCAAATTGACAGACCCACCTGTGGCATCTTGTAGATATTTAAGATGTGGGGCATCTCCTTGGAGTTAAGAGACGCAAGCCCACCAATGATGGCCATTAGCTTGTATGCCTTGACACAGATGTAGTTAAGGGGGCTGCTCCATCTTTTGAAAAGGAGGTCCATTGTCCCAGTACAGGATCCTATTTCATTGTCAGCATTGTTAGCGAAGGTGGAAGACAGTGTTGTGTTGGGTAAGAGGTGGGCATTCTTGTTGATCTCATTCATTGCAAATGTAAAGGCAAGGACTTGGTGGTAGTAATTTGGCAATGGACTGCAATGACATTTAAATGCCAGTATACAGTAGTCAAAAGTACATTGATTTAATATACATGCAGTAGACCTATATAAGCTTATAAGCTATTCTTGAAATACTAGGCATGGAGTTAAGTAGAAGGAAATATCTACATAGCTTTTTAAAGATTGTTGGCTCATTATGTTTCTTTGTCATATTTCACTTCCTACAAAGCTTTCGTTATCTAACTAAAGCAATTTGCTCTTTGAGGACCGTTTTATTAATTGTGCTTCTCCAATACCAACTCAATTTCTCCCTAAATATGTACGTATGAATCAACCTATTTTTAAACAAGTGAATGGATAAAGACTCACATACTTTGCCCCACTTTCTGCTGCTAAAGAAGTTCAGGCTATCCATTTTTAGGTTTCTTCCATTCTAAACAGAAATGGTAAACCATTGTCTGGGCTTTATAGTTTCAGATTATAGGTGAATCTTTACCTGATTGAGGAAAATCCCTCAGCCAGCACATCAATCAGAAGAACTGTGGTCTAGCTGTCTCCTTAACATTCTTTTTTTTAAAAAAATTAAGCATTTTCCATCAGCTGGTCATCTCCCCCCAGGTTGTACGTTTTGAACTGCCTTATTTTTAAGGATGTTAATATTGGAGTTCCATGCAGCGAATAACAGCAACAACAAAGGAAAGCCCCGTGTTGCAGAAACTAGGCTTTTATTAAATTCAACTACTTTGAATCATAAAAGCTTCACATACTAGGAAGACTTTTCCCGAGCTGGAGATGTATTATATGAGATTCCATCAAAAGAATGAATTAAAAAAGAAACAAATTCACCAATGAAAATACTGTCTGGAATTACAAAGTCATTTTTAACCTTTGGCTGCCAACCAAATCTGTTCTTTGCGTTCTTGCTGACAATCTGAGGCAGCTCCAGCAACAAAAGAAGCAGCAACAATGATGTCCAATTGGCTACCGACAGATCTCTTCCCCAGTTCAAAACATTCATTTTAACAGATACACAGAATTCCTAAACCACATAGAACTCCCAAACAACACTCAACTCTCCCAGGAGTTAAATTTACATAGCTGTTTCACTGATTCCAATCTGGAGTGTCAAAAATCTGTTTAACAGGACCCTTCCAAAGAACTGTGTAAAATATTTTTTTTCTGAAACTCCTCTTTATAGATGGAGAGGACAATTTCAGCACATGATTCATCTGTTTCTGTTTTTCTGATAGCATGAAATATCACTACAATTACATGAGGATAGTGATTACGGTGGTTACAGGATAATTACAAAGATAATCACCACTTTCTCCAATATAATCAGCTCTCAGCAAAGTTAAGAAAAACTTCTTTGCAGCCCCAGTCACAGCACACTGTGTGGAAGCTATAGCTAAGGTGTAAATGAACAAACTTGACAAGACAACGATCATTATATATCTAAAAATTTATACAGCTTATAAAAGTACAAGCTGAAACTTGGCATATACGTTGTACCTGAAGAGACCTATGAAACTGCCAAATTCTAAACCAATCAAATGATAATTGCCAAAGCAAGTTAAATAGTGCTTCTGCCTGTCCTGGGAGAGTAGAATATTGAGGATTTCCGGGTTAGTGCCATCGGCTAATGGCGGATTCCCTCCGAGCTCCGGAGGGAATCGGCTCCACAGGATTTGGGTCTTGCCGCTGCGGCAACGCGGGGACCCTTAAAAATCACAGGCGGCGAAGCCTGTGAACCTGGTGACTCGGCGGGCACCATTTGCGCCCCCCGACCCGTGAAGGAGCCTTTTTAAAGGCTTCGGAACGTGGGACGGGGTGAGTGGTGCGGTGCTGAGAGTCGACTGCTTCTCCTGCGGAGTGAAGCCGCATGCCATGGTCGGAGAGCGCTGACTTCTTCTTGTGAACAATTGGATTTTAAGGCAGCAACCCGTGAGTAGTACGGAAATTGGATTTGTAAAGAATTTTTTTTTTTTAATTAGGCACGATCGGGGAAGGCGCAAACAGGAAGTCCGTCTCCCCATCTTGTAAATAATCTAAAGCAAGGACCTGCTAACTAAGGTCGAGAGGATTTTTTCTTTTTATTGGGTATAAGACATTAATTTCATGATTTGGCAGTTTAAGTAATCTTACTGGAGGATAAGAGCTAATTTTGGGAGCTGAAGTGCCACCCCCCCCCCGGACCCGGGAGTGATCCGCGAGAGAGCCTGTTGAAGAGATATTAAAGAGTTTGACAGCTGTCAAATTAGCTGTCAAGACGGAAAAAGTGAACTTTGTTTTTTTATTGTCTCTGCTGGTTATATTCGTTATAATTTGGCTATATTTTGTTGAAAACAAGGAAGAGCTGACACAAACTAACTTGATTTTTGGATTTGAACTGGAAGGAATACTAAGTAACCAAAATCCCTCTAGAGGGGGTTTTGGGACATTACAAGAATGGCTGAAGAAGGGAAAATTCAAGCTAAATTGGACAGAGTCTTTTTTCTCTTGGAAAGTTACAAGGCAAAATTGATGTTTTGGCTACCAATGTTGCAACTCTGGACTTAACAGTAAGCAAGTTCACTGAATTTGATAAGGATTTGATCCAGGAAGTTCATGCAGCTGGACAAGAGGAGAAATTTGAGAACTTTGAGAGTGCGGAGAAAGAGACACATGTTATTTTTGAGGAAAAGGAAGGAGGAGATGTAATGTTGCAGATGACAAAGGAGAGCCAGAGGCCTGACATGATGATGAAAATTTGGTTCGAACTGGAGATTGAAGAATGGAAAGATCTCCTTATGTGGAGATCGGAAGACCCAAGGATTACAAATTTGATTAAGGTGAAAGTTGGAGCTTTGGGGACATTTGGACTTGAAAGGAGTGAGAAACAAGATTTGGGCTCCACCTTTAAGTATGGACATCTGGCTGGAAGAAACATTGTCCCCATTGGGCCAGAGCACCTCTGAGATCTGGTGATTAATATTAAGGACTATCAAAAAAAACTGGCAGAGAGGAACTGAGAGACAATTAAGAGCCTTGGACGTGAGATTTCCAGGCTGACAGCAGATTAAGACCGATGGACATTTGTTGGGGATTGAAACTGGGAAAGGGGACGAGGTGGGGTTTGGGGATCCAAAGGGTGCATAATCATAATTCGTCTTTTTATTTTTATTCTGTTTTGTTATTAGTATGAAAAGTGGGAAATTCGTGGAAGGGAATTTGGGTCGACTTTAGAAAAAGGATTTAAGAATGAGTACTGATGTATAAATTTTGATGTTTATAAGGTAAAATTGGTTTTTTAAATGCATTAAATATAAAAAGGTTAAAAATTGGGGATAAGAACTTGTTGAACTAACAATTTGAATTGGAATATAAGAAGGGGAGGTGTGGGGAAGTCAGGGAAATATGTTATAGAAAAATAAGGATTGTAAACTGTATATGTTTTTAATTTTTCTTTTGTTTTTTTTCTTTTTGGCTTTTTAATGTATTAAAATGGAAAATTCTCAATAAATATCTATTAAAAAAAAAGAGAGAGTAGAATATTGAAGGCTTCATTATTCATGGGGTGGAGGAAGTATTCTCAAACCTGAACCTCAATTGACCACAAGAATACACTCATTCTGCTGAAGCAATGGCCCTGGCTTACAGTCTCATACCACCTTCCCCAGATAGTAAAGATCCAAATGCACACACAACATAAAAATGTCCTGGCCTTTTGAGTGACTTCTATCTTGCCTTCCTCAGTGCAAGCTATAGACACCCCCCCCCCCGAGTTTAGTCTGGTCACAATGCACTTGTAGGTCTCTCGGAGGCCAGAACCCCATGGCACCCTCTTACCCCTTTTTCAAGGCTATGGGGCTTGAGTCGTAACAGGTTTAGTCTTTCACACCCCTTATGGTCACATCTAGTGAATCAGCCCCATCATTTCCTCTCTCCAGAAGGTTGAGGTACTAAGGGAAGCCTCTTGGTTGGGCTTCCTGTCTACTACTGCTGGAAAACAAATAAACTTTAGATGAGGCAAGAGTTGGTTGTCCCTCAAACCTTTGTGCATTCCCCTAAGAGCCAGTCTCCCTTGAATGCTGCCTCTGAACTATGGCTGGGATTACTAAATTGCAGCCCTGGCTCCTGAAGAGGCAGATTGTAGCCTTCTTAAATGGGCAGTCATGGCCACTCTGCCTGAGGTAATCCCATGAGAGCCTTCATAGCATTGAAAACCATCTCTTTATTCCAGTTTTTAAGAAAGTATAACCCATATTTCTTTCAAATTTTGGTGAAAACTGTTGATGTACTCTCTTTGGGCTTGTTGCAGAGCACACACCTTCATTGATTGATGTGGTTCAAAGGCTACTGTTTCCTGTCCCATTAAGTCTACAGAAAAGGAGTTCTAGAAGGAGTCACCTCCTGGATGAAATTTGCAGTGGCTAGTCTTTAAGTTATGAAAGATCACTCTGTAGGGCATGGTTACATGAGTGCTCGCAAATATTTTGGGCCCACGGGTACATTTGGAAACCAGGGAAACTGCCATGAGGAAACATATTCTACAGTCATGCCCCACCCACTGCAATCTTCTTGTATCTCAACTCACACTGCAACCCCACAAATACCCCACTCTACCACACACACAAACACTAAAATCTATTCCAGTTTTTAATCTCATGCGTGTGTTTAATTTTAATCTTCATTTAACTGTAATGTTTTTCTTCATTTATTTTCAAATGTCATTGAATTATATGTTCTTCATTAAATAAATATGTAAAAATAAGTCATTCATATTTTATTTATCGGCTCTGGATCCATTCCAGTCCGGCTTCCGCGCTGGTCATGAGACCGAGACGGCTCTGGTCGCCCTAACAGATGACCTTCGTAGACAGCTGGATCGAGGCGGGTCGGGGCTGCTGATTCTTCTAGATCTATCAGCAGCTTTCGACATGGTCGATCACGAACTTCTGGACCACCGCCTTGCCGACGTGGGGATCCAGGGCACAGTCCTTCAATGGCTGCGCTCGTTTCTCTCTGGTCGGGGACAGAGGGTGGCGCTTGGAGGGGAATTGTCATCGCGCCACTCCTTGGTGTGTGGAGTACCTCAGGGTGCGATACTCTCCCCGATGCTTTTCAACATCTTTATGCGCCCCCTCGCCCAGCTTGTTCGGAGTTTTGGGCTGGGTTGTCATCAGTATGCCGATGACACCCAACTCTATCTGTTGATGGATGGCCATCCTGACTCGGCCCCAGACACACTGACCAGATGTTTGGAAGCTGTGGCTGGATGGTTACGTGGGAGCCGGTTGAAGCTAAATCCTTCGAAGACAGAGGTCCTGTGGCTGGGACGGGGCGATATGGGATTGGGGGGGCAACTCCCATCTCTTGCGGGGGCGCAATTAGTGCCAGCACCGTCCGTTAAGAGTTTGGGTGTAATCTCCGACACCTCCCTTTCCATGGAGGCGCAGATTGCAGCTATAACAAAGGCGGCCTTTTTCCATCTCCGCCAAGCTAAGCAGTTGGCTCCTTACCTCTCTCGCCCTGACCTAGCCACTGTGATCCACGCGACGGTCACCTCCAGACTGGATTATTGTAACTCGCTCTACGTGGGGCTGCCCTTGAGACTGACCCAGAAACTCCAGCGGGTGCAGAATGCTGCAGCGAGACTCCTTACGAGGTCTTCGCTGCGAGATCACATTCACCCGGTGCTATACCAGCTGCACTGGCTCCCGGTGGAGTACAGGATCAGGTTTAAGGTGCTGGTTTTAACCTTTAAAGCCCTATATGGCCTAGGACCCTCGTACCTACGGGACCGCCTCTCCTGGTATGCCCCACAGAGAAACCTACGGTCTTCAAATAAAAACATCTTGAAGGTCCCAGGCCTCAGAGAGGTTAGGCTGGCCTCAACTAGAGCCAGGGCTTTTTCGGCTGTGGCTCCGATCTGGTGGAACGCTCTGTCACAAGAGACCAGGGCCTTGCGGGACTTGACATCTTTCTGCAGGGCCTGCAAGACAGAGCTGTTCCACCAGGCCTTTGGCCAGGGCACAGCCTGACTCCCTCCCTCGGCAATCTTCGCAGAGCTCTGGCCCAATGGTTGCCAGTGGCTTGAATTAATTAATTTTTATAATGAATGATTTTAGAATGTTGTTTATGTTGTACTTTTGTACTGTTTTATTGTTGTTAGCCGCCCTGAGCCCGGCTTCGGCTGGGGAGGGCGGGATATAAATAAAATTTATTATTATTATTATTATTATTATTATTATTATTATTATTATTATTATTATTTATATTTAGGATATATACTTTACAGAGCACATCTGAAAAACTGGGGTATAAATAAACTATGAGGTAAGAGAAGAGAAAACACAGCCAAACTAATGTGCTAATGTACTTTACAAATATAAATGTTGACATGGCACTATCTGTAGCATTTGATTCTAAAAGAGACAATGCATCATGGGAAACAGGTAAGGAAGAATTTACAAGAACAAAGGAGGAAGTCACTCAGATATCACACTCTTTTCCCTGGTGTTCAGCTCAGGTCTCAGCACCATTAATGTAGAATTTGGGAAGGAGGATGCAACTCAGCAACCTAGCACTAGAGGCCATGTGGATATAAGAAATATCCACATTCACCATATATTTCCCTGTGGTGGTTGGGCTCCTATTGAGAGTATTTGGCGAGCCAACATGACAGTGATGAGGGATTGAGGATTGAAGGGATGACAGTGGAAAAAGTTGTGTTGCAACTTTGGAATAAATGTGTTTTAATAAAATCCTTTAAAAAGAAGAATGGATGAATGGGACAATTTTCCTCCTTTCATTTTCAAATCCCAACTTCATGCATATTTTTCTGTGCATTTCTTATAACATAAAACATTTCTGCAAGCTATTCTCCTTTATAAAAACATTTTTGTGTTACTTCCACTAATATGTTGCTGCATAGTTTATTTCCATGTTGGTATTTATGTTTTGGTGTTATTATGAAAAGAATGTTTAAAAAATATTTTTATTATTATTATTTGAAAATAATCCTACTTTCCACAGCATGTTCTTTAAAAATTATAAACAAGCTACTGGGAAACCAGAGTACTACAAAGCCAAACTACTTGGACATTTTGCATCTTGCTTTGTACTTGGCAAACATAAAAGTAGAAAAGGCAATGTTTGTGGGCTTAGACTCATAAACCGGAAAAGATATCAGGGGAATGGTTAAGAAACAATTTAGAGGAAAGAAGGAAGAAATCACTCAGAAATGGCCATTCTTTTTCCTTACTAATTGATCCCTGGTGTTCAGTTCAGGTTTCAGTACAATAATGTAGAATTTGGGGAGGAAGATGCAAACCAATAATCCAGCACTAGAGGCCAGGATAGAGAAAATCTCCACAGCCACCATGTATTTCCCCTTGGTGCTCAGGTAGGTGGGGACAAAGGACAGCCAAACACTGCAGAAGACCAGCATGCTGAAAGTGATCATTTTGGCTTCATTAAAAGTATCAGGCAACTTCCGGGCCAAGAAAGCCACAGTGAAGCTGATGATGGCCAGGAGCCCCATATAGCCCAGGACAGTATAAAACATCTGAGCTGATCCTTCATTACATTGCACAATGATCTGGTCAGTCTGAGAGTGCATGTCAAACTCTGGGAAGGGAGGAAAGGTTGCCAACCACAGTGCACAGATGCCAGTTTGAATAAGAGTGCAAAGGATGATGACTGACACTGCCAGCCTCTTCCCCACCCATTTCCTCATCCTGTTTCCTGGCTTGGTGGCCATAAAGGCAAGAACCACAGTGATGGTTTTCGCCAGCACACAAGAAACAGCAAGACAGAAGACAATCCCAAACACTGTTTGACGGAGAAGGCAGGTCACCTTGCCAGGCTGCCCAATGAATAGGAAGGAGCAGAGAAAGCAAAGCAACAGGGAAGTGAGGAGAGTGCAGGTGATGTTCCAGTTGTTGGCCTTGACAATGGGAGTCTCCTTGTGTTGAATGAAGATGCATATTATCAAGAGGGTGATCAGACAAATGAAAAGAGCAAATGAAGTCAGAAGTATTCCCAAGGGCTCTCTGTATGTTAGAAAGACTGGATGTTTAGGGATGCACTCGTTGTGGTTTTCATTTGGATACTGGTCCTCAGGGCACTTGTTGCAGTGGTCTGCATCTGAAAGTTATAAGGCTCATATTTTTAAAAATATACAGTGGTACCTCAGGTTACATATGCTTCAGGTTACATACGCTTCATGTTACAGACTCTGCTAACCCAGAAATAGTGCTTCAGGTTAAGAACTTTGCTTCAGGATAAGAACAGAAATCGTGCTCCGGCAGCACGGCAGCAGGCAGAGGCCCCATTAGCTAAAGTGGTGCTTCAGGTTAAGAACAGTTTCAGGTTAAGTACGGACCTCCGGAACAAATTAAATACTTAACCACTGTATACATTAAATCTCTTAAACCATATTACTTGACACTGTGGCAAGAACTAGAGAAAGAATATAATTCTTTTATCTTGGAAGAACTGGTACGCTAATCATTATTTAGAACCATGCAGTAAAATAGATGGGTGCTAAGAACAGTGAACAACTCAATTCATTCGGGGTTTATAGTTAACAGCATTGTACATTCTACGCAAATACTGATGTAATGTGTTGTAACGTATCCAAATCATGAAATTTGGATAAATTCAAGGTACTGATACCAATGTAGAAACCCCTGGTGTACAGTTTGGGACCTAAAACATATTCTCACCTGTCCTGTGCACAAAACAGTCATTCTCCTCCACAAGAGAGGACACCCTGCAATTACCATCTCATCCCTATGTCTTTTCTATACAATGTAAGAATCGATCCATTAGTGTGGCAGCACCTATCCATTGGAACTCCCAATACATTTCAGATTGGCATCATCTCTGTTATCACTTCAGCACCTTTCCCAAGCCTTCTAAGAGGAGATTTTTGTCCAAGTCAGTATCTGCATTGAATTTTTTTAAATGGTGTGTGTATAGATATAGATATATAAATATATGGCAGTTAAATCACTTTGAGATGCTTAATGAGATAATTTCTTTTCTGGTTTGCTACAGAATAATTACATATATCTGATCACTATATAACTACCTCAGAAGTCAAACAGAATCTGTTCCAGAAGTCGGTTAAACTTCCAAACGTTCGACTTCCAAAACGTGGCTTCTGATTGGGTGCAGAAAGCTCCTGCAGCCAATCAGAAGCTGTGGAAGCCCCGTTGGATGTTCAGCTTCCCAAAGAATGTTCAAAAACTGGAACACTCATTTCCGGATTTCGATCGTTCGGGAGACAAAACGTTCGACTCCCAAGGCGTTTGGGAGCCAGGGTACGACTGTAGTTAAGTTTGTGAACAGACTCGGAAAATAATTATAACTGAAGGAATGTGTAAACTATCTCCAAAGTGTTATATCTAGAATGGCTCAATCACACATCAATATCATAATTTGAACAAGCTCTTTGTGTGAATTTATTTTTGAAATATTTGGAATACCACCACCATTTAATGGTGCAATTTCTACTTACCTGTCAGGTTTGAAATCATTCCTTCAGAGCACTTAGGACAATCATAGCAACAAATCTGTTCCCCCTGTCGCGCAATCCTACTCTGGCCAGGATAGCAACTCTCAACACATACGGATTTTGGGATGACCTATTAATATCCAGATATAAAAGATTTGGGGTGTACATCAGCATTGGCGAACCTCTGCCCCTCAAGCCTTATTAGAATCAGCAAGGGTTCTACTTTAGCTGCCAGAGGCATTTGTCTTAAACCTGCCCACATCTGATTTCACGCCAGGAATGGGGCAGATAAAGACAGGGTTGCAAAGAAAAGGACAACTGGGAGCCTCAAAATGTGTTCCTGGTTGTTTCCTTGTTAAGCACACTATTTCCTCCAAGAGTGATGGCACATCAGGAAGACCTGTCATTCACACAGGGGCATTCTTCATTTTAAAACTCTAGCCACTTTCAGGTAGCTGTACTTACTTTGCAAAAGAAAGCAATTTGGCTTTCTACAAGTTTTAAAAGAAATTCTATGTTTTTGTTTTCTTGGATGTGTACAGGTAACTCCTAAAATACCTGCATGGGACAAGAATCAGGCAGGTTTTTCTGTACTCCCATGTGGATCCAGAATCAGGTTTTGTTTAATATTAGAGCCATCCCTAAACCTACAGTTCTGGAAAATAATAGTTACCCCCACCTGATCAAGCTTGTGATTCCACATTATAGCACTTCCATTGATGGTGAACAGTTTTCTTTCAGGAGCTTGTGGGCTCACTCTTCCAACACGGACTTTATGTACAGACTGATTAGGGAAGGCGATTGTGTTGATGATATCATATCCAGCTGCCAATTCTCCATTTTTATCAAAAGCTATTTCTTCCCCAGCACTATTGTTGAAGTGGATGTGTTTCAAGTAGGAGTGAAGCTAGATTGGAGAAGGAAAGAATATGAAGAGCTTGGAGCAGTGGGAAATGGGATTTCCCTGGAAGTTGCTGTTTTCTTCTCAAATATCATACTCGAATTGCTACCTCCTACTCATTCATGTATGATGATTATAGGACAGATGGTATAAATGCCTCCCACCTTTCGGATGCAATCGGAAGATGAAATTCAATAGAGTTGCTATTTCCAGAATTAAACTATACTTTTTAAAAATTAGACTATTCACACTAGAACTTTAAACCATATCTATTATACAGCAGGTTTTACTTCCTCCAAAAGTCAAGAGAGAGAGAAGTTTGAGCTTTGCTTACATGGCACGTATCTGGCAAACTAACCTCACATGGTGGTCGTGAAATTAAATACTGGGAGAGAAATCACCATTGTCCTCCTGGAAAATCTCCTGTGTGGGGAGTGGGTATCCATTGTGGGGTATTTGTGTGGGAGGGTTCAATGTTGGCTGTTGTGTGAGAGGTGTTCACTGGGAAGCAGGAAGTCAGTGTAGTTTGCGGTGTTGAGGTATGTAGAAATATGAGTTTCAAAGATTTCCAAATGAACCTTGTGCCTAAAGAGTTTCACAAAATCTCATCTAAATTAGAACTACTACCTATAAACACCTGACAGGCTTTTGCATTGTACTTCTTTTGGCACCTGCGTTAAATATTTTCTGCATCCAGACATGTAGAAATCACTGTGGATTTTTATCTTCTTTTGAATCTCTTAATAGTGGTTCTTAACTGTTTTAATAATTTTATATTTTTGTAAACTGCTTAGAGGTGTTTTTAGTTTGTTTTTATTTTTTACATTAAGCAGTATATACATTTTGCTAAATAAATAAATCTAACCATTGCACCATACCAAAAAATTTCATAACTGAAGGTCATAAGCTTATGTCAAGGTATTAGACCCAAAGCTGCAATTTACAGAAGCTATAAAATGGATGGTGAAGAGTTGGAGAGGATATAAGAGCTGGAAGGGAACCAAGGGTCATCTAGGCCAACCCCTGCAATGCAGGAATCCCGGTTAAAGCATCCATGACAGGAGCACACCTGTTATGTAATTTTGCATTGTTTCACACAGAGAAAGTCAGAGTTTGGAGTAGAGTTTTGCAGCGATGTGACATAGAAGTAAAGCAGCAAGTCGGAGAGAGAGTCAGAGCAATGATTGACAGCAATATTAGATTTCTGATGGAATCCAAGGTTGTGGCTTTGGGAGAAACAAGATCCTTTGAGTGTAAGGTTGCTGTGAACCCTTCCTTTGTAGGCTGTGTAAATAAACCATGCTTTTATACAAACCATGTATCATAAAGAAATGACACTCTCATTTCTAAAAGAAAACACAAACCCTGGGCAAATGCCTGGAACCCATGGAATCTTGCAGCACTCAAGGATTGGGGTGGCATGCAAGATACACACACACACACACACATAATTCAGAGTTCCTCAACTTCTTAATTAAATTTTAAATGCCAAGACTTTTTAAAAATTAAACAATCATTTACTATTAAAATATGTTTTGAGATATCCATTCATTTAAATAAATGTGTGTTTATTTAAAATGAATATCATAAATAGCATTTCACATGATTTTAAAGTGCCCTTTTGTGTGCATTCCCACCCAAAGAAAATTCACTTTAAAAGGTCCTTGGTGAAATCACTTGCGCCCATTCTTTACAGTAGAGATGGACATGGTTATCCTACCTGCCATGGGTAAATATTTGAAAGATTCCACGCGTTTCCATTTCTCATTGCCTTCTGTTTAGATCTTGATGAAAACATGTCATGGAGAGCATGCGCAACGCCATAAACTGCATTGTAGATACTGTAGCTTTGACCAGACATCTGCATTTCAAACACAGTTTCAGGGAGGTTCTTCAATCTCTCTTTCCCTGTACATATTCCTGGGGATAGTGAGTAAATGTACTGTAACTTGGGTAATGAACATTTAAATGCAGTGGTCCAGAAATAATGGATCAAATACAGCCTGGATCGATAGAGATTTAAAGTCTCAAGAAACTCTTCATATTCTGCCAATTTCTTACTGTGGAGTGCGAAGGACAAGGTGCCATTGAAGGATTTGGGTGTAAATAAGTCGCTATTGGACACAGATGCAAAATCCCACTCAGCTGTTATGACCCAAACCTTCTCTATTGGTTTCATTTTAATTTCATTTAGCAAAAGAACCCTCCGTAAACCCTCCATAGACCGTGAATCACCATGAACAAGAATCACATTGATTTCAGTTGATGAGAGAACAGAATTTATTCTTTCCAAATTCTTGTCCATCTGTATTCCGTGATTCCAATAATGCTTCAGTGTTGGAACAATTTCCTTAAAAGCAACACAAATCTTATTCTGGTGCAGCCAAGGAATGAGAGTCCTCAATAGTATTTCTCCGCTGTCATTATCAGAGACAAGAAGGCCAATCCAAGTCCATCCAAAATGCTGAAGCAACTGAACAATCCCAGCATACTGAGCACTCTCATTAGGGATCATTTGATAGACAGAAGGAAACTGTGTTCTGTCCCTCAAGGCAGGGTCAAAGGAGCCATAATTGAGCTAAGAACAATGATATTGGTCTTTTTAGATCTAACAACCAATTGAAAATACGTTCTTCAAAATTAAAAAAAAGGATAGAAAGTTGAATTCATTTTCTATTTGTCACTCCTAAAAAAAAACTTCACAATCAGGACAGAATTACTACTGGGCTAACTATATATTAAGCAAGTAAGCAAAGACTCTTGGAAGGAAAAAGAGTTTGGATTTGAGAATTTGTAGAGAAATATAATGAGTCTCACCAATTTTGTGATTCGATTAATATTCATCTCCAAATTTCTCATTCATAGCTCCTGTGTGGATTTCAGCATGAGCATAGATGCTATGAACCCTATGAGGGGGTGATTTGGAGGGAAGAAGTAGGAAGCAATTTAAGTGCGAGCTCACACACACCCACAAACTATTACACACCTTACTGTAAATAATAATCTATCTATTATTACAACTCACTGAGGAGGCTCAGGCAGAAAGATTAGAAGAAGAAGAAGACAAGAGAGCCAGTGTGGTGTAGTGGTTAAGAGCGGTAGTCTCGTAATCTGGGGAACCAGGTTCGCGTCTCCGCTCCTCCACATGCAGCTGCTGGGTGACCTTGGGCCAGTCACACTTCTCTGAAGTCTCTCAGCCCTACTCACCTCACAGAGTGTTTGTTGTGGGAGAGGAAGGGAAAGGAGAATGTTAGCCGCTTTGAGACTCCTTAAGGGGAGTGAAAAGCGGGATATCAAATCCAAACTCTAAGTGTAACTTAAATGCTCCAGTTAAATCCAGAATTATTCTGGCCTCTGATGATTTTAACTGGTCTAACTACTCAAAGAGACTTTTGCTATAAAGGTGTGGTTTTCTTCCTGTTCTCTTGCATGGCTGGGGGGGGGGGGCTTCTGGACTTGCCTCTAAAATAATCAGTACACAACTCTCTGTCTACAGAGATAAACCATATCAAAAGTTCAGATTCACACACACAGCACCAATCTATAAAGGCAGACAAACACACCTGTGGCATCTTGTACATATTTAAGATGTGAGGCATCTGCTTGGAATTATGGAAGGTGAGGCCACCTATGATAGCCATGAGTTTATCTGTCTTGCCGCAGAGGTAGTTAAGGGGACTCCCCTGACTTTCGAAAAGGACATCCATAGTCCCTGAACATTTTCCCATTTCATTATTAGCATTTTGAGCGAAGATGTACGAAAGTGTGGTAAGAGGTGTGGATTCTTGTTGATCTCCTTCAGAGCAAACATAAAGGCGAGGGCTTGGTGGTAGTAATTTGGCAATAGGCTGCAATGACATTTCAGAGCACAATTAGGGCTGCCACACAATAATTGGTTTAATCTACATACAATGGACATATTAGCCATCAATAGTGATTCCTGATATACCAGACATGGAGTTGTGAAGTATGGAATACCTTTATAACTCCCATGTATCTTTAATAACAGCTTTAGTTTCAATGCACAACCTGTGTACAATGAAATTAAATGAGCCTCCCCCCACAGCACTCGATCTCCTTGCACTCTGTGTGCTTATTGCACAACACACCACTTTGCAAGTCAATTGTGCTATGTTATTTTCCATTCAACATCCTAACAGCCCACAGATAGAAGCTATTTTTTAGCCTGTTGGTACGGCTGATTATACTTCTATATCTCCTGCCCGAGGGTAGAAGATTAAAGAGGTGATGGCCAGGATGTGAGTCATCCCTGAGTCTCTTTTAAAGAGTATTTTTTAAAAGTATTCTCATCTCCTTAGGTTTCTTTGTCATATTCCATTCCCAGTCACAGAGCTGTGCAGTAGAAAATGCACTTATAGCTCAGTGAAAAAGCATTTGCTTGGCCTGGATAGGGTCCTAAGTTTCAACCCCCAACATTGAAAGGTAGGCTTGGGAATGTCTTCTTTTGGAAACCCTAAGCTCACTTCCAGTCAGTGTAGACAAAACAGTGTAGACAAAACAGTGTAGATCGGCAGATGACTCAGGATATGTTCTCTTCCCATGTTCTCTTAGTTAAAGGTAAAGGGACCCCTGACCATTAGGTCCAGTCGTGGACAACTCTGGGGTTGCGGCGCTCATCTCGCTTTACTGGCTGAGGGAGCCGGCCTATGTTTCTATAAATTGCTCTATAAGACAATTGCTTCATTTGGAAGCAAAGAAGGAAGAAAATTGAGCAAGTAAAACACACCCAACCCTTCCTGTGTGGCAGAATAATGGTATGGATGGTTTTGATCTCCTAAAACACATTTAGAATCATTTTAATCAATGGACTGTAGTAGTAGCCTTACTACAAGGACTTATCTTTTTTTGGCCTCTTATGATTCCCATTTTCTCAAATTGTGGGAAATAGAACAATCAATAATTTTGGAATTTTCACTCAGAGCTAGCCAATTGGAATTTTAATTTCACCTTTATTTCATTTTATTTGATTCAAGATTTACTTACAAGGCACTCCTATATGGATTTGGATTTGCAGTATACAATATCTCATTAAAATTATGAACGATGAAAGATACAAATTCAGCAATGACAATATTATCTAGAATGCCAGAGACACCTTGAAACTTTGGCTGCCTACAACATCTGTTCTTCATATTCTTGCTGACAATCTGAGGTAGATGAAGCAGCAAAATGAGGAGCAGCAGTGATGTCCATCTCACTACCAGCAAATCTTGCCACCACCTGAACATATTCACTGTGACAGATACAAAGAATAGGAATGTTTCCAAAGGCAGCATGCAATCTTTACAAAAGTTGATTGAACTTTGGTGTTTCACTAATTCCAATCTGGACTATCAAACATATTTGATATAACTTTTCCAAATAGCTGTTTTTAAAAGGCTGCTTTGAACCTCATATTTAAAGCTGGAGAGCAGCATTTCATCAACTCCTGGTATGAATTCATCTGTGTTTCTGTCTTTCTAATTGCATTGTGCCCACACTACAATTACACAGGAATGTGTAGTTATAATAATTACAGGATCAAAAATTACTTTTTCCAAGATTCTCGGCAAAGTTAATGAAAACTTCCTTAGCTTCTTTTTATTCATTATCTGCTAATGAAATGGTCAACGCTAGAATTCAGGGCATGTTGGGACAAGAGTTTCCTCCATAAGAAGCCTTAAATTTCTGTAGCTTATAAAAATGGAATATATTAAGTTAATTACCTTAAATGTGGCACTCATGGTCTACCTGATAAGATCCATGAAAGTGCCAAATTTTAAACCTATCTGATAATAATTTTCACCAATACAGAAAATCAATGCATGCTAAAAATGAACACATTGTCATCTACCCATCCCCAGTTTTAAGAAAGCATAGCTTCACCTGCTATATGTTTTGGGAAATACGTCTTTCTGTCCGTGCATTCAGATGTTTATTGAGGTATTGTCACCAAACTTGGCATCAAGGTTCTCGAGATGGCAGAGCCATTTTTGTGTGTTATGTTTGGATACCATCAGATTCCATTTTGAATTACGCTAGTGAACGAAATTGTTCCAAAGTGTGCCAGTATTGACACTTCTGAAATATTGTCCCCCAGTTTTACATGGTGGTTCACAAGATGGAGCAGCACATTTTGGTCTATGTCTGGAAATGGTCAGAGACCATTTTTAGTTAAAATGGTGGACTGGACCATTCCAAACTGCACTGAATTGGACATCTCTCATTATAGTGTAGACCAGTTTAGCACGATAGCTCCTGAGATGGAGAAGTAGGGTTTGCGTATGTTTTGAAACATAAACAGCTGCTGCTTTGCCTAAGCCTGATTGGGGGAGGGGAGCCTTTAAAATAAGTATTTTATGGTGTGATGCCTGGCCATATGGTTGAGCCAAATGAGCTTAGGATCCAGCCTAAACACCCCCCCCCCCCAGATTGAATCATGCCCCTCTGGAGCACTCCTTTTTGAAATCTGAGCCCCAGCTGAGCCAAGCTGATCAAGTTAAACCAGTTTATCTTTGGCTAAACCAGGGTGGGAAGCTTAAAACTGGCTAAGCCCAGCTGAGTTGCAAATCAGCTGGCTAAGCCAGAGATCCACTTCATCTTTAAACTGCTCATTCAGGCAATAGGTTGGTGCCTTTATCTGTTATTGTTAAATTGGAAAATAAAGCCATATGTTTAAAGTTAGTTCTGAAATGTATAATCCCACATAATACAGCAAAGCACCAACAGGAACAGCCCCCCATGGTTTTCATTCTTTCTCTTTCAGCACCATGAATGCAATTCAGTTGTATAAAGACTGCAAAAAGCCAACAACCTGCCGTTACAAGCTATGGACCTCCTCTGCCTAAATAATTATTTTTGTGGACACCCATGACCACCCACTAATATCTTTATAGCTCTTAAAATTATCGTCACCTCACTCTGATGCTTTAACATTTTTCATATCCCAGAGCGCAACAATGTTGTAACTACTAAAGCCATGTGCTCTCTGAGGACCATCATTTCATTAGTGTGTTTCTGGAACCAGTGCAATCTTCTTTGATCCACTGAAGAATAAATAAATTTATGAAGCATCATTCCCCCTCCTTCCATATTTTGCCACTGGAAAATGCTTCATTATCCTTTTGTAGCTCTCTTCCTTCATGCCTCTTATGCTAAACCCATATCTGGGCTGTACCAATTCAGACTGTAGGTGGAGACTTACGTAACAGTAGAGACGTAATATGGGGGTGGGGCAGAAGGGATGACAAAGCCAAATTCATTGGAATTGTTGTTGTTGTTTAGTCATTTAGTCGTGTCCGAATCTTCGTGACCCCATGGACCAGAGCACTCCAGGCACTCCTGTCTTCCACTGCCTCCCGCAGTTTGGTCAGACTCATGTTTGTAGCTTCGAAAACATTGTCCAACCATCTTGTCCTCTGTTGTCCCCTTCTCCTTGTGCCCTCCATCTTTCCCAGCATCAGGGTCTTTTCCAGGGAGTCTTCTCTTCTCATGAGGTGGCCAAAGTATTGGAGCCTCAGCTTCACGATCTGTCCTTCCAGTGAGCACTGAAATCATGGCTGATTTCCTTAAGAATGGATACGTTTGATCTTCTTGCAGTCCATGGGACTCTCAAGAGTCCTCCAGCACCATAAATCAAAAGCATCAATTCTTTGGCGATCAGTCTTCTTTATGGTGTTGGAATTGTACAGCCTGCTATATATTTTGTGGAACATAACTTCCCACCGTTTCTGTCCAAGTGGCATGCTACTCTTGGGGTGATCAGAGATGGGCTACAACATGGGGAGGGGCACATTTGCTATCTGTTGCTTAAAATGTTAAAAGGACAAGAGAACATGGGATGCAGATAGGACAGAATTTATCAGGGAATAAATCACTCAGAAACCACAGTCCTTTTTCTTACAAGCTGATCTCGGGTGTTCATCTCAGGCCTCAGTACAATAATGTACAATTTGGGGAAGAAGATGCAGCCCAGCAAACCCACACTAGAGGCTAAAATGGAGAAGATCTCCACAGCCACCATGTATTTCCCTTTGGTGCTCAGATAAGTGGGGACAAAGGACAGCCAAACACTGCAGAAGACCAGCATGCTGAAGGTGATGAGCTTGGCTTCATTAAAAGTATCAGGCAGCTTCCGGGCAAAGAAAGCCACAGTGAAGCTGATAATGGCCAGAAGACCCATGTAGCCCAGCACAGTATAAAACATGCGGGAAGATCCTTCATGGCATTGAACAATGATCTGGTCACTCTGAGAGTGCATGTCAAACTCTGAGAAGGGAGGAAAGGTTGCCAACCACAGTGAACAGATGCCAGTTTGAATAAGAGTGCAAAGGATGATGACTGAGACTGCCAGCCTCTTCCCCGCCCATTTCCTCATCCTGTTTCCTGGCTTGGTGGCCATGAAGGCTAGAACCACAGTGATGGTTTTAGCCAACACACAAGAAACAGCCAGGGAGAAGACAATCCCAAACACCGTTTGACGGAGAAGGCAGGTCACCTTGCCAGGCTGCCCAATGAATAGGAAGGAGCAGAGAAAGCAAAGCAACAGGGAAGTGAGGAGAGTGCAGGTGATGTTCCAGTTGTTGGCCTTGACAATGGGAGTCTCCTGGTGTTGAATGAAGATCCACGTTATCAGAAGAGTAATCAGAGAAAGGGAAAGAACAAATGAAGTCAGAATTATTCCCAAGGGTTCACCGTATGATAGATAGATTATACGTTTAGGAATACAGTGATCTTTGTTCTTGCTTGGATGTTGATCCTCAGGACAGTTGTTGCAATGGTCTGCATCTGAAAATTATAAGTCTCAATTGTTAAAATTGTATGTGTACCCTCTGAACCGATATAGTTTAATATTGTGGCATATGCTATGACTTTGAACATGTTCATTTTGAATAAGAGGAATGAAATCCCTTATTTTTATTTTGAAAGAAATGATATTGTGAAATAGAGGTGAAAATGGCACTGGATGAGGAGGCCAAGGAATAAGAGGAAATATCATTAGGAATATTGAAAGAATCTGGAAATGAGAAATGGCTTCGTTATTGCTCTGTTGATATGTGAAATAGATGGTATTTAATATTATGCATATTAGAGAGAAAATATATTCAGGTGTTGTTCACACATTTTTGCTCATAATTTTTGTACCCTTGGTCATCATCATTATCAGTGCTTTTTTATGTGGTACTCAGTTGTGGTACTTTGTTGTAAGAACTTCATGGTGAGTACTGGAACCTATTTTTTAATGGGGAAAAAGCACTGATCATTATTATTAAATTCAGTGCTTTTTTCTGGGGGGACGCATACCCCTAAACATTTTGTGAATCTAAGTTTGGCCTCATTGAGAGGAAGTATTTCAATATTAGTAGGGAAATGAGAGTACCCCTAAACATTTTTTACCAAAATAAAAAGCACTTATTAAATTTGTATACCACCTTTTGTCAGTAGAACTCAGGGCGATTCACAACATAAAAATACAAGATAAAAAACCCCACACAAAATACATAATAAAAACAAGAACAGAATAAAACCACCCTCCACCCACTCCTACAACACATTTAAAAGGGTATCAGATGTCAATCATCCAAAGGCCTTGTTTAAGAGGAACATTTTCGCCTGGTTCCTAAAGGTGTATAATGAAGGCACTAGCCACTGCAGAAAAGGCCTGTTCTCGTGTTGCCACTCTCCGGACCTCTCGTGTACAACTGGATACCAACTGCTAAAATGTGTGAGCATACAGTATTCCCTTTGAAAAGTTAAGTCCGAGCTGTTATGAAACTTATTTCTGTAGTCATATATGTGTGTGTGTGTGTGTGTGTGTGTGTGTGTAGTGCTCCATTGACACATTCAAGTCATGTTTATTGTACAAACATTCTGAAGTACCTTCCCTATGTAGCTGAGGAATCTTTGCTTACCCATCTGTTTTGAAATCATTCCTTCAGGACAGTTAGGACAATTGTAGCAACAAATCTGCTCCCCCTGTCGAATGATCTTGCTGTGTCCAGGATGGCAACTCTCAACACATGTGGAATGGGGTGGCTTCTATCAATAATCACAAATTAATAGATTTAAGATGGAGATTTCTCCTTTTGTCTGATTACTCCTTATGTCTATGCTGTTGAATTTCACCGTTTGCATAATTGCATAGTAACAATTACATAGTAGCAAGCTTATTTTCTAGAATCCTTCAACATTCCCTCATATGTCTCTGGATTTTTCTATCCTATATTCTCCTCATGTTCCTTTTATCCTCACCACACAAATGAACATACACTTCATATACCGAATCAATCCCTTGGTCACTTTAGCCCAGTATGCCCATCAAGATAAGCATCAGCTCAGAAAGGTAGCAAGCAATGTTATGTAATATTTTGGGGGGGTATTTGCATACCACCTTTCATGAAGTATTTCTGCAGTGTATAACAAAAACATATAAAAATGCATTAAACAAAATTAAAAATCAAAACCTTATCAAAATCTTTGACGAAATAAAATGTAACAGGTGAAATTAACATGCTATCACCTCTGAAAGTAACCACCAGCAAAATCCTGAAACACAAATATATCTCTATTATAGATAGGTAGCCGTGTTGGTCTGCCATAGTCAAAATAAAAAAATTCCTTCCAGTAGCACCTTAAAGACCAACTAAGTTAGTTCTTGGTATGAGCTTTCATGTGCATGCACACTTCCTCAGATACACACTTCTTCAGATACACACTGTGTATCTGAAGAAGTGTGCATGCACACGAAAGCTCATACCAAGAACTAACTTAGTTGGTCTTTAAGGTGCTACTGGAAGGAATTTTTTTATTATATCTCTATTATGTAGGACTAAACTTGACCAACAGCATTCCGTTACCTTTTTGTATTGAGGAATATAAAGTCTTTCCCACCTGGTTAAACTTGTGATTCCACAAAATGGCAGTTCCATTAATGGTGAACTTCTTCACTTCAGGAGCCTGTGGGTTCATCTTTCCAACAAGGGCTTTATGGATGGACTGATTGTGGAATGTGATAGTATTGATGATATCATATCCAGTAGCCAACTCTCCATTTGCATCAAAAAATATTTCTTCTCCAGCACTGTTGTTGAAGTGGATGTGTTTCAGGAAGGCATGAAGCTAGATTGAGAAGGAAATAACATGAACCAAGAGCAATGGTAGCGAAGTGGTTAGTATGATTTCCCAGTTATTTCAATCTTATTCTGTTGACAGTCTTGGCTAGATTTGTAGTTGGACAATGGATCAGAATGTCTAACAAGGGCAATGCTTTCATCTAAGGAGATGGCTTCTTAAAGAAATACCCCTTCATTAGCAAAGGAGGCCAATTCAACACAAGCTAAATATTTTTCTTACTTCAATCAGCAACCTCCTACACTACAGCAAAAACAACAACACAAAATTTGGCCACTGAAAGGCTTCTGGGTGCATATATTACAAAATATATAGCAGGCTGTACAATTCTAATTAATTTGACATATATTACAATTGTGACTGACAGGAAAACCATACTTGCCACGGGTGAACATTGAGAAGGTTCCATGTCACACCATCACCTATTGCCTTCTTCATAGATCTTGAAGAAAACATTGCATGGAGAGCATGTGCTACAGCATAAACAGCATTGTAGATACTGTAGCTCTGACCAGACATTCTCATTTCAAACACAGCTCCAGGGAGGCTTCTCAACTTCTCCTCGCCAGTGCAGTTCTTTGCACCTGGTATGTAAATGTTATAGGCAGGAAACGAGCACACAAATGCATTGGACCAAAACCCATGGATGAAATAAAGCATAGAGTGATTGGGATTTAAAGTCTCAAGAAACTCTTCAAATTCTGCTACATCATTTGTGTGAAGTGAAAAGGACAACGTGCCATTGAAGGTTTTTGGTGTGAAGACTCCACTGAAGAATACAGAAGAAAAATCCCACTGAGCTGTTATGATCCAAACCCTCTCTATTGGTTTCATTTTATCAAATTCATGTGATGATAGAACCATCCGAAAGCCCTCCAGAGATCGTGAATCTCCATGAACAAGAGTCACATTAATATTGATTGATGAGATAATAGAGCTTACTTTTTCCAATTTAGTGTTATCTGTGTCTTCCCAGTACTTCTCCAGTGTTGGAATAATTTCCTTAAAAGCCAAGCAAATATTGCTGTGGTATAACAGAGGAATGAGAGTCCTAAGTAACATTTCTCCACTTTCATCATCTGAAACAATAAGGCCAATCCAGGTCCACCCAAAATGCTGAAGCAGATGAACAATCCCAACATACTGAGGACTTTCACTGGGGATCATCCGATAGACGGAAGAGAACTGTACTTTATCACTCAATGCAGGGTCAAAGGAAGCATAACTGAGCTAAGAAAAATGGCAGTGACATTTTTAGACTGTGTTTTATCATTCAGTGCAGGGGAAAAGGAGCCAAAGCTCAGCTAAGGAATATTAAAACAATCAGTTTAAAAACTCTATTTCTTTATTCCTCAATTCATCTTGGTTTCTTCAAAGGTCCAGAAGAACAGGACCGTAGGCCTCTGTATTTGATCTTTCCAAAAAATTTTGCAGACTAAAATTCTCCCAATAAGGCAACTTCAGCAGGGTTACCATAAAATAACTACATATTAGACACAAACATCTACGTGATAAACTCAGTGCCTTTTGTATTTTAAAAAGAAATTTTCAGAGGTGAATTTGGCTCTGAGAATTCGGGGATTCAAACAATGTCTTTCACTTTTTTAAGAAAAAGAAAAAGAAAACCCTGATTTCCTTCTTGTCTGATTTTCACTCCTGTGAGAATTAGAGGTGAGCTTGTGTGTGTGTGTGTGTGTGTGTGTGTGTGTGTTTGTTTGTTACATGCGAGAGTTTATGTCGCAATGCCGTGAGGGGATGATTTGAGCAGGAGAAGTTGGAAGAAGTAACCAACAACAAGTGTGTGTAAGTGAGTGTGTGTGTGTGTGTGTGTGTGTGTGTGTGTGTGTGTGTGTGTGTAAGATAGATCTCAAGTACAAATTTCATCTTCTGGAAACAGCTATTCCAAATCTATATAATAATAAACACAAGATGGAAAAATATGCCACTACATCTTCAGTAAACTCAGCTCCTTGTGATTACAATTCACTGGAAAGTTCACAATGGAGGAGGGAAAACTCACCCAAAGGAACTTGACTAGTCCAATTAGGTCCAGGATTGTTTGGGCCACAAATGAGAGTATGTAGGCCTGCCCACTCAAACAGGTTTCTTCCATAAAAGTGAAATTTTATTAATTTTCATTTACATTGTATGATGACGAAGCCTTCTGGACTTGTCTCCTGAGTAAAGAATACTCAAACAAGTATTTTCCCATGTAGTGTTGCTAGCCCCTGAGTTGAATGAGATCACTGCAGAGCTAAGAGTCGAACCTTTTGGTCTGACCAATTCTGAGGAGGTGAATGGCATGGATAGCAACCCAAATGACTCTTCCCCACTAAGTCGACTCCTGGTTTCACCCATGCATATAAAAAAATTGAAAGGCATACCTGTGGGATCTTGTAGGTATTTAAGATGTGGGGCATCTGCTTGGAGTTATGAGAAGTGAGTCCACCAATGATGGCCATTAGCTTGTATTTCCTAACACAGATGTAGTTAAGGGGGTTCCCCGAGCTCAGGAAAAGTATTTGCATAGTGGCAAGACAGGTTCCCATTGAATTGAAAGCATTTTGTGTGAAGATGTAAGATAGTGTTCTGTTGGGTAAGAGGTGGAAATTCTCGTTGATCTTGTTCAGGGCAAACATAAAGACAAGTGCTTGGTGG